>NC_138879.1:53640797-54840797 GCF_965194805.1 Balaenoptera borealis
GCCATCGCGGTTTTATACCTGTAAAGGCTTTTAGTATGAACTGCTCACACTTGCTCTCGTTCTCTCACAAATCCGTGCGTGCTGTGTTTAAACCCAGTGCCAAGAAGCACCAGGCAGGTGGCCTTCCTGCCAGTGTCTGTGGACAGAGGTCCCAGAGCCGGCCCTGTGGCCAGGGCTCAGGAATGGGACCAGGCTCTGTCAGAGTTCCCAGGGTTTAGGGAGGAACTCATTTTGATTTCTCTATTTGTAAGAAAAAGGGATCGGGCTCAAGTAAACGGTCCCTCACTGAGGGACCTCCTCCTTCACCGACTGCTGGATCATCCCCTCATGGACATGCATTGAGCTCCACTGTATACAGGACCAGGCCAGCCACACCCGGGCCCTCACCACTTGCACCTCCTCTGCACGCCTGTTCCCAACCTACAGAAAACCAAAGTGAGACTCTCTGCTCAAAGCTCTTTCTACGGACCTGTCCGTGCCTCAGTTTCCTGATCTAAAAATACCTTTCTTGCAGGGTTAACAAAAGGCTTGGATGATGCAGTGATGCCTGCAGCAGTGCCGGGGGCTCAGGAAGTACCTTGAAGGGCGTTGGCGACAATCCACCGTTCACCTGCCTCAGCCCTCTGGCAGGATCCTTGTTACTTACTAAGCCAACATTTACAAGACATTTTTTATGCCCTTTCTGTCTCTCTCAAAATCTACCACTAGCTTTTTGTTTGTTTTTACCGAGAAGGAACTCAACCAATGTTTGCTCAGTGAATGTGCTGTGAACCCCTGAGGCTGAGGATGAGGAGGGGCCTGGGGTGACTAGAACTTCTGAGCTGGTGGAGGCTGGGGTCTCCAGGCACCCACGTGCTTGGAGGCTTGCCAGAGGGTCCTTGGAATGGAGGCTTCCTCTCTAATGCTTTCCAACAGGCGGGGACCCAAGAGTGGGTAATGAAATCACTTCAGGGATTCACAACCAGAACAGCCTTTTAAGTGAAATAGACTAGAAGAGATCAGAGCTCATCCTTGGGAGAGGGTGACTTTCATTTCCTAAAACTTGTCTCAGCTGTGTGTGTGTGTGTGTGTGTGTGTACACAGGCTTTCATATAAAATGCATTTTTTATTGTAGGTCCCAGTCAAAAAAGTTTGGAAAAATGCTGTTTTAATAACAGGCAGAAAGACATTATAGAAGAGCCTCAGCTTTTGAGGAAGTCTGAGGCTCAAATCCTGACTCAGACACTTACTAGCTGACTGTCCTTGGGGAAGTTACTTGGCCTCTCTGACCTTCAGTTTCCTCATCTGAAAAATGGGGGTAAAGTAAGGTAATGTATGTTCATGCAGCACCTGGCACAATCAAGGCAGGTGGTTTTAACCTTTTCCTTTTTTTTTTTTTTAAGTCTCAGACCCATTTAGGAATCTGATGAAAGACCCTTAGCCCTGAAAAAAGAGGCTGTGCACAAAACACGACCACCCCCCCCAAACTCCTCCCTCCCCAAGAGCACTCACACAGTGGAGCTGCGATGACTCCTAGTGGACAGGCCCTGCTCGGCCCTCACCAGTCGCTGGTAGGAGATTCCTGTGGCCAAAAGAACAAAAACAAAAAAACAGTTCACGGACTTACCTGTTCCTTCAGGAGCCTGGCACTGGAGAATCTGGCTGGGAGTTCACGGATGAGGGACAGGACAAGGGGCAGATTAGGCCCATTGCCACCAGGGTCTTTAACAGTCTGATTCCCAGGCCCCACCCGCCCTGCAAAGCTTCACTCTTCAGAGACTGCGGGGCAGGGCACCCTGGGAGGAGACCGAGGCCCCTGAAGCGGCTGGGTCTCCTGCTCTCCAGCTGGTCCTGGTTCTCTCCCTGCAGACCTCCCCGGGTCCCGGGTGACCTCCTGCAGTGGGTGCGCCAAGCACCCCTCAGCTCAGCCTCAGCTCCGGCCAGCCCCCAGCCTCCCCCTCAGCCTCCCGGCTCCGCTTCCCACATGCTCTCGGGGGGCCCGTGGGCCTGCCTGGCGCTGTCCCTCTCTAGGGCTGAGCCTCTGCACCAAAGACCCCCTCCCCGCCTTCCTCTCTGGCCTCATCCACCTCTCTGTCACCTCTGATTCAAATGTGCGGAGAAGAAACTAGCCAAACTTTTCCCTTTTTCCCTGCAACTTGACTCAATTCCGTAGCTGTAAAAGTACGTATTCAGTTCTGCGTCAGCTACGGTGAGGCTGTCACACAATAGCTCGCGCTGCTCACTGATGAGGCTGGGATTCGGGGGGCAGGCAGCCTCCTTGTTAGAGCTTGGACATCGTCACAGGGGCCCTGCCAGGTGTGGGCCGGGTGTGAGCTGGGAGCAGAAAGGCAGCCCCTTGGAGGAATCAAAGCCAAGGCTGGGGTTAGAGACGGCTGTAAACAGAAGGGCCGTGACTTTTGTTTAGTGAATGGCCGAACATTTCCAATTTATGGTATTCCAACTTAGGGCCTAATTGCTCTGCTTTGGGGGCCTTTCATTTGGTGTGTCTTCCATGTAATTGTCACATGTTTAGATGTTAATGTTATGTCTATTTTGACAGGAAAGTCCCTGAAACAGGGATTACTATCAGGACTCAGGACGCCATCTGGTGGCCGCTCACAGACATGACAGAGAAAAGTCCCCTCGTTGCCCCTTCAACTCCCAACAAAGTGCTGCAGGAGTGTCTCCAGCACCCCGGGTCTCCCTTCCCCCCAATCTCCCCGACCCCCAAAAGACACAGAGAGCAAAGTCTTCTCTTGACCCGTCCACACTTTTCTTTTACCATCTGATGTTTTTAACGGGTAACCCACGCCCTGCTGACCCGCTGCCGGCCCCGCCCCATTTCTGACGCCGTAAACGCAGGCCAGGCCGGGGCCACACTCCCGGGGCTACTGTTGGCCACTTTCTCCTTGAAGCCTGCTCTTCCCTTTAGTCTCCACGACGAGGAACATTCTCTAACCTCCTCTATCTCTCCACCTGCGCATCTTAGGATGCTTTAATGGTCTCATTTGGGGATGATGGCATCATTAGCGCTGGGAGCTGCTGTTTGCCTGATTTTGTTGTATTAGTGGGGGACCCAGAGGGCGCTGTTTCCAGAGCTGGTTGGCCGGTGCTGAACAGCCCGGATTCCAGCGGCATCCGCTGAAACTCTCTACCCCTCTCCCAAAGACAACCATCAAATCCCCCCACTCCTTGGCTTCTCTTGATAACGGACCTCCACTTATTGGGGAACCTCAGGGCATTGGGCGCCTCTCTCCCTTTGACCTTCACCCCTCCTACCCTGGGCATCTCGGCAGACGGGAACACTTTTCTGGGACTGGCTTTCTTAGACCAAGGCTGGCCCAAAGGGCTGAACAAAAAACCCACCTAGGCGGTTCCGTGTCAGGTCCTAATACGTAGGCAATGGAAAGGGCCCCCTCACACGGGCAAGGGATGGGTCCTAGGCGGTTCCGTGTCAGGTCCTAATACGTAGGCAATGGAAAGGGCCCCCTCATACGGGCGAGGGATGGGTCCTGGCAGTTGGGAGCCGATGGTGGGCAGCCATGGTGAAGTTCACACGCCTTGCCCAGGCACGTGAGCCCCTTTGTAACTGAGCTTTGTTTACCCACCTGAGCTTCCCCTCTTAATTTTTAAAATTATTTTATTTATTTTATTTTTGATGGAAGTATAGTTGATTTACAATGTTGTGTTAGTTTCAGGTGTACAGCAAAGTGATTCAATTATACATATATATATCTACCTATTCTTTTTCAGATTCTTTTCCATTATAGGTTATTACGAGATATTGACTATGGTTCCCTGTGCTATACAGTAGGTCCTTGTTGGTTATCTGTTATATATATAGTAGTGTGCATCTGTTAATCCCAAACTCCTAATTTATCCCTCCCCCCCCTTTCCCTTTTTTAGAGTGGTGACTAGAAATGGCCATTCTGCACAGGACAGCCGACTAGGAAGACAGAGGATGCGTGACAATCACCCTGGTGCCACCGAGCAGGAGCTGGTACCACACTGACGACACTCTTACAGAACGTCCACGCTGAGGGCATGACATGGTGCCTGGGCATCCGTGCGGCGGGCAACAAGAACGTTGTCCGGGTCTGCTGGCTGTCTTCCCCTGAGAAGGTGAGCGCCACGATTCCACGGAGTCCTCAGGGCCAGCACGAGACAGGAGAGGCCCCGCCTTAGCTGCATTTCAGTCCCAGCCTAGGAGACCATGCTGTGTTCCTCTCCTGACCCGCACCGGACCCCGACACAAACCCTCCCAACAGCTGGCTTCCTCTTATGCTTTCCTCCCTTCTGGGGTCCCCTGGGCAGCAGTTTCCTGACCTTCATCTCTGCGACGGGCCTGGGCTCTAGAGAGTCTGCGGGGATCGGGGACTCAGGCCGTGAGGCCTCGGCAGGCCCTGGGCAGGAAGGTGAGGCGCGGCCTCAGGTGTGAATAAATCCAGGGCGGGGAGGATGTGGAGGGTGGGAAGGGATGTGGCCTGAGCCAGGTCAGGAAGGCGAGAGGAAAACACAGGGGAAGGAAACCACTGGGCAGAACTACACGCACACAGAGGGGATTTGGTTCTTGGCATAAATAGGCCAATGTAAAAAAAAAAAAAAAAAAAAGACATATGCTGCAGTGACCCCCTGGAACAGCCCGTGGGATGGACGAGGCCTCAGCCTGGCACAGTCTCCAGGCCTGGGGGTGGGTGAGGCGAGGCCTGCCGCCCCAGCCCTCTCAGCACCCTGCTGACAGTCACCCAACAGGACCAGTCCAGGCCTTCCAGCCCCTCTTACTAGTAAGTCACACGTGGTAGAGACTTCTGGGCATCTACCCAACACCCACCCCCTTCTTCACCAACGGGACACGGGGCGATGTGCCCGGTTGATAAATCACACTTCTCAACCGCCCTTGCAGAAGGAGTTGGGTGGTGCCTCTGGAAGACCCCTCTTTGCAACCCCCCCTCACTTCTTCCTTTCTGTTAACTGGAATAGGGGCATGATGGCCAGAGCTCCAGCAGCCATCTTTGACCATGAAGTGACTTGAGGACGATGTTTCCTGTTAAGGATGGTGGAGCAGAAAGATGGGAGGAGGCTGGTCCAGAATGTTCGTGGGACCACTGTGTCAACCCTGGACTGCCTTCTTCCAGATTTTTTTTAATGTAAGAGAAAAACAAACCCTTATGAGTTTAAGCCACTGTTATTGTGGGCTGTTATAGGCAGCTGGCTAAGTCCTAACCAATCACAGCCTGTGATTTCTGGAAGAGGTGCCCTCCACTCTTTTCCTCAAACCTCCCTGTGATATTGTGATATGATAAGAAACATATATGTGGTCTTCATCCCAGTTCCTCAGACAGAGCTCCTAAAACTTGTTTTCCTGAGGAAAGTGAGTGATTACGAGTGAGAGGAGCATCTTTTGTTATTCACAACGAGCCCCCTTAAACCAGACCTGAGTTTATGCCAATGAGGTGGCTCTTGGTGGGCCCCGAGGTAGCTTCTAGATGGGGGCTGGTTGCCTGAAGGAGCCAACCACGTGATTGCCTTCCCCTCCTCCCTCTAGGAGGAGCTGGAGGTTGAGTTAACCACCAATGGCCAAGATTTAATTGATCATGCCTCCATAATAGAACCTCCATAAAAACCTCAAGCTATGGGGTTGGGAGAGCTTCTGGGTAGGTGAGTGCATCCATGTGCCATGAGGGTCATGCACCACAACACCACAGGGACAGAAGATCCTACACTAAGGACCTTTCCGGACCTTGCCCTATGTACTTCTTCATCTGGCTATTCACCTGTATCTTTTATCATATCCTTTATAACAAATCAGTCAATGGAAGTAAAGTGTTTTCCTGAGCTCTGTGAGCCATTCTAGCAAATTAAAGAACCTGAGGAGGAGGTCATGGGAACCCCCGATTTATAGCTGGACAGTCAGAAGTAAGGAACTTGGTATCTGAAATGGGGGTGGTCTGTGGCCTGAGCCCTTAGCCCGTACGGTCTGCCAAACTCCAGGTAGTTTGGGTCAGAACTGAACTGAATCGCTGGATGCCCAGCTGGGGCCTGGAGAACTGTTTGGTGGGTGTGTGGGGGAACCCCACGCATCTGGCGTCAGAGTGTTCATTCTGTAATGACGGCACAGAGGCCCACCTACAGCCAATGACGTGTGATGTTCTTTCAAGGGGTGTAAACCTTTCATTCCATAATCACAGATAAAAAGTATAAAATGCAAATTCTTTGATCAGTCATGTCCCAGAGAAACATACTGCCACTGAAGAACATTCAGAATTCACCTGCCACCAGCTGAGAGACAAAACTGACTAATCCAGGTTTGTTCCTGCTTTGAAAGGAGGTCAAAGGGTGGGCACGTGCTCAGAGAAAGGAAAAAGGGCAGGAGAAGTTGCCCAAGGGGGGAGAGTGCTCACCAGCTGGGACCGCCCAGGGCCTTTCACCACACACAATCCCCTGCCTATGCCTCTTGGTAGAAACACAGCTTCATGTGAACATGAGAATGTGGTGTTTGGAGTCAAAGAATATGGTTTCTGGAATCAAATGGACATGAGTTCAAGTGGTAGAACTCTTGTTAGCTATGTGACCATGGGCCAGCTAAACTGTCTGGCCTTCACTTTCATCGCCTGAAAGATGGGAATAATAGTAACTCCCCAGGGGGATGTTCTGAGGATAGATGACACTGACCCTTAGCAGTGCTGAATGCACTGTCAGCCCTCAGTGAAGGCAACCAACGCCATCACTGCCATCAACATCCTCCTCCTCATCAACATCCTCATCATCATTATCATCAGCATCATCCTCATCAACATTATTATCATCATCCTCATCATCCTCATCCTCATCCTCATCAACATCATCATCATCATCCTCATCATCCTCATCCTCATCATCATTATCATCAACATCCTCCTCCTCCTCCTCATCATCCTCCTCATCAACATCATCATTATCATCAACATCATCATCATCATCGTCAACACCATCAGCAGCAGCAGCATCAACATCATCATCATCATCATCAACATCCTCCTCCTCCTCCTCATCATCATCCTCATCCTCATCAACATCATCATCCTCATCAACATCATCATCATCAGCATCATCATCCTCATCATCATCAACATCCTCATCCTCATCATCCTCATCATCATCATCAACACCATCAGCAGCAGCATCAACATCATCATCCTCATCCTCATCATCATCATCATCCTCATCACATCATCCTCCTCATCATCAACATCACCAACAATTGCAGTCCTATTTTTTTAACTTGAAATATAGTTGGTTTACACTGTGGTGTTAGTTTCAGGTGTACAGCAAAGTGATTTGGATTCTTTTCCATTATAGGTTATTACAAGATACCGTATAGTTCTATGTGCTACACAGTAGATCCTTGTTGTTTATTTTATATATAGTAGTTTGTATCTGCTAACTCCAAACTCCTAATTTATCCCTCCCCACCCCCTTCCCCTTTGGTAACCATAAGTTTGTTTTCTATGTCTGTGGGTCCGTTTCTGTTTTGTAAATAAGTTCATTTGTATCATTTTTTTAGATTCCACATGTAAGTGATATCATGTGATATTGGTCTTTGTCTGACTTCACTTAGTATGATAATCTCTAGGTCCACTCATGTTGCTGCAAATGGCATTATTTCATTCTTTTTTATAGCTGAGTAATATTCCAGTGTGTGTGTGTGTGTGTGTGTGTGTGTGTGTGTGTGTGTGTGTGTGTATCACATCTTCTTTAGCCATTCATCTGTTGATGGACACTTGGGTTGCTTCCGTGTCTTGGCTACTGTAAATAGAGCTGCTATGAACGCAGTTCTACTTTTGACAAGGGGGCTCAGAGAGCTTATGTAACCTGTCCAAGGTCATCAGCTAATAAGTGACAAAGCACAGGTCTTTGTTATCTGAAAGCCCATGTTCCTTCTCTCACATTTGACTTCATAGCTAAAGCAAGAATCATCAAACTTTTCTGAGTCTTGGTTGTCTCATGCACAAAATGGGAGTAATGTTGCTTTTCCCTCTTACTCCACAGGGCTGTGGTCTGGGTGAGATGCAATCATGGAGCTTTGGGTGCTTTGAAAACTGCAGAGTGACTCACACATATGATGCTCACTGTCACCCCTCAGGATGACAGACCAATTCTCTGCAGACAAGTATTATGGTCTGCACAGCTGTGTGGGCATAGAGTAAATACTCAACAAACATGTGGGCTGAACCCAAGAGGGGTGTGGTGGGCAGGACCCAGAAGCACTGACGTGAGGTTTCCTGCCACCCCCAGATGGAGGCAGTAGGCGACCCTACTGGGGGTGGAGTCAGGAAGAAGGGGGAGGCCCTCAGGCTTGATAACCTGCCCGCTTCCTCTGCCACCCAGCCACATCAAAGTGGGATAAACTGTTTCCCTCATCTCCATGGCAACTGACTCCCCAAGGCTCCATGGGTGGAGGGCCCAGCTCCCCAGGTCCCGTGTCATCTTCTCCCTGTGACCTGGCCAAGATCCGTCTATTAAGCTAATACCACCCCAAACCCTACTGTCCCCAGCAATGGGAAATCAATATAGGCCAGCATTCATCCTCACAAACTGCTGAGAGGGAGACATTCTTATACTCCCATTTTTACAGATGAGGAAACTGAGGTTCCTATGACGTTAAATGTCTTGCCAAAGGCCCCACAGCCCCAGGATTTGAAACGGCGATGGGCTAGTACAAAGTACTGGTAACCACCAAGTGATTCAGCCTCAGCCTCTCCCCAAGAGCTCATCGCAGGGCCTCCATTCCCGCCCCTCTCCCTTCCTCCTATTGCCTCTCTCAGCTGGGGTTACTGGGGATGGAGCTACTCAGCAACAAGGCAAAACTATTACCACGTGCCTTTACAAAAATCACACCAAAGCACTTCCTAACTAGCCCACTTAAGGGTTATGTAAAAGGAGCTAATTTGGTTTAATTTACTACTTGCTATTACTGAGGGCTCAGGTTCTGTGAAGTTAGAGGTTCACTTGTGGATGTGAGATGAGTAATTTTTGCTCGCTATAAAAGATAACTTCAAAGGTTTTTTTCCCCTGTATGATGTTTTATTCTCCCATATGACGTTAACTAATTTTGTATCTAATTCTGCCATCTTTTTGTGGCTTAGATGAGAAATATATTTCAGTTTCTCATATCCTCCTTTAAACCAGCCCTCCCACCTTGCTGGTCCCCTCAGTAACGAACTGAATGCGTTTTGACACAGGCTCGCTATACATTTGTATGAGTGCTAGGTTTTTTTTTAACTGTTTGAAAATGACTCTCTGACACAAGAAAGAGCTAATGGTTTCCTATTTCGGTTCTGCTTTCCCTGGAAGAGGAGGCGTTCCTGGCATGAGCAGCCTGGCCTGAGCGTCCCCCTCCAGGCATTTGCTTCGGTCCCCAGCATACCTGAGCCCTCACAGGGTCCCAGGGGCAAGGCCCAGGGGAAGACCCTCAGCAGTGAGGGATGAGGGTGCCAGGAGTCCTCCCTGCTCTGAGTCCAAGGACCCTCACTCCATTTCCATCTCCAGTTGCTGCTCTGCCTGGCTCTTGTCCCCCAAGCCTAGAACCCCACGTCCCCGAGTCCGGGTCTCCCCACAGCCCGTATCCGCCCCTTGGCTCCACATCTGCTCACTGGGGGCTGCTGGGAGCTGAGTTCCTGCTCAGCTGCCCACAAAAACATCTCAAGGCATAGCGTGCATCCAGCTGAGGGGAGACAGCTGGCTCCACTTGAAACTGGGAAGCGGTCCCCCTGCACGCAGGTGACAGACAGCCCTCCCCCAGGACAACCTCTCCTTTACCCATTTCAAAGTAAAGTCATTTAGATCTTTGGTAGAGACTGAAGGTCCTGCCAAGGCATTTGCATTTTAAATCCTTTCCGTCTCATTATAGAAAGGAAGAAAAGCTTTGCGTTCTTGTTAAAGGAATTCTGGTCACCAGCAAGAAGCCCAGAAGTGATCTAGATCTGTTTGTTTGGGGGGTGGGTAGCGGGGAGCAAGGGAATGAAAGAGTTTAAATTGGCTTGTTCATTTAGGGTGCCTTGGAAAGCTAGGTTGCCTGACTTGTCTATTCGCCATGTGCCTCAGCACCTTTCCTAGTCCAACCCCTTCTCCTGAAGGCCTTCCTGATTTCTTAATTCTTCCACCCAAGTCTCTACCAGGAGGTAAAGTCCATGTAATGGGTAGACTTTGGCTACCCTAGCCTGTGCCTGTTCAGCTCTTAGTGCCTGTAACAACGGACAGCTGACTGGTTGGGGGAAGACAGATCAGCTGACTGGTTAGGCAAACAGATCAGTTGATTGGTTGGGCAGACAAATCAGATGATCAGTTGGGGAAGGAAGTCATAAACCTCTCTAAAGGCATTTTCATATAAAGCTTCAGTCCTGTGCTTTCTAGGGTCCCTGGATTATTAGGGAATAAGATTTGGTACTTCTGTCCTGTGTGTATTTAATGCACATGATGAGACTTAGACACTCCCAATACTAAACAGGGTCTGGTGCATATACAGATTTAAAAGAAAAAAAAAAAAAAAATGGGATTACAACATACTTAGTATTGGGGGAGCCTGCTTTTTTACTCAACACGTTACTCAACATCTTTTCATCTCAGTAACCTTATTTCTATGATCTCATTTTTAATAAGTGAGGAGGATTCCACCAAATGACTTTGCTACGATATATTCAACTACGTACAATATTTAAGTTTTTTGGAATTGGTTGATTATTAAAAAGAATGCAGCAATGAACATCCTTGTAGCTAGGCTCATGTAACCTATTTTTCCTCCATTATTTTTATGGTCTTTTTTTTTTTTTTTTAATTTTATGGTCTTGATTTCCACACTTAAACATTTAATCCATCTGAAAGTTATTTTTATGTTTGCAATAGAACTCAATTTTTTTTGAGATAGAATTTTAAACCCCTCCTTTTTTTGGTCTGTCAATTATCATGATACCATTTATAAATGACCAATTGTTTACATCACTGATTTGAGGATGCTGCTTTGTCATATAATACATTTTTATACATTTAATCTGTTCCTTGCTATTTTATTTAGTTCCATTAATTTTCTATTCTTATACCAACAGTGTACTATTTTAATAACTATAGCCTTACAGTATTTTTAAAGACCTAGTAGAGAACTATCCCATTCTTACTCTTCCTTAAGAATACATAAGTACGTAATAAATCCTACTGTAGAGCATTTATTCTGTCCAATAGACTTTGTTAAATTTAAAAAAATATTATTGGTATTTTTGACTGCAGTTACATTTATTTCCATAATACCTGATGTTATTACAATATTGATTCAATCCAGCAATGTCTCTTAAACTTTTTATCCTTCAGTAAAGTTTGTTTTCTCTATGTAGGTTATTCCCATTTCTTTATTTATCTTATATTTTTAGTTGCTATTGCAAATTGTTTTTTTCCACATTATGCTTTCTTACTGGTTGATGCTATTATATAAGACAGCTCTTGGCTACCTGATTACTAGTCTGACAATGCTTTGGGTTATTCTCTTAGTCCTGACAGATAAGCAATTGTTTGGTCTCTAAGTAATTAAAATTTTACCTTCCTGAAAGAAGAAATATTCTTTCTTTCTTTATTTATTTTTCATGGGCAAAATACCTACAAGCACGAAGAGGAAGATTATTGACTTAATAATGGAACGCTTCTAGTGGGTTGTTACCTTATTAAGGACCCTTCTATATATTAATAGTTTCCACATATTAGAGGGGCTTTGAATATCAGGAATGGATGTTGAATTTTTTTTTCATTTCTTGTTTTTTTTTTTACCTTAAATATTTTTATTTGGAATGGATGGAAGTTGAATTTTATCAGACATTTCAGAGGCATCTACTGGGATGTCTGTGTGACTTTATTCCTTTGAGCTACTGATGTGATGAATTACTCTAATATGGGACCACCTCTCAGTAAATCATACTGGATTGTGTTTTTCTGGCTCTACAATAGTTTTGTTAGACCTCATTTTCATGTCTGCTATAGCACCTGCAATTTCTCAGGAACTCCTTTTCAGAATCCACATATGAAAACTTGGACAGTACCCAGGCCCTTGCCCACACTTGTCGTGGTGCCCATCTACCTGTTCATTCCTGGTACCAGCCACCTTCCCCGGCCGGAACTGAGTCCACTCACACATGCATTCCCCTACGTGTTCCGGGGTAAAGAGAACAAACACGGGCCTCTTGTCAACACTGTGTGGACTTCTCTGTCTGACCTGGGCAGCCTCAGAGACCCCCTGGCTAACCAGAGCAGAGGCACAGGCCAGGAGGTGGGGTCTCCTTGCCCTGAACCCCTGCTCAGCTACCCCTAGGCGTTCCTCCTTGAGTTACTGCCGGTGTTTGCTGCCGCCTTCAGCCATCTGATGCTGATGCAGACATGGAGTACTCGAACCATGACAAGGGACTCCAGGCTGGTGAAGCAGGCCACGGGCAGAGACGAGCTGAACGATATGAAGTGAGGGGGGTCATAGCCAAGGCCCAGTTTCAGAAAAGCTGGAAACCTCCTGACCGCATGGTCCCTGCCCCACGTGCGTGCCACCTCAACACTTACCTGGGGCCTTCAGTTCAGCATCGATGAAGGTGAGCAGTTCCTGGCAGATGCTACAGTAAGGAACGGGCCAGGTCAGGAATCGGTGGTAGGTTTTGGCTGCTTTCAGAAGGAGATCTGAGTCTGGTGGGAAGTGTGGAGTCTGGGATGGAGAGGGAGTGGCAAGCAGAGAGGTCCGGGTGAGATAAAGCTCACTGATATTCCAGAGCAGACTCTGCTCCTTTCTGGAATGTTCCACAAAGGGCACACATTTCCTGGCAGCAGTGTGTCCCGGGACGAGGGCAGGCAGAATTGAAAGTTACCCACAGGAATTGAGTTACAGATGGGCAAGATGGTGCCCAAGGATGTCTCTACTACAGGGGCCTTGTTTTCACCAAACATAACAATTTACCAAATACACAAGAGGGCCTCTCTGAAAAGCTGTCACCTTGGAGGTCATCCTAAGTGGTGCCACTGCTGCCACTCCTTTCGAGGAACGGTCTTCAGTGCCTAAGCCGCCTTTATTTAAACATCCTCACGAGAGGCCAATGTTTATTCTTTGAAGTGGACTGACTCAAGGTAGTACTTGGAGTCATTTGATGCCACCGGTCTGGTGAACAGGGGGTGACGGCACTGGGGGAAACTGACCACTCCGGTACAAAAGGAGGTGGACATCACATGTCTTTAACAGAATCTCTCCTGTGGTTTGTGAAAGGGCTGTGACCGCATCCCCTCCGTGGGTGCCCAGATACTCCAGGCATGAGGGCGTCCACGTGGAGTTACTGGAGGCCTCTCAAATGGCTAATCTGAAGCCATCAGAGGGGTGACACCCACCTGAAGTGTCACTGGTGGACAGTTTCTCTCTCTGTGTGTTTATCCTCTGAGCTGTGAGGGCTCTGCCCCCTCCACGGAGGCTGCTCTTCCCTCCCCTCCCCAGCCTCCCCCAGCCTGGCCCAGCCGGGAACTTACACAGAGGACAGTGGAGGAGAAGAGCAGGGCCAGGGGGGCGAGGAGGTCATAGGTGCCCTTCTCTTGGACCTGTGCGGGGGACAGGAGGGGGGAGGCTCGTCACAGGTGCACAACCGAGCACTGCCCTCTCCTCTATTCCTTTCTTTTCTTTTTCTTTTTTTTTTTTAAGTGAAAAGTCATGTAATCACAAGACAAACATTTAGAAAATAGAAGTAAAAAAAGAAACACCCCACGACATCCCCCTTCCAAACTCAGCCACAACTAATATTTCAGTGTACTTCTCCTTACACCATTTTTCTCAGTATATTTTCCTCTGCAAAGTTGTCATCATTGGGTGCATATGTTTACGCTTCATGTCTTTTACATACAATATTATAAATGGATTTCGGTTTTGCTACATCATCTCTAAGACCATGTTTTTCCCCCTCCTAGTTATATATTTGTCTATTATTTATGTTGTAAATATGTGTTCCACTTTGTTGCTGGTCTTTGAATTTTACGGATTTTTTTTTTATGTACGTAAATTACAAGTGTTAACTTTTTCCTTTATGGATTTTCGCTTTTGCATGCAAGGTTCATGTAAATATTCATATATGTTTTTTGTTCTTTTCTTGGAAGCTTCATTTTCTTAAATTTAAACCTTTAATCCACCTAGAGTTCTGTAGAATATGAATTTGGAATCTCACTCCATATTTTTGGAAACGTTTAATCAATTTTCCCTAAACCATTTAATAAATTTTACCGATGCAATTTTTTTTTTTTGGCGGCTCTGCAGGCTTGCAGGATCTTAGTTCCCCAACCAGGGACAGAACCCGGGCCCCAGCAGTGAAAGTGCTGAGTCCTAACCACTAGACCACCAGGGAATTCCCTGCAATTTTTTAATATATTAAATTTTTGTTTCTACCCTTGGATACTATCCATCATTTTTATTACCTATATAATACTCCTTCTGGTAGATCTCCATAATTTATTAGCTTTAGACACTTGAGATTATTTTCTTGCTATTTTAAGTAGCTGTGCAGTGAAAATCTTTGTGCACACTCCTTTTTCTATAATTTGGATTATTTATCTTGGATAGAGCTCAAGAAGTGGAATGAGTGGATACAAGACTATAAACATATTTATGATCTTCGAAATGTATCGCCAAATTTCTTTCCAAAAGAATTTTGCCATTTATAATACCGTGTATGTATGAAAGTGCCATTTCACTACACCCTTCCCTGCATTGCTTATTATAATGTTTTTGTGAATTTGCTAGGCAAAAGCTGTGTCATTATGGTTTTCATTTACATTTATTTTACTATAACTGAAGCAACATTTTCCATATTGTTTAAAAGTTCTATTTATTCTTTTGTGAATCATCTCTTTGATAGAGCTCACCCACCACACCACAAACAAGCATGTATAGACACAATTTAGAATTCTTTGGTCAAAAGACTAGTGGTCTCCCAACCCATTCTGGAATTCATGGGTGTTGAAGAAGCAGAGAAAGCCCCACCACCTCTGCTGTGCCTGGTGACGGCAGCAGGATCAAATAGAATTCTCCTTCATGGTCCTGAATAGACCATGTGTCCAGTACACTTGCTGCTTGGCCCCTTCTATAAAGTCCTCCCCTGTTGCTATACAGTAGTTGTTCCTTTATATTTGGGTTTATAAGATAAGCACTTCAGAGGTGGTTTAGCTCTTCTGAGTTGGTCTCCTTGTGATCAGGGTATAAAAGCACCAGGTAAATGGTGGTGCCAGAATTGAAACCTTGGGTGTCTTGATAAACCAAGACTTTTTTCTTAGAGGTAAAGGGACATCTGAGAAAGACATGTGTTTCCCAACTCAGTCACGTATTTAAAAATAAAAATAAAACATAAAAGAGCCATTCTCTTTAGGGACTCGTGCCTGTTCTGGAACCCCTGCCCAAGTCAGGTTTGTTTTCTTGTTTTTTTAAAAAAATTTTTTCGGCCACGCGGCATGTGGGATCTTAGTTCCCCGACCAGGGATCGAACCCATGCCCCCGGCAGTGGAAGCGCAGAGTCCTGACCACTGGACCGCCAGGGAAGTCCCCCAGATCAGCTTTAAACACATCCCTCTTCGGAGTCATAAAAGCCTGTTTACTGAACTGTTAGAGGAGGTCTCGGTTTACCTCTCCCATCAGTTTTCTCTTTTGCATCTTTGTTCTTCTGCGTCTTTTGCGGGAAAGGAATTCGGTAGCGTGTCTTCCCTCCCTTGTAATCGACACCTTGACTTACAAGCAATGTCTGTCTTAGGAAGCAGATTAAACTCGGGACCCTGGCTCACCCAGCACATGCTCATAGCAAAAGGACCACGCCCCTTTCTGAGGCCTTCAATCCACAAACACCACCGAAGCAGAGAACTCAGGCTGCCCGTGCCTCCACCAAGCCCCCTGGTGGTCCAGGCACCCCAGAACGGACATTCTGTGGGGACCTATTTCTCGACTCTGTGAGGCTGATCCCAGCGCTGCCCTTCAAACCCAGGCCGAGCCCTCACCTCGCGGGTTTTCTGCAGGATCTGCTCCAGGAGGATAAGGAAGTGGCCTGGATCCCTGCTCACCAGCTCCTGCAGGCTCCAGCAGTTGAGACACAGCCCAGCTGCAAAGGGAGGGAGAGGCCAGGGGTCAGTTGTGGGTTGGAGGGAAGTGGCAATTCCTGGGGCTGCACTGGGGCATTCCCTTCTGAAGTAAGAGTCTCAGGGAATTCTGGATCCACACACTCGACCCTATTATGCCCCATCAAGATAATGATAAGTTTCTTCTTCCTGCATAGACAGGAGGCTCAAGAGACACAGAGAGGGGCTGGGATCTCCCTTAGAAGCCAAGGACTGGCCACGACTCTGCTCCCTGTGCCTCTGGAGAGCACCAGCTTTCCCACATCCTCCGAGATGCAGGGAAGGGGCACAGAAGCAGAGATCGCCACCCCAGGACACGAGGCTGAGTCTGCAACAGGCATGGGACCTCCCGGAACTGCTGGGCAGTGGAGCCCGGGAAAGGGAAGCGCCATTCACTTCTATCTCGAAAGCTATGAGGAGCGCTTTGTCGCTCTGTAACTTCCCCAGACTTTCTCATTTTACAGGCAAGGCAGGTGAGTCCTGAGAGGCTAAGGGACTTGCACAAGTTCCTACAGCCAGTGAGAGACAGTTTTAAGTCAGATCTGCTTAATTCCAGAGGCCAAGGACAGCCTCTGAGAGGAGGTGACATTTAAGTTGAGACCCGAATGAGAAGGAGCCAGCTCTGCATAGTTCTGAGGGAAGAATTCCAGGCAGCAAGTGCAAAGGTCCTGAGGTAGGAAGGAACCAGTTATGTTCAAGGAGCATGGGTATCTATCTCGTGGGGTAGTCAGGGAGGCAAGTGAGATGTGGAAAATCTTTATGAGCATAAGGAGTTATTAAATTAATCTCCAGCCTTGGAGACAACTGCCCCAGCCTGCAGATACCCCTGTTTCTCAGTCCTGGGGATCATGGAACATGGAGGCCTCCTATTCCCTGAAGTTCTGCTGAGATTCTCCATTGTTCCATGGGGAAGAGGAGGATGGGGCTGTGGAGAAAACCAGAAACCAGGAAAACAGGAGAATTCTGGGGAGAACTGTCTATAAAAACCCAGCTGCCCTTTTGAAATCAGCAGTGTGGCATTTTTAAGCTGGTCCAATACCTTCTGCAGGGAGCTACGCTTCTAGCACATGAGGAGGATGAGGAAGACAGCATGGGGGAAAGGAGAAACTGCCACCCACCGAGGGCGACTCTCCATCAGGTGCTGCGCTGAGCACCTGCCCAAGTGAGGTCCGGGGAGTCACACACACAGGGCTGGAACCGGAACCTGCCAGTTCCGTGCCTGAACCAGTGCTCACCACAGCCCCTGAAGCTCCCTTGGGCCCCAGATGCGCCTCCCCGGCCCCCTGGGACCTACCTGACCAGGAGGCGGAGCGGCGGCTGAGGCTGAGCCCGTGCAAGCAGCGCTCCAGGGCGTGCTGGATGCGGTCCTCCGTGCACGTCGTGGCCCCTGGCTGCATCCTGAGTCATCGCCTGCGTGGGGGACAGACGCTGGTCAGCCTGGAGAACCCCGGACTCGAGAAGCACGTGGCCTAGCAGGGCAGCTGGCAGAGACAGCGGGCACTCACAGCCGGTGCCATCAGCCAGCTGCCTCCAGGGCTGGACCGGCTCCTGGGCTCCTGGCGGTGCCGCTCAGAACGGCAGGACGGGGCACGCCTGTGGCCCAACAGCACAGGCTACGGGAAGTGAGGGGTGGCGGGGGGAGTGGAGAGGTGCGGCCCTCGCCCCCACCCCAAGGCAGGGGTGAGCGGCTGCAACAGCCCAGGGAGTGCCTGCGGCGTGACCAGACCCCAGTGCTGGGCAGGAGGACTTCAAAGGACAAATCAGGATCACGTGGGGGACTTTCTCTGAATTTCCAGGCCTGCATGCCCCACCCCTCAGGGATGGCCAGGGAGCCTGTTCCTGCTGACAAGGTCACAGAGCTCCCCGCCAGTGTGCCGGGGGCTCTGATGCTGGGGCCCGGCAGGGGCTGCCTTCACACGTGCCAACACCTCCGCCCCGCCACACCCTCTGCTTGGGTGCCCAGGCCACAGGCCCCTGGTCCTTTTCTGCCCTCACCTCCACTTTGGCCATTTTTCTTTGCTGTCTCTGAGGCTTAGCGATGTTACCAGTTATTCAAAGACCTTGCTTGGCTTGGTCTTTCAAAGAACCCCCTTCTGGGAATTCCTCTGGGAACTCCCTGGCGGTCCAGTGGTTAGAGGACTCCACGCTCTCACTGCCGAGGGCCCGGGTTCAATCCCTGACTGGGGAACTGAAATCCCACAAGCCACACGGCACAGCCAAAAAAAAAAAAAAAAAAAAGAACCCCCTTCCTTCCCCTATCCTACTGAGGAGAGAGAACCGGGGTGTTTAGCTCAGGCTGGAGGGCTGCTGAGGACGAGATCTAAGAAGGGGTTTTAGCACCAGGTGGGGAACCATGCCAAGGGCCACATTCTGAGAGCCTCCAGCAGGGCCAGCCCAGCTTCACAGTGATGTGTCTGGGCTCCTGGGTCCCTCAGGAAGCTGTGACAGGTAGTGCAGTGCAGCAAATAAGCCTGGCCTCTGGCATCAACAGACTTGGATTCAGATCTCAACTCTGGTATTTGCTAGCCATGCAAATGGGCAATTTCTTTAAACGTTTCTGAACCTCAGTTTACTGATCTGTAAAATGGGTGTGACAATGGTACTAACCCCCCAGGGCTGTTGAGAAGATTAAATGCCACAGTGGATGCACTGAGCGAGCTTTCAAGACACGAAAGTTGGGACTTCCCTGGTGGCACAGTAGTTAAGAATCCACCTGCCAATGCAGGGGACAAGGGTTCGAGCCCTGGTCCAGGAAGATCCCACATGCCGCGGAGCAGCTAAGCCCATGCGCCACAACTCCTGAGCCTGCACTCTAGAGCCTGTGAGCCACAACTACTGAAGCCCGTGCGCTTAGAGCCCGTGCTCCGCAGCAAGAGAAGCCTCCGCAATGAGAAGCCTGCGCACCGCAACGAAAAGTAGCCCCCGCTCACAACTAGAGAAAGCCTGCGCGCAGCAACGAAGACCCAACACAGCCAAAAATAAATAAGTTTAAAAAAAGAAAACAAGACACGAAAGCTCTCCTGTTAACAGTCTTTGCCACAAGCCCACTTTCCCTTGGGAATTTCACTGCATTCACCCTGTCCAAGCAGATCCCCATGGCTGGCCGGTCAGGCCAGGTCATTGAAGGAAGTCGAGGAAGCAGTGGTCCAGCTCTGTGGAACAGGGGATGGACCAGGAAACCACAAGCAGAAGCACAGAGCTCAGAGCTGAGCCATGCAAACGACATGCAAAGAGCTAGGAAATCCTACCCTGGACCCAGCAGGCAAAACCTCCCACTTCCCCAGCCAGGGAGGAACCAGGCACCCAGAGAAACAGAAGCCCTTTGTGAGCTGCCCAGCATCACTTCACTTCGGTGACATCCCTGGGATGGCACGGGGGTGGGCACACGGAAAGCAGCACGCATGCGTTCATTCTTCCATGGATTTACTAACCCTTACTATGTGCCAGGCACTAAGGACACAGCAGTGAATGAAGCAGGCGTGCCCCGTGGTAGGAGACAGACAGGGAACGACCTAACAGACAAAGAAAGAGGTCACGGCAGAGGGGGATATACGCTGAGAAGAAAGTGATGGTGCTGGGAGGGGGCCGAGTCGGGGGGCCCCCTTCAGGTCGTTGGGAGGTCAGGAGAGCCTCTCAGAAGGGACATTTTAGCTGGATGAGGAGGCCAGGAGAGAAGTGAGGGTGAAGAATGTTCCAGAAAGAGGAGGTAGCAGGTGCAAAGGTCTGGGTGCAGGAATGGACCTGCCAAGGGCTGAGACCTGGAGCACAGGGCCCAGGACGGACCAGCCCCCCAGGTCACCCACCTTCCTGCGGCTGAGGTGGCAGACTGAGATCAGAAACACTTTCACTGGTGAGTCAGGACCATGGACCTTGGGTGTTTCCATTAGTGGCACCTGGATGTCCAAAGACATCCTTGGGCCCTTCTAGGGCAACTTTCATGGTCACCTTAGGGCCTTCTGTGTGCCAACTCTTCGTGTGCAGTCCAGACAGGGGGTCTGTGGACCCTGAGCCACACCAGGCAGACGTCAGGCCCCTCCTCCCTGGGGGTGCCGGTGCCCAGCATGGATGCGTGTCCTTGGGCAGGCACACTCAGGATGCGGCCTCGCCCTTCTGCCTGCAGTGGCCACCCAAGTGCAAGCCCCTCTTGAGCTCGGTCCTGTGCAGGCTCAGGGCTGACGGCACCCACTGGAGGAGCTAGAAGACCAGGCACCTTCAAAAGGATGAGTTTGGAGCGTGAATGGCCGGCCCAGACGTCATCAGCAGGCCTTGGTCCCCACAGGTTGATTCCTCCCCGATCAGCCCCCGGGGAGGTGCTCTGAGGAGGAGCTAAGGGGCAGCCCCGGGGCGGGGCGGGGCTGGGAGAATCAACGCCAGAAAAAATCCACTAGGATATAAAGCAGGACTTCCGAAATCCCAAATGGCAGGTGAGGCCCAACTCGTAAGCACAGAAGGCGCTCAACGACCCATCTGCTAAAGAGCTAAGAGTCACCGTGAGCTGTCAGGGACGGGGGCCGGCAACCACGCTGGGGGGCTTGCCGGGAGGTACGGGTCCAGAACTGGTACAGCTGCCCACTCCCCAACCCCTGTCAGTACAAGAGGACTGGGAAGAGAGGAGGGTTTGTCGACCATTCCAGAGGGTCCTCCTTTCTCGCCCCAAGGCCAAGGGCAGAGGGGCTTAAAGAGAATCCCTTATTCAGACGGAACACCTGCCAGGAGGGGATGCTGCCATTTTGTTCTCAGCTCACTCTCTATCCAGCCAGCAAACGTACTTCCGGGCTACTTGGGAGCCATGGGAGGCCTAAGAGGAGCGGAAGGGGCGGCTGGCAGGCTCCCTGCTGGGTAAGGCAAAGATGTGCGCTCCTTGCGGAAGGGTGGGGGTGGCGGTAGATACTCGGATGAAAAGCTAGACTTGAGCTGTTTTGTTGATTCTTCACCTGGAGGGCCCCCAGCCGGGTGAGGGAAACGTAGCAGTAAGAGGCCGAAGGTTGGACCACCTCTGGGGGAAGCTGGAGGGAGCGTGGGCACTCTGTGGCACAGAGAGGTTAAACAACTTGCCTAAGGTCACACAGCTAGGAGGTGGCAACGCGGGGAGTCTGGCTCTGCCTGCCGCGCTCGGCACAGTCAGATGCAGTTACCGGGAGACAAATAAAACTAATTCATGTTTCTACCCCAGCGAGTGCAGGCTCAGTTAAGCGAGGGCAGGCGTTCCCAGTTGCCGGGAACCTTGAGCCGCCGTGTCTGTCCACTGCAGCCCTGCCTCCTCCAGCAAGAGGACCAGGGTCCACAGAAGCAACAATCTAGGCTGGACCGGGCGATGACCATGGTGGCTTGAGGGGCCCAGTCATTCTGTAGCTCAGAGCGAGGGCTGAATCCTGTGAACTAGGTTTGAAGATCCCTCTGCCCAGTCCCTGCTGCGACAGACAAGTTGGCTGTGTCACAAAGCAGGAATGAGTCACCCTGCCCTATTGTGTCGCAGTGTAACTGATACAAAGGCAAGATGCAAATGAACATCGTCAGCCGACATCACTTCTGCTGCACCCCTATCCTTAGAGCAGTGTCCTGGGGCTGCTGCGAGCGGCCTGCACAGGCTAAAGGCTGCCCCCCAACACCCGCTCCAGTGCCCGTGGCCCACGCCTCTTCCCTTCTCTGGGCCCCGAGGGACTTTCCCATCTCCTGGCCTCAGTGTCCTCTGCTGTTCATTGGAGACGATCAAGACCTTATCCTCAGGCACTGGGCAGAGTTCCCGGTGTGCCCCCCCTCCCTGGCATCCTGAGGCCATCTAGAGCTTGCCCTGGGTCTTCAGAGAGGCTGGACTTGCCCAAGGCGCTGGGCTGTGGGAGCCGAGGGACGGGAGCCTGGCCGGGGATCCTCAGCTGAGCTGCCCTGGGGGTAAACCCAGCACCCCGCGGCTCGCCACCTGGCCCTCTGGCACGCTCATTTCTGTTTGATGAGTCAGTCATCAGCCGCTTCTGGTGACTTGTCAGCAGAACCCCAGTGGCTTTGGGGCGGAGATGAATGGGGAAGAGGTGGCACCTCTCCCTCACCAGGATGATGCCTTTTCTCAAAGCCTTGGTGGGCAAGGCCTGGTTTCCCCTGGCATTCCCCTCCCAACCCCCGTTGCCACCTTACTAAAAGGAGCTCGAGTTGTGAAATTCCAGCTGCTGCCAGGAATGGGAATGCCCCCCGCCACAGTGGGGTAGCGTTGAGACATTCAACAACGGGGCCTGCTGCCACCTCCAACTTCCTCTTCTGAGACAGTAAGGATGAGTCCTACTGGGGACCCTGAACAAGACAGTGAGTCCTGGAACTGTCGGGGGAGGGGGTTGGGGGAAGGGGGTGCCCAAGGGCAGAGGGAGACCGCCTCTTCACACGTTGACATGACCTGTGATGCAAGACAGGGGTCATCTCCCGTCCTGGGCAGGACTAGTCAGAGGGGCAGGGCCTGCCTGGGTCCAGCTTCCTGATGCAGCCCCCCATGCAGCTGGGAAGAAACCTTCTTTTCTTGGGGGACTTTGTGCAAAACAGCAGAACTGGAGGGTCCACATCTCCTAGGGAGGGAAGTATGGGCCAGGGTCTGGCGGCACCCCGCACTGCTTCCTTGGTGTTCTGGAATATTCCAGGCCCATGCTTTGAAGACTCAGTCCCACAGGTGGACGTAAGAGAAGCACTAAGGCATGTGGTCCTGCGCTGACCCCACTCGCTTCAGTCCTGGGTCACTCCTCCCTCTCTCCCTTGCTATTGTCCTCTGTGGCTTGACCTCCCTTCTCTGTCACCACTCTCCTCCTCGTAAGGCAGAATCTCTTCTACAAACTAATTTTGTAAATTTTCATTTCTAATACAGGAAGGATACAGCAGAAACCAAAGAGACTGAGGTGAGATGGGGGGAGGATAAGGGAATGAGATGGGGGGTGAGGAGGTGCAGCGCTTTTCTGGGGATACCTTCATATACGGCTTTGACTCTTAGAACCATAGCAATATTTTACATACCCCAAATGAAATAAATAAATCGACCAGGATATGGGGAGGCACGGGGGACAAAAATGGGAAACAAACAACAAATTAACTGCACTATAAATGATTAGCATAACCACATTGAAAGGAATGGGGACTACAGGAACTAACTTGAGTAACTTTGGAAAGTAGTATTTTCACTGGATACTGTAAGGCTAAAGACAAAAAGAACCACATACAAATACTGTGTTCTAGTTACTAAATCTGTTTCTTATAGGGATGTGGGTTAAAAATCCTGCAACTTCTTCATGTGTATGCTAGGACTGAACAAATAAGTAAACAGATCACAGATAATGAGAGCCAGTTTCTCACTGCTGGAGAAAGAAGTTACAGATAAGGAAAAGGGAGAAGTCTAGAATGAACCACCTTATGGTGTTGGACTGGAATTGGAGAAATCAGTATCAACTCATGGTTTTTCATGCATATTCAGATAGATACATATAGAAGTGAAAAAAAGATGTGTGTGAGCTTGGATTAATATGCATACATATATTTTCTAGCTCTGTCTGCGGAGAGAGCCTAGAAACAATGACTTCCCAGTAACAATGAGCACACCTAGTGCCCAGACCCTCGTTTCTAAATATCATTCTCCAATCAAAGGAACCAGGGCTCCTTAGAGAAATGGCTGATTCTAGGACTGGGACAGGAAATATAGAAGTTAAACCTGAAGACCTGGAACATCTTGTAGAGTCAGAAAATAAGTCAGTACTTGGAAAAGGATGGGGAATGTCAAAAGGACATGGGAGCCAGCTTAAAGGAGCTTCCAATGGCCAAAGCCAGGACAATTTGAACAACTAAATAATGAAAGTGTTGGATTATAATTCATAGGATAAAATAAATACCCGTGAGTCTACACTACTGTCATAAATAATAAACTAAAAAAAGTAAATGGAGGGGAAGGGACAGGTCTTCTTTACAAAAGAATTCCAATTAGTAAACACGGGAGGAATGAGAGAAATACAAAATGACCATTAGACAAACACCACGGTAATAATTACTGCAGGCAAGATCCACCAATGGATGCTAAAATCTGTGAGTGAAAATCTGAGAGAAAATGAGAGATTTCATGGTCTCAGAGTATTTCCCCCAAGAAACTGATCAATTACAAAATAAAAGAAAACAATAACTTCACAGTGGAGAAATCCAGCACTGCCTTAACTTCATGACCAAACTTAATAGCACCAATAATAAGACATATCAACATCACATATCCCCTGATATCCTGATATGCTGCACTGAAAGGGACATAACATCACTTCTGTGGGATTCTTGCCAAAAATTCCTAACCACATAATCTAATCATGGGAAATCATGCGAAACTGAATGGAGAGAAATTCTATAAAATAACTCATCAGTAACTCAGCAAAGAGTCAAGGTCATAAAAAATAAGGCACGACTGAGGAACTGTCACAGACTGGAGGAGACTAAGAAGACTCAAAAACTAAATGCAATGTGGGATCCTGGACTGGATTCTGGAACTGAAAGGGGAGGTTAGGGGAGACACTGGCTAAAATCTAAATAAGGATTTGTACCAATGATCATTTCCTGGTTTGGATAACCGTACAATGTCATATAAATTGTAACATTAGGGGAAGCTTGGTGAAGGGTATATACCTGGATCTATATAACCCTTCATATAGTTACATAGCCTTATATACCCTTTCTGTATCTTTCCAGGTGGTTATCCAAAGTTTCACTGCCCTTCATGAACTTGATTTAACTGCTATTTAATGAAGAGTCACAGTTCCTAATTACTGGACCAGTACAGATCTGGCTGCCTCAAAATCCCCTAACCCCATGTTCCTAAACTGGGGTTGAGAATCTCTGGGGCTTTTAGAGGGTCTCTGAGGGCTTTCTGGAAGAATGCTTAAACCGTATTTTCATTTCCATGGCAATCTAGGAAAAGTTAGTAGTTAATCTATTCTGGAATATCTTGATAACACTATGACCAAATGTTACCATAAAATGTTGATGTATTTGCGTCTATCACCAATTTGGTGTCCCCTAAAAGGACAGGGCATGCCAGGTGTGTTCCTGGGGTCTGCGAGAGCTGCAGGTTGAGCAGAATGAGTTAATAAGTGGAAAACGTTTAGATTAGTGCCTGGTACATAATAAGCATTCAATAAATGCTATCTATTAGCTATCGGGGTGCCTCCTTAACGTATACATTTCAACTCCAGGTGGCTTTGAGATCAGACCAAGAAATAAAACACTCCCTGGATGATTCTGATGCATAGTAACGTTTTCTATTTTACAAATACACTCACACCCGTATCCCCACCACACACATGCTAGGCTATACACTAGACTATAAGACTGGGAAAGCACCTTAGAGACCATCTAGTGCAACTCTCCCATTCTACAGATAGGAAAATGGAGGCTCCAAGCAATGAAGGACTTGTTCAGATTAGAAAGTGGCAAATCTCATAAGATCCAGCAATCCCACTGCTGGGCATATACCCAGACAAAACCATAATTTGAAAAGATACATGCACCCATATGTTCATAGCAGCACTATTTACAATAGCCAAGACATGGAAACAACCTAAATGTCTATCGATGGATGAATGAATAAAGAAGATGTGTATATATACAATGGAATTTACTCAGTCATAAAAAGGAATGAAGTCATGCTATTTGCAGCAACATGGATGGACCTAGAGATTATCATACTAAGTGAAGTAAGTCAGAAAGAGAAAGACAAATATCATACGATATCACTTATATGTGGAATCTAAACAGATTCACAGATAAAGAGAATAGATTTGCGGTTGCCAAGAGGGGAAGGTAGTGGGAGAGGGATGGATTGGGAGTTTGGAATCAACAGATGCAAACTAATATATATGGAATGGACAAGCAACAAGGTCCTACTATATAGCACAGGGAACTATATTCAATATCCTGTAATAAGCCATAATAGAAAGGAATATGAAAAAGTATATATATGCATAACTGAATCACTTTGCTATACAGCAGAAATTAGCACAACATTGTAAGTCAACTATATTTCAATAAAATAAATTTTTAAAAAAGAAAGTGGCAAATCTATAACTAGAATCTGAGTCTAGAACCCCAGGACAGTCATGGCACCCTCTGGCTTGGGTGAGAATCAGACACCACTGCCCGGCAGTGAGTTGAGTGACCTCAGCTCCTCTCCTCAAGATTAATTTTAAATACTTTTTCAAATTTCTTACAGAGTTTTTGGGCTGTGGAGGTATTCAACCTCTGCACATGTCAACTTTGTAAATTTAGGTTTTCTGACAGTATCATTCATTTCAGTCAGATTTTAAAATTTCTTAGCAAGAATCTGTATCTAGAATTCCTATATAATTTTTTTAGATATTTATTTATTTTATTTATCTATTTTGGCTGTGCCAGGTCTTAGTTGTGGCACGCGGGATCTTTAGTTGCAGCATGTGGACTTCTTAGTTGCGGCATGCATGCGGGATCTAGTTCCCCGACCAGGGTTTGAACCCAGGCCCCCTGCATTGGGAGTGTGGAGTCTTACCCACTGGACCACCAGGGAAGTCCCTAAAATTCCTATATACTTCTTTAAGTTATTATTTTTTTTAATTTTTATTTATTTATTTATTTATGGCTGTGTTGGGTCTTCGTTTCTGTGCGAGGGCTTTCTCTAGTTGCGGCAAGCGGGGGCCACTCTTCATCGCGGTGCGCGGGCCTCTCACTATCGCGGCCTCTCTTGTTGCGGAGCACAGGCTCCAGACGCGCAGGCTCAGCAGTTGTGGCTCACGGGCCTAGTCGCTCTGCGGCATGTGGGATCTTCCCAGACCAGGGCTCGAACCCGTGTCCCCTGCATTGGCAGGCAGATTCTCAACCACTGCGCCACCAGGGAAGCCCTTAAGTTATTTTTTAATCTGTGATTTTAGCCCCTCTCTTAATCTGAATGTTGTAACATTACGTCTTCTTTCAAAATACAGATAAAATATTTGTGTTAAATATTTTTATGCTGCATCACAATTCCTGAAATGATTATTTTTTGAAATTTACAGTAAACATCATAACTATGATGATAATAGTTTTTTCTGGACAGTGGTTTTAAGTTCCATTTATTTCATTGCTTGCTGTTTTGTACCATGTCATCCCTATTTAAGAGTTCTTTATTTTAATCCATTTCTTGCTCAGCCAGGGTATTTCGAGTAACTCCAAGAACAGTGTGAGGGTGAAGTACTTTCTGAGACTTCATGTGTCGTGTGTTATTCATGGAGGCTCACTATGAATTACAGCTTTGCTAATTATAGATTTGGCATAATTCATCATTTTTCCACCCTCAAAATGTTTATAGAAAGCCAAAATAATCCACTGAAAAATGGCTCTCACAAAGAAGAGAATTAGGTAAGGTGGCTGGATACAAATTAAAATAGAAATTAATATTGTTCAGTCATACAGACGAAAAACAGAAATGGTGTTGGAAAAAAAAGACCCACATACATAACAACAAAAAGAATAAAAGAAGAGAAAATAAACTTTTAAAATCTGCAGGATTTTAATGAAATAAAACTTTTGAGGGACATAAAGGAAGGCAAATAAATGGAAAGGCACACCCTGTTGGTAGACAGTTAGATTCAGTACCATAAAGAATTAATTCAAAATGAATCAGAGACCTAAACATAAACAGCTTAACCTACAAAACTCAGAAGAAAACAGGAGGAAAGCTTCATCACATTAGATTTGTCAATGATTTCTTGGAAAAGACACCAAAGCACAGGCAACAAAAGAAAAAATAGAGAAACTTGACTACATCGAAATTTAAAACTGCATTGAAGGAAACAATCAAGAGAGCGAAAAGGCAACCTACAGAAAGGGAGAAAATATTTGCAGATCATATGTCTGACAAGGAGGTAATATCCAGAATATATAAAGAACTCCTACAACTCAACAGCAACAAAGAAACTCAATTAAAAAATAGTCAAAGGGCTTCCTTGGTGGCACCGTGGTTGAGAATCTGTCTGCGGGGACATGGGTTCAAGCCCTGGTCTGGGAAGATCCCACATGCTGAGGAGCAACTAAGCCCATGCTACTGAGCCTGTGCTCTAGAGCCCGTGAGTCACAACCACTGAAGCCCACGCACTTAGAACCCATGCTCCACAACAAGAGAAGCCACTGCAATGAGAAGCCCGCGCACCGCAATGAAGAGTAGCCTCGCTCACTGCAACTAGAGAAAGCCTGCTCGCAGCAACAAAGACCCAATGCAGCCAAAAATAAATAAACAAATAAATTTATTTAAAAAAAAAAAAAAGGTCAAAGTGGGACTTCCCTGGTGGTCCAGTGGCTAAGACTCCGCACCCCCGATGCAGGGGGCCCGGGTTTGATCCCTGGTCAGGGAACTAGATCCCGCACACCGCAACTAAAAGACCCTGCATGCCGCAACTAAAGACCCCTCATGCCGCAACTAAAGAACCCGTGTGCTGCAACTAGGACCCACTGCAGGCAAATAAAAAGAAAAATGGTCAAAGGACTTGAATAACCATTTCTCCACAAAGATATATAATTGGCCAATAAGCACATAAAAAGATGCTCAACATCTCTAATCATTAGGGAAATGCACATTAAAACCATAGTGAGGTACCACTGCACACACATTAGCATGGCTATTATGAAAAACAAAATAAAACAGAAATAAGTGTTAGTGAGGATGTGAAGAAAATGGAACCCTTGTGCACCGCTGGTGGGAATGCAAAATGGGGCAGCCACTGTGGAAAACAGTATGGTGATTCCTCAAAATATTAAAAACAGAATTACCGCATGATCCAGCAACTCCACTTCTTGGCATATACACAAAAGAATTGAAAGCAGAGACCTGAACATATTTTTATACACCCATGTTCACTGCAGCATTCACAACAGCCAAAACGTAGAAGCAACCCAAGTGTCCATTGACAGATGAATGGATAAACAAAATGTGGTCTATACATACAATGGGATATTATTCAGCCTTTAAAATGAAGGAAGTCCTGTTACATGCTCCAACATGGATGAATCTTGAGGACATTATGCTAAGTGACATAAGCCAGTCACAAAAAGACAAATACTGTATGATTTCACTTCTATGAGGCACCCAAAGTAGTCAAATTCATAGAGACAGAAAGCTGAATGGTGTTGCCAGGTTTTGGTGGAGAAGGGAACGGGGAGTTGTTTAATGGGTACAGAGTCTTAGTTTTACAAGATGAAAAGAGTTTTGTAGGCTAGTTCCACAACAATGTGAAAAACAACACTACTGAACTGTACACTTAAAAACAGTTAAGGTGGTAAATTTCATGTCATAAGTATTTTATCTCAATTTTTAAAAAGAGTAAAAAAAAAGAAGAAGAATTAATCAACATCTTTGTGATATTACATAGGAATGTCAATTCTCTATCAGTTTCAGCCTAGAGAACAGGAGGTAAGGAAAGAGGACAGACTGACTAATACAGGGTGGCCGGTCCATGTCAGGTCCTGGGCTGGGTACTTCCACTTGATTGTCTAGTTTTGCTTTTTCTTAATAGATTTATTTTATTTATTTACTTATTTTTTTGGCCGCACTGGGTCTTTGTTGCTGTGTGCGGGCTTTCTCTAGTTGCGGCGAGCGGGGGCTACTCTTTGTTGCGGTGTGAGGGGTTCTCATAGCTGTGGCTTCTCTTGTTGCGGAGCACGGGCTCTAGGTGCGCAGGCTCAGTAGTTGCGGCACACGGGCTTAGCTGCTCCGCAGCATGTGGGATCTTCCCGGACCAGGGCTCGAACCCGTGCCCCCTGCATTGGCAGGCAGATTCTTAACCACTGCGCCACCAGGGAAGCCCCTGATTGTCTAGTTTCATGACCATAATGACCCCATGACATACTCTCAGTTGTGTACAATTCCTGCAGTTCAGGGAGGTCGTGCCATTTATTTGGCCAAATTCCTGTGGTCATAGTTCTTATGGCCTGAGCTGGACGCACATCCTAAGTTGGCCTGACTCCCAAAGCCCACGTTCACACCTACACCATGTTCACAGGAAGTTATATCTACTGTGTTCTAGACACCCAAAAGGCTGAGTATGCGGTTTCACCTCGGTGTTATCATTTGAGGCTTCCCGGGAAGACATCTTGCACAAAAATTGCCTCAATCCTCACTGTCAGTGATTCAATCTCCCTGGGTTAGGGCGGCTCACTTCCTCTGTCCCAGCTTATTTTTCAAGATATAAGATTCCTGGAGGGACATTTAACAAACAGGTCTGTGACGGCAGTGACAGTGGCTAGTGGGCAGTGGAACGACTCCAGGGCCAGGAGAGGTAGGACATGTGAAAAGGTGGGTGGTGATGGCGTGGGACGGTAGGGAGCGGATGAAGCAGACGTGTGGAAAACGGGAAGGAGAAAGATGCTAACACGTATGCGTGTTAGATTGAAAGACAACGGGAGGCATCATGTTGCCTTTGTATGTAATAATTATAATAACAGCAGCTAATGCTGGCTGAGGGCTTACTATGTGCCAGGCACTGTCTAGGTGCTTTCTATGAATTAACTCATTCAACCCATATGAGGTAGACACTCTCTTATCTCCATTTTCCCATTTTACAAATGAGAAGACTGAGGCACAGAGCATTCTATCAGCTGGTAAGTGAGGCATGTCCTTTCTTGGCAGGACCTAGGCAATTTAGCTTCTCTGTGTACATAAAGGAAACCATAATGGAGCCAGAGGTGGGCAAAATGAAATTACTGCCAAGATGGGGAACCAGAGAAAGACTATAAGAATTTACCAAGATATAAACTCCAGGCAGCAACCAAATTCTACGGGCCCCTGGGCCAAACCACGGGCACCTGGCACTGGAGGCTGTTTAATCTCGCCACCTTTCAAATTTAGAGCCTGTCTTGTTTGCCAGCAAATGCTCACGGAGTAATAAAGCAGCAAATGGATGCAAATGTAGAAACTCCAGAAAGGCCAATTACACATATACTGGCAGCTTTCTGGTTTTTTTGGATGCGGAAAAAGATTGTGGTTCTGACAAACTGCATTCGTTATAGCTGCTCACTTTCTGCAGAATCATTTCCAGTTTGTGAGACAGACAAGAATATTTCATAGTTTTGGGCAAAGAAGATTTTATGGAGCACTGAGACTTCCAGATAGATGCTTTGCCATTGGAATAAATTTGAGACAGACTGTCTAATTCACGATCTCTGACCTTGACTATCGTTTCCTCCCTCCCAGAGTGAAGACCGTTCACCATCCATCTTCCCTCCATTAATCCAACAGCGGGTGATTGCTCTCAGACACCAGCATGTCCATCCTCTTTAGTCTCTTTTTCACTCTCTTTCAGCTCTTGCCCAGTTATAGAAGAAGAATCTCTCGCCTCCTCTCTCTCTCTGTCCCATTCATGAATACCATTTATTAGCTCTGGCCAGGCTATAATGAGGTGCCCCAACCCCTCCCCCAACCGTAGGCGGTGTCTGAGAAAGCCAAGTAGGGAGGCAGGAGTTCCATGCACACTGGCAGTGATAAGCCCCCTTCCACCTTGCAGTCTCAACGGAGACCACTGGGACGCCTGGATGTCCAGCCCCACCAGACAGTAAAGAGCACCCCCCCAACTCTGGGGTGGTGTCAGAGGAAGTGTAGTGAGAGTCAGGGCTTTCACTGTTGCCCAGCAGTAATGAGGTCACTTCCTCTACCCCATGGTGTCAATGGGGCAGTAATGAGGCACTCCTGTCCCTCCCAGCCAGGGAGGTATCGGTGGAGGCCTAGTGTGAAGCCAGAATTCCCACTCCATCCACCCAGCAGTAATAAGGCACATCTACTCAGTATCAGTGGAAGCTGAGAATGGAACCTGGATTTACACCCTCACCTGGCAGTAAAAAGGCAGTTCCCCCTCTCCATCCCCTGCCCCACTCTCCCTTTCAGGGACGTGTTGGAGAAACTCAGCAAAGCAGAGGTTTAAATAAGATCCAGAGCCTTAAAACTCTTATAACAAAATACCCCAAATGTCCAGATTTCAATAGAAAATAACTAGTCATATCAAGAATAAGGAAGATCTTAAACTGAATGAAAAAAGGCAATCAGTAGATGCCAACAGCAAAATGACAGATGGTTAAAAATATCTGAAAAAGGCTTTCAAGCAACCATCATTTAAAATGCTTCAATGAATGACTATAAACACACGAAAACTAGAAAAGTCTCAGCAAAGAAATAGAAGACACAAAATCAGTACCAAACGGAAATTTTAGAACTGAAAAATATAATAACAAATAAAAAATTCAGTGGATGAGTTCAACAGCAGAATGGAGGGGACAGGACTTCCCTGGTGGCGCAGTGGTTAAGAATCCGCCTGCCAATGCAGGGGACACGGGTTCAATCCCTGGTCTGGGAAGATTCCACATGCTGCGGAGCAACTAAGCCCGTGTGCCACAACTACTGAGCCCGTGTGCCGCAACTACTGAGGCTGTATGCTGCAACTACTGAAGCCTGCGTGCCTAGAGCCCGTGCTCTGCAACAAGAGAAGCCCCAAGTCTGCGTGCAGCAACGAAGATCCAACGCAGCCAAAAATAATAAATTTAAAAAAGAATTACAAAAAAAAAAAGAATGGAGGGCACAGAGGAGAGAATCAATGAACTTGAACACACAACAATAACATTATCCAATCTGAACAACAGAGAGAAAATCAAATGAAGAAAAATGAACAGAGCCTCAAGGAAATGTGGGGCTATAACAAATAGGTTTAACATGCGTGTCATCTGAGTCCCACAGAGAGAAGACAGAGCTAAAAAAACTACTCAAAGAAATAATGGCTGAAAACTTGGCAAAATTTGGCAAAATGCATAAAACTACAGATTCAAGAAGTTGTATGAATCCCAAACAAAATAAAGCCAAGAAATACACACCAAGATACATCATAGTCAAACTTATAAAAACTAAAGACAAAGGAAAAATCTTGAAAGCAGCAAGAGAGGAACAACATCTTCTCTTAGACAAAAAATAATTCAAATGACAGTGGATTTTTTATCAGAATTCATGAAGGCCAAAAGGAATGGAACAGCATTTTTCCAAGTGCTGAAAGAAAAGAACTGTCAACCTAGAATCCTATATCCAGTACAAATATCTTTCAGGAATGAAGGGGAAACCACAACATTCTCAGATGAAGAAAAACTAAGAGAATTTGTAGCCAGCATACCTACTCTAAAAGAATGGCTAAAGGAAATTCTCTAAACAGAAAGAAGATGATAAAAGAAAAATATCTTGCAATATCAGGATTGAAGAAAGAACGTGGCAAGCAAAAATCTGGGTAAATACAATAGACTTCCCTTCTCCTCTTGAGTTTTCTAAATTATGTTTGATGGTTGAATAACAACTTATAACACTTGTCTCATATAGTTCTAAATGTATGCAGATAATAAATAAATAAATAAAATAAATAAATAAATGCAGAGTAAATATTTAAGACAATTTTATAATAAATGGGAAAAAGGTAAAGGGGTCTAAAAAGAAGTAAGGTTTCTATACTTTATCAGAACTGGTAAAATTATGACATAATTAAACTGTGATAAGTTATGTATATAAAATGTAATATCTAGAGCAACCACTAAAAAAGATATATAAGAGATATATATAGAAACATTATAGATAAATCAAAACGATTTCTAAAAAAAAGTTCAAGTAATCTATAGAAAGGCATGGGAAAAACCCAGAAACAACAACAAAAACAACCACAAAACCAACGATAAAATAGGAGACTTAAGGCCTAACATATCAATAATTACTTAAAGTTAATTGGGCTAAATATACCAATTAAAAGACAGAGATTGGTAGTGGATTACGAATCATGACTCAACTATTTGTTGTCTATCATAAACTCACTTCCAAATATAATGATACAGACAAGTTCAAAGTAGTAAATAGGTAAAGATATATCATTTAAACGTTTATCAAAAGGAAGCAGAAGTGGCTATATTAATATCAGATAAAGTAGACTTCAGAGGAAAGAAAATTACCACAGAGAGAGGAATGTTATATAATGACAAAAAGGTCAATCCACCCAGAAGACACAGCAATCCTAAACGTGCTTTCATCAAACAACAGAGTTACAAAATCTGTGAAGGAAAAAGTGATAAAATGGAAAGGAGAGATTGACAAATCCATATACTTAGAGACTTCAACATCCCTCTCTCAACAACTGATAGAACAACCACATAGAAACTCAATAACACAATCAACCAACAGGATCTAACCAATTTATAGAACATTCCACCCAACAACAGCAAAATATACATTCTTTTCAATTATCCAGGGAACCTATACCAAGATAGACAATATCCTGGGCCATAAAACCAACCTCAACACATTTACAAGAACTAAAATAATACAGAGTATGTTCTATGACCACAATGAAATCAAACTAGAAAGCAGTAACAGAACTATACCAGGAAAATCTCCAAACACTTGAAAACAAAACACACATCTAAATAATCCATAGATCAGAGAGGAAGTCTCAAGGGAAATCCAAAAATTCATTGAACAGAATGAAAATGGATATACAACATATCAAAATTTGTGGGACACGGCTAAAGCAGTTCTGAGAGGGAAATCTACAGCAGTAAATACATACATTAGAACTAACATATGGCCAAGCGACAGCACTCCTGCACATTTGTCTCAGAGAAATGAAAACTTATGTTCACACAAAAACCTGCACGTGCATGTTTATAGCAGCTTTGCACATAATATCCCCAAACTGGAAACAACCCACATGTCCTTTAGTGAGCAAATAGTTAAACAAATGATGGTACATCTATACCATGGAACACTATTCAGCAATAAAAAGGAAACAATCATTGATACACACAAAAACCTGGATGCATTTCCAGAAAATTATGCTGAATCAAAAAGCCAAAGACTATCTAATGTATGATTCCATTTATGAAATATTTTTAAATGACAAAATTATAGAATGGCCACAGTCTGGGAAAAAATATTCACAATCCATATATCTGATAAATGACTTGTATTCCAGAATTGAACAAATAAGTACAGATACTTCACAAAAGATATCCAAATGGTCAATAAACACATGAAAATATGTTTATCATCATTAGTTATCCAGAAAATGCAGATTTCAAATCACAATGAGATTATACTATATTAGAATACCTTAAAGTAAAATGATTAACAATACCAAATTGGTGAGGATATAGGGCAACCATACATTATTGGTGTAACTACTCTGAAAATCAGCTTGGCAGGTTCATAAAGTTAACAAATACCTACGATTTTGACCCAATAATTCCACCTCTTTACCCAAAATAAATGAAAACACGTGTCAACAAAAAAACTTGTGCAAAAATGTTCATGGAAGCTTTATTCATAATAGCCCCAAACCGGAAACAACCCAATCCATGAATAGGTGAGTGAATAAACCTATTTGGTATATTCCTATAATCCATTACTACTAGGTGATGGAAGGAATTAAAAAGAGCAAACTATGAATGTGTGTAACAACATGGATGAATACCAAAAACGTGTTGTGCACATAAGCTGGACCCCCAAAAAAAATAGATACTCTATGGTACCATTTACAAGAAGTTCTAGAACAGGCAAAACTAATCTTTGGTGAAATAAATCAGAATGGTAGTTGTCCCTGGAAGGTACAAGGAGAGACGACCAGGAATGGGCATGAGAGAACTTTCTGGGATGATGGAAATATTCTATATCTTGATAGGAGTTACAAGGTTACATATTTTCCGTAACCCATCAAACTGTACAATAAAACTTCTGCATTTCACTGTATGTAAACCATACCCCAATAAAAATGTTTTTTTAAAGACTCACATAATACATAAGTGTATAGAATAAACCTTGCAAGTTTTTCTTAGCCTGACCATCTACCTGCACCCCACTTTCCCCTGTCAAACACACACTCTCCACTCAGTTTGGCCTGTTATCCTTCCACTCTTGTTAATGCATTTACATGCCTACGTAACATACCCCATCCCCCCCTCCACACACATTTTCTTCTTACATACACAGCATCAGAGCATAGACGTTGTTCTATGCAGAATGGTCTCTGAAAAAGCACATCTGACTGTCGTTACCTCCCTGCCTCTTAAAGCTTTCTAATGGTTTTGCCTTGCCTTAGGACAAAGTTCGACCCCCTAACACTGCTTATAAGTCACCGGGCGGTCTGGGCCCTTCCTCCCTGGCCAGTCTCACACCCCTACCTTCCTTGTCCATTAGAGACTTCTTCCTGCCCGTGCTCCCTCCGCCTGAAACATTTCCACCATCCTCCTGCTTTTATTTATTTATTTATTTATGGCTGCGTTGGGTCTTCGTTTCTGTGCGTGGGCTTTCTCCAGTTGTGGCAAGTGGGGGCCACTCTTCATCGCGGTGCGCGGGCCTCTCACCATCGCGGCCTCTCCTGTTGCGGAGCACGGGCTCCAGACGCGCAGGCTCAGTAATTGTGGCTCACGGGCCTAGTTGCTCCGCGGCATGTGGGATCCTCCCAGACCAGGGCTCGAACCCGTGTCCCCTGCATCGGCAGGCAGATTCTCAACCACTGCACCACCAGGGAAGCCCCCTCCTGCTTTTGATCTGGCTTTTTTTTTTTTTTTTAACTGTATCTTTTTTTTTCCCTCCTAGAGATTCTTCTTTTTTTTTTTAAACTGAAGACTTACAATGTTGCATTAGTTACAAGTGCACAGCAAAGTGATTCAGTTATACATACATACATATCTATTCCTTTTCAGATTCTTTTCCGTTACAATATGGCTCTTAGGCTCTTAATACACATTCTTTTGGTCACTTCTTTAGGGAAGGCCTCCAGACTCCCAGGCTGGGTTGGGTGCCCACCCCCCTCCCGCTCTGCTTCCCCTTCGCCTGCGCTGTAACTGTTTCCTCTGCTGGACTTTCAGCTCTGACGACAGTGGCTCGTCCACCAGGCACACGGTTCCAACCCCAGCGCCTGGCGCAAGACCCAGGCGGAGTCTCCCTGGACAGTTAGGTGAGTTTGCAAATGTGCTACAACCCAAAGCCCCACCCAAATACGTAGCCATGACGCTGTGACCCTACGAGCAACAGGGGATATTCCTCAGGCCTCGAGGGGAAATTACATCTCTTGTAACTTCTCAATGAGTCAGTCCTGGGAGGGATGTGTTGATCGAGTCATTCTAGCCACCCACCGTGTGGGGCAAGTTGCCTCGGAGACCTGCTTCCTCCTGTATGCCTTCTGCCAGAGGCCAAAGGGAGAGACAGGCCAGAACCCAAGCTTTCCAGGAGCTGTTCCTCAGGCCACAGGGTACAAATACAGGACAATTTATGGTGCTATTAATTTATTTCTTTCTGGACATTGTTCCCTCCCCTGGCTCTGTCCCCATGCTAATAAAGCAACCACCTTGGGGAAAGTTCGTGGCAGGAAAGTGTAAAACTCTGAGCTCCTGGACAGCTCCTGGCAAAATAGGTGGGGCTCAGAGCTGGATTTCGGCTGATGTAAGAAGATAAAGAAACGGTTATGTTTTTTCTTCTTTTCATAAACTTTAATTTTCTTAGAGCAGTTGTAGGTTTACAGAAAAATTGAACAGAAAGTACAGAGAGTTCCCATATACACCCCTGCCCCCCTTCCCCCCCCACCCAGGGTTTCCCCTATTATTAATATCTTCCATTAGTGTGGTATATTTGTCACAATTTATGAGCCTATATCGACACAACAGTATTAACTAAAGTCCACAGTTTGCATTAAGGTTCACTCTTTGTGTTGTACATTCTATGGGTTTTACCAAACACAAAAATGTCATGTATCTACCATTATAGTATCATACAGAATAGTTTCATTGCCCTAGAAATCCCCAGTGCTCTCATCCCTTCCCCTCCCTCCACCCCTTGCCAACCACTGATCTTTTTACCATCTCTATAGTTTTGCCTTTTCCAGAATGTCACGCAGTTGGTATTTTACATTATGTACACTTTTCAGACTGGCTTCTTTTACATAGTAATATGCATCTGAGGCTCCTCCATGTCTTTTCATGGCTTCATAGCTCATTTCTTTCTATTGTTAAAAGATATTCCATTCTGTGGATGTACCCTGGGTTGTCTACCCATTCACCTACCGAAGGACATCTTGGTTGCCTCCAATTTTTGGCAATCAGAATAAAGCTGTTATAAACATTCATGTGCAGGTTTGTAGGTGGACATACGTTTTCAACTCATTCGGGTAAATATCTAGAAGCACGATTGCAAGACTTAGCATTCTAAGTCTTAACTTTCTAAGAAACTGCCAAACTGTCTTCCAAAGTAGCTGTGCTATTTTGCATTCCTACCAGAAATGAATCAGAGTCCCTGTTGCTCCACATCCTTGTCAGCATTTGGTGCTGTCAGGTTTTTGGATTTTAGCCATTCTAATAGGTATATACTGGTATCTCCTTATTGTTTTAACTTCCAATCCCCTAGTGATCTATGATGTCGAGCATTTTTTTTTTAAGGAATTCCTTTATTTTTATTATTTATTTATTTATTTATTAATTTTTGGCTGTGTTGGGTCTTCGTTTCTGTGCGAGGGCTTTCTCTAGTTGCGGCAAGCAGGGGCCACTCTTCATCGCAGTGTGCGGGCCCTCTCACTATCGCGGCCTCTCTTGTTGCGGAGCACAAGCTCCAGATGCGCACGCTCAGTAGCTGTGGCTCACGGGCCTAGTTGCTCCATGGCATGTGGGATCCTCCCAGACCAGGGCTCGAACCCGTGTCCCCTGCATTGGCAGGCAGATTCTCAACCACTGTGCCACCAGGGAAGCCCCGAGCTTCTTTTTATATGCTTATTTGTCATCTGTTTATCTTCTTCAGTGAGCAGTTCAGATCTTTTGCTTACTTCTTTTTTTTTTTTAAAGGTCTTTTTTTGTTGTTTTGTTTTTAATTTTATAGCTACTTTATTTATTTATTTATTTATTTATTTTGGGCTGTGCTGGGTCTTCGGTTCGTGCGAGGGCTTTCTCTAGTTGCGGCAAGCGGGGGCCACTCTTTCATCGCGGTGCGGGGACCGCTCTTCATCGCGGCGCGCGGGCCTTTCACTATCGCGGCCCCTCCCGTTGCGGGGCACAGGCTCCAGACGCACAGGCTCAGCAGTTGTGGCTCACGGGCCCAGCTGCTCCGTGGCATGTGGGATCTTCCCAGACCAGGGCTCGAACCCGTGTCCCCTGCATTAGCAGGCAGATTCTCAACCACTGCGCCACCAGGGAAGCCCTTGCCTACTTCTTAAATGGGTTATTTTCTTTTGTTGAGTTTTAAGAATTCTTTGTACATTTTGGACATAAGTCCTTTATCAGATAAACATTTTGTAAATACTTCACTGTTTTTAATTTTAATGAAGTCCAACTCATCAAATTTTTCTTTCATGTATCATGCTTTTGGTATTATATCTAAACACTCATTGCCAAGGTCATCTAGGTTTTCTCTTGTTATCGTCTAGGAGTTTTATAGTTTTGCATTTTGCCTTTAGGTATATGATCCATTTTGAGTTAATTTTTTGAAAAGGTTTAAGGTATGTATATAGATTCATTTTTTTTTTCTTTTGTATGTGGATGTCCAATTGTTCCAGCACCATTTGTTTAAAAACTATCCTTTCTCCATTGAATTGCCTTTGTTCCTTTGTCAAAAATCAGTTTATATTTGTGTGGGTCTATCTCTGGGCTCTCTATTCTGTTTCATTGATCTGTTTGCCTGTTCTTTCACCTGTATCACACTGTTTTAATTATTGTAGCTTTAGAGTAAGTCTTTTAGTCAGGTAGTTCAGTTCTCCTACTTTGTTCTTTTTCTTCAATATCGTGTTGGCTATTCTGGGTCTTTTCCTTTCCATATAAACTTTAGAATTAGTAATTTGTTGGAATTTTGATTGGAATGGCATTAAATCTATAGATCAAGTTGGGAAGAACTGGCATATTGAGTCTGCCTATCCATGAACATGGAATATCTTTCCATTTATTTAGATGTTTCCTTACTTCATTCATCAGAGTGTTGTAGTTTTCCTCATGCAGATCTTGTGAAAAATTTTTTGGTGCTAATGTAAATAGTGTTGTATTTTTAATTTCAAATTCCCATAGCTCATTGCTGGTACATAGGAAGACAATAGATTTCTCTGAATAAATTTTGTATCCTGCAACCTTCCCATAATCACTTATTAGTTCCAAGAGTTTCTTAATTCTTTGGGATTTTCTACATGGGCAATCATGTCACCTGTAAACAAAGACAGTTTTATTTCTTCCTTCCCAATCTGTGTAGCTTTTATTTCCTTTTTTTTTTTTTTGTCTTGTTGCATTAGCTGTGACTTCTAGTACAACGGTGAATAGGAGGAATAAGAGGGGACAGCCTTACCTCATTCTTAATCTTAGGGAGAAAGCATCTAGTTTTTCACTATTAAGTATGATGTTAGCTGTAGGGTTTTTATAGATATTCTTCACCTAGTTGAGGACATTCCCCCTCTATTCCTAGTTTGCTAAGAGAACTTATCATGAATGGGTGTTAAATTTTGTTGAATACTTTTTCTGTATCTACTGATGATCATATGATTTTTCTTCTTTAGCCTGTCAATGTAATGAATTACATTAACTGATCTTCACATGTTGAACCAGCCTGCATACCAGGAATAAGTCCCACTTAGTCATAGTATATAATTTACATAACATAAAATTCATCATTTTGGGACTTCCCTGGTGGTCCAGTGGCTAAGTCTCCATGCTCCCAATGCAGTGGGCCCAGGTTCGATCCCTGGTCAGGGAACTAGATCCCACATGCTGTGACTAAGACCTGGTGCAGCCAAATAAATAAATAAATTAAATAAAACATTAAAAAAAAATTCATCATTTTAAAGGGCACACTTCAATGGTTTTTAGCATATTCATGATATTGTATGCCCATCAACACGACCTAAATCGAGAACATTTTTAACACCACAAAAAGAAACCTCATGCCTATTAGCAGTCACTCCCCATTCTCCTTTCCCCATCATCTGAAAACCACTAATCCACTCTCTGTTTCTATGAATTTCCTTATTCTAGACATTTCATAGAAATGTAATCATACAGTATGTGGTCTTTGGTATCTGGCTTTTTTCACTTTGCATGTTTTCTAGGTGCATCCATGTTGTAGCATGTAACAGTACTTATTCCTTTTTATGACTGAATAATATTCCATTGCATGGACGTGGTTATTTCTTAAATACTTCAATTCATGGACCAAGATTCACATTGGATACTTGGGGGCTAGCTGCTCTGAGTCCAGAGCAAAAGAAAAAGATGACAGGCATTATCCAGGTATACAGTTTTCCCTTCTGTATGAGGGATAATAAGAAATGAACTTAGCTTGGAGTTTCCTCTGTAATAAAAAGGAATCCTGCTTGAGTCTCATGGGCTTGAATAAACCACTGCCACTACCCCCAGCTACTACCCACCATGGTTCCCAATGCCTGCCCGGCACTTGCACATGGAACAGTCCTTCAAGATAGACCTTCTTTTACCTCTATATACAATAAGGAAACTATAGGTCTGAGAGATAAAGCCACTTTCTCAGGGTCTGCAGCAAGGATGCCAACTCAGGTCTGCCTAACACCAAAGCCCGCCTCAGCTGTCAGGTAACACCTAGAATTTTTTTACCTAAATGCTCCAACAGTGGGTATCCTTAACCTCGTTATGCCCTAGACCCACTGGAGAAGTCTACAGGCCCCCCCCCCCCGTTCAGAATAACGTTCTAAATGCAAAACGCACGAAATAAAATGCATGGGACTGCAGAGGAAATGAATTACACTGAAATATAATTATCAATTGTTTTCAGTAATCAGACTTTCAACACGGTAATATCTGTTCTTCTCATTACACATTAAATAACAAAATCCAGCAGTGGGTCTAATCATTAGCATCACTTTGAAGTAATAAAAGGCATAAGTGATGTTTGCAGTACATACAACAACTGCAAAGTGATAGGAAAACATCTGGATTTCTACTGGTGATCAGTTCACAGGTGCTACTGATAATGTAACTGGTTTGTTGCCTACATTTTTCATGGCAGGAAACACTCAACTTCAGTTAGAGGTGGGTGACAATAAAGATGTCACATCTTTCCCATCCAAGCTCACAGACCCCTGGGTGAGAGTCTCTGCTCCCCAGAAGCTGTGGGACCCGGAGGAATGGGAATGTGGGCAGGAGAGGAGGGAGGGCCCACCCCTCCTGCCCCTGCCCCTGCCCCTGCCCCCCCCCCCTTACAGAACCTGTTGTTGCCCTGGATGTTCAGGAGTCCTGGTGTGAGGAGGGGTTGCTTTCCCACCCACTCTCTGTCCCTAGCCCAGAATTCCTCAAAACCGCTTCTTTTCTGGGAAGCTCCCTAAACAGTGTTTCAGTTTCTTGGGCTGGTTCACATCTTAGTCTCTGTCTTACCATTCGTATCTCTCTCCCGACAGTTTAATGCCTTTTTCAAACATCGCCCCTGAGAGGTTTGGGGAGTTTCTCATCTCTCACATAACATTTCTCATATGACTTCAGAAGGGCAGCCCCTAAGCTCGGTTCCCCCTGGAGAGGGGGAGGCCGCTGCTGCAGGCGTGGTGCAGAGGCACCGGGTGAGAACCCCGGGCAAAGCCCAGCCAGGGGGGCTCCCTGGGCAGAGAGGCCTCGCCTCGTGGGGCTGCCTGCGGAGCAGAGAACAGTGGTTAAGCCACATAACCTCTCTGGACCTCAGTTTCTCCATCCATAAAACGGGAAACGGGCCTCTCCATCATGGTACCTTACGGGGTGGGGAACAGACAGCAAGAAGGCTCGAGTACACCCCCAAGCCAAGCACCACCGGACATGCTCAGAGCTCACCCCTGACAAGACGAGACCCGGGAAAAACTCGCCAAGGGCCACCAAGAAGCAGCGGCACTTTCTGGCACTTTAACCAATGCTCAAAATGACCACAGGCCCCACCCCTGCATTTCTGAGACACAGGCAGGGAGGGGATGATCCGGGGCAAGGCCAGAGCCGGACCCAGACCTCCTCACTCCCTCCCGTCCCTCCTCTTTAATCAAGGCATCCAACCTGGGGCCCCTGGAGAGTCCCCTCCAGGCCTCTGTGTCCCCAGAGAGATAAAGTGAGTTCCAAGGACACCTCCAGCTCCAGTCTGACCCAGGAGGGATGAAGGATTTCCCATCCCAGCCGCATTGTCCCCGTGTGTCAGCAGCAGGAAGCTGCCCCAGCAGGTCCCGGTGGGCAGAGACCACTCTGCTTCCTGTCTAACCACCATGATAAAGGTGGGGGACGAGGTAGGAGGAGACGGGCAGGTGCGGGGAAGCCAGACTCCTCAGAAGCACGTGCCCGAAGTTACATACATCAGCGAGATGCGGCACCTGTGTCCGTGGTTCCCTAGACCTGCCTCCTCCCCGTAGCAGTGCTTGGGGGTGGGGTGGAGGGTGGCGGCAGAAGGCGAGAGGGAGAGAGAAAGAGGATGCACAGGATGGGGAGGAATGTCAAAGAGGAGGCCTGGAGGGCCGGGTAGAGCGTAAATGCCCTTAAAACGTCCTGAGACTGAGACGGATGAAAGCGGTTCGAAAACAAAAACAAAAAGGGCAGAATGTACACCAGCAGCCCCAATGTTTCCTGTTTTTCTAACAAATCACCAATGACTTCCAAGAAAAGCAAGCTGTGCTGCGCTCGGCCCCGGGCACAGCCGCAGAATTTGCACATCTGGCTGTGCTTTGAGAGTGGTACCCGGGCACAGGATGTGGCAGAGCCACCCGAAAGGTCGCAGCTCGAGGACACTCGGAAGCGGGATGCTGCCTGGGAAACAGGGAAGCAGCAGATCCGTGGGGCTCAGAGGACCCTTTCGGAGGATGCACGTGGATGGGCTGCTCCCATGCAGGTCTGAATCCTTGAGAATTTCCGGTCAGGAGCGCGTGGGGCGTTGCAGGGAGCAGACAACTCAAGAGCCCCAGGCTGCCATCCCTCCCCCACCCTGCAGAGATCCCACTGAGCCCCACCAGAAACACCCCCATCACCCCTTCCCCCCCAGAGGCAGGGCTGGGAAGGAGGCTACCAGTAGGGGTTCTGATGGAGGAAGGGGGACAGAAGTGCCCCAGCCTCCCTCTGCCTTCAGCCTTTACTCCTACTTGGCTACTACTCCAGTGGGTAGACCCAATCCTCAGGTCGACACCATACACATACATATTTTGCTGAACCATTTGAAAGTAAGGTGCAGGTTGCGGATATCATGACAAATCACTCCTCAATATTAGACTGAACCATATTAAACGCGAGCAGATATCAGCAAGTTCCTATGGTTCAATCTAATATTTTAGCACGCATCCCTTAAGGACAAGGACATTCTCCGACCTGAGACCATTATCAGACTGAGCAAAAGAATGACAGTTACACAGGCTCGTCTGCTATGCCCCAGGGGTGTGGCTACTCTTGCAGAGCACCTGCTCTGTGCCTGACTACCCACCATCCCTGCGCCTTGGGGAACCTCATCCGTCCAGGGGCTAAGCAGCGGGAGGAGGAGGGCTGCTGGTCCCAGCAACCCTCTTACACTGAGAGTTTACGCTGGACAGGGTACAAAGCAGACATCTGAAAATCCACCACAGCCCAGTGACAACACAAAATGAGAATTCCTCCCCAGGGAAATAGAAGGCACATCATAAGGCTGTATTTTCCAAAGATGGCCACAGCATCGCCCGTCCCACGGCCTCTCCTACGAAGCAGGCTTGCCATTTCCCCAAGCAAGAGGTGGAATCTAATTCCCTCCCCTTAAACCTGGGCAGGCTTGTGACTGCTTCAACCGATGGATGACAGCGGAGGTGACACTGTGTGGCTTCCCAAGCTGTGCCATGAAGGTGATGCAGCTACTGCCTCATGTACTAGAAGACTTGCACTTGGAGCTCTGAGTCATTGTGTAAGAAATCTAACTACCCATTTGGGGTCGCCATGATGTGAGGAAGCCCAAGCCACGTGGAGTGGCCACTTTGCAGGCACTCTGATATACGGTTTCAGGCCCCAGCTGTTCAGGTCTTCCCAGCTGAGGCCGCAGACATCGCTGAACACAGACAAGCCATCCCCATTGTACCCTGCCCAAATTCCTGGCCCACAGAATCCATGAGCATATTAAAATGGTTAGAGTCTTCTACCACTCTGTTTTGGAGTAGTTTGTTACAAGCAATAGTATCTGGAACATACATATCCAGTGTAGACCCCACACCCTGACAGAGACCAGGCCACATGACCAGAAGCCACCGGACCATGTGTTCAGAAGAGCCCAGATGGGACAGCTAGGAAGCAGGCTACTCAGAGATGGGTGCAAGCCAACAGGCAACTAAGATGATCACAGCCAATTCAGAGATGAAAGGGTCCTTAATGGTGTCCAACCTAAATTCATTTACTCAAATAGAAGCTTCTCTTATGGAGTATATATGACCACAGGATACTTTGCTGGATGCTGTGGTAGATACAAACATGACTGATACACTGTCCTTCATTTCAGATACTGAGTTTCGCTGACACCAGCGTGGTGGCTGCCACATTCTGTGGACTAGAATGACCAGGGCAACATGCCAGGCACACACCTGCCTCAGGACCTTTACACATGCTGTTCCCTCTGCTTGGAATGCTCTGCTCCCAGATGTCTGCTTGGCTAACTCCCTCACTATTTCCGGTCTTTATGTTATGCTCTTAATGCAATCTTCTGGTAAACCTCTGGCACCTGCTGCTTTATTTTTCCACCTCTCTTATCACCAGCTGACACACTACTCATGTTACTTATTATATAAATAATAAACGATAATGTGCTTATTATCTGTCTCTCTCCTCCAGCTCCACCAGAATGTCATTCCATGAGGACTTGGAAGAGTGCCTGGCACATATTTGCTGGATGAATGAACGAATAATGAATGAATAAGTGAATGACCAAGAGGTCTGAAGAAAGAAAACAGGAGAGAAGCACGTGGGATTGCACACTAGCTTGACTGAGATGAGGATGCCACTTTCCTCGTATGAATCACAGAACTGAGCCACTGCAAGGCTAGGGATGGCCGCGTGCTTCACCTGGACGGCAGCTGGATGTCTCCTTAGAGACTTAGGTTAAAACCAGGCCACCTGAGAAAGCCTTGCTCCTGTGATCATCTCATCTCTTGGAAGGGCAAGGAAGCAAAGAGGAAAACTACTATTCTATCTTGTGTCTTTAATTCTGACCGAGAATAACGGAAGGTTTGTAAAATAGGAGTGAGGGGAAAACAGGGGGGAATGACCACCTCACCTCAAAGTTTGGGCTAATCCCAGAAGAAAATGCTAGACAGTCAGACCCCCGTCTTAGACGTTAAGGAAGCAGACTCCTAAGAGGCCAGGAATCGGAGAGGATGGCTTAGCAGGGAAAGAAACTCAGAAAATTAAATTCTGGCGGCAAGCTACGGAGTCTCATGAAAGAGAAAAGAGGGGGGATGTCAGGGGCCAGCGTGACTTTGTGGGGTGTGCGTAAAAGTGGGAAGTGAGGTCCCCAAGAAAAATCACAGAAGAGTGAGAGTGAGCATGTCACAAAAGGGAGGCTTGAGAAAAACACAGAAGACATCAAAAAGGGCCCATAGTGTTATTTCAGAGCCTAAACCTGGAGAGATTAGGCTAGCCACTCAGGAAAGATGGGGGCACAGTTACAGATGCAGGAGAGAAAGCAGAACTGCTCCGTGGCTATTTCCTCCATCTTTTTTCTCAAGGAGAACGGTTATCCTACCAGAAAGGATGGATCAAAGATGGTTTATTTAGTCAACAGCAAACATGTACTGAGTGTCTGTTATCTGAGGGTCTTACTAGGTACTGGGGGGTGTCCAGAAATCTCAAGGAGTTCATGGTCAGAGGGGAAGATGGGCTTCTGAAGGTCACCAAGCAATGTGGTAGGACCACCAACAAGAAAAAAAAACATGAAAAAGACAGATCACCCAATAGAAAAATGGGCAAAAGACTTGAATAGACCCTTCACAAAAGAGGATCTCCAAGTGGCCAATAAACACGCCAAGGTGCTCAATTTCATCAGTCACCAGGGAAACGCAAATTCAAACCACGATGCGATGCTACTAGACATGCACCAGAATGGCTGAAACGAAAAAGATGGAGAACACTGTTTGTGAGGATGTGAAGCACCCGAACCCTCAGGACTGCAGGTGGGGCGTGAACTGGTCCAGCCACTTGCCAAATGGAAATCTGTTTAGCAGTACCCACCACAGCACAACCTGCCCCATGACACAGCAATTCCACCCCCGGGTACACGCTCAAAAGACATGCACCAGAAAGTTCAGAGCGGCACCATTCAAAATAACCTCCAACTAGAAATGGGTGAGGCATCCCTGCAGAGGTTAACAAGGGACAGGTGCGATGGAGGAGGGACAAGGTCAATTAGCAAAGCTTCTCCAAGAAGGTAACTCCCGAGATAAGTCTACAGGAAGAAGCTGCCCTGGGATTCAGGCACGGGGGTGGGAAAATGGACAGAGGCAAGAGATGTGAGACAGCTTGGTTCCTGCAGGGCACGATCAGGTATTCCGAACTACTGGAGGATAAAGCATGACACGGGTGTTGGGAGATGAAGATGCCCGGGCTGGGGTGTCAGACTGAGAACGGCCTTACATGCCAAGTGAAGTGCTTAAGGGTTTACTCCAGGGCCCCGTGGAGCTATCGCAAAATTTTCAATGGGTGAGTGTCACACTGGCCTTGGGAATTAGACGATCACACCAGCAAGGGGGTCGGGGGAGCCTGGGAGGAGAAGGGTCCGCCGACACAGAGGGCTCTGAAGTCAAATAGGGCGCCCGCTGCTTAAGATGAGTTGAGGATTGCAGATGAGTATAAATACCTCTCAGAGTCATAAAGAAACTTGAGGTTGTGAAAGGGAACTGCTACCAATAATCTTTGAAGGATCAGAGAAAATGAAAGATGTACGAGAGAAAGACGGAGGGTGAGACAGACAGAGAAAGACAGGGACAAACCCTAGAAGAGGCTGTCCCAATTTTGGAAAACTTTAAAAAACGGTAGAATCTTGGAAACTACAGTCTCTGAGTCTGCCAGCTCCCCCCCTGACAACACTGTCTACATGTTGTTAAGAGGCAGTTTGTGAACAACATTCAGGAAAGGGTCCAGGGACCACCAGGGGCTAGAATGGAGTTCACTAACTAAACAGGTGATACAAGAAAATGCACAAAAACAGCACATCTGAATTTTAGCAAATCCTGCTACAGGCTCATGACAATGTAAAAAAAATGTGAGCAGAATGGTCACAAGATAAATGGATTCACCACTGGCTAAAGAACCTCACTCAAGAGAGCCAAGGGTCTTCATCTGGGGGTCACCTCTCCCAAAATGCCGGAGAACTCTGCTTTTGATCCTTTAGAGCATGCCATGGTAAAAATTGTGGTAAAATATAAATAACATAAAATTTACCATTTTAACCATTTCAAAATATACAGCTCGGTGGCATTAAGTACATTTACAGTGTTGTGTGACCATCACCACCATCACCTCCAGAACGTTTTCATCTTCCAAAACTGAAATTCTGTCCCCATTAAACACTACTTTCCCACTTTACTCTTTCCCCAGCCCCTGATAACCACCATTCTACTTTCTGTCCCTATGAGTTTGACTACACTAGGTACCTCATAGCAGTCGAATCAGACAATATTGCCTTTTTGTGATGGGCTTATTTCACTTAGCGTACTGTCCTCAAGGTTCATCCATATTATAACATATATCACAACTGCATTCCTTATCGAGGCTAAATACTATTCCATCGTACGTACAGATCCCATTTGTCTGTAGATAGACATTTGGGCTGATTCCACCTTTTGGTATAGGATGCCATTTTTTTATTAACTGTTTTCAATAGGGCTTAGAAGGTAGGCTACTGCACAATGGAAGGGATAAAGAACTGTTATATGACAGTGAAGATTCAGTAAGATCTCAAACTAGTAAAGTTCAAATGTGGATGAGACTCATAACTGTCTTTCCACATCCATTCTCCCTTCTTCTATAGTAATATAATTTTTTGAAAATTTAGATTATATTTCCCAGATTCTCTTGTAGCTAAGTGTGGCCACCTGATTACCTTCTGGCCAATGGACTATAAGTAGACATTGATAAGTGTAATTTCCAAATCATGCTTTTAAAAGGAATAAGCATGCTGCCGTCTTCCTCTTTCTTCCTCTTGCTAGCTGGAATGCAGATCTGATGGCAATTGCTAGAGTAGCCACCATGCACCACGAGATGAAAGCTACATGTTGAGGAAGACAAAAACAAGATAGAAGGAGCATAGGTTCCCAGCCTATGAAGTTGTCATGTAAAGTCTGGACCACCTATGCTCAGACTGTTACATGAAGGAGAAATAAAGCTCTATCTTGTTTAAGCCACTACCATTTTGGGTCTCTCCGAAATAACAAACACCAATATACTTACTAATATTTCAGTCAACACTGAGTTATCTAAGAAGCAAATGTTTTTGTTTGTCCATTACTGTGTCATTTAGATACAGCGGGTGGGATTTTCCTCAAATTTGTAGACTATGTTTTATGGTCTGACCTTAAATAGAGACTACATGATGTACCCAAAATTCCCTTGTAAAGCTTAAGTCATCCTCTAGAGAAGCAGCGTACATTTCCCATATGGTGTGCCCACCTCTGTGTATCCCACTCTGTGGGCAGCAGCAGTGACTGAGTTATTTAAAGGTCAGACATTCTTCAGAGCAAACTGGATTAACTGGCCAGCACTGAAGCAATTCAGGTTGAGAGGGTACTGTTTTGGTAAATGAATTAGAGATAATCTCTTATGGGTTGATAAGAAGGTACCATGAGAATAAAGTATGGATATTACAAAACTCTCCCTCCCTAGACAAGATCAAATAGCTTAGTGAAAAATTATGTCCTCCAAATGAAACTATGGAGATAATAAAAAGATCAATGAGTTCCTGGGGGAGGGGGAGGGGGAGGGGGGGAGAGATGAATAGACAAAGCACAGAGGAATTTTAGGGTATTGACAATACTCTGTATAATATTATAATCATAGATATATGTCATTATATATTTATAAAACCCATAGAATGTATAATACCAAGAGTGAACCCTAAGGTAAACTATGGACTTTGGAAGATTATGATGTATCAATGTAGGTTCATTCTTTATGGTTACCAGGGGGAAAGGGTGGGGGGGGGGGGAAGGGACAGACTGGGAGTTTGGGATTGACATGTACACACTACTATATTTAAAATAGATAACCAACAAGGACCTGCTGTATAGCACAGGGAACTCAGCTCAATATTCTGTAATAACCTAAATGGGAAAAGAATTTGAAAAAGAATGGATACTTGTGTGGGTATAACTGAATCACTTTGCTGTACACCTGTAACTAACACATCATTGTCAATCAACTATACTCCAATATAAAATAAAAGTTTTTTTTAAAATGTAGGTTCATCCTTGGTTAAAAAAAAAAAAGTGCCATTCTGGTGAGTGATGTTGATAATGGGAGAGGCTATGCATGTGCAGAAATCTCTGTACCTTCCTCTCAATTTTGTTGTAACCCTACAGTTGCGCTAAAAAATTAAGTCTTTAATTAAAAAAATAATAATGTTCCCACCTCCATCTACTGAGCAGGTCTTAGGAGTAATGCAGTCAATGGGAAGTAATCTCATCTTCAAAAGCACTGGATGGGGAGGGGGAGGAGGGGCAACGGGACTCTCTGAGAGGACTGAGCTCTGGACCCAACCATGAGGCCAACCCAATCCCTCCAACATTCCCTCTACAGGAGCCTTGACGGGAACCCAGCAGGGATGAGGGCTGGCGCAAGAGGGGGCGTTCTCAGCCGCTACACCCATCTCAGGGAGAATGTGGGACAGTGATGGCACCTGGGCCAGGGGAGGGAGGATAAGGGGAATGGGAAGTTGGCGGTATTTCCTTCTGTATCCATTGCATCCAGTACTTGGCCCAGTATTGAGGGCTTGCTTCTGTCAATTCCCACACGTCCCCGCCATCTTGTTTTTCCAGCTGACTCAGGTGCCTTCTAGAATGACCTCCTCTCCCGACCCCCGAACAGCTCACATGCCTTGGACCTGAGTTCTGTAGCCTCACTTGTTCAGAAATGTGTTTTCCTGATGCCACACAAGGCTAGTCCCTGCTCAACTCAACTTCTCACCTCCCTTCTCAACCCCACCCCTAAGGCCAACCTCTGCCACTTTCAAGTAGGAGGTTTGAGTATCAGATTCTTCAAGGGCTGTGCCCTTATTGTTTTCTTCCTTTGCACTTTACAGCAAACCTCCCTGCACAAACCAGGATTATCGCACCATGACCGGCAGGCTAATGTGCTGATGGCACAGGTGTCCCTTGCACCTCTGCCCTGCGGGGGGAGGGGCAGCTCATGTTCTGCATCTTTTTTCTAACGGGTTCAGAGAAAGAATTCACCACAGAAAACAATCTCAGGTCCTCAGAAGTCATGTAATGAGAGTGAGCCCCATCTTTGGATCGCCCACTCACTAGAGAGAGAACCTGGAGTATTCCTGTCCCCAGAGCCAAGAGATCATGAGGCACGTTCCCAGACCTTTCCAGGTGCTTATGTTGGAAACCAGAGATAGCCGGGGCCCTGGACACAGGCCTGTGTTCTTGTGGGCGCCATGCCGGTTGGTTCCAGGTTGGTGGGTGGGCCAGTCTCAGCCCCTTTCTCAGGTGGGCACAGAGAGGCACGTCACTCTCCACCTTGGATGAACTTGGAAGTAGAATGGAAAGCTTCTCTCTCCTGGGGAGGCCTTTCCACTACTCTCTCCTTGCCCCAGAAAGCCTTCTTTCCTCTCCAAAGCATAACTCCCTTTCAAAAAAAAAAAAAAAGGAAAGGAAAAAGAAGCTCATCCCTGCTTGGGAGTGACCGAAGGGAATCGCTTTTCACTCTGATGGGCCACACATTAGACTAGCAGGGCCACGTTTGTTAACAATGCTTTAGAAGCTGTAAAGGGCAATGTGCAAATTAATAATAATTATCAGTCATACTTAATTTTCTCCCAGTCTAAAAACTTGAGCTCGTTCCACTTCACCCTTGGCATCTTCCAGGGTCAGCACGGCCAGGCACCCCCTGGGATGTGTGAAGAATCCTCAGAAATCCTCCAAGCATTTCATCGCCCCACTCCCCTTAAGACACAGCTCCTGATTGCCCCACAGCCTGCCTGGCAGGCGGACAGGAAGCCCCTCTGCCTTGTAAACACCATGTTGCAAACAGACACTTCCCCAGGCTCCCGTAAGGCGGGGTCACCAGCCTGGGAGTGGCTTGTCCCCGGGCAGTTCCCCAGGGCTTCCCAGCTCCCTGACTTAGAGAGCTGCTGCCTTGAATCTGAGTAACTTGGAGGGTGGGACAGAAGTTCCCAAGGAGCCAGGGCTTAGCAGCTGGAGTTTGCCAGGGTCTCTGGGGTCTGAAGCCCCCCAGAGGAGGACATCTGCCTTGTCCCGCCTGTACTGGAGCGCAAAGACACAGGGCTTTGCCCCTTCAGATGCCCACAGAATCCAGGGAGATGCCTGAAGGGTGCGTCCCCAGAGGATGACTGAAGCCCACAAAGATCTCAGATGCACAATCATCAGCCACCGGGGCTGACCCAGGCCTCCTCTGTACTGGCTGCTGTACCAGGCAATCATTCATTCACCAAACACGAACTGAGCGCCACCAGATGCTGGCCCTGCAGGCGGGAGGTGGCACTGAACGGGATGGTTGGGAAGATTTCCTCATCAGGAGGGGGATGCGAGAGGTAAGAACACCCATCAGGTCTCGGGGGACCTGAGTCAGGCAGTCCGGCTGGAGGAGAGGGTGCGGATTCATGGAGAAGATTCGACGAGTGGGACTCAGCTTTGAAACTCGAACACAAGACCTTGGACTTTGGACTTTCCCTAGGAGGCGGTTGGCACCAAAGGCTTCTGAGTATGGTGACGAAGGAGTTTCTTTAGAAGAATCTCCTGGGGAAGCAAGGAAGAGAGCAGGGCCCGGAAGGCCCATGAGCAGGCCTACGGTGATGGTGACGAAAGCTGAGTGGGGTGGCCGGGAGGACGATGGGGAAATGAGAAGAAGCGAGAACCCTGGGGGAAAGGAAGCACCATCAAAGCTGGCTGGAGAGCGGGGACGGAAGAGGGAGGAAGGACTCGGAGGTGACTGCAACATCTCCAGACCAGGAGTCTGGTTTCACTAGAGACCCCCAAATGGGGAAGTCTGGAGAGGAAGCCTGCCCTGTGGATGAAGAGTTGGGCTCTGGGCGTGTGTTGATGTTGAAATGGTGAAAATGGCCAGCATGGGCTTGGAGACAAGGGTCTGGGGTGAGGGAGCTAAGCACATCCAGGGCCGGCAAGAAGAGAAGTGCGCAGAGGAACGCCAGGAGGTGTACACGGTGAGGAAGAGGCTCTAGGAAGGGGTGCTGGGCAGCAAATGCTACGGAAACTGCAGAGAGAGATGCAACTGGGAGGAGGCCATTGGAATCTGCCATTACAAGGCCACCAATGACCTTAGAGGAAGCCATCCAGTAGAGAAGCCTGGGCAGAGGGAGGCAGGGCACCGCCGTGATCGGAAGGACTTTAGACTCTGCGAGTCCCGCCATGACGTGGGTGCCATGAAGGAAGGAGCGGGTCCCCTCTCTGCTCAGCCCATCAGAGCAGCTCCTACTGATGTACTCTTGGACAGCAGACTTTGAAAACTCATGGGATGTCAGAATATAGAGCCCATTGATCCAAGAGGGAACAGGCTCAGAGAGACAAGGAGGTGAGTGGGGCACAGCTAGGATGAGAGAGCTCATCTTCTATCCCCATCCTGGAGCCTGAACATCACACCACAGCCCCCTGTGTTCTCTTAAGCACAATAACAGGCCAAGGAGAGCTCTGAGTTTTGGGTTTTCTCAAAATGAAACTCCCAAGATGTCAGTACAGAAGTGAATGCAAAATGCAAAGGCCCACAAAACGTTGGCTCGAAAACCCCAAGAACAAGAGGCCATTAATTCCCAGCCCAACCTGGTTGGGTAGGTTGGCCCTGAGAGTTTATCTGGGACAGCCACACAGGAAGGTGACTCTGAAGTAGTCTACTTCACCAGGTGTTGGAAGGAGCCAAGAACAAGAGACCCCCACCACCATCACAAAAAGCCCCTTCTCCAGCACAGGATGTGGGCAAGAACCCTGGTGTCCACTCATGGTCCCAGGGTCTCACCATGGACGGCTCTGGTTTTCTAACCACCAACAGGCTTCTGCTCTGGGGAAACGGGCTGTGAAGCAGGGCTGTGGGATTCGTAAGGGAACTGCCCAGCTTTGGGATCTGTTTATTCAAGGCCACTGAATTTCTTAAATTCAAATTATGTTCTCAGAACAACCAACTTTTCTACAGCCAGTATGACACAGCCACTGTGATTTGGAGAACTACCGACTCTTAGAAATGAAGTGATCTCAGTCTCCATTCTCATGGCTTTAGTTTCTACATCTGACATGTATTTTCCCTGAATGCTTCTCCCAATGGGGAACTCACTACCACAAGGCCGCCCATTCCATTGTTAATCTGGTCTGACTTTCTCCAAGATCTTCCTTGTGGCGAGCTGAGGTCTGTTTCCTTATAATTTCCCTTCACTAGTCCCTTTTCCTTCTTGGAGAATGACCTCCACAGGGCAGGTCTTCACCTTTTCCAAAGGATGTTGCCCTTCAAACATCTAAAGATAGATATGACTTCTCACTTACAGCCTCTTCTTAGAGAAAAACATCTCTCCTTCTGCAAACACTTTGTATTATGCCATCACTATCTTGGTTACCTTTCTCCGGGTATAAGGTGGTTTATCTGCATCCCCACTAAACACAGCACCTGGCCTTGAACTGCTCTCCAGATGGATGGAAGCATCTACGAGTGGAAATGGGCCTTCCCTTAGCCAAAGGGCAGAGAAAGTTGGGACTCATGGGAATTACTGGCTGACTGTTGGAGGCCCAAGAATCAAAGATGACTCTCAGGTTCCAACTTGGGAGCACTGAGGTGCTAGGTGTGTACATGGGAGGACTGAGGAAGAGAGAAAAGGAGAGGAAGGCTTGGGGGATGGGAAACCAAGAATCCAGCAGTGAAAGACCTAAGACCAGAGTTGTTCTCCCAGCCTCCAAGGAACAGATCATTCCCAGCTCTACAAGCTGTCCGCAGGGTGCAGGAGGAGATGAAATGCCTCCAAACCCAGCACATCACATAACCAGCACATCACAACCTGACAACGGCAGCACAGGAAAAGAAAATACAGGCCGACCTTACCTGCAAGCATAGATGCAAAAATCCTAAAGGGAATCGCAGCAAATCAAACCTAGCACTGTACTGAAAGAACAAAACTCCTTGACCAAGTAGAGTTTATTCCAGAAGTGCAAGCAGAACAGAAGGAAGTTAATAATATAACATGTCATGCAAATCTATCCCAAGGTGAGAAAGAATACAAGAGTTTCCTAGTAGATGCTTCAAGTTGTAACTGACAAACCTAACTTCCATTCATGCTTTAACAAATCCTTAGAAATGAGGAATTGAAGAAAACTTCCTTCACACGTGACACTTGACTTCAAGGCGTCGGCTCTTAAAGAGCTGTGACCACATCAGTGAAACAAAGCCTCAGGCTCACGCCAGTCCCTGGGCATGCGGGAGGCCATGAGAATATCTGCGGCAAACACAGCAGCAGCGGCTGCCTCTCTGCTTCCTGGACGGTGTCTGTTCGTGCGAATAGGCACAAACACACACCTTCTCTGGTCTCATGGTCTCTGGCTTCTCTGGAGCCTTAAATCTAGCTCCCTGGTTGGGGGGCGGACCAGAGGGCTTCTTTTAAGGACACCACTAGCCAAAGTAATGTTCTTTAATCATCTTGGAAACGGACTGAATTCAAGACTTGACAATAAACCCAGAAAGCGTGCACGTGGCTCGGGAGTGGTCCCTGTGCGGAGCCCCGAGATCACTCCAGTGGCCTCCTCTGCAGCTTGCGTGTGTTCACCATCCATCGCCACCCCACCTTGCCTCTGACAACAGCTGACTCCTGCGTGGAGCCGTGCTGGGGGTTAGCCAAAGAAATCAGTGAAGAGAAAGTTCTGTTTTCCAGAACAGAGGCTATTCACCTGGTGGACAGCAGAGGTCTGAGAAGACCCTGAGGTTTTCCGCAAAACAGCAAGAGCGTGTGTGTGCGCACATGCGTGCCTTTTGCCGGGGCGGGTAGGGGGTGGAGGCAATTATCTATCACTTTATCAGTTTCTCAAAGAGGCCCGTTATTGAGAGAGGGTTCGAAACTCTTCCGTAAGAGCTGCAGGTGTGGATGTGATCTCGCCCAGAAAATGCACTGAGGAGGTGGGTGGCCTCAGCCCGGCCGCATGGAAATGGCTGTGGGGAGAACTGCCTGACAAGAGTCAAAACCACCAAGCCATTCAGGAACGAATGCTCAGACCCAAAAGCCAGAGGTACGTCCGCAGAGACTTCGTGGTCCTGGGAAGAAAACTTGGGATGAAGAAGAAGGATGTGAAGGCTGGACAGGTGACTTCTTAGAGAATACACAAAATTAGGGTTGCTTAACCCTGCAAGGACAGCAGCTCCAAGACAGACAAAACGAAGGGCCAGCGGACTACGCGGTGGTTTTCTGTGGATGGCCAACATAAAAGCACAAATGCAGGGGGCTCCTGCAGGGAACCCCGGCAGCCGCAAGGAAACACGTTCTCTGGCGATGATCAGTGCAAAGGAAAAGGGAGGCGCCCCCTAACAGTGCTTATGGCCTTAACGTCGTGAAGCCAGACCTTGGAGCATGGGGGAGGGGCAAGGAAGGAGGAGATGGGGCACAGGGGATGAGCCCCTGGTCTATGCCAGAGTTATCTCACCTGGTTCTCGCAGGAGAGGAGGACCCCACACCCCAAAGACATGCCAAAAGGAATACCTGAGAGGGTGCGCCCAAAGAGCGCTTAGCATGTGTCTGCTCAGTGTTAGGAATTATTTTTATTAGCGTTGCTATTTTCTTCTATTTTGTATCTCTCAAGTCTCAACTGGAATGTGACTTCTTCAGGGAAGCCTCTCCTTAACCCCCAAACTATACTGGGCTCCCTTTCTGTACTCTCAGAGGGCCCCATCATTGTCACGATTGTTATTACATGATACGTGTCTAGTGTCCTGCCCACTAGACTAATTTCCACGAGGGCAGGAACATTATCTGTCGCCCTCAGGATCCTCAGAGCCCAGCACATGCCTGGCACCCGGAAGGTGCTCCGTGCAGAAGTGCTAAGCCGAGGAACGGCACGTTGGAGGTGAGGAAGGGGCCGTGGAAAGCTTCTCGCGTGCACTTGGAGGGAGACAGGGAAACTGACACCCAGAGACGTACGTGGACTCACCCAGGGTCACAGGGCTGGGAGCGGAGTAGTCGGGCAGAAACGCGGTCCCTTGACTCCACAAGAGGCAGAAGCCTGGAAGCTGTCTTTAGTCGTCACACCCCAGCCCTGCCCCCCACGAGGAAACCACACAGACTCATTTGCCTAGGTCAACAACAACAGCAGCAAGACTCTGGAGGACACGAAAATGAAAAGTGCACCACTCCCTCTGACCCCACCCTTCTGCCCCTCACAGCACCCTGGACTCGGCACCCTCCACCGTTGCTACGCGGGGATTTCTCACCTGAGAGGTCCTGGGGTGGTGATGGCTGAACAGCCCGTGTGAGCATCACGTGGCTCGCGGGAGCCAGCCACCAGGTCACTGGTCAGACCCTGCAGGCCAGACGGGCCAGTGCTCTGGTAGGACATGAAAGGCACGGTGAGGACGGTAGGACAGGGCGGCCAGTGCTATGGAGTGAGGAGGGGGCTGGGAAAGACTTTAAAGATGATGAGGTTGGAGCTGGGCATCCAAGGATGAATTCACGGTCCACTGGGCAGGCAGAGGAAGGGCAAGGGCAACGTGGAGGGAAGGAAGAGCACGTGCAAAGGTACAGAGGTTTGCCCGAGCTTCAGGAGGTGAAGCAGGCAGGGTGACCTGGGCTGGGGGGCAGGGGGCCTTGCTAGCCACGCTAAGGGGTACGGACCTTCTCCAGAGGGCGAGAGCAGCGCTGAAGGATCTGCAGCTGAAAAGCGACTTGCTCAGATTGTTTGCCTTCCATCACCATGGCAACAGGAGAGAGGCTGGACTGGGAGTTGGGGAAGGCTGGAGGCAGGCGTCTCCCACGGAGGACAAACTCTAAAGCTCAAAGCCGTGTGCCCCAACTGCTAGACCCGCTAGACGCAAGAAGGAGCCAGTGTCTGCTCTGTGCCACCAGTCACCCACTTTTTCCCATTCATCAGCCCCCACCCTCCAATCGCATGCACCTTGCTACAGCTATACCTCGCTTATCCGGAAGTCACTTAGCTGATAACCCAACTATCCATAACCTCCCAGCCACTAGCCTGGAAGCAAACAGAAAAGACTTGGAGACGGCCACCATTCAGGCCGCCAAAGTCATGCCCTACAAGCCACGATCTCCACAGGCACAGACAGGCTGCCACTTGGGCTGGGTCATCTCTGGTCATCAGCCCAACTCTGGTGCTTCCTAGCCATGTGGTCTCGGCCCCCAGTTCCCCCCCACACGAAATAAAGATAACAGCTGTAGCGACCTCAGAGTGTGGCTGTGAAGATTAAAGGAAATGGAGAAGTACTTAGCCCACTGCCCAACACCATGAAATTATAGCTACAGGGGGAAAGGACAAAAAGAAAGATGACAGAAATTTTGCCCTGAGCAGACCCAAGGTTACAATATGGCAGGTAGAACCATTTGATATTTTCAAGAAATTATTAAATCACACACCGTGTGCTAGATTTACAAAGGCAAGCAACACATTTTACAAAGATTTCCTTTAAAACTGGATACCATGAAAAGTTTTGGTGTTTAGAAGATAGAGCTACTGGAAAAAGTGATGTGTGCAAATTCACTTACAAGAATGACATAATTCTGTGTGTACCTGTGTACATCGAAAGCATCCCCCCATATCTGTAAAACACACATCGTGTTTAACAGAATTGAATAAGATGCCATCAATTGGACCTAGAGACTGTCATACAGAGTGAAGTAAGTCAGAAAGAGAAAAACAAATACCGTATGCTAACACATATATATGGAATCTAAAAAAAAGAAAAAAAAATGATCAGAAGAACCTAGGGGCAAGATGGGAATAAAGATGCAGACCTACTAGAGAAGGGACTTGAGGATACGGGGAGGGGGAAGGGTAAGCTGGGACAAAGTGAGACAGTGGCATGGACATATATACACTACCAAACGTAAAATAGATAGCTAGTGGGAAGCAGCCGCATAGCACAGGGAGATCAGCTCAGTGCTTTGTGACCACCTAGAGGGGTGGGATAGGGAGGGTGGGAGGGAGGGAGATGCAAGAGGGAAGAGATATGGGGACATATGTATATGTATAACTGATTCATTTTGTTATAAAGCAGAAACTAACACACCATTGTAAAGCAATTATACTCCAATAAAGATGTTAAAAAAAAAATTAAATCACTTTTTCGACTATAGGACTTCTCATACACTTTAGTGTGCTAGCGTGCTTGATAAATCTCTAAGGAAGGAATAGGGTTTCCTATTTCATGAACTTTTAGACAGGAGTCCTTTTCTTTTTCGCGGAACATCTTGCAGGACAGATGGAACAGTTTTAGAAACTCTGATTTAGTAAATAAAAGAAATATAAAAAAAAAAGATGCCATCAATTGTAAGATGCACCATTATTTTGTGTGCCATTAAGAAAGAAATATTGCTGCCTATTATAATGGTAAGACACCATTGATGGTAAGATGCATCTTGATTTCAGAATTGTTAAAAAAAGTGAAAACATGTACATCTTCAAATTGATGGACTATCCTAATATGTAATATATGTTTGCTGTGGGAGTGTCTCATCTTGCCTTTGGGCAGAAGTCAGATGTAGTCTTTCCTTTGTCCGCCTCCCACCCCATCTATGCCAGAAGCTCAAAACTCAAACTTCACGCCTCGCCCTTGAGCTGCTGGCGACCACCCTATCTTGCCCCTCCAGAAGCTTCCTCTCTTAAGAAGCTGATCCAGGCTTTCAGCCCACCCACAGCTGCACCAGACAAGCCTCCTGGTTCATAGAGGTCCCACAGGGCTGGCCAGCTCGGCTTCTTGGGGTGAGCCTCTCTGAACTAAGACCAAGTCAGCACTATTTGAGTGCTTGTCTGAACCCAAGCTGGGGCCTCCAACGCCGGGCTGCCCAGGCAAAGGCGACCGGCTCTCCTTCTCCCACTTCTCAGCCAGTGAACTTGTGATCAACGACGAACCCGGGACTACAGAGTAGCCTGCACTGCGGAGTCTCCCCACCACGACCCTCCCAGTAACCCCAAACATGCGTTTCACCCACTTAGCTTCCACCTGATTCTTCTCAAAAGAAACGAAAAGGGGTGCATGGGAGGGAGGGAGGGAGGGAGGACAGGGAGGGGAGGCAGAAGGTCTTCTTCCACTACAGTTTGTGGAGAGAAGATAATTTGTCATCCCTCACCTAAGAGATTGGCAGGGGTCTTAAAACCCCAATGAGGCCCGGCATACAAAGACCCTGAGCTGTCCCTACCCACCGTCCCAGCTAGTTATTCTCCAGAAAGCAGAGGAGGGTATCCTGAAGCAGGAAGAGAGAGCTGGACCGTTTGAAACTGTCTTCTCTGGCTTCCTGGACCCACGCCACGGTGGCCACACTGAGGAAGCAGGTAAGCACGAGATGCCCACTCCCTTGTTCTCCAGACACCCAGGGAGCGTCTCCCTGTGCCAGCCGGGCCCGGCTGGAGCCCCCGGCCTCCTTTCCACACCACACAGGGTTCCCAAGCAAGGGCACCAGCCCCATCACTTCAGGAGCTTATTCAAATTTTAGAAAAATACAAACTGCAGACCCCACCCTTGGAAAGCTGTGCTGTAGGGGGTGCCTGGAGAATGTGTGTTTTGACAAGTTCTGGGAACCAGTGCCCTACTGGGTGGTCCCAGGCCAGGAGGAAGGGAGGTGTGGAGGAGAAGACAGAACGACCACCCAGGCAGGAAGAGAAGGGGATCCAGACAGGACCCTGGGGGCAGACCTGGCCTACTTCTGGCCCTCATTTCGCCTAAACCCACCCCTCCTCTCTGCAGGAGGCTTGTAACTCACTTGATACCACATCCTGCTGCTTTCATCTCGCCTTCCTTTTCCCTCTGAACAATCTCCTTCCTCCTACTGACCTGAACTTCTTGCTTATTTACCGCAGGCCTGGGATAGGCCAGCACGCACGCCCACGCGCACACACATGCACACACGCACACAGAGTCACACGGGGACACCCGGGGTGTAAACACGAATCCGCTGACAGCAGCCACTGTCTGGGGACCCACGCTCGCTAGAGGTCCTGGTGGCTAAGGACCCCTGATGCCAAGGCTCACCGAGAGAGCTCCCAGACGGGAGGGCAGACTCTTTGACCCCACGACAAAGGGCGGCCTTAAAAGAGGCAGCAGAAGGCTGCGGCCACGCTCGGACCGCACAGACACGGCCAGCAGTGGCTACTTAGATAAGGAAGGACAGTCGCCGAAACGCCCTTCTATCTCCGGGATTACTGGGCACGCGTGTGTGCGGAGCCCGTCCCCGGCAGTGGACCTTATTCACGGCGCCAGAAGACAGCAGGCTCTGTCCAGCCCACCCGCCGCAGCTGATGCTCTTAGGGCGCACGGCTCCCCGACGGACCACGGGCAACTCTGTCTCGGCCTCGGGCCCCCACGCGTGCCCTCCGCGCCCCCGCGCCCCGGCCACACACCTGCAGTCCCCGCTGGGCGCCGAGCCCCTCTCCAGCGGCGACTCCCTGCGACTCCGGGGACGGTCGGGACCACCACGCCCGAGCTGGAGACGCGCGCGGTAAGTCCCAGCATCTATCCGGGCTCCGCTCCGACGGCGGGCTGGGGGCGGGGCCACGCCGGGGCCGGGCCTGCTCGGGACGGGAGCGGGGCGGGGCTGGCCGCCCAGTCGGCCTCTAGCGCCACCTGGTGGCCGGGCAGCGTCGGCGAGGCGCCGGCCTGACCCAAGCGTCCTCGGAGTCGTCCGAGCCCGCCGCGCGCCTGAGAAGCAGCCCCAGCTCTGAGCCCGTCTGCCCTCGGAAGGAACAGCCCTGGCCGGGGGCGGGCACGGCAGAAGGGACGCCAGCAACGAGCACCAGCGACCCCCCAGGAATGAGGTGAGGTGAGGCCGGGGGAGCGGAAGCGCGGCTTTGGCCGGGGCTGGATGCGTGGGCGGAGCAGGAGAGGGGCCTGGGGTGAGGGCTTCGGGGAAGGAGGAGAAAGGGGAAGCTCCGACGAGCTGCTTCCTTCTCTCACTGCGACCGAGCGCCCCACTTCCTCCTCCTACTTCTATTTTCTTTGGGTGCTGTTAACATTTAAAATGTCTGCACCCCTGCTGTGCAGACGGATGCCGTGACCCTCACCCTTCTGCAGAAACCTTCCTAGAAATACCAGCCGATCCAGACTTTGCGCACTGCTGCTCCAGCCTCTGGTCTGACTTTCTCACCTTCCATCACCAGTGGCTGTGACTTCAGCCATTTCTCGGCTCCTGAAGGCGGGTTGGGGTAGTCTCCAGAGTCGAGGCCCTTTTCTGGCCGCCCCCTTTCTCCCCACAGGCCACGCGGCAGATGTAGTTTTACCGGAGCTAGAAGAACTCTTCGCGGGATCCCGGAAGTCACTGCGCTTCCCTGTGCCTCCGTTTTCTCATTGCAAACTGGGAATGAGAAGGTTGGCTACTGTGCTGACAGCCCTGGCAACGAAAGAAATCGCAGTTTATGTCAGAGTTCGCAAAGGGCAAGGCTGGAATTTCCATTTCCACTCTTGAAGGGGACTCTGTGTCACAATATCTGTTAGAGGCGTTCAAAATCGGCCACAAGATCAGCCGTTATTGTTGGTCAAAAGCCACAGCCCTACCTGAGGCGTTGAGAGATGTGAACGCCAATGATTTTTCTTTTCCTGACTCGCTAAATACCAAGAAAAAGCAACTTCCCCAAAAACATAGAAACAGAAAGTACCCTTGGATGAACGCAGAGAATTGGTTCCAGCTTACAGTTAGAGATGGGAAGGCGCCCAGAACCATCTACTACTTCTACTCCTCATCCACCACCCGGACCCTCACACCCACCATTTTACAAATAAGGAACCAGAGCCAAAAAGGCTGTGAGAGGATGTGCCCGAGGTCGTACGACTTGAGAAGGGTGGCCAATGACTCTGGTCTCCCCAGTCCTTACTTTTTCCACCACAAAACAAGGAGAAGGGGGAAGATGGAGACAGCCCAGACGTGGCCAAGTAGGGAAGAAGGGGTAGAACGGCTCTGGAAGCAGGAACTGAGTAGTGAGAATGACATGGCCTGTGCCAGATTGACGTGGTGGATTCTGAGAGCACTTTGAAAGCTACAGAGAGTGCTGGAGAAGTTATGGCATCCTTGCCTTCTTCCATGTCTTTGGTGTTCCTAAAACTGAAGGTGGAGGAAAGCCGAAACAGAGGTGCCCATTAGGGTTCACTACCAGGGAGCTGAGCATCCCATGAAGACCACTTGGTCCCACCCCGCATCAAAAGTGGACATTCTCTTTCTCCACCAGCAGGTGTGACCCAGGTCTTAAGCTTGCCTGTTATCCACCCCCACCCCACCCCTACTCTCCCACTCAGCTCCGCCTGTGTCTCCCTGTCTCAAGAGGGCAGACCAACTGGGAGATGTGATCAGCACCTGACACCTATTATCCAGGACTTAGAACTACAGCCACCCAGGACTGGAGCAGGGGTCAGACACTCAAATGTCTCCAAGAGCCAAACAGCTCAGACTCAGGGACAGAACTGGGGAGGTGGTGTTCATTTACTAGATTATGGCATTTCACGATAGTATTGTTGATGCTCTGTGCCTCCTGAAACAAACCCTATTGACATTTCAGTCCTTTTTTTTTTCCTTCCAGTTCAGTAAGGTTTTCTTTCCCCTACACATCTTTTCCATATTCTTCTTATGAGTTTTTTAATCTGGTGGCATCTCACATTGTATCCTTTCAACAGGCACTCTTTGTGTATTAAACATTATAGGACTATTCTTCACTTCTGCCGAGAAATATGCATGCTCCCATGTCTCCTGAAGCACATCTCCCTCTTGGCCCCTTTTACTTTTCCACATTTACTAGAGACATGATTACAAGACATATTTCACTTTTACGCAATTCTGTTATAAGAAAAACTACTGCACAAATACAGAACATGGCAACCGACCCTTGACCTTGATGTCTGGGGACAATACAGTATGGAAACAATAGGGTGTGGAAAGGATGCAAATGAGGAGACCTCTAAAGCACCCCCCACTGAGGGGGGCAACTTCAGCTCACTGTGATCATGTGAGAATGCAGGGCTGGTGTGGTCAGATTTTATAATTTGTAAAGAGAAACCAAAAACTGAAACTCTTAATCTGAAATCTCCTGATTTTTAAATGCTGGAAACTAATTCAAAACAGTGTTTTAAACCGCTTTGCAGGCCAAACCAGACATGACCTACTGACTTTCAGTTTGTGACATCTGTTCTATATTATACAGGTGGGAGCTGCACCAGTAAGACCTGAGTTATTCCTGTTAGTGCGAGCTAATTTGTTCCTACTGGCTCAGGAGATAGAGTTTACACAAGGGGCTGGTGCAGGGGGCTGTCAATGTTAAGAGTTTATTAATATTGTTCATCATATGAATAGGACACAGGAGAAAAACCATATAATTATCCTAATATGATGCACCCTGATGAAAACTCTTAGTGACTGGGAGTAAAAAGACTTTTTCAAGATGATAAATGTATTTATTCCAATTCAACAGACAGTGTGATACCTAGTGATAACCTGGAATGGATAATATAGTCCTTAATAACAGGCAATCCTATGAAAGCGAGGAGCAAAACAAGAATGTCACACTGTGAATAGTGTCAACCATATTCTGAAATTCAAGGAAAAACAATGAGAAGAAAAATAAATGAGACATAAATTTGGGAAGGAAGAGTCAAGCTTACTATTACTTACAAAAGATATGATTGTCTAGCAGAGAAACACTGGCTAATGGACTGAGGAACATTTAGAACTTATGAGAGAGCAGAGTAAAGTAGCTGGACACAAAAGTAAATATATGACATTCAGTAGTTTTCTGTACACAGCATTGACCAAATCGAAAAGAGAGCTCATTCATCCCAGCAGCAAAAAAGCCTGAGAATAGGAAATTCAAGGGACCCAGAATAGCCCAAACAATCTTGAAAAAGAAGAAAAAAGTTGGAGGACTCAAGCTCCCTGATTTCAAAACTTACCACAAAGCTACAGATATATTTATATATCAGTGGAATAAAATTGAGAGTCTGGAAATAAACTCTCACGTTTACAATCAATTTTTGATGAGGGTGCCAAAACAATTCAAAGGGGAAAGAATTGTTTTTTCAAAAATGGTGCTAAGACAATTGGATGCCCATATCCAAAAAAAAAAAAAAAAAAAGAAGAAAAGAAAGAAAAAAAAGCAAAGAATGAAAGAAAGAAAAAGAAACTGAATCCCTACTTCACACTTCACGTGGAAATTAACTCAAAAGGAATCAAAGACCTAAATGTAAGAGTTAAAACTATAAAACTCTTATAAGAAAACATAAGTGTAAATCTTCATGACCTTGGACCAGGCAATGGTTTTTAAGATATGACATCAAAAGCACAAACAACCAAAGAAAAAAACAGATAAGGTGGACATCATCAAAATTTAAAACTTTTGTGCTTCAAGGACACCATCAAGAAACAAAAGACAGGAACTTCCCTGGTGGCGCAGTGGATAAGACTCCCTGCTCCCAATGCAGGGGGCCCAGGTTAGATCCCTGGTCAGGGAACTAGAGCCCACATGCATGCCACAACTAAGAGTTCGCATGCCACAACTAAGGAGACCATGTGCCGTAACTAAGGAGCTGGTGAGCCACAACTAAGGAGCCCTGGAGCTGCAACTAAGGAGCCCGCCTGCTGCAACTAAGACCTGGTGCAACCAAATAAATAAATAAATAAATATTTAAAAAAAAAAAGAAACAAAAGACAACCCACAGAATGGGAGAAAATTTTTGCAAATCATATACATGATAAGGGACTTTAATCTAGAATATATAAAGAACTCCTATAAATCAATAATAAAAAAAACCAATTGAAAAATGAGCAATGGATAAGAATAGATATTCTCCAAAGAAGATATATAAATGACCAACAAGCATGTGAAAAAAATGCTCAACATCATTAGTCATCAGAGAAAGGCAAATCAAAACCACAGTGGAAATACCACTTCACACCCATCAAAAAGAAAGACTACAACAAATGTTGACAGGAATGTGGAGAATTTGGAACACTCATACATACACTGCTGGTGGGAATGTAAAATGGTGCAGATGCTTTGGAAAACAGTCTGGCAATTCCTCAAAAGGTAAGCTACCATATGATCCAGCAATTCCACTCCTGGGTATATACCAAAGGAAAGTGAAAACGTGCACACGGAAACATATGTACAAATATCTATAGCAGCATTATTTATTAGCCAAAAGGTGGAAACAACACAAATGTCTATCAACTGATGAATGGATAAATAAAATGTTGCATATTCACAAAGTGGAATATTATTTGACCATAAAGAGAAATGAGGTACTGACACATGTTACAACATGGATGAACCTTGAGAACATTATGCTAGGTGAAAGAAGCCAGTTACAAAGGAGCACATTCTGAATAATTTCATTTGTATGAAATGTTCAGAATAGGCAAATCCATGGAGACAAAGCAAATTGGTGGTTGCCTAGCACAGGGATATTGGAGGAAAATGGGGAGTGAATGCTAATGGGTATGGGATTTCTTTGTTGTGGTGGAAAAATGCTTAAAAATTGACTGCAATGATGATTGCGCAACTCCGAATATACTAAAAACTATTTAATTGTACACTTTAAATGCGTGAATTGTATGGTATGTGAATTATATCTCAATAAAGCTGTTATTTTTTTAAAACTATAGACTTTTATTATGGGATACAAAGAAGCCTTGAGTAACAGAAAAACATTTTATGTTCTGGGATTGGAAAATGATACTATAAAAGATATCCATTCTTACCCGACGGAGTATATAAACATAACACAGTTTCAATCAAAATAAAGCTTTTGGTGGGAAGAGGAGAAGGAGATTGACAAAATGACTTCACATTTCATCATGAAAAATAATTGTGTGAGAATAGCCAAGAAACTCCCTCAAAAGTTCAGTCTTGAGGGAGGAGTTGCCATCTGAGATATGAAGATGTCCCAGGCACCACAGAGTGAAAGGGGTTACATTTCTAGGAATCAGTCTCACAAAAATTCTTGTATATGAGAGAGAGAGAGTGTGTGTGCACACGCACCTGTGTGTGTACATACATACATAGGCTTCTAGATAAAAATGGCAGACAGTACTGATAAAGGAAATAGTTCCTCCCTTTTTAATAATACAGAAATACTGGTCAAAATCTACAGCAAAAAATTTAAATACAAAGCCAAACTAAAAACCAAAAAAGTGAAATCTCCCAGATGAACTGATGCAGGAAGTAAAGAGATCAATGGGGCCAAATTGATCAGTTAGAAACAAACACAAGTATCTGAATGAATTTAATATATGATAAAGAAGATAGGATCAATTATCCAATAAATCAGCTGGGACGACTAATTAACCATTAGGAGAAAAAAGGCAAGTGTGTTTTCTACCTCAAATCTTATACCTCCCCCCAGTCCTAATAAAGATCCATATGTAAAAGTTAAAACAAGGGAAGTCCAGAAGAAAAAAAGGAAATGTGTATATATCGTTGGAATTGTAGCCGTCCTTTTAAAGTGTGATGCCAAAATCAGAAATTATGAAGGAAAAGATTGATTTGCATATAGAAAAATAACTTCTGTGCACGAAAAAATCACATAAACATTAAATTAAAAGGCAAATGATATACTAGGTCAGAATGTTTGCAGTGAGTATAAAGCATACCATCCTAAATGTAAAGTACATTTTTTACATTAAAAAATTACATATCCCAAATAAAAGTGGTCTGAGCAGATTAGACAATTCACCAAAGATATACAAGTAGCTGTAAGCATGTGAAAAATGTTTAACTTTATAAGGAAAAAATGTAAATTTAAACAATGAGATATAAACTTCCATCTGACAACCAGGCACGGATAAGAGAAATTATATTACCCAGAGTTTTCAAACATTTGGAGACCCCAAATTCTCATAAACTTTCACTGTAAGTATAAATTTGGTATTGAAACATATTGAAGTACATGTACTCTAAACAGTATTCAGTAATTCTGCTTGTAGGATTTTATCTGAAGAAAAAAATAAATAAATCATTCTTGTATGCCCAGGAATATTAATCATCAGTTTGCTTATAATTATAAGAAGCGATAAATTATAAGCAAAATTAGTGTTTAAAAATAGGGAATTAGTTTTAAATATGATTAATTTTACAATAGTAAAATATTGTGAGCAATTAAATAACAGTATTATAGAAAAATATTTAATGACATGAAAAGGTGTCCATGAAATATTAAGTTTAAAATGTAGTTTCAAAATAGTATATAACTTTTTGACCTAAAGATTACATTTCTGGGAATCAGTCTCACAAAAATTCTTGTGTATGAGAGAGAGAGAGAGAGAATGTGTGTGTGTGTGTGTGTGTGTGTGTGTGTGTACATACATATATAGGCTTCTAGATAAAAATGGCAGACAGTACTGATAAAGGAAATAGTTCGTCCCTTTTTAATAATACAGAAATACTGGGTAAGGACTTCCCTGGTGGCTCAGTGGTTAAGAATCCGCCTGCCAATGCAGGGGACACGGGTTCGATCCCTGGTCCGGGAAGATCCCACATGCCGCGTAGCAACTAAGCCCGTGAGTCACAACTACAGAGCCTTCACTCTAGAGCCTGCAAGCCACAACTACTGAGCCCGCGTGCCACAACTACTGAAGCCCTCAAACCTAGAGCCCGAGTTCCACAACAAGAGAAGCCACCGCAATGAGAGGCCCGCATGCAGCAGCAAAGAGTAGCCCCTGCTTGCCACAGCTAGAGAAAGCCTGCATGCAGCAACGAAGACCCAACGCAGCCAAAAATAAATAAATAATTAAATAAATTTTTTTTTTTTAAAGAAATACTGGGTAAAGTCTAACAGCAAACAATTTAAATACAAAGCCGAACTAAAAACCAATAAAATGAAATCTCCCAGATGAACAAATATAAAAACAAAAGAAAACAAAACAAAATAGAACTCACATGCTACAAGAAACAGCAAGAAAGAGGAAAAAAGAAACATAGAGAAAGTGAGACAAATAGAAACCAAGCTAAAATGGTAGAAACAAGTTAAAAGATAACAGTAACCGTAACGAATGTAAGTGGAACAAGGTGACTATTAATAGTCAGAGACTGTTGGATTGGATGAAATAAAATCCAGTTACTTGCAGCTTATATTAATATCTGAGGTATGGAGACACCAAGGTTGAAAGTAAAAGGATGAAAAAAGAAATACCAAGCAAATACTAACTAAAATAAAGGTGGTTAGTTGTCTTAAATTCAGATTAAAATAGACTTAAGTATTATTAGAGTGATACATTCTGGTGGTTTCATTCACCAACAGATAAATCTAAACCTGTACAAAACTAATCTTAAAAATCTAAATAATATATAAAGCAGTAATTAATTCAACCTCATGGAGAAATTGAGAAATGTACCATCATTGTGGGAGATTTCAGCAAGCCTCTGTGAGTTATTACTACTTCAAAAGATAAAATGTAGTAAAGCTGTAGAAGATTTGATCAAAAACAAACTGGATTTGACGAACACAGAACCCTGCACTCAGTAGTTTAAAAATCACATTCTTCTCAAGCACACATGCAGCAATGACTGAAATCATCACATGCAAGACCACAAAGCAAGTCTTCACAAATTTCAAAGAATTGATGTCATGCAGACCACATTCCCAGACCACAGTGCCATTAAGTTAGATATCAACAACGAAGACAGTTTAAAATTACCATAAACCTTGATATTTCTGAATAGCCCTTTGGTCAGAAAAAAAAATCACAATGGAAAAACTTTTTTAATATTTAGAACTGAATGATAATAGAAAATATTACATATCAAAACTTGTGGGATACAGTAAAAGTGGTAAATAGAAGGAAATTTATAGTAAATGCTAATCTGAAAAGAAGAAAGGCTGAAATTAATTAGCTAAGTTTCTAAGAAGTTAAAAAAAGGATAATAGAATAAGTCCCCACCCTGCCCCTAAAAAGGGAGATAAAAATAAAAGCCAAAATCAAATAGAAAACAGGGAGAACCAAATAAAACCAAAAGATGGTTCTTTGAAAAGACAAACACACATCTGGCAAGATAGATAAGAAATAGAAAGCACAGGAAAATAATATTAGGATTGTAAAAGGAGATGTAACTACAGACACAGTGAAGGTTATGAAAATTATAATATGATACAGTTGTTCAATAACTTCATGCTGATGCATTTTAAAACTTAGATGAAATGGGAATTTTTTTCCTAGAAAAAATAATAAAACCAACTTAAGAAGAAATAGAATGCCTACAATTCCGTAATTTATTAAAACATTGAAGCAGTAATTTAAAATCTTTTCACAAAAACAATCTCAGACCCAGGTGATTTTACAGGTGAGTTCTAGCAAACTTCCAAGGAACAGTTCATTCCAAATGTATACTGACTGTTTCAGACAACTGAAGAAGAAGGAATAGTCCCCAAGTCATTTTATAAGGGCACCATAACCTTGATATCCAAACTCAATAAAGATAGTAGAAAAAACAAAAATTATAGGTCAATTTTATTTGTGAATCTAGATGCAGAGATACTAGGAGGCTGAAAATGACTATGTATTATGACCACTTGGGTTTATCCCAGGAATGCAAGGGTAATTTGACACTAGAAAATTCTGTGGTGTCATTCATTATCTAAACAGTGTAAAAGGAGAAACATTGTGCAATTATCTGATTGGATACTGAGACGGCATTTGGTAAAATTCTCAATTTATGGAAAAAAAAAAAAGGTCTTAGAAAACTAGGAATAGAACTTCCTTAACCTGAAATAAGGTATCTATCAAATACTTACAATAAACAAACAGTTTTAATAAGAAAATATTGGAAGCATCCTCTTTAAAATCAGGCACAAGCTACAACGTAGATGAACCTTGAAAACTTTATTCTAAGTGAAAGAAACCATTTACAAAGGATCCCATATTGTGTGATCCTATTTATATGAAATGTTCAGAATGGGCAAATTCATAGAGACAGAAAATAGTAAATTGGTGGTTGCCTAAGTGTAGGATGGTTGGGAAAATGGGAAGTGACTGCTAATGGGTATGGGGTTTCTCTTTTGGGGTGATGAAAATGTCTATTTTAGTAATGGTTGCACCACTCTGAATATACAAAAAATCATTTCGTTGTATACTTTAAATAGGTGAGTTGTATAGCATGTGAACTTTATCTCAGTAAAGCTGTTTTTGAAAGAGTAGTTAATGAGTTATCGGATGTTGCCCAGAACAGTAAATTTGAAATAAAAACATCTGGATTCAGAAAAAAAGAATCAGGTATAGATAAACAACGGGGATATACTGTATAGCACAGGGAATTGTACCCATTATTTTGTAATAACCTATAATGGAATATAATCTGCAAAACATGGACCCTTTTGGCAGCCCAATGAAGCCTATGGACCCTATTTCAGGATAATGTTTTAAATGCATAAAATAAAACACATAGGACTCAAAAGGAAACAATTATATTGTATTACAGCTTCAATATAAATAAAAACAAATTGGAAATCTGATAACATATGTGCTTCTTTATTAATGTGCTAAATAACATGCTCCAGGGGCAGAGATAATAGCTGGCATAATTTCAAAGTAGTGATAAATGTAAATGATATTTCTGCAACAACTGTAATGTTATCTGCAACAACTGTAATGTGATATAAAAATACTTGTTAATTTATTGGTGATAAAGTCACAGTTTCTGTTTATTGGCACCCCTGTGGTTTGTTGCATACATCCATTATTGAAGGAGATGCTCGATTTCAGTTGGCAGTGATTGAAAATGAAGATGTATATTTTTCCCCTCTAAATTCAGCAACTCCAGGTTAAGAACCCTGAAGTGTGAATGGAGACTTACTCCCACTAGGGGGTGCTGGTATTTTAGAAAGAGGAGTTTATGCCTTTAGCTGAGGGAGAGTATAAACTACCCATGACAGAGTCTCCTGCCCTTTTCTCTGCCCAGGCCTCACAGCCTCAGACCACCTCCTCCTCGCCTTCCACCCACCTCCAAACCCTCACAGGCACACTCTGTTGACAGTGGAGGTATAACTCTTGGTGTAATTGTCTGTGACATACACAGAGGCTTCCTGGGCATGAACCACCTGCCAACCAGCACTCAGAGGGGTTTGCCAACACAGTGGGTGCCACTCAAGGCTGCCTGGGTCTAGGTCCTTGGCTGTAATGATAGCCCTGACTCCAGGCCAGCAGGGCCAAAAAAAGAACCCGTAGGAATATCACAGTCTCTGGTTCCAGTGCCAGCTGCTCAGGCCCTGCCATCTATCCATCTGTGGCTGGTGGGGTGCCAAGCCTCACAGGGGCAGCATCTGATGAAATCTAAGGAGGACCAGTATCCTTCTAAGTGCTTTCTGTGTAACATGTCGTTTAATCCACTAACAACCTTAAAAAGTCAGTACTATTATTATCTCCACTTTAGAGATGAGGAAATGGACGTCCAGAGGCTAAATAACTTGCCTAGATTCAAATGTTAAGTACATGGCAGGGCTGGGGTTTCTAAAGCAGGTGGGCTGGGGTCTGTTCCTTAACTACTCACACTGCCTCTCAAATGATTTCAAAGCTGATAAAGGCAAGATAAAGACTTTCCTCAAAAAATATAAACTTAGAGGGTTTATCACCACTGTATCTGCCTTACAAGAAATGCTAAAAGGAGTTCTTTAAGCCAAAACAAAAGGACACTAATTGGTAACATGAGAACATGTGAAAATATATAACTCACTGGTAAAATAAATAGTCAGATTTAGGATACTCTAATACTGTAATATGGTGGTGTGTTAACCACTTAATTCTAGTATAAAGGTTAAAGGATAAAAGTATTTAAGATAGCTGTGGCTACAATACTTTGTTAATGAATACAGAATATTATAATATGTAAACCAGGAAATTGAAAACTAAAATGGAGAGAGGGAAGTGAAAGGGTAGGGTTTTTGTATGCATTTAAAGGTAAATTGTTAACAGCTTAAAATAGACAGTTATATCTGTAAGATGTTTCAAGTAAGCCTCAAGGTAACCACAAAACAAAATCCTATATTAGATGCATGCAAGATAAAGAGAAGAAAATCAAAGTATACTACTCCAAAAAAATCATCAATTCACAAAGGAAGACAGCAAGAAAGGAAGAAGAACAAAAGACCTACAAAACAGCCAGAAAACAATTAACAAGATGGCAATAGTAAGTCCCTACCTATCAATAATTACTTTAAATATAAATGGATTAAATTCTCTAATCAAAAGAAATAGAGTTGCTGGATGGATTTTTTAAAAAAAAGACTCTATTCTGCCTATAAGAGACTCACTTCTGCTTTAAGGACACACATAAGCTCAAAGTGCAGGTATGGAGAAAGATATTCCATGCAAATGGAAACCAAAAGAGAGCAGGGGTAGTCATATCAGACAAAATGGATTTTAAGTCAAAAACTGTAACAAGAGACAAAGAAGATCATTATATAATAACAAAGAAGTCAATTCATCAAGAGGATTTAACAATTGTAAATATATGTGCACCCAACATCAGAGCACCTAAATATATTAAGTAAATATTAACAGATCTGAAAGGAGTAGTAGGAAAGAATACAATAATAGTAGGGGACTTCAGTTCCCCACTTTCAACAATGGATCAATCATCCAGACAGAAAATCAATAAGGAAACACTGGACTTGAGCTATACTTTAAACCAAATAGACCTAACAGTCATATACAGAACATTCCATTCAACAGCAGCAGAATGCAAATTCTTCTCAAGTACACATAAAACATTCTTCAGGATGTTATGTTACAAAACAAGACTTAACCAAATTTTAAAAGACTGATATCATACCAAGTATCATTTCCAACTACAGTGGTATGAAACTAGAAATTACTAACAGAAAGAAAACTGGAAAACTCACGAATATGTGGAAATTAAACAGCACACTCCTGAACAATCAGTGGGTCACGATAAAATCAAAAGGGAAATAAAAAATATCTTGAAACAAATGAAAATGGAAACACAACATGCCAAAAGTGATGGGATGAAGCAAAAGCAGTGATAAGAGGGAAGTTTATAGTGATAAATGCCTACATTTTATAAAAGCTCAAATAAATAGCCTAACTTTACAAACTAAGCCCAAAGTAATCAGAAGGAAGGAGACAACAAAAATCAGAGTAGAGATAAATAAATTAAATAGGAAAGCAATAGAAAAGATCAACAAAACTAAGAGTTGTTTTTTTAAAAAGATAAACAAAACTGCTTAGTTAGACTCACCAAGAAAAAAAAGAGGACTCAAATAAAATTATAAATGAAAGATGAGACATTACAGTTGATACTACAGAAATACAAAGGCTCATAAGAGACTATGATGAACAAATTGGACAGTCTAGAATTCATGAATAAATTTCTAGAAACATACAACCTACCAAGTCTGAATCATGAAGAAGTAGAAAATCTGAACAGACCAATAACTAGTAAGGAGATTTAAGCAGTAATTAAAAACCTCCCAACAAAGAAAAACCTAGGACCAAATGGCTTCATGGGTGAATTCTACCAAACATTTAAGGAAGAATTAATGCCAGTCCTTCTCAAACTCATTTTACGAGGCCAGCATTACCTTAATACCAAATCCAGACAGGGATACTACAAGAAAAGAAAGAAATTGAAGAAAACACAAATAAATGGAAGGATATCCTGTGTTCACGGATCAGAAAAATTAATATTGTTTAAATATCCATAATACCTAAAGCCATCTATAGATTCAGTGCAATCCCTATCAAAATACCAATGGCATTTTTCACAGAAATAGAAAAAAAATACTAAAATTCTTATGGACCTGCAAAAAACTCCGAATAGCCAAAGCAATCTTGAGAAAGGAGAATGAAGCTGGAGGCGTCACACATCCTGATCTCAAAATGTATTACAAAGGTATAATAATCAAAAGAGTATGGTACTGGCATAAAAACAGACACATGGATGAATGAAACAGAGAGCTCAGAAATAAGCACACACACATATGCTCAACTACTATTTGACAAGGGAGCCAAGAATAATCAATAAGGAAAGGATAGTTTCTTCAATAATAGTGCTGGAAAAGCTGGATATTCACATGCAAAATAATGAAATTGGACTCCTATCTTACACTACACACAAAAATTAACTCCAAACGGATTAAAGACTTAAACATAAGACCTGATACCATACAACTCCTTGAAGAAAACATAGGGGAAAGCTCCTTGACAACAGTCTTGGATTTTTGGAAATTTTTGGATGATTTTTTAGATAGGACATTAAAAGTATAAACACCAAAATCAAAAATCAACAAGTGGGACTACATCAAACTAAAAAGCCCAGCAAAAGAAACAACAACATCAACAAAAATAAAGGGCAACCTACAAAATGGGAGAAAATATTTGCAAACCACCCATCTTTAAAGGGGCTAATGTCCAAAATATCCAAGGAACTCATACAACTCAATAGCAATAAACAAACAATCAGATTTTTTAAATGCGCAGAAGACTTGAATAGACATTTCTCCAGAGAAGACATATAAATGGCCAACAGGTATATGAAAAGATGTTCAACATCACAGTATTCAAAAAATTAGAAATAGAAGTACTATATGAGGGGTGGGGGAAATGAGGAGATTTTCGTCTAAGGGTACAAACTTTCAATATATGATAAATGTATTCTGGGAATCTAAGGTAGGGCAAGGTGACTATAGTTCTAAATACTTTATCGTATACTTGAAAGTTGTTAGGAGAGTAGAGCTTTAATTTTCTCATCATAACAACAACAATAATAGCAACAAAACGATAATTGTGTGAGATGAAGGATGTGTTAACTAACCTTATTGTGATAAGTATTTCATGACATACATGTATCAGATCATCACATTGTACACCTTAAACTTACACAATGTTGTATGTCAATTATATCTCAATAAAGCTGTGGGAAAATTAATTTTTTTAAAAAAAGGATACAACTCTTAGAGGAAAACATAGGAAAAACACTTTGACATAAACCACAGCAAGATCTTTTTTGACCCACCTCCTAGAGTAACGGAAATAAAAACAAAAATAAACAAATGGGACTTAATTAAACTTAAAAGCTTTTGCACAGCAAAGGAAACCATAAACAAGACAAAAAGACAACCCTCAGAATGGGAGAAAATATTTGCTAATGAAACAACAGAAAAAGGATAAATCTCCAAAATATACAAACAGCTCATGGCGCTCAATATCAAAAAAACAATCCAGTTAAAAAATGGGCAGAAGACCTAAATAGACATTTCACCAAGAAAGACATACAGGTGGCTAAGATGCACATGAAAAGATGCTCAGCGTCACTAATTATTAGAGAAATGCAAATCAGAACTACAATGAGGTATCAGCTCACGCCGGTCAGAATGGCCATTATCAAAAAATCTAGAAACAATAAATGCTGGAAAGGATGTGGTGAAAAGGGAACCCTCCTGCACTGTTGGTGGGAATGTAAATTGATACAGTTACTATGGAGAACAGTATGGAAGTTCCTTAAAAAACTAAAAATAGAACTACCCTATGACTGAGCAATCCCACTACTGGGCATATACCCTGAGAAAACCATAATTCAAAAAGAGACATGCACCACAGTGTTCATTGCAGCACTATTTACAATAGCCAGGACATGGAACCAACCTAAATGTCCATAGACAGATGAATGGATAAAGTAGATGTGGCACATATATACAGTGGAATATTACTCAGCCATAAAAAGAAACGAAATTGAGTTATTTGTAGTGAGGTGGGTGCCTAGAGTCTGTCATACAGAGTGAAGTAAGTCAGAAAGAGAGAAACAAATACCATACGCTAACACATACATATGGAATCTAAAAAAAAAAAAGTGGTACTGATGAACCTATTTGCAAGGCAGGAATAAAGAGATAGACATAGAAAATGGACTTGAGGACATGGGGTGGGAGGGTGAAGCTGGGGTGAAGTGAGAATAGCATCAACATACGTACACTACCGAACGTAAAATAGTTGGCTGGTGGAAAGCAGCAGCATAGCACAGGGAGATCGGCTCAGTGATTTGCGATGACCTAGAAGGGTGGGATAGGGAGGGTGGGAGGGAGGCTCAAGAGGGAGGGGATATGGGGACATGTGTATGCACATGGCTGATTCGCTTTGTTGTGCAACAGAAACTAACACAGTATGGTGAAGTAATTATACTCCAATAAAGATCTATTAAAAAAAAAGAAAAGGATACAGTTTTCTGAGTCAAATGACCTGAGTCTAAATGCTGGCTCTGCCACTTTGTAGCTGTGGGACTTTGGGATAATTACTTAACCTCTCTATGCCTCTGTGTCCTCCTTTGTGAAATGGGGCTGACAATACCTTATTTCATAGCATTGTGGGCATTAGAAGAACTAATCCCTGTAAAGTTCTTAGAACAGGCTGGGCGCGCATAGTGAATGATCCATAAGTGTTGGCTATTGTTATGATTTTCTGACCACTCCAAGCTGCTGTCTGACTTCAGGCCTTCACCTGGGCTGTTTCCGCCACTGGGAAGGCTCTTCCCTGCTCTCTTCACCTGGCTAACACCTTCTCATCCCTCAGGTTTCAACATGATGTCACCTCTTCCGTGATGCCCCAGTCCCCAGTCCCCTGTCCCACCCCAGTCTTTGTGATATACTCCTTCACGAGGCTCCTGTATTACTTGTAATGCTGATCTCAGGTGCAATCACATAGCTGTTTGTGTTATTGTTTATTGAATGCCTATCTTGTCCCCATAGACTGTACATCTTAGGAGAACAGGAACTGTGTCTGCCAGGTTCCCACTGCACCCAGAATGCCTGGCATACAGGAGGTGGTCACCAAATGGTCACTGGATACACCATGTAGGCTTACAGCTGCAGGTGCATGGATACCTCAGTGAGGAGCCATCTGGATTGTTTTCTGCAGAGCAGAAATACACAGAGTTACAGGCTTCTGACAGTTTCGTTTGATGACGGGAAGGCTCCTGGGCCCTTCAGCTGCCCTTTTAAGACCAGAGAGTCTGGGAGGGAATTCTTGAGGCATCAAAACCTGTGTCGTAGATGACCAGCTGGCCCCGAAACATCAATCGGCAGGAGTGATGGAATGTGGACGGAAAGATGCAGCTGCCCTGGCTCAGGAGAGATCCAGTCTTGCTTTGCTAAACCAGCTGAATTCCAGGAATACCAGCAGGGGGATTGGGTCATGTCTTACCTGCCTCTTGAGACAAACAAGCTGAAAGTTGGGGCGGGGAGGCGGGGGCTGGTGCCATAGCTGCCGAGAGAAAGGAAGGGCCAGATGCAAGGACCGGAAAATGCCCCATAGCAGGTGGAGGTGGACATAATTAATGGAGCTAGTGAGCAAGCCTGTACATGCCAGTATGTCAAAATCTTGTCCCCAGGAGCCCTGGGCTTGCTGGCCCCATCCCTGAGAAAGCAGAGCAAGAATAGCTTGAGATTGACATGCCAAGCAAATGTACAGCAGGAAATTCTCATAAGCCAGGGGTTTGCTCAGAGGCCCTGGCCCCTGTGGCTAAAATCAGGATTATGTCTCTGCTGATTTACTTCCCAGCTGGGTTTTAGGAAAAGCCTCAAACAGACCACTGGGTTGTGCCCGAGATTGGCAGGCGAGACCAACCTCCCTCCTCAGGCCTCCTCTTCCTGGACAAAGAAGGGAGACACTCAGAGGAAACAGCCCCACCCCATAGCCTCCCTCTCTCTGGAACCCCCTTCGAGTCCCCTCTCTGGTCCCAGACAAGTGTATTTGTGTAGACTAGAGAAAAGCCAATGCCTTTTACAAGTGGAGCCTTAAGCAGATCGAGTGCTAGCTTTGCTAGAAATGCCCAAAGCAATTTTGACCCTGGACCAGTGGTTCTCAGTGGAGATGCTGTTGTTCAATTGAAAATTTGTGGTGAAGTGGTTTTGGCTGTCACAGTGATGGGGGACACTACTACTGTTTAGTAGTCAGAAACCAGAGGTGCAGACATCTGCACTGCACACTGGGGACAATCGCAACACAACTGCCCGTACAACTTTTAAATGTCCCACTGGACGTTCATAAAGACGAAAAACCATCTGTGCCCCGAGCCTCATTTTATTTTGTCTGTGAACGCAAAGGATTTGTTTTGTTTTGTCTTGATTCACAATTTTAACACACACTAACATTTCCAGGAAGGCAACTTGACCCACAACTGCTGACCACTTTGGAAAATCACATTGCCCAGGGCAACGCCACTCAAGGTGTTTGAACCACCAGAGCAATACACCCCTATCAGGGACCATTTGTTCCCGGGGTCTTCTTGGTAATTCTATTCAGAGCATTTGCCTATTGAAATGCAGTTATTTGACTCTACCTGACTTTCTTTTTCTTTCTTCCTTATATTAGCATCAGGGCATGGTATTGACACAGTGGAGAAATTATGTGTGTTATTTGTATTGTCTAGAAATTTCATTTCAGGATGATAAGGGGGACTGTTACCAGATATGTGTAATAAAAAGGAGGAGGATGCTGTGGGAAAACACACACGGGCCTCACCGCCTTGGCTGGATGGCAGCACCTGAGCTGGTATGGATCTAACGTTTTACCCAGACCATGCATTTTATTTGTACACATGCGCTGGTTTCTCTGGATTGGAGAGAACTTTTTTCCAGTGAGTGGCACCGATTAGAGAAATTTGCCGCACTCTTGGCGACATTACTATATATAGTTCACAGATGGAACCGCAACCGCAGCTCTCCTTGCATGGTTTATCAAAGTCCAGAGTTAACCGTGCAAGGGACCCGGTTGGGGGGGGGGGGGCGGGGCGCCACTTTCGTTGTCCGAAGTGGTGCGATCGCGCCACCTAGTGGGACATAGGAAAGTAGCAGGTCTGTGCTTGAACCTGCCGATGGATAACAATAATACCCCAGTAGTATCATCAGCTAACACTTATGATAGCCTACCACGTGCTATCATTTTACATATATTAACTCATTTAATCCTGACATAATCCTTATGAAATAGGCACTGTTATCCCCATTGTGCACAGGGAGAAACTGAGGAACAGGGAAGGTAAGTGACTTGACTATGTTGGGTAGCTAGCAAGAGGCAGGGCTGGGATTTGAACCCTGGAGGCCTGGCTCTACAGTTGCTACCTTTTTTTTTTTTTTAATTTATTTTTGGCTGCATTGGGTCTTCGTTGATGCTTGCGGGCTTTCTCTAGCTGCAGTGAGCGGGGGCTACTCTTCGTCGCGGTGTGCAGGCTTCTCCTGTAGTTGTGGAGCATGGGCTCTAGGCACGTGGGCTCAGTAGTTGTGGCGCACGGGCTTTGTTGCTCCGCAGCATGTGGGATCTTCCAGGACCAGGGCTCGAACCCGTGTCCCCTGCATTGGCAGGCAGATTCTTAACCACTGCACCACCAGGGAAGCCCTACAGTTGCTACTCTTAATAACTGTGCTATGGCCTTGCAAGTGGCTGCTCTCTTGGGAGACCCTAATCTGAGAGTCAGACTACTGCAGGGCTACCTGCAGCCATTTGGAGGATTTCCAAAAGAGAGGAAGAAGAATAGAAAGTTAATACCTGTCTTAGGACAGATCCAGAAAAGTCTTGCCTTTGTATGGGCCATGGAAATCTTGGTGCGTAAGTGTGAAGAGGGTGCTTCATTCCTTGGGCAGATTGTAGGGCTCTGAATCCCCCAATTATACTGTAAGCTTCATGAGAACACAGACACGGTAAGTATTTTGTAATATAACATCTGTATTGAGATACAATTCACATACCATACAATTCATCCATTTAAAGTGTACAATGCAATGCTTTTAGTGTATTCACAGAGTTGTGTAACCATCACCACAATCAATTTTTATCCCCAAAAGAAAGCCCACTCCCATTAGCACTCCCCCCAACCCCCAGCCCCAGGCAATCACAAATCTATTTTCTGCCTCTATGGATTTGCCTATTCTAGACATTTCATAGTAAATGGAACCATATAATATGTCACCTTTGGTGACATTTCTTTCATTTGGCATACTGTCTTCAAGGTTCATCCATGTTGTCGCATGTATTAGTACTTCATTCTTTTTATGGCCGAATAATATTGTATTATATGGATATGCCACATTTTATTTGTCCATTCATCAGTTGATGAACATTTGGATTGTTTCCACTTTGGGGCTACTGTGAATAATGCTACTATGACTATTTGTGTACAGGTTTTTGTGTGGACATATGTTTTCATTTCTCTTGAGTATATACCTGGGAGTTGAATTGCTGGGTCCTATGGTAACTGTCTGTTTAACCTTTTGAGGAACTGCCAGACTTTTCCAATGGCTGCACCATTTTTTTCCATTCCCACCAGGAATGCATGAGGGTTCCAGTTTCTCCACATCCTTGCCCACACTTGTCATTATCTGTCTTGTCTTTTATAGCATCCTAGTTGGTGTGAAGTGGTAGCTCACTGTGGTGGGGCCATTGCTTTTTAGACTCCCAGGTCGTTGAAGCTGGATGGGACCACAGCAATCATGTAGCCCAATTTGTTCATTTTACAGGTGAAACAGTGAATGTGAAGAGAGAAGGGACTAACCCTAGGGCACAATTAGTAAAGAAGGCAGTAATACACCCCATATTTTTTTTCTTTTAAGAAAGTAAACTAAAGCCAGCTGGCCCCCCAAAGATGAAAGGCTCTGAATGATGTTATTCTCTAAAACCTAGGAGAAATTTCTGCAACTATAAAAATCAGAAGATGATGAATCAGTAGCTAATAGTCACAAAGAATCACTTCATGGGTCCTCTAGATATGGACCAAGGAGATCAAAGTAAGTACTTTCCACTTGCTTCCCTGTTTTATGCTAAAAGTATCCCTATCTTGCAGAGTCGTAAGTGTAAAGAAATTATGGATCCTATATCCTATAGGATCTTATATATGACTAGTGTCTGTAGAAGTTAACAAAGAGACATTTGTTGACGTGCAGAGACTCAAAAAGTCCACCGCCCACATGCCCTTCCCCCAAGTGTTACTCAAAGTAGGTTTCAGTTGTGTGAGAAATTAATCAAAATAAGCAACTCAGGAATGAGGAAGACGTTTACGTAAAATAACGAAGACAGAAAACCTGAGTTAACTATTAATGCAGTTTGAAATCTCAACAAATGTCAAAAAATAATTTTTGAAAGAGAAGACACACGATGTAAAATTTTAATAATGGCCTGAAGCTAGAATCGCAGTTTATGCCTGCAAACGTGTGCCCTGCGGCGGCGGTGAGGTCGGCGGAGGGTCCCCAGGTGCCGGCCGCACGCGTGAACTCGCCCGCCTGAGCTCGGAGGAGGCACCGGGAGAGAGGGTTACCCTCTGCGCGTCCCGAGCCGACCCCAGCTTCTCGCCTGCTGAAAGTGGAGTTCCTTCAACCTTCCCTCGGGTCCTCTTAAACTTTTGTTTCAGGAGTGTGAATATCACATTTCCCTGGTTTTAAGTGGCGACAGTTCTCTATTTTATCGCTTCAGTCATTTCAGAGGTGACTGGGGGAGGCGTGTCACTCGCCATCTTGGATCAAGGGCGAGAGGACCAGTTTCGCGGGGACTTAACGCGCGTCCTGGCGTGATGACAGCGGGGACCGAATCGGAAGTCCTCGGACAAGACTTCTCAGTCCTCGCCTCTCCCTCCCCCATCCTCAGCACCCGGCCAAAGAGAGATTCCTCCATCCACCAAAGCTGGAGTGGGTAGGATGGGTGCCTTCCTCTGGAGCATCCTTGTGTCCCAAATCACACCCATCCTGTTCTCCGCTGGAGCGGGCGCGGCGGGGCGCCGAGTGGGAGCGAGCGGCTGGGTTCTGCCCGGGGCGGGCTGGGGAGCAGGGTGGCCGCGGGGGTGAGGAGCCGCGAGGGCCCGGCCGGCTTGACACCACCTGGCGGAGTCTCGGGGAAGAGTCTTAAAGGCGCGCGCTCTCCGCGCCCAGCGCACTCCAGCTGGAGCCGCCGAGAGCTCGCCTCCCTCTCCCGCCCGGCGCCTCGGGAGGTAAGTGCGGTCCGCCGAGCCGGAGTCGGGGTCCGGTGGGGTGGCCCGGGCCCTCGCGCTCGGGAAGCTTCGGCCGAGGGCACGGTGGCCGGGCGGCGCCCAAGTTGTTTGAAGGCCTCGGAGGGCAGCTGGAGCGGCGAGCGCCTGGTAGGGGACGGAGGGGCGGCCGCGGGCCGGGGCCGTCTGGGGGCGGTCGTCCCTGGCGATGATTCCGGGGAGTTACCGGCGCGCGGCGCACGTTCCAGCCTCGGCCCCGCGCCCCGCTCACTTGGCGCGCTCCGGCCGCGCCCCGGGCGAGCCCAGCCCGCTGGAGCCGCCACCCCCGCTCCGCGCCTTGCCGCGCGCCCGGGGCCCCGGCAGCCCGCTCGCCCCGCGGTCGCGCCCGGTCACGCCGGCAGGTCGCGCTCGGCGGCCGGCCAAGCCCTCCCCGGCCCCGCCGCGCCCGCGCCCCGGGCCACCCCGCCCGGCCTCTCGGCGCTGCGCCCCTCGCCTTCCCCAGCTCCAGTCGCTCGCTATTTTCACACCTCCCGGTGCCCCGGCCCCGGCGCCTGATTCAGTGCTTAGTAATTAATTTGGCGTTTCAGAATGGTCAGCGGGCTGGATAATGGGCGCATTCATCCCCCGGGCTAATCTGAACAGAGGTGGGAAGAAAGGCTTTCACAGACAGAAAATGCCATTCGCTGAGCGCTCAAAGGGGCTGTCACTCCCTGAATAAATCGCCGCCGCGCCCGCCGGCTCCTCTGGCCATTTCCATACAGCCCGGCCCGCGCCGCGGACCCGCCGGCCTCGGCCTCGGCTCCCGGGAATCACTCACTCGACTGCCTTCGACGGGAAAGTCGAGCGAGAGCGAGACCCAGGCGGGGCCCTAGGGGAAACGGGGAAGCAGGGGGTTCGGGTTAAGGCCGCAGGGGACAAAGAGCTTGATTAGAAAATCAAATGCTAAACTAGAAGGAGGCGCAGCTAATCCGAGGCGCGGACATTGGAGCTGAGCTGGGCGAGCGTCCGTCCCAAACCCCGAGGTTCGCAAAAGAGGACCCGCGGCCCAGAGCCGTCCGCGGCTGCCTGAGGTCACACAGCAAGCTTCTGGATCCCAAATTGCAAATGGAATCCAGTGCACAAGCCGAGATCGTGGAGACAGGGCCCTCTGGTGCAGTCCTGACCCTCACCAGACGTTTGATTCCGGGTTCCCCGCGACAACAGCCCTCCGCCGCCTCCAGCTTGCCACTCCTAATGGGACCCTAGGGTCTGCCTCGGAGCATCCGCTGAGCGGGTGACGGCGGCTTTATCCTCTGACCTCGAGTCGCCCCGGAGAATGTTGGGCACAAACGTCTGCGAGCTCTGAAAGCTGGGGCCTCCCCCTGGCGGCGCCCCCTTACCTCCGGCGAAGGAGGATCGTGCGCTGCAGACGCAGCCCTAACCGCGACGACGGCGCCCCCAGCTCGGCTGCGGAGCCTCGGGGTGGGCAGGGTGGACTTGGCTCTCTCCAGGGTGAAGATCCCAGCGCTTGATTTTCCTGCGGAGGGGGGCTCACCGCGCGTCCAGCTCGCGGGGCCGATTTGGCCCTGGGCCCTTCCGCCCAGTGGGACCCTCCCGTCGGGGGAAGAGAAGGAGCTCTGGCCCTAAGGGCCAACCTCAGCGGGGTTGAGAGGCTGGAACAACAAGGCGGGAAGAGACGTTTCTGGAATGGCCAGATGGGTGTCCCAGGGTGTGTCTGGGATGGAATCCCGGCCGCTCACCAACTTCTGAGCAGTCCCTCCTCCCTTCTGAGTCTCAGTTTCCTTGTCTGCAAAGCAAGGATGAAATGAGATCACACTTGGCTCCAAGTGTAGGGCCCTCGGTGGAAGGATTCCACACACCACTCACAGCCCACCAGCAGCACACTCCCCGGGCACTCCCCGAGTATTCACCAACACCTCTCCTCGGAGTTTAAGGACTCCCTCGATTTTTTCTCTGGCTGCTCCCACCTTTGCTGCTTCTGGGTTCTGGTAGCCAACTCTCCTTGAAACCACACATTCTAAGAGCTGGAAGGGGCCTTTCAAAGATTCTCGGGCCATTGTACAGATGGGGATACTGAGACCCAAAGTGGCTGGCAGGTGTCATCCAGCTGGTCAGTCAGAGGACTCGAACTGGTGAGGGTTTTCATGCAGAGAAGTGAATCTCAAACCCTGATCGGCAGCTCCCCCATCCCCACCCCCAAGCTTCTGTAGGCCTGGGGAGGGGCCCAGAAATCTACATTTTCCACAAGCTTCCCAAAGTCTTTCCACGCCAGTGGGACAGAAACTATATTTAGGGAAATCCAGCCCAAACTGGGCTCTTTCCTCAGCAGCCCTTCCCCTCCCAGGACCACAGCACCCCCCCTGCTTTCTGTGGCTCATATTTGATGGGCAGAACAGCCTTTACTGTCTCCCACCCCCACTGGAGGCCAGTAGTGGGTGGGCTGTACCTCTAGGAGATGCCTCGGGATCCCCTGAATGTGCAGCCTATGCGGCCTCAGCTGTGGGGGGGCTGAGCACCCCGCCAGACGAGGAATGGCCCAAGTGGGCCGCGGGCTGACTGGGCGTTGGACCCCCCAATCCTAGGGGGCTCCTCTTACCAACGCGCTTTCACAGCTGGACCCAACTCTGTGCACGGCAGGCCCCACACAGACAGTACAAATGTGCCCAGAGGCCCCCCTTAGCCAGGCAAACCCGGCCCACGCCAGGGCCAGAGCAGCCCGCCCTGAGCCATCCGCAGCTGTGCCAGCAATAACCCAGGTGCGAGCCGTAGCCCAGAACAGCCGACACCTGCCTTTCACCAGGCTGGGGCTCAGAGGAGAGAAGGTGTGAAGGGGCGCAGGGGGAAGGCCTGGAAGAGTGGAAGAAAGTGGGGGGGGGAGCGGGGGAGAAGCTGTTAGGAACAGAGGGGGGCCGGGGAGGGGACAGGTCCCTATTTATGTAAGCCGTTTGTAGCTGCGGATTGTAAAACTGGTCAGGATTCTCTGGAGTAATTCATAGTGTTTGGACAAGACAAACATTGTTCTGCTTTAAACAAACCTCCAGAAAGGTCAGGCTGGTTCATCCCTGTGCTGCGAGTTGCTGAGACTATCCAGATGATGAGAAAATCAGATCCTAGCCGAGGGGGCCCAGGCAGAAGGCAGCCGCCTCCTGAGCCCTTTGGATCCAGGGTGAGGGCACCCAGCCCAGGGAGGGTTCTTGGCTCCCGCTGCAGAGGCCTGGCTCCCACTCTGCCGCCAGGAGATGTGGTGTGTGTGTGTGTGTGTGTGTGTGTGTGTGTGTCACAGGTTAGGGTATGTCGATGATGCCAGGATAATCTGAGTTCTTGAGCAAGGCCAACGTGACCTGCAGTGTGAACCTTCTTCATGTGGGTGGAGAGTCACTGGGAATCAAAGGCTCATGGAGAGAGAATTCGATCCTCTGACCTCAGGTCCAGATATGCTCCTGGACACCAAGAAGTCTCCGCTTCTTCTCCAGGGACGCCCTGTCTGGGCCCCTCGGTGTTCATTTAGCAAACATTTCTTGAGTGTCTACTGCGTGCCAAGCTCTGTGCTAGGTGTTGGGCATACAGTAGTGAGCAAGAAAGATGTTACCCCCAGTCGTGGGGCCTACAGTCTGCCTTTCCCTCCCTCCCCCATCTTCCCCAAGAAGAGAAACTTCTCACAATTTCCCTTCTAGCCTCTCCACCACCACCATCGCCTCAACAAGCTCCCTGGCTGAGACCCAGCAGACCAGTTCCCAGGCCAGGCCTGGCAGCGAGCACAGGGTTCTGTAAATGTGAGCTGCCATCCTGATCGTGATTATGACTGTGGTCGTGACGATGGCTGTGGTTGTGATTATGGCTGTGACTGTGATTATGGTTGTGATTACGACTGTGGTTGCTGTTAAGAGACTCCACTCTTGAGGGATCTACCTTGACCCCAAGCTGAAGTGGATACTTTTTATTGATACTTATTATTCATGCTTGTTGACTTATTATGAATATTAATTGATAATTAGGAAAGGATTATTGATGTGCATTAACACCAAAGTCCGGTCTTTCTGTAGTGCTAGTTGTCACTGTCCTGTACATGAGCTTCTGTTCCCCGGGGCAGTTTGTCATCCTCTCAAGAGGGTGGCATCCCTGTCATAACCATGGTGATGGTAGAGGCACTGGGTTAACTGGTTCCACAGGACTTTATTAAAATTATATTTGTTTAGGGCTTTGGACACTTCAGGGTCATTTGTATATGCTTACATATCTATGGAAGAGATGGAAGGAAGGAAGGGAGGAAAGGGACAAATAATTTTACCATCCACATTTTTCAGAAGAGGAAATCAATGCTCAGAGGGGTGAAATGACTTGCCCACTGTCAGTTCAGGCTGCGATAAACAGAACAACATAGACTGGGTGGCTAGAGCAACAAATGTTCATTTCTCCCAGTTCTGGAGGCTGGGAAGTCCAAGATCAAGGTGCCGGCCAATTTGGTTACTGGTGAGGGCTCTCTTCTTGGTTTGCAGATGGCAGCCTTCTTGCTGTGTCCTCACATGGTGGAGAGACAGGTCATGTTTCTCATGTCTCTTTAAAAATAATTTGGAATTAAATTTAATTTTAAAAATTTAGATATAATTGACATGTCATATTAGTTTCATGTCTCTTTTTTTTTTAATTATTTATTTATTTTTTGGCTGCATTGGGTCTTCGTTGCTGCGCACAGGCTTTCTCGGGGGCTGCTCTTCGGTGCCGTGCACAGGCTTCTCATTGTGGTGGCTTCTCTTGTTGTGGAGCACGGGCTCTAGGCCCGTGGGCTTCAGTAGTTGTGGCACTCAGACTCAGTAGTTGTGGCTCACGGGCTCTAGAGCGCAGGCTCAGTAGTTTTGGCGCATGGGCTTAGTTGCTCCGCGGCATGTGGGATCCTCCCGGACCAGGGATCAAACCCGTGTCCCCTGCATTGGCAGGTGGATTCCTGACCACTGGACCACCAGGGAAGTCCCATGTCTCTTTTATAAGGACACTAATCCTATCATGAGAGCTCCATCTTCATGACCTAATTACCTCCCAAAGGCCCCACCTCCAAATACTATCACATTGGGGATTAGGGCTTCAAATGAATTTGGGGGGAGGGACACAACCATTCAGTCCCTAGCAACCACTGTCACAGAGGTGTGAAGGTCAGGAAGTGTGTAATGCCTGGAGCACAATCCAAGCCTGCACCACCCTACCGCCTACCCAAGCAGCTCCTGGCAAACAGGTCTAGGGACCTGGGATCCCTGGGAGGCCTCATAAGCCAGGTGCTCAGCCAGAGGCAAGGAGGTAGCTCTCTAGGCTAGGTCATGTCCATCCAGCCTTGTGCCTAGTTTCTGGCATCATTCTGGGGGCTAGCATGGTGGTACTCCCTGCCTGATGGTAGCATCGGTGGAGGAGAGGTTGCCTCCTTCCCCGCCACTCCTACTCTCCTTTAATACCTTGTTTTAGTTCAATAATCCATGCACTTACTCAATCTGTTTGGAATCAATGGTCCATGTCTGTTTTCATCCCGCACTGCCTCTTGGTATTAGTCCCCTAAGTTTACTCCCTGTGTGACGCGTAGACCAGTAATACCTCATTTTACTGACATTTGGGGAAAACAAGGTGTTCCACATAATTGATTTTTTGCAGATAACAGAAGCTTACTCCTTGAAGCATAGAAACTTTTTTTTGTAATCATTTCCCCCTCCAAAATCATGAATTTTTTGGCACTTCCCTGGTGGTCCAGTGATTAAGACTCTGTGCTTCCAATGCAAGGGGCGCCAGTTCCATCCCTGATTGGGGAACTAATATCCCATGTGCGTGGCGCAGCCAAAAGACAAACAAAACAAAATCATGATTTTTTTTCCCACCTAATTTAGCAGAACTGAATATAGCAGGTGTGCCCTAGGTGTGGTTGAAGGGGTGACCCACAATCCATTCCGAGGAGTCATTCAGAAGACGTCTTTTGGAGTATCGGCTCCTGGGCAATTCACTCAGCCTCCCTGCCTCAGTCTCCTTACTTGTAAACAGGGGAGCACCGGATGGATGCTCTCTAAGAGCTGCTCCCACACTTTCCTAACTCCACTGGGCTCTCAGACAGTAATGCCCTTGGTAAGTCGGGTGGTTGCAAGACCTGCCCTGACCCCTGGGTGGTGGCTGGGATGAATTCTACTGTCAGCTGTCACTTCTCAGCGTGTCAGTGTCCCCCAGTCACCCATTCCCCTAGGATCCTGGTCTGTGGCTCTCTGTGACCCTGGAAGAACAGAAGATGCCTGACCTCATAAACACTTCTAAGTGAAGAACTCTGGCTTCCCTGCAGACTGAAATCCCCGGATATCATGGCAACTCTTCTCTCAAAGGCCCGGGAGACTATTAACTTGCTTCTGGACTGCGTTCTGAATCGTAAAGGGATGCTGCAACCCTGGCCTCCAGAAAGGGGGGTTTATGCTACCTTAATACAAACGGCAAGCACCTGGCAAGCTTATGTTGGAGGCACTGAACTCAGCCTTGTGGGCGGTAAAGAACAGGGCGATGTGGTCACACAGCCCATGGGAAGAAGACCCAAAGGAAGACTTCAGGAACGTTTCAAAACCACAGTGTTAGCGCTCCCTCTTTTTGTTCCTTTCATTTAACCCAAGCTCGCCTTTTAAGATTTGCAGGAGACCCGCTGAATCCTGGCATTTCTAGGATTTAGTGGTGTATTAGTTCCTATGGCCACTGTACCAAATTCCCATGAACTTTGGTGGCTTAAAACAACAGAAATTTATTCTCTCACAGTTCTGGAGGCCAGAAATTTGAAATCAGTATCACTGGATTAAAATCAAGGGCTGTGCTTTCTCCAGAGGCTCTGGAGGAGAATCAGTTCCTTGCTTCTTTCAGCTCCTGGTAGCTGCCAATATTCCTTGGCTTGTGGCCACATCACTCTAATTTCTGCCTCTGTCTTCACATGGCCTTCCCTCTTCTATCGTTTCGGATCTCCCTTTCCCTCCCTCTTATAAGGACACGTGATGGCATTTAGGGCCCACCCAGATAATCCACCATGATCTTCCCATCTCAAGATCCTTACCTTAATCACATCTGCAAAGACCCCTTTTTGCCATATAAGGTAACACTCAAATGTTCCAGGAATTAAGACATAGATATCTTGGGGGGTGGGGAACATTTTTCAGCCTACTGCAGTTGGTCACATCAATTGTCCGTAATTTTGTGCTTTGATTAATTTTAATGAATCTGTAGTGCACTCCTATTCTGTGCCAGGCAGTCTGTTAAACACTGGGGATTCAAAGGGAAAAGACACAGTTCCTGTCTCAAGAAGCTCATGGATTCGTCAGGGAAACAATATGATATTAACAGCCACAGGAAAAGCCTCCAAGGCCTTGGAGGTACCCAGAATTCATCACTAAGAGTTCAGATTCCTTATCAAAGTCTACAAGGCTCTGCATACTCTGGCCTGTACTGACCTCTCTGACCTTACCTCCCACCACTCCCCATCTCGCTCACCAAGCCCCCACCAAACTGACCTTCCTCCCGTTCCTTACACAAGTCAAGCTCTGCCTCAGGATCTTTGCACTTGCTGTTTCCTTTCCCTGGAACGCACGGTCCCCCTGTCCCCCCACCATATCCCCAAAGCTCCCTTCATCACTTAACTCTGCTCTGCTGGATCCTTCTCAGAGAGTCCCCCACCCCCAAGAACCTTGTCTAAAATCCACCTCCCCTCCTGGCACTCTGTCGCCTCCTTTGCTTTATTTGTGTTCCTAGCTCCTATCACCACCTCCACAAGCATTTTGAGATGTGATGACCAGAACTTCCCAGAAGATACTAAACTCAAATGCATCCTGTTCATATTGCCAATTTTCTTACTTTTTTGGCCTTAGTAAGACATTGAGCTAAGTTTCAAGTGGATTAGGATGGTGTTGGGGTGGGGCCTCTTGTAGGAGGAATTTGTAAATGAAAGGAGCCATTTTTCATTTGTCACAATGATGTGTGTGTGTGGGGGGGGTGGTGGCATGTGACCGAGTGGCATTTAGTGGACAGGAGTCAGGGATGCTGAATGACTATTCTGCCCCAAATGCCAACAGCACCTCTGCGGAGAAACTGTCTTAAGGAAAGAGTTTGTATTTGAGTCCTAAAATAGTATTTTTCAATTGTACTTGATAACCTTTCACCCTAGAAGAGTATTTCAAATTATTTCTCCCCCAATACATCACCTTCTGCTAAACCTGTCTGTGTCCCACGAACCATTTGCACAACTTCTAGAGATCCTGCAATTCACCCTCTTCCTCCTGATGTCACTCCAGGCCCATCTCTACATTTGCTGGTTTCAGTGAGGGGACCCCCTCCTTCAGATTTTGTGTAAATGTTCAGTGAGCCAAGCCCCAACTCTGGGCTCAGAAGTCCCCCACGATTTTCCCCACCCAGAGAATCATCCTTTTATTTGTACCCTTTGTTTCCTTCCTCCAAGGCCAGTCTTCCACCCATGACAAAGCTTCCCCGGAAGGTGACCCATTTTCTTTATTGTAATAGTGTTCAGGGTGGGACCTTGTCAAAAGCTTTGTGCAAATGAAAATAAATTACATCTGCTGGTTCCCCTTATCCACAGGCATTTTTCACCCCTTCAAAGAGCTCTGGTAGATTACAGGATTTGGTGGATTTGGGGTTTGTATGGGTTTCTCTGCCCAACTCTGGAATCCTCAGCCAAGAAGCCAGCAATAGGGGAGGGCCTGAGCGAAGATGCAGATAAACAGCACTGACGCAACGGACAGCCCCCCTCAGGAAACCTACACACTATACCCGCTTGCTCTTACATGCTCTAAAACCCTTTCCAGAACAGTCACATCTCCTGACGTTCCTATCGAGGAACCTGGGATCCCTTGAGCAATCTCCATGAGGCTGATCAGGGGAGCTGGGCTCTCAAAACCTCGAAATGAGAGGAGGCCCCTAAACTCTTCCAGGGTGAGTGATCTGAGGATTAGGAGTAGTAAAACACCAAAAAAATCCCGAACACCCTCAACCATCATACATTGAGCATCTACTCTGCCAGCTTCTTTCTTTTTACAGGTGCATCTTTCTAATCACCCTGTCAAGCCTATGAGGTAAGTGTGATGACCCCCATTTCACCGTGAGAAAACTGATGGGTTTCCTCCTCGATGGCTGAAGCAACTTGCTCAGGGTCACACAATTAAGTTGTGAATTGGAATCAAGGTTTGTCGAAGTCAAGTTCTTTCTGTTTCCGAAAGTAACACAATCAATACAGACTCCATTGAACCTTCTGGGGAGGCCAGGTGCCTGCATCGATTTCCTCTGCTGCTACAATTTCCAGTCTATGTTGGAAGTCCTGGGAACCACTTCATTTAACGTGTGTTCTCTTAACTGGACCAGGTGTGCTCAGAAGCACAGTCAAGCCAGGTCACAGCTCATACTTCTGGTAGACCTGGATCCCCTCTCCTGTCTAAAGATGGCTGAGACCCATTTGAATCAGATAACGTCAGCCAAGCCCGTCTTGCCCACAGGTGCTGACTAAGAGCTCCAAACACTGGAACCAGACCATTTCAGTTCAAATCTCTGCTCTTCTCATCAGTGATATGAGCTTCAGCAAATTACTTTCCTGAGTCTCAGTTTCCTCCTCTGTAAAATGGAGCTAATAATATCCCTATCTCATAAGGTTCTTACAGGGATTATGAGTTCATGACTGACAAAGTGCTCAGAAGAGGGCTTGGCACACAGCAAGCATTATATAAATGTTTGACTTCAAAAGTAAAACCCTCAGTCATGCCCAAGGTGAAGGTCCCTCAGGTCATCTCATTTCTCCAAAGCCCTGACTCTCTTCCCGTCCTCCTTCCTTGCAAACCATTAGCCTGTGCCATCTGGTGCCTCCCCCATTATGGGATGTTCCCTCCCCTGCATCCTCACCCTGTTCACTGGTTGTCCCCAATCCCCCTGCCGCCTTCATGCTTACCCCCAAGCCTGGCCCTCCCCTGAGGCCCCACTCACGCTGTTCAGTGGGGCTGTTCTTCACCCACAACGCACACACCCAGTGCCCAGGCAGGGGGAGCTGTTTTCCTCTTCAATCCCCATGATTCTTTCCATCTTCATGAAAACGACAGCAACCCCTGCTCCTTTAAGGCCAGAACCACACAGTTGTCCCACCATCCACATCTCATCCATGCCATCTCCTCCCCATCGAGGTCACTCTTCTCTTTCTTTGAAGAGGTTGATGCCGAAAGCTCGGCCTCTGTGCACCGGTGCCGAATCAAATCTCAGAGACAGAGTTCTGGGTGAAGTAGAAAAGAATAGCTTTATTGCTTTGCCAGGCAAAGGGGGACATAGCGGGTTCGTGCCCTTCAAAAACTGTGTGTCCCAACCGGGTGAATATGGTGAGGAGTTTTACAGCAGTGGTTCAAGGGCGGGGTTGCTGATAAGTATCAGGCTCCGTGCAGGGCCTGTATTCCTTTAATCCGGCCTCAGGTGATCTGATCTCTGAAGAATGCTTCATCAAGTGTTAGCATCTTCCATTTGTTGGGGGTTTAGTTCTGCAAAAGAGCGAAGATATTGTTATGTGTATCCCTTGAGGCGAACCCAGGAACCTGTCCCAAGGCTGCACTATTTTTTCTTGACTGCTACCCCCCTTGTCTCTGCATCCCCTCCCTTCCCTGATTAGCAACTGTTTGAACCTACCCTTTGGAACTCAGAGGTCACGGAGGCTGGACAGAGAAAGGCTCTCGTGCCCAGGAGCCCCACAGGGTGCTGCTCGGTTTCAAGATCAGCATCTGGGTCAGCAAGCCCGGATGTTGGTCCTGAGGATCTTTTATCCCCGGTGGGCAGGCCATCTGGTCAACCTCCCCATCTTCAGACACCTCCCCCTCTGCTTCCCAGCAGAAACCCCCCTCTTGCCCTTGGCGGGGCTTGTCATCACCCACAGCTCAGCATTGTACCACCTCTGGAATCCTTGGTGCAGGCATCCAGTTTGGGACCATGGTCTCCTCAGTTATTCCCACCTCATCACTTCTATCTTTCTGACCCTCTAGACCAGCTCTAACAGAACTTTCTGTGATGATGGAAATGATCTTTTTTTTTTTAATTAAAAATTTCTTTTTTGTCCACACAGCACATGGGATATTAGTTCCCTGACCAGGGATTGAACCTGTGCCCCCTGCATTGGAAGCACGGAGTCTTAACCTCTGGACCACCAGGGACGTCCCAATGGAAAAGTTCTTTACTGGCGCTGTCCAAGTCAGGGGCAATGGAGGAACTTAGCTTTACATTTTATTGAATTTTAACTCATTCAAGCTGAAATGGAACATGTGACATGTGGTTATTGGCTACTGTCTTGAACAGCAAGGGCTCTGGACCCCGGCCTGTTTCTTCTCCTATCAGTGGCTTGTCTTCACCACCTTATCTCTTGAGCTTTGTCTCCATGGTCCATCACATCAGCCACATTGTCCCTCTGTCCCACCTCCTGGAAAAAACCTTCAAGTCTGGATTAATCCAACGGTTCTACTTTCTCCAGGTCTACACAGGGGCCGCTGAGCACTGCTGGGGCATGACTTTGCTGGGCGGCATTCTTTCTCATAGATGGTCCAACTGCAATAGGTCTTTGAATTCTGCCCAGCAAGCATTATCCCCTTCTCCATAATGACCCAATCAAGACTTCCTGCCTTTCCAAATCTGCTCCCTCACTCTCAGCAGGTGGTATTACTTCCTATTCTTTTGTAACAAGAGATGCTTTCGGACCACCTGACCACCTGTTTTACAAGGCTAGTTTTATCTGTCTTCAACCTACTTCTTCCTATCAACATTTAGGCATGTTCAAATAGCCTTATCTTATAAACAACAATAAAAAAATCCCAACCTTCCCTCAATCCCATGTCACCTTCCAATCACCCTATCTCTTTCCTGCCACTTGTTTTCACACTTCTGGCAAGTTGTCTACCCTTGCTATCTCCACTTTCTCACCTCCCATTCACTCTATAACCTGGGGCGGTCTGGCTTCTGTCCCCACCACTCCTCTGCCACTACCAGGCAAGGTCACCAAGGACTTCCTTGTAGTTCAATCCAAAGTACTCTTTCAGATCTTATCTTGACCTTGAAGGCATGCGACACGGCTCACCGCCCCTCCTTCCTTGAAACTTGCCCGTTGGTGTCTAATACACCAGAGTCTCCTAGTTTTCTCCCTCCTACTCTGGCTACTTCTAAGTTTTCATGAAACGGCCACATTCTCGTCTCCCTAAGGTGACTCTCGGGCTTCTCAGGTAAGGCTTGGTGCCAAGAATGGAGGCTCCCCCTCCTGATGGCATTCCTGGCCCAAACACCTGGGAGCGTGTTTTCTCACCCAAGAGCCTCACTGTTCTGTTTTGAAACACCAGTTTGTACTGTGAATCCCGCCACTCAGAGCCTGACACGCCTTTTTGGGTGTGTATTTATAACCCCCACTTTGAGAAGCTCTCACCACACTTGGACATCTGTTTTTTTGCATTTGTCCCCTCAAAGGGCAATATGCTATAGGGACACTGACAAATTAGAAGGCGTCAGGAGAGGCTGCAGAGTGGTTGGCAAAGTGTCCTGCGAGAACTCATTAAAAGAACTGGGGGTGGGGTGGGGGGTGTGTGGAACTTCCCTGGTGGCGCAGTGGTTAAGAATCCGCCTGCCAACGCAGGAGACACGGGTTCGAGCCCTGGTCTGGAAAGATCCTACATGCCGCAGAGCAACTAAGCCCGTGCGCCACAGCTACTGAGCCTGTGCTCTAGAGCCCGTGAGCCACAACTACTGAAGTCCACGCCCCTAGAGCCCATCCTCTGCAACAAGAGAAGCCACCGCAATGAGAAGCCCGCGCACCGCAACAAAGAGTAGCCCCTGCTCTCCGCAACTAGAGAAAGCCTGCATGCAGCAACGAAGACACAACGCAGCCAAAAAAAAAAAAAAAAAAAACTGGGGGACTTCCCTGGCAGTCCAGTGGTTAAGACTCCACGCTTCCACTGCAGTGGGCATGGGTTCGATCCCTGGTTGGGGAACTAAGATCCCTCATGTCGCACAGTGTGGCCAAAAAAAAAAAAAAAGAACTGGGAACATTTTGCCTAGAAGAAAGAAAACTGAGGGATGATACTTCCAACATTTGAAGAGGTGAAGAGGTAGAGCCTTGGTCAAGGCGGCTGTGTGGAATTGGAATGGAACCAACTGTACAAGTGGCAGGGAGGAGGGTTTTCCCAGAATGTTGTGGACCTCCACGATGCAAGGTGACAGCCCTACCCACCAGGATCCACTGCGGAAGATAAGCTTAGACCTAAGTGATCACAATAAAAGTGGAAATTGCCCCATCGCCCATACACACATGCTTCCTGAAGACCACTGGCCTAAGCTCAGCTGGCGAGGTGCACCCCAGGGAGGATAATTTCGAACTTGCTGCCACACAAGGTCCAACAAAAGCTCTGGCACAGAAACAACATAGCAGGAAGAAGGCTTCAGAACGCTGGGCAATCCAGTCTTGAAGATACTCCAAAATAGACCAAGTTGGGTGGGCAGTGAGTGGGGTACTCCAATGTACCTCTTTCAGACCCATTCTTGTCAGGATGTCTTCCTGACTTGTGTTTTGTTGTGATGCCATTGGCTTACATTATGGCCCATCACAGAAACCCTCCGAGAGGTTTAGGGTTGGTGAGGATGTTTGCTTGTTACCTCACACTGTGTTCTCTTTATGAGGCCCCTCAGGAGAAATTCCTGTCTGATTTTAGTACCAAGAGTAGTAATTCTCTTGAGTAATAGGTCTGTTTTTATCTCATGGACACTTGGAATTGTGTAACTGACATAGTCTCCTTTTCACTTTGGCTGTGGGAAAGCTCAGGGACAAATTTGTGGCCCACTCCCAGAAGATGAATAGGGCATCCCAGGGAGTGTTTTACCTTTATTCCCATCTCTACTTTGCCTTCCCTCTTGGTTTTTCTTCTCTTAGCTCTCCTTATTTTACTGTACACAATCAAGAACAGGCAAGCAAAAATAAACAAAAATCACCTGTAATCTCACTATCCAGAGATACCCACGATTAGCAATGTTGTCTTTTTATGCATATTTTAAAAAAATAAAAATGAGAGTATACTGTGCCTAGTGTTTTTTGGGGGGGCATAGTGTTTTGTAATTTCCTTTTTTCATTTTATAATATGTCACGAACGTCTTTCCATGTGATTAAATGTTCTTCTTTAAATAACTTGAAATTTCTATGAAGATCTAGCAATTTAATACTACCGACGAACATTTCTACATCCCCTTGCTCTGTGCCTGGCTTTATGTACATTCACATGTACATTTATACGACAGTACACCCACGTAGATGATCTAAGTACGATATTTATGTACACATATTATAAGCTATAATATTCATATGTGTTAACTCATTTGATGCTCAGAACTCTGTGAGATAGAGATTGTTGTCCCCTTTTTACAAATGGGGAAACCAAGGCACAGAAAGATGCAAAACTTGCCAAGGTCACACTCGGGCTCCAAAGCCTGTGCTCCTTAACTGCTGTGTTGCCTTTCAGTATGCCGTTGGGATTTCACAGTCCACAGGGTTAAACATTAAAAAAAAAAAAAGAAACGTTTATCTCCTTCCACCTCACTTTCTAATTTATGTTATTTTGCCTTGTTTTAAGTACCTTGTAAGTCACCTGAAATCCCCCTCTGCCACAAGGCAAGGCATAAATAAACAGTGTAGAGGTGGTACATGGCACAAGAAGGCAAAGTTAAAATGTTACCCCAGGGGAGGGGATGAATCCAGGCTGTCCTGCAGTGGAGTGGATTTCTTTCCTTGGGCTGCGGTGAACTCCCATCCCTGCAAGTTCACCGCAGCCCAAGGGTGCAGTGAACTTGGGTGGCTGTCTCTCAGGGAGGCTGGGGAAGGCTGTGGTCCAAGGAGACTGAGCTGGGCCAGACTAGCCCTGAGGCCCCTTCTTAGATTCCCACAGTTTATGAAAATACCAGTAAGACAAAATGAGGCACTCAATGGAGTGAATGCAGCAAGTCAGCTGTTGGGCCAGAACCAGGATCCTGGGCTTTCAAGCCAGGTCTATTACTTGCTCACTCATCTAAAAGTAACAACCGCAATTCAGTTCCAAACTCTCAGCCCCGTGTATTTCCCCAAAGTGCTTTGGCTGCTGCTGCAAGATGGTCAAAGGATGCTATTACCGTCCTCCCCCCTTTTGTTAAGGTGGCAGAGAAGGAGGCAAGGAGAAGCTGGGTGGCCCCGAGGATGTCCCATGAGACTCGAATTGGGTGGGATCATCCATTTGACAAATGTGAGGCGAGGAAGGAGCCAAGTTTCTATGCCTGGATTTGATGTTTACTCGCTGGCAGATCTTAGGCAAGTTTCTTCACCTCCTGAGACCTCAGTTTCCTCATCTGCAAAATGAAGCTTAATACCTACTCTGCAAAGCTGTTGTGGGCTCCCACAAGATAGTATGGGCCACAGCACCCTTAAACACTGAGCCAGTAAGTACCTACAGGGCTGCCTCTGGATCTGGGGAGGGCTAGGCTGCCCCCAGCCTGAGGCTGGCAGAGCCGTCTGGGAGGGGCGTTGGCCATGCCCAGGTGCTGTCCCGCTTTTTTCCCTCTTCAGCCTCCAGCCCACCACAGCTCCCCGGGCAGGAAAAGGGCCGCTTTCCCGACAGATAGGCCCACCGCACGGTGACAACTGTGGGGGAGGGGGGCGGGGGAGCAGCTCTTTCTCTCCGGACCCCAGGGGCTTCGGGCGGGAGGGGTGAGCCAGCGGAGGCTCCATCTTCCTCGGCTGTTCCTTACGATCCCGGGCTGTCTGCCCACGGGGCACGGCCCTGTGCCCTGTGCCACCGGGGCCATCAGGCCGGGTTAGAGGAAGGCCCGACCCCGGCGCAGCAAAGAAAACAAACACAGATGTGTTTGCCTGGGACCAAGAGGGAGTAAATCGCCCCCTCCCCCCGGCCTGCGCGCTCCCCCGGGCGTGGGGCCGGCGGAAACCTGCGGGACTCTCCGCGCAGCGCGGGGCCGGAGCGACGGGGACAGACCGCGGCCGGCCCCTCCTCCCTCCGCGGGGTGCGCGCCGGGCCCAGCCCCCTCTCCGGGGTTTCCCCGGGCGCTCTCCTTGCTTTCCCTTTGTCTCTGCTTCTCCTTCTCGGGCGCCCCGGTTCCCACCCGCTCGTGTCCTCGCTCTCTCCGGGTCCCGGGCCGCTTCCCTTTAACTTTCTTCTTTCCCGGGGTTAAAACTTTGCTAGCGAGCGGGCGGCTGCTCGCCGACGTTATTGGCCGGCGCCCCGCCCGGCGGCCCCGCCCCCCGCCCCCGCGCTCCCCTCCGCCCCCCACTCCCTGCGCGAGTGGCGGCGGCGGCGGAGCCTTCGGGGGCGTGCGTGCGTGTGTGAGTGCGCGCCAGCCAGCGGGAGTGTGTGTGCGCCCCGGGCGCGGGCTGGGCGGCACTCGCACCGCGGCGGGAGCGCCGGGAGCCGGGCGGCCGCGTCGTCACTCGGGCGGGAGAGGCGGCGGCGGCGGCCGGGCCGGGGCTGGGGCAGCGGCGGCCGCGCCGGGCATGGAGCTGGCAAGCCCGCGCTGAGGCAGGGCGCCCCTGCTAGCAGCCAGCGAGAGGCTCTCCGCCGTCCGGCGCGCGGGCTCCCCGGCCGGGGCCGGGCAAACTTTTCTTTCTCTTTTGCCCTCTCCTGAGGTAAAGTCCCGAACGCGGACTCGCCGGCGGGGGTGCGATCTGGGACAGCTGAGCGGGACCCCGGGCTGCGGGAGGAGGGGGCGCGGGCCGTGCGGGCTCGGGGGGCCCACGAGCTGCCCTGCGTCCGAGTTTGGGGTGCTGGCGGGCCGGCCGCGGACGGGCGGACGGGCGCGGGCCGGACCCTCGGGCGGCGTGGAGGCGGCGGCGGGGAAGCCGAGCGATGGCCCGCGGCCCCGGCTCGCCGCCGGCCGGGAAGGAGAGGCGCGGGTGGTGCGGGCTTGGGGCCCCCGGATTCGCCTGCCTCCCCGGGACGCGGGGGAGTGAGGCGGGAGTTCGTTCGGCCGCGGGCTTGGTGCGGGGGAAGCCGGGCGTTCGCCCGCGCCCCAGCTCGCCGCCCCGCCGGGGGGTGGAGGGCGCGGGGCGGCCTGGCTGAGCGCGGCTCCCCTCTCTCCGCAGGCGCCTTCTGCGGCGGGCGGACCGACTCCTCGGCGCGGCGGGGCCGGGGCAGGCTGGACGCAGCATGATGCGCGCAATGTGGGAGGCGCTGGCGGCGCTGGCGGCGGTGGCGTGCCTGGTGGGCGCGGTGCGCGGCGGGCCCGGGCTCAGCATGTTCGCCGGCCAGGCGGCGCAGCCCGACCCCTGCTCGGACGAGAACGGCCACCCGCGCCGCTGCATCCCGGACTTTGTCAACGCGGCCTTCGGCAAGGACGTGCGCGTGTCCAGCACCTGCGGCCGGCCCGCCGGGCGCTACTGCGTGGTGAGCGAGCGCGGCGAGGAGCGGCTGCGCTCCTGCCACCTCTGCAACGCGTCGGACCCCAAGAAGGCGCACCCGCCCGCCTTCCTCACCGATCTGAACAACCCGCACAACCTGACGTGCTGGCAGTCCGAGAACTACCTGCAGTTCCCGCACAACGTCACGCTCACGCTGTCGCTCGGCAAGAAGTTCGAGGTGACCTATGTGAGCCTGCAGTTCTGCTCGCCACGGCCCGAGTCCATGGCCATCTACAAGTCCATGGACTACGGGCGCACGTGGGTGCCCTTCCAGTTCTACTCCACTCAGTGCCGCAAGATGTACAACCGGCCGCACCGTGCGCCCATCACCAAGCAGAACGAGCAGGAGGCCGTGTGCACCGACTCGCACACCGACATGCGCCCGCTCTCGGGCGGCCTCATCGCCTTCAGCACGCTGGACGGGCGGCCCTCGGCGCACGACTTCGACAACTCGCCCGTGCTGCAAGACTGGGTCACGGCCACCGACATCCGCGTGGCCTTCAGCCGCCTGCACACGTTCGGCGACGAGAACGAGGACGACTCAGAGCTGGCGCGCGACTCGTACTTCTACGCCGTGTCCGACCTGCAGGTGGGCGGCCGCTGCAAGTGCAATGGCCACGCGGCCCGCTGCGTGCGCGACCGCGACGACAGCTTGGTGTGCGACTGCAGGCACAACACGGCCGGCCCGGAGTGCGACCGCTGCAAGCCCTTCCACTACGACCGGCCCTGGCAGCGCGCCACAGCCCGCGAGGCCAACGAGTGCGTGGGTGAGTGGGGCGCCGCGGGGACGCGGGCGGCGGGCGGGGACCCGGGCGGCTGCTCCCGGGCCTCGCGACCGAAGGTTCCCGAGGATCGCCCGCTTCGTGGATGTGGTGGGGATGGTGGGAGGCGCGTTCCTGGAAATCGGGCACCGCGGAGCGCAGAGAGCTGGTCCGCTCGCGCTCGTGGCGCTGGCCGTGGACGCTCGGGTTTGCGTTCAAAGCGCTGTGCGAAGCCAAGATGTGGGGTGAGGGCTTTGCCGAAAATTTGCCGACCGGTTCCCCTAAGCCCAGATCCAAAGGCACACGCTCCTTGCCTTCCCCTCAGTTTGGCGGGACCCTGGCGTCCACCTCCGCCCCAACCCCCTCCCCTAGGGCTGCAGCTGCGCGCGCTGTTGGGGACCCCGGCCCGGTTCCCGGGAAGTTCCAGCTCCACGACCACAAATCCTTTGGGAGATGGCAAAGGGATTTGCAGTTTGGGGCCAATTCGGTACACGACGACTATCACTCCTGCGTCCTCTATTTGTCTTTTATGGTTTGAAAATAGATATATTTTTTTCCTTTGGACAGCGTGTTTGTGTTAGCAAAAGAATGATGTGATTTAAATTAATTACTATCTACAGATTACAAAAGAGAGTTCACTAATTATGTTAAACTAATTCAATCCCGCTCCAAAAAAGTATACCAGATTTTTTTTGTTGTTGTTAGCGTCAGGGTTCGGTGAAATTAAACAGTTCCGAATTAACTAAGGGCCCAGATTCTCGATTTCATGGGGTTTCAGTTCCTGAAAGAGAAATCTGACAAAACCGGCACTGGTGGATACTGTTGGGTCGGAAATGAGGCTTAAGAAAAAAGGATCCGTTCTGTTTCTGAATCATACAACTTTGCTGCTGTAGAAACTCTGCGGCATCAGTTTCTCCCCAGGAGGACAAAAAAAAAAAAAAAAAGGAGGGGAAAGGTAGTAAGACCATACTCTGCTTTTCCAGTATGAGATGTAAATGCCCAAATCTCATGTTTTATTTTAATGAAGATCATCAACGTCAATCGTCAATATAGTTGGTCAGTACGCCCTTGGGTGTTCATCTTTCGTGGAATATAGACGTTTCCTCCCCCTTCCCCTCCCCCCAGCCCCACACAGCCGGTGTGAGTCTCTTCAATTGCTTCGGCCTCTGAGGCACATTACAAAGTTTGCTGGTCCCCACAAACACACGTTTTGAGGTCTGGTTCTGATTAATTGTGTCATGTTGTTGTCGAATAGTTTGTGCCTCATGACTGTGGATGTAGACTTTTGGAATGGAAAACATGTTTTGGAGAAGCCCAGTCGGCACTGAGGCCCAGGCAGGCGTCCTGGTCTGAAGAGGGCTGTTCTCCTGTTGCGTGGCGGGGCCTCCATCTTTGCACTCCAAGTGTACGCTTTTGCAGACCTAATTGTCCTTCCCCCTCCTTTAAGGGACGGAACTGGTTGCCTGTTGGAAGAGACTTTTCAGGATTTGGTGGCGAGATAGTGGTTACACCCCGGCTTAGTCGTCTTTGAGAATTAAAACTCCTTTGATCTGCTCCATTCCTTCAGAACTGTTGGTTTTTCCCATTTCTTCTCTTTCTTCTCCCCTTTCCTCTTTTCTTTTCTTCCTTTTGTGCGTAAAAACCTTTTATTGACATTTAAAAGGCCTCCCAGGGTTTTGCTATCAGTTTTAGTATGTATGTGCATATGAAAGATAACTTCTCATTGTCACCAGCAGGGTCTGATTGGAAAAAACACAAGTGAATACATTGAGGCAGATAAACTGGCTATGAAGGTAGCATTTTACTGGCTTGAAGATTCCTCTTAGCAGGGGTGGTATTGTTCAGATACCACCCACCCCCATCTCTCCCTGTCAGTTTATGTAACCCGCAATTGTTATAACAATGGCCACGTACTTGAAATAATTTCTATAGTCGAGGATTTTGTCTTTTGACCGAAGCACTAACTCTGTGCACAAATTGGATTGACCGGGTTTTTTTTTTTTTAAACCAAATTGAGCAATCAACATATTAACTAACGTAATTAGTAAGCCTTTTTGTTCAAAAAGTTTAATTAGGCCTAATAAGTACATAATCTACATGACAAATAATCGGCTAGCAATATTTTCTGGTTTTTACTGAAGTTATTTTAATTCTCAGTAGTTAAAGTATCTTTAAATCTTGCCAATTATTCAGTCATCTCATAAAAGCCAAGCCAATTCAACGATGTTAAAGTTATTTATAGTTTCCTTTTTGAATAGATGTTCTGATACCTTGTAGATATAGCCTCGGGAATGTCAGGTTGAAGTTCCCATAAAGTCTTAATTGAAGTCTTAGTGATTTTTCCATCATTCCACAAAAGAGAAAGCCAGCAAAGACAATTTAGAAGTGATTTACAATTAAAGGTCGAGCTTTTTATGAAAAGGCCCTGAAGTGGAGATATGTGAATGAATTAGTATTTGACAGGTGTTCTGAGACACTACAGGGCACTGTGCTAGGAAAAAGCATTAATGAATCCTTCAAACACTAACTTTTGTACTCTCAGCAGCTCAGATTTTTTCCCCAACATAATCCCATCTTGTGAATTTCACACTGTTGACATATTAAGTCAAGCTACCCAGATTATTTACAACTAAGGCAAAGTAGAGTATATTTTTAATTCTCAAAATGAGTTTTGATTAAAAATGAAGCATTATCACTGTCTTTGCCTTTCTAAAATAATGAGACATGAGATAATAAAGTGGCATCGTTCCCTAGGTTAACCCTCTCATCCCCCACTCCCCCCGCAGTCCTAAAACTTGGAAAAAAATCGATGTTATTATTTGACGAAATGGTTCTACACAGGGCTGAGGTGCTTTCGGTTTACTAAGAAATGCATATATCCTATCGGTTTTCTTTGGTCCAGCTTTCTTTTTGGGGTTGTTTCAAGGTTAAGTTCTCTATGGAATAAACATGAACTTTTGTAAGGTCCAATTTTATTTTAAATGCAATTTTGGACTTCTTCCGGAGAAGAGAAAACCCAAAACAATATGAAAGAGAAGCCTATGTATAACGTTACGGCCTCGACAGCTCTCCGTGGAATAGCTAAATACTTTCTTCCGCCCATGTGTATCAGCAGTGTTCACATGCTCTTACACACATGTGCATTTGTATTCATTGTGTAAAGAAGCATCCATGCATGGTGGTGGGGGGTGTACATTCAAGAGAAAATGCATGAACAGTTTTAAACCACCTGGGTTGCTAGGCCCTTTTATACCCCTCTTCTTTTTTTTAAAAAAGAGCATCTGAAGACCATATTGTGTTTCATAAATTATTGACATCAGTTTTAATCAGTGTCCCCCTGACGTCGGAGCTGTGTTAGTATTTAGTGCCTGACGAAGCATGCTGTTTAATCTTACTGTGGGGATGTCAGCATGAACCCCTGCCTGGTTTGTGACAGGGTGAGCTTATGAAAACTCGTTTTGCGACTCACTCTATGGCTTGGCGTTGCCCAGCTGAAACCCAAAACCCACACAAAAGACGTCTCTGCAAGATGAGCACCGTGCTGGGGCTGGCCTCCTGTGGTCGTGGGTACCTGCAACATAATGCTCGTAATTGTTTAAACATGGCTTTGGGAGGGGGTTCCTCAGGCTGTAAATGGCTCTGGTGCTTGGGCCTACCATCATTTTCCCCGGCAGGAGAGGGAGGTTATATGGGAGGCGTTGCCATGAGAAATCTAATGCCCCGATAAAGACTCTTGCAAAATCAGAAGGCTAAAATGATTTGCTGCTCAGTCTGGTACATGGGGATAGATAAGTGAATGCTGTTATAGTCCTAGTAATTATTGTAATTATTGTCATCATAATGACATAATGTAATCATAATGTAAATTATGATTAACCCTTGAGGGCTTATTTTTTGCCAAACACTCGGATTAATTTAGTCATTTAATCACTGTGACTATGCTAATAATAGGCCCTATTTATTGTCCTTATTTTACAGAGGAGGAAACCATAACCGAGAGATATTAAATGGTTTACCCAAAGCCATATAGCTAGTAGGTGGTGGAGCTAGGACTCCAGTCTGATGCTTTATGCTTGGTTTTATTGCATCCTCTGTGCTGCCTCCCCATAGAACGGATGGATGGATAAATGAACAGCAATTACATGTACAGGTCGACCTCAGAGATATTGCGGGTTCAGTTCCAGACCACAGCAATAAGGCAAGTCACACGAATTTCTCGGTTTCCCAGTGCCTATAAAAGTTGTTCACACCATACTGTAGTCTATCAAGTGTGCAATAGCATTATGTCTAAAAAAATGTACATACCTTAATTAAAAAATACTTCATTGCTAACAAATGCTAACCATCGTCTGAACCTTCTGAGAGTCACAGTAGTAACATCAAAGATCACCGATGACAGATTACCATAGCACATATAATAATAATGGAAAAGTTTGAAATATTGCAAAGAATTACCAAAGTGTGACACAGAGGTATGAAGTGAGCAAATGCTGTTGCAAAAACAGCGCCACTAGACCCGCTCGAGGCTGGGTTGCCTCACACCTTCAAGTTGTAAGAAACACAATATCTGCGAAGTTCAATAAAGCAAAGTGCAGTAAAGTGAGGTCTGCCGGTAGAGGAGAATTCGAGGAGAATAGTCAGAACAGCCTGGTATCTAGCAAGCTTGTTACCTCTTGCTAGAATTAGAGGTGTGTTGTATTGCATGACGTTATGTCATATGATGTCATATATCATACTCATATTTATTATGTTCATACACACTTAAGTATGAAACTGTATATAAGAAGTCATCCTTGATTGTAGCCATCAGGCCTAGTGGGAGCTGGGAGATTTTAGGAATGTAAGTGAAGAGGGTTTAAGCACCTTTGTGTGGGTTCTCAGCGTGCACAGGTGTTGCTGATGGCCAAGTCTTTCTTTCTTTTCTTTTCTTTTCTTTTTTTTACTTTTTGGCCACGCCGAGCAGCATGTGGGATCTTAGTTCCGGACCAGGGATCGAACCTGCACTGGAAGCGTGGAGTCTAAACCACTGGACCTCCAGGGAAGTCCTGGCCAAGTCTTTCTTGATTTCAGGGCCCATGATCCCTCTCAAAGGTGGTGGAACAGAGGTCGTAATCAGAAAATCCTTTCTAAGAAGCCCTTCTCCTTTGTCCCTAGTGTTCAGTATCCCGTTGTTTCTCTGGAACACACTGAAAAAAGCGTAGGAAGTGGCTAGGGAGTGTTGTTGTTAAAGAGGGGGCTTTAGTGGCATATTCTGGTTGCCGGCGTGGTGCTGGTAGGTGCCGGGCATGTGTGTCAGCGGCACAGGACTGTCATTTATCGCTGTTAGCCCCGTGGCAGCTGGAGTGAGGGTCTCTGCTGGGGTCCTCATTAGCACCTGGTGGGCCCGGAGGTTGCTCCCCGCTCTGCCCAGAGAAGCCAGACAGAGCCGTGTCAAGGTGCACCTTCTGGGGTGCGTCTGTGCCTTTCCAAGGCTTTGCCAAGGTCTCCTTTGGCCCTGCCCAGACTTCTCCCTGACTTCCTTCTCCTGTAGAAAAATGAGATCCTCGGAAAAGTATTTGAGACTTTATGTCCAGAGTAAACATTGGAAAGGCAGTGGGTTGAAATTCAGATGTTCCCTGGAAGGAATCCCCTCATTTTCTGCTCGCAGCTGGTATCGATATTTCCTTCTTGAGATGAGTTGTGCTTTTCATTAAGTAAATTTTTTGTCTTGGGATTAAACCAACATTGTATTCTTAATAGACTTTTATGTTTACACTTCAAAAGTCCACTGGGTTGTTACTCGTGTTACCTTGATGGCTTCCACAGCGTCTGCTATACACACTGGCCTCACCAAAATAAATGGCTCTCTAGGGAACTGGATTGTAAACCGGTCTTATCTGTCGATGCTCTAGTACGGGTATTTTGTGAGCCAGTATTTTTTTTTTTTTTCCTTTCAGAAGTGATAATCATACCTTGGGTTTCTGCAGTGCCTTTAATTAGAGGAAGACTGGAGGTCTTGGAGAGGTTTTGAAATGCTCAGGTTTTAAGCCTGATACTTGCAGAGTGGCCTACAGCATTTTGCCTGTCATCTGGAAAGACACACATCAGCCCTTGTGGTCTGCGAAGCCTCGGAAGACGTGGCGTTGGTTTGGGTGGCCCGGGAGTTAGAATGCCTGTCCGGGGGGTGTTGGGTTGCACCCTGAAGGCAGACCACAAACCCCTACTAAGTGCCAGACATTGTACCAGGTGCTTTACATGTGCTTTATGTCAGTGAGTCAGATTTCCACGAAGGAGGCCTTTCGAAACCAGCTGTCGCTGCCACCAAAGGGCAGTTTTTACACAAACAAAACTGAATGTAGACAGGGTACATCTTGGCTCGTTCAGTGACGCTGTTGTATACACAGAGAGCAGGGGGTATCAGTGGCACTCGTTTCGAGGGCTGATCACATAAAAGCATGTCCTGTTGTAACCAGCTCCGAGGGATGGTTCCCAACGGTGCCTGAAATCATTGAGCTGCCTGCGACAGTCCTCGGACACAGGGCTATTTGCCTCCGCGCTGTCTGCTGTCTTGAGGTTCGATGTGTACAGCACGTGGAGAGTTCAGGATTGCATTTCTGGAGTCTTATTCCAAAAATGTAGCTCTATTATAAACTTGGAATTAGATTTTCATTTGCCTTTGGAGCGTTATATAATTTATGGGAATTCCCCCTAAGTCAGAAGGCAGAGACCCATTCCATTTGTCAGTTCCTTGCCTGTAGAGATAATACTTCCTTCCCATCCCCAGCTCCTTGGAGGCCTTGGCTGGGTGTGTGTTCAGCCCTGACTATATTATTTTGTGCCAGTTCTGCTCTCTGACCGAGAGAAGGGACTGTGTGTGCAATGGATGTTTCTATCTGCTGCATCCACTGGCACTAAGAGAACAAGGGAAGATGTCCTCAAGGGGACAGGTGTACCAGTGGTTCAGAAGTAGTGCCAAAGAATGGAGAAGTGTACTCTGCCTTTGCCTCTGGTGTGGTCATTCCTGGAGATCCTGAGTCTTCTGCCATCAGGGTCATTGTATTAGCTAGAGGTAAGGCTATAATCACGTTGCAGTGCATTTGTGCATATAAAGACGATCCAGAAGAAAGATTTCCTTGTGGGTATGGCGGGCTTCTAGGTTATTTGAAGGGGTGAGTGGTTTTTCAGAGGTCAAAGTAAATTTGTTGGGTGAGAACCTTGAAAGGTAGAAAGTAATACTGAGAGGAACAGAAAGTTCACTATATCAACTGATAATCAATGAATCCTCTCAACTCAGCCTAGAAGGAGGCTCTAGAAGTCTGTCTCTGTGGAGGATTCAGGACTAGCCTATGTAAGATGTGCGAGGTATCAGCCTTCTGTGCAGGTGGTCCAGTTTTAGTTGAGGGCCCATTCATGCCCCTTCCTGGCTGGTGCTATGGCTAGATTTTCTAGATTTTCCCCGGTCCTTTACTGCCTCCAGATAAGAGAGGTTTTTGGTTGTCATGTCCAATTTTTCACACATTCCAGAGGCTCCACACCAAAGTTAGACAATCTGTAGGACGACAGGCACCTTTAAAGGGGCTGGGTTTGAATAAATGAGTCTTAGGTAACAAGGAAATAAGGTAGATTCTCTTTTAGTTTCCTGAGCACCAATATGTTGCATTACGTTCCATATTTGATGGAACATCCCAAAGGGATGGACACTTCCCGCCGCCTGATTGCGGTTGTTGGGTCTTCTGATTTCATCTGTTCCTGCTTGGAGTGGCTGTGGTGAGTACTTGGCAAACGTATCACCCCTTCCCAATTCTGAAACCAGGGCAGACATCACTAATCAATCACTGCACTCTTTTCTCCTAAGTCCAGAAATGGTCTTAGGGTATTAGACTCCTTTTCAATGTAATACCCTAGGCAGCCGTTACTCCTTAGAGTTAGCCTAGGAGATAAAATCTAAGACCAAGGGTCCCGGGAGACCTTCCCCGGCTCCCCTAGTCTGCAGACAGAGAAGTACACTGTAAGTGGACGTTTCTGGAGCAATCAGTGGTCAGGTGACTCTGTTGGGTCTGGGGATGGAAAGCAGTGGGAAGTGATGCCCTCCCCGCAGGTGGGATGCAGTCTCATCGGGCCTGAGGCTCTTCCCACCTGAGAAGTCGGGCCCTGGACCCCACACCAGGTCTGCGCGGCATCGGGAGACAGAACTCTACACAGGCAAGGGCTCTGCTTACATTTGGGCTGACACAGAAAGTGCCGAACAATAACAGCGCCAGTCCCAGCATGAAAAAGGAAACACATTGTGTTTACAGATACAGAGCTTGGCCTCCGAAACAAGAAAGTACCTTTGGGTCGGGCGCCCCAGGGCAGGGCTGTTGGACAGCGGCCCCCCTGCTCTGAGTCCTGCGGCCAACGCGTTTCCTCTCCCCGCAGCCAGACCTCAAGAGGTGGGCAGGTCGATCGAAGCCAACTCTTTCTTCCCAGACCCAGCCCTGTCTCACTCCACAGCTCAGACCTGGGGAGAATTCATTGTGAGAAAGTGCTCGACCTGCCCAGCTGCCACGAGGAAGGAAATTGCTTCTCACTCCAATCCACAGAAACCCATCGGGCTTAAACCAGGATTGGGGGCAGATCTGCCATCATTGCTACCCAGACATGCCAGGGGAGAATGGGACTGGGCATCCTCTGTATTTCTCACCCCAGTTTGTTGTTGGAACCGAGGTGAAGGAGCTGTTTCTTGTTTTATTTTATTTTATTTTATTTTATTTGTTTTTTGTATTTTGGCCATGCCGTGCGGCACGCGGGATGGTTCCCCAACCAGGGATCGAACCTGGGCCTCCGCAGTGAAAGTGCCAAATCCTAACCACTAGGCCACCAGGGAATTCCCTGTTTCTTGTTTTAAATCGAAGGTGTCTGCAGAAGAATGTGACCCACGTTGAAGTGAAAAGCAAGTTCTGATTTTCCTGCTGCATAGAAATGGTTCAGTTCTAAAATCAAGATCAGAGAGCATAGCATTCTACTTAATAATATATGAAATACCAAGATGTGTGTGTTAGGCGTTATGGTTGAGAGAACCCACCTCCAGCTTCAGACTGCTTGGGTTGAAGTCCTGGCTCCACCCCCGCAGTGTGACCTTGGGCGTGTTATTGAAGTTCTCTGTGCTTTCAGTGCCTTCTGTGTCCTGGGGGGCTCCACTGAAGACCACGCTGGTATATGGGGTACAGTGCCGAGTGAGAGGGACCCTTGCATTGTGCTAGGGAAGGGGCTCAGAAGAGGGGCATAAGAAGGAGACCCCCGAGGCAGGGTGCTCCTTCTAGACTAGGGGCTTTCTTTTTTCTTTTTACTTTTTAAAAAAAATTTTTAATTGAAGCAGAGTTGCTATACAATATTATATAAGTTACAGGTGTACGTATAGTGAGTCACAATTTTTTTTTTTTTAAATTTTAAACTTTGGGTTTATTTTATTTATTTATTTATTTATTTATGGCTGTGTTGGGTCTTCGTTTCTGTGCGAGGGCTTTCTCTAGTTGTGGCAAGTGGGGGCCACTCTTCATCGCGGTGCGCGGGCCTCTCATTATCGCGGCCTCTCTTGTTGCGGAGCACAGGCTCCAGACGCGCAGGCTCAGTAGTTGTGGCTCACGGGCCCAGTTGCTCCGCGGCATGTGGGATCTTCCCAGACCAGGGCTCGAACCCGTGTCCCCTGCATTGGCAGGCAGATTCTCAACCACTGCGTCACCAGGGAAGCCCGAGTCACAATTTTTAAAGGTTATATTCCATTTGTAGTTATTATAAAATATTGGCTATATTCCCCATGTCGTACAAGATATCCTTGTAGCTTATTTTATAACTAATAATTGTACCTCTTATTCCCTCACCTCTAAATTGCCCCTCCCCTTCCCTCTCCCTACTGGTAACCACTAGTTTGTTCTCCATATCTGTGAGTCTGCTTTGTTTTGTTTTGTTTTGTTTCGTTATATTCACTAGTTGGTTGTATTTTTTTAGATGGCACGTATAAGGGATGTGATACAGTATTTGTCTTTCTCTGTCTGGCTAATTTCACTTAGCATGATGCCCTCCAAGTCCATCCATGTTGCTGCAAATGGCAAAATTTCGTTCTTTTCTATGGCTGAGTAATATTCCATTGTATGTGTACATATATTTATTCATTCATCTGGTGGTGGACACTTAGGTTGCTTCCATACCTTGGCAATTGTAAATAATGCTGCTATGAACATTGGGGTGCATGTATCTTTTTGAATTAGTGTTTTTGGTTTGTTTGGATATATACCCGGGAGTGGCATTCCTGGGTTATAGGGTAGTTCTATTTTTAGTTTTTTGAGAAACCTCCATACTGTTTTCTGCTGTGACTGCACCAATTTACATTCCCACCAACAGTGTACAAGGGTTCCCTTTTCTCCACATCCTCGCCAACACTTGTTATTTGTGTTCTTTTTGATGATAGCCATTCTGACAGGTGTGAGGTGACAGCTCATTGTGGTTTTTGATTTGCATTTCCCTGATGATTAGCGCTGTTGAGCATCTTTTCATGTACCTGTTGGCCATCTGCATTTCCTCTTTGGAAAAATTAGACTTGGGGCTTTTTATCAGCACACACTTCTGTAGCCCTCACTACTGCCACGCTCTGTTCTAAACATTCTGCAAATATTATCTTGTTTAGTCCTCATAACAGCCTTATGAGGTGGGTTCTGAGTATAATTAAGTCAATTTCTTCACTGAAGTATAACATAATGTACAGAAAAGCACACGAATGCTTAGTGCACAGCTCAAAACTTTTCATGATGTAGACACACCTGCATAACCAGCACCCCAGATGCTGCCCTGAGTGCCCCTCCAGTCACCACGCCCCTTACCCACCATGCGTTGAATTGACTGTTTTTGAACTTCATGTAAATGGAATCATATTCTGGCTGCTTCGGCTCAGTAGTACATTTGTGGTGTTTATCCATGGGTAGTAGTAGTTTTATTCGTTTTCATTGCTATGCTGTAGTGTTCCGTGATACCCATGTATAAATTTATTTATTTGTTCCATTTATGGTGGATATTTGGGTTGTTTCCAGATTTTAGCTATTAAAAATAGTGCTGCCGTGGCCGTACTTACCCATGTCTTTTGATGCATATTTGAATGCATTTCTGTTGGGGATGTGTCTAGAAGTGGAATCTCGTGTCCTAGGGTAGGTATCAGTTCAGCTCTAGTACACTGTGTTTATCCATTGGTCACACGTTTTGTAGAAAGCAGTTGTACACATTTACATTTATACACCATTTTACAGGTGAAGGAATGGGGGCACACACAGGGTACATGCCTTGCCCAGGGTCTCACAGCCGGCAGTGGTGGAGTTGGGGTCAGAATCTAGGCAGTGTGGTTCTGGCGTCTTGTTTTCCACCACTGTGCCTGGTTGCCTCTCTCTTTCACCTGTATACACCCTGCCAAGGAAAACTGTTACTAATGGGGGCAAAGGTGACTTTGGGCCAGTCCCTTCACTTGTCTGGGCCTTGGTTTTCTCTTCTGTAAAATGAGGGGTCGGGCCACGAAGACCATCTTGAGCGCTCACATTTCTGTGCCCCAGTGCACGCACCTCCTTCCTGAGGACTTTTCCCAGCTGCGTTACCCACCCCTTCCATTCCCATCTCCACCAGAGGCAGCTCTACAGTGTGAGCAATGTTATTTCCCGCCACCTCCATTCCATTGGGGTGCCCTCAGGAGACTGCGCAGGCTCTGATTGGAGGACTCACTTGGCCCCGCCCTTCAAGACTTCCTGGAATTTCCTCATCTTTCACTCACCACCTTTTACACTGGGGAGGGGGAGACATGGGACCTTTGTTCCATCTTTGCCCTCTGGCATGTCAGCCACCCAGCCTTCTCTCTTCAGTCATGCGTGTTCAGCTGAATGAACGTTCACAAAATCAACTCACTTGTGTAACTAGCTCAGCCATCAAGAAATCAGATATTTCCAGAAGGCCTCTTTCTGCCTTTCACACCACCACTGCACTGTGGCCACCATCTTGACTGCTAACACCATAGATTTCGTTTTGCCTGTTCTTGAACTTCACATCCATGAAATCAGACTGTGTGTTCTCTTCAGTACCTGGCTTCTTTTGCTCAGCAGTATTTCCTCATAAGTAGTGTTAATCATAACTTATCCTCTAGTCCTTTTTAGTTTGATGGATGAGCGCGGTTTCGTGGAGGTACTGAGCCTTCTACTTGTCTTGTCTGCTCACCTTTGCTCGTGGTGAGTGACTTTCCTCATGTGTTTGGCACTGACTGTGAGCTTTTCTTTATTTGGGATTTCGTGGAATTCCCACGGGTCTTAGTTCTGGAAATGTCCCTTCTGAGTGATTTTGCATTTGATTTTGCCAGACATCCTGGAGGTATCATTGGCTTGGGACCGCTTTTTCCATTAATTATCTTAGAAATTCCTCTATCAAATGAGGAGTGTGTATTTTGCCTCCAATCATTTCCAGACCTGGGGTTTCATTTTCTCACTGAAGACTCTTTCTCCCTTTACTCAGGAGTTTTGGGGGACTTCCCTGGTGGTCCAGTGGTTAAGAAGCCGCCTTCCAATGCACGGGACGTGGGTTCGATCCCTGGTTGGGGAACTAAGATCCCACATGCCGTGGGGCAGCTAAGCCCGCGCGCCACAACTACAGAGCCCACGTGCGTGGGAGCCCGCACGCCACAACTAGAGAAGCCTGTGTGCTGCGGTGAAGATCCCGCGTGCCGCAACTAAGACCCGACACGGCCAAAAAAAAAAAGTTTTGGGTAGAGACAACTTTTGCTGTCAGATTTTTAGTCCCCTTTTCACTTTGGGTGCATTTGGAAGGTCCAGGCTTTTGCCACCTGGATTACTGATCCTAACGGGTCTCCCTGCCTCTACCCTTGTCCCCCAAGCTCCCAGTCTGTTCTTACTGGTAGTTCCCTCTGCCCAGATATCCCAATGGATGGCTTCCCTGACTCCTTCAAATCTTTCGTCAGCTGTCATTCCTCAGTGCAGCCTATCCTATTTAATGATCCTAAAATAGCCGCCTCATCCGTGTCTGTCTGTCTCTTTCAAACACACACCCACACACACAAACACACACACTTATACTTCTCATCACCTTTATCCTGCTCTACTTTCTCCTTTCTTCCCCCCACAGTGCTTATCCCCTTCTGATATACTGTTGGGTTGGCCAAAAAGTTTGTTTGGTTTTTTCTGTAAGATCTTACGAAAAACCCAAACAAACTTCTTGGCCAGACCAATATTTAAGTTAGTTATCTATTGTGTTTATTAACTATCTTCGCATCCTTCCACTTGTTCTGTTCTAAGGCACTTGTTAATTTACGTAAGGGCAGGAATCCTTGTCTCTTTTGTTCACAGGGAGCCTGGCATATAGTAGGTGCTCATTAAATATGGTGAAGAAAAAGAATGCAGGGCCTCCTTTCTAACTCCTGGCCTTTTAAGACCCAAGGTCTCATCTCATGTGTGCAGGTGTTAAAAACTCAAGCCCAAGGCCATTAAGGCCTGTCTCCAGGTCTGATAACCAGTCTTCCTTTCCCCTTATCTCTCTCCTCCTTCCCTTCCCTCCTTACTCACAAACACCCCATGGTCACCATGGTCTCAGTGTTTCTCTTAATACTTTGGCTTTCAGATTCTTATTTCCTCTAGCACGTGGAGATTTCCTTTTATTGCTTGTGAGATATACCATGCATTACATATTCTTAAAAATTATTTTCATCTAGTATTTCTGCAGTGGTTGGGCTTCTGCATTAGCTCAGTATATCTTGTTGCCAGAACTCAGAGTCCTATATTTTAATCTTCGTCCACCTGGAATTAATTGTGACATATGGTGTGAGGTAAGGATCCCTTTTTTTTTAGCAAACATTTAGCCAGCTATTCAATGACAGTTACTGAAAAAAAATTATTCTCAACAATTTGAGATGCCATATTATTAAATGCTTAAGTATTATATAAACTTGGATCTATTTTCTACATTTCCCATTTTGTTTCACTGATCTGTTTTCCTTCCACTGCCTATCTGTTTGGATAGTGCATTTCATTTCTGGTGGGCTCAGCATTTAATCATTTATTCTTTTTCATTTGTTCTTTTCAGTTATTCTCATTGCTCTTCTTATGTATTTATGTATGTATGCATGCATGTATAGGCTTTAGATGAGTTTATCAAGTTTCAATACAAACGCCATTGGTGATTTGGTGGCAGTGTAGTTAAAATGAAGTTGGTGATAGTTGATAACTTTTCTTTTTTTTTTTTTTTTACCACACCACGCAGCATGCAGGATCTTAGTTCCCTGACCAGGGATCGAACCCGTGCCCCCTGCAGTGGAAGCACGGAGTCTTAACCACTGGACCACCAGGGAAGTCCCTACATTTTAAAAATTGTAACTGTAATCAACATGACTGTTGTACTTAATGATTTCATTATTTAATTGTCTCCATTAGGGTTGTTAGGATACCGAAAGGGTAGGATGTAAGTCTAAATAATATCATAGATTGACTCTCTTCTGGATAAATTTTTAAAACAGTATTAGTTGAAATTCAATAAATTGCACATATTTAAAGAATGTAATTTGGAAAGTTTGACATATGTATCTACCTATGAAACTATAACCACAATCAAGATAAAGAACATATCCATCAGCCTCAAATGTTTCCTAGTGCTCCTGGGTAATTCCTTGCATACCTTCTGCTGTTTCCATCACTGCGCTTTCTATCATTTTATATTAGTTTGCTTTTTCTAGAGTTTTATATAAATGGACTCATATGGTATGTATTCTTTTTTGTCTGGTTTTCTTCAGTTTTCATGATTATTTTGAGACTTATCCATGATGTTATGTACCTCAATAGTTCACTCCTTTTTACTGCTGGATAGTAGTCCATTGTATGGAAATACCAAAACGCATCTATTCATCTGCTGATAGACATTGGGTTGTTTCCAGTTTTTGACTTTTACAGGTAAAGCAGCTGTGAACATTCTTGTACACATTTTTGCAGGGACATACGCTTTCATCTCTCTTGAGTAAGTACCTAGGAGCAGAATGACTGTGTGATATGGTAATGTATGTTTAACTTTTTAAGAAACTGCCAAACCGTTTTCCAAAATGGTTTTACCACTTTACATTCATACCAGCAGTGTGTGAGCATTCCAGTGTCTCCAACTCCAGTTCCTCGCCAGCATTTGATATGGTCAGTCTTTTTAATTTTAGCCATCTCAGTGGTTATAGAGTAGATAACCTTTACAATTTTAAGTCTTACAGTCCAGAAGCATGGAACATTTTCATTTATTCATGTCTTCTTTTATGCCTTTCTGTAGCGTATGTAAATTTCTTTATAGTAGCCTTATACTTTTTAACAGAAAATTTACTTCTGTGTATTTATAATTTTTATTACTATTATGAAAGGAATTTTTTTCCTTCCTCATTTTATTTTCTAACTGGATATTGCTGACATATAGGAAAGTTGTTGATGTTTATATAAGTATTTTGCAACCTGCAATTTTACTGAACTCTTTTAAAATGAATTCTCATAGTTTTTCCGTTAATTCTCTTCTCTCAAATTTCTTTCATATTCAGTTATAGCCCACAAATCATGAATATTTTAGCTCTTCTTTCCAATGCTTGGACTTTTATTTTTCTTGTTTTACTGCATTGGGTAGAACTTCAAAGTAATGGTATATAATAATGGTAAGATACACCCTTGTCTTGATCCTGACTTGAGTGAGAATGTTTCTAGAGTTTCATCATTAAGTATGTTGTTTGTTACTAGTTTCAGATAGATCTTTATTGTGCTCAAAGGAATGACCTCTATTCTTGGTTTACTGGGAGGTTTGCTCCTTTTTGTTGTTTTAAATCAAGAATATGTGGAATGTTAACCCTTTAGATATCAATCAATCAAAATGATCATATAATATTTCTCCTTCATTATATTAAATAATGAATTACATTAATTGTTTTATAAAATTTTTAATAGCTTTATTGAAATATAATTCACATACTATACAAGTCACCCATTTAACGCATACAATTCAGTGGTATTTAGCGTGTTTATAAAGTGGTGCAACCATCACTAAAATTAATCCCAGAACATTTTTGTCATCACCAGAAGAAACCTTGTACCCATAGCGGTCACTTTCCACTCCCTCCCCCTTACTACTGTCCCAGCCCTAAGCAACCACTAATCTACTTTTGATCTCTATGGATTTGTCTGTTCTGTACATTTCATATAAATAGAATCATACAATATGTGGCCTTTTGTGACTGACTGATTTCAACTAGCATAATGTTTTCATGGTTCATCCATTTTATAGCATGTGTCAGTACTTCATTCCTTTTTATGGCTGAATAATATTTCAGGGTATAGATATGTCACATTTTATTTATTCCTTCTTCAGTTAGTGGACCTTTGGATTGTTTCCACCTATTGGCTACTAGGAATAATGCTCCTATGAACATTGCTGTACAGGTTTTTGTATGAATATGCGTTTTCATTTCTCTTGTGTATGTACGTAGGAGTGGAAATGCTGGGTCATATGGTAACTCTATATTTAACTTTTGAAGGAACTGCCAGACTGTTTACCAAAGCAGCTATTCCATTTTACATTCTTACCTGTAATGTATGAAGATTCCAATTTCCCCACATCCTCATCTATACTTATACTCTTTCTTTTTGATTATAGCTGTTCTGGTGAGTGTGAGGTGGTATCTCATTGTGGTTTTGTGATTTTCTAAATTGGAACTATTCTAGCATTTGTGGAATAAAGTTTATTTGGTTATATATTATTCTTTGCTAATATTTTATTTTTGATTTTTGTATCTGTTCAAAAGTGTAATTTGTCTGAACTTTTTTCTCCGTATATTGCCTTTTGTATCAGGGCTGTTCTGACCTTATAAAATGAAGTGAGAAGTTTCTATTCTCTTCTATGCTGTGGAATCATTTAAGTAGCATGAGAAATAACTGTTCTTGAAGATTTGCTAGAATTAGCCCATCTGGGCCCTGTGCCATTTTTGGAAAGAGTTATTTGATAACCATTTCAGTTTCTTCCATGCTTATATGTTTATTCAGGAATTTTTCAACTGCTTTCTGAGTCAAATCTGGTAAATTATTTTCCAAGAAAATGATGATTTACCCAGATTTTCATTTTTTAAGCATAGTTATATATAGTAATCACTAAAAATGTTTTTAAAAACTTTCATATATGGCTATGTCACCGTTCTAATTTCTAATAATGAAATATTTATTCTCACTCTCTCTTTGCCTACATTTCTTTGTTTGTTTGACATTTTTGAAAATGAAGATAATAATACCTGATAATATCTGTTGAACACTCACTGTGTGCCAGGCCCTGTGCTGAATACTTTGTATGCACTGTCTAATGTTCAGAATCTTGACAACTTTGTGAGTTGAGTACTATTATTCACATTTACAGGTGGTTAAGAAGTTCAGACATTTAACTTGCCTGATGTCACACAGTTACAAAGCCCAGAGTTATAATTCAAACAGGATCTCTCTATTCTCAGAGTCAGAGCTCTTATATGCTATTTTAGTCTGCCGCTTACTTTTTAATGTTTTTTTTTAAATTGTTTCTAATGTTCTAATTTCTGTTTTATCTTTATTAATTTCTTATTTAGGCTTTTGTGGTCCTATTAATATTTTTTGTTGAATGCTCAGTTCAATTAATATCATTATTTTCTTATTCCTATTTAGCAGTACAACCATTTAGGCAATGACTTTTCATTTCTATAGTAGCTTTGACCACTTACCCTTGGTTTTGATTTGTATTGCTCTCATTGTCACTGTTTTTCCAGTGACTGTGTCATTGTAGTTGTGATACTCTTTTTGTTTCTGGAATTATTTATGAATTGGATTTTCATTTCCAGGGTATTAAGTCCTCAAAATATATATTTTGTTATTAATGTCCAATTTCATTTTATTGCAACTAATACAATTTTTGTTTTGTTTCATTTTTAAACAATCTCATGTGTGTACGTAAGGTCACTTCTGTTGCTATTCCATGGGAACTGGAAGAGAGCTCTGTTTTTAGGGTACAGAGTTCAATATATTTATTAAAATCGATCTTACTGATTATATTCTTCAGATACTCTGTATCCTTGTTTTATTTTTGCCTACTTGGAACAAAAAGACAATATTAGTGGGAGACTGACATACCACTCTAAGTGTTTAACAAATTAAGTGGCAAAGTCATCCAACCTTTTAAAAATTAAGAGGTGGGCAAAGCCATATAAGGCTTTGAACACAAAGTAAAAGCAGGGGTCACAAAATAGTATCTGAAATGTAGAGTTCTGAGCAGAATGCATTAATAAGGCAAAGCTGGTTGTTTTATACTGATATCAGAAAAACTGCACCATATCATGAACTTGAATGGAAATCACCTGGGCCTTGGTTTCGGTGGTGAAAAGAGATGATTTTTCAGCAGATGCTTCCTAGTCCCTTCCAGCGCTCTCATTCCATGAGGACGGTTTGGGGTTCCCTCCTAAGTGGTGCCAGGAACGGAATTAACCGGGAGTTAATGACTAGAAGCAAAGAATAGAACAGGATGATTCCTAGTTGAGACTGGAGCAGTTTGAGCTGACAGCTGGGGCTGGGTTTATTGCTTTGGCTTATTCCTGTCTTTACAGGAGCATCTGCCTCCTTGCCTCTTGGCCTGGCAAAGGAGATGTGCTAAAATAGAAATCAGTCTGCAAGGACAAGATGGTGAGGCCACAAGAACTCCCTGACATGGGGTGCCACCTCCTGTAATGAAATATGACCCTGATGGCTGGGTTTGGCTCTGGAATATGCCCCCTTCCCCCACCCCCGGGAGCTCTCTGCTCTCGGAAAGAGCATTTCCATAGACAGCTACCTGCAGGAACGGGCAGGTTACCCAGCTCCATGCCTGCCTCTGTGTCCCCTCATCCTCTTGCCAAGAGATGATTAATTCATTGAACAAAGAGGGGAAAGTGAAGAGAGGCATGTGTTTCACAGGATACCAGGACCATGAGAAAGGCTGAAAATTAATGAGTTAAGTATCTAATTTAAGAAGTTAGGGAAAAATGAACAGAATAAGCCAGAACAAAGTGGGGGTGGGGAGGAGATTAAAAACAAGAGCAGAAGTCAATGAACTAGAAAACAGATATTCAACAGAGAGAACCAAAGCCAAAAGTTGGTTGTTTGGGAAGACTAATAAAATAAACAAATATCTGGAAAGATTGGTAGAGGGAAAAAAAAGAGAAGGCACAAATAAACAACATTAGGAATGAAAAAGAGACATAACTAGAGATCTGGCAGAGACGAAAAAAATAAGGTAATACTATGAACAACTTTATGCTAATAAATTTTAAAAGTGTAACCTCTAGCATCTTGATTCAAACCCTTGGAGTATTTCTCATAGAATTGTAACTAGACGACCTACATCACAATCTTCTATGGAACCAAATCAAAACCAGATAAAATAGACTTCATCAGAATTTGAAACTTGTGCTTCGAAGGACACCATCAGGAAAATGAAAAGACAACCCACAGTATGGGAGAAAATATTTGCAAATCAACTATCTGAAAAGGGTCCAGAATATATAAAGAATATAATATATAAAGAAATCTTAGAACTCAACAACAAGAAGGCAAAATAAATTTAAAAACAGGCAAAGCACTTGAATAGATATTTCTCCAAAGAAGATATACATACACATGGCCAATAAGCACATGAAAAGATGTCAACATCATTGGCCATCAGAGAAATATAAATCAGTACCACTTCACACCCACTTGGGTGGCTAGAATCAAAAAAATAATAACAAGTGTAGAAAAGAATGTGAAGAAATTGGAACTCTCATGCATACACTGCTGGTGGGAACATAAAGTGATGTAGCTGCTTTAGAAAATAGTTCCTGAAAAGGTTAAACATATGAGTTACCATACAACCCAACAGTTCCACTCCTAGGTATATACTCAGGAGAAATAAAAATACGGATCCACACAAAAGACTGTACACAAATGTTCATAGCAGCATTATTCATAATAGCCAAAAAGTGGAAGCAACCCAAATATCCATCAACTGATGAATGGATAAAGTTTGGTATACCCATACAATGCAATATTATTCAGCCATGTGAAGGAATGGAGTACTGATACATGCTTAAACATGGATATACCTTGAAAACTTCATGATAATTGAAAGCCAGTCATAGAAGACCACATACTGTATGATTCTCCTTATATGAAATGTCCAGGATAAGCAAATCCATATAGGAAGCAGATTAGTGGTTGCCAGAGATTGAAGGGAGGGGTGAGTGGGGAGTGACTATTAAATGGGTGTGGGGTTCTTGTTGGGGTGATGAAAATGTTCTAGAATTAGATAATGGTGATGTACAACCTTGTGAATTGTACACTTTGAAAGGGTAAATTGTATGGTATGGGAATGATATTTTTATTAAAAAAAACTTGTGTGGAGTGGGAAATGTTTATTAAAATGTGTATTTCCAAGCATTTCCCTGGATTAATGAAGTCACATCTCTGGTTGTAGGGTCTAGAAATCTGCAATACTTTAGATGAAACCAGTGCACAGAGAGGTTTAAGAATCATGTCCACTTTTACTTTTAGTAGAATTCCCATTAATAAACGTAAAAAAGAGTGATGGAAATAGAAAATCACTCCTTGGGAAAAAAAATCCCCGTAATAGTCATAGAGAATCACAATGTCTGCTACAGTTACTGAGTGAAAGTATGATGAGACATAGAAAATTTACGTAGTGTCAAAGTAGCTCTCCACAATCTTAAAAGGAAAAATAGTAACTTTATAGTGAAGACATCGGGCAGACATCACTTTAACCAAGTTATCAGAACTAAGAGAACCAATAATGGGACAGCCTGACATCATGTGTCACCCAATACACACTGAGAGGGAGACAGCATTGCTTGCATGGGATCTTGCTAAAAATATGTAACCTGAATTTCATCCTGAAGAAACATCAGATAATCCCGAACGAGAGCCATTCTACAACGTAACTGGCCAGTACTCTTCAAGAGTATCAAGGTCATTAAGGACAGAGCAAGACTGGAGGACTGTCATCTGCTGGAGGAGAAAAAGAAGACAGGAGACCTAAATGCAATGTCCGGTGCTGGATCAGATCCATCCTGGACCAGAAAAGGACATTAGTGGGGCAGTTGGTGAAGTTTGAATAAACTTTATAGATTAGATTTCAGTTTCCTGGTTTTGATCATTGTGGGATGGGTATGTAAGAAATTAACATTTGGGGGAGCCGGGTAAAGGGGACACAGGAATTCTTCGCACCGTTTTACAACTTCTTTGTAAGTCTAGAATTAATTCAAATTGAGAAATTAACAAGAAACCACCATCCTGGAGTGTCATGATTCTCAGTTTGAAAGCCATTGGTGTAGCAGGAAGATTTCCGGCTTTGGAATCAGACAGGCCTCAGCGGAATACCCTTACCATCACCTGCCATCTAGATCTTGAGCCTCTCAGCGTCAGCTCGGCATCTGAGAAATGGGATTAATCACGTCCGTGCCCTAGGATTGTTGGAGGGTTCAATGAAAGGATGTAAGCAAAATACTAAGTACAGCCCCAGCCTGTATCAGCTGCTCAGGAAATGCCAGCCCTCCCCCACGGTTCAGAGTGATTTTCCCACTCAGTCAGCCTCAAGTCCTTCTCTGGACTTGGGGCGAGAGAATCGTTCCTCTGGGCTGGGCTGTTTGGCCGGGCAGGGAGTCTTAAGCACCCTGGCCGGGCACCTGAGAAAAGGTGCATCACGGGAGGAGGCTGGGGGTTTGACCAAGATTGAGGTGGGGAAGGAGTTGGCCTGGGGAGCTTTCTCACAGGCTCTCCTTGGCAGGCTGCTTAAAGTTACACCAACTTCAAACACAAAGGGTTTTCAGACACAAAGGAAGGCTCAACCTGGCCAGTGCCAGGCCTGGCTTGGCATTTGAATTCAGAAATCCAAGTCCTCAGAGCTCACAGACAGGCCAGACCATCCCAGTAGCTCTGCCCCCACTCCAGGAATGCCAAGAACCTTCCAGAGAGCTCCCCTCCCAGGCCTGCTCCCATCATTGACCCCCGGTCCAAATTAATTAGAGTAAAGTAAGAGCCGGTTCCCTGCAGGCGTTTATTCTGCTGACAGCTGAGACCGGGCCACAGGCCCAAAGGTGGTGCCCCTTCCACCTGCCTCCATCTCTGACTCTCTCCACTTTGCAGCACGTGTATGGGTGTGCTGGTGTGGTTTTCTTAATGGCTTATTTTAAAATAAAACAAAGCAGGTCGTGTTAGTTTCCCATTGGGTCGGGAACTTTAGGTAGTTTTTCAGTCCCTGTTTTTACATAGAATCCTCCGTGGTCTGTCACTTGGGTCCCCCACGGGTGAGCCAGAGTTAAAGGCACCATCAGAGAACATTGGAAGGACTGAGGACATTTTAAATGTGCTCTCCCTGTGACCCAGCAATTCCACCTCTCTATGCCCACCCTAGAGAAACACACAGGGGCAGAGAAAGGTACCTGCAAGTGTTTGTCTTAGATTTATCTAGATCTGCATCTCTATCTATCTATCATATCTATCTATCATCTATCCATCTATCATCTATCTCTATCTTTATTAATCTCTGTATATCTATTGTATATATCTAATCTAGATCTGTTTCTCTTTCTTTCTTGCTTGCTTCCTTCCTTCCTTCCTTTCTTTATGTCTGTTTCTACATACACACAAAGAGAGAGACAGAGAGAGAGAACACAGCCTGAATGTCTATCAGTAAGGAGATGGTTAAATAAACTGGTCTATTCACACCCTAGAATATAATGCTGTGGGTAAAATCATAAATGTATGCATGCGCCCAGGGACAGAACTCCATAATATACAGTATGATACCACTTAGGTATCAAAACAAGATCCTGCCTCATCCATCTCTGAAGTGTGGGTACCTCTTCCTCCTCCTCCTCTCTCTAGCCCTGTCATAGCTCTGGAGCTTTTGGAATAGCATTGGTTTCAGGAAATTTGTGACTTAATTGAGTTTGTTGTTATTATGTGGATTATTAATTTAATTTATTAAATTAATGAAGAACCAGGCCCGGAGTTGATTCTTTCTCGGTGCTGAACTGGACAATGTCATTGGCAAACTGCAGCCTGTGGGCCTGTTGCCTGTTTTGTAAATAAATTCTCATCGGAACACAGCTACGCCCGTTGTTTACAAGTTGTCTGTGGCTGCTTTCGGGACAGCAGCAGAGCTGAGTAGTTGCAGCAGAGACCCTGCAGCCCGCCAAGCCTCGAATAGTTATTATCTGGCCCTTTCACAGAGAAAGTTTGTTGAACCTTATCCTAAACCCTTATCCCAGACCACCCCATTTCTTCCACGACCTGGGGGATATTGAAAGGAATTGGCCCTTCCTGCTGCCGCTGTATAACTCAGTGGGGTTTGGAAGAGCTGTTTGTAAAAGCCCAGACTAATGGATACTTTATTATGAATTAATCATTACGAAAGTCACTGCATCCCCTCGCCTCTCCAGCACACACAGCCCTGCAGCAACGCCTTATCCAATGTAGGTCCTCAGTGGGCATTAGCTATAGGACTTCTGAAATGCACTGTTTGCTAGGTAGCCCCCTGAAGCAGACTTGATCCCTCCCCCAAGGACAGGCCTTTGGCTGTTATCTTTGTGTCCTCAGGGCCCAGCAGGATGCTGGCACATAGCAGGTGCTTAATAAATTTATAGTGGATAAATTATCCATGAAAAGTATTAAAAAAAATAGTCATCTTCAGTCTCTTGCCCCTGGGGTGGCCTATTCTGAGTGCATTAAGCAGAAATTAAGGAAATCTGTTCCCCTAAATGAAATGACCAAGCAAATGGCTCACAGGGCTAGTGCTTCCTGGGTAAAAAAGAAGCGTTTTGCCTCCTTTCCCCGGGGGCAGGGGAAGGCGGAAGCAGGCCCATCTTGCCATGAATGCCTTGGCCCCCCCAGGTCCAGGACACACAGGCCATCATGTTCTTCAAGGCTGCGGCCGTGCTTTCTCCAGGGACCTGTGGTCACTGCTTGCTTTAGCAGGGATCCCCATCAGGCACCTGACATCCTGATGTTTTAGGCCGGATGTAGACAATGTGAGGCTGCCATGAGAAAGGGGAATCCCACTGGATGCGAGCTAAGGGACTGACCACGAACGAGTCTCTCTCTCCCCAAGAAGCTAGCAACTGGGGTGGCCTTTCCAGAAGGGTGTTTGTCCGATTCCCAGGCTACTTTCAGCAGCAGGGTGGTTTTCTAGAACAATGTGCCACACAGAGTGACGTCCCTGATGAGCTGACATGTCAACTTCGGGAGGAGTCACTTACCCAGACCTCTCTGGAGCCTGGAGACACTGCCACGTGCGCCTCCCGCCCAGGTCTGTCCCACCTGCCTCGCGGGGACGTGGCTTCTGCTTTCTCTTGGAACGGGGCCCGGAGGGCGCAGTAAGGGGGCAGCGAGAGAAGGATTAACCCCCTCCCCCCCCCCGTTTGTTCTATAATGAGGATATTCATCTTGCCTTGTAGGGGGGGGTCTTTCATTGGGATGAAAAAGTTCCCCCGTGCAGTATTTATCAAAAGAAAGCGGAGGAGAGAGAAATTCTTCGGAACTAGAGTGGGAGAAGGAGAATACACGCTGAATATCTGAAATGAGAGCACCAGCAGGGTTTGGTGAGGGAGGAGGGAGATTCTGTCAAGTGGCCGGGGGTTCGGGGGCTGCGTTTCAGCCCGAGCGGCGGGCCCGGCCCCGGCCCCGAGGCAGCAGCTCACGGCCCCCTTCCCCGGGGACCGCCTCCAGCCGGGCAGCACACAAGAGCTTTGGGATGCTAATGGCCCTTTAGGAATGCTAAATGGAGCATTTCGGTCTCCACGAAGGGGCAAAACGAGCAGAGAAAGAAATTTTAGTTTTGAAGTTTCCTTGGGGGAGGACCAGACAGTGAGGGTTTAAATGGACAGCGTACAAGTTTGATCTGTGCTGTGAAAAATGAAGAATCAAGGGCGCATGTCCTCTTGGCAGCATCTTGGTTGGGTTAAGTGAGTACCAACGCGGATCAACAGAGGCTGGATCCGAGTTTGCTGGGTATCAGGGACCCCCTCCTCTACCCCTGGCAGAGGGCAGGGGGTTGAGCTGAGGACCACTGGGTGGGTGCCCGCCTGATCTGAGGCCCTTCTCCCTGCCTTGCTGCATTCAGGCACCCAGTCACCCACGCATGCACATGTTCATTCTGCCCATTCACTCACTTACTCATTTTCTCATTCACTCATCTGCTCATTCATTCATTTGGCCAATGATTAGTTGCTGAACGCTGTGTCCAGATGTAACAGGGAAGAGCTAAATCGGACTCCACGATGGATCTGTTTCTTTGACTTTAACCTTTGCTTTTCATTGCTTTTGTTATTAAAATCATACATAATGGCAGGGAACCCTGCCCCTCTGCTGTACCGCTCTGACCCTGCCCACCTGTGGATGGCTGCAAGAAAGAAGAAACTAACACTTACTCTCACCGAGGCTGGTCGTTCCAGGAGATGTTTTGCAAGACTGATGGCCCTTTTACTTTACTTCCTCACCGCCTCTCCCTCTCTAACTCTGTAAAAGAAACTGACATCCAGACCCCGATAAGATGGTTTTTTGGAGACACTAGTCTGCCATCTTCTTGGGTCTGCTGGCTTTCCGAATAAACTCGTCTTCCTTGCCTCCGATTCATTGGCCTGTCATGCGGCAAACAGAACGAGCTTGGACTCGGTAACACAGGCAGTTCTGAAGGCTGCAAAAACCACAGTGGACAAGCAGGGTCTCTGCTCTCGTGAAGTGAATGGTCTATGGGAGAGGCAGACGGTAAAGAAGTAAATGATGGGAGATCATGACAGGGAGTGCGTGGAGGGCGGCGCCTGGGGAGGCCTCCGGAGCAGGAACATTTGAGCTGAGACCTGAGTAAGAGGAGGCAGCCTTGCGGAGATTGGCGGTAAGAGCATTCCACGTGAAGAGAAAATTCGGGCAGGAACTTGCCATGTTTGAGGAGCAGAGAAAAGACCAGTGGGAAGGAAGGGGGTGGGGTGGGAGAGCCGCCATCAGATGGGCTTTGTGGTCAGAAGCCTGGATTTTATTCTGAGGACTGTGGGAAGCTCTTGGAGGGTTTCAGGTAGCTGCTGGGGGAGAAGGAGGGCAAAGGAGAAGCAGGGAAGGGACCTGGGCTGGACAATCCGATGGCTCTGAACCAGGGGCTGCTCAGCCTGAGGTGGAGGGTGGAGGGGGGCAAGTGATGCTGGGGCCGGCTTGGGGCCAAGGAAGGACATTCTTGTGGCTCGGGGCACCATCCAGAGGAGGAGTGAGGCCATTAGCCCAGCTCATTGGGAACATGCTTGTGATCACGGAGTTTGAAACAGGCGAGCACTTAACCCAGCTTGCCTAGGCTCTGCTCAGGGTCCAGAAATAGGATTCCCACCCCGTGAGAAGCAGCCGCTGGGGCCAGAGCCCCCAGGGTAGACTTGGTAGGAGCAGTTATCAAGCATTGATGGAGGGAACCCTTTTGCTGAAAGTGAAGGGCAGGGTGATCCCACCTGCAGATCCAGCCCGCAGCCCCGTCCAACTCTCTCTTCACACCTCAGCCCCTGCTTCTATCAGACACCCCCTGCCCTACAGGGCACCCGCGTGGGCCAGTAGGGAGGGGCTCAGGGCACTTCGTGGAGCCTCAGAATGTAACTTGGACACGTTCTCTTCATTGGCCTTTCATCAGTTTCAGTGTGGGGCACCCGGGAGAAAGAAAATGCTCAGCTGGACTTCCCTGGCGGTCCAGTGGTTAAGTCTCTGCTTCAAATGCAGAGGCCCCGGGTTCGATCCCTGGTTGGGGAACTAGGATCCCACATGCTGTGTGGCGAGACAAAAAGAAAAAATGCACAGCTCTGAGATGTGGAAATACTCGGAATGCCTCTGCTCTTGGCCAGATGGTTGTTAAGGAGTTAGCCTGGTCCTGGTGCCCTGGGACCCTCTCTGAGGTCAGTGAGGATGCTTTGACCCTTTGGGTCACTCGTGACATCAGGAAAGCATGCTTCAGGCAGGTGAGGAGCGTGGAGGGTAGACGGGAGGCTGGGAGAGCTCGCAGCAAGAGGGCTGGGATCGAGGAGAGGGGGCAGGCTGGCCTGGGTCAGCGGCAGAAGGGGTGGGAAGGAAGAGATGTGGTCTTTTGAAGAGGAACTGCTAGGATTTGGGGCCAGTCCAGTATCAAGGATGGAGAAGCTGGCAAGACAGTCCAGAGAACTCGGACAGGGCAGGGTGCTTGCTGCGGCTGCACCCACTCGGCTGTCAAGCAAAGACCCTCTGAGATATGAGAGGTTTTGCCTTCTTTCCCCACCTGCTTTTGGCTGTGCCGAGCGGCCTGTGGGATCTTAGTTCCCTGACCAGGGATTGAACCCAGGCCCTCAGGAGTGAAATGACAGAGTCCTAACCACTGGACCTACCAGAGAATTTCCCAGGATTCTTTCTTTGTACAAAATCTCATGTGGAAACACAGTGTGGAAACTGTGTAAAAGTTGAGCGGCTCTGGTTGAAGGAGGTGTTGGTGAAGGGGGGGCTGGGGTGTATGATCCTCATTTCCCCTCCCCCCCCATTACCCCCTCCCAAAGGGCCAAAGGACGTGTAGGGCCCTGGGGGATACAGTTTGTAAAGAGAGGCCCACCCGGGAGCAACTTATACAACCGTTTAATTTCGACCTCACTGAATTTACTGCATAAACAACAGGCCCTGGGGTATGTTGGCTGAGATAATTTAATCACTTGATCCTCGATTTGACGTGTGACTGGTTTGATTGCGTGCAGATCCCTGGCGACCCTCGAGTCTGTTTCCTAGTGATTTCCCAGGGATATCACTGTCTTGCTTGCTTTTTGCTTTTCTTGTCGGGGTAGGATCTGCTTTCCAGGGGCAGTAGTGTGACCTGTCTGCCTCTTTCCGGGTGACCCGTTTTCACTCTGCTTAACACGTCTTCCTTCATCTCCCTGCCTTCGTTGATTTCTCGGGTATTTTCCGTTCCAGAACACTTGGCCTGCTGTTCCTTCGTTGTTTTTACAGTTCACCTGCCGATTGCAGTTTACAAAACATCTCCACGAAGCCGTCAGGTGAACAGGCAGGCTCAGGGCCAGCTTGCCATGATCAGGTTTGAGAGGATCCATGTAGGAAAATTTTCTGGAAAATTACACACGGCCCCTTTAAGTGCAACGCTTTTAATTTCATCTTAATCATTTTGAATAACAGCCTTTCTGAAACGCATCTTATACTCATCTGCCTTCTTGGACAGAGCCCCCCAGACATAATCTAGCTTTTCTTAATGACTCAGGTCACCTGCACAGATGTCGTTTATTGCTTTATGTTGAATGCAGTGTACGGAAACGTGTTGGACCCTAAAAGGTCCTGGATGGCCAAGTCTTTTATGTATGTATGTATGTATGTATGTATGTATGTATGTATGGCTGTGTCGGGTCTTCGTTGCTGTGCGCGGGCTTTCTCTAGTTGAGAGTGGGGGCTACTCTTCGTTGCAGTGCATAGGCCTCTCATTGCGGTGGCTTCTCTTGTTGCGGAGCATGGGCTCTAGGGCACACGGGCTTCAGTAGTTGCGGCACACGGGCTCAGTAGTTGTGGCTCACAGGCTCTAGAGCGCAGGCTCAGTAGTTGTGGCGCACGGGGCTTAGTTGCTCCATGGCATGTGGGATCTTCCCAGACCAGGGCTGGAACTCGTGTCTCCTGCATTGGCAGGCGGATTCTTAACCACTGCGCCACCAGGGAAGCCCTGGATGGCCAAGTCTTAAGAGTTGTATGTTAAAAGCCTCACTTTTCCGATCCATAAAATGGGTATATTTATAACTGACTTACAGGATTTTTGTGAGGATTAGATCCCACATAGGATACTTGACCCATGGTAGGCACTCAAAAAAAAAAAAAAAGAAATGTAGCTTAAAAAAAGGAATAATGGCGAGAGGGACTTCCCTGGTGGCACAGTGGTTAAGAATCCGCCTGCCAATGCAAGGGACACCGGTTCGAGCCCTGGTCCGGGAAGATCCCACATACAGTGGAGCAACTAAGCCCTCGCACCACAACTACTGAGCCTGCACTCTAGAGCCTGTGCTCCGCAACAAGAGAAGCCACTGCAATGAGAAGCCCGTGCGCACAATAAGAGTAGCCCCCGCTTGCCACAAGTAGAGGAAGCCCGCATACAGCAACGAAGACCCAACGTAGCCAAAAATAAAATAAATAAATTTATTAAAAAAAAAAGAAAAGAATGGCAAGAGATGCTAAGGAGGCTAGGTGTTTTCCGTTGTGAAAACCAATTTACTGGTTTTCCATTTTACTGTGTTTGACCTGATTTTGTTTTTTGAGCCCCAGGTATCAGGAACCCCACCCCAATCCCAAAGTGTTTGTCTTTAAGGAGTTGACGGCAAGTGAATGTGAGAGAGGTTGATGGTGTAGTAGTGGCTTAAGAGCCCACACTTTGGAGTCTGCCTGAGTTCTAATCCTGGCTCTGTCGCTTCCTGGATGTGTGGCTTTGAGCAGGTTTCTTAATTTCTCTGCGTCTCAGTTTACCCATCTGAAAAATGGGGATAGTAATAGTACCTACCTGGCAGGGCTATTATGAGCATTAAATTTGGTAATACACATAAAGCAGTTAGCAAAGCACTTGGCACATAGTAAGGCCTCTGTATTATCATTCATTGTAATGCCTACCTACTATGTGGTAATGCCTATCTACTATGTGGTAATGCCTACCTACTATGTGGCAGGCCCAGGCCCCACTGGGTAGAATATGAAGGTGTCTGAGGCATTGTTCTGCCCACAAATAACCCTGGGGGAAACGGAGCAGGTCCAGATTGAGGAACTCATGCAGGTATCTCAAAGGATAAACAGAATTACCATGCAACCCAACAATTCCATTTCCTAGGTCTATACCCCAAAGAATTGAAAGCAGAGAATCAAACAGAATCTTTTACACTGAAGTTTATAACATTATTCACAATAGCCAAAAAGGAGGAAACAACCCAAATGTCCGTTAGTGGATAAATGGATAAACACAATGTGGGATATATATATATATACAATGGAAAGTTATTCAACCACAAAAAAGAATGAAGTCTTGACACACGCTGTAATGTGGATTGAACCACAAACATTCTGCTAAGTGAAAGAAACCAGATACAAAAGGTCACATATTATATGATTACATTTATGAGAAATATCCATAGAGACAGAAAGCAGATTAGTGGTTGCCAAGGGCTGGAGGGAAGGAGGGTAAAATGGGAAATGACTGCTTAATGGGTATGGGGTCTCTTTTGGGGGTGTGAAAATGTTTGGAACTAGACAGGGGTGATGGTTGTACAATATTGCGAATGTTCCAAATGCCACTGAATTGTATACTTTAAGTGGTTCATTATATATTATATGAATTACACCTCAATTAAAAAAAGATTCATGCAGATGGAAAGACCCCAGAGGGTAAGTCCAAACCTCCAGGGCTGTGTGCCGCTCAGTGAGCGTGTCTGTGAGCACGGAGGCCCAGGGAGGGGAGTGAGTGGCAGGGTGGCAGAATGACATTGGTCAGAGGAAACGGGACACACTGCACTCAGAGTGCACGTGTGTCAATGTGTATGTGTATATTTATATAAAATACTAGCCATTCGGATTAGGGTAGGATAGATAAGGAAGAACTATATTTTAATGCGGAAGATGTCGGTTTAAAAAAAATGCACAACCTAAGAGTTGAGAATTATGTTTCTTTTCGGTGGACTGTGTAAGGGTTTAAGGCCAGGAGACGTCCTCCCAGATAGCTCTGAGTGACTGGTCCAAAGAGGTAAAGGAGGAGTCAGGATATATAGGAGTTTTTGCAAAAGAAACCCAAAACAAACTGGTAGTCGGAACATCAAAAGATAACTGCTAATTAAAGAAAAGACAGACACCTGAAGTTAATGAATTTAGCACTTTTCTATGCACGGGAAGATGCAAGAGTCTGGGCTTATTGAAATCATTCCTTTGATATGCACCTTAACCATCTAGGGCCAGTATTCTGGTTTTTAAAAAAAAAAATAATTAATTAATTAATTAATTAATTTTTGGCTGTGTTGGGTCTTTGTTGCTGTGCGCGGGCTTTCTCTAGTTGCGGCGAGTGGGGGCTACTCTTCGCTGTGGTGTGCGGGCTTCTCCTGGCGGTGGCTTCTCTTGTTGCGGAGCACAGGCTCTAGGCGCGCGGGCTTCAGTAGTTGCGGCACACAGGCTCAGTAGTTGTGGCTCGTGGGCTCTAGAGCGCAGGCTCAGTAGCTGTGGTGCACGGGCTTAGTTGCTCCGCGGCACGTGGGATCTTCCCGGACCAGGGCTCGAACCCATGTCCCCTGCATTGGCAGGCGGATTCTCAACCACTGCGCCACCAGGGAAGTCCCCACTGTTCTGCTTTTCTCCATTCTGAATCCCCTCATGGTGCATAGTCAGGATGGGGCGGGTGGTTGCAGTGCCTGATGGCTTGATAGCTGCAACGTCCTTTGTTTACTGATATGGCAGGTAACTTTCTCTGTCCACGGTGTGTTAACTGCCAAGTGAATGGTACCAGCAGTGGGCTTCGGGACACGTGCCACCGACAACATAGGGTGTCACAGTGCTTTTTTTTTTTTTTTTTAAACTCGTCTACTCTTGGATACTTCTCAGTTTTGGCTTTTTAAAAATATTTATTTATTTAGGCTGCACTGGGTCTTAGTTGGCGTGCAGGCTTCTTAGTTGTGGCACGCATGCGGGATCTAGTTCCCCGACCAGGGATTGAACCCAGGCCCCCTGCCTTGAGAGCACGGATTCTTACCCACTGGACCACCAGTGAAGTCCCATCACAGTGCTCTTTGCAGAACCCCAGGTTGTTCACCTGTTTTGTCGTCAGCTAGCCAGCCTTCAAGTGGGATAGTAAGGAGCAGGCAGCAAAGGTTTCAGAGAAAGTCATATTCAAAGCATAAAATTGAGAAAATTCATTTGCAACTAATTACTCTGCTGCGGTTACCTTAATTGAGTCACCTTAGGTTGCTTTGCACTGAGGAAAGACCTCCCGGGCCAACCAGGAGAGCCTCACAGGTCTCAGGGAAGTGGAGAAGGCCTGGGAGGGCTCAGTCTGGGTTACTGAGTTCCCTTTCCTCGAACATGGAAGACTCGAGCGGCAGTGGGAGAATGGGCTGTGGAAGGTGGCAGATTCTAGGCAGGTGAGTGCAGTGAATGATGATGGCCCCAAGGGAAAAGGTTGGAGCTGGCAGTTTCAGGGAACATGCAGTCAGTGAGAGAGTCCAGCTAGCACCTAGGCTGGGAATGGGAGAGCAGTAGGGGCTGGAGCAGAGAGGTGGCACAGGCAAGATGGCGCAAGATAGAGGCCAGGTTAAGGAATGTGGGATTTACCTGAGCAAGTGGTTGTCACGTGTCAGCAGGCATCAGAGTCACAGATGGCTGGGGCCCTCCCCGGGATTCAGTAGGTCTGGGAAAAGCAATTTGCATTTCCCAGAAAAAAAAAAAAAGCAATGCAATTTGCAAAATTTGCATTTTGCTTTCTAACAAGCTCCCAGTTGATGCTGGTGCTGCTGGCCTGGGTACCGCACTTAGAGAACCAATGACAGGCAATGTGGAACCAGGACCCATTGTTAGTAGGGGATAAACTTGGGAACCACTGGTGACCACTAGGTATGGCTGTGAGAGCAGTAACTTGTTAAATCAAGTGGTTTTACTCTTCAATCAATCTCAAGTCTCAGTAGATCTTTAGCCCCCAGATGTTCACCCTGCTAATGAAAAAAATCTTCGAGGCCATTGTTATATTTTGACGACCACAGACTTTCTTGGTATGAAGTTTCCCCAACTCCACATTAGGGGCTCTAGCCTCACAAGAGATTTTTATGTCCCTTCCAGGGCTGGAGAAGCAGTCTAGAAAAACGTTGTTTCTGTGCTTCAAGTGCTGAGACATTTGAACTCAGATCCGTTGTGGAAATGTCAGTGATTATTGGGTCAGAATGTTTCTCGAACTTTGGACACATTTTTAAGACCCCCACCCCCCATCCAGTATCCTCCTACAGAAATACACCTGCTCCAGGTGTGCATCTAACGCTTGCTTCTTTGCAACCAGCCGAGTCTGTAGCTAAGGGAAAAAGCCCTCCTACCCTTGGTTTCAAGAGGTTTTGAAATGCTAATTCGTAGCCCTGAAATATTCTGACAGCCTTATTCAGGGCCATCAGGCACCTTGATTTCTTACAGTAGTATGAAAGGTAAATTGCTGCTACCCAAGAAGTCACCCTGCTTTTCATGAGAAAGCTCAGGAAAATAGCACATAAAATTATGTGCAGGCATTACATTTCAGGTAGCACGTGATGAGGATATCTGACACCCAGTGTATCCGTAGGTGTGACAGTGTCAGCTCATAGTAGAAATCTCATAGATTTGCCAGCACTGCCTTTATGTTAGAAAAAAGATACAGGGCTGTGACGAACATTTTCAGCATTTGTTCCACGCCTATCTAAAATCCGAAAGCACATCTTTTTGAACTTCTACTTTTCTGTTTCCACTGAGAAATTCTGTTCGAGAGATGAGGCTATTATCAGGGCCTTTTTTTTTTTTTTTAAAGGAAAGGCTCTAATTTTCATGCATCCTGTAGCCTTTTATAGATGTCATTAATGCCTTTTATAGATGTCATTAATGCCTTTTATAGATGTCATTAATGCCTTTTAAAGCTTTTTGATATTTTGCCACAAAAAGTACAAAATGGTGTTTCTGCATGGTCCAAGCTCAAAGGCGGGATTTAGTCCACAATCTAAAGGTTCCATGCTTTGCTGTGAAGGAAGTTAGCCTGTGTGTTTAGCGGAGTAAACACTCTCTCTTTTTTTTTTTTAAAAAAATATTTATTTATTTATTTGGCCGCGCTGGGTCTTAGTTGCGGCATGTGGGATCTAGTTCCCTGACCAGGGATCGAACCCGGCCCCCGGCATTGGGGGCGTGGAGTCTTAACCACTGGGCCACCAGGGAAGTCCCAAGAATCTCTTGTAGCCAAGACTGAAGGAGCCATTGTCATAGCCCAGTGCTCATGGGAATGAGAGAAATCCATCTGGTCACTTTGCCCAGGGGTTTCCAGTATGATTTATGTATTTTTTTCAATCATTAATGGGATGTAATACAGAGCATCCTAAGTTACAAGACCCCTCATTTGGCTGTTTCTTGTTCAGGATCTAGTGGGTAGTTGTGGTTTGTTGCTGCCCTTGGTTGAGTAGGATAGAGGGGTTATATTGTCTTGCAGGGATGTAGAAACCAAGTCACTGGGGAGGAAAATGAGCGTACTGAGTAAATAGTCCTGTTTACCTTGCTGATTACAGTAATGGGTTAGGTCTGTTTGCATATAAATCCATGCATCTGTGGCTCCATGCATCTGTGGCTCCACGCATCGCATCCATCCGTTTCCTGCCTAGCCTTCTCTCCTGGCTACTCCTCCTCTAACTGACCTCCACGTCTAGGAGTTCACCCCAGAATTCTCTCCTCTCTGTGTGCTACGTGTTCTCTCTGTAGGTGATCTGCTCCTTTCTCTTGGCTTTACAGCAAGCCATGTAAAGCCTCTCAGTTTTACCTCTCTGGCCTGGCTTCTCTTCCAAGCTCCAAACCACCCCCACCTTTTTCTCACCTCCACTTGGCTATCTAACAGGGACCTCAGATTGCTCAGACTACATAGGAGAGTTATCCGCAGTTCTCAATTCCTGGGAATTCCCTGGTAGTCCAGTGGTTAGGACTTCGTGCTCTCACTGCCGAGGGCCTGGGTTCAATCCCTGGTTGGCGAACTAAGATCCCATAAGCTGTGAGGTACAGCAAAAAAAAAAAAGAAAAATCTCAATTCCTCTTTCTCTCTCACCCCACACCCTCCAAACAAGTCAGCGCTGGGTCTGATCAGTACTTTCCAAAATATTTCTAAGCCATCTATTTCATGTCATCTCTCAGGCTACGCCCAAAGCCTCTTCCTTGTTCTCCTGCTTCCTCTCCTGCCCCGGTTCGATCCATTTCTACAATGGCAGCAGGGAAAATGTGAACCCCCTGCTTTAACCCCAGAGTGGCTGCCGTGGCCCTGCCATTCAGACCTCTTCCCTGCTGGTGTGATGCCAGCCTGCGTCTGCTTGTGGCCTCCCGTCTTTAGACTCACTGAGCTCCAACCTGCCATTTTCTCTCTCCCTTTGGCTGTTTGTTTTTATTCCTTGGATTTCAGCTCAAATGCCTTACTCAGAGAGGCCTTCCCTGACCCCCACGCACCGAGACTGTCAGGGTGTCTCGTTTTCACCATCTGAAATTATCTCATTTTCATATTTGTTTGATGCCTGTCTCCTGACACTAGACTGAAAGTGCCATCAGGGCACCTGCTGAGTCTGCTTTGAGGTCTGTCTCTGTGTCCTCGTCCTGGGACCAGGCCTGGGTGCAACGTGTGAGCTCTGTAAAAATCTGCACTAACCGAAGGAAGGAAGGTGTGAATGGCCACCAGCAGGACGCTGTGCTGGGCGCCTGTCAACGTGTGGATTGTGCCCAAGTGCTAGGGAAGTATGTGGGCATTTAAACACTTTATCATTTACTGCCGAGTTCCAAGAAAGACATGAGAGCTTGATTTAAACAATCATGACAATATACAAAGTTGACCATAAATGCACAAACTTCTCATTTATCATTTTGCTAATCCCAGCTTCTCTGCTCAGATATCTACCTTTAGCCTGAGATTATGTACATTCGTCTGTGTCTGGAGAAAGGGAGAAAATATATACCTGTAGAGGAATGCAGTAAAACAGACACCTTAATGTGGATGTATGCATGAGACCTTAAAAACGGGTAAAATGCTGTAAGATATTTTATTGTCTGATTAAGAAAATCGCTCGTTGTATGAAAGACATCACAAGCTCGCACTGATGTTGGTTGCATTCTGTGTGGCTCAAACAGAGGAAATGCGATAGCAGATATTCAGAATGGTCGAATCGAACCCATGCATCGTGTTAAGTCAATAGTCTGTGGAGAATGGAGTGTTGGTAGGGTTGCAGATGGACATGGCAGTGACTCTTAGGGTTTTCATTATAATAAAGACGTTTGTTAGCGGAGTAAGGCACGTTTGAGTGAATCACATGCTGCGTGCATTCATTCACACACCCGCTGTGCACTGGCACACTGCCACCTGAGTTGCCTTCTTCTAAGATTCTGATTTTCCATCCCAGTCTTTTACAGAATCACGTCCAAAGTCTTTTGTGTGGAATTGGAAGCCCTTTCCAGTCTTTCCCAAATGCCCATCTTTCTGACTTCATTAGCTACCTCCTGTGTCCCACTGGGCTTGTGCTGCACAGGCCCCCTTGGTCCTGGGTCTGGAGTTCTTCCAGGCGGCTCCGCCTGGCTAACCCCTAACAGGAGAGACGCGGGAGGGGGAAGAACGTGATGTCCATGGCTCCTCAGCCAGGATGCTTCTGCCCAGGTGCTAGATCCTCCGGTGCAAACCCACTCACTTGCTCTGCCTCGGTGGAGCTCAGATTATGTCTCCCAGCACAAAGTCTTTTTTTTTTTTTTTTTAACATCTTTATTGGAGTATAATTGCTTTACAATGTTGTGTTACTTTCTGCTGTAAAACAAAGTAAATCAGCTGTACGTATACATATATCCCCATATCCCCTCCCTCTTGTGTCTCCCTCCCACACTCCCTACCCCACCCCTCTAGGTGGTCAAAGCACCGAGTTGATCTCCCGTGTGATGCAGCTGCTTCCCACTAGCTATCTATTTTACATGTGGTAGTGTATATATGTCCATGCCACTCTCTCACTTCGTCCCAGCTTACCCTTCCCCCTCCCCGTGTCCTCAAGTCCATTCTCTACATCTGTGTCTTTATTCCTGTCCTGCCCCTACGTTCTTCAGAACCATTTTCCTTTTGGATTCCATATATATGTGTTAGCATACAGTATTTGTTTATCTCTTCCTGACTTACTTCACTTGTATGACAGACTCTAACCTCACTACAAATAACTCAATTTCATTTCTTTTTATGGTTGAGTAACATTCCATTGTATATATGTGCCACATCTTCTTTATCCATTCCTCTGTCGATGGACACTTAGGTTGCTTCCATGTCCTGGCTATTGTAAATAGAGCTGCAATGAACATTGTGGTACATGACTCTTTTTGAATTATGGTTTTCTCAGGGTATATGCCCAGTAGTGGGATTGCTGGGTCATATGGTAGTTCTGTTTTTAGTTTTTTAAGGAACCTCCATACTGTTCTCCATAGTGACTGTATCAATTTACATTCCCACCAACAGTGCAAAAGGGTTTCCTTTTCTCCACACCCTCTCCAGCATTTATTGTTTGTAGATTTTTTGATGATGGCCATTCTGGCCGGTGTGAGGTGATACCTCATTGTAGTTTTGATTTGCATTTCTCTAATGATTAGTGATGTTGAGCATCCTTTCATGTGTTTGTTGGCAATCTGTATAGCTTCTTTGGAGAAATGTCTATTTAGGTCTTCTGCCCATTTTTGGATTGGGTTGTTTGTTTTTTTGATGTTGAGCTGCATGAGCTGCTTGTATATTTTGGAGATTAATCCTTTGTCAGTTGCTTGGTTTGCAAATATTTTCTCCCATTCTGAGGGTTGTCTTTTCGTCTTGTTGATGGTTTCCTTTGCTGTGCAAAAGCTTTTAAGTTTCATTAGGTCCCATTTGTTTAGTTTTGTTTTTATTTCCATTTCTCTAGGAGGTGGGTCAAAAAGGATCTTGCTGTGATTTATGTCATAGAGTGTTCTGCCTTTGTTTTCCTCTAAGAGTTTTATAGTGTCTGGCCTTACATTTAGGTCTTTAATCCGTTTTGAGTTTATCTTTGTGTATGGTGTTAAGGAGTGTTCTAATTTCATTCTTTTACATGTAGTTGTCCAGTTTTCCCAGCACCACTTATTGAAGAGGCTGTCTTTTCTCCATTGTATATTCTTGCCTCCTTTATCAAATATAAGGTGACCATATGTTCATGAGTTTATCTCTGGGCTTTCTATCCTGTTCCATTGATCTATATTTTTGTTTTTGTGCCAGTACCATACTGTCTTGATTACTGTAGCTTTGTAGTATAATTTGAAGTCGGGGAGCCTGATCCCTCCAGCTCTGTTTTTCTTTCTCAAGATTGCTTCGGCTACTCAGGGTCTTTTGTGTTTCCATACAAATTGTGCAATTTTTTGTTCTGGTTCTGTGAAAAATGCCATTGGTAGTTTGATAGGGATTGCATTGAATCTGTAGAGGGCTTTGGGTAGTATAGTCATTTTCACAATGTTGATTCTTCCAATACAAGAACATGGTATATCTCTCCATCTGTTTGTATTATCTTTAATTTATTTCATCAGTATCTTATAGTTTTCTGCATACAGGTCTTTTGTCTCCTTAGGTAGGTTTATTCCTATTCTTTTTGTTGCAGTGGTAAATGGGAGTGTTTCCTTAATTTCTCTTTCAGATTTTTCATCATTAGTGTATAGGAATGCAAGAGATTTCTGTGCATTAATTTTGTATCCTGCTACTTTACCAAATTCATTGATTAGCTCTAGTAGTTTTCTGGTAGCATCTTTAGGATTCTCTGTGTATAGTATCATGTCATCTGCAAACAGTGACAGTTTTTCTTCTTTTCCGATTTGGATTCCTTTTATTTCTTCTGCTTCTCTGATTGCTGTGGCTAAAACTTCCAAAACTATGTTGAATAATAGTGGTGAGAGTGGGCAACCTTGTCTTGTTCCTGATCTTAGTGGAAATGGTTTCAGTGTTTCACCATTGAGAACGATGTTTGCTGTGGGTTTGTCATATGTGGCCTTTATTATGTTGAGGTAAGTTCCCTCTATGCCTACTTTCTGGAGAGTTTTTATCATAAATGGGTGTTGAATTTTGTTGATAGTTTTTCTGCATCTATTGAGATGGTCATATGGTTTTTCTCCTTCAATTTGTTAATATGGTGTATCACATTGATTGATTTGCATATGTTGAAGAATCCTTGCATTCCTGGGATAAACCCCACTTGATCATGGTGTATGATCCTTTTAATGTACTGTTGGATTCTGTTTGCTAGTATTTTGTTGAGGATTTTTGCATCTATGTTCATTAGTGATATCGGCATGTAGTTTTCTTTTTTTGTGACATCTCTGTGTGGTTTTGGTATCAGGGTGATGGTGGCCTCGTAGAATGAGTTTGGGAGTGTTCCTCCCTCTGCTATATTTTGGAAGAGTTTGAGAAGGATAGGTGTTAGCTCTTCTCTAAATGTTTGATAGAATTCACCTGTGAAGCCATCTGGTCCTGGGCTTTTGTTTCTTGGAAGATTTTTGTTTTTTTATCTTGTCTTTTTTTTTTTTAACATCTTTATTGGAGTACAATTGCTTTACAATGGTGTGTTAGTTTCTGCTTTATAACAAAGTGAATCAGTTATACATATACATATGTTCTCATATCTCTTCCCTCTTGCGTCTCCCTCCCTCCCACCCTCCCTATCCCACCCCTCTAGGTGGTCACAAAGCACCAAGCTGATCTTCCTGTGCTATGCGGCTGCTTCCCACTAGCTATCTGTTTTACATTTGGTAGTGTATATATGTCCATGCCACTCTCTCACTTTGTCACAGCTTATCCTTCCCCCTCCCCATATCCTCAAGTCCATTCTCTAGTAGGTCTGTGTCTTTATTCCCATCTTGCCCCTAGGTTCTTCATGACCTTTTTTTTTTTTTCTTCCTTAGATTCCATATATATGTGTTAGCATATGGTATTTGTTTTTCTCTTTCTGACTTCACTCTGTATGACAGACTCTAGGTCCATCCACCTCACTACAAATAACTCAATTTCGTTTCTTTTTATGGCTGAGTAATATTCCATTGTATATATGTGCCACATCTTCTTTATCCATTCATGTGTTGATGGACACTTAGGTCTTGGAAGATTTTTAATCACAGTTTCAATTTCAGTGCTTGTGATTGGTCTGCTTATATTTTCTATTTCTTCCTGGTTCAGTCTTGGAAGGTTGTGCTTTTCTAAGAATTTGTGCATTTCTTCCAGGTTGTCTATTTTATTGGTGTATAGTTGCTTGTAGTAATCTCTCATGATCCTTTGTATTTCTGCATTGTCAGTTGTTACTTCTCTTTTTTCATTTCTAATTCTGTTGATTTGAGTCTTTTCCCTTTTTTTTTGATGAGTCTGGCTAATGGTTTATCAATTTTGTATATCTTCTCAAAGAACCAGCTTTTAGTATTATTGATCTTTGCTATTGTTTCCTTCATTTCTTTTTCATTTATTTCTGACCTGATTTTTATGATTTCTTTCCTTCTGCTAACTTTGTTTTTTTTTTGTTCTTTCTCCAATTGCTTTAGGTGTACGGTTAGGTTGTTTATTTGAGATTTTTCTTGTTTCTTGAGGCAGGATTGTATTGCTTTAAACTTCCCTCTTAGAACTGCTTTTGCTGCATCCCATAGGTTTTGGGTCATCGTGTTTTCTTTTTTTTAAATAAATTTATTTTATTTATTTATTTTTGCCTGTGTTGGGTCTTTGTTGCTATGTGTGGGGTTTCTCTAGTTGCGGTGAGCGGGGGCTACTCTTCGTTGTGGTGCACAGGCTTCTCATTGCGGTGACCTCTGTTGTTGCGGAGCACGGGCTCTAGGAGCACGGGCTTCAGTAGTTGTGGCATGCAGGCTCATTAGTTGTGGCTTGCGGCTCTAGAGCGCAGGCTCAGTAGTTGTGGCGCACGTGCTTCATTGCTCCGCGGCATGTGGGATCTTCCTGGACCAGGGCTCGAACCTGTGTCCCCTGCATTGGCAGGCAGATTCTTAACCACTGAGCCACCAGGGAAGCCCCTCGTGTTTTCATTGTCATTTGTTTCTTGGTATTTTTAAATTTCCTCTTTGATTTCTTCAGTGATCTCTTGGTTATTTAGTAGTGTATTGTTTAGCCTCCATGTGTTTGTATTTTTTACAGTTTTTTTCCTGTAATTGATATCTAGTCTCATAGCATTGTGGTCAGAAAAGATACTTGATACAATTTCAATTTTCTTAAATTTACCAAGGCTTGATTTCTGACCCAAGATGTGGTCTATACTGGAGAATGTTCTGTGAGCACTTGAGAAGAATGTGTATTCTCTTGTTTTTGGATGGAATGTCCTATAAATATCAATTAAGTCCATCTTGTTTAATGTGTCATTTAAAGCTTGTGTTTCCTTAGTTATTTTCATTTTGGATGATCTGTTCATTGGGGAAAGTGGGGTGTTAAAGTCCCCTACTATTATTGTGTTACTGTCCATTTCCCCTTTTATGGCTGTTAGCATTTGCCTTATGTATTGAGGTGCTCCTATGTTGGGTGCATAAATATTTACAATTGTTATATCTTCTTCTTGGATTGATCCCTTGATCATTATGTAGTGTCCTTCTTTGTCTCTTGTAATAGTCTTTATTTTAAAGTCTATTTTGTCTGATATGAGAATTGCTACTCCAGCTTTCTTTTGATTTCCACTTGCATGGAATATCTTTTTCCATCCCCTCACTTTCAGTCTGTACGTGCCCCTAGGTCTGAAGTGGGTCTCTTGTAGACAGCATATATACGGGTCTTGTTTTTGTATCCATTCAGCCAGTCTATGTCATTTGGTTGGAGCATTTAATCCATTTACATGTAAGGTAATTATTGATATGTATGTTCCTATTACCATTTTCTTAATTGTTTTGGGTTTGTTATTGTAGGTCTTTTCCTTCTCTTGTGTTTCCTGCCTAGAGAAGTTCCTTTAGCATTTGTTGTAAAGCTGGTTTGGTGGTGCTGAATTCTCTAGCTTTTGCTTGTCTGTAAAGGTTTTAATTTCTCCATCGAATGTGAATGAGATCCTTGCTGGGTAGAGTAATCTTGGTTGTAGGTTTTTCCTTTTCACCACTTTAAATATGTCCTGCCACTCCCTTCTGGCTTGCAGAGTTTCGGCTGAAAGATCAGTTGTTAACTTTATGAGGATTCCCTTGTATGTTATTTGTTGCTTTTCCCTTGCTGCTTTTAATATTTTTTCTTTGTATTTAACTTTTGATAGTTTGATTAATGTGTGTCTTGGCGCATTTCTCCTTGGATTTATCCTGAATGGGACTCTCTGTGCTTCCTGGACTTGATTGACTATTTCCTTTCCCATATTAGGGACGTTTTCAACTATAATCTCTTCAAATATTTTCTCAGTCCCTTTCTTTTTCTCTTCTTCTTCTGGGACCCCTGTAATTCGAATGTTGGTGTATTTAATGCTGTCCCAGAGGTCTTTGAGGCTGTTCTCAATTCTTTTCATTCTTTTTTCTTTATTCTGCTCTGTGGTAGTTATTTCCACTACTTATCTTCCTGGTCACTTATCTGTTCTTCTGCCTCAGTTATTCTGCTATTGATTCCTTCTAGAGAATTTTTAATTTCATTTATTGTGTTGTTCATCATTGTTTGTTTGCTCTTTAGTTCTTCTAGGTCCTTGTTAAACATTTCTTGTATTTTCTCCATTCTATTTCCAAGATTTTTGATTATCTTTACTATCGTTACTCTGAATTCTTTTTCAGGTAGACTGTCTATTTCCCCTTCATTTGTTTGGTCTGGTGGGTTTTTACTTTGCTCCTTCATCTGCTGCGTATTTCTCTGTCTTCTCACTTTGCTTAACTTGCTGTGTTTGGGGTCTCCTTTTTTCAGGCTGCAGGTTTGTAGTTCCCGTTGTTTTTGATGTCTGCCCCCAGTGGGTATGGTTGTTTCAGTGGGTTGTGTAGGCTTCCTGGTGGAGGAGACTGGTGCCTGTGTTCTGGTGGATGAGGCTGGATCTTGTCTTTCTGGTGGGCAGGACCACGTCCAGTGGTGTGTTTTGGGGTGTCTGTGAACTTATTATGATTTTAGGCAGCCTCTCTGCTAATGGGTGAGGTTGTGTTCCTGTCTTGCTAGTTGTTTGGCATGGGGTGTACAGCACTGGAGCTTGCTGGTCGTTGAGTGGAGTTGGGTCTTAGCCTTGAGACGGAGATCTCTGGGAGAGTTCTCGCCGATTGATATTACGTGGGGCTGGGAGGTCTCTGGTGGTCCAATGTCCTGAACTCGGCTCTCCCCCATCAGAGGCTCAAGCCTGACACCCGGCCAGAGTACTAAGACCCTGTCAGCCACACGGCTCAAGTTGACTGTAGGGATTTAATCCTCTGCTCCTGAGGCTGCACGGAGAAATTTCCTTTTCTCTTCTTTGTTCACACAGCTCCTGGGATTCAACTTTGGATTTGGCCCCGCCTCTGCGTGTAGGTCGCCCTCTGGTGTCTTTTGGGAAGTCTGAGGTCTTCTGCCAGCGTTCAGTAGGTGTTCTGTAGGAGTTGTTCCACATGTAGATGTATTTCTGATGTATTTGTGGGGAGGAAGGTGATCTCCACGTCTTACTCCTCTGCCATCTTGAAGGTCCTCCTCCCAGCGCAAAGTCTTAGTGTTTCATTGGAGGCACGTAATAAAGGCATATTGGTTGGATAAAGGCCAAAGTAAAAAGGGATTGATGAGCTTACGGAAGTACCTCTTTGGTGTGAATAGAGTCAGATTTATTCCCTAGTTAAGGCCTTTTTTAATAGGCCTTTTCTTACTCTAGACCCTGGGGAAAGAACAGTGTGTCAACCTCCAGTTTTCAGAGGGTGATCTGAGATGCAGGAAGGGGGAGTGGCTGGTTTCCAGATCACGTGGCTGCAATAGAGACAGATGCCTAGTTTTCTCCCTGGCTGATGCCCCACATGTGGACACGTACCCACCTCTCCGTGACTAGAGGCGTAAGCGAGTCTGCCTTTCAGAGTAGGACGCTGACTTTTCCTATCTTCAGAAACAGCCTCTGACAACAAGGTCCTGCCGTGTAGTACAGGGAACTATAGTTGATACCCTGTGATAAACCATAATGGAAAAGAATATGAAAAAGAATGGATATATATCTATGTATAACTGAATCACTTTGCTGTACAGCAGAAATTAACACAACCTTGAAAATCAACTCTACTTCAGTAAAACAAATAAACAAACAAACAGCCTCTGGCTTCTCAGGCTGGCTTCTTCCACTCCTTGCAAAGACCCCATACCAGGAGCTCCACGTTGATGGATTTCACAATCCTTTAGGAATTTTAGGCTGCTGACACTTTTTTCAACTGTTAAATTTGAACCTCTTAGACGCCAAGGCCTCACTTCCTCTCCCAGGAAATTTCCTATTAAAACGTTTGAAAGGGGTATTCAACTAGGTTATAGTTATGGGAATTTTTTAAAAAGTGAGTGGAGAAATCTAGAAAAGAGCGGATATATGTATACGTATGACTGATTCACTTTGCTGTACAGCAAGAAACTAACACAACATTGTAAAGCAACTATACTCCAATAAAAATCACTTTAAAAAAATAAAATGGGATAATAATATGGACCAAAAAAAGAGTGGAAATTAAGTTTTCGGGACATTTCTTTCTGGTCTTCTTGAAAGATCAGTTGAATTTCCACTTTACTGACTTGTTACTCCAAAGCAGAAGAATGAACATTCTTTTTCTTTCATATTTTATAATTAAAAAGCCCTCAGCAGACTCTGCATATAAACTGTTTTGGTGTGAGTATGGATTAAATACTTTCACTTTGTTACAAACAAAATAACGGAGCCAAGGAGGTCATTTCCTTTTTGAGAAGAGTTTGAATCTTCTGTGTGGCATCCTTCCTGAAACTTCTCACGTTCTCCATGTTGGAGGTCTTGCCTTGTTTGCATCTCAGGAACCTAGCTTCTTGTCACCAACAGGGATTTGGGGACAGAAGGGCCAAAGGGCATCTTTTTTTTTTTGGCTGCACTGTGCAGCATGTGGAACTTCCCCGACCAGGGATCGAACCCGCACCCTCTGCAGTGGAAGTGCAGAGTCTTAACCACTGGATCGCCAGGGGATTCCCCCAAAAGCATCTTGAAGTAAGAATGTCTATAATGGAAAAGAATCTGAAAACAAATATGTATGTATATACATATATACTTATATATGTATATATATATACACACATATATATAACTGAATCACTTTGCTGTATGCTTAAAACTAATACAACATTGTAAATGAACTATACTTCAATAAAAAATGAATAAAATAATTTCTTTAAAAGTATGAAATAAAATTATTAAAGTAAAATACTACTCTTAATTACTAGCATGGATTCAATCCCCCCCCCCAAATATTAAGGATAGTGACAAAAATCACTTATTTAGTAATGAGGCTTAATGTGTTGCTCATAACAGATGAACATTGATTCTTTTTTCTTTTGTGGAATATTAATAAACATATTAACAGAAAAAATAAATGCATGAACTCTTGAAAAGCCAAAATAATTCAGGTATTAGCTCCTAAGCTGGAACCAATTTGTAAAAATGCCAATAACTGCAGGAAAAGAGTAAGCTTAAGATAGGTACTAGAGGTTGAATATTTTGGTTTTCTTTACAGATGGTCTTAAATAAATTACTTAACATAGAAAAAAAAAAAAAGAATGTCTAAGAATCCAGGCAGAAGTATTGCATAGGGCTCCCAGTTACTCCTGAGGAAGAAAGACTGGTGAGGTTGACCCCCCCCCCCCCAACGTTAAGAAATTGTTTGAAGTTTGCTCCCCTATTTTTGGCCCTAATATGTTCCACCATTGCCTCCCTGGCTGAGTGCACCAAGACCCTGTGTCATGCCACCGGCAAAATGGACCATCCTCCTGGGAAGAGATTGGTGGGTAACCCAGATAGAAGCCGGCAGCCTTTCGGGAGAAAAGAATGAGCTAGTGTAGCTATGTTCCCACGCACGTAGTCGAGAGCTTTTATGGCCAAAGCACATGGGGAATGTTATACTTGCATCTGCCTAGTAGGCTGTGTGGTCTCGTGGGCTTAGAGGTAGGATTTCTGTGCCAGAATGTCTAGGCTCGAACCTTACTTCTATCACGTACTAGCTCTGTGATGTTGGGCCAGTGTCTCAGCTTTGCTGTGGCTCAGGTTCTCCGTCTATCTATTGGGGGTGATAGTAATGCCCCCCTCAGATGGTTGCTGTGAGTTAAGTGAGTTACTGCTTGGGACAGTATTTGGTTCACAGAGAGCGTTCAATAAATGTTGGCGATGAGACTTCTGGGTGGATTTTACTTGAGCCGTTGGTTAGGACGACTCAGAAAATTTCGTCTGTGGTTGTTTCCCCCCTTCTAGAAAGGAGGTTTAGTCTTAACTCACTTCAATCTTTAGAGAGGTCATAGAGACAGGGGGATTGACACACAGCAATCCCGGCCCCTTTAGCCTGACCCCCTGAAACTTTGGAAAGGTGCAGTGTGATGAAAAGTTGGAATTAGAACCTAAATCTCTTACCTCCTTGTCCAGCGTGTTTACCACTGATCCGAGCTGCCACGGATCCGGAGCTCACTTTTAAGAGAAAGGTGCTTTGTGTATCACTTTGTGGAGGCTAGACCCACCATCGGGGCTTCGCAAGACTTCTGGGATGCTCTGTTTCAAAATGTTCCTGCTGTATGTGGCAGCCACATTGCTTCCCCTGAGAGCTCTCCTGTGGTCCCCTGCGTACCCCGTACCCCACAGACCTCAGCTCCTCCAACCTCTTGGAACTTTCCGTATGGAGAGAATTGCCACAAACCACTATGGCTGTAGGGCTCATGAACCCGGCTCTTTTCCACCTCCGTCAGCTGCCTGAAGGAGTCTGCTCTCGGGGGACACAGATCTCATTTTGATGTAACATGGATTGACTGAACACTGATACCCTTGGACGGAGTGATTTTTCTTTAGTATTTCTCAAGCATGGGAAGGGCAGTCTCTGGAACCGCCACATTAAGCTCCGGACATGGTCCAAGGTTTGCTCTAAGCCCGTTTTGATCACTTTTCTAATATAGTGATATCTTCACATTCTCACTAATTAGACTTCGTAATCCCTCTGTTCTACTCTGTTTGACCTTTATCTTAAATTAAAATTTTTCTGTGAGGTGGGAAAACAAACAAAGCCCCTTTGAGGTGCCTGCAGAGGCAAAAATGTATTAAAATGAATGATAGTTTCTATATCCGGCACTGTCATACCTCACAGAGGCCAAAAGACTTTGCTTAGCCCCGAGTCTCGGTCTAAGGACGTGCTCACCTGCTTGCCAGGGTGGAGGGGGACCCCCATGCGTGCCCTTCAGACAGCAGCCTGGTATGGAGGTTTGGGGGCGACGTGGCAGTCATACGGGGGCCGATTTCACTTGTGTTGTTTTCCCTACACCCTTGAAACGGACCTAAACTGCAAACATATGTCTCCAAAGTCACGTCTGGGCCTCGTTTCCCTCCAGAATTCCTAAGACACTCTGAGTCCCGGCTTGAAATCTGAATGGATGCTGGGGTTTGACTGAGTGGTGGGGTGTGAGAGGTTGCTTATATGGTCCCTCCGTGTCACAGCCCCTAGAAGATGTTGCCATTTCAGCATCCCTGAGGAGGGATCAGAGAACCTGGAGAGGCCTTGGGGGTGGGCGTGTGTGTGGTCTGACAGGCAACCCTGAAAGATGGGAAGGAAGCCAGGGCAGACCCGGAGCTGTCTGCCCTTCACCCAGCCAAGGTCTGTGTCTCTTGGCCCCAAGGGGAGTACCTCTCCGTGTGACCCGTCACTTCCTGGGTGTCTGCACCCTCACCCCAGCTTTCCAGCTCTCCAGCCTCACACCAGCCGCCTCCCAGTGGCCCTGGAGCCTGGGTTCTTTGCTGTTTTTTCAAGCTAGCACCACACCCTTGGACTGTCTGCCAAGAAGGACCATTGTTCATGAGAATTCCTCGCGAGTTCCAGCTAACCCTTAGATGCACTGTTCTGGGGTTGGGCCCTGAGTTATTCCTTGTCTTTTTCTAAGCCCCCCTCTTCCTGACTTACCTTCTCCGCAAACTGGCGTCTCATCAAGCCTCCTTTTGTTGTCCGAAAAGCTTTAAGAGGCAGGCAGGGGTGTGGAGGTGAAGCCCTCCAGGGAAACCTAAAGTGGCTGCTTGACCTGAGCTCCAAAGCAGCTCTGCGGTCAGGCAGAGAAGGATGTCAGGTAATTTCAGGGGAGGGGTCGGTGCGGAGCACCATGGAATGAGTGGAAGGGGGGGTGGGGTGGGAATAAGAGGAAGGTTAAGGAGTGAAAACCAATCTTCCCCCCTCCCAGAATTGAGCTGATTAACCTGTAGAAATGGAGGCCCTGCCAAGCCCAACTTCCTTGTTTCCAGAAACCTTGACACAGAGGCCCCGTTTCTGGCAGAAGCCCGTCCTCATCAGAGGAACCAGCAAAGCAGCTGCTGTGATTTTCTTTTTCCTCTCATTTCTGGCAATCCTGAGTGGGACTGTTTACTTTTTTCTTCCCCTTTCCTTCCCCACCCTCCCGTAGCAGGGAGTTGGTTCTGGTTAATGTTGAAGATCATAACATGATTACCCCAAAGTCTCATGAAATTAAATCACTTTTCTTCAAAGAGAAAGGGGTGGGGGGACCGTCTGGCTGGTAGGCCAGCGAGGGACGAGCGGATATTGAAAGCAGGCTGGCAGCGGCGCTTCTCTCGGGAGGCCGGGCAAGGAGGAGGCTGTAGTGGCCGTGCACAGGGCCCGGCTCTGCAAACTGCGGCCTGGAGGGGCCGGCTCTCCCACCTGGGTCCCCGGCACCTGCCTCCCGAGTGCAGGGAACGGGGGCGGGAGAGGCCGAAGGAGCCTGCGGGCTAGTTCGGAGAGCTGAACCCAAGAGTGAGTCATCTGGGAAGAAACTGAATTCTTAAAACAAGCCCCCGTGAGGCTTCTCCATCACCTCCTGCCCTGGGAGTTCATTAGATCAGGGCACAGATTTGAGGGCAGCTTTCCCACCGGGATAGCCTGGGATGGAAATCTTGGTCTTCTCAAGGAAGGTGCTGATGTCCCGTGGGTGTTAGGCTGGGGGCACGTATGTGTCTTGCCTTGGGTTAGATTTTCACAGACTCGTGACATGTTAGGGGTGGAGAGGAAGCTCCAGATTATCCAGCATCTGACCTCGCACTCAGTGCAGGAATCCGCTTTGCATTTAACCCCAACGAGGAACGCTCAGGCCTGGCTTTACCCCCTCCAGTGGTGCGTGTATGCCCTCTTCCGAGGCCAGTTCTTGGAGAGAGATTCTGGGAATTGCACCTGTTGGTTCGGCTGTACCTTCCGGGAACGTGGGGAAGAGTGGTCCAGGGTGATCAGGGACTGACACCAAGCAGGTGCTTGGCAAGTTGGTGCTGGCCGTGAACGTGGCCGTGGCTTTGTCTTCTGTGTGCCAGCCTGTTGGGGTTCTCAGTTTTCCTTGGTGCAGTGGGTTCAGCTCCCTCGCTCCCCACCCTGGCTGTTTTCCTAAGCTGGTTCTCCCTCATTTTTCATCGGTCTTGCAAGGGAAACAGGAAAGAGGGAAGCCATTTGGAAACAGGACCTGGAAGACTCCTGATTCACGTTGCCAGGGGCCCAGGACCCTGAGGTCTTTGTTCGGGGACGGTGACCAGCCCGCGAGGCCCAGGAATCGGTGGAAATGTTGAGTGAAGACTTCAGGAGATTGGTCTGCTGGCACCGAGAGCCGGAGGGCAACGATGGGACACCAAGGGGAGCATCAGAGAGAAGGCCGCGGTGCCGGCTGCTCGCTCGCGGCATTGACGTTGGACCAGCACAGGAAGGAAGGAGGCTGGCGAGGGTGGTGGCGTGTAAGTTCAGCAGTTGCATTTTTCAGAAGGATGAGGGATGGGCTTCGGCCAGCTCACTCTGGTTGGAGCTCGGGGCTGTGACTCATTCCCATCAAGGGTCACCGAGTGTCTCTCTGCGCGCGGCCTTGGGCTGAACCCCTCACCTGGCCGGCCTTCTCAAAAATGTGTCATTCTTTACGAGGCCGAGCCGTGGAGCGGGTGAGTGGGTGTGCACATCAGTGGAAATTCATCTCCAGTGCTGGAAAAACAACTCCAAGTTCATGACTCGTTGGCCTCAGAGGTGTGACTGTTAAGGAGGGAGCCGACTTTTTTGTTTTGCGCCAAACAGACCTGAGCTGACAGGTCCAGAGGGGTGTCCTGTCCACTGGAGTGGTCCCCCCAGGAGGAGACACGCTTCTTCCACTGGCCCGGAGAGCCGTTTACCAGCCCCATGGGGCAAAGCCAGTTTCGCGCCTTTATAGTCACAGTTAGTTTTTATCCAACAGCAACGTCACCCAAGCTTGGTCCCTGAGCCCGTTAACTAGATTTGACACCCAAAGCTCGGGGCTGGATGTGAAAATGCTGTCCAGGGCTTCCCTGGTGGCACAGTGGTTGAGAATCTGCCTGCCAATGCAGGGGACACGGGTTCGAGCCCTGGTCTGGGAAGATCCCACATGCCGCGGAGCTACTAGGCCCGTGAGCCACAATTACTGAGCCTGCGCGTCTGGAGCCTGTGCTCCGCAACAAGAGAGGCCGCGACAGTGAGAGGCCCGTGCACCGCGATGAAGAGTGGCCCCCGCTTGCCGCAACTAGAGAGAGCCCTCGCACAGAAACGAAGACCCAACACAGCCATAAATAAATAAATAAACAAATACTTAAAAAAAAAAAAAAAAAAAAAGAAAATGCTGTCCAGATCCAGGGTTTGAAGCTGCTGCCACCTGGGATATTCAGAAGCCCCGAGGGCAGCTCCCTAAGAGAAGTGTTGGAATAAATGAGCAGTCCTCACTCTGTCTCCCCCAGCCTCCAAGGGTTTACTCAAAGGAATGTGTGGTTGTAGAATCTCCCGGCTTGTTAAAAAGGCCTCACCGTGTTGTGGTCAGGCCTAGTTGGTTTGTGTACCAAGAGTCTCACTGAGGGGCAGTGTAGCACAGTGATTAAGGATGTGGACTCTGGAGCCGGACAGGCTGAGTTCACAACCCAGCCCCATCACTTAGTGATGGTCATGACCTTGGGCAAGTTATCTACTCTCTCTGTGCCTTAGTCTTTCCATCATATAAAATGAGGCTCTGTAGGAGGCCTATCTGGTTGGTATTAGGATGAGTTGGCCTTGGTAGGTGACTCAGAGTTCCTTGGGTTGAAGTTAGGGAGACCCCATGGGCTGGGCCATCCCTCAACCCCAGAGTAGCCCTCAAGGTGATGCCAGCAAATCCTGGGGCCCCTGGAGGTATTTTAGAAACTGCTGGTCAAAGAGATGAAATGATTCCCAGGGTCACTCAGCTGGCCTCACTCACGGGAGCTGATGGGAGAGCTTAACACTGTGGATGGTGCCTGACCCCACTGTGTGCTTTGATTCTCGCAAGGGCCACCTCCTCCATGAATGAAAGGGGTCCTTCATATCAAAGTGGAATGGAATCAGCCCCAGTGAGCGGCCTGCAGAGTCCCCTGTCCACCCCAGCTCACATGCACATGCACCGGCCTCAGCTGGGAATTCCTTCCTGCCATAGCAACGGGAGTGCTCAGATCCGTCCCCTTTACTTTAGACTAGTTCACGGTTACTCATCCTTCAGCGCATCTAACAAATAGAGTCCAAAATGGATACACAGCACCGTGCGTTTTGTGCTATTATTGGTGATTCAGGTGATTTTTTTAGGGTATTTTGACAATCAGTTATTTTCATCTCCTGTGTGACTTTATCAACCACCTGCCACCATCCAGGGCGGGGCTTCCCTAAGCTAGGGCTCAGGTGCCGTGGCTTCACACCGTCAGAGGTGCTTTCTTGCTGGGGGATGAGGCTCGCCTGCATTTGTTCTAGGAGATCCGGTGTGGACCCATCGTATTTTCCCGAACGGTGGTGATTTCAAGTACCCGAGTCAGAGTTTTGTGTCCCAGGTGTGGGTCTCAGCGTTTTGCTCACATTGCATAGAACTCGGGTGGGGGGCAGGTGGCATTTTTGAAGCTGAAACGCTGGCCACACTGCTGCTTCTCCCCCTCTTTCCTGGAACTGCTCCCTGCTCTGTTCTGCAGTAGGTAATGGTCAGACAGTTGGGTGAACAGAGGCTCGGCAGTGTTATCATTTTCTTTCCTGTTTTGGGCATCTTGGAAGTAACAAAGGGAGAGACGAGAGGAAAGAACTGATAACAGCTGGAGATAAATTGTTTCCGAAATGTGGGCAACCAGCCCCAACTCTTCAGTTGGAAATAGAAAAAAAAAAAGAAAAAAGAACAGAAGTGGAAGAAATGATGTAGATTTTGGCCAGGAAGGGGGACAAGGTTTGGGCTCCATGCTGTGTGAGGTGCAGGCCCAGGAGAACATAAGTTCAGATGCATTCGAGGTGACGGGGAGGGCATCCAGAGGCAACAGGGTATTGGAGGTGGCACTGGGCTGGGAGTCAGAAGACTTGGTTTCTGACTCAGGCCACACCACCAGCTCATGTTAGCATTTTGAGCAAGTCACTTCACCCTTCTGAGCCTCAGGGCCCTCACCTGTGAGATGGAGATAATAACCCCCAGCTCCTTCATGAGGAAGAAGACAAAGACGACGCACTTTATTTTTAAGGTGTTATGTGAATAACATAGTAATAATAATGACAATGTATCTGGTAGAAACGTATCATGTATCATAGTAGTAATATGTATCATAGTAATAATAACATAGTAATAATAATGACAATGTATCTGGTAGAAACAAAAGGGGGAAAGGTTGGGCAGATGAGCTTTAACAGCTAGTAAAATATCCAGGAAGATTGGGAAGATGGCGGAGGGGTCATTGGAGGAAATTTAAGGGAGAAGAAATGATGTATAAACCACCCACTTCTCTGGTCTTAGACAAGTCATCCAAACCCTCCCCCATGCAGGAGAGCGGGTGTGGCAGGGCTGCGGCAGCCCTGCCATGGGCTATAGGTGGTTAGTATTTGTGGAGGCTTTTGGGGCCCTGGGCTCCGTGTGAGGAGTGTGAAAGTCATCCCAAGGAAGATGTTTTCCATAACAGGTTTTATTATCATTACTCAACGCTGCATGCCCATTCCCAGACGGTGGTTAGGCTCTCCTTGTCAACACTCAGTATTCTGTTTGTACTTTTTCCCTTCCCTCCCTCCCTCCCTTCCTGTTTTCCTGTCAACCCTTTCTTGGGGGTACATAGAAACTGACTTAGGAGATCTGGGGTACATCCAGCTGGAAAGAAATTACACATCTGGGGATGCTTCTGGTGGCTTCTGTGGTCTTAACGGCTCCCCAGTGTCCCCACCACCACACACCAGCCTCAGGCCCTGGGAGAGGAGACCCGCCACCCAAAGCAGGGCCTGAAATGGCAGAGCAGCTCCTGGAATCCTTTGTGCTGCTGGAAGGGAGGTCCTGATGGAAGGGCCTTCCCTGCAGGCCGCCACCGCCTTGCTGGGGGTGCGCACTCCTGCTGGAGGGTGGCGGGGTTGTCGTCTTGGGGTCAGCAGGGGCCCGGGGGTGAGCCGAGGGTGACTGGGCTCCGCCTCCTCCCCCCTCCCCACCCCGGCTGCCTCTTCAGTGTCTGAGATGCTTCTTCTCGAGCTCTGGGCCTGTTCCAAGGCCTCCGAAGAGTATCCTGCACAGTGAGGTTGGCTGGGGAGCGTGGCTTCTCCCGCCGTGTTCATGGCTGCAGGGTGAGCAGTGTTTCTTTCTCCATGAACACCATCCCCTGCCCCTCACACTTTCTAGCTGCTTCTGGGCAGTGAGGGAGTGGTTCCCCCAGGCAGCCGTGACCCCTGGATCCAACTGAGGTATCCAGTGACCTTGAGGACTAAACCAGGTGGCCCTGCTTGACCTCTCCGACCCCTTTGAAACGCCCCACCCTTGGACTCATGACCACGGTCTCTCCCCACACCCCTGCCCAGGCCTGTCTCTCTCCCTCCTTGTCACCCTCGTTCCTTAACCCCTGGGTGTGTCCTGAGGACAGTCCTGCTTCCCACTTAGCCCTCCATACTTCTTATTGCAAAGACTCCATTTATCCTTAGAGTTGAGACAGAAATGGTTCCAAATTATCCATCCATGTTCTGGCCTCTCTTGAAACATAAGAAATTGCTATCTTGAACTTAGAACATTTGAGATCTCATCCATAAACCAAAACGTACTTCCTCTGTGGTCTTCTCCATTTTTGCCAATGAGGGTCACCCAGGAGCCCCATCTTGGTCTTTGACTCCTCAAGCAATCCCCCGATCTTGTTGATTATCTCTTTGTAATGTCCCATCTGCACCTGTTCCTTTCCCCTCACACTGCCATCACCCAAGCTCTGTTTACTGGACATGTGACTACCCCTCCCCCAGCTAGTCTCTTTACCTGCCACCCCTGCATCCCACCAAATCCCACCAGCCCCACATCCACACTCACGGTTATAAAGCACCTCCTTCCATCATGAGACGTCAACGAGGAAGCAGATGTGCTGGCACAGAGTTCTAGGCTCAGCCTGCCTTTCTTAACGTTTTTACTCCTTTGAGGAGAAGATGGATGACAGGCTGGTAAAGTTATGAATGGCAGGAAGCCGGGGTGTTGGGGTTGGGATGGCCATAGGGGAAGTCCTTTAATGTCCCACAGTGGAAGGCAGGAGTTGGCTGGATAATCAAATAAGTCAGATAAACTTTTAAATATTTGATTTTAACTTCAGACCTGTAAATGTACGTCCGTTTGCCAAGCTTTTGATGCGAGGCCAAGACGTTTTCTTTGAGGGTGCGTCTGCTGGTCCTGCGTTCTTTCTGGCGTGAACGTTGCCCGTGGTACCTCATCTCCAGTTTCATTAAAGTGAAGTGATTCCTCAGAGAAGCTTGTGCAGTTATCTGAGTTCAGCATCTCCTGTTTTTTATAACTGCTCCCCGGTCTTTTCCAAATATCTCCTCCACAGCTCAGTTGACAGCACTTCTTTTGTAAATGTAGCGGCTTACTTTGGGTGAGTCTTTCCAGTTGAGTTTTTCACGGCCCTTCTCATGCTGTTTTCAGTGGGCGGGGAACCTGCACATCTGGCCGGTGAGAACTAGGCCACCGTGACAAGCACTCACCTTGCCGTGGACGCTGGTTGGAGGGTTGCACAGAGAGAGTGCAAAGTGTAAGCTACGCTGGCGAGCGCACTGAGTCGAGATGGGTCGTGAGAGGTTTTCTCTTTTCTGTTTGGATGACAACCAACTGAGACAACCTGCTCAGATGGAACATCTGGGGGATAAATCTGAAGTCTTTGCCATAGGTCCAAAAAATGAATGGCATCATTACATTGTGATGGATACTTATGTTAACAGGGAGACTTAAGTATTTTAGTTGAAGGAAAGGTTGATGTGAGTCACCCATGGGATGTGGCTGCCCAAGGAAGCTAATGTAATCTTTGATCACTGACCATCTCCCCAGTACCTGTTCATCCCTCTTCCTCTCTGTACAGCCATGCAGCCCTGGGGAGATTGTCCATGATTTGTCTAATCCAATCTGGGTGACTCCATCCTTCTTGGTACATAATCCATCAACACAAAAAATTTCCCTGCCTGTAGGAATTGGTTCAGGAATGTACGGGTGATCTGGTTTGTTCTAATGAAGCATGAGAGGACATTGGCTGGAGGCATTTGTAAAATAGGTTACTCCTGTTTCTCTTATCCTCTTCTGGAGGAGATTCTGGAAGCTGGCCCTCTCTCTTACCTTGGATGGCGTGGTGTGTGGTGTGAAGCCCGGAACTGCTGCATCTTTTTTGTCACCATGAGGGAAACCCACCCAAGGATGATACTGATACCACAAAGGCCAAGAGAACAGATAGAGGAAAATAGTCCCTGATGACGTCAACCCCTGAATGAAACCAGCTCTACCTCCTGACCTTTCAGTCACCCAAACGCGTAACATTCTCTTAAGCCATTTTGAGTTGAGTTGAGTTAGCACATGGAGAATCTCAGTTGCCATGGAGATGAGAGCCTTTGCTTCCTACAGGGGTGACACATATGTGTGGAATATTGTATTGGCTTCTGGGCCTTGGTCTTTTAGAGGCACATTGAGGAACTGCAGAGTGGCTCATAAAGAGCTTCTAGGCTGGGGAAGGGATATGGAATCCAGGTTTAAAAAGCATATACAGTGGGGGTGACAATCCACTTTTATGTATAGATTCCTAATAGCACTTCTTTAAACGGAAAGCTCACCACATACATTTTTTGAAAGGATAAGGTTTTGTAGCAATGCGGAATTGTTAGCTTTTCGGGAGCACATGTGTTGCATGAGATAAGATGTACTTGTAGCCTCCAGGAACATGCTGGGAATAGCAAGAGAACATTTCCACAAAGGCATGGGATGATTTGAATGAAAAGAAGCTGTCTCGTCTAGTCGTTTTGTGGGAGGGAAACCCAAAGCCCAAACTGTCATCATTTTAGTGTAGAAACAGCCACCGGAGTGTTGCTTTCACAAGATGCTGTCAGCGTGTGGCCCTTGAGGGAGCGGGGAGTGACTTGTTCTGGAGATCTCCATCTGAGGAGTAGCATCCCTGGACCACTGGCTCCTCTTTCCCGCCATGCCACAGAGCATTGGCGGGAGGAGACCTCTAAACGTCCTACAGCTCATTCCTCAGGCTTCCTGTGGGCTTCTGTGGCTCTGGTCTTGTTCTCTGCACTTCGATGCTTCCTTTAGAGCAGCGTGGCTGCTTGTATCAGGGTGCTGTGGAGACACGCGAGAGGGATGAGCTATGTGACCTGGAGAGGGACCTCCTGGTTAGCTGTGAGCTTGGTTTCCGTAGCACAGAGAGCTCAGCACACACTGACTCAAGCAGAGCGGATGTGTATTTCTCTTTCACTTAATGGCTTGGAGGTAAGGGGTGAGCCAGGTTGAGCAGGCAGCTCTGCTCCGTGGCGTCACCCAGGACAGGACCCAGCCTTGTGTCTCGCTGCTCCACCTCCCTGTGGGGTGTTGCCCGCACCTTCATGGTGGGAACCGGTCCCCCAGCACCCTGTCTACGTACAATTTCCACCCAACTCCCAGCTCGTCAGACTCTGTCAGATGGCCACACGTAGCTGCAAGGTATTCTGAGAAGCAGGGTCTCTAGCTGGGTGGCCATGTGCCTCCATGACAAAAAGGAAGGGGCAGAATGGGTACTGAGGGCAGTTGGCTTCTCTGCTACAGAGCCCCAGTTCCTGCATCCACAGGGTCCACAGGAGCACTCACAGTCCCTCCAGCCCTTGCCTCAACCCCTCTGAGCCTCACTACCTTCATCTGTGAAATGGAAATAACAAAAAAGTGCCAACCTCAATGACACATGGGAAGGGACTTTGCCCAGTGCCCACGCATAGTTGGGTACTCAGAAGGGAGCTGCCATTACGGCTGTTTTCATTCAGCCAATCAACAAATAGGTTTGGAGTGCCCACTATCTGTTCCAGGTTCTAGATATTCATTAGTCAACAAACCTGACAGAAGCCCAGTCCTCGGGAGCTCACATTCTAGTGGGGTGATAGTGGTGCCCACTCAGGGAGAATTGTCAGCTCTTCTAACCACTCTCCTTCCTGGCTCTCACTGTTACCAAACACGGTGTATCCAAGTCAGGGCTCCTTGTAAGAGTCTTCCACGTGGTTTTTTTGCAGTTGGTAATAGAGCCCACGTGAGATGCATTTCTGCTCATAATTTATTAAAGCCATTTCATAAAAACCGGGTAGCACCCCACTTGTATTCATTAAAAGAAATCACTATTTTCCTCATTCTTCTTATGAGGGCTATCTTTATTTTTTAATGGTAGCAAGAGAAAGTAGGTGTAAGGAGATGAATTGTCATGGTATTTCCGTAAATACAAACAAACAAACATTAAAATCATTCAGTTACTATCTCTTTTTTTTTTTTTTTAATTTTTTTTAAAAATTTTTAAAAGATTTATTTATTTAATTGATTGATTGGTTGCTATGCTGGGTCTTCATTTCTGTGCTAGGGCTTTCTCTAGTTGCGGCAAGCGGGGGCTACTCTTCATCGCGGTGCGCGGGCCTCTCAGTATCGCGGCCTCTCTTGTTGCGGAGCACAGGCTCCAGACGCGCAGGCTCAGTAGTTGTGGCTCACGGGCCCAGTCGCTCCGCGGCATGTGGGATCTTCCCAGACCAGGGCTCGAACCCGTGTCCCCTGCATTCGCAGGCAGATTCTCAACCACTGCACCACCAGGGAAGCCCCAGTTACTATTTCTTAAGCATCTGTCTCATGCATTAGTCTCTGCGCTAAGTGATGAGAATCCAGTGGAGACCACCACGTGGGTCCTGCCCTCACGGGAGTCACACTCTAGAGGGGCATGCATGCCAGCAGTTACAGTAGAGGGTGATAAGTGTCACAGGAGGGGTTAGAACAGGCACTGTGGAAGTAGGAAGAGGAGGCACCTGGGCCAATCATGAGGCAGGATCAGGGAAGGCTTCCAGGAGGAAGTGAAAGCATCATGAAACAAATCATCACCATCACCATCTTCATTATCACCATCGTTGTCATCACCATCATCACACTCACTGTCAACATCACCACTGTCACTGTCATCATCACTGTCCTCCTCATCACCATCATCACACTGCCGGTCATCACCACCATCATCATCATCATCACCATCATCACACTCGCCATCATCATCACCATCATCATCATCACCATCATCATCATCATCACCATCATCACACTGCCCGTCATCATCACCATCACCATCATCATCACCATCATCACACTCCCCATCATCATCACCATCATCATCATCACCATCACCATCATCATCACCATCATCACACTGCCCGTCATCATCACCATCATCATCACCATCACCATCACCATCATCACCCTCCCCATCATCACCACCATCATCATCATCATCACCATCACCATCATCACCCTCCCCATCATCACGACCATCATCATCACCATCACTGTCCTCATCATCACCATCATCACACTCCCCATCATCATCACCATCACCATCATCACTGTCCTTCTCCTCATCACCATCGCCATCATCACCATCATCACACTCCCCATCATCATCACCATCATCACTGTCCTTCTCCTCATCACCATCGCCATCATCACCATCATCACACTCCCCGTCATCATCATCATCACCATCATCATCACCATCACCATCATCACCATCATCACACTCCCCATCATCATCATCATCACCATCACCATCACCATCATCACTGTCCTTCTCCTCATCACCATCGCCATCATCATCACCGTCATCATCATCATCATCACCATCATCACCATCATCACCATCATCACTGTCCTCCTCCTCATCACCATCATCACGCTCACCATCACGCTCACCATCGCCATGGCAGCTAGCATTCATTGAGCATCTTCTGCGTGCCTGGCACTGTGCTCTTTGCAGGCATTGTCTCATTTCATGTTCACTGTCACCCTAAGAAGTTATTATTCTTACTTCAGAGGTGGGGATAATGAGACCCATACAGGTTAAGCAGCTTGACCAAGGGCACACAGTGAGTTTGTCAGTGTCAGACTCAGCGTTCAAGCCCAGGCTGTCTGCCCCAGGGTCTTATCTTACCCTCCATGCTCGGAGGACGAGTGGGAGTTGGCCAGGTGGGATGGGGTCAGGAGCATTGCAGGGAGAGGGAGTCACAGGCACAGGGTGCAGAGATGACAGAGAGCTGGGGGCAGTGAGGACGCACAGAGGCTGTGTGGCTGGATGAGAGATGGGGCTGCACGGAAGGGCAGGGTCCAATCCGCAAGCCCTTCTTGGCCGTGTCTGGCATCTGGGTTCTTTTTGTTGTTTTTTTTTAAGGATGATGAAGGCTTGATGGTATTCACATTGCTTAATTTTGTGTCATGCTTTATTTATTTATCTATTTATTCATGGCTGTGTTGGGTCTTCGTTTCTGTGCGAGGGCTTTCTCTAGCTGTGGCGAGTGGGGGCCACTCCTCATCGCGATGTGCGGGCCTCTCACTGTCGCGGCCTCTCCCGTTGCGGAGCACAGGCTCCAGATGCGCAGGCTCAGTAATTGTGGCTCACGGGCCCAGCCGCTCTGCAGCATGTGGGATCCTCCCAGACCAGGGCTCGAACCCGTGTCCCCTGCATTGGCAGGCAGACTCCCAACCACTGCGCCACCAGGGAAGCCCCATGGCATCTGGGTTTTATCTGATGACAGCAGGAGGAAGGTATTGAAGAGTTTTAAACGAGAGGGCGTCATGACTGGCTTTGTGCTGTGGAAGGACCACCCTGGTCGCACAGTGAACAGTGGAGCCGAGGATGGGGGGGACCAGGGCAGGGAGATGACAGTCAGGGGAGCGTCTGAAGTTGTCTACCTGCCACATGCCAGAGTCCTGGGGCTGAAAGAGGGGGCACCCCTCTGAGTAGGCGGTCATCCTCAGAGTCCCTCCAGGTGTCCCTCCCCACGCTGGGGAGTCCCAGTCGCCACTTTCCTCTCTCGGGGCAGCGGCCCCTCCCTTTGTATGGGGCTCTGGGCCTGTGCCCTGTTTGCCCAGTAAGCTTTCCAATGAATTCACCATCTGATGAAGAAAGCCATAGCTCTGCCTTTTATGTAACTTCCTTCGTGAAGGCTGAGGAAAGGGTCCACATTAAGCCAGACTTGTGCTTCCTATGGAGTTGACCGTTTTGAGGATGGTGACCTCGTAGAACACGGGATAGAAGGGTTTAGATCCGGGTACTTCCCTGCTACTCCTGTGCTGTGGTCATGTGACCCTTGAATCTGGTCCTGGGTCCGGGGAGAGGGCAGCGCGTCTGAGCCCCTCCTCTGAAGGCTGAGGGTCTGGCCCGGGAGGAGCCAGCAGAGTCCCCGAGGTCCCAGGCAATAATGACGGCTCCTTGGACATCCTGCCCCAGGGAGCTTACCCTCTACTCAGGAGCAGATGTAGCAACCCCCCACTGCACCAGGAGGCTGCACGAAGCCACTTTGTCCCTTGCTGTCTGCCACTGTCCCCTCTACCCCTGAGGTTGCAGCACGGCTTTGGCTGACTCTGCAGGAGCATGGAAGCTGCTGTGTCCAGAGCTGAGGGCTGCACAGCCTCGCTGGATGAGAGAGCAGAACCCCGGCTCCGTCAGGCTGGCGTTGGTGGCGAACAGGCAGCCCAGTGGGAGGCAGGGGAAGGGGACAGCTGAAGGCCGTGCCGAGGGGCTCCCGCAGGCCCCAGGTGGGTGTCCATCTGCAGGCCGGCCTCAAGAGCCACCTGTTCTATGACTTGAAATTTCCTGTCGTCCTGTTCTTGAAGATTTAGAGGGATCCCTAGTAGGTGGGGGTCAGGAGTTCTGGGTCCCAGGCCAGGCTGTATCCTGGCTCACTGGGTAATACTGGGCCAACCCTTCCGCTCTCTGGGCCTCAGCCACCTTTTTGAGAAACAAAGGGTTGGCTGTAGAAGTCCTCTGAGGCTCTCTGGAGCTCCTAGCACGCCAGTGACCATCCTAGGTAGGTGCCCCCAGACAGATGGATGGACAGGCTTCTGGTCGGACCCCTTTACCGCTCCCGGGGTGAGGGGGTGGTGCACATTTGAGGACTGAGACCTCAGGGCGGGCCCGGAAGCCTGGACCACGTTCAAACGTCGCAGATGGAGGCTTTTTCTGCTTCAGTTACCCTCTTTGCAGGTTTTGGGTTTTCAGGCCGGCTGGCAGCTTGGCTGAGCCATGGTGACTGTTTCTGAGCTGGCTGGGAGCAGAGTGGAGGACCTCAGGGTTGCAAATCTGTTCTTGTCCTTCCAAGAGTTTGAACGATTTCAAATCCAGAGAAACGACCTCTCTCTGGGTTCCGTGTGGCCAACCATCATGAAACCCTCTCTCGCACCTGTTCACCCTGCAAAGCGGGATGTGTCTGAATTATTTTAAACGGTTGGGTTTACTGATTAATTTCTCTGCAGCCCCATGCCTGGATCTTGGGTGGCCGCCACCGGAAAGGTGATGACAGATGTGGAGTCAGGGCCCCCAGCCCGGGGGACAGGCTCTCCTCCGTCGTGGAGGACCGAGAAAACCAGGCACAAGGAGTCCGATATGCGCTCCAGTTCTTTATAATTGAATTAATGCACGTATTTGGGTTACTCTCCAGTTGTATGCCTTGATAAACACATCGCGGCAACCAATTCCGATGATGATCATTCCTTGTCGAGAACACACGCTGGAGTGAAATTTTTGCCGAAGTCTTCCTCAGATGCTCCTCCTTCCATGTCCCTGGTGGGTTGCTCGCTGCTGGTTGACCCGAAGTGTTAATCGCCCCCTCTGGGAAGCCCTGCTGTGTCACGCCCCTGCCTCAGCCGCGCCGGGACCCTCCCGCCCCGCTCACCCCAAACGCCACAGCGCTGGAGAGGGGGCCTCTGTTCACAGCTGCAAGCCGCTTGCCCATGATCATCTTTTTCCAGTTGGGGGTTTCGTCTCCCTTTTAGAACCTGGCTCCCGCCAACCAGCCTCCTGCCATTTCCGGCAAGCACTTGTTAGAGTGACCAAACAGATTTTTTTTTAACACTAACAAAGCTATCTGGATACAGGCACTAGTTACTAAGCAAAACGAACACTGCTCCCTTCTGTGCCGAGAAATCCTGCAGCCCATGTGCCCGCCCATCCTTTTGAGGCCCAGTGGGGAGGTGGGCATTTGAGGACACGGCGGGGACCTGCCCAGGCCACAGGATGGGCCAGGGTCGTGAGCAGAGGGTGGTGGTAACACCTGCCTCCTTCCAGCGTCAGGCGCTGATTCATCTTCTTGTAGGAACCGGGGGCCGCCGCCCTAGGCTGACGTGATTTCTCTCCCTTTCCCAAGCAGGGAAGGACTCGCTCTGGGTCACTGAGCAAGGAAGTCACTTAATGTCTCTGGCCGTTGATGAACCGGAGGATGGGCCTATCGGTGCTGGTTTAGGAAGGCGGATGGTGTGCGAGGCCCGCTGCTCTGGGAACTCACTGGGGCTGGCTTCTTGCTGCCTGCCTTCTCCGGCCATCGGCCATCTCTGCCCGGGGACAGAAACCAGGCCAAATGCCTGGGGAACATTTAGCTTTTTGTTGTGAGGAGGAAAGAATTAGAAAGTCAAATGCTCCTATGCACTGGGAGCCAAGAGAAGGGGGCAGGGAGGCTGCTGGGGGCTGGCGGAGGCTCAGCCACACTGGGGGTGGGGGAGGGGGTGCTGGCCCATCTGGGGGGCTTGCCCATCCTGAGGCTGCTGCAGGGAGGGGGGTGGGGGTCCCTGCTCTCCAGCGGGACCTCTCAGCCCCAGTCCAGCGGGGCGGGGCTGACCGAAGGGAAATGGGTTGAAAAAATGCCAGCTCGAGCAGGGCACTTGATGCCAGGCGGAGGAGTCATCGGTGCCAAATTAAAGGTCTCTGGAGTGTTGGTTATGTCTCACTTTCTATAATAACACTTCCTTTATTTGGCATTATCAGAGCGTGAGCTATTCTTCCTTAGCGACTTTTCTAAAGCATGGAAACGCCTCCCCCAAACTTTAAAAGTTGAACTATTTTGTGTGTCTTTTTTTTTTTTTAAAAATTGTGCTTAAAAAAAAAAAAAAAAAAAAAAAATTGTGCTAAAATACCCATCACATAAAAGTTACCATCCTAGCCGTTTGTTTTTGTTTTTGTTTTTTTAAATAAAATTATTTATTTATTTTTGGCTGCATTGGGTCTTCGTTGCTGCGCGCTGGCTTTCTCTGGTTGCAGCGAGCGGGGGCTACTCTTCGTTGTGGTGCGCGAGCTTCTCATGGCGGTGGCTTCTCTTGTTGCGGAGCACGGGCTCTAGGCGCACAGGCTTCAGTTGTGGCACGTAGGCTCAGTAGTTGTGGTTCACAGGCTCTAGAGCGCAGGCTCAGTAGTTGTGGCACATGGGCTTAGTTGCTCTGCGGCATGTGGAATCTTCCCGGACCAGGGCTCGAACCCGTGTCCCCTGCATTGGCAGGCGGATTCTTAACTGCTGCGTCACCAGGGAAGCCCACCATCCTAACCGTTTTTAAGTGTACTTTCAGTAGCGTTATGTACATTCACATTGTTGAGCAGCCATCACCACCATCCCTCTCCAGAAGTTTTGTCACCTTCCCAAATAGAAACTCTGTCCCCATTAAACAATAACTCTCCATTCCCCTCCCCCAGCCCCTGGCAACCACCAACTCTCCTTTCTGTCCCTATGAATTTGACCACTCCAGTATCTCATAGGAATGTATGAATGGAATCATACAGTATTTGTCCTTTTGTGACTGGCTTATGTCACTTAGCATAATGTCCTCCAGGTTCATCCATATTGTAGGAGGTGTTAGAATCTCCTTCCTTTTTAAGGCTGAATAATATCCTCTTGTACGTTCATACCACATTTTATTTATCCATCCATCCGTCGATGGACACTTGGGTTGCTTCCACCTTTTTGGGTACTGGGAATAGTGCTGCTGTGAATATGAGTGTATTCAAGCTTTCTTTTACAAATTAAGAAAAAAAAACTTTAAAAAAATCTTTTTTTTTTCTTTCAGAAATATATTCATTTAAAACTTTAAAAAAATGTAGACAAGTTAAAAGAAAATAAATCACTCATAATTTCATAATCCAGGGAATCTTTTGGTGTACATCTGTGTACATTTTAGTATACGTACTTCTGTTTCACGTTTTAATGTATATACACATTCAGTTTCTAAAAACAGGATTTTATATTCAAACATAAGCTATTTCGTAACTTGCTTTTTTGAACTTACTGCTATCTTGACTCTGGCTGCAACATAATTTTCACGATTGCTGAGCATTTTAGTACATGAGCGTGCCACAGATTCCAACCAGTTTCCTGCTACTTTTCCAGTTTTTCCCTGTTACCAGCAGCCTGCGACATGGATCCTTGGAGCCAAACCTCTGCACACGTGTTTTTTTCCCTTAATAAGTATTTATATATTTATTTATTTATTTTTGGCTGCATTGGGTCTTCGTTGCTGCACGTGGGGTTTCTCTAGTTGCGGCAGGCAGGGGCTACTCTTCGTTGTGGTGTGCGGGCTTCTCATTGCGGTGGCTTCTCTTGTTGCAGAGCACGGGCTCTAGGTGTTCAGGCTTCAGTAGTTGTGGCACGCGGGTTCAGTAGTTGTGGCTCGCGGGCTCTAGAGCGCAGGCTCAGTAGTTGTGGCGCACGGGCTTAGTTGCTCCACGGCATGTGGGATCTTCCCGGACCAGGATTTGAACCCGTGTCCCCTGAATTGGCAGGTGGATTCTTAACCAGTGAGCTGCCAGGGAAGTCCCTGCACACGTGTTTAATTCTTTCTTTGGAGTAGATTCTTACAACCACAGTTGGTGGGTTAGAGGGTGTGCATGTTTTTTCAATCTTTTGAGCCATTTACATGTATTGGCAAATTGCTTGTCAGATGAGTTTTGCTTATTTATATTTTCATCAGCAGCACTGAAGAGGGTTTCCCCATACCCTCACTGACACTGAGTATTGTCCTTTAAAAATATCTTTGTCAATTTGAATGGTGAAAAACAGCATCTTGGTTTAAAAAGCATGCATTTCTTTGAACGTTTTTTATTTATATATCTGTTAGCCATTTGTGTTTCTTCCCTGGGGAATTGCTTATTCATGGCCTTTGTGTATTTTTTCCATGGGGGGGATTAATATTTTCTTATTAATTTGTGAGAATCTTTGTATATCAAAGATGTAAATTGTTTGTTATATCAATTGCAAACAGTTTTACCCCAGTTTGCCCTTTGGCTCTAAGTTTTGCTTTTAGTGCTCGTTGATACTAAGAAAAAGCTTTTTACTTTCATATAGAGACATGTCTAAGTGTTTTCTTTTTAACTTCTGTCTTTGGTGTCATTCTTAGCAACTACAGTGTTACAGGTACTCATCTACATTTTAGTTTATTCTAGCACTTTCATAGCTTAATTTTTCACACTTAAATCTTGAATCCATTCCTGAAATGATCTGATGTCTAATGTAAGGTAAAGAATTCAGCCTTACATTATCTGAACATTGTCCTTTTCCTGTTGGTTCCATATGCTACCTATGTCATGTGTTAATTCTCACATATTTTTGGTTCTGTTTCTGGAGTTTTCTGTCCAGTGATAGGAATCTATGTCCTTTTGCCAGTTCCACACTGTTTTAATATTTTAATTATTTTAGGGCATGATTCCCACAATTATAAAATTTCTTTGGCTGTGCGCTTGCATTTTATTTCCAAATGAACTTTAGAATGATTTGGTCAACTTGGAAAAAAATTCCTCTGTGATTCTGATTGAAATTGCATTAAGTTTATAGATAAATGCTGAGGGAACTGGAATCTTTATAAAATTGGATCTTCTCATCTGGAAGTTCAGTTTGTCCGTCAGCAGTTCACATGGTTTTCTCATGTAGGTCCCTGCACATTTCTTAAGTGTATTCTTGGGTATTTTGAATTGTTTGCAGGAAAGGTGAATGGTATCATTTTCCAGTTGTTTTCTAATTGTTTGCTGTCGGTGTATATAAAAGAAATTGATTTTCATATGTTTATGTAGTAATTGGTCTGTTCACTGAACAGAGAGTCTCTCTTCCTGGTTTTTACAGGTAGATCATCATAGCACCTTCGTAGCATCTTTTGTCTCTTTCTTTCCAGCATTTCTGCTGTTCAATCTCTTTTCTTGTCTTGTTGCATTGGCTACACTATCCAAAACAACTTTAAATAGTAAGGATGGTAGCAGGCATCCTTGTCTTTATTCTGACATAAATGGGAATGTCGCTAGTGTTTCAAATTTCTCTGCCTAAAGAGTGTTAAATGCAACCTAATCTTATTTTGATGTTTCAGAGGCATCGTTAGTACATAGTTAAAAATCATCCTCTAATACAGTTATATCACCTGGGGTCAATGGATCTTACTTATCTATTTGACTTGTGGGTCCCAAACTTCTACTTTTCTCTTACCTTCATTCTCTTTCTTTTGCTTTACTGACTTACTGAAACTTTCCTTGAATCTCTCCCCTTGTTCCCAAGCTGTCTGTTATCAATTATTTCTGCCGCCACTGGCTCTGCTTCCAAAAGTTATCCCTCTCCCCTTCTTTCTTTTTTTAAACCATTGTTTTAATTGCAGTCATAATCCATGAGCATGGATAACATTCCAAGCACTACAAAAGTGAAAATTCAAAAGCAAAAGTTTTAAACACTGCAATAAAAAGTGTCTCCCTCTCACACCAAATGCTTGTTCACTCCAAAAAAGGCAATGTTTTGTATCCTTACAGATATGTTTGATGCATGTACCAAGAGATATATGAATATATATCTTCGTATTTTTAATACAAATAGCAGTACACTATTCATGCAATTAAGTGCCCTTTTTCACTTAATATATTGTGACAATATTTCCAAACCAGCACATATGGATCCCTTATTATGCCATTGAATGCAGGTGATATAATTTATTTAGATAGTCCCTGATGTACCTAGGTTTTCCCAGTCTTTTGCTGTAACAAAAACAGCTACAGTGAACATCTGTATAAATATAAGCCTTTTCTCTCCTTTCCTGATTTTCTGCTCTTAATTGACTTACTCTGACCCTGTCAGGAAAGGAAATAGATGAACTATTCAACACTGAATGTACACTGAGAATAAATAGGTTCTGAATGAGGGTCTGATGAGTCTGTTGAGCAAAGTGAATAGATTTTAGTCAAGGACTTTGTATTGTTTGTTGTGACTATGAAATGGATGTTGTGCTCATTTTTTAAATTGTCACCCGGCATTGTTTACTTCTGAGTTTGCCAGTTAAATCATCCCTCCCACCCCCATCCCCAAAGATGAGGTCGATCTTGACCCAACCAGGATGTGACCTGCATCCACCATAGTTGTCATTTATTCTCAGTTAGTTCCATCAGCATTATATACGGGCAAGGTGAGTCTTACCTGGCCGTGCAGCGTCCCCAGAGATGCAGCTGGGTGCCCTGGGAGGCACCTGTGCAGTTGGAGAGTCGCGAATCACAGTGCGCTGAACCTTGAGCGATGCGGGATGAAGGGGGAATGGTGGAGTATGTCTTGAAGGATGTGGGAAGAGTTATTGCACAGTATCCCACCTGATGCAGCAGGTGCAAACAGAGAGACTCGGGTGGAGCCAGAGCATCAGGCAGGAACCTCATCTACGAAGACATGGGGGGGTCGGAAGATGTCTTCACAGGACCTGGGCTGGAGCAGCTTGTGAGATGATGCTGGGTGTTTCCAGCCGCGCCTGCACACAAAGAAAATAAGCACCATCCGTCACTGGGATGTGGACCAGGGAGGTTTTAGTGAGATGCTGCTGGGTATCGAGGTCGTGGGCGAGATCAGGGTTTCCAGATGGATAAGCAATTCTTCTCTCACTTTTCCCTCAGGCAGGACAGCTTTTGTTAACCACTAACATTCATTTCTTTCTGGTTCCAAAAGCACTGAGTGCTAATTTGAGAAATTTAAGAAAATATAGGAAATACAAAGAAAAAAATAATCTGAAATCCTGTCCTCTAGAGAAAAAACACCGATAACGTTTTGGCATACATTCTTCTGGTATTTTTTCCTATTCCTTTATACATGAATCTTTAAGCGGAACAGAATTATACATATTTTTTTGTAATCTATGCTTTTTATTTGCTTCATTGGAAGTTTTTTTCCATGTTTTTAAATATTCTGTGACTTTTCAGTAGTCTCATACAATCTCACTTTATGAGAACTATAGCATAATTTATTGAAAACCAAGTCCCTATTACTAGATACTTAGGCTGTTTCCAGTTTTTTCCTCTCTCCCTCCCTCTTTTCCTTCCTTCCTTCCATCCATCCATCCTTCCTTTTCCACCTAGAAATAATCACCACTAACATTTTGATGAAAGTTCTTCAAGGGATCTTGCTGTGTGTGATTTTGCATACATTTAATGCCATGTCGTTTAGTAACCTGCCTTTTCTACTCAGCAATGTGTCATAAATATCTGGTCAGAAGAAGCTCTACAGCATCATTTTAATGGCTTATTGTGTGGTTTGCTAGCTTTCACATACACAACCCCCTTGGTTTACCTTACGATGCAAATAATTTTTTCTAGTGTGATATTTGCCTTTGAATTATGTTTGTGGTTTTTTTAAATATAAAGGTTACTTTTTATATCATATCAGTACTTTTTTTCATGAGTTTTGCCTTTGTCATTCTACTCCCAAACTAAAACTTTCTCTAGCCAATCTCTACTACCCCAACCTCTTTGTTTTAGTTCATGCTGTTCCCCCTGTCCAGAGGGCCTTCCCTACCAGTTTCCAACTGTTGAGATACCCTGCCTGTTGTTCAGAATCGATCTCAAACTCCTCTTTCCCCATGAAGCCTCCTTGATTCTCTGTAACCAGACGTTTTCTCTCCATTAAATTCGTGATGTCCCACCTGCATTCTTTACACACCTTATTTAGGACATTTATCATATTCTGCCTTATGGTATAGTTATGTTCTATGGAATATAATCTGTCTGAAGGCTACAACCATCTCCCACGTCTGTGACCCTAGCATCATGATCTCAGTGCTTGGTGCATAGTAGGGCCTCAATAATACTTCCTAGATTGAATCAAGTTGCATTGGGTGGACCAACAGAGAGCAGGCCTAGCTCAGGGAGCTGGTTGGAATGACTCTTAAGCAAGACCAGACATGGGTTACTTTTAGTTCCTTTACTGATTGCGGAATTCTCCATGTTTGTGGTGTGTGTTCCGAAGAGGAACGCATTGTTCCTAAGAATTGCACATTTATATTTGTTGGCTTTTTGCATCAGCCAGTGCCAACCCAGTGACATCTGGCACGTTTGGCAAGAGGCCTGGCCCTTGGGACACTGTTATGAGCAAACAGTGATTGAGGAGCAGGCCGGCCGTGTCTAATCCAGCCCATGGCCCATGACAGTGACCTGGCCAGGTGAGTGGAGAACTTAGCCTTATCTTATGTAACACAGATCAAGCCTGGATTTCATCATGAGCCCTGGCTAGATGGGAGGCTTGGAGACCCAGCCATGTAAGATGTTGAGATCCCTGCTGTGTCTTCTTGTTGGGGGTTGTGACCTGTCCCTAAAACATAAGGCGGAATAGTACATATGACGGGGTGCTCAGTTTCATTAGTCATCAGGGAAATGCAAATTAAAGCCACAAGGCACTCCCACTATATAGCCACCAAAATGGCTAAAATAAAAAAGAGACTACCAAGTGTTGGTAAAATACTCTGGTGGCAGGAGTATAAACTGGTCTAATCATTTTGGAAAACTGTTTGGCTTTGTCTACTAAAGCTGATTATGTGTATACCCTGTGACCCAGCAATTCCACTCCTAGGTATATAATCATCAGAAATGTGTACATATGCTTACCTAGAGACGTGTTAGAATGTACATAGCAACACTATCTGTGATAGTCCCAATCTGGACACTAGCCATAAACCCCCATCAACAATGAAATAGAAAAATCAATTGTGATATATCATATCATATAGTGGAATGTCATACAAGAGTGAGTGTGAATAACTCACAACTACATGCAGCAGTCATGAAAGCACAATGTTGAGTAAGAGAAGTCACACACATACTATATGATTCTACTTGTATCAAGGGAAAAAACAGGGAAAGCTAATGTATGCTGTCAGGATATTGGTTACCCTGGTTGGGTGGAGGGTAGTGATTGTGGGAAGGGGCACAGCCTGGGGGGGCTTCTAAGGAGGGGAGTGGTGTTCCAGTTCTTTGTCTGGGTGCTGATTACACAGAGTTTTCAGTTTGAGAAAATTCCCGGAGCTGGATGCTTATCTGAGCAATTTTCTGACAAATATTGTATGTCAGGAACAAGTTAAAATGTAATTGACAAGGGTATGTACCCCCCAAAGAATTGAAAGCAGGGACTCAAATCGATATTTGTGCCCCTATGTTCATAGCAGCGTTATTCACACTAGCCAAAAAGTAGAAGCAACCCCAGTGTCCACTGATGGACGGATGGATAAGCAAAATGTGGTCTATATATATAATGGGATATTATTCAGTCTTAAAAAAGGAGGCAATTGTGACACACGCTGCAGCTTGGAGGAACCTTGAAGACATTATGCTGAGTAAAATAAGCCAGACAGAAGAAGACAGATACTGTACGGTTGCACTTATATGAGGTGCCTAGCGTAGTCAAATTCATAGAGACAGAAACTAGAAGGGTGGTTGCCAGGGACTGCGGGGACCAAGGGGGTTTGGAGAGTTACTGTTTCATGGGTTTCGAGTTTCAGTTTGGGAAGGTGCAAATGTTCTGGAGAGGAATGGTTAGTGATGGTTGCACAACATTATGAATGTATTTAATGCCACTGAACTGTGCACTCAGAGATGGTCAAGGTGGGCAATTTTATGTGGTGTGTATTTTACCGCAGTAAAAAAAAATAGATGCAAATAACGATTGACAGTACAAAGCTGGCTTAGCTGAGGGGCCCGTGAGAAGCCCAGGAAGGGAGCTCTGAGCGCAGAGGGGCTTGGGAAACTGCTCCCGGGGTGGGGAAGGCCTGACATGACCTTGGAGGTGGAAGTAGGGTCAGAGCCGCCGGGCAAACAGGCTGACATGTCGAAACTGGCACACTCGAGGGTGCTTGTGCCAGCCTGAGTGAAACTTCTCTTTCGCTGGCACATCTGGCCCAGTGTTGGCCCCCATGGCGTCCAGGTCTGGCCGTGTTCTGACCTCAGTGTAGCATTCCCAGTAGGTCCTGGAGACTGGGAGACCTCAGAGAAGGCGATCTGGGCCGTGGCAGGGCAGGATTTCCCACGTGGGCTTTATTCTGTGGAGTGAGAGGTTGGAACCACAGTCCTGACGTGACAGCCAGGGCCTGCTGCCCACAGGACATTTCAGAGTCAAGTTCTTCCACCCAAGGGCTGGACCGTGCCAGGCCCAGGCCCCGGTCACAGTGAGTGCCTCCAAGTGGGACAGGGCTGTGGAGACCCATCTGTCTCACTGTGGGACAGAGGTCCGGCTGACCGTGTGGGCGGCCAGAGACCCAGCCTCCGGGTCTGAGCTGGGGGGCCCAGTGGGGGCGGAACTCCTGCTTCCTGTCTGGGCCAGAACCCTGGGGAGCTATGGGCAGGTGTTTAGTTTTGAGTGTCCGCTTTGCAATGGGAAGGCGTGGTGATAACTCGTTCACCAGCAGGGACAGGGTTCCCAGAAAAGCTGCGTCCCGACACCTGGATTTCTGGGGCCAGCCTGGCCGGTCAGCTCAGGCTGCTCTGCCGGTCCCAGGACAGCTGCCTCTCCACGGCCTTTTCTCGGGGGGGGGGGGGGGGGCGGGTCTCTGGAGCCAGGGGTATGGCATTGGTGGCCTGGAAAGGCTTAGGAACATTTCTGGAATACAAAAGAACTCACTCAGCCAGCAGGTGGATGTAGGAGGCATAAATCCAGAATAATTTTTCCTGCTGAGACGGTTTTGTTATAAATCTATGGAGACGTGGGAGGTCCTCGGTGTTCGTGATATTATCCCTGGCTTCTGCAGGCAAAGGGGCTGGGGGTGAGGGCTCCATGCTAAGGAGAAACAGGATTTGCACCTAAAAGATTTTTTTTTTTTGGTTCCTTGGGATCTGGTATCTCTCTCTCTCTCTTTTTCTATTCATGCTGTTGATAGGGAACAGATAACCTATCTCTGGTTCTTTAGGAACTGTGAGAATCCTCCCCTCACCCCCCCAAACGCGTGAGTAGGGTAGAAAAGGAGGCAGCCCAAAGGTGGAGGGGAGTGGGTTGGAGAGAAGGAAAAAGGAAAGAATGAATGGTGAGCAGATGGGCCCTTGTGTTCTGATCAAAGCTTGCTAGTCTGGGGGTGGGGGAACTGAGAAATCTTCTAGGCCATTGTTTCCCAAAGCGTGGTCTCAGGCTGCAACAGCAGCACCTGGGAATTTGTTAGCAATGCAGAGTATTGGGCACCTTCTCAGACCCACTGAATCAGAACTTGCATTTTAACAAGATTCTCCAGGTGATTCATATGTGCCTTGAAGTTTGGGGGGAGCACTAACTGGGCCACATTTCCCGGCCCAGAGATGTGAGGTGGCTTGTCTGTGATCCCACTGGTGGTTAACCGCAGAAATGGGACTTTCCCCCTGCTGTTTAGATGAGATGGGGCAGTAGTATCTCACGTTTGGTGCTAAGGATTCCGCACCTGGATGAATTCATTTGCATTTTGTATCTTGGGGACAAAAGTTTTGAAGTTGGAGACCTGCCTCTGAGTTAACACACAGAGCTGAATACCCTAAGGGCTGGTTTTGGGCTTGGTTTTGATCCTTGATTTGCCATCCAGTCACTGACATTTCAAAACATACTTTGTTCTTTCATCATCATCATTACCAACACCACTACCATCATCACTGTCATCACTGCCATCATCATCATCACCATCACCATTACCATCACCATCACCATCACCACCACCAATCACCATCACCATCAGCATCAACATCATCACCATCACCATCATCATCACCATCACCATCATCATCACCATCACCATCAACATCAACATCAACATCATCACCACCACCACACTAACATCATCATCATCATCATCACCATCACCATCATCATCACTATCACCATCACTATCACCATCACCATCACCATCAGCATCAACATCATCACCATCACCATCATCATCACCATCACCATCATCATCACCATCACCATCAACATCAACATCAACATCATCACCACCACCACACTAACATCATCATCATCATCATCATCACAATCACCATCATCATCACTATCACCATCACCATCACCATCACCACCATCACCATCACCATCAGCATCAACATCATCACCATCACCATCACCATCACCATCACCATCACCACCATCACCATCACCATCAGCATCAACATCATCACCATCACCATCACCACCACCACCACTATCACCATCACCACCACCACCACCATCAGCAGCATCACCATCACCATCAGCATCAACATCATCACCATCACCATCACCACCACCACCACTATCACCATCACCACCACCATCATCACCATCACCATCACTGTCAGCATCAACATCATCACCATCACCATCACCACCACCACCACCATCACTATCATCATCATCATCATCACCACCACCACCACCACCATCATCATCTCATCACAGCACTGGCCCTTTATCAAGCACTTACTGGGATCCATGCCCTGCGCTTAACACGCAAGTTATCTCACCTGTCACACCAACCACGTACTAATCTCATTTACAACTGAGGAAACTGAGGCTCAGAAAGATATATACGTAATGTGCTCACAGTCACTTGTCTGTAAAATAGAAGAGATGGAATTTGGACTGGGGCCCATGTGACTCCAACATCACACTTATTTACAAACTCAGGAGGTTAGGTAAAACTGTAGTATGTTTTTGTATTTGTGACATACTCCAAATTCTATGATTCTGGGGCAGAAGTTATCCTGTAAGTGCCAAATTTGTTTTGTTATTATTACCATATTTTAAAGTGTATCAAGACATTTTATAATATAAACACAAATGTCTGTGTCGGTTTAAGTTTCCAAATGCATTTAAATTGTATTTTAATTACAGACTGAAATGGAAATTCTATATATCTCAGTTAGTTGAGAGAAATGAATCCTAAATGCTCAAATAAAATGTGATTTATGCTGTTGCCAGAAGAAATGGGTCTTCGTTCCAGATTATACATTTTAAGAGAAAGAGAAATTTGGGAGTCTGGGGGTGCGGGGAGCCCTGTGTGAACATGGAGATGTTGGATTAGATTTATGACCCGTTCAGCTGGACATCGATGCCCAGGGTATGACTGACTTCTCCCAACTTCTCCACAGGTTGGGCTGATTGGTTTATTGTATTTGTAGCCTATGGTGAGGTCAGTTGGCAAACTAAGTCCTTAGGCTTGATACAAAGAAACATTTGGTGAACTTGCATTGGGCAGGGTTCTTAGTTGCAAATAACAGAATCCACTGCTCACACACACACAAAGGGATTCATTAAAGAGTTTAGATAACTCTCAGAATTGTTGGGAGGGCTGAAGAAAAGATTCTAAGTGGACTTTCAGGAACAAAGACCCCAAATCTCTCCCAGAACAAGCCACCAGGGAGCCGCTGTCTCTGCCACAATCAGGAAGTTGCAGAACCAGGCAGTGGAGGCATTGCTGCAGCCCCAGAACCACACCTCCCCTGCACTGCCCACCCCGTGGAAGGATGCCCCCTGCCCTGGCTCTCTCCCTGCAGATTCATACGGGAGCCTAACTGGCAGAGCTTAAATCACACACAGGCCTAGCTGCAAGGGAGTCAGGGAAAGGTTTCTGTTCTCCAGCCCCTGGCTGCGGATCAGAAGATTTACAGCCACCACCTTGGTAGCTTGGCCTTGAAAGAAAGATAAACAGAAAGTGTCCAAGTCTGTCACTTTTTATATTAAATTTGAGAACTTAAGACATTATTCCGTAAACATAGCAAATAGACTGACCCACAGTGCCCAAGAGAGCAGGCCTAGGGTAGTATGGAAAGCATTCTCAGACCCATCTCCAAATCTCAACCATCCCTCTTTCAAGGCTCCGTGCCACCTCCTCCAGGAAGCCTTCCTCCCAAGGTGGAGGTCTCTGTCCTCTGCATTCTCAGAGCACTTTATCTGCCCACTCTCTAGGAAGTTATGATATTCTCCTTTATTTGATAGTTATGTGCTTCCAAGTTTTTTCTTCCATTTCTTTTTGACTTTATTTTTTAAATAAGAGAATATTGTGATACAGTACCGTTGAAGTACCTTTCATTCTCCTATTTAGTTCCATAAAACTCCATTCCTCCCAGAGACAAATTGTATAGTTGATTTGTCTTTCCATGTTTTTTCAACTTTTACTGCATATGAGTATCTACACAGAATACAGAGTGTTGTTTTATGAGTTAATGAGTTTATCTAAATGCTAGATGTATCATTTTATAACTTGCTGTGTTTTCAAGATGGATCCGTGTTGCTTCATTGGGCTCTACTTCATTTTTTAAAAAATTAATTAATTACTTAATTTATTTATTTTTGGCTGCGTTGGGTCTTCGTTGCTGCACGCAGGCTTTCTCTAGTTGCGGCGAGCGGGGGCTACTCTTCGTTGCGGTGTACAGGCTTCTCATTGCAGTGGCTTCTCTTGTTGCGGAGCACGGGCTCTAGGCACGCGGGCTTCAGTAGTTGTGGCTCGCGGGCTCTAGAGCGCAGGCTCAGTAGTTGTAGCACACGGGCTTAGTTGCTCTGCGACATGTGGGATCTTCCTGGACCAGGGCTCGAACCCGTGTCCCCTGCATTGGCAGGCGGATTCTTAACCACTGTGCCACCAGGGAAGTCCTACCTCATTCATTTTAAGGGTTATATGATATGACATTGTGTAAACAAGCTACAAGTCATTTATCCGTTTCCTATGGATGGCCATTTAGCCTTTCCCCCTGTTTTCTCTTATTATAAACATGGCTGCAATAAGCAGCTTTGTCTGTATTTCCTGGAGTCATGTGTGGGATTTTTCTAGGATGGACACCAAAACCCATAATTATTTGGCTCTTTCCAAAACTACTAGATGCTGGCCGATAGCTGTTCAAGATGATTGCACCGATTTCCACCAGCTCTACATGGAGGGTTTCATTTCTCCCTGCCATAGCTAACAGTTGGTATTGTCAGACTTGTATATTTTTGCCAGTCCAATGGGTGTATTGTTTAAATTTGCATTTACATTGTTCTTTAATTTGCATATGCCTGCTTATTAGTGAGGTTGAGCATCTTTTCATATTTTTTTTGGCTGTTCAGGTTTCCTTTTCTGTAACATGCATATTCATAGCTATTGTATGTATGTGTGTGATCTATTGGTTTGTCTTTTCTTATTTATTTGTTGAGTTCTTTATATATTCTGGATACCAAGCCTTTGTTATGTGTGCTGCCGTTGTTTTCCCCCAGTCTGTCGTGGTCCTTTTCTACTTCTGTCCTTTGTATCCTCTGATGTGGTTTTGCCACATGCAAACGCTTGAATGAGGGCAGACTGATGTTTCCCTACTGGATGCTGCCTGACTCAGAACCTCAGTGTCTATATCAGTGAGAAAACCTGAAATCCCTTTAGGAGCTGCCCCGTGAGGTGGGGAAAGCAGAATTCCTTTCCCTCCTTCCCACCCGATACAGCTTTCTCTGTCTAGGTGTATTCGTTTTCCAGGGCTGCCCTAACAAATTACCACAAACTGGGTGACTTAAAACAGCAGAAATTAATTTTCTCACAGTTCAGGAGGCCAGAAGTCTGAAATTAAGGTGTTGGCAGGGTTGGTTCCTTCTGGAGGCTCTGAGGGAGAATTCGGTTCCTGACTCTCCTAGCTTCTGGTGGCTGCTGGAGACCTTCGGTGTTCCTTGACTTGTAGCCACGTCATTCTGGTCTCTGCCCCTGTCTTCACATGGCCTTCTTTTCTGTGTGACTCTGTGTCTTCTCCTTTTCTGTTTCTTATAAGGACACCTGTCATTGGATTTAGGGCCCACCCTAAATCCAGGATGATTTCATATCAAGACCCTTAACTTTGTTACATCTGCAAAGACCCTGCTTCTAAATAAGGTTATATTCACAGGGACTGGGAATTAGGACATGAACATATCTTTGGGGGGCTATTCAACCCACTACATCTCAGAGAACAGCTAGGTTAAGAGGTTAAGATCAGGGTGTGTGTGTGTGTGTGTGTGTGTGCAAGAGGGTGCAGTGTTGGGAGGATATAGGGCAGGAAAAGTACATGCCCAGAGGAGCAGTATATTCTGTGAGGTGCCATTCCCCAGAGAGGAGTGGCTGTACATGTTGGACATCGTAGTTTATCACATTTTCTATCTGTTCAGAGTCCCAGAAAACAGGCAGTGGGTATAAAGGAGGATGCCCCCTGGCTGAACATCAAAACCTGGCCCACAACAGAGCTGAGCAGGTGGCCACACCCCTGCAAAAGTGGGCTGAGACGGGACCCAGCACGGGCTACTCTGACCATTAGCAGATATCGAACTTGTCCAGATCCTGCCCTTTTGAAGATCAAAGAAAACAAACAGGACCCATAGAAAATACAGAGCAGAACCAAGGAAAAAAAGAGTACCATTGATCGACCTTCGTTATTTGTGGATTCCTTATTACCTACTTGCTAAAATTTGTTTGTACCCCCAGAAACAGTCCTCACGGCCCTTTCACAGTCACCCTGGGATGAGCAGAGTGGGGAAGGCTCTGAGTCACCCCGAGGGCACATTCCCAGCTGAGGTTGCACAAGGCTACGCACGGCCTTCCTGTTTCAGCTCATGCTGTAAACAAGCGTCCTTCTTGCGGTCTACTTGGTGCCACATTTTTTGAATTTTTGTGCGTTTTGTTGACGATTTCACTGTTTAAAATGGCCCCCAAGTGTAGGGCTGAAGTGCTGTCTAGTGTCGTAAGTGCAAGATGAGCCTCACGGAGAAAATCTGTGTGTTGAATAAGCTTCCTTCAGGCATGAGTTATGGTGCTGTTGGCTGTGAGTTCCAGGCTAATGACTCAACTATATATTAAATAGGTGTCTTTAAACAGATACACACACGCAACAAGGTTCAGCATTGATGGATCTACGATAACGCTGCGGCCAGAGGCTCGTAGGAACGTAACGCTGTGTTTCCCTTAGGAGCAATGGTTCAGTGTTTGCACATTGAGTGTTCCCGCAACCTTACAAAGCGTGACCACCGTGAAGAAGAGAGTCAATTGTATCTGAAAGAGCCCACCTCTGAAAAGGATCAAACCACAGGATCCAGGAGCAAATGTCAGGAAGTTGGCACCCTCAAATGGCAAGAAGATACTCTCTGTGCAACCAAAGCCAACACTCCTCAGTCGGGGACAGTCTGAGATTAAAAGGCAGCAGGATAAGATGGACGTGGAGATGGAATATAGGGAACGATGACAAGAAAACTGAAATGTTCATTGAAGGATCCAAATCCGTTTAGCATGCAGTAAGGAGCAAAAAATGTGTCCAACAATAGATGAGTTAAAAAACTCTCCTATGGCTATAAAGTGAAATGTGTATGATTCAGCTATTAAGGTATTGTTGTATAATATTATACATAATATAATTAAATTACACTATATCATATTACTTATTGACTTAAAAGGAGTACAGGAAAAAGAGAGTATTTAAAATAGTATAAGCATATGATAATTTTTAATTTTTTAAAGATGTATATGTACTTATTTATGAAGGTCTGGGTGACTATATTAAGGTATATAGGGTAGGATAAAGGTTACTTTTAGTATATAACATGCATATGTTTCTGTAGTGTTTGATTTATTGCAAATAAATGTATTGGGTTAATTAACTTGGGTTAAAAAATTAAAGCTGGGAAGCACTTCCTCCTCTGTTATCTCTTGGTTCCCACTTGATTGGCAGTGTTTATCCCATGGCTGAACCATCTGTGTCTGTGCCCGTCTCCCTCTTTAGACAGTGAGCCACTTAAGGGGGCAGTCTTTGTATTTCTAGAAACGGACACACTGGGCAGCTAGTGTAGGATGCTCAGGACATTCTTCCTGGGGGAGGAGTCCCCCCCGCTCCCCCCGCCCCCCCCCCCCCCCCACCGCATCCTCCTGATGCTCCAGGCTGCCTCGGCCTCAACAGCCCTCCCTCCCTCCGCCAGCCTGAGCTTCTTCCACGTGGGAGCACCTGGGCGGGTCCAGTGAAAGTGGGAAGATGAAGAACTAATGCCTCGAGCTCATTCATTCTGGTGACCAGAAGTCGCGTAGAGGCTGCTTCAAGGCTTCTGAGAAAACCTTTGGAGTTTTGGGTGGAGCGTGGGAGTTGAGGGTAGTGTGGTGGGATTGTCCAAAGGTCCACCGTGTTGGTGTCGGCTCAGCCTGCCTCCCCAGGTACCGGCACCCTGCTCACCTGTCCCAGAGCTCCCGAGAGAAGGTCCTGACCTTCGGCAGAAGGTCATGCTGAAAGGGTGTCCTTGTCCACAGAGGTTCCTGGAGCTGGACAGATCCCGCTGAAATCTGGAGCAGGGTTTGATAAATGCTCTAAATGCTCCCACTCGTGTGTGCTGGAGTTCGGTTAAAAACCGTCTTCACAAACACAATCAGGAGGCCTCTGAGGGAAAGAAGGCAGGCGGGAGTGAGGTCTGCGTGCTGACTCATCTCCTCCCAGGGGTGGTGACACACGGCTCTGACATTTCCCGCGGCCGCAGCCCCCAGAGACAGCAGGCCTGGCTGTGCTGAGGCTCTGGACCCAGCAGCCTCTGATGGAGTGATGGAGGAGAGCCGGCGGGGCAAGTGGGGGCCAGGTACCCACTGGGTCCTAAGCCCTGGAGGGACCCCTCTCCTCCTCTCCCTGGACAGTGGGAGAATTTTCCTCTCGTAAACAAAACAAACAGGGGCTGATGGGTGGAGGCCCCAGGGACAGGCTGGGTGGCCCTTCCTTCAACCTCTGCATTTGTTTTTCCGGGGGGCAGATCGTGGAAGCTTCTCAGAGGCCTGGAAAGCCGCCTGTGGGTCTCATCATCTCATTTGGATCATCTTATTTGGTTAACCGAGCGCCATGGCCTCTTGGTGCTGGCGACGGCTCTGTTGTTTTTGGAGAAGAGGCTGTGAGCCTTTCAGACCCTTGTCCGCACAGGCAAGCGGCCCTGCAGAGCACAGAGCGAGGGGGCAGGTGCTCCCTGGTGAGGGCAGGCCGTGAGGTGTGGCGGGCAGGGCCCCTGCAGGGTCGGGAAGCATCCCTGAGTTGTGACCCACCTGCCCACCAACTAGCTGTGTGGCCTCTGTGGTCCTTCACTTCACTGGGCCTTGGCGGCCCCGCTTTTGCTCCATAAGGTCCAGCTGGATGGTCTCTGGCATCTCTGCTGGCTGTCTGCTTCCCTGAACCATTGCAGGGGCCGCTGGGATGGTGGGGGCTTCCTCCTGAGCCCCCCTCCTCCCCTGCCCCCCTTTCTCTAACCCATCTCTCCAACTTTCCCCTATTTTATTTCCGAAGCTGAAATCCCAGGCTGTTCTGTGGAGGCGAGGAAGACGGTGCCTGCCTCAGCTTGAAAACCGGGGCCAGGAAACGCTCCCCATCCATCACATTCTCCTTGTCACGTTAGAAGGTCCCAGAAGGTCAGCTTCCAATCTCCCCTCAGTACAGAGTCTTATTTGTATTGCCTGGGGGACTGCCTTTCACAGGGCTGGTGGAAAAATACCCCTTGTCCTCCCCAGAAAAGGTGTTAGAAATGTATTATTTTGAAGCTAGACAAGAAGTAGAAGCTGGGAGAACATTCCAATATATTAAAATACAAGTATGGGATATAAATATTTTTAAGTGTTGAGTGCATCCTATTTATTTATTGTTGATGGAGAATATCTTGTCTGCTTTCGGGAAGGATCTGTGGCCGAGGTACAGGGGGTGGCTTTTGATATGAAAGTGTGTTTTGTGGCTCCCTGAACGGGGTGTGGGAGAGAGGCTAGGGCGGCCCCCTCACTTGACAGAGGAGGGGCCTCGGTCCAGCCCAGCCGGGAGACACACTGGGGAAGCTGCAAGGCCTGAAAGGGTGCTTTTCGGAAAGTCTGGATCAGACATGATGTTATAGGAAAAAATGCAGCGTCTAAGGAAACAGCGCGTGAATAGAGAGAAAGCCGGGGGACAGGGCAGGGAGGCGGAGAGGACATAAAGCAGATTGTCATCGGGAGCCGAGGAAAGGCGCTGCCTGGAGGGGAGGTGGTAAAGGGCACTCTGCTCCCCGAGGGAAGGCCGGACGTCGGGGTAGAGCGGTTGCAGAATAGCTGGTGATGCCGGCAGTCAGGCTGCGCATTTCTGAAGCATGAGGACTGGCGGAGCCTCATCCAGAGCCACTGGCCTTTGGTCTGTGCCCAGAGGAGTGACCGTGGCCTTGGGAAGCCTCCCTGTGCAGGGCTCGTTGTTCCCCTTGACCCCCAAACCTTTGGGGTGGGGAACAGGGTCCACAGAAGGGAGCCATCTTGCCCAAGACCCCCTTTGGAAGGGACTGGGAGGGCTGGGCTCTGCCCCCCTTTGTCCCCTCCATGTTGCAACTGAAGAGGGGTAGGTGTCACATCTCAGGCTGCAAGCAGCTTCCAGCAGTTTCTCAGAGCGAGGATCATGGGTCATACCCCCGGCTCCAAATCCTGCCTCTGCCACTTGCCAAGTGACCAGGGTGGGTGGGCAGGTTAATCTTTGTGCCTCAGTTTCCTCACCTGTACAAGGGGGTTAATAATAGTGCCTCCTTCAAAAGGATGTGAGGATTAAGTTAATTCTTTTTAAAAACAGCTTTGCTGAGGCATAATTCACATACCGTAGAATGAACCCATTTGAAGTACATAGTTCAATGGCTTCTAGTATATTCAGAGTTGTGCAACCACTACGGTCAACTTTCGTCACCCCAGAAAGAAATACTGTACTCACCAGCTGTCACTCCTCTTTTTCTCCCATCCATCAACCCCCTTTCCCAGCCCTAGGTAACCACTAATCTACTTTCTGTCTATAGGTTTGCCTATTCTGGACAAATTTCATATGAATGGAATTATATACTATGTGGTCCTTTGTGACTGGCCTCTTTCATTTCCCATCCTGATTTCCAGGTTCATCCATATAGTAGCATGTATTAGAACTTCGTTCCTTCTTACGGCCAAGTGATATTCCATTGTATGGACATGCCCATATTTTATTTATCTGTTTATCAGTTGATGGATATTTGGGTTGTTTCCACTTTTTTGGCTGTTTATGAACATTTGCGAATAGATTTTTGTGTGGACATGTGTTTTCATTTCTCTGGGGTACATACCCAGGAGTGGAATTGCTGGGTCACATGATAACTCTATGTTTAACTTTTGAAGGAACTGCCAGACTGTTTTCCAAAGTGGCTGCACCATTTTACATGCCCACAAGGAGGAATGCAGGAGGCTTACCACTCTCTCCTTATCCTCGCCAGCGCTTGTTAATATTTGCCTCATCCGGGTGGCTAGGCAGTGGCATCTCATTGTGGATTGGGTTTGCATTTCCCTAATGGCCGGCGATGTTAAGCCTCTTTTCAGGGGCTTATTGGTCATTTGTACATTTTCTTTGGAGAAGGGTCTGTTCAGATCCTTTGCCCATTTTAATTGGTAAGTTAGTTCTTAGACGTGCTTGGAGGAAGCTTATGGAAGTTATTGTTAGGGAGAGTCCCCGGGGCTTGGCACGCCAGACTCCTCACCTACCTGTGAGCAGGATTTTGGGATGGAGGCGGGGTGGTGATGCTGCATAAATGGCCAGGTGTGCAATAGTGGGTGGCTTTCTGTTTTCTTCAAATATTCCCCCACTTGGGGAGAGGCTGGAACATTTGCAACTCGCCACGGGCCAAATACCCACCTGCCCCTTTCTAATTTGGTTTTCCTACATCCCTCTGGCAGGGCACCTGGCTGCCCACACTTGCTGCCTTTGACAGTGACTTCCTTGCTGCTCAGGTTTTGGATGCTGTTCATCCTCAAGCCCCCAAGAGGCTGCTGGTAGGGGTGTTGGCAGTGATGGGAGCCCCATCAAGATGCCCCGAGTCCTGCCCCATCCCCCTCCGTCACATCACGTTATCCCCGTGCTGTTGTGTACCAGCTGCTGGCTGCTCAGGTGGCCGCTGGGCTCTGTATAAGTTTTTTCCTTCTCCTTTTCTTCTTGCTTAAAAATACTCAGGTTTTTCCAGGAGTTGATCCATCCTTGGTGATGATTGAACTTGGGTTTGGTTTGACCTCAGCACGTCAAGTACATCCTCTGTGCCTTCCTGGAGACCTGTGTGAGCCTCAGGGGAGGAGCCCATCGGGGACCTTGAGGATTAAGCCCCCAGGCTATACGTCATCCCAGGTGGTGGGACCAGGAGGGAGGTCGGTCCTGTTTCAGTACAGGGCCACGTGGGGCTAGGGGAAATTAGGACACCAATGGTCCAGATGGACACATCGGGCAGAGAGCTGGATGTTGTAATTGAAATTCCCATGAGTGAACCAGGTCCCCACAGCCAGCTTGTTAATGACCCCACGGGTGATAAAACTCCTGTCTGCTCCTAAGGATGGTTCTCTCCTTCTTTTCCTGGAGGCCATGTATATTCAGACCCTAGTTCCCCATGGCTTTCACTGCTTTGCCCTTTGAAACTAGCATCTCCGCAGCCGCTCCCTGCCTGCGCTGTGCCGGGGAGAGCTAATTTTTCATCCCACAGTATGATATCTGGCAATTGTGCCTCATCCTATTTTTGGTTTCCTCCCCCATCTTCTCTGTTCATCCGTGCCTATTCCAAGCGTGCTTCCTCTGTGATTTCCCCCCGCTCCGTTCAGGCCCTCATTTTCTCTCTGGGACCTCTCGGCATGTTTATGATCATGATCATTCTGGCACCGGGATAATTTGTGCTCGCTCACGTGTGCTCTGCAGAGGCTCTGCCGCCTCCCCCCACTCCTTCTTGCGCCCGTGAGTCATTCAGCCAGCACCACCCCCCCGTCCCCTTATAGGAATGCGGTCTGCAGCATCCCACCCCTCTGGTCAGCCACACCAGGACCCAGCCCAGGGTTGGCAGTTCTGGTCAGGAACAGTTTTTCCCTGGACACTTCGGAACAGCTGCCTCTGCTTTCACAAAACATCCTCCCCTCCACCGCCCCAGGCTTTTCTTCTTCCCCACCCCGCCCCCCGTGATCACACCTACTTCCTCACACCAACCCTCCTGTGTGTGACCATTTCCAGACCTTTCGTGGTCTCAGTCACCACCCCTGACTCCTCCTAACGTGTCAGTGCCTCTCTTGATACGGCAGAGCTGGAATACGACCCCGTCAGGGTCAAGGGCGTGTTGTCTTTCTTGGTCAGCATGCGTTTGGGTTCCTAAGGAGTTTCAGAATTACATTCTTTCAGCAGCAACACTCACTCTCCCCACACCCCGAAATCCCCTCGAGTTTGGTTCATAACTAGCAAATGGTGACTTCGATGGGACAGTGGCTTTTATTTCCCAGTGAGCCTCCTGATCAGACTACGAGGATGCCGTGACCTTTGATGGAGAGCAGGCGCGAGGGTCCAGGGGGGCCTTACACACCAAGCAGCGGTCGGCTTGTCAGGGCGTAACCGCAGCCTCCCAATCTTGTGCTGTTGTTTCCGATTAAACTATTTGTTTTACTTATTCGTGTTACAAAGGCAATGCCTGTTCATGGTAGAAAACTTGGAAGACAGAGACTAGGAAAAGAAGAAGGACATGCAAGGAACAGTTAATCTCACCAGCCCCTAACACCCCAGAGCGTCTGTCACCTTGTAGACCTTTATCTATGCATGTATGTTTCTGTAGTACGCAGTCATACTGCTTTTTAGTTAATATGTTGTTGCTGTCTTTCTATGCTGTTGTGAATAGTCTTATACTCTGTAGTTTTGTGTGGCTGCATAGTATTGGTGTCTGTGGATGTACCACGACTTAATCAGGCATTAAAGGTGGACTTTGGGGCTGTTTTCAGCTTTTTTGCACTCTAAGCTTTACTGCGTTGATTATCCTTCTAAGTGGATCTTTGTGCCACTCTCAGTGTTCCCTTAGGATAAATTCCCGGGTGTGGAACTGCTGGGCCACAGTAAGTACATGTTGTATCACATGTTGTTTTAATACGTGCTGTGTCATAGATGTCCCCCAAATCATCCCAATTTACAGCGTGTGCAGTGCTTGTCCTTATTTCCTCGTATGTATTGGGCATCAATTACTCTAAAATATATTGGCCAACCTGGAAGGCGAAAAGTGGTATTTGATTGTTTTAATTTGTATGTCTTCAAAAACTTACAAGAAAGGCTGAACATTTTCCCTAAGTTTATACTTTGTGGATTACCTGTTGGGGCATTCATACATTTTTCAGTAAGAGTTCATCTTTTTCCTTAATGTACTCTTTATATGCGAAAGATTGTAACTTTTAGTCCATCTTTTGGCTTACAGATATTTCTCTCAGGTTGTTATTGATTTTATTGTTATTGAAATTTTAAAATTTGTGGTGCTTTTTGACATCAAGTTTAAAATTGTCATATAGTCAGATACATGTTTTGCAGTGTTTGCTTTTGGTGGCATCCTGTAGAACAGCGATCTTGACCCCAAGAGTATACAACTACTTACTTTTTCTTCCAGTAATTTTTGCAGCCTCATTTCTTACGTGTAAACTTAATCTGTCTGAGATACCCTGGTAGAAGGAAAGGGAGTAGAGTGTAGCTATTATACTTCCTGGATGGTCAACCAGTTGCCTCAACACCACTCACTACCTAATCTGTATTTTTTTAAATTAATTAATTTATTTAACTTATTTATTTAATTTATTTATTTTTGGCTGCGTTGGGTCTTCGTTGCTGCGTGTGGGCTTTCTCTAGTTGCGGCGAGGGAGGGCTACTCTTCGTTGCAGTGCGCGGGCTTCTCATTGCTGTGGCTTCTCTTGTTGCAGAGCACGGGCTCTAGGTGTGCGGACTTCAGTAGTTGTGGCACGTGGGCTCAGTAGTTGTGGCTCACGGGCTCTAGAGCGCAGCCTCAGTAGTTGTGGCGCAGGAGCTTAGTTGCTCTGTGGTATGTGGGATCTTCCTGGACCAGGGCTCGAACCCATGTCCCCTGCATTGGCAGGCGGATTCTTAACCACTGCGCCACCAAGGAAGCCCCCTAATCTGTCTTTTTTGTCTCAACTTTCTCCCCGTTTTTTGGATATAAACAGATCTTATTTTAGACTTTCTATTTGATTAGGTTTTTTTCTCTATTCTTATGCCAGTTCATTACCATTTTGACTCTTGGGGCTCACGATACACTTTAGGACTTCGGGAGGCTTGGTGATCTGTACACCAGCACCAAGAAGCAAAGGATTATTCATGTTGTTGTACCAAGTTTTTGAATACACTTACAATCACCAACCTTGCTGGTGAGAGTAAACGATCTGTAGTTTTTTAAAGCTAGTCTCCAGGGATCCTGAGTGCAGTGACTTTGTCTTTGGAGCCAGCGAGGGCTCGGATGTGTTGGCAGCGCTTGGTCCCCTGCCCCTCAGCCTCGCACAGTGCCTGATCCCCAGGAAAGGCAGGTCTGCATCACCCCGGGTCCCTCAGTTCCCACATCTCATAATCACATCCGTTTTTCTTAAAAATCAGCAGTCCCACTCTGCTGACTCATGTTCTCTGACTCTTAGATGCTTTTCTTCCATAATTGGGTGTGCCGGGCACCATCCTTGCTTTTTCCTTCCCGAGGTAGGGAATCCAGGGTGGAGATGTGGTGGAAGACACGGAGGTCCAGCGAGTGAAGGATGCCCCTTTCCCGCTCCCCTCCCTGGGCTGTTGCCCTGACAGTCGGCAGGACAGACCGTCCCCTGGTGCCCTCGTCCCAGCAGCCTCTCTCCGGATTCCACTTCCTGAGCTGCAGGGAGCTTGTGGGTGGAAGCCTGCTGGGTGGTTTGCCCAGACTCCCAAGAACTCCGTGGTCACACCTTGGGCAGGGCCTAACGTGGGCCTGGACCACGCTCAGACCACGCTCAGCCCTGCTTTCTTTTCCGACAGTGATGCTGACGATGACAGTGGCCTCGGTTGATGACCGGGCAGTAGCCGGGTGATGAAGAGGAAATCCTGCAGGGGCCTCCTGTTCACAGATCATAGTTTAATGACTGAGCCATTAAGGGCACCCTGTGCCCTTAACAGTGAGAGGCGTTGTGGGGAGTTAAAGAAGCCTGCTTCTGCAGCGCCTGGTCCCGCTAGCTACAACCAGACCCTGGGACCTGGCTGCTTCGGTGAGAACCCTGACTTTGCCTCTACTGTGATACTCAGACGAATGACTTCACTTTTCTGTGCCTCAGTTTCTTTATCTGTAAAATAGGGTTGTAAAACAGGGGTGACGTGAGGATTAAATGAGTTGGTCTATGTGGACGTTTTCCAGCACCTGGCACATGCTTCGTGTTTCCAGTTAGTATTATCGTGGTAGTTGTGTATGTGCCTGTCTTTCCTACGGTTCTAGCTACTGCAGGCTCTGTGAGAGCCTTTGTCCTTTATTTTTATTTTTTTGTGTTTTAAAAAACTTTATTGAAGTAGAGTTGATTTATAATGTCGTGTTAATTTCTGCTGTACAGCAAGGTGATTCACGTATATATATATACTTTTTCATATTCTTTTCCATTATGGTTTATCACAGAATACTGAGTATAGTTCCCTGTGCTACACAGTAGGACCTTGTTGTTTATCCATTTTATATATACTAGTTTGCATCTGCTCATCCCACACTCCCAATCCATCTCTCCCCCACCCGCCCCTCCCCCTTGGCAGCCACAAGTCTGTTCTCTATGTCTGTGAGTCTGTTTCGTAGATAAGTTCATTTGTGTCATATTTTAGATTCCACATATAAGTGATATCATATGGTATTTGTCTTTCTCTTTCTGACTTACTTTGCTTAATTGGATAATCCCTAGGTCCATCCGTGTTGCTGCAAATGCTATTATTCCTTTTATATGGCTGAGTAATATTCCACTGTATGTGTGTACCACATCTTCTTTATCCATTTATCTGTCGATGGGCATTTAGGTTGATTCCATGTCTTGGCTATTGTGAATAGTGCTGCTATGAACATAGCGGGAGCATGTATCTTTTCAAATTACAGGTTTGTCTGGGTATATGCCCAGGAGTGGGCTTGCTGGACCATATCCTCTGTTGTTTTTTGTATTCGCCATCACACAGCCTGCCGCAGAGTAGATGCTCAGCAAATATCTATTAATGATAACACTAATGCCAGTTATTGGCATCCGTTAGCGTGCTGGGCTCAATCACATTATCTGATCCCGTCTTCACCAAGTGTTTAAATTAAGTGTTACATCTGTTTTACAGATGAGAAGCCTGAGGCTCAGGGGAGTCTTAAGTCACTGGCCAGAGGTCGTCCAGCTGACAAGTGGCAGGGCCAGGAGTCGTCTGTGGTCAGCCTGGCTTCAGAGCAGAGTCAGGGTGAAAGGATGGGTGATGAATGGCACAGGGGCGGGGTGATGAATGGCACAGGGGCAGGGTGATGAATGGCACAGGGGCGGGGTGGGGTGGGGGGAAGGAGCAAGGGAGACACGTTTGAAAGAGGTAGAGAATGATGTTCATTGAAGGAATTTGATAGGATCTAGTGAAGTGGGTGTCGTAGGGGTGAAGGGCTAGTGGGCAGTCAGGAGGGGAGGTGTGTGGACCTCACGTCGTTTGGTTTGCTAGGGAAGTGAATAGCGAGGGGTGTGCAAAGAGCTTGGCATGACAAGGGGCTTGGACAGTCACTTTGGCCCCCACTTGGGCTCGTCTGGCTTGGGAGTGGGGGCTGTAGGGGGGTGAGAGGATGGAGGACAGCTCGGACCTGGGCTCAGACGACTGGCGGGAGATCTGGGGTCAGATGGGAAGGCGGGAGCCACAGGAGGCAAGCTCACACGGGGGGAAGGAGGGGACATCAGGGTGTCCCAGCCCCGAGAGCTTCACGCTGCAGAGGCCACAGATCTCAGCTAGATGAGGGGGCTTGTGCTTAGGCAGTGCGAAGCCAGGGTGGGTGTTTGGGTGAGGCTCGGAGGGGCTCCTTTTCCCCTGGGGGAATGGGGCCGTGTAGCAGGCTGCGTGCATCCCACGTACACCCTGGAGGAGCTGGACACGACAGCCACGGGTGCAGCAGGTGGAAGGAGGGCAGGCAGGGGGACGGGGTCAGAGTGGTGGGCAGGGGCTGGGTGATGGGAGGCCAGAGAAGGCATTTGGGTTTCATTCCAAGCGTGGAGGGAAGCTCGGGGTGTGTGTGGAGCTGAGAGGTGATCAGATTCTGTTTGCATTTTCGTAAGATCACCTGGCTGCTCTGGAGGAATCAGGGGAGAGGCCTTGGGGGTTTCCAGGTGAGAGATGATGGAGGCTTGGGGTGTAGAAAGGATGATAGGGAGAAGTGGACACATTTGGGACCCGTGTCCATTTGGCGGTCACGCCCCCGGGACTTGGTGGGTTGCTGGTGGGAGCAAAAGGAAAGAGAAGGACCCGTGCGTGAGTCCTTCTCAAGCGTTTGTGTGACTCCGGACCTTGGTGCCACTTGTCAGAGGATGTGGGTCCCGTGCAGAAGGGCGAGAATATTGGTTTCTTTGTCCCCATTTTGTGGCCCTGGGAACATCGTGCAGGCTGGGGAGCAGGATGTTAGAGGGGGCAGCAGATGCAGAGAAGGAAGACCAGACCTTGTCACCCAGTTTCTCTGGCTGTGCCCAGCCTCCACTGGGCACACTTGACCTTAAAAACCACTGTGGGCTCCAGGGGCTGGAGAAGCAAGTCCCAGGGACCCCAGGCTTTCTGCAGCCCAGCCCTGGGGAATGGTGGAAAGTCTCCTGAGAAAATGTGCCACCAATGATTTTTTTTTAATTAAAAAGAATTTTTTTTTATTTTTGGCTGTGTTGGGTCTTTGTTTCTGTGCGAGGGCTCTCTCCAGTTGCGGCAAGCGGGGGCCACTCTTCATCGCGGTGCGTGGGCCTCTCACTGTCGCGACCTCTCCCGTTGCGGAGCGCAGGCTCAGTAGTTGTGGCTCACGGGCCCAGTTGCTCCACAGCATGTGGGATCTTCCCAGACCGGGGCTCGAACCCGTGTCCCCTGCATTGGCAGGCAGATTCTTAACCACTGTGCCACCAGGGAAGCCCCTACCAATGATTTTTTGATGAGTGAGACAAGAGTGGCTTGGGGCGGAGTTAATTTTCAGAAGCAGGAGGAGAGAGCCCAAGTTCATCTAAGGGTATCCCAGCCTACCCTGGCCTCTGTGGTCCAGCAGCAGGAGCTTGTGATCCAGTCCACCCCCTCCAGAACTGTTCCCGCGGTTCACCGATGAAGTGGGAGGATGTTTAAGGGTGGGCCGTGAACACGGCGCTCCTGGCCATCGGCCCTGGACCGAGGGAGCCAGCGGGAGGGGGGTGGAGGTGAAGGTGGCTCCCCAGCCTGGCATCTCAACTTGGCCATGAATTTTCCGCTTGTCCTCAGTGCACTGCAGAGGAAATACTCCTCATCCTCTCTCACATCCCCCCACCTTAGACTCTTGCTTTGGGACTAATTTTCTCCATCTAAACCTAAGGCTGCACCTGGTTGTTTTCCTCGGATTCAGATCTTGGGAGGAGGTAGAACCCAGGGGCCTTGGCATGCCTGGTCCCTTTGGTTTACCACCAGGGAGTCCTCTTACCCATGCCGCAGAGCCTCTAGAATGTTCCATTTCCACCCTCTTCCCAAGGCTGTGTGGCTGACGCTGACATAAACCGAGTGCAGAGCCGTGACCAAAATCAGAATCTTCCTGGAATTTCCAGGCACTGAAAGAAATAGAGTAAAACAACCAAAATCCCATTTGACATTTTCAGAGATGCTCTGGACCAGAAGGAAAAGAATCTATAACTTAACCAAGGGCCTGCAGCCCCGTCTCGGATGCTGCCCTGTGAGACCCCGGCCAGGGCTTGGTTTCTTCGCTTTGAAAAATCAGGGTGCTGGCTCTGTGATCCCCCAGCCCCTTCTGGCAGTAACGCTACCCGATGCCGTCCCCGCTCTCGTTACCTCGCGCCACATAATGCGAGGGCCGAGGTGAACACCCTCAGTTACGTCTCTGCAGAACTCAGACCTGAGGAAATTGAAAAACACTGCAGCCAGCGTGGAACAGGGTTTACAGTGGGTCCACTGGAGAAACCATTCAGGGGATCACGACTTGTAAGGCTCCAGAGTGGCCGGGGAGCCTGGGCCTCATGAGAAGGCACTTTACCTGGAAGACCCCAGGAAGCCCGTCCTTGAGGAGGGAAGAGCAGAGTCAGAAATGGAGGTGGAGGGCTTCCCTGGTGGCGCAGTGGTTGAGAATCTGCCTGCCGATGCAGGGCACACGGGTTCGAGCCCTGGTCTGGGAAGATCCCACGTGCCGCGGAGCAACTAGGCCCGTGAGCCACAATTACTGAGCCTGCGCGTCTGGAGCCTGTGCTCCGCAACAAGAGAGGCCACAATAGTGAGAGGCCCGCTCACCGCGATGAAGAGTGGCCCCCGCTTGCTGCAGCTAGAGAAAGCCCTCGCACAGAAACGAAGACCCAACACAGCCAAAAAAAAAAAAAAAGATACCAATTTAAAAATTAAAAAAAAAAAAAAGAAATGGAGGTGGAGCCGCCCGCCGCCTGTGGGCGGGCACAGTGGAAAGAATGCCGAATTGTGAGTTTCAGGTGTGCCCCCTGTCCCCGCGCTGCTGCTCTCTGGTTACTTTCATTCCCCTGACCGCCCTTCCTCTCTGGGAGGAAACGGTCCCTTCAAGCCCCAGCCTGGAGTGACCTTGTGAATTTCACCACGCCTAAGGTTCTCCTGGGTCTAGGGTTTGTGCGAAAGCAATCAGGAAAATGCAAATGAAATCGGGAATCCCCCCCCAAACAGCGTCATGCTCAGCGTCTGTCTCCCCCAGTCTCCAGTGACTTCAGGTCTTCGGTGCCCCCGTCTTCTACACCATCACCTTCCTACCACGCGGCATGTTTGGACGCTCACGTGTGGCCTGTGACTATGGAGTCGTCCCTCCTGCCTGATCGATGGTGGCTCCAAAGATGCCAAAGTGTAGAAAAGTGTGCATCTCAGATTGTCGAAATACAGAAAATCTCGGTCCAACAAGAGTTGGAAGCTGTGACTTCACTGGGCCAGCAATGGTGTCTACCCCTCCTTCAGTGACCCCGCTGCTTGGGGGGGGGGGGTTCTAGAAGAAGATGCCTTATTTGTGAGCAGGCTTGTATTTGTGCTGGCGCTCAGGGTCCCGGGGAAGTTACGTCTTTGTGCCTGAAAGCCATCGGGGGTTGGCTCGGACACCCACGGTGGGGGCCTGGGGACTCCTGGGTGAGGCCGGTCGATGGCTGTCTCTGCTGCTCTCTATCTGGACATGAGTCAAGCCAGCAAGTCTGGATTTCTCACCTCTGGGAGGCAGGGGCTGGGGTGGGACAGACCTGGGTTTCCTCCCCGCCCTGCCATTCCCACGGGTCAGCTCTCCGTGTGCTTGTCCCCTTGGCTGTAAGACGGAGGTTACCCTGAGGACTAAGGGACGTGGCAGGGAGACCCGTGCCTTGCTCACAGGTAATAGCTCACAAGGGCCACGTGCATCCTTGCCTTCCTTTCCTAGGTTCTGGGGGAGGTGGTGACAGATTGGGCAGGTGCCCGTCCTCCAGGAGTTTCTGATACTGTTTGGAGACCTGTCTGTCCCCCAGACTCATAGCTGGGGTGGCCACCTGCCTCATGGGCAGGCCTCCCACTGCTGCCTCCCAAACTCAGCCACTCAGGGCTGAATCTGCCTGCGGCCCCAGACCTGCCCCCACTCTGGATTTCCCCTTGGTCCCTGAAGACCTCAGGGCATCCCAGGTCCTCCCCCTTCTTCACACGCTGACGTCCAACGCCAGGGCTCCTTAACCACCCCTACAGTGGCTGTCCTTCCCCGTTCCCCATTGTCCCACCCTGATTCAGGCCCCCAGCCCGCACCGTCCCACCCAGGTTTGCAGGGCCTTGTGGCACAGTGGTTGTTCTCACCTGTCATGGGCGTGTTATCCCCATTATCTTAGTGTATTGAACTCTTTATTTTCCCATTAATATTGAATCTAGGCTCACAACCACTGAGGAGTTTTCTCTGTTCTCCCTCTGCTTGGGGCTGGGTTGGGTACCCCTCCTCTGTCCCTGCCTGAATTCCTTGTGTGTTTTCCAATTGTGGCCTCCTTGCTCTCCCTCCAAACTGCCAGGCACACTCCTGCCCCAGGGCCTTTGCACAGGCTGCTTCTTCTCCTGCAGTGCTCTTCCCCTGTGTAGCTACATGGCTCACGCACCAGCTGTCTTAAGGTCTTCACTCACATGTCACCTACTGGGTGAGGCCTCCACGACCATCTCTGTGGTGCCCGCAGTGCCCCTCTCCGACACCCTGTTCTCCTTTCCTGCTTTATTTTCCTTCATAACAGTTACCATTTCCTCACACTCCCTACGATCTCTCGTGTGCCTTGTGGATTGTGTCTCCTGAATCCCTGGTGGCAGGGATTTTGTGTGTTCACGGCTGACCCTGTGCCTGGCATGGTGCCTGGCACGTGGGCTTTCAACAGATATTTGCTGAATGAATGAATGAATGACGTGCATTTAGCCCATGTTTAAATGGTCCATTTTGGCTTCTCTACTAGATTCTGGCCTCGTGAAGGGCCAGGGCCTTGTTCTGTTTGTTTTGGCCATCGTATTTCCGTGATGCCTTTTTGATGAATGAATGATTGTCGCAGCCTCTGTCGGAATTCTCTCTCTAAATAGAATTCTGAGCGTGCCACTTCGGTCTTTGAAAGGCTAACTTTTTGGGTGGTTTCTGTATACTCACCCAGTCTGTTGTCACCTAGCCACGGCTGGGTACCTGCTTCCCTCGCCCCCAGCGCCCCACACTCACACTCGGGGGTCATTATGCTCTCACTTTGCCCACTGATAAAGCCGTGTGCTTTCACGGACGTGATACGTTCCCACCTCCAAGCCTTGGCTCCTGCTGTTCCATCTGCTGGGGATGCCCTTGCCCTTGGCCTCCTGGCAGACTCCTAGGCATCCCTCAGTTGCTTTGAACCCTTCTTTCCGGTGCGTCCGTCCCACCACCAGGGGCCCACTCCCTAGATCATGCCTCCCTCCTTTGCTAGAATATGAATGCTACAAGCCAGCTACCACATCCCGTGCCCCTTTGTGCCCTTGGGCCTGGCACAGTATCTGGCATGAGGCTGACCTGCATGTTTAGTGAATCAGCAAAGAAATGAATGATGCGTCCACACTGATAACACAAAGCTCCATGTGACTGAGGGTCAGAATGAGTGTGGTCCCACCCGACTCCTGGAGTATTTTAATTGTTATTTTTTTTATTGACGCATAGTTGATTTACGGTGTTGTGTTAATTACTACTGTACAGCAGGGTGATTTAGTTTTACATTCTTTTTTTAAATGTTCTTTTCCATTATGGTTTATCGTAGGATAGTGAATATAGTTCTCTGTGCTAAACAGTAGGACCTTGTTGTTTATCCATCCTATACATAATAGTTTGCATCTGCTAATCCCAACCTCCCCCTCCATCCCTCCCCAAACCCCTCCCCCTTGGCAACCACTAGTCTGTTCTCTATGTCCGTTTTTCTGTTTCATAGATAAGTACATTTGTGTCATATGTTAGGTTCCACATATAAGTGATATCATATGGTATTTGTCTTTCCCTTTCTGACTTACTTAGTATAATCTCTAGTTGCATCCATGTTGCTGCAAATGGCATTATTTCGTTCTTTTTTGCGGCTGAGTAGTATTCCATTGTATATATGCACCACATCTTCTTTATTCCTGGAGTATTTGAAATGCCATTGGTTAAGGGATCTGGCTGAATCCCTGCAACATTAGAAATGCTCACATCCAGAGAGGAGTTTCCCTTCTCCCACACTGCTGACGACACGCTCACCACCAAGAGGGGTGCCAGCTTCTCCCAAGCCCTGGGCAACTGTTTAGTCCCTTCCCGTCCCCCCAGGAGCCTCTGAGACTGCACCTCTCCAGTGGGGAAGTCGGAGTCCAAGGGATACAGCTAGTTGCATCCTCTGGGGGCCTCTGCGAAGGCAGGTGCAGGCACTGAGCTGGCAGCTGTGGTGTCTTTCTGTGCCGACTCGGCCTTTGGGGAGGTGGCCTGGCTGCAATGCTCACTCGCCGGGCCTGTTGAGTCGTGTGCCCACCTGAGGACCTGGTGCCGAAGGCCCCGGGCAGCTCAGCAGGGGCAGGGCCGTCCCCCCTCATCCCCAGGCCTTTGGCTGTGTCTGGGCCTGGGCCTTAGGTTTATTCCACAGGTTTCCTCTGGACTCCAGGTGACCGTGGGGGCCTGTGAGCTGGGCCCTGGCTTCCTAGTGAATGTTTTTAAAGCCCCACCAATCCCGGAAACAGAGATCTCCCTAAAATACGTTTACCAGGACCTCTTTGTTTCCGAAAAGAGCTTTCCTCTCTCCCTCAGATGACTGATTTCTTGCCAGTTCCTCCCTGGCGATCGATCCCTGTGTGCACCCCCTTGCTCCCTGTGCTTTGCACCGCTAGGGGTGGCGTCCACCTCTCCCTTGGACCAATCTCTCTGGATCACATTTGAGAAACAAAGGTTGGATGATCGGGGGGGGGTTTCACTCCTTGTATTTTAAAATCACCTGGGGAGCTTTTAAAAACTACCCATGCCAGGGCCACACTTGGACTAATTAGTCAGAGTCTCTGGGGGTGGGGAAACCACACTTAAAAAAAAAAAAGCTTTCCAGGCGATGGTAATGGGCAGCAGAACTGGAGAAGCGTCGGAACAGATGATCGTTTTCCTCCAAACCCAGCTGTTCCTTCCGTGCAGGCCTGTGCTTTCAGGGGTCCCCGTCGGGGCACAGATGCTCGCGCCCATCGCCCTGCCTGGACTGTTCCAGGTGTGAGGGGAGCGTGCACGCCAGTCCCCACGTCGCAGCGCCCAGGGGTTAAGCCTGAGGCCTGGGGTCTTTTTTTTTTTTTTTTAAATAGATGTAACTTTATTTATTTATTTATTTGTTTGTTTATTTATTTTTGGCTGTGTTGGGTCTTCGTTTCTATGTGAGGGCTTTCTCCAGTTGTGGCAAGCGGGGGCCACTCTTCATTGCGGTGCGCGGGCCTCTCACTATCGCGGCCTCTCTTGTTGCGGAGCACAGGCTCCAGACGCGCAGGCTCAGTAGTTGTGGCTTACGGGCCTAGTCGCTCCGCAGCATGTGGGATCCTCCCAGACCAGGGCTCGAACCCGTGTCCCCTGCATTGGCAGGCAGACTCTCAACCACTGCGCCACCAGGGAAGCCCTGGGGTCTTTTTCATGGTGTCTGCTTGCTGGGTCTTTGCAGACCTGAAATGAACCTTGCCAGGACCGCTCAGTGCTGGGTCCTGAGAGAGGTGAGAAAACTTGTTCCAGGACTTGACAGCTGAGTCTGGGGGGCTCCAGGCACTGCACCCACATGCCCCCTCCCAACACCTCTAACCCTCAGAGCCTGAACCAAACCCTCCGAGTTCTCCACCTGGACACTGGTGACCCCATCCACTATGGGGGATCCAGGAGAGCACGGTGTCCCCCACTCCTGACTCTCCCTGGTCCCTCCTCTCTCTCCGTCCCCACTCCTTGAGCTCAGGTCTTCATCATGGTTCACCTTTGCCAGGTCTTTTCGTCTCCACCCTCATCACCCACCTGATCTGGCCTTGACTCATCACCAGAGCACCACTTGCAGCAGAAAGTGTGTGACAGCTGCTGCCACCTGGGCCTGAGTGTGCCCGGGCCCCAGTACACCTTTGCCTACCTCTGTGCCTGTCTCCGGCCGCTGCCCCCACGCAGCCCTCCTGCTGACACACAGCACGGACATCCTTCTCACGCGTGGCTGCTTTTTGCTTCTGAGCCTTTGCACATTCACCCCACCCGCCCCCCGCCCTCCCCCCGCCGACTTCTTGGAAGACTTAGCTTGTCCCCTGCTCCCAGCAGTAGCTAGTTCCTTAGCAACTCACGGGGGCCAACTGTTGATACACAGTCCTTCCCGGCGACCATCAGACTCCCTCCTGACCCCAAAGCAGAGGATTCCATCATCTTCCTCCTGGGTGGTACAGACCCCCGGCACTGCTGGGTTAGATGGAGTCACTGGAGCCCATTCTGTCTGTGGAGACTAGACTGATTTGTTCTGGCACCATTGTCCCATCCACAGTTGAGGTTCCGCAGGCCCCTGGGGTATTCGCTTGGAGCCCTTGCCTGTACATCACGCCCCTGGCAATCTGATTTGGCTTCCACAGTTTACATGGATATGCGCATGCAACCCTTCTCTTCACTCCCTCCTGCAAGCTCTGAGCCTGTTTCTTCACATCTTCCTGCTGCTCTGACCCGTGCTGCTTTCTGGAATCTCCCTAGAGCCAGATCCCCCTGAGGAGAAGCTATCATAGACCGTGGAAGGGACAGCTTTCCCTGAAAAGAGGGGCAGGAAGTTTTCCAGCACCAGGCCACCCGCTGAGGTCAGTGGAATAATCACTCACCTCCGTGCTGCAGTCTTTACAAAACCAAACCAATCGAACCGAAATGTATTTTTTTCTGAAATAGCTAAGAGGATAATAACATGTTAGGAAAAGAGGAAGCTGTGATAAATGCCGATGTGCCCACCCTCCAACTTTATCAAATTGCAACATTGTGCTTTTTTTTTTTTTTTTTTGCTTTATCCCTTTGTTTAAAAAAACCGTTTGGTCTTGATAAAGCCCCCACCTTCACCCCCGACTCCAGCCTTGGAAGCTGGGGGCGAGCACTGTGGCGTGAGGGTGAGGACCCAGAACCAGCGGGCAGGCGCTCCCCTCTTGTCCTGCCACACGCTCCTTAGAGAATGCAGGGTTCTTCTGCAGTGGCGGCCCAGCTCCCTCTGACCCTTCCCTCCCAGCTCATCCCTGCCCTGCTCCTCACTTGTGGGCAGAAAGTGGGCAGAGTGAGTGCAAAGGGAGACCCCATCTCTTTAGTGTCCAAAAAGGAATGTACATGGATGGTAAGAAAAAAATACAGTGACTCCTGGCTCCATCTAATTCTCTGCTTCAGGGGTCAGGAGAGAGGCCAGTGGTCCAGACTCCCCATGTTGTTTTATATTTTTCCTGTACCATTTCCTCTGCCTGGAGAGCTTTCCTCCCCTCCCCCGTACACCCAGCTCCTATCCATTCCTTCAGACCTAGCTCAGATGACACCTCCTCCAGGAAGATTCTCTGCCGGCCCGTTGGAAATCATCTCTGCGTTTTCTGAGCCCTCTTTGCGCATAATCGGTGCCAGGAATCTGAGTTTCATCCATGCTTTGTCCCCTTCCCACCAGACTGTAGGCTTCTGGAGGCCAGTGACAGTGTCTCCTGTTCCTTTTTTTATCCGCCCCCCCCCACCAGCCCCCATTGCCCAGATCAGTTATGACGTGAAGCTGGAGTGCAGGGAATGTTTGCTGAGTGAATATTTGTTTCCTGCGGGGTCCCCAGCACCGAGAGCAGATCCTGCACGTGGTGGGCAGTGCATGAAGATTTGTTGAGTGAATGAATGAATGAACGAACACTCAGAGTGCCCTATCCCTGGGGCGGGCTTGTCTCCACTAGCAAGATTTGGTGAGCATTTCTGGTATTCCGAGCTGGACCTGGATCTTTCCCTGAGTCTGATTCTGGAAGGAGTCGGGCGTTGTGGGATGCCTGGGCCAGGGGCCACGTCCCTGTAGTTCACTCACAGCGGCCCCCCTTGAAGTCCAGCTCCCCGTCCCCTCCCAGCCCACCCTCCCCCACTCCCCACAGTGAGACCAGTGGCCCCCTGAAGCCACAGGGCTTGCTGGTTTGCAGGAATCCCGGTGTGTTTTTTCCCAGTGAGTGACTTTAAATCATCTTTAAAATGATTGCTCAACTCGCAAACCCCTGCAGGCGCGTGTCTGGGGTGGTTTGGATCCCGCTAGGCATTTCATTCCTTTCCCCGAATTGCTCGTTATTTCATTTGCATAAATTTTAGTGGTGAGATATTGCCCCACGCCTGGGAAGCTCAAACAGACCTCGTAATGGGGCAGCAGAGACGAGCGGCAGGGTCTCCGTCTGGCCAAGACACGTGTCTGCCGATTTTCTCAGGCCGGGTCCTCAGCACCAGCTCCTGCAAGAGTGGCCGAGGAAGGAGGCTCAGCCCCGCCTGTCCCGCTCTCTCTGCACACGGTCACCCAAGGCCCTGCCCGGGAGGGAGGCAGAGGCCAGATGGACCCTCGCTCCCACCTGGGCCCTGGCATCCCCGCCCCATCAGTCAATCCATCCTCACCGACTTATTGAGACTGTCATACTGACGGCCAGGCGCTGGGTACTGCTGCCGGGAGACGGCGGAGCGAAAGACGCAAGGAGATAAGACCCTTGAGTGGGGGCAGTGCGGACAGGACGAGGCAGCTGTGTTAGGTACCAGGCCCGGGGCCGGGCTGTCGGAGCTTTGGGGGCAGTGTGGGGGGTTGGGGGGAGGCAACTCGGGACCTGGGGGGTGACGCTGGGGACTTGAAGAGGGTCTTGAAGGTTGAAGAGCCAGGAACCCTGTAGGGCTGAGTTTCCCACCAGGTGTGCCCCAGGCGGCGGGTGGCGGGGAGCCCCGGCTGGCCTCCCAAGGATGGGCAGACACGTCCGGGGCTCCGGCCCCCTCCGGTACCTGACCGTCCTGTTTCTTCATGTGGCATGTGGTGGAGGAGGTTGAGCGGCTGCTCTGGGTCAAGTCTGTGGCCATCACAGAGGAGGAGGTTCAGTCAGAGGGCGGGGTCTTCAGAGGGAGTGAGTAGGGTGGGCGGCGCTGGCACCCAGCTTGCGGTGGAGGGGAGTCGTGGGGTGACACCGGCACAGGGATCGGGGAGGTGGCGAGGAGCCTTGAATGCCGCGCTAAGGAGCCCAGACTTGTCCTTTAGGTTCTGTGGAACTGGACAGGTTTCTGATCAGACAAGAGTCCTGATAAAAGAGCCACTATAGACCCGTCGGTCAGGCAGTGGGTACAGGAGGAAGCGGGGTGGCAGGAGCCCAGGCCTGACGCCACGGGGGTGAGAAGTGAGCAGAATGAGGGCAGAGGGAGACCCCCCCCCACGGGCAGCCCCGACCTCTCAGATCTGCCACCTGTGCCCACATTTATCACCCTCCCCAGGGTTCAGTTTCCACTGAACCCTGGCTTTGGGGTCAAAGGTGAAGCTGTTGCAAGGTTGGACTTGGCCTTCACCTGGCAAGGTCCAGGTGCAAGGCTTTCTGGGACCGAGCAGATTCCAGTTCCAAGAGAAACGGTCCGTGTTACACCTCAGGGCATCAGTTTCCCAGTGATTCCCTCGCTCTGTCCAGAAACTCACTCAATCCCATGTCTCTCTGTGTTTGCCAAGAGTCTCCAATGAGCCCAGCATGCTTCTATGTCCAGCAAGAGAATAGGAAAGAAGGAAAACACGGCCCTCGTCCTCACAGACTAAGCATAACCACATTCAACGGAATTTAAATGAAACATTTTTGGACTGTGACACACAGTAAAAATACATTTACCATATGAATCATGACCCAATACCTCTATCCATCCATCCACCCGTCCATCCAAAATAAAACTTTAATGAACGCTGGCTATGAGTGGTCCACCCTGATATTTTCTATTCGCTTTTGTTTTTTTAACCCTGTCCCACAACCCACTAAGCCCATCTCGTGACGCGCTAACGGGTTGTAACATCAGTGTGTTAGGCGTCTAGGAGAGCTGCGCGCTTCTTAAAAGATCCGTCTGGCGGGGCAGGCTGTGTGTGCGCTGGGTCACCAGGAAAGGGAAGGTCCTTGCTGGACACATGGTGGTATCCTGTCCATCAGCGTATCTGCACTGCATATGGTGGAACGGACACCTTGCCTCTGGAGGCGACGGAAACAAGTACAGGACGGAATATTTTTTAAAGGAACAAACGAAAACACAAACTTAAAAAAAAAAATGCACCACTGAGCTGGCAAGAGACTAAAGGCATCTGCTGAGGCCCACAGAGTGAAAGTGGAATCATGGAGGTGAGTACAGAGCTGTCTCTGGATGGAAGGTGTAGGTCAAACCCTCGTGACCTGGAGCCTCGGCTTCGTGGGACTGGGGACCAGAGATGCAGGCAGGGAGTCTAACAGGAGATGCACATAAAGCTCAGACCTTGCAAGGCTACAGTCTCAGTGTAAAGACCCACGAGACACAGGCCTGCTGTGCAGAGGGGAGAGCCCAGGAGACCAGACTCTTTTGACCTTTTCATTGGATGGAGGGGAAAGATGGTCTCTCCTGAGAATTCATAACCCCACACCAGCTCCCGGGTGGGTTTAAAGCCCAAATTCATGAACCCCGGGCAGGTCAAGGAGGATGGTGACTTGGACTGAGGAATGAAGCAGAGGGATCCGGGGGAGATTTGGGAATTCAAAAGTAAACAGGACTTGGTGATGGATTAGACCGTGTGTTGAGGAAGCGGGAGGTGAAAAAGGTGCCTCCTACGTGTCTTGCTTGCCTTGGTGGGTGGATGACAGCATTGTGTCTTGGAAGACAACTGGATTTGGGAGGGAATATGAAGACCTTAATCTTGGACCACGCTAAGTTTGAATTGCCTTTAAGAGGTCCGAGATGCGGGGTATAGAGTTGGATATACGTATCCGATGCTCAAAGATTTCTGGGCCAGAACTCTAAATCTGGGAGCTGTCTCTCCAAGAAGATGATCATTGAGTTGGGCGAAATTATCAAGGGAGATAGAAGAGTCAAGTGAGAGGAGAGAAGGCCCACTTCTCCTGGAAGAGCTCCGGCTTTGACTCAGGGCAAGCCTGGAAGGGAGACAGGTGGTGGAGGAGAAAAGCCAGGCGTGGATGCTGCCGTGAACATCCAAGAAAGAGAGGGTTGCCGGGGAGACGTGGCGAGGGCTGTCAAAACTGCTGAGAGATCCCGACTTCCCTGGCGTCCACTGTTATGACTCTGCGCTTCCACTGTGGGGGGCATGGGTTCGATCCCTGGTCGGGGAACTAGGATCCCACGTGCCGCGAGGTGCGGCCAAAACAAAAACAGAAACAAAAACAAAAAACAAACAAAAAAACTGCTGAGAGGTCGAATAGGAGAGATGGAAACATCGATTGCATTTGCAGTATCGCAGTTGTGGGTGGCCCTAGCATGGGTGTTCCCGTGGGACAAGGGGACAAAGAAAACAGACGGAGAGTGAGAGGGAGGTGAAGCGCTGGCGAGCTGAGCTGCGAAGGCCAGAGGGAGGGTGGCTGCGGGGAGATGTGGGCTGGAGGGAGGGCTTTCGAGGGGGAGGGATGTGAGCATCGTTGCCAGGAGGATGGGAGGACGGGGCGGACAGAAGGGAGAGGCTGAGTATCTGAGAGAGAAGGGACTCGTGATGGTGTATGTTTCCTGCAGAGGCACCAAGGGTTAGGGTCCAAAACGCAGCGACTGGCTTGACACAGCGGGAGGAGGGAGGATGTCGGCCCTGATGGAGGGGGCTTCCAGGTTGGGGGCAGTGGGCTGTGAGAGTCCTTGCTTCCATCTCCTCTGAGAAGCAGGAGGTGAGGCCACCGACTGCACGTGTGGAGGTGAGGAAGGAGATAGTGGGGGCTGGAGGTTTAAAGACTGTGGGGAATGTTTGGAAAAGGGAGTCATTCCAAGGGGTGGGAGAGAGAGTTGACCTATCTCTAGGGCCCATTCATTCATCCATCCATCCATTCGTTCATTCGTTATTGACTTGACAAATATGGCTGTGTGCCGACTGTACCAGGCACTGTGTTCTAGGCTCTGGGGATACCTCGGAGAACAAAAAAGGAAAAAAAAAATCCCTGCCCTCATGGAGCTTACCTTTTAGATGTGGGAAACATAGTAAATGAATGAATATGTAAAGCATGTATGTGCTGTAAGATGATATAATAAGCAGAATCAATATGTAAAGTATGAGACTGCTGGTGGGAATATAAGTTGGTGCAGCCACTATGGAGAACAGTATGGAGGTTCCCTAAAAAACTAAAACTAGAGCTACCATATGATCCTGCAGTTCCACTCCTGGGCATGTATCTGGAGAAAACTCTTAATTCGGAAAGATACGTGTGCCCCAGTGTTCATAGCACTATTTACAATAGCCAAGACATGGAAGCGACCAAAGTGCCCATCGACAGATGAATGGATAAGGAAGATGTGGTGCATCTATACCACAGCCCCCCTCTGTTGCCCTCACACCTCATGATGCTTTGGGTTCCTACCTTGCCTGTTGTTGTGTCTCCCGCCTCCCTGCCAAACTCCAGCTCCCTCTTCTTCTTGCTGTGATAGAATTCCGTGTAAACACACAGAGAGGAGAATCTGGAGATGGGACCTTCTGGAACGAAAGAGAATCCTTCTTAGTGGAGAAAAGTGGTGACCACTGTTTTGGCTGCTCAGAGATTTTGTTTTCCTTTTGTATTGTTCTTGACTCTGTTCTAGATGGTTTAGGTTCTGGAGAGGAAAGATGGTCACGATGAGAATCCCTTAAAACTCTGGGCACAAACCATGTCAGGCCACTGCTAGAACAGTCGTACCTTAAACCGCAAGGGCCCTTGGAGAGGAGTGCGGCCTTGCTTCTCAAGGGACAGGGTCTCCCCTGAGGTGACCCCATTTGTGAGCATATTGCTCTCTGCTTTTGTTTCTGTCTCCCCGTGAGGAACCCACCCAGGGCTCTGACCATCTCTTAACCTGTGTGCCTGCATCCAGATCTTTTATGGATGCCTGGAACAGTTTATCAGAACGATAATGGTAACTGCAGCTCCTGGGCCCTCTGTGTCAGCTGCTGTTGACGGGTGGGCACCATTATTGTCCTCATCCAGGTAAGGAAACTGAGACAGAGCGCTTAACAAACATGCCCACTGTCAAGTACACGTGCTAGCGTGTGACAGACGGGATTTGACCTCCTGCACCTCACCCTCCTCACCGTGTTTTATGAGCCTTATCTCATCTGATAAGGGGATGCTCATAATTACTGTTCATTACAGACGGGCAAAGCTGGCCGGGAAGGATGCAGGCGTCTGGCCCAGGTGGTCCATGTGGAAGATTCGAGCAGACCCCGAGCCCCTTCTTAGCACCCCAAGCTCCTGCCTCCGTGCTGATGAGACAAACGGATGAAACCCAGTCTCGACCCCGGCCTCATGAATCCCGGTGTGGCAGCTTGTTTGCATTCGTTAGTTAATTCGTTTTCCAGACAGAACCACAAACCAGTGTCCCTGCCTCCTTGCCAGTGTGTCCACCCCGGGGGTCTGACAGCCGCCCCAGGCCGCCTCCAGCCCCCGGCTCAGCTGAGGCAGGAGAAGGGCTGGTGGCCAGGATGAGGGGCCTGCGGGAGGACAGCGGCCTCCCCCGGGGGCCGAGGGGGCGCCCAGCTCCCCGGCTGGAGCAGGCGCATGAAATCCGAACTCTGGAGGGAAATTTACTGCACAATAAAGGAAGAATGCCCCGCTTTGGGGACAATTAAAGCCACATTACTGTGGAATTACAGAGGACGCCTGGGGAATTAGCCAAATCCAAAGCAGCCAGAAGCACCAGGGCCAAGAAATGTGGGGCGTTTACATGCAGGTCCTCCTCCCACTTGTACAAGAAACCTGTCTGGTTCCCAAACCCCCTAATTTTAAGGCAAGAAAAAACATCAAAAGACTTTACCTGAGGGGAACTATCGTCATTAAACAACCCCTGCCCAGCCCAGCCCAGCTTGTGCCTTAAATAGTTCTCTTCTGGTTACAAAGCCAATCAAGTCACTGGTGGAGGTCCAGGGGGCAGAGCTAAACCCCACCGTTTGCAGCTGGGAAAGCAGGACGATGCCGGGATTCTGAGCTGGAGCCAATCAGAGTTCCCTTCCAGTTCCTCTCTGGGAGCCATGGGGGCTCAGCCTGGGGCCTCGACGTCCTCACCTGTAAAATGGGCATGAGAGGGCCTGATTCATGTGCTCTTTGTGAGATGTCAGGTGGATAAAGTATGTAAGATCAGGGACCTAGTCCTTCACTTTTTTATTTTGTGACTTCCTTTTGTACATTGTGGGGCGTTTTGAAGAGCAAGTAGGTTTGTGCTAGTTTTCCATCCGCGCCTCCTGTGGAGAGGAAGGGGGGTAAAGAGATGGTTTCTTTCTTTTTTAAAAAATTTTATTGAAGTATAGTTGATTTACAATGTTGTGTGAATTTCTGCTCTACAGCAAAGTGATTCAGTTATACATATATATGCATTCCTTTTTATATTCTTTTCCACTATGGTTTATCATGGGATATTGAATATAGTTCCCTGTGCTACACAGTAGGACCTTGTTGTTTATCCATCCTATATATAATAGTTGGCATCTACTAATCCCAAACTCCCAATCCATCCCTCCCCCACCTCCCCTCCCCCTTGGCAACCACAAGTCTGTTCTCTATGTCTGTGAGTATGTTTTTGTTTTGTGAATAAGTTCGTTTGTGTCATATTTTAGATTCCACATACAAGTGATATTATATGGTATTTGTCTTTCTCTTTCTGACTTACTTTGTTTACTATGATAATCTCTAGGTCCAACCATGTTGCTGCAAATGGAATGATTTCATTCTTTTTTATGGCTGAGTAATATTCCATTGTATATAGGTACCACATCTTCTTTATCCATTCATCTATTGATGGGCACTTAGGTTGCTTCCATGTCTTGGCTGTTGTGAATAGTGCTGCTATGAACATAAGGGGGCTGTATCTTTTCGAATTATAGTTTTGTCTAGGTATATGCCCAGGAGTGGGATTGCTGGATCATATGACAACTCAATTTTTAGTTTTTTGAGGACCCTCCATACTGTTCTCCATCATGACTGCACCAATTTTACATTCCCACCAACAGTGTTGGAGGGTCCCCTTTTCAGGGAGCTGGTTTCTGAAGTCACTAGTCGGGCAGCTTGGGCTGTGTAGGGCTGGGGCCCCTTCTGGAGGCCTCCACACCCCTGCACGCGCATCCCTCACCTCCATGGCATGCCTTGAGGGCTGTGTCACTGCTCCTCGGATGAGGAAGTAAGGGGGACACAGCTTAGTAAGGTGCCAGGAGGGACTTCGTGATCCCTGCCTCGGGGGAGGTTGGGAAGAGTCATGGCAGCGTGGGTGTCTGGTGCTACTTTGGTGCATAGACACAGCTCCAGGCTACTCCCCTGCCACTGTCGTAGTGGCTAAAGTGCTTCCCGATGGCCAGGTGGAAGCCGTTCCATCTTTGAGTACTGCCCTCAACTCCTGCCTCCTGCCCTCCGCTCCCCTCTGCCTGCGTGCCTCATCCTTCAGGCCGCGGCCTGGCATTTGTTCTCTGGAGCTCCCAGGGGTCCCTCACCTCTTCTGGACACATCAGTGCTCTAGCACCCTCGTTCCTGCCCACTTGGGGGTGAGGCCTGAAGGAGGGGACAGCCTTTTGTGTTAACACTGTGGGACTCAGTCCTGAAGCCAAGCAGCAGAAGAGAGTTCAGCCACCTCCTGCCTCCTGTACCCTGCTGGTTAGCGGGGCTGGAGTTCCCACGGGGTTTTCGACACATCCGGGGGACCCTCAGCAGCCGTGCCCTCTGGGTGCTGAGACAGAGCAGTGCAGCAGAACCTCTCTGCTTGTTAGTGAGCTAGGCATTCGGCCACACTCTTGGCGCTGAAAACAATTTGGAGGAGGAGAGCAACGGGGCTCACTTATCACAGGACCCTCCCTTTCCCTGTAAGGGCCAGTCTCTTGTGTGATTCTTGCTTGGGAGCCTCAGGACGACAGAGCCAGCAAGCCACTGGGATGGATTATTCCTAAATCCAGGGGAGATGTTTAAAATGCTCAACTACCAGGACTTCCTGGCACCAGCCGTCACAGAGGTGCCAGCTGCATACAGCTGCATCGGTGCATTTCTGCAGAAGGTCGGTCTGCCCTAAAGCCTTTGAAACCCCGAAAGAGTGGCTGGTTTTTAGCTAAGCCGTTGCTGTCCTGCTGTCGCTGTGCTGATCCGAGAGCCCTTTCAGAAGGTGCTCAGCTGCGGAGCCATCGTCTGTCCACGAGGAAGAGGCGGCTGTCATCCCCAGGCTGCTTTCCCTATAGCTATAGCTGATAACATGGGACCTCATTCCAGAAGGACCATTTGGATTTCTTTTCTGCAAATAAATCCCCCACGTTTGCTGGAAGCTCTTCTGCTGTCTCCTTCTGACTCAGGATCATTTACAGACTGGAGGATTTCTCAGGACACCCCTTCCACTAACTCACACATAAGAATGTTAACAAGTCCAGTTGGAGCCTCAAACCTGGAAGGATCTTGCAAGCCCAGAGGTGGAACTGTGTCTCCCCGTTTAGGGTTGCTGAGTTGGAAGGGACTTCACCTGGTTCGCCCTCCTCCTCAGAGCCAGAGTCTCCTGTACTGTGTCCCTCTACTTGAATGCCTCTACTTGCCTTGAAACGGCAAGATCACTCCCTCCTGGGGGTGGCCCATTCTAGGTCAGCTGGAATCAGCTGTTCCCTGTCACTCCCTCTGTCCTGTGGTAGGCCACCTACATTCTTCAGTGACCTGGTGTTTATTTAAAGTCTTCAATTGTGATCTCATCAACTCTTGACTGGTGTCTAAACAAATTATACCCACTGGTTTGATTAAGATAACTGGATTCAGAATTGGGGTCCAGAGTTTAATCGGTTCTACCACAAAGCATGTCCTGATGAAAATGGACTTTTTTGGGTAAAGAGTTTGGGCCATTCTGATCATAACTGCCTTCCTCCTCCTGTTTTTCCCTGGACGGTGGCGAGATTCCACGTGGGATCTTTGCATGTGATATTGGGGCATGCTGGGGACTACTGGGCCCCTGGAGAGCCTGGTGGGGACCGAGCGGTGGCCTGTCTGCTCAGCATTGGTGGTGGTGTCCACCAAGAACACTTTCTGGGTCATCATGAGACAGGTGGGGACCTGGGACCTGGGACCCTTTGCTGCAGTGCTTGCATCTGGACTCCTCAAGCAACAAAATGCAAAGAAACTATAAGGAACTAAAAATAACTGCACACGTGCACAGTTGGGGCAAATTATGGACAGTAAGATACAAAAAGACCAAAAGAACCCAACTGCCACTTCTGAAGAGTGGGGAGCAAAAGCAGGGCACTGCACAAGCCCCCTCCACACAACACCTCCAAAGGGCTGGGCAGACTACCTAAGCCACCCCTCTGGCCCGACCCCTGGGCCCACCCCCACCCTTACCCCATATGAGGAACCGGCCTGCCCTCCCCCTCGGGGAGCGAGCAAGGGCACTTGTTACTTGTTTTCGATCCCTTGTGCTGCAGCATGAGTCCCAATAAAGCCTTGCCTGAATTTCTTTTTTTTTTTTTTTTAACGTCTTTATTGGAGTATAATTGCTCTACAATGGTGTGTTAGTTTCTGCTTTATAACAAAGTGAATCAGCTATACGTATACATATACCCCCATATCTCCTCCCTCTTGTGTCTCCCTCCCACCCTCCCTATTCCACCCCTCTAGGTGGTCACAAAGCACCGAGCTGATCTCCCTGTGCTATGCCTTGCCTGAATTTCTTGTCTGGCTTCTTATCAAATTCTATTGATTAAGGAGGCCAAGAACCCTGGTCAGGGTTCAGATGGGCAGGATCTTTCCCTTCTCTCACATCTCCACGTGGTCTCAGGCAGGGGATTTCTGTTCTCATGGAGCTGATGGAGAAAGAGAAGTGGTTAGGGCAGAACAGGCTGGCACAGACCACACAGGAACTGGAGAATCAGACAACCCTTGGAGTTCAGAAAAGCCCGAACAGCCCCCCTCCCTCCTGGTCCTGATGAATTGAGGGACCCTCTTAACCTCTTCTGGGATTTTCAGGTGCCAAGAAGATCAGAGTTACCTTTGATAAAAAGCTGTTTTGCCGAATCACACATCTTGGACAAAGCACAAGTTTGATGGGGATCCGGAAGGTGACAGGGATAGGACCACCCTGCAAAACTTGGCACAGACTTTCACTCAAAAGGGCTTGTTGAAATTCCAATTGAACTGGGCGTCCTGTGTTTTTATTTGCTAAATCTGACAACCCTCATTGGAGAGTGCATTAGGAAATGAGAAGTCACGTTTGTGTTGACCAGAAGGGGCCCACGGGGACTCCGGCTTCAGCCTGTCCCCATCCATCCACGAACCGGAACCTCCATCTCTTGGGCTCACACGTGCAGTGTCGCATCCCTGGAAGCAGTGTAGGCTGCAGCTGAGGCTGGTCTCCGGAGCTTCCAGCCCAAGTCAAAGTTAACTGCAGAGTTGAGTTCATTAACTGGTCCAGCAGAGAAGTGCACGACCGTGGCACGGTGGGGAAGGAAGTGGGAAAGGTATACCGGGAATTGCATGTTTTCCTGCCTGGTGTCAGGGAAATAGAATCGGCTGCAAGTCATTAAACCGCCTCGCTGCCAGCCGCTGGAGTCTGCAGCCTGGCATGCGCCAGACTCGGCGATGGGACCCATTACAGATGGGAAATGACTCCGGGGAGCAGGGGCCAGGCTTGGCTGGCGCGGCCGGCAAATCAGCCCTCATATGTCTGTTTAATAAAGTACTGGGGCACTGTACACCACCTCTGGGGAACACGGTTGGAAGGCAGCCCCTGTGCTGCTGGACAGGCATCTGGGCAGGGTGGGGAGGCCACAAGGAAAGAGAGTCTCGCGCAGCAAGCAGAGCTGCTGGGGCAGTTTTGCTCACCCTCTTCGCCTTTGAAAAGTCTCAGCCTTGGGGAATGAATTCCAGCAACCACGGGGTTTACCGAGCTTTTTTCTGCCCACGGCCATGCCACCTCACAGCACTGGAGGTCTGGAGAGAGCTCCCTAACGAGTTCCAGGTCCTTGGCAAGGTCTCTCTGCCTGTTGGGGCCTCGTTTTTCTCATTTCCTCTGCGACAAGAGGGTAAACTAGTAAAACTTGGAAGCCCCCGGCAGCCCTTCGGAGGATGACATCTCCTTTCCCGACCGGGGTGGTGGATCTGGGGCATGGCCGGGGGTGTGGTAGTGAGGTGTTCGTGCAGGGCCGGCGCTGTTAGAAGGGAGAAGCAAGACTTGTAGCCTCTGGACCTTTCTTTGGAAACCGGTACCCCTGAGGGCAAGGGAGCTGGCATCTTGTAGTCAGTGGGCGGCCGCGGAAGGTTCCAGAACAGGGTAGTGACAAGGTGCGAGGAGGGTTGGAAGAGGGATCTGGGGTTGGGGGTGGGGTGACTGGGGTTGGGAAGGCCACACGGTGGGCCGGGGCTCAGGTCCCTGAGGGAGCGGCCCGGGGTGGGGCCTTGGGAAGGGAGGATGTGAGGAACTGGGCCGCAGACAAAGAACTGAAAGAGCTCCTCCCCGCTCACCAAAGCGTCCCGGCATTTCCTCCACCGAGAGAAGGATGTTTGTGCGGCAGGAGCCCTGAGTTATCCCTCCGCAGCAAAAAGCCTGGGAGACGTTGGGAGGGATCGGTTCAAAGCCTTCGGGGGAGGTGCAGCGGCCAACAAAGGGCCGGGGAAAGAAAAAGCTACGATGTTTACAGAGGAAAAAAGTCAGTGGAAAAAATGACGGAGAGGTCAAGCTGATTCGGGGGATGGCCCTGTGCGGTCCCCTCGGGAGGGGCCGGTCGCCTGCACAGACCCCGGGGGAGAAAGCCACCAGGCCTGTCACCCTGCGACCCCGCATCCCGCCGTGGCCCCAGCCCAGCCCACGAAACGCCCCCTCCCGTCCGCTCGCCATCAGCCTGTGCGCGGGGATCCCGTGCATCTGCCTTCTCGCTGCCCGACTGGAGTTCACGTTTCTGCTCGCAGACCTCAGATGTCGTCCGCTCCCCCCCCTCCCCCTCCCCCCCGCCCCCCAGGCCCTGCTCCAGAAGCCCGGGAGGGTCTGGCTGGGTGGGGACGACAGCTCCCAGCAGCTCTTTTGTCTGCTGTCCTGACAAAGGGGCCTGGACTTTCCCAAGCCCCACAGGTGTGAAGAGCTTGTTACCGGGGTGTTTGTTCAGCCCTATTAGTGGCCTGAAGGACTGTTGACAGAGGGTCCCTTTGTGTGCAGGCTCGGCTAAAGCTCTCTAAGCCCTTGACAAACACAGGCCACTTCTCTCCCGGGACTTTATCAGGAACCATCTAAAGCCTGCCTTGGCCGCTAGGAACTCCAGCCTCCTGGACGGACACCAGGGACAGGGTTTTGAAAGCATTTCCCAGTTTTTCTTTCCTTTTCATTTTTCCTACCACCTTGATCCACCTCTTGCCCATTCTGTTTCTGATAGCAGAGATAAAGCACAGGTCTGGAGTCAGAGATTTTGTTTTCAAGTTGGAGCTTAAAAAAAAAAAGTGCTGTGGCTTTGCAGGCCTTCTGTCTCCCAAGAGGAGGTGCCATCAAAGACACTTCCAGAGAGGTCGGTGGGCCCCTCCCTGTGAGAACTTGGCTTCAGGGGGGCTCTTGGCCACCCCCCAGGGAAGTTCCCTCTTGCTAACTACCCTCCTGGAAGTCCTTTCTCCAAGCTCCCCCCATCAACCCCCCACCCAACCCACATGCCCCGAAGTGGACCACCTTCTCCCTCAGAATGGTTTCCTCTGCCCAGTACCCTGGAGGTTCAGTCCTTCTGGACCAGGTGGTCAGCACTCCTATCAGCTAGTCTCCTTCTGAGGCTACTCCCCTGCTGAAGGCCCCCATCATCTCTACCTTGAACTTGTGAAAGTCTGCAGGATGACCCCTCAGGGCTGTGGTTCCATCATGCCCCATCTCTGACCTGCCCGCCAGCTGAGAATGGTCTTACTGCCCTTCCTGCCACCCTGCCACCCGCCCCACTCAGTCCCACCCCTGTGGCTAGTTTGCAGCTGGAGCACACTCCCCCTGAACTCCTGAAAGCTTCCCTGCTGGCTAGAATCTGCCCCTTATCTCCAGGAGTTTGGGTGTCACGCAGCCATAGACTTTTAGGGCCAGGAAAGAACTCAGAGATCATCAGACCCAATGTCCTCATTTTCCAGTGAGAACACGGAGGCTCAGAGAGGCCAAGTGGGCTTTCCAGGGGCACACGCCTGGGTGAGCCGCAGAGCCAGGACTAACGCTTAGGTCCCAGCTCTCCCAAATCAGGTCCAGTTCTCTCGCTTCTCGTCCTTGCAGCCTTGTGACGTTGTATCAGTTGTGTGCCATTTGAGTTTACTTAATCGTAACTACACTCACGTGTGAGACTCTAGGTCCTTGCCTTCACACATCTTTTTTCTCCTCTGCACGTTCTGGGCCAGTGGTCCTCAGAGTGTGGCCCTGGGACAGGCAGCGTCACCTGGGAACTTGTTAGCAGTGCAGGTGCTCAAGCCCCACCTACGGCCCTAGTGAATCAGAAACCTGTGGGCCTGGGGCTCAGCTGTCTCTGTTTTGGCAGGCAATCCTGGTGATTCTACACACCCGTGTTTGAGAACCGTCCCATGTCGGGGTCTTGGAAGGGGATTGGTGGCTTGGATTGAAAACCCGAAGTGGAGAGAAGGAAGAGGGGGGCATAGTCTTGAAAGAGCGAAGTGCAGTGATATCAGCCCTATACCGGCTGTGCTTCCCAACTCAGGCTGGCACATCGAAGGGGCTCTGTTAATATTCGTTGAATGAAGAAATGAACAAGCAATCGTGCCGAAGCGTGCAATGTCGGGGGGTATCATTGGTGGCTCCGTCTTATGTCTATGCAATGTCAGGGGGTATCATTGGTGGTCCCGTCTTATGTCTTTGCAATGTCGGGGGTTATCATTGGTGGCCCCGTCTTACGTCTTGAGGTGTCGCGTCTTTCCTCTCGTGGTCTCTCTGGGAATTCCCTGGAGTCCCATGGAATATCCTCACCTCACCTGGGCACTGTCACACCCAGCATGGACTTGTTGACTTTTCTTCCAGACAAGCGAGTTGTCCAGTTCTCCTGGCCATGTCTAGGTGGTGCATTCCAACACTATTTCAGATTGAAGTTGACACAAGGCACTCCACAAATGATTGCAAGCCCTTGAGCCTTGGCTGGAACCAAATGGCTCCTGTGAGATGCTTCTAGTCTCTTAGCGGCCGCCCAGTCTCTCTGGCTCACTCCAGCTGGTCACCACTGCGTTATATGGGCAGCTGATGTCTCTGGTGACAACCTTTAAGCCCTGTGTTCAGGGGGAAGGGGTAGTCCTTGGAGTGAAGTGACAGTGACAGCAGCATTAACCAGACTTTTTCATACCAGGTATCTCTGCGAGGGTGGGGACCACCTCTGTCCTGCCCACTGTTCTATTCCAGCGCCTTGCCTGGTGCTGGGAACGTAGTAGGTGCTCAGTAAGTATCAGCCGAGTGAATAAATAAACCCATGAGCTCCCAGATTTGCCATTAATAAAATGAAACCTATAGTCGGGGATTTGATTGTTTTGCAGATCTATCTACATGAGCGATCATTTCTCTTATGCCCAGCTCACCTGTAAGACACGAAAGGATAGGGGCCCCAGAAATGCTTGGGTGGGTCCCGCCTCAGCCCCTGTCCCAAAAGGAGCCCTCTGAGAGCCCAGTTCAGTGTCCCCAGGTGCTGGCGGGAGCCAGGTGTGTGGGGAGCGGTGAAATCTCAGCCTGGTCATCTCACTAGACGCTGAAACTGGGCTCAGAGAAGCCACCACTGGAGCGGAATACTTAACATCTATAAACAAGGGTCAAACAACTTCTAAGTAAACAGTATACCAAGTAGAGTAGCAAAATAATAAATAAAAGGAAATACAAACTGCCCCAAACTCTTAAAAATAACTCAAATATTTTTGTTATTCTGAACCAGTCGTTTCAGAAGTTTCTTTTGAAACCAGACCTCTCCCCACTGCTCCATCACGTACGCCCCACCGCAAAACTCTCCCCTTTACCTCCCCGTGGGCTCTCTCTCCAGAGTGCCTTCCACTCCAACTGATTTCTTTTCAATTTAGTGCCAATTCCACCAACCTTTGCTGCTGGTCTGTGGACCACCAGTGGCAGCGCCTGGATGCCTGTTAGAAATGCAGACTCCCAGGCCCCAGCTCTAGCCCTTCTGAATCAGAATCTGCATTGGAACAGGTTTCCTAGGGGTCCCATCTGCATGTTGCAGTTGGAGCAAGGCCAGCAAGAATACTTGTCTGTGCTCTGGTTCTCTTCTCAGGCCCTGCCTTGTCTACCTGGTCCCAGCAGAATGGCCTCCCGACCATCAGTCCCTACAGCTCTGGGCACAGTTGGAAATTCCAGGTCTACTGTGTGGTTACCAGACGTCTGTCCATCTCCCTTCTGAGACACAAGCACCCTGAGGGCAAGTGTCTGTCTTGTCTGCCGCCATATCCCCTGCACGCACACTCCTTTTATTTATTTTTATTTTTATTTATTTATTATTTTGGCCGCCCCACACGGCTTGGGGGATTTTAAGTTCCCCGACCAGGGATTGAACCCGCGTCCTCGGCAATGAAAGCGCAGAGTCTTGACCACTGGGCCGCCAGGGAATTCCCAGAATCTGGCCCTTTTAAAGGCTTCAACTGGTGTTTGTTGAAGAAACAAATGTCTGTCACTCCCTGGGCAGCGTTTGAAGCTGCTGAGTTTGCTCTTAGAGGCAGCAGCAAAGAGTGTAAAGCTTTGCCTACCCTGGGCGTGGGGCGGGGGGGATTCACGATCTCTCTAACCCAGGCTTTCTCCAACTTGGCACTATTAACATTTGGGGCGGGATCACCCTGTTGTACGGGCTGTTCTGTGCCTGGTAGGGATGTTCGGCAGCATCCCTGGCCTCTGTCCCCGAGATGCTGGTAGCACCTCCTTTGGCAGTTGTGGCAACCAAAAATGTCTGCTGGGGGACAGAACTGCCCGTGGTTGAGAACCACTGCTCTAAGCCCTCACCCAGAATGTTCTGAACATTCTGTGGTGGTTGAGTAGGTCTTGTGGTCCTCACCCGGCAGCCACAGACCGAATTAGAAAAGGAATTGGTGAGGGAAGCGGCCCCTGCCCCCCACCCTGTAAACGCCCGTCGTGTCCCCACCCGCCCCGGTGGCCTGGACTTGTGGAAATGCGTCGCTGATCACGGTAGGTCTGAGAGCTGCGCTTTCCCGGGCACTCGGGCAGCTCAGGGCTGGGGGCTGGTTTCTTGCCTACAAAGCCCCCAGCCTGCAGATGGAGCATACGTGGGCCAGTTATGTGGGGCGGCTCGGCTGCAGATATAGAAGTCCAAAGTTCCCTGCTGGGCGGCACAACTAACCTGGGCAACCTTCTTGAAAGAATTGGCCTCTAGGCAGGGGAGAATGTTAGGATCGATCCTGTGTGCGGGGAGGGGGGGCAGGGCCCTGCACCAAGCCCAGAGCTCTGAGGGGGCCCATCGCCCAAGGCCCGTCCTGTTCCGCAAGAGCCCCTGAGCCACACGGAGTTTAGGGGAGTCAGGACCAGAGTTGCTGAGAGACAGGGCCAGCATCCGGCTTAGCAACGTCTGCCGATTCTTTCTGGGCCTGGGAGAGCCCTGGCGGGATTGGGGGTTAGCTCATCAGGCCTTTCGGGAGAGGGCCAGCATCTGTGTCTGGTAAACTCATCAAACCAGTGGATGCGATTCAGCCCCCATTGTGTACGGGGTCCCAGGAGGAGTCCAGGGCATCCTACTGTGGCTTCTTCTCCTTAGAGCACTGCAGTCCGCTCGAGCAGACAGGAGCTAAATCAATGAGTTAAAGCAGCAGGACAAGTTTAAAGTAGTTCAAAGCAACAAGAAAAATGTCACAAATGCCACGAGGCTGTGCCTTGGTGGAGGGTGTCATCCTGGCAGACCACACAATCCTCCATCTGTCCTGCGTTTCTACCTATCGACCTACCTAACCTGTCCACCCACCCGCCCGTTCGTCCATCCACCCATCCACCCATGCACTCACCCATTTATCTACCCATCATCCGTCTATCCTCCCACCCACCCATCATCCATTTATCCCTCTACTCAGCCACCCACTTCTCCATCCACGTGTCCATCCACCCACCCATCCATCCATCCACCCACCCATCCACCCATCCACCCACCCTTCCATCCACCCACCCATCCACCCATCCACCCACCCATCCACCCATCCACCCATCCATCCACCCACCCACCCATCCATCCACCCACCCATCCACCCACTCATCCATCCATCCATCCATCCATCCATCCACCCATCCACCCACCCACCCACCCATCCACCCATCCACCCACCCATCCACCCATCCATCCACCCACCCACCCACCCACCCATCCATCCATCCATCCATCCATCCATCCATCCATCCACTCATCCATCCACCTTCTCTCTTGCTTTCTTATTTTTGCGCTCTCTCTCATTATATATTGGGGTCCGCTCTGGCCTGGAGGATATAAGGGCGAACACTGTCCCCGTCCTCCAGGAACCAGCACGGCTGAGGGGAGCGTCTGTCCCATTTTATCTAAGAGCTTGCTGCTAAGAGTGCCCATCTGCCCCTCGCTCTGTGAGACTGGGAGCCCCTGTGTCCCTCACGGCCTGTGGCACAGGACCTGGCACGAAGCTGGAGCGCCTGCATGTGTGTTGCTTGAACTCCCTGGGGGTAGTGAGGGGTTGGACAATCCAGGTTGGTGGGAGAAGTTCGTAGACGCTTAAGGAATGGTGGTGACAGGCATGTGTTAAAAGAAGACTTAGAGGACCTTTTGAGGGGAGAGGAAAATGGGACCCCACCTCCTGGGCCCCTTTCCCTGCCAGGTTTCTGGTTGGGGGGATGGGGAGCTCGCTTTCCTCTCTCCTGCCCCATGTTTTGCCCCTGGGTCTGAAATGCAGCCACAGGTGATGTTTCCTTGGCGATCCCCACGTGACAGCTGAAGGGGAGGGCACAGAGCTTGGGGGCCAGGCCAGATCAGCTCCCTCTGGGTGGCTGGGAGACCCCTGGACAGGACACGGCACCTCGAGGGGCTCCTTATAAGCTGTGCTGCCCTCTGCCCTCCCTTCTCTCCCGGGCTGACCTTTTCGTTCTCACAAAGCTGCCCTTTCCTTCCCGCCTTGAAATCTGATAATGAAACTAATACCCAATATTTTTGCCTCCAAGAGAGGCAGGAGATAAACAGGAAGGCGTGAGGGATTAAGGTGTCTTTCCAAGGAAGGGGCAGGGGACAGACTGGGAGCTGGGCGACACTCTGTGTGGAGCCGAGGGATCCAGATGTGAGCTGCTTTGCCTGATGCATTTTTCCATTTGTGCAGAGAAAATAAAACAAAGAGAAAAGAAAACAAGCCGTAAAATACTTTGCAGAAGGCTGAGCGTGGGCAATTGCCACTGATGTCCCCTGACAGCTCCAAGAAGAGGGGGACAGGGCGGGGGGCGGGGGGAGCCCTGTCTTTTGATGTTTGGCCTCTGAGCTTTCTTTTGTGTGACCAGTTGTTTGGGAAGAGCTTTTGCTGGTGTAAGGTGCATATGGAAGGGAGATACCAATCAGAGGTTCCCCCTGGGGTGGGGAAGGGGGGTGCTGAGCTCCCAGGAGGGAATGGGGGAATAGCTGGACTGACTTTACAGATGTGGGCTCAGGCTTAGCATCTGCCTCCGAGAAGGGTCAGAAGATGCAGCTACTGAGGCCTTTCCTGTACCCGAGAGGCCTGAAGAAGTGATGCCCTGGTGATCCTTCCAGATCCCTGTGACTTCTGTCCTAGTAGGAAAGATCCAGATTCTAAGCTGTAGTCTAGGGCCAGCTGTTCCTTCCTGTGATGTGGGTCCTTTCCTCTGGGGCAGTGGGCCAGGAGCCAGGAGACCTGGGTTCTTGTCCTGGACCCCCATTTACTGGCTTGGTGGTCCTAGATCGCTTGATCCCTCTGAGCAGCCCCCTCTCACCCTAGTCTGGCTGAGTGAGTCCACAGTGACAATGAACTTGCATCTTTCCCTTTGCTGGTGGGCAGGGTGTAGCTGAAGTTTCTTTGCACCTGATTGAACTCAGCCCCTAGGGCTGGAGGTGATGAGGGGATACTTGTAAGGCTCTTGGGAGTCATTCTCTGGCTTAATTTGGCTTCTGGATGCTTCTTCCAGACTTCAGGCATAAGCTGAGGTCTTTTCTCTTGTATCACACACAGCGTCTCCTCTAGAGCCCTCATCCATCCCTACTTGTAAACTGTGTGTGATTTGAAGGGTGATTCTAGGAAGAATATTTAAAGAAGCTTATCATAACATCAGAGAGAAAAATTAAAGAGGCAAAATTTTTTTAAATCACAAAAGTTATATGTGAATAAGAAACTGGTAAAAATATTTGCAGCTTGGATGTAAAAAAGACAAATGGTTTTTAAACCATCGTCTATAAGAGCACTAGACATCGTAAGAAAAACACCCACCTTTTTTGAAATCTGGGCAAATGGCATGAACAGGCAATGCATACACACACAAAAAGAAATATAAATAGAAAAACAAACACATGGAGAAATGTCCAATCTCACTGGTAATCAAAGACATGCCATGCAAATTAAAATTGTGTGTGTTTGTGTGTTTTCCAGACGAATTGGCAAAGGCTAAAAAAAAAGAATGCTGATACCAAATGCATATTGTTATTCTTTTCTAGGGTGTGGAGAAATAGGAACTCTCATATCCTGCTGGTGGGAGAGTAAACTAGGACAGCGTTTCTTGAGGGCAATTGAGATCCCGAGTTAAGAACACCAAAATTTAACCTGGCGATTCTGCCCTGAGAAATTTACTGTACGACAATCATCAGAGCAGAGTACAGATATGCATGTTCAAAGGTGGTTACCATTGTGTTGTTTGTAATAGTGAAAAACTGGGAATAACTGCCCAATCTGGGAAGGCCGTGCTTTTAACTGCATCAGCTTCTGATTCCAAGGAGCCCATTTCGTGTATGCATACAGTGGAGGACTTTCAAAACTATGAAGGACATTATCTGACATAAAAAAATGTTCATCATTATGAGAAAACTGGCTTGGAAGCGAGAGGTACAAGTGTGATCCACGTGTGTAGGAAAGAATTAAATAGCTCCACAGCTGAGCAAATGTTAATTAAAGCCTGCAAGGAGAGACCCAGTATTAACAGCAGTTGGTGGAGATTCGAGTGCGATTTTTTTTTTTCTTTAACTTTCTGCTTTTGTTTTTCAAGTGTCTGGTATTAAGCGTGTATTTCTTTAACAATTACATAAAATGCGATTTAAAACAAGCTTAGCACAAAAGCAAGGGCAAATCGTGTTGTAGAGTGCGCAAGATTAGGCCAGATTTAAGCTGGAGGCGTCCTGGAGTCAGAAGCCTAAAGAGGAAGCAGGGAACAGTGTCACAGGGTGATATGAAGAGGGCTGTATAGGGGCTGTGCTGGAGCCCTAGGGAGCTCAGACCCCCCTGTGTGCAAGCCAGGCTGGCCGGAGGTGAAGATGGGCCTGGAAGTGACATTGAAACCAAGACACGGAGGTTGAGAAGGATGCAGGCAGATAAGGAGGGGGCTTGAGAGCAGAGGGTCCGAGGAGGCAAGGAACAGCAAATGCAAAGCCACAGAGGGGACAGGTGAGGGGTCCTCACACGTGGCATGCTCCAGAAACTGACAAAGTTTGATACAGCTTGAAGCATAAGAGGAGAGAGGGGAATGATCAGAGCTACAGCGGGAGGGAGAAGCAGGACCAGTTTATTCAGAGCCTGGGAGGCCATGTTAAATGATTTAGATTTTATTCAGTGGGGAGCCACTGAAAGATTTTAAACAGGTACTGGACATCTTCAGATACGTGCTTAGAACTCCTGCTCTGCTTACAATGTCGGGAGCTTGGAGGGCTCAGCTCAGGTGACAGAGGGGCCAAGGCCTGATGGATGGAGAGCAGTGAATGGGTTTGGGGACGGCGCCTTAGGGTCCACATAGAGACCCCAAAGCAGAAGCCGGCAATGTGGATTTGGGAGACAGGAGCTCAGAGGTGGGCACTGCCGTGAGGGGTGAACGAGGCAGACTGGGGAGAGCGTCAGAGCAGAGGGAAAAGGGTGCCGAGTCCAGAGGAGCATGTGGGGAACAGGCAGAGGGAAGCAGGATTAGGCAGGAGCAGGACGGGGGCAGGATGCTAAGGGCTTGTCCAGAGGACCCAGCGGCCAGGAGCGTGGGCCGCCACGCCGTGGGAAGTCATGCAAGTTGATGGTGGGAGGGGAGACGGTGCAGCGGGGCCCCGAGCCCTCAGTGGCAGGAGGAGGCGTGGGAAAAGGAGAGTCCAGCCCAGTGGCTGGAGCTCAAGGAAGTGGGGAGCGTGTGTGGGTAGAGGTGCTGCTGAGAAGCAGTGCAAGTGTCTGCGCCGGCTGCGGTGATCAGTTGGCACCCACCGGGGTGCTTAACCAACACACGTTTATTTCTCATAATTCGGAGGCTGGAGTCAAGAGCAAAGTGTGGGCAGGGTTGGTTTCACCTGAGGCCTCTCTCCTTGACTTGCACCCCTGCCATCTCTCTGCGTGTCCAAACTTCCTCTTTATGAAAAGAGGACACCAGTCAGATGGGACTGGGGCCCACTCTTGTGTCCTTATTTTAATGTAATCATCTCCTTAAAGGCCCCATCTCCAAGATAGGTCCTCTACCAAGATGTCTCCCAATACAGCCCCGTTCCGAGGTTCTGGGGTTCGGGCTTCAGCACATGCATGGGGTGGGGGGAGACAGTTCAGCCCACAGCAAGCAGGATTTGGGCACAAGGAGGATGCCAGCCGCACCTCCCAACTCTGACTCGTGTGATGAGCGTGTGGGCCGGGGGGAGTGGGGATCGTTTGAAGGAAGTGAGCCCTCTCCACTGGAGAGGGAAGCAGCCGGCTGGCGACGGTTCAGGTACTGCCAGGTGGTCAGTACCCGCTGATGAACGCAAACAGGGGAGCCAAGGAAAAAGCTCCCGGAAGAAAGGCTGTCTCAGGGTCGGGCAGTGGAGGAGGGGGAGCTGGGGGGACGGGGTCTCCGGCGCCCCTCCTGACTCCGCTCCTGACCCGTGTCCCTGTCTCCCGTAGCCTGTAACTGCAACCTTCACGCCCGGCGCTGCCGCTTCAACATGGAGCTTTACAAGCTGTCGGGGCGCAAGAGCGGAGGCGTCTGCCTCAACTGTCGCCACAACACGGCCGGCCGCCACTGCCACTACTGCAAGGAGGGCTACTACCGCGACCTGGGCAAGCCCATCACCCACCGCAAGGCCTGCAAAGGTAGGCGGGGCGGGCCTGGGCCGCCCCTCCCCTCCCCTCTCCTTCTCCTCCTCCGGCGTTTCTTTTTTCTAGTCCCCACGCTGAGATCATCGCACGCACGCACGCACGCCTCCCAGGTATCTGGAGGTGTAAGTCGGAACAAAGGGGCAGTGGAGAAACGGCTCCGGGAGAAGAAAGGAGGTGGGATCCCCGCGAGGGTGCAGGGCTCCCGGGCCCCGCCCCGCCCCCTCCGTCGGCACAGGTGTGCCGCATACCACAGGGCGGGGGTCATGTTCACCGGGCTTACCGTCGGCACAAAGGACTCTCTTTCACCAAAACCAAGCAGATGCATTTCTTTGGATGTGTGCGCACCGCTCCCCCGCCTCCAGCCCCCACCACTCACACAGATGCGCACCTTCACTGTGATGTCGGCAACTGGGGGGCTGGGGGGGGCGGGGCTCAGAAGAAACATTTAATCCACCTGCAAATAGTTTCACTTCTCAGGACAAAAAATTAAAGGGAGATGGGGGACCCTATTTTTTTGTTCACTGAAGCAAGCAGTAATGTTTTAACTTTCTGCTGTTTGTTTTCTCCCACTAACAAAAATGAAGCGATGGTCAGATGACTCAGAGGAGTTGATGAAATGCCAGGGAATGTAGTGACATTGGGGGAGGGGAGAAGTGCTCTCCCCCCACCCGCACCCCATTTGCTTTTGGGAATTCCAGGAACCAGGACTCTCCAGGTCCAAAACGTGAGGCCTAGCGCCACGGCTTCCTGTGAGCATGGCTTCCCGAGAACATATTTATCTCCGAGGCCTCTTGGGCCACAAGCCAGCATGGCTGGGGTCCTCACATGGGCCTGTAAAGACCCTGACACCGGAGAGACACAAGCCATGGGAGACTTAGGCCCAGATGATGAGCTGCAGCAGGGAAACCCTCCTATGGCCACTGCTTAGCCTTGGATGAAGCCAAAGTATCATCCTCTTAACAGGAAATCCACCAGATGTTGGGCACTTGTGTGCAGGACCGATTACATAATTCGTGGGCCCCAGTGCAAAATGAAAATACGGGGCTTCTTGTTCAGGAATTGCTAAGAATTTCAAAATGGCAAGCAGAGTTTCAACCAAGCGTGTGCCCTTCTGAGTGTGGGGTCCCTGAGCCGGCCCTGCTTGTGCAGGACGCTGTTCTCCAAAAAACAGGTTCCCAGTCTGTCTCCTCCTAGAGAAATCCCTTGGATTCCAAATGAGCAGAGATGAATAGGATGGCTTCCAACACACAAGCAAGCTCTCCTTCCAGATCTGTGGACTTAAGGCTGCCTCTGGTGGTTGTCGAGAGAAATTTAAGCATAAAGGTAGCTGGGTTGTTTCCACATTAAAAAACAACTGATCAGGTGGGCATCCCCCAGGAGACTTTGAGCAGGGGCTGAGAAAGTGACCTGGGCAAAGGGATCCAAGAAACGTCTACGGTGGCACGAAGGCAGGGGCACCATGGAAGGAGGGCTTTGGGTTTTCAGAGAATGTAGTTGGAAGGTAGCCAACGCCTTGTGCCCAAGTGTTTGTTGTTTCTCTTCTACCGAAGAAATTGAAGTCAGGGTCTTGTAAACAACTGGTTGCACATAGATTTCGTGGGGATTTGGCCAAGAAAATTTAATCAACAGGGGCCAGTCGGGTGGGCAGCCCTGTGCCCGCGGATGAGAAGGTCTGGGCTGTGTCTGGAAAGGCAGTGGTCACTTCCTGCCATGCCAGTTTCTTCTGTCAGAGCAGGAAAGGCATGTCCCCTGGAGAGTCAGGAAGGAGCAGGGCCTTGGTCATCTTGCCGTCTTGCCTGCTATCCCTTTCGTCTGTTGCCGTGGGGAGGGATGAGGGCCGTGTGTGGCCCTTCACTGCGGGGAGCGAGCTGTCAGGAGGCCACGGGGTGCTGGGAACCTGCAGATCGTCCTCCAGGGCTCTGCCACTCTAGTTAAATGGTGTGGAGCTGCCGGCTTCCTTTGCTGGTTTCCAGGAGGGACAGATGCAGGCAGATGAGGGTGTGGTCCTGTCTTATTTCAAATGCTTTGGCCAGCCTCGGTGGCTGGGTCCTTTCTCCCAGCCCTGGACAGCGACTGCTTTGGTGGTAACGCTGGGAGAAGAACCCATGGAAGAGGAGAAAATGTAAGGATGGAATCTAATCAGGAGGACACTTGCTTATCCTTCTGGGGAAATGTGGCAGGAAAGGGTGGGACTCTCAGTGCCTCCTGATTGGTGAGGAAAGACAGTGCTTCAAGGATCCTGCCTCCTGATTGGTGAGGCAGAGCATTGCCTGAAGGGCCCTGCTTTGTGATTGGTGAGAAAATACAATGCCTGAAAGATCTGCTCTCTGATTGGTGAGAAGAAGAATGTGACCTAAAAGGTCTTGCCATTTCATTGGTGAGGAAAGGCATCTGTTGAAAGTTCCAGATCTTTCCCCTCAGCTCTTTTTCTCCTGGTGTCACCCCCTTAGGGGATGTGGGAACTTTGAATCCACAGTTCCCCCACCAAAGAAAGACCCTGAGATCTTGGTGGGAACCAGTTGTAGGAGTTCAGATGCCGGCAGGGGGATGTGTACCCTTGAGATCTTCAGACAGGCGTCTCTCCATCACCCCGCCCCTGAGGAGTCCACTGTCTTGTCTTCCCAGGGCCGGATGGTTTAAGGAAATGGTTCCCTTAGTGGAAGCATTTGGTCCCAGCATTTTGATCTCAGATGGTTTGCTCTCAGGGGCTTCCAAAATCATGTAGATGTGGAGTCACCCCCAGCCCTGGCCCCATTGTAGCTCTCGGGTGAAGGCTGCACTTCTTTGCTCTGTTTCAGATGCATTTCATGGGGGAAATGGGACAACCAGCAGTGCCTCTTGACTCAAGTTGGCCGTTGACCTGAGGGTGCTTGGGAATGGCTATTGGGGCCCCTTTACTCCCAGGGTACCCGACTTCCCAGGGTCTGGGAGGAGCCCCGGGCAGGGGCTGAGGCCACCCATACACTGCTGGTGATTGGCTGACTTCCGACCTTGTTCAGTTGAGAGCAGGGGTGGACCCAGACAAGAACAGCTTGGAGCAAGGGTATTCCATCCCAAACATCATTATGCCGTTCCCCCATTTGGGAAGTTTCATAGCAACAAATTTGTTGGGTTCTTTCTCCCCTCCCCTAGCTTAGAACCAGACTGGGGCTGGCAGGGCCGGTGCACACAAAGGGCTGTAATCAACATGCCAAGGAAGCAGGCGGCTGCACTCTCCGCTATTCAGCGCGATTTCACAGCACTGGGAAGGCCTCATTATGGCGTGGGCTGTTGTCCTATACAAAGTCAGACGAGATGAATTTCTCCCCTTTCTCTGCAGAAGGGTGTGTGCATGATACTCGTTCTGGAATCTGTCAAAAGATAGGCGGTTTTGTTTACCATTTGTCTTCTTTATGGACTTGGGGGCTCTTTCTCTTTAGAGCCGGCAGAGAAGACGTTACCATTTAACCATTTCAGCCGTGCCTCCCTTTAAACGATATTAATTTATCATCTCCCCAAACCATCTGTGACGGATAAAGACATTCCAGGAGTCTCCCGTGAACCGAATTGTGATGAGAATGAAGAAATTACCCACCGCATCTAGCGCCCCCGCTCAGAGCGGCCTGCTTCTTTCTCTCGTTGACCTGCCCCCTTCAAGTCCACGGTCACCACGGCTGATCGCAGGCTGCTAAGAAGGTGCCCGAGTCCTCAGAAGATGCGGGCGGCAGTGGGCAGGAGCCTGCGATGGTCCACACCAGCTCTGCCAGGGCTTGCTTGCCGCTCCCATCCACCCCTGTTTCTTCCAGCAGCTCTGCCAAGGGTTGGGGAGGAATCGAGCATTTTGGGCCACGCCCTGGCCTCCCCAGCCACTCTGATGTGTAGCCAAGGCTGAGAATCAGGGCGGTGGGAGAATAAGAAATGAGTACAGTGACCTGCTCTTGTGTTGAGAAAGGGGATATTCACAGGTGACCTAGGATTTATTCTTTAGAGGGGGAGCCTTATGTTTTAATGGCTCTCTTCCTGAAAACTGGGCGGAGGGGGGTGTGTGTTTAAAATTGTGAAAATTTAAATCTTGCTGGTAAGGCTGGGAGCTTAGTTATACAGCCTGATGCTCCAGTGTCCAGATGAAGGCTGGGATTGGACAGTCATTACTGCTTCATAGTGTGTGTGTGTGTGTGTGTGTGTGTATACATATGTGTATGTCTAGATCTGGTTGGCTGAGGATTTAGTCACCGCACAGCTAGGAACCCGGGACCTCCACCCCTTCCTGACTCTAAGCTAGTGTCCATGCAGCGGAGAAAAGCCTAAAAGCCTCAGAGATGCCCTTTTGATGTGTGGGCTCCTCGTCACATTTCCTTTTCCTAGCATCATCTTGGGAGGTACAGGGAAAAGCCTTGGTCATCTTGGCAGGAAGGTTCTCAGTGGCTGGAGCGGCTCCCAGCTTAGAGGGCAGAGACCACAATCAAAGCCAGCACCCACGGGGAGAGAGACAGTCAGAGGAGAGGAAATCCTCATGGAAGGGCTCAGCTCCAGCTGTGGCCTGTGTTGGTGCAGGCTTCCTTGTTCCCTGGGAACATGGGGGTCAGAATCCTGATCTCCAGATGTGCTCCAGGCTCAAAGCCCGGAGAGCATCACGCAAGTCATGGGACCTCCCTGGACCTCGGTCTCCTCATCTATGAAATCATATTCAGATTTACGGTCTCTGAGCCCCATACAGCTTTGACACTCCACATAACACATCCTCTTTTTAAAAAAAAATCATAAATTAAAAAAATTTTATGGGTCCCTGATCCAATAGGACAAGGTCTTGTGTAAGTGAAGTTTGTGACCCGGGAACTTGGAAAACCTGGCAGAGCCAGGAAATCGGGTGGAGGCGGTTTTCTCCTAAGATCCTTACAAATGAGGAGAGTCTCCCATCTTGTGACTTGGCCCTTGCGGTGCCCTGAAGTGGGGTCTTTCAGGCCCAGCCCTCCATCTCATTCCCCTGGGCCTCCTTGGCCAGTCTCTTCACCTCCCTGGGTGTCAGTCTCCTTGTCTCTGAAGCTTGCTCTCATCCTGATTTTACATGAACTCTCCTAGAGGATCCCCCGGGGTCCCCGGTCTGAACAGAAGAGCCTCCTCATGTTTGCACTCCCCCAGTTAACAGGGGCTTTTTACTTGGGAAATGCCTTCTGCTACGAGAAGAGCAGCAGGTTACCACAGCCACAGGCTAGGGATGAAGAGCTTTTAAAAGCATGGAACTTGGAGTTATTGAGACCAGGGTTCAGATTCCACCTCAAGGCAAGGTGTTTACTCTTCGGTGCCTCAGTTTTCCCATCTGAAAATGGGGATAATAGTAGTCCCTCCTCCCTCCTAGGGTTATGGTGTCGATTAAATGAGACGATGCAGAGGAGGTCCCCAGCACATGGCGTGCATGCCACACTGGTGAGCTGTGACAATTATTAGTACGAGCGGAGAAAAAGAGAGTAACCAGAGCCCCTGCCATTGCCAGCATGCACACCAAGTGGATGGAGACCATTCCTTTGGCTCCCCGTGGCCTTAGTTCTTTCGGTGAGTGTGGTGCACAGGACAGCCGGCCCCTCTCACTTGAGAGTCGCAGCCCCGGGGTGTACTTGAAGGCCGATTCCCACCAGGCTGGGCAGGGCCCCAGGGATTTGCCCTAATGCCGTTGCACACCCTTGATAAAGGATTTACACGCTTTGGGAGCAAAATTGCTCCCGAACGACTGGAACGGCAGAGATGGGTGTCCGGCAGCCAGCAGGCGGAGGCCCTGAGCGGAGAAGGTGGGGAAGGGCTGTGCGCATCGAGACGCAGCAGTTCTGAAGGTGCTGCTAAGAAAGCCCTGTGGCACCTGAGGGGCTCCCGATGGGTGTGGGGCTGAAAGGTGGATGCGAGGCCCGAACTGGTCCTCACTGTTGGTCATCGGGTGCTCCAGCACCTCCCCCACTGCACTGTCCAGCCCCTGCCCGCCTACCGGAGCCTGTGCGTGCAGACAACACACACACACACACACACACACACACACGGAACGACCTGTAGGACCTGTGCCTTTCGCCTCAGCTGTAAATCAGGTGCAGGAAGACTGTAGTTAACTAGATCATGGAAGGTCATAATCCAGTTTGGGATGATGGGGCTCCCCCACTTCCACTTCCTGCCGTCTGCACCTTGATCCGAAAGAGAGGTCGTGCAGCTTGAAACGTTTCTTCTTTTGTCCCTCGTTAGCAACTGCTGGGAGAAAGAAAAGCAGAGCCTCGGAGGAGGCGGACCCAGACAGCTGAGATGAAGTTTGTGGATTATCTGTGGATTTAAATTATCCTCGCCCCCTCATTAGCACGGAGAATTTAGGAGTGGGGAGTGATCGTCGTCGTCAGGGTTGCCAGTGACCTCGGTTGTGAGGGGAAGGTCTTTGCTTTGTGCCCCTCCTACTTTCCTCCAGAGTCACAGGGTCCGTGAAACGGCCTCTTCCCCACGGAGAGGGCGGCACATTGGCCCTGAGCGTGTGCATTGATTCAGCCCATGTTCATGGATTGCCTGCTCCAGGCGGAACTGGGGGTACAGTGGTGACCAGGACAGACACGTACCCCTGGAGCTTGTGTTCTGGAGGGAGGTTGATGATAGAGAAGAAAAAGTAAGCAGAGGATGATGACAGATTGTGGCGAGTTACGTGGAGGAAATAAACAAGGTGGAAGGAGAGAGTAACTGGCGGCAGGGGAGGGGGAGGGGAGCTGCTGTACAGGGCATCCCGGGAGGACCTCTCTGGGGATGGGATGGACTTTGAGATGAGACCTGGGGTGTGAGGCACAAACAGCCATGGGGGCACTGAGGGAGGAGCAGTACCGTTGCCTGGAAGCAGGTAAGGGCTGGAGGGCTCTCTGTCAGAAGGGAGGCGACGGGCGCAGAGAGGAGGGGGCCCGTTGCAAGAGCGGTGGATGCCACTGGGGGGCTGAGGACCAGTGACTGGAGAGATACGTCTGGCTTACCTTGTAAGACGCTCCTGCTGTGCGACGTGCCGCAGGTGGGAGAAAACATCTGTGCATCGCATATCCGACCAAGGACTTGAGTCCAGGCTGTGTAGAGGACTCGCAGAACTCCACGATAAGACAACCAACCCCTGAGCTAGAAATGGGCAGAATACTTGAACAGCTACTTAGCAAAGATCCAGGGATGGCAAATAAATACCCAAACCGTCATTTGTCTGCATTAGGGAAATGCAGATTAAAACCACAGCGAGATGCCACTACCCACCCATTAGAATGTTGAAAATAAAAAGTCCTGACAGTCCCAAGCACTGGCGCGGGTGTGTGGTAACCGGAACTCTCGCACACGGCTGGGGAATTCAGAATGGCACAGCTGCTCCGGAAAACAGTTTGTCAGTGTCTTACAAAGTTAAGCATAGACCTGCCATAATACTCAGCAATGCCTCCCCTAGGTATTTACCTCAGACAAACGAAATCTGTGTTCACACCAAAACCTGCACACGGATGTTGATAACAGCGTTATTCGCAACTGCCAAAAACTGGAAACAACCCAACTGTGCTTCAGTGGGTGAATGGACAGCCAGTGGTGCACCCGTCCTGTGAAATCCGACTCAGCAATGCAAAGGAGCACGCTGTCGATTGACACAGCAACATGGACGCGTCTCAAATTCACTGGGTGTAAAGGAGGCCAATCTCAAAAGATTACCTACTGTATGATCGCACCGAACATACGGTACCTCCATATATTTTACATACGGTAAATCCCAGAATAAGATGGTCTGAAAAGCTGTAGGGACCGAGAATAGATCCTGGGTTGCCAGGAGTAGGGACGGGGGGGCTCACTGCAAAGGAGGAACACAGGGGGTTCTTGGGAGAGTTGGGCTGTTCTGTGTCCTGAGTGTGGTAGTGGCTACAGGACCCTGTGCATGTGATAAAGCCCATAGGGGTGGACACCACAAAAAGCGAACTTGACCGTGTGTGAATGAAACGATGATGATGATGGTGATGACACGCTGCTTCCGTAGGGCTCTGTGATGCTGACTTGGACCTCCTGGTCCCCTGTCTCCCATTCCTCATGGCTCTGAGCTCACAAAGGGACCAGTCCCCCTGGGGTCGGCATTCACTCCTCCTCCCTGCCCTGCCCCCAGCCCGCCTCCCTGAGCCCCACCCACTGTCTGCACCTTACCCGAGGCCCTTCCCTTCTGGAGTCCCCAGCCATCTCGGCCAGCCTCCACGTTTCTCTTCTCGGGGTCCATTCTCCTCACTCTGTTGGGGAGCAGAGAACACCCCTTAGTGACTGATATGTGTCCTTCCCCCAAGCGCCACCTCTGGGGGGTCCCACCAGGCTTCCCCAAAGAGGCCCAGCACACATGCAAGAGACATGGGAAGCCTTTGGATCTGAACTTGATTTTCTCTGAAGATTCTGGCCCTTTCTGTCTTCGTGCACAAACTCTCACCTGCGCAGAGGATGCTGCTCTTTCTTCCCCTCCCCCCACCTCTCCCTCCCCCCACCTCTCCCCCCCACCCCCGCCGCCTCCCCCCACAGCAGCAGGAGCTCAGCCTGGTCCACATAACAGGGCCACTCCACAGGGCCCCGCCCGCCCCCGCTTTCTTTGTGGATGGTGTCCAGGTACACAGACAAGTGTCACTCCAAGCAGAGAAGGGTGTTTCACCCTAACCCAGTGCCACGGGCAGAGGAGGACCTTGGGCCTAGGCTGTAGCCCTTGGAGTCCCAGGGACCCCCTGACTGTCTCTAACGGTGCTCACCGACGGCAGTGTCCCAGATTCAGGGCCGGGCGGTTTCTCTCCCTACCGCGCTCCTCTGCAGCCCCGAGGCCTTGTGGGCACTGGAAGGGGCATTTCCGGCAGACCCTGGCTGGGAAGGGCCGCATCCGGCACCTGGCGTTTGGCACTTTCTTCTTAAAGGACAGGAGTGGCAGGCTCCCCGCACGCACGGGGCGGGCGAGGACGAGGCCGCCCACGGGCAGGGCCCCTGGAGAAGCTCACGGTGCGGCCTCGCTCCTCTGACCCGGTGCCAGCCTCCCGCTCAGCCCGGGCACCCAGCGCGCTCCCCGCCTGAGGCCTGCGTGGGCCGCCCTTTTGCAAACGGTCCTCAGGTTGATGCGTCAGTGAGAGCTGTTGTGGGATCTGAGCTGGGAGGGACTCGAGCCATCACGGAGGTCCTGATGTCTGCTCCACCGGCCTGCTGGGGCGTCAGGGGCCCTCAGAGACGCGGCCTACCTGGAGAAAGCTTCCATCCCCCAGCAGAGGCAGCGACTTCCACAGGGGAGCTGAGGCGTGAAAGGGCCCCCAGGCTGCTTGGTTGAGTGGCGGGACAGTCTGCCTTCTCCTGAGGCCCAGGACGCGCCTGGGCAGAGCCCCTCGGGAAGAAGACGCTTCCCTGAGGCTGAACACAAGCTGTGAGTGTGCTCAGGGGCCCAGAACAATGTACCACAGGCCTGGAGCTTAAACAACAGACATTTATTTCTCACTGTTCTGGAGGTTGGAAGTACAAGACCAAGGTGGCCGCAGGGCTGGTTCCTTCTGAGGCCTCTCCTTGGCTTGGAGGCGGCCGTCTTCTCCCTGTGTCCTCACGTGGCCTTCCCTCTGGGTGTGTCTGTGTCCTCATCTCCTCTTCTAACGAGCACACCAGTCATACTGGATTGAGGCCCACTCCAGTGACTGAATTTTACCTTAGTCACCCCTTTAAAGAACCTGTGTGTGAGTACAGTCGCATCCTGAGGGATGGGGGTTAGGACTCCAGCATTTGAATTCTGGGGGGGACATAATTCAGTTCATAACATGAGTTCACAACTGGCTGGAGGCCTGGGTGGTGGCCGTGAAGACATCTGAGGTGAGGTTTGGTGCTGCGGTTGTTCTGTCTCCCCCTCCTGTCGGGGGCTGTTCCAGGGGGTCTGGGTGCCAGGCCCGCTCCCCTCTCCTCCACACGCATGTGTCCTGGGATTGCTGCCATTTGAGGGCCCCTCCCCTGGAGCCAGGTCCTCAGGAAAAGTAGGTAGATGTCCTGGTGGGAACCCAGGATGGGTTTCCAGAGCCAGGGCTTGAGCTGCAGTGGAGGGGGGCCAGCCTCAGGCGTGCCTCTCCTCCTGATGGGAGCCGTGGGCCTCCAGGGATCCAGGGCAGAGAGCGTGAGAGGGAGCAGGAAAGGCAGTGTCCCGGGGTCAGAGCTGAGAGGGCCTCTGGCCATCACGGGGGCCCTGATAGCTGCTCCACCGGCCTGCCTTCCAGGTCAGCTTTGCGGGGGCTCTCGGCAACCCTGGTACACTTCTCGTAGCTGACGACCCGAATCTCAGAGAGGAGATTCTGGCCCAGTGCAGCAGGTCATGGTGTCGGGTGGCGTGGCCCGTGGGTGTGGAGGCAGGGCCTGGTGTGCCTGGCAACAAGAGTGCTTTCCTAGACCCCTGGGCCAGGACACTGCAGTGGGCCGTGGCAGTCGGGGTGACGGGCCCAGGGGACAGGCCACTGCCCTGGATCTTAGCCTGTTGAGTTGGAAACAACTTTAGTGCAAGTATAGACCTCCTGCCTTAGAGATGAGTCACCCGAGGCTCAGAAAGAGTGAGGCGGTAGCTCAGGGTCACACAGCATTACCGGCAGGGCAGGGTCAGACCTGGGTCTCTCGACACTCATCTGAAACCTTCTGTGTGTCCTGAGCTGTCCGTTTCTGGCTGAGGACCCAGAGCAAGGACAGTCTGTCTTCTCCTCTGCACCGGGAGGCCCTCCAGCCCACATGTTCGTGAGAAACCTAATCCGGCCACCTTCTCAGGGCCCTGGGCTTCCGCTTGGTCTCACCTTCCTCTTCATGGAAAAACCCTCCGGTAGGTTGTTTCCCAGGACCAGGTGCTGCCTGCTGCGTGCACACGGGTGACCTGCTGGGGAAGGGCCTGACCTCCTCTGTAAAGGAGTTGCTGACTTCCCAGGAAACGGGCGTCACCAAATGGGCTTCTTGTGGCAGAAAACATTCTGACCCAGACCTCGTTCTTGGAAGAATCGGAGAGGCTCTCTCTTTGTCCCCTTAACCAGACCCCCTGCCAAGGAAAAGGCTTCCACTTGCCTCACATCTGCATCCTCCCGGCTCAGCTTGTCCCCAGCCACTCCCCTGCCCACTGTGGCGCTGCGTGTGCGTGTGTGTGCGTGTGTGTGCGTGCGTGAGAGCCTGTAGGGATCTATGTGTGTGTGTGTCTGGCTGTGTTTGGGGGTTGTAGGGATATGGCAGGATCCCTTTGGCTTTCTCTCCCTAAGGACCAGGGCTGGGGCCTCCTTTGTGGGCAGCTCAGGCCCCCTTCCTATGACACTGCTAGCTGGATTCCCTGGTCCAAGGCTATAGAGGACCGTCTGTGGGCTGTTGTCATCCATCAGTTCTCCTCACACCTTGAAGCTCACCCTTCTTTGCACAGAGGGTATAACTTAGGCTTTCCTTATTCATGGGCTTTTGGGAAAAGTCTTTACTTTGGGGCCGTTTAGCTTGGAATTGAGAATGAGTGCAATGCAAGTCTCTGTGTTGGGAGTGCATTCGGCTGCACGTAAGGGACGTCACCCGGCCTTGGTTGTAACAGGGAAGTGTGTATTTCTCCTTGCAGAACAAGAAGCACAGAGGGGCAGTCTAGGGGGTGAGGGCCCTCGGTGATGTGCTCAGAGATCAGGCGCTTTCTGTCTCCCGGTCCGTGGCCTCCTCTGTATGGTCTTACTAACTTCACAGGCTGGTGTGAGGACCAGAAGGACTACCTATGGGAGCGTGGATGTGCTCAGGTGTCCCCAGGTGTCCGGGTGGCAGGGCTGTGCTGCAGGAGTGCTCCACCTCTGGGGATGGTCCCGCCGCCCTGGAGGTGACCTGAGTAGCCTCCTGAGACCCCCCACCCTGTGGGACCCTGCTGGCTTCTCTTCCTGGAACAGTGATTTTCGAGGAAGCACAGTCAGCCTGCTGCCTCTGTGAGACCAAGGGCCAGTCGGTCAGAGTCTTTGCGGAATCCTGGGGGAAAGATGTGGAGACCACACAGCAAATTGCCCTCTCCTCTAACCAAAGGATGGCCCTAAGGATGCACCTGCTCCACGAAGCAGACACGCTGCTTTGCCATCACCCAGGGTGGCCCTCAGCTCTGCCGACCTCAGCTGGTGCCCGGCTCCTCCCCGGCAGCCCACCAGCCTGGGGGGTTAAGGGGTCACCGGCTTCGAAGGGCCTCGGGTGAGGGTGATGCACGCTGCTCCCCCCAGATTCTGCTCTGGGCTGGCCCCTGCCTCGGTTAAGACGACCTGGGCCTGCGGGTGACTTGGCTCTGAGCCTCCAGTGACCAAGCAACCTTTGGTGATCTCCTCCCAGCCAAGTCCAAGGCCCAGAAGTTACTGGCACGCAGCTGTGTTCCGTCAGCACGGAGGGGAGGGCGTCTTGGCCTGGGTTTTAGGATTACCAGCAGGCTTGTGAGGCCGGCCAAGCGAGGTCAGCTGGCAGGGGCCTCGGGACTCCACATCTGCCTGGTGCCCACACCCGCGGCAGCGGCTTGGGATGCCAGGGTCCTGTGCTGTGGCCCTCTTGCTGTCACCAGGCCAGCTCAGAGACGCTGTCTGTGCCCCGTCACACTTCCCATCACAGGGAGGGATCTAAGGTCAGAGGTCGTCTCCCACCATCCCCTCCTCACATTATCATTCGCAACATGCATCAAGACTGAGTGAAGAAGAAGAAGAAGAAGAAAGAACCAATAGGAAATGAACTTGAATTTAGGGTAGATTTTAGACAAGTTTCTAACAGAAGGATTTGCTGCTGTCTACAGGGGCAGGATTGGGACAGTTCCATGTCCTCCCCCAGGCCTGTGGTCCCTGCCATCCTCTCACCTGACACGGAGCACCCCGCGGCCAGGACCCCCCACTCCCAGAGTTTCCAGAAGCTCTCACGTGTCCAGACACAACTTTGACAAACAATTCCTCACATTCCTCTCCTTTCTGCCCCCTCCCCGCTCCTTCTTCCTCTTCCTAATTCTCCTCCTCAGCCACTCCTGGGCCCGAGGCCGGCTGGGAGAAGGCCACATCTTCACGCACGGCCTCCTGCCCTCACGCTGAGCAGTGCGGCTGGGGAGGTGCTAGTTTAGCTCTTTCGGGAGCTCTGCTCTCACTTATTCCCGGCATACTTTTTCCCCGTTGGGAGTAGAAACAGAGCAGCTCTGGCACCAAGTGAAGTTGCTGCAGGATGCCCTCCTGCCGACGACTCTCCACCCTCTCCAGGCTTCCCTGGGGAGGGGGAGAGGGGAGGGCAAGGGGGACCCCAGGGATCCGGGGAGAACTTTGGCCTCCTTCATCCTGCCCTCCCTTCCCTACCCGCGCTGAGTCCACTGCCTAGGTCCAGGGAGGCAGGTGACCTGTGTCTGCAGGTCCCGCAGTTCTTGCCCGAGCATCACGGAGTTGGTGGCAATCTTAGTCCACTAGGGCTAACATAGCAAGACACCACAGACCGGGTGACTTAGACAACAGATACTTCTCACAGTTTTGGAGGCAGAGAAGTCCAGGATCGATGTGCCTGCAGATTTAGTGTCTGATGACAGTTGCTTCCTGGTTTGCAGACCACTGCCTTCTTGCTGTGTAGAGAGATAGCTTTTCTCCTTCCTCTTCTCAGAAGGGTGCTGATCCCATCATGAGGGTCCCACCCTCATGACCTCATCTAAACCTAATTACCGGCAACTTCCCTGGGGGCGCAGTGGTTAAGAATCCGCCTGCCGATGCAGGGGATAGGGGTTCGAGCCCTGGTCCAGGAAGATCCCACATGCCACAGAGCAACTAAGCCCGTGCGCCACAGCTGCTGAGCCTGCGCTCTAGAGCCCGCGAGCCACTGAGCCTGCGTGCTGCAACAACTGAAGCCCGCACGCCTAGAGCCCGTGCTCTGCAACAAGAGAAGCCACCACTGCAGTGAGAAGCCCGCGCACAAAGAGTAGCTCCTGCTCAATGCAACTAGAGAAGGCCCACACGCAGCAATGAAGACCCAAAGCGACAAAAAATAAATAAATAAATAAATAAACCTAATTACCTCCCAAGGGAAGGGCCCACCTCCTAATGCCATCACATTGAGGGTTAGGGCTTCAACATATGAATCTGCAGGTGGGGACACAATCATTCAGTCCATAATAGAGGGGATGTTGCCTCAAACTCCTCTGGCCATTTCATCACTGGGATTGGGTCCTTGGAACACAGGGAGGGAGCCTCAGGGTGCAGTGTGATAGGGTGGGCAACCCCAGCTCTTTAGCCCGTTCCAAATTAGGAGGAGGGGTGTGGGGTACAGCAGCGGCTGGCCTAAGAATCAGGGCCTCACGGCACCTCCCAGCTTGGCCATTCCTTTTCTGCAAGGTCCTGGGGGTTCCTTCACCTTCGAGTCTTCGCATTAATCGGGGTCTGTAAGTGATCGCTGTGACTCCTCCTAGTGCTACGGTTGATGGGCTTTGTGATCCAGAAGCCTGTGTCTCAGACTGCCTGGCTGCGGATCAGGGTGGGTGGACAGAGCAGAGCGGGGGCCGCAGCCTGGGGGGGGAGGTCGCACCCCCGTGGTGAATCCCCTAGGGCTCCATCACGCCCCACACTCTGTCCCTCCCACCCAGAGGGTCAGGAGCTGGCTGGGGGCAGAGGAGTGACAGGGCACAAACCAGCCTGTGAGGGGCAGGCGTACCCCCAGTTCTGACTCCTGCACTCACGCTCAGCCCGTGGGCTGTGTAGACCTTCCTCCCGGGGCTTCAGAAGGGCTCCCCGACTTCACCCTTGCCACCCAGATGGTCCTTTCAAGTCGGTCTGTTCTGATTTTCATTCCCCTGTTTCCAGGTAGGCCGGTGGTCAGGCATCAGAGCTTCTGGAATGTGTGCGGGCTTGGCTCCCCCAGCCTTGCTCTTCCCCTGGGATGGGGTCCCGGGCGCCACTGGGTGGGGAGGACCCTGGGGGGAGGGTGTGCTCTGGTCACTCCCCGACCCACCCGCCTCTGACCCCCCTGTCGTGTGTTCTCCACAGCCTGCGATTGCCACCCTGTGGGCGCCGCTGGCAAAACCTGCAACCAGACCACGGGCCAGTGTCCCTGCAAGGATGGTGTGACTGGCATCACCTGCAACCGCTGTGCCAAGGGCTACCAGCAGAGCCGCTCCCCCATCGCCCCCTGCATAAGTATGCCAGGGCGCCCTCCTCCTGCAGGCTGGGGGGGGGTGCGGGCTCGGGGCTGGGGGGGCCCTTCCCGGACACGGGTCACCTGCATCCAGTGGGGACAGTGCTCACTGAGGTGGCCCTCTGCGCTCAGGGAGCCCGTGTGAGACCCCCCAAGGCTGCGGGGGTCTCCGCAGAGCCAGCCCATTTGTGGCTCTCTGTCCTGAAAAGACAGTTTCCTGCTCCCGGGGTGTGGGGTAAGGGGGGGAAGCAAGCCCCTCTCCTCAGCCCAGGTCCTGTTCCCATATTCCACCTTGACTCTGGGCCTGGGCCTGGGTTGGGGGGCCTGGATCAGGGGCTGCCACTGCTGCTTGGGAATTCCAGGATCCCCAGCCCCTGGCAGATTCAGAACTGAAAGGACGGACTCCACAAGGCCTCTGAGAGAAGCCGGCACGGCTCCCATGCGCCCTTCGGAAGGGTGGCAGCGCTCTATGCGGGTCCCAGAGGCCCTGGCAGGCCAACTGTCAGCCCCTTAGTTGCTGGAACTTGGGGAGGGGCGTGAGCAAGCTGGGAGGGGTCGCTCAGGGGCCTTGGCTCGGAAGAGTTTTAACATCTTACAGCTGGTAGGATTGCGCAGGTGTTACGAGCTGGATTAGCCCTGGATGGAAGTCAGGCCTGGTTGGGTGCTGGCCCCCGGCCTCAGCCTCGTTGATTCCGTGTGCAGGGCTGACCTGCGCCCAGAAAGGAGGGGGAAGAAGGCGTGAATCCTGGCCTACTAGGCAGACACCAAGGATAAGGCTGCTTTTCTGGAGCAGGAGTTAGCATGCTCTGCTCGGGGATTTGGCCCACTGCCTGTTTCTGTGTGGCTCGATGGGGTTTTGGGGGTTTTTTTTTTAAACCTTTTTAAAAAGATTGAAACAAAAATTAAAAGACTACTAATTTATGACATGCGAAAATGATATGAAAGGAAAAGTTCAGTGTTCATTAAATAAAGTTTTATGGGACCCAGCCATGCACACTTGTGCCCGTGCTACCTGTGGCTGCTTTGGGGCTCTGACGGCAGAATTGAGTAGTTGCAACAGAGACCCTACGACCTGCAGGGCCTAAAATTTTTGCCAGCTGGCCCTTGGCAGGAGAAGTCAGCCGACCCCTGCTTTAGGTTTTTCAGCATCCTGTAGCTCTGGGAGGGTACTGGCTTCTCAGGTCAGGCACAAGGGGCTTGGAACAAATAACCTGAGGCAGAAGCAGGAGGCTGGGGACCCCTCAGCCCCGCAGCTGCTTGGGGTTCTTGGAGTGACCCCCTAGATCTTGCAGGGAATGTTCTCACGCCAGGCGGGAACCTTAAACCCCCAACACCTCAGCTGCCCGACTTGGGTGCGGCCTCACGTCCAGGACACCACAAGCTGTGTGGGTTCCAGCAGCTTTTCTGACCAGTTTCTACATCAGGAGATGTTTCCTTGTTGGCAGGGGTCCAGTAACAGCGGATAACCTAAATTCAGGCCATGGGAAATTGAGCTTGGATCCATTCAGGGCAGAGCAGGTTGGAATGGGTTTTCACGACGTCTGATTGTCAGGGTCTCACAGCTTGCAAGGGTCTTTCTTTTCCGTCCATCCAAAGAGCTGCACGGTGAACATTTTTAGAAAGCTGGGAGGAAATTAGCACCACCATCTGGGCTTATGAAAACATGGAGGAAGAAAATGAGGTCTCCCTTTTAAAGGGAGTCAGGAGCTGTTGGGTTTCCCAGAAATGGCTGAAACCAACATTTCAAATCCCCAGGGGGAAAGGCCTTGAAACGGAGCTGATGTTTCAGAATTAGGGACAGAAACCTTGGGAGACTGGAGCCGTCACTTTCCAACACGCTCTGTACCCTCTCCCTTCCTCTCGCAAAGGGCGGGCTAATGCTGGGGAGAGCATTCCCACCAAGGACCTGAAAACCCGGGCCTCCATCCTGGGATTTCTGTGAGCTCTTTCTGCCGGCATCAGGCTACAGGTGCCCAGACAGTGCCTTGGACACTTGTGTCTGTTTCGGAACAGCTCTGGGAGCCCCGGGGCCCTCCGCTCACGTCCCAGAGCCAGGCCTCAGGAGCTGGACTTGGGCAGCCAGGGTGCCTCCATGGCCACTGGCCCCAGCCCCATTCCTGGACTTGTAAGATTAGGCTGGGCTGTCTGGATTTCCCTCTGGAATGTTCCTGCTGGGCCAGGTAGCTCATGAAGGCTCAGAGAGGGCCTGGTACGAGGCCCGGCTTCTTAATGAGCTGCTGTGACGGGGCACCTGTAGCTTGTTGTCGCTGATAAAATCACCTGAGAGCACGATTTGACTCCGAATCGAGGGCTGGGTCTTCTGCCTGTTCCTTCTGAAGGTGCAGAGGCTGGCTTCTGTGGGTGATCCTCACGTTTGCCCCCAGGCCCGGGTATTCCATCTCGACCCCCCCCAAGCCTCAGATTGCAGCTAATCTAGAGTCTGGGGTTCTGAGGGAGGTCTTACCCCTAATAGTCAGATGGTGGCCAGAATCAGTGGGATTCGTGGAGGCCTCTGTGACCCCCTGTTCACATGGTCACTCAGCAGGGGAGTTGGGTCCCTGTCCCTCAGGGACTTTCAGTTCGTGGTTTGGCCTCATCTAGAAAAAGGAAGCCGGGGACGTGAAGCCTGGGTCTTCCCAGAGGCTGCCTGAACCTCCTCACGTTTTCTGAGCACCAGGCGGGAGCTTGTAGAAACTAGTTGCCGTTCTAGGTAGGAGAGGAATGGTCCCCAAAAAGCACATGCTTCTGTCAGGCCCTACAGTCTTCCGTATTGTCAGTCTTTTCTGCCCGCCGAGAAAATGCCTTAGCTTCTGAGATGCAAGATGTGAGCCCATGGGAACTTGGGCCAGGGGTGCAGGCCCCTCTCTGCACATGGAAGACACCTCCCAGCCTCTCACATGTCACCCCTGCCATGGACCCCTTCCCCACCAGTGAGTCAAGGTCAGACCGGGCCACGCAGCACCATTGTGATGAGCAGGGGGCCCGGGGACCCCTCTCTCTGCCCCAGGGGCCGAGGTGAGTCAACAACACGCAGACAGCAGAGGGGTCAGGGTCCTGCCTTCCCCTCGATCCTGTCCCTGCCAGGCGGAGGGACGGCTTCCAGAAGAGAGCAGGTAGGGTGCCCGGGCCTCCACGCCGGCTTTCCCTTCCTCCCTGACCGTCCTCTCCTGGGGCGAGGAGTGGGGCTGGGAGGGAGGGCCCAGGAAGGCTGGAAGGAGTCTGCACTGCGCTCGTTCTTTTCTAACATGTTCTTATTGTTTCCCCTTCCTCCCATCCTGAACCCCACAAAGAGATCCCCGTGGCACCGCCGACCACTGCAGCCAGCAGCGTGGAGGAGCCCGAAGGTAGGCTTCCCCCTTTGCTGCTTTCCTGCTTTTGCTGTGGGGTGGGGTGGGGCCTGGGGAAGGGGGTTAGAGGGGCCAGACTCCTCTGAACCACCATCGGGGTGCTGGTTGGTATGAGTGGTACCCCTGGGCTGGATTGAGGAGGATGGAGCCACAGGGCATTTTTCTGCGATGTCCCTTCCAAGAATGGTGCCTAAGGCTAGCCTGTCTCCCAAGCCTGGGACCCTCAAAGCCACGTTCCTCCTGCTCAGCCAGCGAGGGTAAGAAGCTGCCTTCCAGCCCAGGGCCACCTGAGCTGGGGGTAACTCCTTTCGGGGTTGCAGAGAAGGAAGGAGATGGGTGGTGGGGATGAAAAAGGCATTCTAGAGCATTGGGGTCCACAAACAGAACTGGGGGGGAGGGCATGAATCGGGACAGGAAGAGACTCACCCCCTCACTGTCCCTTCCTTCTAACTGAAATCAAGAGTTTCCTGGAAAAAAAAAAAAAAAGGCTTTCCTGGTGGTCCAGTGGTTAGGAGTCCGCACTTCTATTGCAGGGGACGTGGGTTCGATCCCTGGTTGAGGAACTAAGATCCTGCATGCTGTGTGGTGTGACCTAAAAAAAACAAAACAAAACAGTTTTCTTTATTGCAAAGGTGGGCCACAAACCATAGCCAGGCCAGCAACATCAGTGATTTGGCCACCAGCAGAAATCCCAGCCGTTTTCACATCACGTTAGAGTTGGTGCAGCTATCATGGAATATTATTTATGCTCACTAAATTGCTTCAGAATGATGGAAGTTACCAGACCCGCTGCTAGATCCTGATTTATAATCGTTAATAAAGAAACACATACATTACGTAACTGTACCATAAATCTGGGGTTTTGGAAATATTTGGGTTAAGTGTATTTCAGTATTTATTAGTTTCCTTTGTAGTCCTATGGATTTTATTTCTGCATTTAAAAACATTACTGTGAGAAAGTAAAAATATCACTGTGACGTCCGTGGACGTCACCAGTCCTTGGTACAAGAAGGGCCACCCAGTCCTGGCTTTGGGTACAGAGAGGGATCGGGGCCTGGCTGGAGGGGGCACCAGAAGAGCAGGCCATGCTGTACCCAGCGCCCTGGGCCTGTGGTCACATGGGGCTTTTGTGTACTGGTACTTGGAGTAGGAGTGGGAATGGGGGGCAGGAATGGTGACAGTGGGGCCCTGCAGGGACATTGGTGTCAGCTCTGGGAACCCCTTTGCTCCTCCCCAGATCCACCTGTTGGGGAGGTCTGTGCACCCATGTGGTCACCTGAATACTTTAGTTTTTTAATTTTTTACTTTTACTTTTTGGCCACGTGGCACAGCCTGCGTGATCTTAGTTCCCCGACCAGGGATCGAACCTGCGCCCCCTGCAGGCGGACCACTGGACCGCCAGGGAAGTCCCCACCTGAATACATTAGAATAGACTGGATTTTTTTGAATATTGGCCATGCCCTGGGAACTTGAGAGAAAACGGATTCAGAACTTGGATGTGCGCCATCACCAAACAGCCCTCAAAGAGGAAAGGACAGAAAATTTCAGGGAGTGCTGGAGGCTACACCGGGGAAAACCAAGATATTTTGGTGTTGGGTGGTTGGGCAGAGTCTTCCATCACCTTCGGTTGAGCCTCGGGGGACACTTACAGGAGAAATAGTGCTGGGAAGGGGATGAAGGAAGCAGCATCACGGGTGCCTGGGAGGCAGGAGGAGGAAGCTCTTTGGTAAAAACACAAAAGGAACAGCCCAGTTCGTTCAGCTCTCAGGTAGAGCAGTTGTGAAGCGAGAAGACACTTCCAGTTAATGTAGTCGCGATTCTTACTTCCTTGCTGTGACATGAGTCCCGTCAGAACTCACCGGGGCTGAGAACACCGCTCATCCAAGGACAAGGCATGTCTTCACCCTCTCCCTCTCTCTCTCTCACCTCCCATTTTTCTGGTCCTTGCAACCTTGTCTTTCAGTTTCTTGCAGTGGTTTTGGCTTTTTCCTTCCACTTTAGAAATGGGGAAATGGAAACAAAAATAGAGGAGAAGCAAAAAACAACTCATGAGATTTCTGTACACACCACAAGAAGCTGGTATAAAGCATGCAACGATCTCCGCTCAACCAGACAAAAGATTCCTGGGCAACTAACAAACACTTGTAGCATTTTTCTTTGAAAAGTCTTTATCAACTCTCAGTTAACTTTTCTGACTCCTTTTGATTTTGTCACTGTTTATTTCCTTTCTTCTTTCTGGATGTTTAAAAACATGGTTTAAATGGATGCAAACAGTAAATGAACACCCTTTAACAAAGTGCTTTCTCCACAGAGGGGCTAAGTGAGCAGGTGTGATGTTTGCTGGGATCCTGTGTCCTTGGCCAGACCCTTTGTGACCTTCTCTGGGTCTCCGAATGGTCAGGATCTGTGACGCTTTTTCTGGAGAACTCGGGCCAGGTCTAGACTGCGGGCGCTGGGACTCTGGGGTCTGCTACCACAAAGAGGCCCTGCTCTCCTTATCTCAGCAGGAGGGACGTCATGGGCAGGAGGCCAGGGGGCCCCCTGGGGAGCGGGGCCTGGGAGCTCAGTACTTCCAAGCCTGTCGATTCTTGCAGTGTTTGAATAGGGAAGGCCTCCGTGCTGGGCTGCCTGAGAAAAGCTTGTTTACTTTTGCCTGCGGAACAGAGGAGAATTAATAAACCAAGAATTTGTCCTGAAAGCTGATGGACATAACCTCCCCCTGAACCCATCCCCTTGAAGGGCCAGCTCACTCCGGGAATGCTGTCCACCTGCTGGCTAAGCTGGCTGGTACCCCGTCTCGGGGCAGGGAGGCGAGGAACCCTGTGCCCGTGGGAAGCCTGGGGCCAGGAGGGAGATGGGGCCACCGACGCTAAACCCATCTACTTGTGGTTGTAGAGACCTCCACCGCCCGCCTTCCCTTGCCCTGCATCAACTCCGAGGTAGCTGTCGGAGTTTGTTTGGTTTGTGGGGACCCCTTGGTTTAGCAGAAGGAACACTGTCTTGGAGCCGGGAGATCTGAGGTTGAGTCTCCCCTGGCTGTGAGGCCTTGGACAGAGCAAAGACTTCTCTTTTCTGCTTCCTTGAAGGATGAAGGGGTGGGACCAACGGTCCTGGGCCCTCCCCACCCTGCTTCTCCTGGGAGGATTGAACTTCTCCTGCTAATCAGCTTTCTTCTTCCTTGTAAATGCCTGCTTGCTCCCCTCCCCCCTCTGCTGACCAGCTTCTTCCACGGGCCTTGCAGATCCCCATGAGCAGAGGCACGCAGGTAAACAGTTAACACCTGGCTGGGGCGGGGCCTGATGTATAGCATTTGCTGCTTTCCCTGGTATAAACGGCTCCCACGTGGGAGCCCACGTGAGCCTCCCCCGGGGACTGAATGTAGACGCCGGAACCAAGAAGTCCTGAGGGAGGAAGGGCCGCCTCTCAGCGGGGTCGGAAAGCTGCTGACTTCAGCTGGCCTCCTGGGCTTGAAGGGGCATATGGCTGCCGTCCGAGTGGAAGCTGGACCCAGGATGGAGGTACGAGAGTGAACGACCAGCTCTTCCCCGTCGCCCCCAACTGGGTCTGCGGGCCACCCTCTGGCCCAGTTGCACTCACCCCCTTTGGGGCCCCGAGTGGTGCCCTTTGCCAGCTGCTCCAGTGGTCCCGCGGGGGGTGGGGGTGGCTTTTGAGGCCCCCCCGGCAGCCGTTCGGGGGAGCCTGGCGGCTGAACCTACGGGAGCCGCCCCGCCTCAGGTGCTGCCGGGTGTGGGGTGGGAGTGGGCTGAGAGATGTCACCTCTGGTGGCCTTGCAGCACCTCCATTTTTTTCATGGAAGGTAATTGGGTTTTTATAGACCTGCCGCTGGATAAACTTGGGTTGTTCTCATTTTAGGCTTTGGTTTTCCAGGGTAGGGGGTAGGTTGGGTGAGTAGAGGAAATGAGTTGATAAGAGTTGAACGCAGTATTGGCTGAGTGTTCGGGCTGTGGGGGGCGGGGGGGAAGGGCACTGAGCTGGGAGTTCTGCCTGGTCTTGTTTCCTCCCCTGTGAACCGGGGTCATGATAACCCTGTTGTGTACGGTTGTTGTGGGGATTAAATGAGATGCTCTGGGTAAAGCCTTTGGTTCAGTGGCGGGCTTATCCTAAGTGCTCAGTAAAAAAGCAATGGAGGGGCTTCCCTGGTGGTGCAGTGGTTAAGCATCCGCCTGCCAATGCAGGGGACGCGGGTTTGAGCCCTGGTCCGGGAAGACCGCACATGCCGCAGAGCAACTAAGCCCGTGAGCCACAACTACTGAGCCTGTGCTCTAGAGCCTGCGAGCCACAGCTACTGAAGCCCGCGTGCCTAGAGCCCGTGCTCCGCAACCAGAGAAGCCACTGCAATGAGAAGCCCGTGCACCGCAACAGAGAGTAGCCCCCGCTCGCCGCAACTAGAGAAAAGCCCGAGTGCAGCAATGAAGACTCAGTGCAGCCAAAAATAAATAAAAATTTAAAAAAAAAATTTTTTTTTAAAGCAATGGAACGCCATGGAAAATACAAACACTGCAGTGTATGGAAGGGTTGAGCTGAGCTGAAGTCTCTTAGCTCCTCACCAGGGATGTGGGTTTGCGTGAGGACAGGTGTAGAGAGTCAGCCAGAGGGAGGGCTCTTGAGAAGAACTTGATTGGGAACAGGTGGGGCTGCCCAAGGCAGAAGCGAGGTGGCCTCCTCACAGACTGTAAGACCCTGTTAAAGACTGGAAATCAATTAAAGGGCTTGACTTCACCATAGCCAAAAGGTGGAAACAGCCCAATATTTACCTTTGGGACAGAATGGATGGTGGCAGAATGGATAAACTCCATGCAGTATATCCAGACAGTAGAATATCATGCAGCCATAAAAAGGAATGAAGTACTGGCACATGCTATAACTTGGACGAACCTTGAAAATATTATGCTGAGTGAAAGAAGCCAGACACAAAAGGCCACACAGTGTATGATTCTATTTATGTGAAATGCCCAGAATAAGCAAATCCAGAGACAGAAAGATTAGTGGTTGCCGAGGACTGGGAGGAGGGACGGATGGGGAGTGACTGTCTCTTGGGTACAGGCTTTCCTTTTGGGGTGACAGAAAGTTCTGGAACTAGAGAGTGGTGATGGGTAACGTTGTGAATATACTTAATGCCACTGAAATTGTACATTTAAAAATCGTAAATTTCATGTTATGTGTGTTTTACTACAGTTTTTTAAAAGTTGAGTTTTTGAGGTCAGGGTGCAGGGGTGCAGGGAATCTGGTTTGTTTGGGTGGAGAGCAGGAGCCCTGGGGACAGGGCGCTGGGGCTCGGGCAACCGTGGGGGACATGCTTGCCTTCCTGACCTCTTGCTCCCTGGGAGACTTTTGAGGCTGGGGGGCCCACTTAGTACCTCCCCACTTCGTCTCCAAGCTCAGCCAACATGGGGGGAATGGCGGACGCCCTCTGTTGCCTTCCAGACGTATGGCAGTGGCCGTGTTAAAAGTGTTAGGTTGAAAAGGTCTGACTGCACAGCCTGCATCCTTTTAGAGTCATCTGAGGAGAGGATGTGGTTCCCTGGGTCCCGGGTAAGGGAGCCATTGGTACTCCCGGTATAGGAGAGAGGCACCTGTGCGTCCATGGCGGGGAGCTAGGATCACCGACCATATCACTTGTAAGCAGCTCGTGCCACTTGTAAGAAGGAGGTCTGTTAATTGACTGAGTGCTGATTGGTTTTCAAAAGATGGTGTGACACAGGATGTAGGGCTGTCCGGGGTCAGCTGTATGAGTAAATGGCTGTCAGATAAGTATTATCCCGGGAAGTGTTTGGACCAGACCCAGGAGTAAAGATAGATCGATTCTGGCTCAATGAAGGAGGAGGAGACGACATTTATATCATGCTTGCTACGCGCTCAGCACTATTCCAGATTCTTAGCCATTTAATCATTTCTTCCACCCAGGTGAGGTAGATACTGCTGTTACCCCATTTTACGTAGGAGAAACTGAGGCACAGAGAGGTCAGTGAGCTGGAATCCCAGCCAAGGTCTCCTGGCCTCAGAGTCTGTGAGTGACATTAACCTCCCCATCATCATTCTGCCTCTCAGTAGTCATGCTGGTTGGTCAATTTAGGGTAATTTAAAAATATATAAATATATATATATATACACACACACTTAAGTGTATACACACACACACACACACCTGACTGTGTGGTAACATCCTACCAAGAGAGAAGACAAACTTGTGCGTCTGCAGGGGACCTGAAACCAAGGTAGAGATGGAGGTACAGCCGGTTAAAAGCCACTGTCTTCCACAGGTGCCCGTTACAGTGGCCCTTGGGAGGGAGGGTGGATGGCTGGGGGGCTGGCGTGGCTGAGGCCACAGGGTCTGGGCTTGGGAGAACCAGTTAGCAGTGACCCGTCGCTTTGGTCGCAAGGCAGCCGAGGGAGACGGGCACATGGATCAGCTTATACCTGAAAACAGGTGTGGGGTGGAGGTGGGAAGGGCCTCTGTGCCTTCCTCAGAGCCTTGTGTCATAACACGTGCCTGTAGAGACTCCGCTGAAAACTGTTAAAACTGGTGAGAGAATTGTGCAGAGAGACCATTACAGAATTAACATACAAAGTAACTTTTCTTATGTATCAGCAATTACAGAACCATGTCAGAGCAAGTGAAAAGCATAGAATGGGATATCTGGCCTGTAGTTAAGTGTTCGACGAATGTCAGTTTTTTTTTGGTTTTTTTATATTAATTAATTAATTAATTATTTTTTTTGGCTCTGTTGGGTCTTCGTTTCTGTGCGAGGGCTTTCTCTAGTTGCGGCGAGCGGGGGCCACTCTTCATCGCCGTGCGCAGGCCTCTCACTATCGCGGCCTCTCTTGCTGCGGAGCACAGGCTCCAGACGCGCAGGCTCAGTAGTTGTGGCTCACGGGCCCAGTTGCTCTGCGGCATGTGGGATCTTCCCAGACCAGGGCTCGAACCCATGTCCCCCTGCATTGGCAGGCAGATTCTCAACCACTGCGCCACCAGGGAAGCCCAAATGTCAGTTTTTAAATGATAATGGGAACAAACTCCCAATTAGAACAGCAACAAAAATATCAAATACACAGAGATAAACATAGCAATAAAAGTACAGACAGTATTTTTTTTAAAGGGTAAAACTTTCCCAAGGGACACTAACGATCTTACCATGTCCCAGGAGGGCAAGACTCAAAATTGTACCATGTCAGTTCTCCCTGAAATCTGTAAGTTTAGCATAATTCTACTCAAAACATCTCAATTGGGTAGGATGTGATTCTTAATGGCCAAGAATGTTTTTAAAAAGAAAAGTGATGAAGGGTGACTTGCCCTAACAGATTTTTTAAATATTGTAAACAGGATATTTACATTAGTGTGATCCTGGCATAGGAATAGAGAAACCACGAAAGCTGAGTAGAAAGTCCAGAAATAGACTCAAATATAAACATAAGAACTTGTGTATGATAAAGCTGTGATCATAAATCAGTGAGAAAAAGGAGGAGTCAATCGGTAAACGGTGCTGGGAAAATGGCTATTTATTTTCAAATAATAAAATTAAATTTCTCCTTCATGCTGTGAACTCATAAATCCCAATGAATTTTTTTTTTTAAAGGAAGGATTGTTTAGTTAGGTTTTCCTAAATGCTTGTCTCTTTTTTTAAAAAAATAATTATTTATTTATTTACTTATTTATTTATTTTTGGCTGTGTTGGGCCTTCGTTTCTGTGCGAGGGCTTTCTCTAGTTGCGGCAAGCGGGGGCCACTCTTCATCGCGGTGCGCGGGCCTCTCACTATCGCGGCCTCTCTTGTTGCGGAGCACAGGCTCCAGACGCGCAGGCTCAGTAGTTGTGGTGCACGTGTTTAGCTGCTCCGCGGCATGTGGGATCTTCCCAGACCAGGGCTCGAACCCGTGTCCCCTGCATTGGCAGGCAGATTCTCAACCACTGCGCCACCAGGGAAGCCCTGAAATGTATCTTTAAAATGAATTCTTGGGACTTCCCTGGTGGTCCAGTAGGTAAGACTCCACGCTTCTGATGCAGGGGGCATGGATTCAATCTCTGGTTGGGGAACTAAGATCCCACATGCTGTGGGGCGTGGCCAAAAAAATAATAATAATTAAAAAAATAAAATAAAATGAATTCTTAAAAGTTCTAGAATAAAGCATATCAGTATCAGTGTAATCTTGGGGTAAAGAATGCTTTCTAGATAGGATACAAAAGCAAGAAATCATAAAGGGAAAGATTTTAACTAGATAAAAATAGAAAACGTCTATACCTCAAAAATCTCTATAAGCAACATAAGGCAAACTAAAAGCTGAAAAACATAAATTTTTAACATGGATGACCAAAGATTAATATCCTCAATAAAGAACTTTTACAGTTCACTGAAAAAGAGATCCTAATACAAAACTGAGCTGAGAAAATGAACTAGAAATTCAGAGAATTTATACAAATGGCAATAAGCATCTGAAGTATTACACTTACTAGTAATAAAGAAATAATATTAACAAGAATACCATTTTAAAAACCTTATTAAATTGATGCTGTTTAGAAAGCAAAAAGTGATTCCCAGTGTTGAAAGGGTTAGGGAAACAGGCACTCACCTGCTCTGGTGATGGGGGGGCAACGTGGTGCCAAGTTTATAAAGGGCGATTTAGCATCATGTATCAAAATGTATCTTTAGCCTCATCCTTTCACTTCTAGGAATTTAGCCTAAGGGAATAGTGATGTGTCACAAGACTTTGCTTCGAGGTAGCTTATTGCAGCATTGTTCATAATAACAAAAGAGGGAAACGACCAAATGTCTTTCAGTAGCATTTTAGTGACTCACTTATGGGATATCCATATAATTATGTTGTAGGAGAATTTTTGAACATGAAATGAAAAGATACAATATATCTCCGAAGCAGGTTATACATCTGATTACACACGGAGGGTCAACTTTGGCGAAAAGACTGGCTTACAGAGCATTTCAAAGAAACTATTTCATTGTGCTCATATATTCCGGTAGTTCTCAGCCTGGGGCTGTTTTGCCCCCAGGGGGACATTTGGACATTACTGGAGATACTTTTGGTTGTCACAGCTAGGGGGAGGGCGCTACTGGCATCTAGTGGGTTGAGGCCAGGGATGCTGTTAAACATCCTGCATCGCACAGGGCAGCCCCCATGGCAGTGAGTTATCCAGCCCCAAGTGCTAATAGTAGTGCCGAGGTTGAGAAACCCTGGTGTGTTTTTTTTGCAGGATGACATCCATGTGGTCTCTCCAAAAGTATTAAGGCAGGTGCTACTGCTGCATTGGACCCGCTCGTTTATTAGTTATGCATCGTATTAAGTCGATGCCGCTGAGGGCTTAGAAAGTGAAGTTTTCTGAAGTCAGCAAACATTTCCTGCATGATCACAGGAAATGCTGTGCTCACATATAGCCAAGTGTTTGCCTGGTCCTTTTTCCATGGTGAATTTTAGCCCAACCTAATATGACATTTATCCAAAATTCTGAGCTTTACTATATATTACTGTATTTTGAATTCGTGTGATTTAATTGTTTATTAAAATTTTTATCGTGAAAAATCTCGGAGCAGTGGTGAGAATAGAGTGGTTAGACCTCCACGTTCGTATCACTTCGATTTAACATCGTGTCCCATTTACTTCAGCAATTTTTTTTTTTTTGCTGAAATATCTTCCAAGAAAAGCTTAGACGTTATGCCATTTCACCCCTAAATATTTCAGAATTCCTTTTCTGAAAAAGAAGAACATTTCTCACATCTTCGCGACAGCATTATTGCACCTAACAAAACTAACAAAAATGCTTTAGTATCATCTGATGCCCAATCCACCTTCCGGCTTTCTTGGTCGTCCCCCAAATGTCTTTTACAGCTGGTCTACTCAGTGGTTTAATTATTAAAACATTATGCAGTCGTGAGCTACACAAAGTATTATATTTAGAAGCGCATCAGGGTCCTGGTCGCGGGGAGGCTTGGGCCGCTTCTGAGGCTAGAACGCACGCGGAGTGATGGGTCGGATGAAAAGTGCTACGCAGGTGTTACCTATCATCATTGTTAACTTCATGGTCTAAAGGAAAAGGCGTGGCCACGTCCGGCCTGAAGTTTGGGCTTTGGGGCTGGGGGTGGGGTGAGAGCTCTGGGCCTCCTTTAAGGGAGTGTCCCCAAGGAAGGGGCACCTCCACAGCAGAAGGGACAAGGGAGCCAGTCACCGTCATAAATCCTTGCCACTTCCCTCCGTGGGAAGCAGAGGGTGCTGGAGCTAAAAGCCGATCAGCGGTGACTTCAGGTGCCAGCGGGGCTGGAGGATTCTGGTTGTGGAGCTGGCGTCTGTGTTTCTGGTGTGGCACAGCATTCCTGGCCTGTCCTCCAGACGTTTGCGATCATCACATGTGCTCTGGGGGCAAAACAGCCTCTGCTTGGTAAGCCCGGATTTCCTGACATCAGCCCAGTTCCCCAGAACCCTCTGGGAAAGGAACCAGAGGCTGAGCCAGGGCACATGGGGGCTCTTCTCTCGAGCGGGACCTGCCCACTCCACCCGCCCTGGCTGGAGACCAGATTGATCCGTATGTGTTAGGTTGGACCAAATGGAATTGTCATTTTATTCGACCATTTGTGACACACAGAAATGGCAGTTTCACATGGTGCAACTTACTCTTTCCATCCCCTCAGCCAGGAGACCCTGCTCTGAGCAGCCTGCATGAACCAGTTTCTCCCTCTGTCTGTCAGTCTGTCTGTCTGCCTGCCTGTCTCGCTCTGATTTTCTAGACTGTCTCTCTACCTCTGGGTCTTCCCTCTGCCTTTGTCTCTGTCTCTCTTCCCCACCACCTTCCTTATTCCCTCACTTTCCCCATCTCCTCCCCCCTCCCCCTTCCCTCCCCTCCCCTCTTTGGGGCTTGCACAAAGGGCCAGGGCAGAGGTCAGGCTGGGGTGAGCAGGGCCCAGAGAGAGCCACTGGGGGCCTCCCCCGGGGGAGCACAAAGGAAGCCATTTGCATGGGGGGTTTCGGGACCCTCATTGTTCCCCTGTGGCTGGGCTTTTGCAGGTGGAGCTGCCAGCAGCCTTGGAGGAGGATAAAGGGATGAGTTGGGAGGCCAGAGAAGCATGTGGGGGAGGAATATTTAGCCCTTCTGGGAGCTCTTCCCACCAGGGACTCAAGGGGGTTGGCTGATGGGAATGGGGCAAGTGACAGGTGTCAGTGAGAGAGAGGATTGGAATCCCCAGGACCCGCCCTGTGTCACGAGGATGTCACAGGGTCCTTGACTGCAGAGGCTGGGGGTTGGGGGCTTGCAGGCTGCAGAGCTAGGCTGAGGCAGGGTGGATGCCGAGACCCTATCCCCACCCTGCAGGGTGGCCCCCTGCCCAAAGCCGTGCCCGGAACCTCCCTTGGGATTCCTGTCCAGGTCGCGGGCTGGGCGCTGGTGGGAGGGGACACACAGTAACACACTGTGCCGGCGTCACAGTCCGTCCCCTCTCTGGATTGCTGTTGGGCTCGGCCCCTGCAGAACCTCAGATGCCACTGACGTTAGTAAAGGCCTCCACCCCCAACCCCGGAGGTGGTCCCTTTGATTTATTAAATACCCTGCTGGATTTAAAACTACTCCAGACTTGATAATAATAGTAGTAATGCATTAGTCCACTTGGGCTGCTGTAACAAAAGACCGTAGAAAGGTGGCTTAAACAACAGAAATTTATTTTCTCAAAGTTCTGGAGGGTGTAAGTCCAAGATCAGGGTGCCAGCACAGTTGGGTTTTGGCCAGGACCCTCTTCTGGCTTGCAGACTGTCGACTTCTTGCTGTGTCCTCACCTGGCGGGGAGAGAGCTCTCTGGTGTCTCTTCTTATAAGGGCCCTAATTCCATCCTCATGGGCCCCACCCCCATGACCTCATAGAACCTTAATTACCCCTCAAAGGCTCCACCTTCAAACACCATCACTTTGGGGGTTAGGGCTTCAACATGGGAATGTTGGTGGGACACAGTTCTGTCCGTGGCAAGTGATATTGACAGCAATGTTAAATGCCGTCGTTAAGAGCAGGGATTTTGAGTTTTTCATGACCCTCCCCCCACCCCAGTGACCCAATTAAAGTGTCCTTCAGGCCACTTGATAGCTTTGGGCTCAGTCTTCTCAATGAAATGAAGGTGTTGGGCTAATGATCTATTCGGCCCCTTCCCACTCAGTATTTCCAGGTCCCAGCTAGTTGGGAGGCTGGTTGGGAGACTGTGATCGCAGGGCCTTATGGTCATAGAACCCGGGTGGTTGCCTTGGGGGCTCTTTCAGGGCTGTGTTGAGGGGACCCTGAGGGATTTGGACCAGGGATGGTGCCCAGACCCAGGGGAGGGAAAGCCAAGAGGAGAATGGATGGGGGATGTTGCCTGCCCACTATGCAGGCGTCCTCCCTGCTGTGGGCATGGACCTTCAGTGTTGGCAGGACCAGCGTGGCCTTGAGGTGGAGGAGGCTACCAGCTGCCCCCTACCACCTGATACGAAGCACAGACTGTCCCCACCCCCCGCCCCACCTCCTCTCCAGCAGGACTCTCTGCTGCCTGTCTCGCTGCTTCTAAAGCTACGGGTGTGGCCTATGAAACTAGTCCCACTCTGCCCTGAGGGGTGACCACACAGATCAGGGGCCCTGTGTCTTTTGCCCCCAGGGCAGGGCTTTATCGCAGTAAGAGCACTGGATCTGCCTCTGGGGAGGCGCAGTGGGGCACTGCCCCCTTCCAGTTCCTTCCATGGGAGGGGTCAGCTTCTCCTCAGGGAAGGTGATGGCCAGTGTGATGTGCACTGTTTTGTGGGCTCCGCTCAAGAGTAAAGTGTGTTGTAGGATCGAGGAAAGGAGAGAGCTGTTTCGTTTGCAGAGGTTGGAAATGAATCGGGGTCTGAAACGAATTTATTTTGCGCTAAGAGGTATCTGAAAATCGGTGGCGCGCTGGAGCTGGCGCACACCTGCTCCCGAGAGCTGACTGTCGGTATCTCTTCCCAGCTCTGTGCTCAGGGCATCCTGCTGGCAGTTTGAAATTGGCCACGCTGGGAATATTTACACCTTGGAAATTGGCACAAGCTACGAATCAAGGCTTTTTCTTCCCAGAGAGCAGGTGGTTACACATTTCTCAGCGTTTCTCCTGAAAGGCATCTTGGGAGTGGAATTTTGTCTCTTGATACCAGTAGGCAACCTAGAGATAGCTCATCCGATCTGGCCTCCACATTTGACAGATGGGAAGACTGAGGCCCAGAGGACAGCGACTTGGCCGAGGTCACACAGTGGGTTGATGGCAGAACCTAGGTGAGGACCCAGGTCTCCCATCTCCCAAGTTTCCGTGGACCATAGTGCCTCAAGCCAGCATCCTTTCAAGCGGTAAGCTGTGGAGAGAAATCAGACATGGGGACTTGGAAAAGATTCCTCTTGCTGAAGAGAGGTGAGAAATTCCTAAGTGTTTGGGGCAGCAGATTTAGTGGAAGCTGCTTTAAAGTTTCCTCCAAGCCAGGCTGGGTTAGATTTCCACTCATTGCCATCCTACCCGCTCCCCCAGCAGGTGGGACACAGCCCTAGTTTCCTGGCATTCCTTCTGTCCCGTGAGGTCACCTCCTTCAGTCCCAGGGTTGGAAAGTTGTACTTCAGCATCTAAAATCTCCCTGCAGGCGAGGACATCTTCACCAGATGGAGAGACCTCTGAGAAGGTGGCGATCCTTTTAGGCCCGATAATCTAGGATTGTCTTGGCTCTGGACTTCATCCCTGTCCTTCCTCCTCTTTGTGGCAAAGGTACTGCTGTGGACGGGGGAAGAGGTGCAGTGCCAGCCGTTCATTTGGGTTGTCAGGGGCCCCAAGACAGGGATTCTTGTGACATGATTTATTGAGAGGATGATCTCAGGAGAAACTAGTAAGGGGGTGAGGGGGGCAGGGCAGGGGAAGAAGCTAGGAAAACGTGCGGGTTCAGAAGTCTGGCCTCAGCCTGTTTCCATGGGCGGTCTAGACAGTGAATCACCCCAAAGGAGTTGTCCTGCTTACGAGCAAAAGGGCTGGGTGCCTGCCCACGTGGCTGGCCATTGGCTGTGGACTGCTCGCTGGGATGGGGCGTGTGGGTGTTTCCAAGCAGAGCAGTTTCCGTCAGCCAAGGGCAGGCCTTCGGAGGAAGTGCAAGTGTGAGCTGGTGGCCGCCACCTCCCACGGCAGCTCTAGGTGGGTATGGTATACTGGTCCAGGAAAGGGGCCCTGGGCAAGGCACCCACCACGTCTGCTGTACTTGGTGAGTTATTTGGGGGGAAGGCAAGTTTTATTGGGATTTGGGAACCACCTGTGGATTTCTGTTTTGTTCACTCCCCAACAGCCCTATGCTGTGGAAAGGCCTGGTGGTTTTTCTCTGGGGCCCATGTCCTCCCTCTGACACCAAACCAGTCACCCAGTAAAGACAGTATTGTGATCTCTCTCGTATCTCTCTGCTCTGCCACATACACGCTGCTGCTGCTGTCCGAAGTTGAACTCTCTTTACTTCTCACCGACGCTGTGTTGGTCAGGGTAGGCTCTGTGCTGTAAGAAGCGTCCGACAGTCCATCGCAGGTGTTCCTGGTTGGGCGGCTCCCTTCCAGGCAGTGAGCAGGGGCCCGGGCTCCTTCAGTCATGTGGCTCTGCCATCCCCTGGGGCCTTGGAGTCATTGGTTTGGAAAGAGCGTGCCTATGGGGGGGCACTTTTCCGGGGAGGACTGAAAGCGTCCGCGTCACTTCTACCCACGTCCTGTGGCCGGACTCGGTCACGTGACCACACCTCACACAAGGGGTGCTGAGTAATGGAGTCTCTAAGCCCAGGAGGAAACTAAAGTGGGGTTTGGAAACTATGTACAGTCTTCTCCATAGACCTTTTGTTCACTCTGCTGACTTCGGGGTGTCTGCGGCCACCTGTCATCATGGTGCCACAGTTACTGGCATCAGAAAGTGATGGTGAGCTTTGAGGGCCTTTTCTCTATGTAGGAAGCCGATCAGCGCAGTCTTGGCCGGGGGGTGGCCATCCTGCCCGACAGCTGCCCAGGTTGGGGTGTAGCCCACCCAGGGAACTCAGCAGAGGCGTGACCTCATCGGCACTGGCCTAACCAGCTGGGCTCACCGGCCAACCAGCCAGTGGGGTGGACGCTGCAGGGCCACCAGCTTCCCTCTCTTTCATGACTTTCCCAGGAAGCCCAGCTTCGCCTCCTTCCCCCGTGCCACTGAATCACCCTTCAGCGCCGACGGCAGCTCCAGGCTGTGTCCACTGCTGGCTCTTGCTGGAGAAGCGTATCCATAGCCAACTGGATCCCCGTTGGGACAGCTTTGTTTCCCCTGCCGAACACAAAATCCCCTGTTCACTCGGAGAGCCGACAAGGAGACCCTGTGGGGCCGGCCCTGTGGGAGCAGAGAGCAGTGAATGCAGCGCCCCAATGGCTTCAGCTTATTAAAGGCGAATACACAAGCTAACCCTGCCCTCCGAGCGGGAGACAGAAAGGAGGGCACAGAGCTGTTACAGCGGATTAGCGGCCGCAGACTGACGGAGGCAGGTGCAGCCTTTTCTGCAGTTTGGAAGGGTTTATGAAATACTGATCCCGTGCTCAATAAATCCTTCCCTTGGCCTCATCCGGGCTACAGCCTGAAAAATGGGGATTTCTTGTTCAGCCAGGCTTGGGAGCGGTTTTGAGTCTCCCACCCCACCCCCAACTCCTAGCATTCCTTGGGAATTCCGACATGAGGATTTGTGCACTTGTCCGTTTATACACTTTCTTTTTCATTCATTCATCAGATGCACATTTACTGAGGGCCTGGTTTGGGGGCTGGGGTTCCAGAGATGATAGAACGTGGAGTCCTGAGTTCAAGGGACCACGGTTTACTAGGTGAGAAAGATGCCCGAATAGAAGATTCTAAGTCAGACGGTTACCTATTAGAGCAGAACCAAGTGTGCATGCGTCAGCAGATACCCCCGTGGCTGTCTCCAGGCCTCCCAATGTCAGCCTTTGCTAAGAGCCTGCTGGGTCTGTCCCATACCCATTCAAAGCCTCAAGTCCCAGGTGGCTCGTCACCCCTCCGGATGGGCTGCTGTTTCCTAATGGCACCGAGAGCAGATAAGGAGAACAGTGGCATAGCTAGAAGTTTGGGGTCCTCGAGCAAAACCTCTGGAAGGTCCATCTCATGTGGCAGAACTTGCATCTTGGAAAATGGCCAGGGGCTGTACTCCTCTGGCTCTGATGCGGATTTGGTTTCCATGTCCTTCCCTCATAGAGATGGGGACCCCACCCCCCATCTGTCCCAATCAGACATCCCTCATCCAGCTGGGCAGCGCATCTGCCAGCAAGCAGAAATCTCTACCTGTGTTCTCCGCTGGGCTTTACAGGCTTCACCTCCTGCAAGCATTTGGATCTTTGACAAAAGATGTTGGAACTTGTTATGTGGCTCAGGGTTTCAACGTGCACGTTGTAGTGGGGAGGGAAGGAAGGGGGTGGTTGGGACCTAAGGGCTACGGTAAAGCCTGACCTCCAAGGGTGGAGGCACATGAGATTAGAAGGTTCTGAGTTAACTTGTCCCAGGGCCCAGGTAGCTGTTTCCCAGCTTCTACCAGGAGCTGGTGCTTGCGGGTGCCGGGAACACAGCTGAGGGGTGCCTCCCACAAATACGGCCTCGCCTGCAGGTGAAAGCTGGTTAGTCCGTTGACCACCAGAATTGTACGGGAAGCTTCTCCCAGTGTGAACTTCCCAGTGGCAGGTCAGGGCAGCCCTGGGGGGATGTGTGGGAGTCACTGCCTGTCTCGAGCCCCTGAGACACACCCTTCTCTGGCTCCAATACCCTTTGGTCTGAGGACGGTGGGTGCAAGTTCGGGCAGCACAGGCTCAGAGGGTGCCCTGTAAAATGGTGAGACAGATTTGGAGCTCCGGCTGGGAACCTCGTGTCTGGGGGGCTCCTGGAGACAGAAGAGATGAGTAAGAAACAGAAGCCTGGTATAAAAGATGACCTTGGCTGTCTTGTTAAAACCTAGACATGTCCAGGTGGGGAGGGCAGGGCAGGGGTGAAGTCCACTGGCCTTTTGGTGACCGTCATCCTCTAGGCCCTGCAGTGGCTCTTGGGGAGGACAGCCGTGCGTCTGCCTGGAACATGAAGACTCCAGCACCTTCCCTGGGGGACATGGGCTCCATGGTGACCCGAAGTATATCCAGAATTCTTTCCTTTCCCAAAGCAAACGTGGTACCTTCGTTCTCCACTTGAGAGGGTAGGGAGTCTGGACTTGACAGGGAGGGTCTCCATATCTGCTGTGGTTCTTGCATTTTTGTGGAATGAGCGGCCCCCATAAATACGGTTTTCAGATGCCATAATTCGTTATAATGCTACATAACTTTTTTTTTTTTAACCATTTTGGATGGAAATGTTTCCCGAATGTATTGCCAGCTTTCCTGCCATATTAAGCAACGCACGTTGAACGTGATTTAACTCCTCAGGATGATACAACCATTGCAAAAAAGGGATTATACTGTAAACAAGCTTTTTCAGCCGTTTTAGGACTGTTGGGCTCTATTCAAAATGGCCCTTGGGTATTCTACATCTGCTTTTCATAGTTTCATAGTTTTCTGCCTCTTCCTTGCTCTCTGCTAGCCATTCCTTCTTCCTGCCAATGGGTGGCTCACCAGAAGGTCCCCCCACCTAAATATAGGTCCCAGTGTACTATGTTCTGGGAATGGTGATAATGACATTTATTATCAATGTTTATAAATAAAAGATAATTAAGCTGTGAATGAAGATCTAAAGGGATTTCCTTTGTGATAGTTACTTGGCTGCTTCTAACCTCTTCCTTTCTGCTTGTCACCTGTATCCCAGAGAACTGAAAGAAACAGACAAGGGGCCTCCAGGTAGGTAGGGTTTTACAGTCTGGAAGCATTTCCACACTCAGCATAGATGTCCGTGAAGTAAAGAGGATACTGGATGTGCCTCTTCAGTTCTCACATCAGACGGCTGAGGAACAGAGAGGTTGAGAAGTGGGACCAGCATCATGGGGGTTCAGAAAGCCATGTCCTTGGAGTTAAGGAACCAAGAAGCTTGGGAGGGAGGGGCATTTCCCCTGAAAGTCTTGAGGGCTGATCTGTTGGTTAAACAGGTGGTTGGTAGGCTTGTGCTGGGCTGTTCCAGACGGTGGAACTAAGGACGTCTTGGGGGCGGGGGCAAGTCACAGAAACAGGTGAGGCTCAGGTGATGGATGTCCTGTCCAACCCTAGGGTCAGTGGTGGGGCTGATTCAGACGGTGGGATGGCAAAGGGAGGTGCAAGGGTGAACCGCCTTTTAAGACCCCTTTCAGCTCCCAGAAGGTGGATTCCATGGCCTGTGTCCAGTCTATCAGTCGGTGGCAAATGACAGAGTAAACCAGGGATGATGGCAAGAGTGTGACAGTTTTCCCGCTGAGCCACAAGAAGCACCTGATTGAGTTCTGGGTCCTTTGGGTGCTGAGGTTGATTAGTAATGTCTGCCATGAGCTTCGACAGGGAAACTGGAAGCGTGCGTGCTGCCTGTTTGCTTTTCCTGCCTCCACACTTGCTTCCAATCAGCATCTCCTCCGGTAGCTATCATGTTTTATTCTAGAGACAAGTTGCTCCTCATCAGGCCTTTCAAACTAGGACTCCAGAGTGTCATAGCAGCTTTCCTCTTTTTCTTCCTCCTCTTCTCTGCCCAGGCTGTCATTCGTTTCTAAGGGCCAGAAGCTCATCTGCTATTTTGGTGGGGAAGTACGTCAAAAACAGTTTTGGGAAGAGGACTCTCCTCCCTGGGTGCAGCAGCTTCTTCCTTCTTTTTTTTTTTTTTTGAGTTATTTTATTGGTAAGGATACCGAAGCTCAAAGAGCTCTAAGTGACATTCTCACGTACATCTTCCAGTCAAGGCCAGAGCCTGAGTTTAAACCTGTATCTCATGACTCATTGTGCATTTCTCTTCCCACTATATCCTCCTTGGTTTTCATGAAATTCATCATTTTTTTTAAACATCTTTATTGGAGTATAATTGCTTTACAATGGTGTGTTAGTTTCTGCTTTATAACAAAGTGAATCAGTTATACATATACATATGTTCCCATATCTCTTCCCTCTTGCGTCTCCCTCCCTCCCACCCTCCCCATCCCACCCCTCTAGGTGGTCACAGAGCACCGAGCTGATCTCCCTATGTAGCAGCTTCTTGACTGCAGTCTACCTGCTCCTGCCTTTCTCTGGCAGCCTGTGATCACAGCCACATTTCCTAAGGGCATGGCTGGTGGGAGGAAGGACAGGAGCATGGTGATGGAAGCTGGCTCTTTGGGAAGGGCTGTGATGGGAGGATGGCTGGGGGAGGGGGCAGTTACACAGGGGTCATGCCTAAGGACAGGAAGCCGAGAGGATGGTCCCTTGAGAAGGGGCATCCCCTGCATTGGGGTGGGGGGAGGTTAAGGGGCATTGCTCAGTCATCAGGTTGCCCATGGCTTTGGGGACAAAGACCACTCTGGGTGGCCCTGACCTAGAGTGAGGAGCAGTTGGTGTTAGGGAAAGTGTCCCCAGTGGCCTGAACATTGTGGTCCTGTTTTCTCATGTGTGTGATGGAAATGGCAGTCCTAATGCTACCTACCCGGCCTCCTTACCGGTCCTTGTGCAGCTCAAACGGGGTCGTGGGTGGAAAGTGCTTTGGCTGGCGCTGCCCAGGTGTATACATCACCGTCCCAGCCGTTCATGCTGAGCTCTGGTGGGAGCTCATGGATTGGACACACCCGCCCTCTGAGGCTGAGGCGGGATCTGCAGGCAGGGGAGAGGGGGACCCCAAGGCCTGTGGAGCTGGTGGCAGAGCAGGGCCTGGGACCATCTCCAGGGCAGAATGAATTCCCTCAGCGTAGTTTACCCCAGCTGGGAAGGACAGAGGATGGGCAGCTGAGGGTCAAGAGAAGATTCTGGATGGCCAGGCACTGGTTGAGCCGGCCGAGGTCTCCCGCCCCCAGTCGGGAGGGCTTTTGCGGTCCCCAAGGCTCTGGGCAAGAGGCTTTAATCTAATTACATGCTTTATTTGAGCCAATTTGTTTTCCAATCCATCTCGTTCAGCAAGAAGAAAGCGCGTGCTGGGGACTCCTGGCACCCTCTTGTTCCAAGTGGGGAAGAGGAACTGCTGTCCTCACGTGGCCGGTGCGGCCCCCCGACCTCCCCAGCCCGGCCGCCCCACCCCCAAACCGGCTGCAGGCAGCCCTGCCCGGCAGGGAGGGGGCTTGGGTGGGCGGACCGCTTTCACCGGCGGCGGGAGGGGAAAAAGCCCGGCCCGCGGGGCCCCCCCATGAACGCCCAGCCCAGCCTGCCTGTTCCACGCCCCGCTCCACAGCCCGTGCCCTTTGGGGGTCCCGGTGCTCCAGGCAGGACGGAAAGAGGAGCGGCTTGCAAGGCAGTGGCGGGACGGGGCTGCTCCTTCCCACAGGGCCCTCCCCACCCAGCTCGGAATCCCTGGCTTCTCCAGCAAGGGCTGCCCTCAGAATCCCAGGCCCGGGATGTTCAGTCTGCAAATGTATTGTCATAATAAGGCAGCAGATTTCGAATCTCTGTTATTAAAGTCCACAAACAAAACACCGAAGCCCTTCAAACATCCCTGGAGAGGGAAGGTTTGCCGGCTCCCGCTGTCCTCCCCAGGCAAGGAGCCGTTCTTGCCAAGCTGCGGCTTTCTGTGTTTCGCAGCATTTTCCAAAATTCTTTTTCCGCCCTTCTGGAGCCTGCTTCAGGCCTTTGCTTTCCCGCTGTTCACACAGACATGCTCCTCTGGGCAAGCTCCCTTGCAGGCCTGAGGTGTTCCGCCCTTGGACTGGGGGCGGCGGGGCACGGGAATTGTCGGGGCCTCGGGTCACTTCGCCACGCGGTGGGGGCAGCTTTGTCCCCCTTTTATTCGACAAATATTTATTGAGAGCTTGTAAGTGTCCTGGGCCCTGGGGAGAGCAGTGGACAGGGCAGTGGCCTTTGCCATCAGGGAGGGAAGCAGACAATAAACAAACAACGCTGAAAGAATGTAAAACCGCGCCGTGACAAGGTGCTAGAAGGAACCAGATCCCCTAAAGATGAGTTTGCTTTTGGGAACAGCCAGCCATCAGTTGGTACATGCAGTACATCGAGTGAGAAATTAAAAAAAAAATTTTTTTTTTAAATCGGTATGCCAGGAATATAGTGAGATTGGTTTTCTTGTCATGGCTCCTGAATTATAGGGAAAATAATGACGGCTAACATTTTTTAGTTTGTCAGGCTTCATCTCACTAGAACGTCAAAGGATTACACGTTCTTACCCCATTTAGTAAATGAGGAATCTGAGATTCAGAGACGTGCAGTCACAAGCCTAAGGACACACAGCTTGAGAGTCGAGAAGCCAGTGTTTTGAGTTCCTCTGTAGCCTACCTGCCAACTGCTCCCCCATCCCACAGCCCTGAAGCCCATCCGTGTTCCCATCCATGTTCTGAGATAGGCCATTCCCACCAGTGTACCAGATTGTATCCCAGGGTCCAGGGGGAGGCACTCTGTCCCATGGACACTCCACAGCCCAACGCAAGCAGGCAAAGACCCTTAGAAAAGCCCGCACGTCCAGAGGTCGGGCTGCTGCTTCCAGGTGTCAGCTGCGAGTCCCGACAGAGGCATCCTGATTTCTGGTGCCACTCAGACCCTCTCCGGCCCAAATCATGCCCTCTTTGTTGTCAAAGAGCTTAGCAGATTGAAAAGATGCCTGAGCACTTTACCCAGGCTTTCTCCCGGGTGTCACCAGAATAATCGTGAGGGATGCTGTGTCTTTAGTTTGGGGAGCCTGATTTGTAGGTCTGTCTGAGCGGTCTTGGTATCTCACAGGGCATCTGCATTCAGGTTGTTGTACACTATGTTTGTGGCCAGGGGGGGATCCAGAGTTTACGTTCCAGTGTGTTCCTTGGGTGTTCAGTGGTGACCCATCCTACGCCAGGTGCTGGGACCAAGGTCCGATTCCCCACCGGGTGAGGGGGCAGACGGATAATTCTGGACCATGGCATGGGTGCTGAGAGGGTAGAGGGTGCCCCGCTGTGCTTGGGGGCCTAGAGGAAGGCCACACAGGGAGATGGCCCAGGAGTGGGGTCCAAGTAAGTTTGCCATGGGGACCGGTGCTCAAGGGCAAGGCATTGTGGCTGAACCTGTGAGTGCCCCTGCAGAGCCTCTGGCTTCTCCAGTCTCTGTGCGGTTAGGTCTCGTTCTTCCCAGATCCTCTGCGCATCATAGGGTTTACCCACTTTCACTCACATGGAGGAGAAGACGTTACAGGGAATGGAGTAAATGTCCCCAGACTGTGGACCTCGGGCAAAAACAAGGTCCTAGCTTTGGGCCTGATATACCTTCTCCCTCTGCCCAGCTCTGGGTCCATGGCATAGCCCAAGAAGGGATCTTGGAGGCAGACGTGCTCCTGTTGGGAGACAGGGCTCCGTCGCCCAGATCTCGGTCAGTTTTATAGATTCTGCCGAGGACCAGAGCCGGGTCTCTCCACCTCAGTTCTGAGCTCTCCTCCTCACCTCACGAGGCCCCACCTTTCCCACTGCCCCGCCGTCATTCACCCCCGCTTCACGGTCACTGAGCCGGGGCCTCTGAGGCCGCCTGGAGCCCAGCACACCCTGTTGGCAGCCCCTTCTTATCCTTCAGGGTCCAGCTGAAAGGTCATCTCCTTGAGAGACCAGCCCCAGCATCCCTTACCTGTCTCACCGCACCAAGGTTATTTCCTCCTGACTCCTAGGAAGGGGCAGGACAGTTGCTGTCGGCACCACTACCCCATGTTACTGATGGGGAAACTGAGGCTCGGAATGGTTAAGGGCCGCAGATCAGAGCGCGGGTGATGGGATCCCTTTTTACAGGACACAGCTGCTTTCCCTGGAGCCCTTTACAGGCGACTTCTGCTCACACCCTTGGGGCAAGAAGTGAGGGACATGGCTGTGTGAGCTGCAGGGGAGTCTTTGAAGAAGATTTGAAGTAGAAAACACTGGGGTTTGCTACTTGGGGAAGAAGAAGGGTGGATACTGGGGAGGCCTCAGCAGATCTGTCAGACACAGGCCTGATGGTGGTGGAGCTATCACAGCGGGGGCTCTTTAGGAGAAAGTGGGGGGAGGGAGGGGGCCCTTGGTGGGCTGCGACAGCATGCCGTCCTGCAGGAACTTGCCTCCGCCCCGGCTGGCACGGCAAGGTGAGCCGCGTGGGAAGCTCTGAGTGAAGGTGGCCACACTGGGGAGGAGCAGAAAGAAAGGACAGGACTTCCCTGGGGTGACCCAGGCCTGGCTAGAACCCTCGGGTGGCTTTGCATTACATTGAAACAGACTGCAAACCTTATCCTGCCCCACCTGGCCCATCTGGCTGGTGTGCATTTTCGTCTCTGCTCCTCCCCGCCCTCAACTCTGTGCGAGGCTCCCCGGCCTGCGTTCAGCCCTGGACTCTGCCAGGCTCGATCCTGCCTCAGGGCCTTTGCACAGGCTGTTCTTCCCGCCGGGAACCCTCTTCCCTCAGATCTTCTTGCCCTGCCTCCCTCGCACTGTTTAGGTCTCAGCGCTGTGTTACCTCCTCAGGGAGCTTTCCCGGACTCTCGAGAGGGCAGCACCCCCTCTCCTAGCCACGTCACCACACACATAGTTCGCTGACCACTCACTCTTCCTTTGTCCCTTGGTATTAATGTTTGTGGAATTGGGAGAGGATGGAAACAAACAAGCACGGACTCACACACATACACGTGCACACACACACACACACACACACAGAGACACAGACACACCACCATCTCCTAGGAAGATGTAGCCCTTCCTAGGAGTAGAAGCCCCATGGATTAGGAATACAAATGTCACCTCACTGAATAGGAATGTCATTTCATTATGGGAGTCCCCCCCATTCAATCCCCATCCTCACTGAAGAAGAGACTTGACTCAAAATATTTTTAGTGTTTTTCTCCTTTTTTTTTTTTTGCTGTGCCATGCGGCATGCGGGATCTTAGTTCCCCGATCAGGGATCGAACCCACGCCCCCTGCCATGGAAGCACGGAATCTCAACCACTGGACTCCCAGGGAAGTCCCTGTTTTTCTCCTTTTAATACAAGAATGGTATACGCATTATAGTAAAATTAAATATACAGGCAAGACAAAGCAAGAGCATAAAAACCAGCCACACTTCCTCCACCCCACATTTTGGTGCACAGTATATTCTTCTAGAATAAAATTCAAACCCCTGCCGTGGTTGAGAAGAACCCAGGGACCCCCATGAACCCTCATCTCTGGCTGCCCTCCCCTCCCCCAGCTCCAGGCCCCTCTTCTGTTGGTTCCTCACACCTGCCCGGCTTGTTCCTGCCCTGGCTGCGTCAGAGCTTCCTCCTAAAGGTCGCCTCCTCAGACTGGCCTTCACATCTAGGGAGGTCTCCACCTGCTCCCCCATCCCCATCCTCTACCAACGCATGCTGGCCTTTGTCTTCATTCTGTGAATGTCACTCTTTGGTGAGTGTGGTTACACTCGTATCATTGACATGTCCCCTCCTGCTATAAAGCCACCCTGACTGTTCCATGAGCCCCAGGGTACACCCACACCTCCCAGAGCCAGCCACGTGGAAATCTCGTAGCAAAACTTTTAAGTGGATGAAGGGATGATAAATTCCTAGAAGTCGGGGTGCTCCAGCAAGGGTGTGTGTTCTCCAGGGTTTTGACCTTCGAAGCCAATTGCACTCAGGAAAGTTGGTATTGATTTGCACCCCAACTGCATTGTCTGAGTGTGTGTGTGTGCTTTGCCACTTCCCCAGGCAAAAGCCCTACATTCCTGTTGATTTTTTAAAAAATAAATTTATTTATTTTATTTTATTTTTGGCTGCATTGGGTCTTCGTTTCTGTGCATGGGCTTTCTCTAGTTGCGGCGAGCGGAGCCTACTCTTGGTTGCAGTGTGTGGGCTTCTCATTGCGGTGACTTCTCTCGTTGCAGAGCACGGGCTCTAGGCACAGTGGCTTCGGAAGTTGCGGCGCGCGGGCTCTAGAGTTCAGGCTCAGTAGTTGTGGTGCACGGGCTTAGTTGCTCCGCGGCATGTAGGATCTTCCTGCACCAGGGCTCGAACCCGTGTCCCCTGCATTGGCAGGCAGGTTCTTAACCACTGCGCCACTAGGGAAGCTCCCTGTGGATTTTTAAAAAAATATATTTATTTATTTATTTGGCTGCACTGAGTCTTATTTGCAGCACGCGGGATCTTTAGTTGCGACATGCAAACTCTTAGTTGTGGCACGTGGGATCTAGTTCCCCGACCAGGGATCGAACCCGGTCCCCTGCTCTTAGCCACTGGACCACCAGGGAAGTCCCTCCTGTTGATTTAAGTTGCGTCTCTTTGCTTATTTGAGGTTGAACATTGTTACATCTCCATGTCCGCTTTCTTCCCTCTTTTGTGAATTGCCTGTTTGTCTTCTTTGAATGTTAGGGTGCTTGTCGTATTGATTCAGAAGAGTTCTTTATATATTAAAGACACTCACCCTTTGCTCTCTATGTTGCGAACACTTTTGGCTTTGCTCCCAAAAGTTTTACAAGGTACCTCATGCCGGTCCTTACTTGGGGCTGCCTCATTTGGGGTGACCTTGGCCTTTCTGCCCCAGAGCCCAGAGCTGAACGGACATCATGCCGTGGAGGCAAGGAGGGCTGGGAGGTGATGGGGCGGGTGAGACCAGCACAGGCCTGGAGAGACGCGTGGGCGCTCGGGAGCTGCCTGTGGACCCCGGCTCTCTCCTGGGCAAAGTGCTTGTGATGGGGGTTCTAAGAAGGTGTCTCAGCAGGGGGAGTGGGTCAGTCACCTACAGTCTAGGACCAAGAGGTGAGGGTTGGCTTAGTGGGGTGTGCCTCCTGCATCCTTAACGTGGTCATCATGAAACCCACGGAGACCCACCGTGTGTGAAAGTGACACACATGGAAAGCTGGTCTCTGGCCTGAGGAGTTCTAAGTGGCTTTGTGGATCTGGGTCAGGGAAAGCCAGGACTTTCTAGGCAGAGTGGCCTCACCTGTCATCTGTCACCTGCTGGTGGGCAGGGTGGCCCAGCCGAAATGGGCAGAGCCGGCTGGGTGTCCTTCCTGGCGCCACCCCGTTGAGCTCTTCACCCGGCAGGGTTGGGGTGAGGGGTTCCAGGAGCCCCTCCCCTGTGCCCAGCCAGCGGAATCTGAAACTCCCCCAGCCTCCAGGTCTCTGCCCTGGGAAGGACCTCGGTGGCTGGGTGTCCCTCGTTCTTTATTCCCAGTGCCCCACCTTCCCGAGCCGACAGCCCAGAAGCAGAGAGGCTGGGGTGCTGCCGGGAGTGAGACCCTGGCCAGCTCCCCGCCCTGCTCCAGGGGAGGCACCAGATGCAGCGCCCCTGGCTCCGACCGGGGGACGCTGGGCCCCGCCTGCCATATGCTCGGTGCCGAGCCTCGATCAGGCGAGCAGGCCCGCCCAGCGGGATTTTTGGCACCTGGGACACAGGAGGCAGAGCAGAGGGCAAGCTACCCAAGGTGGAGGAAGAGGAGGGAGGGGCTTGGCCACTGGGATCGGGCCTGCGGTGGTGGGGGGGGGCCCCTCTCGGCTCTTGGCTTCGGGTTGGTCAGGGGAGCAGGTGGGGGGAATAAAGGGAGGGCTGGCTGTTCCCAGGAGGAGCCAGGATGCCAGCCTGCCAGGACGGGCCTGCTGCGAGTCGCAGATGGCGGCCTTGGGTCTCTGCACTCTCCCCGGGACAGAGCACATCCAGGTGGGCAACCAGGCGGTGCCAGCGTCCGTCCCTGGCAGCTCCCCTCTCGCTGGGGAGGAGGGTGAGATGGAGGGTGACCCTGGTGCAGGGGCCCCAGCAGGTCTTCTGGTGTTACCTGCACCCTCAATTCCAGCCCCCCAGGGTCTCCTGAGAGAACAGCGGCAGCTTCCTGCCCGCCCCTTCCTCCGCTGCGGGGGCCCTGGGTCCAGGGAGGATGGGGACCTTCGGGGCATAAAATATCGGATCCGATGAGTCAGTGAGGCTGACCAGCTGGTCCACAGGGTGTGTGTGTGTGTGTCTAAGCTCATGCCAGCACTTATTTAAGATCAAACCCTATGAAACCGCTTTTTTCTTTTAAAGTTGAAGAATGATCGATTTTAGGCACTTTTATGTGGTTCATCCTATTAGTGTTCCTTCTTTTTCTGTTTTCTGACCAGATCAAATAGCATGAAACAGCCTCTCAGTGTTTACATGGAGCCAGCCTCTGAAACCATCTGGATCCAGAGATTTCTTAAGATTCTTGATCTATTCAGATTTGATATCTCTTTAGTTCACTTTGGTCCCTTATGTTTCCCTAAGAAGGAATGCATTTCATTCAGATGTCCAAGATTTCAGTCTAAAGCTGTATACAATAGCCTTGTAATTTATAAAATCTTCTTTAGATTGTGGTTACACCCCTTTCTCATTTGTTCCTCATGGGTCTGTTTTCTCTCTTTCATTCATAGTTAGACATGACAGTGTTTTGTCTCTGTGTGTGTGTGTGTGTGTGTGTGTGTGTGTGTGTGTGTGTGAGTGAGAGTTTGTTGGTTTGGGGGCTTTACTGAGAATCAATTCTTGGATGTATTTATAACTTTTGAGTTTTTTTCAGTATCCTACTTTATTAATTTCTACTCCTGTTGTTATTAATTCTTTCCTCCTGCTTTCTTTGGGTTTTATTTTCCTTATTTTCTAAATTCTAGAATTGAATGCACTTCATTTATTTTCATTCTTTTTTGTTTAATAATAAATAATATTTATTACATTGTGGTCAGGAAATGTGGCGTGTGTAACTTTAGCTCCTTGGAATTAATTTAGCATTCTTTTACTAGTTATGTGTTTCTGTCTGTTCCTTTTTGTCTTTCTCACAGTTTTTGCATAATGTGTTTCAGTAAGATGTCATTCCACACAAATTTTTTTATTACTTTTGAACTTCTTTGTCACCTAGTGACAAACTTACAACTTCTTTAAAAGTTGTAAGCTTTTAAAAACTTGCTTTATTTCGTTGTCTCTCTTAAACAGTCATTTAATATTTTAAAATCAGTTTTTCAATAGAGGTGTTGAATCCATTTACATTCATTGTTTTGCTTTGAGATAGTGGCTCTTCTGTGATTTGAATTTATCACAGTTGCCTATACCCTATTTCTTCTCTTCTCTGGTGTTTTGTGGTTATCTTTGGGTTTTTCAAAAGCACTGTTTGATCTAATAGCTCTCATTTATCAGAGTCAAGCATGAAATAGCATCTTTTGTGTTCTACTTACTTAAGACAAAAAGTTGTATTCCCCGCCTCATTCTCAGTTTTTGTTAGTATCATCTAAAGTTGCAGATTAAATTTGTATACTTATTTATACATACCTATACATTGTCTGATGCTCCCTTTCAAACATTTTAAAATTATTTTGATCTTTGCCTTCACTCTTAGAACCAAATTGGAAACCTCTATGTTCGCTTGTTTCCGTGCTCATCACCAGTGTGTTCATTCCATGACTTTCCCCTCTTACATTCTTATTTTTGATCCATTTCACAGTTGGTTGGAAAACATTCTCCAGTGTTCCTCTCAAAAAGGATACATGGTTGAAACCTTGCACACTAGAGAATGTCTTTGGTTTATTGTGACCTTCATACATAGAAGACAGTCTAGCTAGGTATAAAAATCTTGGATCTCAAAGTTTTCTCTCCTCACAACCTATAGACATTGCTCCATTGTCATCTGGCCAGCTGCTTGTTGATTTTAAATCTGTATCTATTTTTTCCTCATCCTGGTATTTCATGTTTTGCAAAGATGTATGTGGGTGTGTTGGTCTTTTTTCCTTGATTTTTTCCAAAAATTCAGTTCATCCTTTCCTTCATACGTAGGTTGGCCTTCAGCTCAGGGATCCTATCTTTGGTCTCTGCTGCAGTTTTCTCCCAATTATATGCCATCTCTCCACTTTCCCTCTTCTATCCCTATCGTTTTCTCTTTCACAATTTCCACGTCTTTATCCTTTTCCTCTAAATTTTGTGAGAATCTCTCCAATTTACTCTCCATGTTTCTGAATCTGTTTTCTACAGTATTCTCTCTCTTGATTGCTTCCAAAGTCGATTTTAATTGTGCTCCTAGGCTTTTAGGTTTGGGTTTTCCCAGCTCTTCTTTCTTTCGTGTGTCACCCTTTTTGTATCATCACGTGGCCTTTTCAGCTTGGCCTCGTTTTCCCATATGGCTTTTTCTCTCCTACTTCATAGAGGCTGTGTCTTTTTAGAATTTTTTTTTAGTCTGACACACCCATTCAGTTTCATATCGTCTACGGCTGTTTTCGAGCTACGGCGACAGTTTGAATAGTTGTGACAGAGACCGTATGGCCTGCAAAGCCTAAAATATTTACTGTTTGGGACTTTGCAAAAAGATTTGCAGATCCCTGGCCTAGCGTGACAGCTGGATTCCCATTCCAGCCCCAAGCTGGATGGCAAGGGAATGCATCCAGCTCCCTCTCCAGTTCCTAATCCCTCCCAGCCTTTTTCCTCAATTCGCTTCTGCTCTGTGGAGGTGGTGTCCTTCTGTCTCCACTGCCTGACTTTCTCGTTCTCTGCATCAGTCATTTAGATAAAAACGTGAGTTCATGTACCCACTGCAAACACAGTCCTTCCCGTCTATCCATCCCCTTCCTTAAGCCTCCCTTCTCCGGATCCGGCTCCACCATGGGGCCCCCACCCACTTCCTGCCCATTCGTTGTCCGGTTGTTGTCTCCCTGTCATCTTCCCTTTTTTTCCAGGATTTTTCTGTTCATCAGACAAAGAGCTCTGTCCTGAGGTAAAACCTGGACAGGTTTTGCTTGTTCTACCACCATCTGCCTTTAATTAATAGAGATTGCTCCCAGATTCCAGCGTTGGGTCATCTGTCAGTTTAGTTTTTGGCATTAGTGTGAATTTTCATTTTTTTTTTTCTTCATTGTCTGTGTAGCTATTTTGGAACAAAACAAGGAGAGGAAACGTGGGTAGCTGCAAGTAGATGCCATTTTGAAGGAGTCAAAGATGCATTTTAAAGCTGCGTTTGGTCCATCTTGAGGCAATCTCTGTAGCTGTGTGTGTATTTGATGAAAGAAGAAAATGCAAGAACACTTTCCTTATCCAGGGACCTCTTGTCCAGTGACCTCAGTTCTCTGGAATACACCCAAAGAGTCCGCACGCAGCCAGAGAGCTGCCATGGTGTCCATGCTCTGAAGGTTATTCACTGTACCCAAAGGAGAGCAGTTCAGTCTCTCATTCCAGGCCTGTTGACCCATGCTTTACATACAGTTCCAATAAACCTTAGTCTTTCTGTTTTCCTAGCTCACAGCTAAATCAGAATCAGCAAATTGGAAGAGAGAGGGGACAGTTTACAACAAGCACACTGACCTGATGAGAACTGCTGGCTGACAGGAAGGAAAGACCTAAGACCCACATAAAAATAAACAACCACAACAACAAACCAAATACAGCTGTAAATCTGCACGTGTTGAGGCTGGCACCATTTCCCGTAAGGGCGAGCGGCCTGGGGTTGCCCGGTGACGCCAGTTTGAGTCAGCACCCACCCCTCTGAGCCTTTCCTCTGCCAGCCTGGGTCCTCCACACAGGTCTTGGGTGCAGAGACTGTCTCCACCTCCTACGACTGCAGTCGGTTCAGACAGTGGTTCTAACCCTGGTTGCACATGAGACTCACCTGGGGAACTTTAAAGATCTGCACACGCAGGCTGCCCCCTAAACCAATGAAATCAGAATGTCTTGGGGGTGGAACCCAGGCTTCAGTGTTGTCCTAAAGCTTCTGGGTCATTCCAGAAGCCTGGGTTGGGCACCGGGCCGTTAGGAGCACGGGCAGGGTTGAGGGCAGTGCCACATGCCTCTTTAGTGCCCTGTGAGTGGCTCTCGTTATGGGGGGGCAGACTTGCTATTCATGGGGGCAACTGTGATTTGTCACATGGGGTCTGGAGCTGGCTCTAACTAGGCAGTGATGGATGCCACGCATTGGAGGATGGTTTCTGGCCCAGGTGGATACTTGGCTCTGAAGAGAAGAGCTGGGGGCGCTGCTAGGAGGGAGTGATGGAGAGGGAAGGGAGGGCTGGAGGGGCAGGGCCAGGTCCTCCCGGGGCCGCCTCCCCTCCAGCCTGCAGTGCACTGGGGCCTGGCACCCTGGCACCTTTCTCAGCTCTGCTGTCCTGTCTGAGGATGGGAATCACGGTGCCTTCCTCACAGGGCTGCCTGGAGGCTCGGGGGAGCTGGCGTGCTGTTAGGGGCTGTCTCCAGGGCTGAGTCTCCACCGCGCAGAGGGGACAGGGCAGGTGATTGACCGGAATGCAAGTCCTGACGGGGGCCAGAAAGAAAAATAATGAGAAAGCGATGAGAGTGCGTTCAAGGCTGTCCCTGCAGTGACGTCACCGGCACCGCTGGCATTCCAGTTCTTTCCCGAGTGGAAGACGGCAGGCAGGGATTCCCGCCAGCTCGCTGGGGGACGCCAGGACTTAGGTACGGCCTGGGTTCAGCCCCAGTAGTGGCTTTGCCGTGAGCGCCATCTGCCCCTGGGATGGCAGAGATGTGGCCGAGAGCGGCCGTTCCCAGCAGTGAAGTGCAGTGCCATGCGGGGTGGGGGAGTGGGGGGCAGTGCCACTGCCCGTGGGTTTGGGCCACTCCACTCACTGTCACCTCGTGTCTCGACCTCTCGGGCTTGGCCCCAGTGGAATACAGGCCGCTCTCCCTGCATGCCCCAGCCCCTGCCTTCCACGAGGTCCTGACTCCTGTGAGCCACCCAGCTGGCAGGAGGGGCTGGCACTGTGGACTCCGGTGCCCCCGGGCAGGGCATCCTGGTTGGGAGGGGGAGGTCCAAGGACTCTGACCCCTGGGGGCAGGAAGGGGGGCTGTTTTTCCCCACTTCCGGAGACTGGCTCCTAGTGGGGTGCCCCAGGAAGCTGGCTCGGGGGGCAGCAGAGGGCTGCCAGGCCTGCGGCTCGCAGGGCAACAGGATGGAGCTGTTTCAGCTTTAATTAGGACCTTGAAGGAGGCAGCCACCTCCCATGGGCCAGAGGCTGATGCTGGGGTGATCTCTGAATGTTCCCTGCAGATCTAAGTGATGGTTTGGGGGGACAGGTGGCCTCCTGCCCTGGCCTTGTCCTGTGCTCCCACACAGATCACTCCTCACCCCCACCCTGGCCTTGGTTTTCCCCTTTGCAGGATGAGGGGCTGGCACCTGCTCCTGGAGCAGTCACCTGTGTGTGTGTGTGTTTCCCTCCTCCTTTCTAGTCCCCTTGCCAGGACACACACCCAGCCTGTTTGCACCGTCACTACTCCTAGAACAGGCTGGGCCCTCGGCAGCCCGGGGCTGGCCTGGCTGGTCCTCCCCGCCGGCAGTCTGGGAGCTGCTGGAATGCCAGGCGTTGTGCATCCCCAGCTCTGAGCTGAATGCCTCATTCTTATCGAGGGAGAACCCGTCGGTGTTTACCGAGACTCAGCGTAGCCTAACCACGAGTACAGTGATCTTGGCATCTCAGACTCGAGTGCAAGGCCCAGCCTCACCACTTGCTAGCTGTCTGGGATGCACTGGGCAGGCGGCCTCCGTTTCCTAGTCTGCAGAATGGGAATAATGCCCGCAGATCAAAGAACGGTTGTGAGAATTCAGTGAGAGCCAGCATGTTGAGTGGTGGCGCAGGGCAGGCTGGAGTGATTTATTGGGCCTCTGTAGTGGGCTGGCCATCACGCCAAAAGCTGACGTGTGAACACAGATCTGACAAAGGAATTGCATCACCTTATCTGAAGAGAAGGAAGAGCTGGCAGGGAGGGGGCCGGGGGGGACCGGCGTTGGAGGTTTGCATCTGCTAGGCCGACAGAGGCCACCCCCAGGGGAGGCAGGCCCCAGGGCGTCACACATCCTGCCTGGCTCGCGCTGGGACGTCCCCGAACTGATACCCGCAGACGCGGGCCCGGCGGCCCTGCCTCTCAGCAGTAGGGCCCGTTAGAACTGAACTCTTCTTCGTGGGGCATTTTATTTGCACACTCCAGTAGAGTGGACACCAAAGGGGTTTTCTAATGCTTCATGGGCTGCTAATTTCCTCCGTGACCTCTTTTGTTGGGGCCTGACCCCAACCAGAGGCTGCTCGCCATGGAAGCCAGCGCCTGACACAGACCCGGGGTGCGGGGTGACAATGAGGCCTCTATTGGCTTTAATCAGGCTCTGGGTGCATCTTAAGAACAGGGGGAATTTGTGTGGCGCTCCAAAGCCCTGGGTGGCACAATACGGGAGCCCCCAGAGTCCCTCACGGAGGCCGGGGGGCCGGCGGGGGTGGTCAGGCGGGGGCCCTTTGTCCCAGCGCCTCTCGAGAAGGCCAGGACGCCCTGAATGGCCGCCCGCGCGGCCTGGCCCCTTGGGTATCACAGGCCTCTGGGTATTTAGGGAGGTGGCCTCCCACCCGGGCCGGCAGCCTATTCTTCGCCTGCCTAATTAGGTTTTGTCTGTGCCTCTCCCCTCCCCTGCAGACTGTGATTCGTACTGCAAGGCCTCCAAAGGGAAGCTGAAGATTAACATGAAAAAATACTGCAAGAAGGACTATGGTGAGTGAGAGCCCCTTGTCTGGGGAGGGGGAGGGGAGGCACCACGTGACCAACGAGGGGCTAGGGTTGGGGTGCAGGTGGCCCGGCGTGGGTGTTGGTCACAGAGTCCCTGGGAGCGGACGGGAGCCGCGTGGGATGGGTCCCACGCCCAGTTCTTCCCCCTTGGCGGCGGGTGGTGTGAGGGGTCACGGGTGTGTGGGCAGGGTTCCCCCCCTGGCCCTGCAGGGAGGAATCCCGGCCAGTGGGGCCTGACAGGCCTGGGATTCCCAGGCTTCACTCTGCCCCTGAGGGGCTGTGTGGCCGCAGACCAGTCACTTTACCTCTCTGGTCTTCAGTGCCCTCATCCGTACTCATGGGCATTCAGCCTGAGGCTCTGTAGCTCAAAGAGAGGTCCTCGGGGCATTGGAGAAAGGGAGGGAGCTTCCATGGTGTGTTTGAAATGCCGATTCCAGAAGCCAGCTCCTTCCAAGGGTTGACTCCACAAGGTGGAGCTGGGTTGAGAACCTGCATTTAAAACGGCTCGCTGGTAATTCTGAAGTTTGAACACAGCCTCGGGATCCCTGAGGGCCTTTTCCAGCCGGGAGCTGGGGGGCTGCAGAGGGCTGGAGGGCCTCCCTGTCACCGGAGGCCTCAGGCTCCCTTCCTGGGAAGAGGGTGTCCAGTCCGTCCCCCAGTCTCCCCGTGCACCATCCACCCTGGCACTGGGGGTGGGGACCCCTGCACCCCTTCTCCGAATCCGCTCTCGCCAGCCCCGCCCCGCCCCGCGGGAGGTAAGGAGCCAGCTTTGTGTTTTCTGGGCCCTGAGAGTGTCCGAATTGGCTGGGGGCCTGGGCCGGCTAGACACCACGGGACTCAGGGTCAAGGCTGACCGCACGGTGGGTAGGAGGCAGTTGGGGAGCCCCTTGCAGCCCCCGGGCAGGTGTGTGCACATAGCTAGAGGCAAACAGAAGTCCTGACGAGATTGTCCAGCCGTCTGCTGGTAGAGCTGGGGAAGGCCAGGGCGTCGGACGCCCAGCCGGAAAGTGGCCACAGCCTGGATGGCCACCCAGGGGCCCCGAGCCCAGGCCTGGCTCTTTCCACCCTGGGGCCCTCCTCCTGACCCAGTAGGCCCGGCTGATTCAGGCTGAGGCTGGGCCTCCTTTTCCTGGACCACGAGAGTCCACTCTGCCCATCCCCCTCTGCCCATCTCCCCGCTCCAGCTGGGTGTTGCCTGTCTTGCCCGTTCCTCCTCCCTCTGGTTCCTGGAGGTGAGTTCCCCACTCGGCTGCCTCTGGGAAAGGCGACCGGCCTGTGTTTTCTGCCCTGCATTCCTAGTCTATACCCTGATCGGGGTGCCTTCTGTGGGACCTGGGCAAGTGCAGTTGCTTCTCTGAGCCACAGTTTCCTCGTCTGTATCAAGAGGGTGATGCCCCGACTGTGTCATATGGAAGCACCCAGCATGGGGCCAGGTGCCTGGTGGGTTCCCAGGAAAGAGTGGCTTCGGCTGGTCCCCTGGAAGCTGGGTTGGGGGGCAGGGAAGAAGTGGGGTGGGAAGGGAAAGATGACCCGGTGCCGAGAACTCGTCCAGAACCCGCGTGACATCCCTCCCAGACCCGAGGGGTCCGGCAGCCTGGCCTGGGACGCCAGGCCCCCTGGGGCCTCACCGGGCCCGCTGTTTGAACCAAATGCAAGGTGTCCTTCTTTAATAAGGGCAACCATCAGGACCTTTTAGCAAAATGAAGTGAAAGGTGAGGCCCAAAGGAGCTCAAAGGAACGTTGAACTTCTAAATCTTCATTCTACTGCGTGTGGGCATGCACGCATATACACGGGTGTACACACATACGCACACCCCACACGGAAGCCCAGGACTCAATCCCATGATCCAGCTGCCCACCCCGCAGGATGAGGCCGGAGCGGCTGGTGGGTTTGGCGTGTCGGTTCCGAAGCGGCCAGGCCGTGGGCATCCTGTCCCGGAGCCCTCTGGGTCCGCGGTGAATTCCTAAAAAGCCTCTTTTAAGTGCTTGCATCCCAAGGCAGTGCAGAAACTTCTGACTTTCACAGGAAAACCAACCTTGATTTTGAAAACAAACGTCGAGGTGGTGTAAAGATGAAGGGAGTGTTGTCTCTGACCCAGGGTGACAGCAGCCCCCAGAGGCCCCAGGTGGCGTTGGATGAGGCTTGTGTGGTCCACGCTCCTGTCCCGGGACCGACAGCGTCTGCCGGGGACGGGAGGTGGGACTCGGGTGGGAGTGCCCAAGGGTCGTGCGGTGTCCCAGGCTTACGGCTGGGGGCCCATCGAGGCTGTCCAGGCCCAGAGAGCCAGGGTTACGGAGGAGAGTCCTGGGCCTGTCACTCTGCCACCGCTGCTCCTTCCCCACCCAGAGTGGGGGTGGGGGGTGGTGGGGGTGGTGAAGGAACAGGTGGGCTGCCGGGGGGAAGGGTGGTTTGAATTCGGTCTTGAAGCATCCTCTCTGCAGACGCTGGGGAAGGGGCCTGGGAGGAGGGGCGCCGCGCAGACTTTGTGTGAGGTGTTGACTGCAGCCCCCCCCACCCCCGTTCTGCTCTTCCGTGAAGAAAGGGAAGATAGGACTTTTGTTTACAATTACCCAAATGGATCCGTTTGCCTCCTGGTTCCGTGGGACTCATTTTGCTCTCTTCTGACTTCTTCTCCTCCGTTGAATTCTGCCTCCCCCACCCCTGATGTTGTGGGGGACACTTTGGCCCCCTCTGAGCTCTCCTGTCTCCACCCACCCCCAGCAGCAGGCAGGTCCCTCTTTCTGCAGGACGGGGCCTGGCCCCCTCTTGTTATATTCCCAGAGGGGCCACCCTGAGCCCTGCCCCCGCTATGGGCCCCCCAGGGAACAAGTGCAGGGGGCTCGGCCTCTGGGCTCCTCTTGTCCTCTGCTCCCTGACTCCATCCTCCCTTCCCCGCACCTGACTTCCTCCTGGATTATCCGAGGGAAGCTGGTGTCCTAGGTAGGGCCCCTGGCCCAGCTGGCTCAGGTGACTTGCCCAGCAGAGGCCCAGCCTCCCTGCCCGCCCCTCCCCCATCACGTTTATCCCCAGGGCCCCATGTGTCCCCAAACCAGGAGGGGTGAGGAGCGGCCCGGCATGCCCACCTTCCCAGACTTCATGGCGGCTTCATGCCACCTCCCCGCCAGCTCCTGGCCCTGCACTGCTACTAGCACGCTGCCCAGGCGTCCACGTTTCTGCTGCGGGGCGAGATTCGAGGAGAGCAGATGCAGGAGAGAAGCGGGGCGCCCCCGTAGAGCGCGGGGCGCCCCCGTAGAGCGCTGGCCGCGTCCGGAGCTGTTGCGCCATCAGCTTTAATGTCATCACCGACCCACCCCATTGCCCCGAGGCCAGGACTGGCACTGCCCCCGCCCACCCCCCAAAGACTCTCAGAGGGGCGTTCTGGTCCCTAGCACCGTCCGTGATACTCTTGGGGTTACCTAAGAGTTGGGGAGCAGCCCACCCCAGCTCAGCAACTAGGCCTGCGTGTTCACGCAGGAGACAGGACAGAGATGCCAGGAAGGGGCTCACGGGGGCTTCCGGGGAGGGCTTGGCAGACCCCAGCAGGGTGGGGGCAGGCAGGGAGAGGCTTGTGGAGGGAGGCGTGAGTGGCACCCACAGGGGCTGGGCGGGGGCCCACGGGGGCATCGGGGGGTCAGCCCGGCAGCAGCCGCAGGCCTTGCTCTGAGGCCGGAGGCCAGGTCTCCCACCGGGGTCTGCGGACCTTGTGGAGAATCTTCCTCGCATCCTGCTGGGCCCCTGAGCCCCTAGATGAGGTGTGAGTGGAGGTGTCCCTTCAACACCCGAGCAGACCTGGGGCAGGTGAGCAGGAGGAGGGCGAGAAGGGAGCCGGCGGGCCCAGGAAGGCCGGGGAGGGAGGCTACAGGGGCTGCATAATCCCTGCTCTCTGACTGACACCCCGGCAGGGAGCCAATTAGGAAACACATTTCCTTCACTTTACAGCCAGGGCACTTGGACGTTCTAGAAGCTGCTAATTAGAACCTGGTGGTGGTGGGCGGAGTAGTGAAGAGCGGGCCCCGGGCCCCCTTCCTCCTCTGAGGCCAGCTCAGGAGTCTTGACGTTGTACGGCTGGAGGACCTGGGGCTGGGTCTCCGCTGAGCCGGGCGGTGGGCGGTGGGCAGGAGGCCGTGGGGAGCAGGGGGCAAGGAGCAATCACCCGGGCTAGCTTGGGGTCTGCTGGGCCTGCCCGTGTTCCCAGTGAGACAGGGCCCAGTAGGTGGGGGGAGGCCTCAAGGCCGAGCCCGCCGTGTCTCTGCTCTGGGGAGACCCCGGGACAGGGAAGGGTAGCTGTTCCAGTCCCATCTGTAGGGAACGGGGCACTGGCCCCAGAATCCGGAGGCAGATTGCACACTTGCTGTGTGACTTTGGACCAGGCTGGGCCTGCTTCCTGATCTGTCCCGTGGTGGTGAGATCAAGGGGACACGACGTCCTTCTAGACGTGGCAAGGATGGTGGCCTCACTGGTCCATCTCCAAGGGGCAGGGGTCCGTGGTGGTGCTGTCACTGACGCCCCCCCCCCCCGCCCCCATCCTGGGCCCACCTCAGTCCTCTGTTGCCCTCTAGGGGAATCCGGCTCACCTTGCAGATGCTGAGGAAGCGTCCGTGGGAAGGCTCGGGGCGGGGCGGTTGCACATGGAAGACGGTGTTTATTATTTCCTAGCGTGTTAGCATTTCCTGCCGACTTTCCAGGAAAACCTAGCCTAGAGGGGCCCTTCCTCGGCGTAAATGCTCCCAGCAAGCGTGCGTGTGTAGGTGTGTGCATGTGTGTGCACAAGTGTGCACGTGTGAACATATCCACGAAGCCTGCATCTGCTCGGCGGCGCCCAGGCAGGCAGAGCGCGTGCGTCCCTCCTGGAGTCGCTGGCTCTGCGGCGCGTCTACCCAGAAGCCCGGCGCTCCAGGACCTCGGTGTGTACAGAGTCAGGCGACGGGACGCAGGTGACACTGCCCCCGGGGCATTTACTGTAGGGATGTCGCACCTCTTGGCCGAGGCCTGGCAATGACTTCAGGCTGAGACACCCCTCGGCTGGCGTGGGGAGTGGACTTTCTAAGCCCTGGCCCGCGTGGAAGGGGCGCCGGCCTGCCCCTGCCCCTCAGCCTCCCTCCCCCGCTTCCTCTTCGCTGGTCCCCGTGCTCCTTGGGAGGCTCCACCGTCTGGCCCTCACTCACCTCCTCGCGTTCGCGCGACCTCCCCTCGGCTCCCGTGCCACTATGCATGGGCACTGCACACACGTCCCAGGAGGTCCTGCTCCCTCACACGGCGTCCCCACCTCAGCCAGTCCCTCCTCGGACACCCATTAGGCGCCTGCTGCGTGCCCCATCCCGTCCCAGGTGCTGGGCTTACAGAGATGGAGGAGACACAGGCTCAGCCCTCCAGGAGTTTCTGGAATCAGAGGGGAGATGCACACACAAATGACAGCACGGAAGGGAGACGTGGGGCCAGGGTCGGGCCTGGGGTGGGACGTAAGTGGGGCCTGGTCCCTCCTCCAGGGAGGGTGTGGAGGGAGGGCTTCCTGGAGGAGGGAGCGCAGGTAGCCAGTGCTCACGGGGCAAAGCAGGGCTCTCAGGCAGAGGGGGCAAAGTGTCTGTCAGCACAGGAGGAGGAGCAGGCTAGGGAAACGGGAGAAGAGGGAGTGTGGAGGTGCTGGGTGCAGGGCGGGAGGCTGGCAGAGATGCTGGTGTGGGCCGCGGCAGCCGGGCTCATGTCCGCGTGCAGGAGCCACTCTGAGGCCACCGAGAGCCAGTCCTGCTCACGTTGGCACACGGGGGCTGCCACCCGTCTCTTCTTCCTCCCTGGGATGCAGAAGCAGGGCCCCGGGGTGGGGGGGGGAGACAGACAGCTCGCATTCTGAAAGGTGAGATCATCTCACTTTTGCCAGTTCTTGGAAAAAGGATTCGTTCCCAGAAATGTTTATTAGTCACCCCTTTTGTTGAAAGACATTTTGGCACCACCAGATGGAAAATCAGAATGCTTTTCATAAGATGATTTGTCTCGAGCATTCCTCCCGTGATCCCTCAAGGATGATTTCTGAGGATACAGCTCGAAGCGGAAGTTCTGTTGGCATCTGTGGGGAGGAGCTGGGTTCATGAGGTTGTGTGTGTGCACATGTGTGCACGCGTGTGCTTGCCAGGGGACCTAAGTGGATCCCCGCCCCCGAGAACCTTGTATCTCCTGGGGCAGTGGAAACCCCAGAGAAGAGACCTTGCCAGGCCCGTGTCTGTCCCTTCCCTGCAGGCCCCGGATGGGCACCTCACAGCCTTCATTCTCACCCTTAGCAAATCCTCAGAACCACCGGTGAGGGAGGGCTTCTTATTCCTGCCAATGGGACACTGAGACTCAACGAGGTAAAGAGTATGGCCTAGACCGGGGCCTCCGAGGCCTGAGACCCTTGTGCTCCCAGCCCGCCCCCCGGGCCGGGGCGCTGAGCCTTGGGCAGCTCCCCTTCGAGGGCTCACGGACTGGTTCCCCCACGGGACCCTTGGCTCCTGAGAAGCCACAAAGACATCTCCGTGGGGGAACAGCGGGAGTGGTCACTGTGGCGTTGGGGTGAGCGTCAGGGATGTGGGGCTGTCGGAGACGAGATGGTGTGGCTGAGACGTCGGGCACAGTGGCGGGGTGGGCGTGGCCATGCAGCCGTGGGCTCGCCCATGCGGTGGAGGAAGGTCACGGGCGGGTCCCTGATGGAGGCTGGGGAGGCCGAGCCGGCAGTGGAGACGATGCTGGTGGTGGAGTGACCGCGGATTCCCGTGGAGCTGGTGTAGGTGGTGGGCACGGCCCTTGTGGGCTCTTGTCTGGCTGCTCAGGCTGGGATGAGGTGGGCAGGGGTGATGGGGGGAACCTCACAACTCAGGCCTCGACAGGGACACGGGGCCTCTAGGCAGATGATGGCCTCTCCCGCTCTTGACGCCCCCTGCCCTTCCTTTCCTCGACCTTGGGGTCAATAGCTATTCCTGACCAGGATCGGTCCCTTCAAGTGCGGAACACGGCGGAGGTTATCAGCCGTGACTGCAGGGCTTGGGGTGGGCAGCGGAGCACCCTGGGGGCTCTCCCCCTCAGGGCAGTTAGCAGGGGCCGGGAGGCAGCTGGTGGGGATGGCTGGGAGAGGCCAGCTGCCCCCACCCCAGCACTGTCCCCAGCTCCGGGGAGCGGGACGCAGCCCTGCCGGCAGCACGTGGCCTGGTGTTTCAGGGGCTCACTGACCCTTCCCTGGGGGGGGGGGGTCACCGGCCTCCTGGGGATCCTCCGATTTCCCCAGCCAGATGTGACCTCCCCCCTCAGAGTGCCAGCCCCATATGGAGGCCAGATGTGGAGCCGGGTCGGCATGAGTCAGCCTGAGGTCGCAGAATGCGGGTGACCACCAGGTTGGGCAGGGAGGGCCAGTGGGCCCCAGTGACAGCTCGACAAAGGCCCCTGAGCCCGCAAGGCGCTGCACCGATCCGGGCCTCCTGTCGCGCGAAGGGGATGACGGGCCGCAGCCCTCCCCATCCCCACAGACAGGGGAGCCCAGAGCCTGGGCCTCCAAAAACCTCTGCTGCCCCAGCAGCTGCAGGGTGCCAGGCTCCAGGGGGACCTGCCACGGCCCCGTCTGTCCCCCTCCCTGGAGCATCCTCTCCTCTGAACATCCTGTTTTTAGAAAGGAGGTGTGGGTAGGGAAGGCTGTCTAAGGGAAGGTGTCTCCTCCCATCTCACAGACGGGGACACCGGGGGTGGGGGTAGGTGGGGATCTGTCCAAGGTGCCTGGGGACAGCGGCCGCCTTCCCCTACAGAGGGACAACACTTGTCCCGGCCACCTGTCTCCAGGATCACAGAGCACTCCTCCCACTCAGGTGGGGCTTGGATGGGCATCTTTCCCCCGTGGGATGGATCTCGTGGGTCTTGACACCCTACTTCCCCGGGGTTAGAGCCTTTGGCACGAGGGCCCCAGTACTGTCGCTAGTCCTGGGGTCTTGCCACACCTGCCGCTTTACCTGCTCGCGTGAGGCTCAGGCTGACGGGAGGTGGGGACGCCCCGAGAGTTCCGCCCCGAGAGTTCCGCAGCCTCTCAGCAGCCTGGGCTACCTGCGGGGAGGCAGGCCTGGCCTCAGGTCACAACAGCTTTTCAGAGGCTCGCGAAGGGTCACCCCTGGAGTGGGCGACTCCCCCAGCAGGGCTCTGGTAGGATCCTGCCTTGGCCCCTGTTTCTGGGCCTGAGGCCCCTTCTCTGGGTGTTCTTGGAGAAGCAGCTTCCAGCCGTTGAGGGTGGTTTGACTCTAGGAGCTGAGCAAGTGCCACGTTCAGAGGGTGACAAGGGGACCAAAGTTGCTGCTGGACGCCCGTCCTCCAGGACAGGGCTCCACACACGGTGTCCTGGGTGCCAGCCCAGCACGGGAGGAGGGGCTGCTCTGTGTAGAGGGTTTGCTGCCAACAGCTGTGGCAGAACCGTTGCACGGGGGCCCCGCTGAGGAGTTGGTATGAACTTGCCGCCAGGACGTGAGCCCTGGAGGCGCGGGGTCTGGGCTGAGGCCACGGCGGGGAGGCTGCCTCTCTTGCCTGCCCTCCTCCAGAGGCCGGGGGGGCATCTCCTGAGGCGTGTGAGGCCCGCGGGGAGCCTCGGCCATCCTCCAGGGTGGCACCGTGACAGCTGGGGCCGTGCCCATGATGGGTGTGGGCACATGCACCGGCTCAGGAGTTGGCTGGGCTGTGTCGGTTGCTTCTGGCTGGGGGGGGGGGGCACCCGGGGCGTTCTCCCTCGGGCTGATTGCAGGGGAGACCAGCCTCCGCGAGGAGGGCACCCCGCTGGGGCAGGGCCCAGCTCCACTCTCCTGCCTGAGCCTCTTGCAAAGCCGGGCGGCCAGTCTCCTGAGCACGTCTCGCCTGGGGGTGTTGGCCGGGCCAGACCAGGACCATCTCCTAGGGCAGAGGCCCGCTACCCTCCCGGAGCCCGGCTCTCTGATTCCCAGCTCTCCTGATGGCCCCTCCTCCAGGGAGCCCCCGGCATCAGACAGTCCCAGGCACCTCACCCCCCTCCCCTCCCCAGAACAGAGCCCAAGCACCAGGACCAGCAGGGGAAGCTGAGGCCGCCTCTGTGTTGCTGGCGGTCTCAGAGAGAGGGGCGTACCATTGCTTCTTTGGCTGAGGAGGGAAAGGGGGGAGCCTTCACCAGCCCCGAGCTGGGTGTCCGCACTTCACTCAAGGTCTGAGGTGGGGCCTTGGTGGGCGGGGCAGCCCCGGGGCTCCCGAGGACTCCGACTCCAGGGCTCTGACCACAGCGCGCCTCCAGCCCTCCGCCCGGGCGGGGCTGCTGTGACCACCCCCTCCCCCCAGCCCGCCCACCCCGCCACAGGTTCGCATCTCTGCGAACAAGGCTTGGCCCTGCTCGGCCGTTTCTGACCTTCACAGGGGGCTGGGAAACATGTGGTCAGAGCTGCACTTTATGAAAGCAGCTGCAACTCATGACACGCTTTCCGTGCCGGGAGATTTATGGGGCCGCGTGGTTTTAATGGTTTCTGGGGGGCTAGTGTCCTCCCCCGCTTCGTCCTGGCTGCTGTCTCAGAGGCAGATGGGCGACAAGCCTTCCCTGGCTGCACAGGCCCAACAGGAAGGTACGGCTGACCACCCAAGCCTCCTTGGGAGGGGCAGCTGCTGGGAAGCCCCCGGGGACTCACTCCGAGCAGCCCATAAATCTGGGAGACCTCCAGGAGGCAGGAAGCCTCCGTGCAGAGGCGTCCCAAGCCTGAGGGGAGAGGAGACGGGCGGCCCCCCTGCGCCGTCCCCCCCCATCCCCCCGAGGTCTGAGCCACGGCCACTGCCCCAGGCCCCGCCCAGCAGGTCATCTGTCTCGGGCTGGGCCGGCCGATGGATAGGCACTAACTGTGTACTCCTCGCTGACCTAGCAGCTGCCCTAGAACCTGGCTGGCCGGGAGCTCTGATCCCAGCGGGACGTCCCCGAGACCTGCAAGCGGGGCGTGGGCATCAGTCGGCCCGGTGCTGCCGCCTGCCACAGACTGTCCAAGGTGGTGGCAACGCCAGGCCCTCGAAGGGCCCAGAGCTGACAGACTCTCGGTCTCCTGGGCCAGGGCTGGAGCTGGGGAGGGAGGATTTGAAAGAACAGGGGCTCTGGACTGAGGAGGGGGCTGCCCTGGGGCCGCGTGGCGCCCTTTGGAGGAATCCAAGCCCGGATGGGCCCTGGAGCTCCCCACTTCTCAGCTTGCCTTTGCTGGCCTGGTACTTTCCCAGCACTGGGACGCGGTGGAGGTTGAGGCGCCCCGGGAAGGATGGGCAGAGGTCTGCGCCTACAGAAGGACACGCGGAGGCCTCGGGCTGAGCCACGAACGTGGCTGAGAGGACCCCCCGGGGCTGGCTGAGGCCTCGGGCCTGCCTCCCTGCCCCCTGCCCAGTGGCCAGAACAGCCCGGTGCGGGCACCGGCTGTTCTCACTGGCCCTGGCCTCCGGGGGCTGGCCCTCAGTTCCCGCCTCTCCCCCTTGGAGTCACGGCTAGCCCTCGAGGGCCAGGCCTCTGCCGAGGGCCGGGGAGGCACATGACCCTAGTAGCCAGGAGGCTGGCTGGAGGGCGAGCAGGGGAGATCAGTCCTCAGGGCCCTGCCCTGGTGGCCGAGGAGGGCTCCTGGCGCAGGAGGCCTTCCCGTGAGCCCCGGAATTGCTGAGGGGGGCAGCTGCTAAGGGCTGTCTGCAGCCTCGCCAGAGCCCCAGGACCCGCTGCAGGAATGTTTTCCTGCAGAAACTGGCAGCCCAGGGACCCTGAGGCCAGGAGACTAAGTGCAGCCTGGCCCCTGGGACCCAGGGGCTGACTCCTTGCTCTCCGGAGGCTGCGCGCTCCCCTTGCTTTTCTGTGGGCACCCGCTCCATCCTGAGCCCTCACTGTTTGGGTGAGCAGGGCTCAGAGGGAGGGCGGGCAGGCATGTACAGTGTGGACCTTCAGACACGGATGTTTATCCCGAGTGCGGGGCCCCAGCAGGTGTGGACAGCCTCCCCTCCTGGCCAGTCGGCCTCAGCCACTCCGTCGTCTGCGCTTCAGAGTCTGGCCCCGGTGGCTTTGTGCTGGGACCCCCATCTCTTCCTGGGGGCGGGGGGGATCTCGGCACGCCTCTTATTGCCCGGTCTGATAGGGTCTGATCTCACCGTCTGTCTTTCTGAGGGTCGTCTCATCTGCCTCGTTTCTGAATGAGGGATGGGGGAATCCTCCCTGTGAGGCCAGTTTAGGACATCAGTGCAGGGATGTGGGGCTTAGGACTGAGGGTCGTTGGCCTGGAGTGAGCGTCATGTGGGTGTAAGGGGCCCACCATTGGGAACCGTGCGCCCCACGGCCGCTGCACCAAGTGCTCCCCCCACAATCCCTGCCCTGGTTGGGCGGTGCCACAGGCCCCCAGGAGACCCCGGTCATTCCTGGCTCCCAGGCAGCAGGGCATCAGAGGGGGCGGCCGAGCCCTGCATGCTCGCCGAGTGGGTCTGCCTGAGCTCACAGTTTCAATGTGTGTTCTGAGTATTTTCAGCCGTGTGTGCACCGCGGGGACTTGGCCTGCGCACTGTGTGCGCAGCTCATACTTGGTGGGCTGCGTAATATGCAGAGGCGTTGCCAAGGGCAGCGGAAATGTGGACTCTTTCCAGCATAATCACATGAGTCTACCACCACCCGCCCCTGCCCTGCCCCCGGCCCCGTGCCGTCCCCAGCGGCTGCCAGGGCGCTGCTGGGGTGGAAGGAGGACAAGGACCAGTGCTTCGGCCCCTGGACGCGTGAGGACAGCAAGGTGTCCGGGGCCAGACCCCCTCCGGGCTGCGTCCTCAGCGTCAGGTGGGTCCCCTCCAGGCCGGGGAAGCAGGGTGGCAGCTGCTCGGGGTGCCCTGCCAGGGGGAAGAGGGGGGAAGGCAGACCAGGGACGGTGGGTCAGGGGTCTCCAGGCCTCCTACAGGGAAGGGTCACGTTCCCACAGGGCTGGGGAGTGAGAAGGGCCCCTGGGGGCCAGCCCGGGGCCTGAGCTTGTCCAGAGAGCTCTCTGGCCTCACCAGCTCTGCCTTCCCACCTGGCCCTGAGCTGAGGCCCAAGATCCCGAGTCTCTGATTCCAGTGACATGAGTTTGCTCATGCTGCCAGAACAAAGTACTATATAGACTGAGGGGCTCAAACAACAGAAACTCATTTTCTCCCAGTTTTGGAGTTTAGAAGTACTGGATCAAGGCGTCGTCAGGGTTGGTTTCCTCTGAGGCCTCTCTCCTGGGCTTGTGGGCGGCCGTCTTTTTGCTGTGTCTTCACGTGGTCGTCCCTCCGTGCGTGTCTCTGTCCTAATCTCTTCTTATGAGGACTCCAGTCATATTGGATTAGGGCCCACCCTTTAAGAGGAAGTTATAAAGTCGTTAAGAGGTAATTAAGTTATCTCCAGATACTGCCACATTCTGAGGTACTGGGGGCTAGGACTTCAATGTATTAATTTTGCTGGTGGGGGGAGATACACGGTTCAGCTCATAACACCAACAGATGATCAAAGCCACATTCTCCAGGGGCCTGAGCCAGCGGTGCCTTCTGCAGCATCCTTGTCGGCCACCCCAGCCCACCCTGGTTGGGGGGACACTGTGGCTGGGCCGGGGGTCCCACACAGGCAAACAGCTGCATCCTGGGGGAGGCTCATTCTGTATTCAGCTCAGTCCCAAGGAGAGGAAACCGGGGCTCTCGGGGATGCTGGGGGCGGCTCCCCGCTTGCTTAGCTGAGGGGCACGCAGTTGCCACGGTGACCTCTATCTGCGCAGTCACACACACACAGCCCAGCCACTTCTCCAGGCTCGAGGGCTCCCCACCCCCACCTCAGAGTTCACACTGAGTGTTGAGTCCCTTGGTGACAAAAACATGGAAACGGTTGCCATGGCAGCCATTCTTTGGAGCCCTCAGACTGGAGTGCAAAGTTGAGGATGCCCAGGAACAGCTGAAATGAAAATATGGGAAAATCCGCCACTTCCCTCGCCCCAGAAGGATGAGTCGGGTGGCGTTCAATGGAGGGCCCAGCCATCCCTGCCCCTTCCCGTCACCCCGGGCTAAGTGAGGGCACAGGAGGGGAACGGGGAGGGCCTGGGGAGTGAAGGTGGCAGAGTGGCCCCCAGAGACCTTGAGAGAGGCCGGCCAGGCCGAGCTGTGGGTGGGCCCAGTGCCCAGAGCGATGTGGGCAGGTGATGACCTCTTGGCATTCCCTGGGGACACGTCCTTGTGGCTGGAGTGCACCTTGTCGCGGTCTCTTCACCTGTAACCTGGGGAGACAAGCTCCTTTCTCAGGCGGGCTCAGGACCATGATCTTCAGCCTGTCCAGGGGTATAGGACGTGGTGGCAAGGGGAAGGCGCCATGTTCTGACCACGGGGATGGGGAAGGATGCCAAGTTTCCCTTGGATGGGGGTTAGTACAACAGAGACCTCTGCACTTACCCCTGGAAGGGTTGTGTCCCCCCCAAGAAGTTCCCCAGGTAGGCTCCATGGGGCTCTGGTGCCTTGAGATGCACCAGCCAAAGGGTCCTGCACTCAGAGTTGTTTGGGAAGCCAACACACGCATGTGTGCACACAGTTTGTAGATTAAAGGCTCAGAAAAGTCCTGCACTAAGGCGACTTCCTTTGTTTGAGCCAGTATTTCACATATTTGAGCAAAATCCCCCCCCTTAAAACAAAAAAGTGTGCCCTCCTCTTATGAAGTATCTCTTAATATCCTGCAGAAAGAACATCTGTTAACATTTACTAGAGCATCGATTCTCAAAGTGTGTTCCCTGGGTCAGCACCATCTGGGAATGTGTGAGAGGTGTGCGGTCCTGGGCCCCAGTCCACATCTATTGAATCGGAAATTGGGGTGAGGCCAGCAATGTGTTTGACAAGCCCTCCAGGGGATTCTGATGCCTGCTCCAGCTTGAGAACCCCTTCTACTCAGGGAAAGAGTAGCAGAGAATTGAAAGGGAGGGGAATGGCCTGAGGACAGGGAGACAAGGCAGACTGGCAGGGATGGGAGGGGGGCAGTACTAGGATCCTGGACTCCGGTAGAGACGCTGCAGCCACCCTGAAGGGCTGTTCAGGGTGCACTGCACCTGGGCACTGAGACCCCATTCTGGTTTTCTGAGATTGGATCAAGGGCAAGGCTGTATGTCTAGGGGTGTCATGAGGCTTGATGTTAAGTGACGGGGCCTTTGGAAATGCCCAGGGGGTACCATCTGAGGAGGTTCCCCCCATCCTGTGCCGAGGCGCCAGTGCTACGCTCATGGAGGGCACCTGCCCCGGCAGCTGGATTCTGCCAAGTTCTGGGGATGTGGTCAGTACCTACAGCACCTTCCTGGACCCTAAAGAGGATTGTCCCCAAAGACAGTGCTGGGTGGCACCTTCAACACAGGACATAAGGCTTCTGGGAACAGCGGCCTTGGCCCCAGTATCAGCTTTGCCACCACACCCCCACTCCCCAGTCGGGTACCCTGTGCAGTCACTTCCCAGCTCTGGGTCTCCTTTTCCTTCTCCATCACACAGGCCGCCCCATCCCTGGCCCTGCTGGTCGCAGGAGCTCGGGGTCCAGGCGGCACCCGTGGCCCACCCTCCTGCCTGTGCTTCCTTGCAGCCGTCCAGATCCACATCCTGAAGGCGGACAAGGCGGGGGACTGGTGGAAGTTTACGGTGAACATCATCTCCGTGTACAAGCAGGGCACCAGCCGCATCCGCCGCGGTGACCAGAACCTGTGGATCCGCTCGCGGGACATCGCCTGCAAGTGCCCCAAAATCAAGCCCCTCAAGAAGTACCTACTGCTGGGCAACGCGGAGGACTCGCCCGACCAGAGCGGCATCGTGGCGGACAAGAGCAGCCTGGTGATCCAGTGGCGGGACACGTGGGCGCGGCGGCTGCGCAAGTTCCAGCAGCGCGAGAAGAAGGGCAAGTGCAAGAAGGCCTAGCGCGGGGGGGGCAGCGGCGCGCCGGGCGGGTCGGGCGCCGGGGCCAGCGAGCGGGAGTGGGCGACCCGCCACCGCGGCGGCGTGGACTTGGCCCATGAGGGCTTTCCCAGCTGGGGGGAGGGTGGGGGCGGGGCCGGCGCAGGGCCCTCGGCGGCCCCGCCCCCAGCCCCGCCCCACCCCGCGCGGCCGGGCCCGGCGGGTCGAGGACGAGATGTAGCTACCTCACGGGCTCCCTCCAGAGCAGAGAGGCGCTCCCCCCGGGGCCGGAGCAGGGCCGGAGCGGGGCCGGGGCAGGCGGGCGCAGGCGGGCCGCAGCGATGGGTAGGGGAAGGGCACAGGAGAACTGTGAACCCCCAGGCCCCCCGCCCGGCCCAGCCCCCCCTCCCCGCCTAACACGGAAAATCCCGCCCTGTGCCCACACCCTTCTTCGGGAATTCCCACAGGAGCCCCATGTGCAGCGCCCTGGGGGCGTGCGGGGGGGGGGGCCTTCCCCGGGCGGCCCGTGGTCTCCACCGCGCCGCCTCGTCCCCCGGCTGGGAAGCCCCCGCCTCGCTGACGGGTGGGCCCAGGGCCACCCCCGAGAAGCCCGCGGAGCTGCCTGACGGAGGCGGCATCGCGAAACCTCCCAGAGTCTCCTTTCTGCCAGGCTGGAAGCGGCCCCTTCGTGACATTTTCCGGGGAAGGGGCACGGGCGGGGTTGACGGCGGTGACGCTATTTGTGTGATGACCTCAGCTCCCACAAGGCCCCGAGCCGTGTCCACCGCGGGGCAGGGCCTGGAGTACGGCCGCGGCGCCCGGCGGGGGAGGAGAGGTGCCGGCGTGCCCGAGCCGCGGGCTGGCAGGGGCAGGAAGCGCTAGGGTGCTGGGTCCCGAGGAAGCCGTGGCCAGTGCCTGCTGCGGCCCTCACTCCTGGCTCCCCCAGAGCAGGGACAGGGACAGAGGCCGCTAAGCTGGGGCCACCCACCTGGCTGGCCTGGCACCGCCTGGCAGCACCTCGCCCACTCCTTTCCGGCGGCCCCCGAAGATGGCCTCACACCGGGCCAGCGCCTGGGGGCGCCCGCGGCACTGCCCGCACACGGAGGTCGAGGCCCGGCTCCTCGCTGTCAGGAAAGGGGTTTCATCTTCCCTGCTGGAGTCTGGCCGCTCAGAAGGGTCACACCAAGGCTGAGGCTCGGGCCCCGTGGTCTGGCTTCCGTGCTTCGGCCCCCAGCGCCACTGCCGTTTACCGCGCCCCCACCCGCTCTGCGCCAGGCACTTTAGCCCTGTGATCTCCTGTTACCGTCGTGGCAGCCCTGAGGGATGGGTTCTCACCCCCAGTGTCCCCGTGCAGATAAGTGGCAGAGCTGGGCTGTCTGACCCTCCGTGGTTCCCTCGCAGGGGGTGCTCCTGGGTGAGTCACCCCTGAGATGCTGGCCCTGGTGATGGCATCGGGCCTGGAGCACAGCGATTAGGAAGTGGGGGCAGGGATGGGCACAGTCACATCTTCCGAGGTGGCAGCCAGGGCCGTGGGCGAGGCCGGGTGTAAACTGACCCTAGGGCAGCCCCCTGGAAGCCCCAGATGGCGGGCAGGCAGGCCGTGGCTGATCCTAAGGTCTAGGGAGAAAGGCTGCCTGGGGGTGTTTGGAGGGATTCCAGAGATGCCCCCAGGGGCAGGGGGAAGACAGAACTGCCCTGGGAAGGGGTAGCTGCCTTGCCTGAATCCAAGCCCAAGGCTGGGGGCGTAGGGACCTCTCCACACAGTTTGGCCCTCTAGCACTGCCCAGTGTGGTCCGAGCGCACGTAGTTGGCCCACAGGCCTGGAGAGGCCCTGCCCTGCCCAGTTGTCCGGCGTCTATTCACACCGGCCTGGCTTCTCTGCCCAGAAGGGCCACGGCAGCCTCACCACCTCCCACCCGAGTGGGCCTGAGTCTCAGCCCCCATCACCAGGGGCCTGCCCTGGTCGTCTCCGAGGCCCCTCCGCTCTGGAGCCAGCGGCCTGCCAAGCAGCACTGCATCTTGCTTTAAATTCAACCAGCCTCCAGCCTCGCCCTCCTGCTCGGCACCCCGAGAGCAACGTAGCCTGGCCTCTAGGGCATGTTAGGGAATGCCAGGGTGACCAGATCAGCCAGCATGGGGTGAGGACGCTGGCGGGGTATCAGTCCTCGCAGGCCGCCTTCCCCACTTCACGGACCCAGCCCACCGCTCCTCTGAATCCAGCCACCAATTTGGGGGTGAGGACCCATCCTTGGGAGAGCACCCCTCTTCCTCCCCTCGCCACCCCCTCCCCGGGAGGAGATGGAAATAGGAATTGAGGTGCTCCAGCTTGTACAGTTAGGAAAGGATATAAAATGGAACTAGGTTTTGAAGAGTGTATTAACCAGAGTTGTGATATTGTAGGTGTTTGAAGAAAAAAACATACCAGAATAGTCTTTTTAGGAAAAGAAAAAAAAAAAAAATTTCCAAGTTGCCCACTTTCTTACCTGCTGGGTGGTCTGGAGCCCCTGCCAGCAGGGTCCCTGTGTCTCTGACACACGGTAATGCTAAAGATTGGGGCAGAGGGAAGGGGGCCGGATGGGGGCCTCCCCTGGACTCACCTGCCGGCTCTGGCTTCTGTCCCGAGCGAGCAGGGCAGGAGGCGGCATCCTCAGGTCCTGGTAAGTGGGAGGCCGGGAGCTGCCCCAGGTGGCCCCTCGCGCCCTCCTGGCGCTCTGCCTCCGTAGTAGCTGCAGGAAATGGGCACAGACTGTCTTGGGGTTGCCCCAGGTTGGAATGAGACTGAAATCAAGGAGACCCTGAGGGATCGGGAGATGGTCCTTTAAGAAACTGAAAAATGTTAGGGTTTCAATGCTCAAAGGAAGACTGCAGAGTGGACAGACCAGACCCATGGATGGGGTTACTGGGCCGCAGCCATGCCATACCCTAGGGGTATCGAAATGTGTGCTCGTGGGGCCTTGCCCCCGCCAGATCCAAGCCAGCCCCGCTCCCCGCTCCCCAAGGCACCTCCCGCCCTCCCCCCGACTCCCTCCTGCATTCCGAGTTCTGTTCACTCAGAATTGTAAATGTTTAGTTGTGACCATGACATATTGTTTGGGTCAGTGTTCCTCTCCAATGCATACTAATATATTATGGTTATTATATATGAATATATTTAATGACATGGAAAAAGTTGTGGATTTTTTAAGTTTTTTTTTCTTTTTTTTTTTGGTTAGAGTTGTAATGGACCCAGATGGAACTTGTAACATGGGCCCCACATGATAGAACTAAATTCAGATATCAATTAAATAAACTCTTGTACACTGTTCTCCGTCTCCCAGTCTTTATTGGTGGCCTGAGCTACGGGTGGTTGGCCTGTGGGGAGAGAGGATGGTGAGTCCTCAGGCCATTTAAGGAATATGGCTTCTGATCTAAAAACTCCCCAGCACGACAGAGCCCTGGGTTTTTCACAAAGCCTGAGACAGTGCCCTAACTACCCACTTTAAAAAAAAAAAACAAAAACGGGAAAAGGGCAGCTTTGCTTGGAAGGTCCTAGGGGCGGGCTGGCTCCAAATGCGATTTGGACAGTCTCTATTTCAGTCCCCAAGAAACCATCCCTGGGATCCATCCTGGCCACTCCCTGGGGCTCCGGGTCAGGGGGACTCAGGGGATGGGGCAGAGTGCACCTGTGAACCTCCCCATCTGACTCAGAACCTGCAAGTAGAGTTTTTGCCTTGCACGTAACTAAGGGGAGACTCACCAGCAAAGACAACAGGGTTAGTGATGTTCAAGACTTTCCTCAAGCCATCGCTGAGGCTTCGTTCAGTGCAGGGATGGGGCTGGGGCCACGCAGCCACCAGGAGCTGAGCTCACTGGCTTTTTGGAGGCTATATTTAAACTTCCAAATGGTTGTGATTTCTCTATTAAATAAACAATTCAGTCATTAGGAACATGTTGCGTTACCATGCAAAGTGGAGCCGATCGTCACCAGGAAGCTATAATTTCTGCACCCAGCTGTTTCAAGGACAAGTCTCAGCCACGCAGATTCAGCCCGCCCCCAGAAGGCACAGAAAGCTGTCCCCGCTGCGTGGAGAGCCGGCTGAGACGCTGTTCGCGGCTGCGCAGGAAGGAACAGGGCTCGCCCAGCCTCCTCAGGGGGTCCGGCTCTAAGAATGGGAGGTGTGCTCTCGGAACCAGGGGTCAAAGCCCGGGTGGGTAGACCCAGGGGCGGCAGCGCCAGACACTGGGTGGGCAGGGACAGGTTACAGGCCTCAGGTGGCTGGACAGGCCGAGGCGAAAGAGAGCCTTTTCTGCAGCCTCGGGCTCCCCTCAAAGCCAGGTCAGACCCAGCTGGACCATTTGCAGGATTTAAGACATCTGCCAAACCCAGTGCAGGAAATCAGCCAGCTTGCTGCCAAGTCCTGACCCAAGGTGGTTGGAAAAGTCCACTTTAGAGACCGGAATGCCGAGGCATGAGGAAACCGAGAGATTCCCATCAGGGACTCGGGGGCCAGCAGAGTCCAGTCAAAAATCCAGACCCGCTGGATGAGAGTTCCCCAGCGTCTGGCTGGCTCTCGGGGAGGCTCCCGCATTCGTAAATCCCTCCCTTTTGGCCTGAGACAGCACCTGGGGATGGGGGCTGCCGGCTCATGGTAGAGATACACCTAGGTTTCAGATTCTGTTGAACAGATAGCTCTGTCTGTACTCTTTTGAGACTAAATAAAGACGTGTAAGAAATATGCCAAGAAAAACTAGGCGTGGAAGGATGGACAGGGACTTCCCTGGTGGTGCAGTGGTTAAGAATCCGCCTGCCAGCGCAGGCGACATAGGTTCGAGCCCTGGTCCGGGAAGATCCCACATGCCGCGGAGCAACTAAGCCCGTGAGCTGCAAAGAGTAGCCCCTGCTCGCGGCAACTAGAGAAAGCCCGTGCACAGCAACAAACCCAATGCACCCAAAAATAAATTTATTTAAGAAAAGAAAAACAGGGCTTCCCTGGTGGCGCAGTGGTTGAGAATCTGCCTGCCAATGCAGGGGACACGGGTTTGAGCCCTGGTCTGGGAAGATCCCACATGCCGCGGAGCAACTGGGCCCGTGAGCCACAATTACTGAGCCTGTGCATCTGGAGCCTGTGCCCCGCAACAAGAGAGGCCGCGATAGTGAGAGGCCCGCGCACCGCGATGAAGAGTGGCCCCCACTTGCCGCAACTAGAGAAAGCCCTCGCACAGAAACGAAGACCCAACACAGCCAAAAATAAATAAATAAATAATTTTTAAAAAAGAAAAGAGAAAAAAAGGACAGCCAGTGTGAGAAATAAAGCAATGAGTTAATCCATCCAAATACTGTATCAAACTGGAGACTCAACAGAGACAGCAAGTCACATCTGAAAAGAGGCAAATGCTTTCTGTTACTGGCATGGAGGTGGGAGAACTCTGAAGCCGTAAAAAGCAATTAGAGGAAAGATGAGTCTTGGCCCACTTTTCAAAATAAAGGCGGGAAAACCGCACTTACCCTCAGCAGGGCTAGGCTAGAAAACCCAACTAGATAAAAGATGATCTTTCACTAGTCTACACAAAGAACTCTCAGTATAAGCCCGGAGCTGCAGAGGCAGGAGTGCCGGCTGCAGGCCGGCTGGTGGTTCTCAGAGCACTGGTCAGGAGAGAACCTGACAGTCCTCGGGGCAGAGGGACAGTCGGGAATCCTGCAGCGGCCCCGAGCGAGGAGGGTCCAGGGCTCTGCCGGGAGCGCAGCACAGTGTCCTGTGGCTAATGAAAACTAAGGTTTGGTTACAGCTATTCATTGTAATGATGTTTCAGTGGAACAAAAGTACCCGTCGTAACCAGGTATCTGAATTTCTTTATATAGTATCCAGACTTTAAATGCTTATAATTAATCATCAGTTCAGTTAAACAGTACTTATGATGTTATTTTAATAAAGTTTACTTTCATCGAAAACGCACCCAAGGTGATGGGGTCGTGGCTCTCTTCCCTACACTTGGGGTACTACTAACTGCTCACACCACCGCTCCAGAGCCCTGCCGGCCGCCTGGGACCGTGGGCCTGACGCCATTGAAGGGGGAAACCAGGCCTGGCCAAATCCAGCTGGAAAATGCCACATGACCCCAGGGTGGCTTCTGATGCGACAACAGATCCCGAGTGGCCCATCCCAGCCGCTCGAGATGCCTTGCCAATTTTGGGCTGCCCCTCAGTTCAGAGTGGGGTGGGTATCTCCCAAAAGGGGGAGCCTCCCTGCCCGGCACTGCCCCAGGCCTGGACGGCAGGTCCTCACGGTCTCACCCGACCAGCTTCTTACCCCCTCCCCTGCCTGCGGGTCCAGAGAAGTGAAGTCACTGGTCCAGGTCAGCCGGCTAGTAGGGCTGGGCCGTGCCTAGAGCCCACTCAGTCAAAAGAACAGAAGCCGCTGTGTGCGGACATCGGCTGAGCGTTTGGCTCGGAAAGGCCTTCCCGTGTGGCCGAGCCAGGCCGCCGTGGCTCTGGTTCAAAGACGCCCCACGAGTTGCCGGGGCTCCATGCTGAGCAAGTCAAGGGGAGGTGAGAAAGTCAAACAGACCTTCAGTGCCCCCTCCCGTGAGCCCCAAAGTGGGGGGCTCCAAGGAGACGCTGTTTACACAGATTTGGGGTTTGGCACAAGACTAAAAGATGTGCTCTGCGGATGCCTGATCTTCCGCTGGGGGATCCGTTAGCAACCGCCCCGCCCCCGCGGAAAGTGCCTCCCAGGACGCCTCACTGCGCGGAAGCCCCTGGCCCCCAGCCGGCCGGGCTCCTTCAGGAGCGCACTGTCTCGGTTCCCGACAAGCCTGCCTCCGTGTTCTCTCCTGTGCTTCCCCCTCCCAACCCCCAACAGCGTGTCCCCTGCTCACGGCTGCCCTGCTCCCGCCCTCGTCCCGGGGCCACCGCCAGTCTGAACACGGCTCCCAGGGCCTCGCCTGCTCCGCACGTGCTGGCAGCCCCGGAGGTCCGCGGGCACCGGGGCGGAAGCAGGGGGTAGGATCCTCGAGCCCTGGATGCGGAGGCCACCTGGGCCGGGGGGCGCTGTAGACTCGGGGTAGAGGGAGAACCCTCTGTCAGCTGAGGCCCCCGGGGTGCTCCGTGCTGCCACGTGCTGCCTCACCCGATCCCCAGTCGCCCCCGGAGGCAGGAGACTGCCTTCTCTCCATTTTCTAGAGGAGGAAACGGAGGCACGGGAAGGGCACCTGGCTCGTGGTCACACAGCTGGCGAGGGGCGTGGCTGTCACTGGGGCCGTCACTGCCTAGTTCAGGCTGCCTTCTGGGTACCTGCTGGTCCTCCCGCTGAGCAGGGCAGGTGAGTCCGGCCACGGAGCTGCGAGCAGAGGCGACAGCTTCCCTTCTGGGCCGCGCGTTCCCAGAGTCCCCTTTCTTCTGCCACAGCCCGCGTGGCTGTCCCATCGGCCCGCGTCGGGGCCCCCAGCCGACTTGCGTGGAGCAGCAGCCGGAGGGAGGCACCGACGCTGGGGATGGAGCGAGGCTGTTCGGGTTTGGGTGACTGTGACTGCAGCGCCGTCCCGGCTGACACGGAGCGGAGTCCAGGACTAGACCTCCTCCCGGAAGAGTGCCGCGTGTCACCGCCACACACACACCAGGCGGCGGCGGGGCTGCCCAGTGGCCTGGTAGTGACCTGGCCCCTCTAGGGGGGAGCTACTGGGAATAGGGTCACCCAGCCTTTGCAGCGACTTACAAATGACGGAGCACAGAGCTGTGACTCCCTGACGGAGGCCTGGGGTCTGGAGCCAGGTCTTCCCTGTGGGTCCCAGGAAAGAATGCGTCGCCAGGCTGCACCGCGGTCCTCCTGCTGCCTATCTCGGCTCCCCGGGGAGGGGGGGGTGCGGTGGGATGGGTCAGGTCACGCCTTCTGGAGAGCAGCCGCCCAGAGTCTCTAGGAAATCCACAGAAGACCCCCCCAGGACTCCCCTCCCACCTGCCCGATCTCTCCTCTTCCAGGGAAATCTTGTGCTTGGAAACGGCCCTAGGTTTTCATCACCAACACCAATTCTTTCCCCTGGAACAACGGAGGGCGAAGCAAGGCCCGCTGGCCCGGCCCGCCTTCCGCTTGGCCAGGAGGGAGGGCACAAAGCTTGGCCCTCTGCCCCTTCCAACCCAGACTCACCGCTGCTCCCGCGGGCCTGGCACCCTGCGCAGGCCTAGCCCATCTGTCTGCCCTTGCCATCACGCATGTGCACACATGTGCAACGTGTGCAGTGCACACTCACACACACACAAGGTTGTCAGGGCCAGTTTAGGAGCCAAATAAAGGTACTGTTCTCCTGCCTGCATAATCAATCACACCTTCCTCTGAACCCTAAACGGTACCTTCCTGCCTGATCAGATTCATCAGACTCGATACCGGCTGCTTATAGGGATGTTTCAGCCTGGGAAGACGGGTTTACTACACCGAGGGAGGAAACAAGAACCTGTTTCTACGTCTGAAGGTAGTTCCTAAAGTAGAGTCCTGAGCTATTTCCCCAGTAGGAGTGGCGAGCCTTGTGGGGGGACTTGGGCAGCGGGGCGGGCGGCAGTTACCCAGAGACACGTGCCTGCGTCACAGCCCTCACGTCGCTCCTTCCTCCCTCTTGGACACACGTGGCCTTGGCTGTTCACTGTTCTCCCACATGGGCACATGACTTCCCCAAGCAGACTAGACACTCGAGGTCACAAGCTGCCTAGGAATTCGGCATCGTCCCCCCAGGGTGCCCAGCACGCTGTGGGGTGGCCGGAATCCATCAGCGGCCACAGGGCAGTGACCACTGAGGGACCTTGGGCTAGCAGCCCAGTGACCAAGGCAGAACCCAAAAGGGCCCCACTGCCCAATACCCCGGCGGCTCTCTGGAGCTGCCACACGGTCTGCCTTTGCTGAAGCAACGCACGTCAGGAGTTCAGAGCTTTGGGGGAATTTATTGAGAGTGGCTTTCAGGCACCAAGAGGATGCTGAACTTTACTCCATCACTGGCAGGTGTCCCGGCTGGTGGTCCCTTGACGGCCACTAGTCAGTAGGCCAGACTGCAACGACCACAATAGCCACGAGCAGCAACAAAATCACCATTATCATCCCTGAAAAACAGAAGCATACAAGACCCCCTATAAGGATTCACACCAGACGAGCATCACCCATCCTGTGAAGTATCTTCCGAGAGACAGTGGACGCAGTTCTCCAGGGAGCCCCGGTGGGGGGGGGGGGGTGTCAGCGGCCTCTGGTTTTGCAGGCTGGAGGCTGCGGAAGGGAGGGGCTCCAGGGACACCGGACCGTTACCATCTCGCCACCTCGAGAGCTGTGCCGGAAAAGTGCCCGCGCTCCTGACCTGCTGGGGCCTCCCCACTCAGCCCCTCGCTCCGGCTTCTGTGTGCAGCTCGGCCCTGTTTTCTGTTTGCATTGATGAGGCCTTGATAAAGCAAAGGGCTTGGTGTTTATGAAGAAATACTGATTCTAGAATCCATTTTCTCCCCTATCCACATGGCTTTAGCTTTCCTTCTTGAGCCCACGATACTTGTCACCCCTCTGTAAAAAATTCTGAGAGAGACTTTTTCTTTAAATTTTTTTATATTAACATTTTCTAGTTTTACTTCCTCAACTTCTTGGCTGGGGACCACGAAGGAGAGCATCAGCCCTCCCGGCCAGTCTGCTCCCCATGTCCAGCTCTGCTCACCAAGCCCGCCCCGTCTCCCCCAGCTGACGCGGCTGGACTCACCACGCCCATCCCCTGCAACGCTGATGAAGAGGGAGGGCCCAGGAGGACTCGGCCCCTTCGCCCGACGCGCTCACCGCCTTCCACGCTGACCTCCCTGGTGGGTAATGAGTGCTTCCTACACCCCGGAGGCCAGCATGGTGGTGGCGTATCAGACACAGGGCCCGGCCGCGACGGAGCAAGCGCTCGCTAAATGAAGGCCCCGAGAGGGAATTGAGCAGCAGATGAGGTGAAGCACGTGAAAATGCTCGCCAGATAACAGGGGGGTCAGGGTCACGTGGCTGTCTGGCCACCAGGACTGCCCAGCTCAGGCTGAGGAGATGTTTTGGGAGAGGTCAGGGTCCCAAGAGTTCAGCAGCTTATTCTCTTACAGGAAGCCATTAACACATTACTGATCTTATTGGCTACCAGACAACCCCTGGCCACGTCAGGCTTCTAGAGCTTAAGAGCCACATGTGGCCAATGGCTACCCTATCAGACAACAGAGACAATAGAGAACATCTCCATCTTCACAGAAAGTTCTGCTGGACGGAATAGACATAGCGTGTGGAGTTCTGATTTTTCTATTTACTGCTGCATCCCCAGCTTTCTACAACAGTGCCTGGTGTGGAGACTTAATACACAATTGTTGAATAAATGAATAACCGCTCAAGGTGTTTTCGACACTCACGCCACACTTGGACAGCTCCCCACGTTGGGAATTCTGCTTCCCCTTCTTCTTGAGTCAGTTTTGTTAAATTATATTTTTCTGGGAAATCGCCCATTTTTTCTGAGTGTCCAAAAGTACTGGTATAAGATTGTTCATTATATTCTCCTATAATTTAAACACTATGCTGTATCTCAGTCCTTTTTATTTCTCACACCACCTGTTCGTGCATCCATTTTTTTTCTCTAGCCTTGCCACAAGTGTGCCTCTTTTTTAAAAAAAATTTATTTATTTTGGGCTGCATTGGGTCTTCATTGCTGCACGTGGGCTTTTCTCTAGTTGCGGCGAGCGGGGGCTACTCTTCATCACGGTGCTCAGGCTTCTCATTGCAGTGGCTTCTCCTGTTGCAGAGCATGGGCTCTAGGCGTGCGGGCTTCAGTAGTTGTGGCATGCAGGCTCAGTAGTTGTGGCGCATGGGCTCCGCGGCATGTGGGATCTTCCTGGACCAGGGCTCGAACCCGTGTCCCCTGCATTGGCAGGCGGATTCTTAACCACTGCGCCACCAGGGAAGCCCCTTGTGGTCTGTTTTATATAACCCATGAGCTAAGAGTGGTTTTTGTATTTTTAACGGGTTGTCAAAAAAGAAAGAGGAGATGTGTCACACTGGGGTCTGCAAAGCCTAACGCATTTACTGGCTGGCCTTTCACAGAATCTGCCGACCCTGCTCTATGTCACTGTGGCCAAGGATGGCCACACTTAGGTGCTGGTCTCTGGCTCTTCCTCCGTTTCTTTCATCTGGGGATTTCCTTTCTTCCTTGTCAATTCAGCCATCCGTTAACACTCTAGGGGGTGTTGTAATATTTCTCTAGCATTTCAAGACGCTTGTAGTAAGCGGGCGGGTGTGTGTGGCTGTTGAATGAACATTCCCTCAGTCCACCTTCTTGCCAGAGCCAGAAGAACACATCTTCTCATTCATTTCTGCCTCCAGAAACATCTTCAGGTTGACCAAAGGCTCCACCTGGGCAGGAATCCCACTGCTTCTTGGCTGGGGGAAAGGTTTATATTGTGCAACCTTTTTCCTTAAAAAACAGTGGAAACGAGGGAAGCAGACAGACCGAGGTGAAGCGTCAGGGGCAACTGCTGGCCCTCCGGAGCCCAGGCTTACCCTAAAGACAAGGGGGAGGACCGCGTTTCTGAGGAAGGGGGAGAAGACGGGCTGAGTGGTGGCTCAGGAAGAAGTCCTGCCGCCACCGCTCAGCCAGGATTGGGGCTGGGAGGGCGCGTGGGGCTGAGAGGCTGCCTGTGCGGCCCGGCTTCTGGACCAAGGCTGCGATGGCCCAAGGGGAGGCCCATATGAGTGGCCCTGAATTTTCAAATCAGGGAGATTATGAGAAAAGCAGGACAAAGAAATCAAGAGCAGTAACTGGCTGGGAAGGAGAAACCATACATCGGGTTTGAGTTTCTACGCATGGAGCCTGCGGTCCGACGGAAGCAGCCTCAGGCGTCACAGTCACCACCGTCTCCCGCTTGGGTCACTGCAAGCACTGACCAGCCGCTCCCTTTACCCAGTCCTCTCCCCGCAATTGAACTGGAATGGACATCAGATCAGGTTGCTTCCTGGCTCAAAACTGTCCAACGGCTTAAAATCCCCGCTCCTCATGGCATTTGAAGGCCCTGCGTCATCTGCCCCCTGCTACCCCTGAAGCCACACGGTGTCCAGCGCTCGGTCCATCCTGACTTCGGTTCCTCCAACGTGCCCTGCACCCTCCTGCCTCCCGGCCTGGACCCGTGCCGTCTTTCCTGCCCCTCTTAGTCTAATCCCTGTTCATCCTCCAAAACTCAGCATCAGTTTCCCATCGTCCAGGAACTCCTTCGTGACCTGCAATGGACCGTGTTCCTTCTGTCTCTGCAGTGACCCTTCTTAAACCACGATTTGGGTCCTCAGTCAGTTACTATCTGCATCCGCCGCTGGCACGTGAGCGTCTACGGCAGGGACTGTGTTCACCACCACGTCCCCTGTGCCTGGAGCAGAGCCTGGCACACGAAAGAGGCACGAGACATTCTTTTTGCTATAAACGAATAAATGCATTGAGTATCTGGAAGGAACATGAGGAACCAACGGGAAGGACACAGAAGAGGTAGGCAACAGGGAGAGGGGAGCTAGGAAAATGCATCGAGGGGTCCAAGAGAAACTTCAAAAGATGGTCAAGCCCAATTACAAACCCTGCAGAGACCCCAGGGGGACGGGGAGAAGCTCCCGGGCTTCGGAGATGGTTCACAGCGCGGCGTGGGCAGAGAGAGGGTGGAGGCCTATCAGAACCATCGTCAGTACGGTGATCCCGCTTTCAGCCGCTGATTATTCTACCACAGACACCGTGAGTCCTACAAATGGTGCCACAGGAAAGGTATGACGGGGTCCACAAGACCTGTGAAAAATGAAACGCACTTCACCTGCTGACACCAGAGCCTGTAACTTGATACTATGTGATAAACTGGTTTCTTGTCCAAAGATGAAAAGTGGGACTTTGAGATCAACGACAAATAAGACTGACATTTCAAACCCTTTTAGAGCAAACAGGGGTCCTCTGGGTAGGAGGTTTCCAGCAGGCTTAAGTAAACTGGGGTGCGCCCAGGGTCAACTGAGGAAGTCATTCTGAGGAGGCAGGTGACAGGGATAAGCCAAAGCCAACTGCAGCCTTGTGGATTCTTCTGGGTCAAAGAGTAGATGTTTCCATACCTTATCACTGCAATGCTTTCTCTTTAAGAACTTGGGCTCTTCTGGAATGTGAACACAGCTCTGGCACCTTCCTTGAATGGAGTCTCTCCCCTCTGAGGGATGCTTCAGAAAGAGAAAGCAAGGGTCCTTCCAAGGCCAGGGAGAGCTAAGCCACGGCGTGCGGAGACTATTCAAAGCGGGCTGGGTTGCCTTGCTCGAGTCTCTGCAACAGGTAATTCTTGCCTCTGTTTTTTTATGAGGAAGCTGAGGTTCTAGAAAGCTAACTCTCTTACCTAACGCCCCACAGCTGGTGAGAGGAAGAGCTGGGATTGGAATCCAGGTGGGACGGACCCCTCGGGCCACGCTCTTACCCTTTCTTACCCCTGGGGCCCGTCTCAGGGGGATCCTGATTCCCGACACAGCGTGGGGTTTATCAGAGAGAGAGAGAGAGGCCCAGGTGTCTTTGGGCTGGAAAACTGAGGTAAAGAGTTTCTTCCTTATTTTTCCTTTTCCCATTTCTTTCCTTCTTCCTTTGGGCAACTTTTTATAGTGGGAAAATTGAAACAAATACAAGAGTAGACGGGAGAGTCTAAGGAACTGTGATGAACTCTCATCACTCAGCTTTAACAGGGGTCGGTTCGTGGCCGATCTGGTTTCATCTGTACCCTCACCCGCTCCCTGTCCCTGGTGTATTTTTTGGAAGCAACTCCCACACACGTTTCATCTACAGATACTTTAGTAAGTATCACCAAAAGGCATCATCAGAAAATCCACCACACCACCACCACGCAAAACACAGAGGGGTTGCTATTCCTTAAAGACAGGCAGGGAAGAGCCCCCAACACTTCAGATATAGGAAGGTGGTTCCAGCTTAGAAGATGAGGGAGACCAAGCCACTGATGGCCACTGGCCACAGGAAGAACAGACAAAGCATTCCGTCACGTGTGACAGAGAGAACTTCTTTCTCTTGCCTCAGAGTAGGGCTTAAACCTCAGGGGGTCTGGTCATCCATCCGTCCCCCCCACCCCCCCGGCTAAGGACATGTTGGACATTTCAGACCCAGGAAAGACAGTGGAACTTCTGGGAACCTACCAACTTCTGAAACAATGAATGCTCTCTGCCCCCAAACCCAGCACACAAACACCTGGCGAGGCTGCGGACGCCGGCAGCCTTCCTGCACACGTCACTCAGCTCCGCGCGGGGCCTGCTGGCACCTGGCAGGGCAGATTTTCCCTTCCAATCCCCAAGTGCCCCTTTCAGGGGCAGGCCTGGGATGCCAGAGTTCCAAGAGTGGAAAAAAACCGTCCGTTTCCTTTGGTCAGTTTACCAGATGAGTATTACCTCAACCACTTAGAACATTTACAAGTCCAGCTCATGGCAATTACCAAAAGATGTAAGAAAAACTCCTTTGCAAACGGGGAAAGGATGTGAAACACGGTCTCTCAGGGACAGTGTTGTGTTTGCTGAAGATTGTTCATCGGGATTCATGGTCCATATTTTTTCCAGTGAAACACTGGAAACCAGCAAATTAGCGAGGCTGTGACGCCAACACGGCTGCCACAGCGGAGCGTGGGTAACGGCTCCTAGTGCTCGCTGACGAGGAGGAGGTGGGGGGAGGGGGGGTACGGGGTCTGGCTTGTCTTTAGAGGGTGGGAGCAGGCCTCTGTATTGGCCAGGTGGCCCCTTAGGAAACTGCAGGAAAACTTCAGCGATCAGCATGGAGGGAGAGCAGGGGGGAGGGAGGGGAGAGCAGGGGGGAGGGAGGGGAGAGCAGGGGGGAGGGAGGGGAGAGGAGGGAGGGGAGAGGAGTGGGGGGAGGGAGGGGAGAGGAAGGGGGATGGAGGGGAGAGGAGTGGGGGATGGAGGGGAGAGGAGTGGGGATGGAAGGGAGAGGAGTGGGGGAGGGAGGGGAGGAGGAGTGGGGGATGGAGGGGAGAGGAGTGGGAGATGGAGGGGAGAGGAGTGGGGGAGGGAGGGAGAGGAGTGGGGGATGAAGGGGAGAGGAGTGGGGGATGGAGGGGAGAGGAGTGGGGGAGGGAGGGAGAGGAGTGGGGGAGGGAGGGAGAGGAGTGGGGGAGGGAGGGAGAGGAGTGGGGGAGGGAGGGGAGAGGAGGAGGGAGGGAGGGGAGAGGAGTGGGGGAGGGAGGGGAGGAGGAGGGAGGGAGAGGAGAGCAGGGGGATGGAGGGGAGAGCAGGGGGATGGAGGGGAGAGCAGGGGGGAGGGAGGGGAAAGGAGGGGGGAGGGAGGGGAGGAAGAGGGAGGGAGGGAGGGAGGGGAGGGGAGGGGGATGGAAGGGAGAGGAGGAGTGGGGGAGGGAGGGGAGGAGTGTGGGAGGGAGGGGAGGAGTGGGGGAGGGAGGGGAGGAGGAGGGAGGGAAGGAGGGGAGAGCAGGGGGGATGGAGGGGAGAGGAGTGGGGGAGGGAGGGGGATACAAAGGCCAGTTTTATCGAAGCCTTTTTGTCTGGTTTTTGCTCATCACAAGGAAAGCCGTACTGGCTGCCAGCTGTGGTTGGTTGTTCGGAACCAAACTGTATATTCTCCTGTTGTCTGCTTTGTTCTTCGCACTGGAAGGATAAGGGCCCACAAACAGCTCTCATGCAGCCTCTAAAGATCCACAGAGGACACTTATGAAAGACTCCTGGAGCTGTTTTTTCCCCCAGTTGTGCCCATCAATAGGTGACATTTGCTTATGTATTAACCAGTGGGTTCTCACTGATCAAACAGAGTTTTTTGCAGCAGGCTCCTGAGTTGAGGGGGGGAATAGCAGAAGAAAAGACAAAACTGGAATATTGGTTTTCAAAAGTTCATGTAAATGTTCCCTTTAATCCCGTTACTAGGCAAATAAGCTAAGAAAAGAGTAGAGGCCGTGCAGAGACGGTGAACATATTGACATTCTGATTTTCAGATTGAAGGGCTGAAGAATGGCAGTTCCCCTTGAGCTCACCCCTCGGCCCACACCTGCCCACTCGGGAGCTGTGTTTGCGTCTGGTCGGCCGTGGGGCGCGGGCACGAGCCGCCTTCCTCCAGCCCACCTGGCGACTCGGCTGGGCTGGGGGCCTGGGTTTGCACAGGCACAGTGCGGAGACCTGCCTCTGTTCTCTCCCTGCTCGTGAATCTATTTCACACCACAGTTCCACATTTGAATTTTCCCCAAACTGTGCTTTCATCAAAACACTGTGCAAGAGTCATCTCTGATTTGCTGAGTCTGGTTCTTTTCTTATCTGGCACTCAACCCATCCCGCCAGGCTCTCCTTTCTCCGCCGGTGGGTAAACCTTCCTCTGCGGCTCCAGCGGGCTCCCCCATCCCCTCAACAGACCTGCCATCCATCCTCCTCACCCTCCTGCCCCCTCTGCTTGCACCCTCATCCCTTTCTCACCCCACCCCAGGGCAGAGTCCACTTCCTCCACAGAGACCTCGCCTCCCACAGAGACCTCGCCTCCCTGGGGTCAGAGAGGCGCTCACAGCCGGGCCACTGCTCTCCAATGACTGGCTTCCACCTTTCAATTCTTATCTTACTTATTCACGCTTCTTTCCTTAGGTCATAGGATCTCCAAAAGCAGGCACCGTGCGGTCTGATGTGGCGGAAGGGGCACTGGTTTGGGGACTCAGGGAGACCTGACTTCAAACATGTCCACCTTCTGGCTATGAAACGTCGGGAGAGTTCCTTAACTCTGAGTTCGGTTCCACCATCTGTAGAACAAACCTAAAAATATCAACTTCCTAAGCTTGTTGCGAGGATTCAATAAAACGAAGTATATAAAACTTCTAGATCGTAACTGGCACTCCATAAATGGCGGCTGTGATTACAGTGGTCTTGGCTCCTTGTATAACCCACAGCCCACGGCCTTGTGGGCGTCAGACGAGCAAGCCGGCCTCCTGGCTTAACAACAGAAATAAAATGCCACTCGTTCCAGAAGAGCAGCAGAAACAGGGGAATGCCTGGGTGGCATTTAGTTGAGAACCAGCCCAATTCTAGCCGAGGCCCGGGGGCGATGACGGGCATCCAGGAAAGGTGGCACGCGAGTATCTGGCAGCATCCGTGTCGGTTATTAGCCACAGGAAGGGCAGCTGTGCCGGGCGAAACACTGGCTGTGGGCACCAGGCGAGAGAAGCCATGGGAAAGTGAAATGTGAAAGGCCTTTGAGGAAGGGCAGGGCAAGGGTGTGCGCTGAGGACGGGGCTGCCGGCAGCAGAGGGAGACGGTGAAAGCACACCCAAAGGGGGACCTAGAGGGTGTGCAGGGGGCCCAAGGGAGCTCCAAAGATGTGCCCGGCCTCGGGACACATCCTGCCGTGCGGGGGGGTGGGCGGAGCGGGACTCGGGGAGCCTGGGCACTCTAGCTGCGATGGCACGAATGATGATAATGACGATGAAAACGACAGCATGGCAAGAAGTACAGAAGTCAGAGCTCCCGTTCTGCCACAGGGCACACGTGCTCTGAAAGTTTCAAGAGTGCTCAGATCCCAATATTATTCTCACCATCGGGCAACGAGCTGGTAGAACAACGATTTCCCCCAGTTTCTGGGTGAGAAAGTCGGGGCTCAGAGGCGAATGAGAGCCCGTGAGGGCGGGAGCAGCCGCAGGACCGGCGGGGCTGCAGCATCAGGCTGGGAGGAGGCAACCCGCGGGCCCTCGGAGGTCCTGCCGCGTGAGCGGGAAGGCCAGGGCTTGGGACCCAGCAGTGACGGCACAACCCCTCAGAGAAATACATCAGAAGGCAAAGAACATGCCTAGGATGTGCCTATGTTCTGGTTCTGACCGAAAACAAAGAAAACTGGAATTACACAGATCTTAACTTTCCCGCGGCTTTACGTCACGCCAACGGAACGTGTCTGTGACGGCGTTTGTGTCTCTGCCTTTCGACAAGGTCACAGCCTAGGCACACAGCGCAGGGCACAGGGAGGACTTGCCAACCCCAGCCCGGCCCCTTGCTGGCCTGTGCGAGCTGGCTGCTCAGTGCCTCTGTGTTCCACGCCCACAGGGCCGACACACGTGTCCCCAGGCTGCGGGAGGGTTACGTGACGTTCCCCGGCCAAGGGCCTGGCGCACACGGGTGCTGACACTGGCTCCGTTCTGGAAAGTGCCAGCTTCCTGAGGGTGAGAGCTGGGGTCTTCTCCGAAATGAGTCTTTGGAGGGATGAACCTGGTGCCCCTGAGTGTGTCTGGGCTGGATTTGCGCTGAGGTGACGTGGGAAGGGGAGAGGCACCCTCCTGACGCTGGCAGCTCACCCCTGTCCTCTGAAGGCCCAGGCCCCGTGGGGAGCGCTCACCCCAGGTCCCGGGTGGGCACCCCATTTCAATGCGGACAGGAGGTCCTGCTTTGTGTAAATAGAAAAACTCGACAAGAAGCAACTCTGGAGAGTAGGGAGCTGACTGGGGAGAGGAGAGCAGTGCAGAGACACATCTGGGGGCCAGAGGCAGCGCGGTTCTCAGCAGGAAGCAGGGAGGGTGACCCGAGAGGAGGAGTGGGGAGGAGGGAAAAAGGACTTGCCTAGAAACAGGAAATTGAAAGGAATTAGGACTGCAAGAGACAGGGCAGAGGAGCCGGATGGAGGTCTGGCGAAAGGCGGGCTCCCGGGGTCTGGGATCCAGGAATGAGGGCCTTGCTGGCCGTCAGGTGGCCCTGTCACAGCCATGGGAGCAATGAGGCTGACACTCGGCTCATGGAGACCCAGCGTGAGGACCTGAGAGCTCATCCCACTGGCCCGGGGCAAATCAGGTCCCAATGGAGGGGTCAGACTTGCTGGTGGGCACTGCCCAAGCAACTTAGATTTACCCACACCAGAGCCAAACTCAACACAATCTACTGAGTCCTTATTGCGGGTCAGGTCCGACAGGGCAAAGATACACGTCATCTCTTTACGGGTCTCCCGGTCTCATGAGAAAGGCAGAAAATCGACCCATCCCTGCCTCCCCAAAACAAAACTAAAAACCCCCGCAGAAGACACTGTTCCCTGGAGGGAGTGTGTAAAAACTCAGCCATTACTGTTGCTTCCTGCACAGAAAGTGCTGGCTAGTTTCTAGGCCCCATCTTTGTTCTTAAAGTGTTATTCATTTCCCGTCCCTGAAATAAGTTCAGCCCGGCAATTGCCATAATTCAACAACAGGATTCAACTGTAAATAGATAATCCTTCATATCAGCAATCCAAAGCAGCTTATTATGAGTTGTCAAGTCAATAATTTAATGCCAATTCTCCGGTGCATCAACATTTGCTAAGCAATACCCCCTCTCTCACTGTGCTGCGTTGTTACCCCTGGGAATGTGAACCTGGCTAGAGTCTGGCAGAAATTCAAGCGTCTCTGAAAAGACAGTCAGGAGCTCGGTTATGGATACCTTGTTTTGACAATTCCCTCTTGATGAAGTATCAGAAGATTTCTGGATGGCTCCAGTCAGGCTATGGATTCACCATTGCAAACCCCTTCGTTTGGGCCCTATGGACTGGGAACCATCACCTGGCATCAATTAGGGACAACGGGCAAGGCGGCAGGAAGGCGCTGCTGCTGAAGTTCTAACTCAGGTAGAGAAAGGCAGGGAGGGACGGCCGTCAGGAGAACTCTTTCTCAATACGTCAAATGCTTACCCATCTGCTGTGTTTTGTTTAAAGCAATTCATTTGACCAAGATGCAAAGGCTACTTGCTGGTAGATCTGAACTGAGTGTCTGAGTCTCAGACCTCAAAGGAACATATTATTGGCAGGGGAGGAAGCAGTGGCCATGTCTGTTCAACTTGCTCCTACGGACACAGCTGGTGGGTCTAGCGGTGGAGCCAGTGAAGTTAACCAGGCTTTCTTCTCCAGGAATTTTGTGATTTTGGACTGACAGAGTTGGGGTTCAGCCACAGTCAAGGGGACGCTCCAGAGGGGTACTCTACCAACTCCGGCTGGACGGTCCCAGGCCTGCCCATCTTCCGACTCTTCCTGAGACTTGGTTGGCCCCATCATCCCTTAGATTCTTGCAAGTAACCCAACGTCATTCAAATAAATTACATGTTCTTCAACCTAAACGAGCCAGAGTCATTTCCTCTTACTTGTAACCAAGATCTTTCAGTAAAGACACCATCAGCAAAAACAACTATTCGTCTCTAATTATTTGTAAAAGTATCAGAGTCACACGAGAACAATTTCGCCTTACTGGTTGAGCGTTGAAAGGACGGTGCAAAGGCATAGCTCCTGGGAGCCTACCATCTTGGGCTGCATCTAGCACCTTCCTCTGAATGGGCCGAGGTCCCACTTGAAACAGCGGTCACCATTAAGAGACCTTCTCAGAGACCAAACTCTTCTCTTTCAGTCACATATCCTATTATCTTGCAAGTATTCTCTGATTTGCTAGAGATGTCCTGAGGAATCAAAGTGAAGAAAAGCTGCCCTCAGGTTCTCGGGCAAGAGGTATTTACCGCCAAGATCAGGGCAGGAGAGCCCCCGCCGTAAACAAGGCTAACAAGAACACCGTGGATGGGGTGAACTGGGTGTTCAGAGCCTCCCCCTTGGGGACCCCCTCCTCCCCAGACACACCATGTAGGGCCCATGGGCCGTCTGGATCCAGCAGATCCCAGGCGAGCACACATTGTTCCTGCCACCACAGTCCTAACGAGAGCCACCTGTGCCACCATTAGTGTTGCTGGGCACGTGTATCCTTTATACACATTACCCACGGAACCGCTCCATCAATGTTTAATCCGCAAATGAAACAGATGGTCCCTACTCCCAGTGTGGTTAGGAAAGCAGAAACAATGCCGATGTCCTCTGGGCTCTCTGTCTCTTGGCTTCTGATTTATTTAACAAACATTGATAGAACACGTGCAGGGTACCAGGCACTGGGGATACAGCAATGAACAAAACAGAAATTCCTGCCTTCATTGAGTTGCTATTTGTGTGTGTGTGTGTGTGTGTGTGTGTGTGTGTGTGTGTGTGTGTGTGTGTGTGTGTGTGAGAGAGAGAGAGAGAGTGTGTGTGTGTGTTTGTGTGTGTGTGTGTCGGGGGTGCAGCAGGTGAAGACAGACAAAACCCCAGAGCTAGAAGGGGTTAAGTGCTATAAAGAGGAACACAGCCCATCCCTTCCTACTGTACAGGCCAAGGGGGAGCTCAAAGGCATACTCTCCTCTCCCTCAGCTTCCAGGAGCACATGGGGGAGGGGGTACTAATACTTTCCAGAAACCGGCCATCCCACGGTGGGATCTGGAAACATATTGCGGGTGAGATTAAGGTGCCTTCCTACATGGCATCAGGAAACTGCCATCCTTGAATGTTAATAATATGTAAGCTTAGAAATAACACATGACGAGAGTTTGCTGGAATGAAGGGTGATGTAATGACAAGTGGAAACAGAAAGGGGACTTATGGTGGAGTATAGAAAAGGCGAGCTGGAGAGGAAGCACTTGCCAGGGCAGGGGGACCCTGGCCAGCGTGCTCTGTCACTGCTTGGTCTGCGGGGAAGTGTGGTCGGTCCGGGTGACGAGGCAGCGCACTGCTGCCTGGGTGGCCACGTGTCCTCGAGGGGCCGGTTTTGACAACTCCGCGCCCCAGTGGAAAGTGCGCTTCTTAAACAGAGGGCTGCTGCCTTGACCAGGGGCCCTCTCACTTTCCAGAGCGCTGGCCACCGGCTGGGGGCTGAAGTCGAGAGGAAGCCAGGGGGTGATGGTAGGAATCGGACGACAGAGTAGACACAGGATGTTACCCAGAGTTTGGGAGGAGCCGGTTAAATCCATCTCGGCTGACGTGGGGATGGCTAGCAGTGTTCCTGGTGCTTTGGGTGGAGAGTCACTCTGTGTCCTGGAGGCCGTATCGGCCCCCTGCCTAGTCTCAGCATTCCTTTGGCCCCCAAGGTGACAGGGACTATATATAACCAAGAGCCACAGTGGGGAGGGCAGAAGGAAGATGACTGCTAAGAGCTGTGGCAGAAAAGAAAAATAAGGGCTGAGGAGAGCAGCCAGACGTGGTCCTTTTGCTTGAAGAGCCGAGTCTTTTACCAGAGAACCAGAACATACGTCCTGGTTCCTTAGTTTGGCTGTGAAGCCTGTCCCCAACGTCGAGGCAGAAAAACGAGCCCTACTGTGATCTGACGGTCACCCCTGCTTTCAAGTGATCACCGTTAAGTGGTCGTAAGCTCTCCACTACCCCCCAGCACCGTGCGTGCCACTTCCCAGTGGTGCAGCTAAGGGACGGAAGACGCGTGTGTACACGCGTGTGCGTGAACACACGCTTTCCCTCCTTGGGAGGCCGAAGAATATAACAGCCAGAGCCGCACGTGGGCAGAGACGCCAGATGGCTTGCGTTCAAATCGCAGCTCTGTCACTTGGGGAAGGAACCCAATTCTCTGAGCCTGGAATCAGAAGAATGCTAACCCTGAGCTCCCCGAGTTGTCATGGAGACGCAACAAGGTAAAAACGCTTAGTGCTGAGCACGCGACCTGGCCCACGGCATGTTCTCAACTGACGCTGGCTGCTGTTGTCACCTACTGGAGACTGGCTTTGCTACAAACGTGGCACTCACGGTCCTCAACCTTCGGATAGGAGGCACTCTGACCTGCCCCGTCCGTGATGCCTGAAGCCTCCGGTGCTGCCCACATCCCTCCACCAATGCACGCCACCAACACGCAGGAGAAAGGGGCCTCCGAGGGGTATGTGGCCAACCACCTGCCCTCAGGCATGACCACTCAGGGAGACCCAGATACGGCTCCCACACTGTTCTTGAAAATCTTCTCTATGTCACTCTTCAGAGAATCTACAGATTTTGAAATTTACGCTCATGCAAAATTCTCCAACAGCGTGTATGCCCTATATGCACAAACATAAAAATACACTTATTAACAAATAATAGATTAAGAGCTCTTCAATAAAATGTAGCTCATATTTGCTCTATCAGAAGGGATGTGCGTCTCCTACCCAGAGTGCCCCAATGGGCTCCTCTTTCAGCTTTGGGACGTGAAATTAATGAATTATCGCTGCAGTGAGATGCTTGGCTGCAGGGATGGAGTGAAAACTATCCGGCACCCTGGTCAGCTGCTAGCTTCCCATTAGTAGAAGGAGAGTTGTGAGCCCACGGGCATCGCCAAGATGGGTGGGGTAAGGACCACAAAGACTTGGGAGCCACTCTGCACTGGGTCATGGAAAAGGGCCTCTGACCCAGGACCGGTCAGGATGCAGAGCTCACACACCCAAGGCACGGTCTCACCATAGGACTCTTCACTCTGTGGAGTGAAGGTGCCCTTCCCGCCGTCTTGGGGACCCCCGCAATGACGGCCCCTCCACCCACGACTGTTCTCTAACATTCTTCACGACCAAGACATCCTTCTAAGAGCAGTGTATCGTCTGAGGATCCATAAAACTTGACCTTCACAGATGGAAGGGGCCATCTCAGTAGTGCCAACTGTCAGTGAGGCAGGAAACCATGGGTTCCTACGTGAACACGTGGGGTGGACACTGGTGCCCTCCAAGCCCCTATGCAGCTCTGACAGGTGCCCAGGGTCAATGAGGTCACCAATGAGCCGACTGAAGAAAGAAAAAACAAAAACAAAAATGGGTGGGACTTCCCTGGTGGCGCAGTGGTTAAGAATCCGCCTGCCAAAGCAGGGGACACGGGTTCGAGCCCTGGTCCGGGAAGATCCCACATGCTGCAGAGCAACTAAGCCCGTGAGCCACAACTACTGAGCCTGCGCTCTAGAGCCCGCGAGCCACAACTACTGAGTCCACGTGCCACAACTACTAAGACTACTAGTAGTTGTGGCAACTACTGCCCGTGCTCTGCAACAAGAGAAGCCACTGCAATGAGAAGCCTGCGCACCGCAGCAAAGAGTAGCCCCCGCTCACCACAACGAAGAATAGCCCCCGCTCGCCGCAACTAGAGAAAGCCCGCACACAGCAACACAGCCCAATGCAGCCAAAAATAAAGATCCTACTTCTCAAAAAACAAACAAATGGGCAAGATCCCCAGCCATACGTTCTAGAATACGGTCAGCCTAAAAACTGTTGAGCAAGGATTCTACTGGCAAGAAGAATGAACAGAAGTATCTGAGGCCCGAGGATTCATGGCGGCAGAGCTCAAACACCGGGAACCAGCTGATCTGAAGGACCGGCCTGCAGGGGTGGCCTACAACACGTGGCCCGAGGCCCTTCCAAGGATAAGGCAACCCAGGAGCCCAGGAATCCAGGTAGAAGTCCTTGCCTTCTTTCTTCCTCTGAAGGTGGTCAGTGTGTAAGGGGCTTAAAGAGACCACAAAACTGCAGTCACAGGAAGGCACCCTGATGGCCACGGAGTGTCATGAGCCTGTTCCAGCTGGTGCCGGGTGTTCGCTTCTCACACACTGTCCACAAACACACAGGGTGTCTGCCTTTCAGTTGTGTGTTGTGAGCGCGGATGATAAAAGGTGTTTGAGGACAATACTGAAATGATGTCATTAACTTCTCCTTCTCCACTCTTCTGAAAAAAAGTAGAATAGGCCATTCAAAATGTCGGATTTGGCTTTGAAATATTTGTTGGCTTGCACGCAACATGGTCTGTCAGATACTTCAGAAATCATTTCAAAGCAAAATAAAAAAGTGGAATTCTGACACATTCCCAAAGAAACGATCCAGTTTTCCCACCCTGGCCTCTCACTCAACATGCCGCCCTCTCTCACACCTCCGCGCCTTGGCAGGGACTGTTTGCATCGCTTCGGAGCCCTCTGCTGCCTTCTACGCCGCCGGCACCCCGACACCGGTGCTGGGCCTCAGCTCAAAACCATCTCCTCCCCCAGGGACACCATCTCTCCCGTGCCCAAGGCAGTCTGTGGACCGCTTTTCCTGGGCGGCTCCTGCATATTGAACACGTGCCTTAGAGCAATTGACTTAATAGTTGGGGAAATTAACTGATTGGGTTCAGGGTTTACCTTTCTGATGGTCTGAAATGCTTTGAGGGGACAGATCCTGTGTTTCCATGTCTGTGTCCCCAGCATGTTATCCACGGATGCCCAGGACAGATGTCATTTAATACGTGCTCGACACGTACATATTTCTGTTTTGGTTGAGTGGATAGCACCTCATTGTTTAGATTCAAATACTGCTTGGTATTTTAAGAGTCAGTAGTATGGATTTCAAATGCATTTTTATTTGGTGGTAGCTAATGTGGACATTTTAGCAGCTACAACAGTACTTGGCATATAGTAAGTGATCAACGTGTGTTGAAAAGAAATGAGTGAATGAATGCATGAGAGAGTAGAAACTCAATAAAACAGGCTATTATAAAATACTGGTTCTAAAGAACTGCAAGGGGGTACAAGTAAAGTAAGTACAGTTGGTACTGCCAAACTCAAAATCAATATATTGCCTATTAGTGGTCAGTGATCTGAATATAAACTTCTAGGAGAGAATATATCCTATACTTATCTTTCAAGTAAATGAATAGAGTTACATTTTGGTGAAATGTTGGGATTTTACCAGATGCTCATGGGTTTCTTTCTAACACTGATGATTTAGACTCAATTTTCAGCCAAGTGGACCCTCTCTGTTTCACAATGAACAGCCCCAGATCACATTTCCTTCATTCCCTGGAACTTTTATTCGGCTGCCATTTGTAGATATTCCTGCAAAAGTTATTACCAAAAACTACCTAACGCTGGAAATGCTACGTTTATGTTTGGAGCAGTGCTACTCATGGCATCATTGCAGAAGTGTCACCCGAGAGCTGGTTAGAAACGCGATTTCAGGGGCCCCACCTTGCGCCTACTGAGTCCGGGTCTCTGGTGGGGGGCCCGGGAAGCTGGATGTGAACAAGCCCCGCACGTGATTCTTCCGGCGCTCACATTTGAAACCACTGGCTTAGAGATCAGGATTAAAAGCTCGCTGGCAGTTCTCCGCACCACAAAATCAAGTATCATCTGTTAGCAGCACAGGAAGAGCCATGGCTTTCTCTGGGTACCGCAGAGATGATGGGTCAGGGTGCCCAGCTGACGACACACAGCCCCGTGAAGAAAGGGAGCAGTCGCCTGGGATGTATTTGACACACCAGTCCCACTTGCCCCCAGTCCCACACCAGTATTACTCGGCCTCCTTTCCTCTTGACAGAGAGAGCCACGTTCTGAGATCTGTGGGACCACGCCTGGAGTGGCCCAAAGACGGCCTTGCTCAGAATAGAGAGCAACTCAAAGAACCATCTCACTGGTTTGCCAGACTTTTCTATCTAGAATCAGGTTGACCCAGATGGCGTTAGCTGCTAAGGAGCTTTGACCCTCCTTCTTCCTCGCAGAAGCCTGAGGAAAGGCCCAAGAGAGGAAGAAGAGCCCGGTGTGATTTCAGCTTCACGCGTGATCACTGGATGCCAATGGGCCAATGCAACATTTATTTCCCGTGTGCGGGTGGGGTCCTGACCTCGGATAACATTTGTATTTCTAGTGGACCCGAAGGACAGAGATTCAAGATGCTCAAGCACTGGGTGCTGATTCAGTCAAAGGAGGCACTTTCTCAGGCGCACACAGCTGCCCCATCCTGGAGGGCGCCCCAAAGCCAGGATGCTGGGGGAGCTACTTATAAAGCACGGTGGCTCTCTGTTAGCAGCCCCCTTCGAGAAGTGCGGGCGAGGAAATGCGGGGGGGATGTCTAATGATTAGTTCCTTATGGTCCTGGCATTCTTGAGGAATATTCTTTACACCCGCTGGAACAGTTCTGCATTCTTGATTGCCGGGCTGCAATATACGAGCCTTCCCTTCAGAGCGCTGTCTTTTATGGACACACCAACACGGCCTCGGAACAAGATTTGCCCTCCCCCCACTCCTCACGCCCCTCCTTCCCCACGGCCACGCTCTCCACGCCATCCCCTGTGCTCTAAGAATGCAATAAACATTTCAGCACGATCTTTTCAATCCACATTATTTATAATATTCTGACCATCCACTGAGCCTGGCTAGAAGGCGAAGTAATAAATCAAACTTAACAACAACAAAAAAAGGGAGGGGGAAAAAAAATCACCCTTTGGCTAGGCTAAGGCCTGAGACATTTCATTCCCCGAAGGGTTTAGTTATGTTAGGAAAAGTGAGATGGGGATGAGACTCCAGGTTTAGAATGACACGGAGTCAGGAACTCGAATCTATAGGCATAATCATAACTGTGTAGAAATCTCAAACAAACTTACCTCTCGGGGCATCATGAGGATAAATGAGATACGTGGGAAGCACTCTAGAGCACCTTGAATAAAGGCAGCTGGAGCCCAGTTACCCTTTCTGGGTCCAAAAGGTCATCTTCTTGGAACAGAGAGGCTAGCAGCCCCCCTTCTCTCCTGAGCTCCAGTCTCTGCTAATCAGCGTCCCCTCTACAGGTTCGGGGGTGGGGGGGGGGTGCTTGATGTGGGGCTGGGGACAGGGCTCGGGCAGGCAGTGAAATTAAGGCGCGGCCGGGCCACTGGGTCCGGCTCCAGTGGCCACCCTCAGTGTGACCCTTCCTCCCGCCAGTGAGGACCACACCGGGCCACACACAGCCAGAGGTCTCCCTAAGGACGACGCTGTTCCTGCCTCTGGGGGTGGAGTGGCGGAACTTGTCCTGAGGCCACACAGCGTGGCGCTAGGCAGGTTTACACAGTCTGACTTTCTCCTCACAGAGACAGACTTTGGCTCAAGAGCTCGCTGATGATTTCAAGTTTTATCTAAACAAATGCGGAGGCCGCCAGAGGCTGTTGGCTAGTTGCGTAATTGGCCTGAGGCCTTTCTGCTTTGGCGAGGCCCCGTTCATCCCACAGCTCACGATGGAGACCCTCAGCGGCTCAGCCTCACCACGGAGCCACTGGGGGTTCACGTGGCTGGACCTCAAGGCGGGCTGTGTGTCATCTGGCAGCCTCTGCCATCTGCTCCAAGCGGTCCCTTTGGACAGTTCTCTGGATACAAGATGCTGTTCTTCTGTTCTTGCTGAATTCGGGTACCGAACATAAGACTAGAGTAAATGAACCACAACCCACACGCTCATCATCACGGCCTCACGATGGCTCTGGGGAAACGACCGTTGAGTGGCTGCTCGTGAGACTTTTGTACGAGAAAGTCGGGCAAGAGAGTAACTCTTCTCATTAATGTTGTCAAACTTGCCAACTGATCTCACTTTGCCACTCTACCATTTTGCATTTCAGCCTCACTGGGTTTTGCTATAGGACAGAAATGCCTTCCTGTTCAGACGTGTCACACCTGCTCGCTGGACTGCATGACGTTAAGGTCTCGACCAACATGTTAGAAGGGATCTGACAACAGCTTTGCTTTGTTCATCACTTCTACCAGTAAGTGTCCAAAGGAAAACAAAAACAAATTGATGCATGAGATCCATATTGTTCAAAGTCCTCTAAAGCACAACAATTTATCTATAAGGTCCCTAGGTCAGGAACCACCAAAACCTTCATTACTTGACAGTTACAGTCAATGGGCTGTTTACAACGTCCATTTCTTCAGCTTCTGGTGATCAGACATCCTCTTTACTCCAGTGTATCAGGACGGAATGGTTGACCCAGATGCCCGGGGTCTCTTCGTCAGTACAGCCCCCTCTCACTGCAGGCATCTGGGGGGACCTCTTTCCCTCAGCTCTGACGTCCTGGGCTGAACTCCTCCCCTGTCACTCCTCAACAAAGGCCTGGCCCCACGACGCCGGGACCCGCCACTGCCCTCTGCCTACTCCTTTTTTTTTTTTTTTTTTTTTAAATAGATTTATTTATTTTTCATTTATTTATTTTTGGCTGCGTTGGGTCTTCATTGCAGTGCACGGGCTTCTTGTTGCAGTGGCTTCTCTTGTTGCAGAGCATGGGCTCTAGATGCACGGGCTTCCGTAGTTGTGGCACACGGGCTCAGTAGTTGTAGGGCGTGGGTTTAGTTGCTCCACGGCATGTGGGATCTTCCTGGACCAGTGATTGAACCCGTGTCCCCTGCATTGGTAGGTGGATTCTTAACCACTGCACCACCAGGCCTCCTCCTCTAGTGCCCTCTCCCTGGTCATTGTGCCTTGCCCACCCTTCCCCGTTTATGTGCCCTATCTCCTTGTATTTACCCACGGTGTCAGTGACACGGAAGGAACGGTTAAGCCCATGGCTTTAGAGCCACACTGCTTGGGTTCAAATCCTGGCCACTCCACTTCCCATCTGTGTGATTATGGGTAAGCTACTTCACCTGTCTGGGTCTCATCCGTAAAATGAGATTCAGAGTAGTATATATAATGCCCTGGGAATAGTATCTGTAACACAGTAAGTGCATGATAAACATTCACTTTTTCTTTGATTGTGGATTTACCAGACAAGTTTCCTGGTGTGCCTAGAGCCCCTTCAAATGGGATCTGTTTAGACCAAAGCTCTGGTGGAAGGGTGGCCCAAGTCAGCTGTGTATACCCCATTATCCCACACATCAAACCACGGTGGCATGGGCATACAGAGAGGTCAGCCAACTCACCGGCTGGCCAGCAGCCCCCTAACCCATTTTAGCCCAGCACATGGAGCTGAGTTGGGAAACAGGTTCTTTTCTCTGGAGCTACACTAGGAAATCAGGAGCAATACAGGCTCCCCCGGTCTGCCTTTCTTCCTAACAATAGTAACCCAGGTCCTTATGATAAACTCACCTGGATTTATTATTGTGATAATGTGAGTGATTCTGTTTTTTTCCCCCAACCAAAAGATCTCCCAAAGAACAAAAGTTTGAATTACTATATACTGATATCTCATGCTAAAGATATATGCACTTTAAACAAAGGACAGAGTTTGACCAAAGGAGTACATTTCTAGTTGCAACATTTTGGGTCACCAGCAAGATGGATGGAAGGCTTACTGTCCTTTTTGAAATTAGACTTTTTAGGGCATCAGTGAGATATTTAAGACATGAACAAAATTGGTTTTCATCAGAGCCACCTTTTAACATCCACCCCCATTTCAAATCCAGATTCTCAGGGTCTGCAGGTACAATCAGGACCAAAGTCTTTGTGACTTAAGGTGAGTGAAGAGCGAACTCTTTTCTGGTTAACTTCCTTGTCACTCTGGAGAATATCCCTAACCACTATTTCTCAAATGAGAAATCGCGGAGCTTTCTGGAGAGAAGGAAGAGCTGGTGTGGGTCAGCGAGGGCAGGACTTAACGTGGCTCATCACTGGGTCTCGGCTGAGCAAAGAGAGGAGAAGCCCATCATCCTCGCTCCATCACGAACCTACACGGTACCGGATACCACGGCAGATGCTGGGAATACAACAACGGTCAAGATGGACGTGATACCTCGCGCCGCCGAACTTACGTGCTAATGGAGGAGACAGATCCAAATGATCGCACAATGAGACAATAACAAATCATGGATAAGTGCTAAGGAAACAAACAAACAAGGCGCTAGGACCAGAACTGCTTTACTGGAGCGCCTCCTTCTGGTGACCTAAAAGTTATGGATTCAGTCTTAAGAAAAATTGGGCAAAGACCATTCCAGTTGGAGGGAGCAGTGAGCACAGAGCACTTGGGGATTTCGCAGAGTGGAAAGAGAGCCGCAGTAGCTAGACTGGGCAATGAGAAGGAGAGAAATCAAGATGAGTTTAGTGAGAGAGCCAAGAGCTAAGTTCTGTAGGGCCTTGGGGGTCACGGCAAGGGGCTGGATTTTATAGGAGAGCCACTGATGGGTTTAAACAGGGAGCAGTGATATGTCATTTATGTTACACAGACATTTACACCACTGTGTGGAGACTGGAAGGGAGGGTCCAGTCTCCAGGGACAAGTAAAGCCAACACGTCCTTTTCGAGAGAACTATCACAGCACCCAGGCAATAGGGTGAGGGGGAACGGGGTGGCGGCAGTGGAGATGGAGGGGTTGGAGATATACTTTAGAACAGAATTATCAAGGCTTCCTTCTTGATGAGAAAGGGGGCTGGGGTGGCACAAGGAGAGGAAACAAGATTTCTACTTGAATAACTGGGTCAGTGGTGCCATTTACTGAAACAGAGAAAACTGGGGTGGGGTTGGTTCTAGCTACACTGCAGAGTGGTTTGAACTGAGATACCAAATAAGCAGTTGGACCTGGGGCTCAGAAGATGGTCTTGGTCGGCGAGGCAGCGATGATTACAGGGTGAGAGGCCAGAGGGAGGCTGAGGGAGGAAAGATCCTGGGAGGGGCGGGGCAGGGCAGGGCAGCAGCCGCAGGAGGGGGTTAGGACGGGTGGGGTGGGGAGGGGACTCCGGGTTTAGGGACTTCTCAGCCGAGGGCCGAGGGCTGGAGAAGGGGGACCGGAGGGGAAGTCTGGCTCTGCCTGGATCTGATGAGGACGGAGCGGCAGTCGCCACGGGGAGCGTCGGCTGAGGGTCTACCGTGTGCCAGGCACCCTGCTCACCGTCTTCTGTACAACACGCAAAGCCCGGTAACAACCCTGTAAACTGATATTATTATCGTGACGACAATGCTGATGGTGACGGAACCTGAAAGCTTGGAAAGGTGAAGCAATTTATAGGCTTCAAGGTTCTTGGGTGTTGGGCCTTGGGCATGAACCCGGGTTTGACTATCCAGTGGTCATGGTCAAAAGTCTGCAATAAGGTTAAGACTGTACAGAAGTACAGAAAGACCTAAGAATACCGACAACACAACTTCCACACCATCTTCTCTGCTTCCACAGCCAGGTGCCTGGTTCAAAGACTAACCTACCGTGGGACTTCCCTGGCAGTCCAGTGGTTAGGACTCTGCATTCTCATTGCTGAGGGCCCGGGGTTCGATCCCTGGTCAGGGAACTAAGATGCCACAAGCCGTGCTGTACGGGGGTGGGTGGGGGGGGGAAGACTAGCCTACCGTGGATGCCTTGTTGTCCCCCCCGCTCCAGAACTACCCGGGGTCAGCAGCCGCCCTTCACTGCCCAAGTCAACCCTCCTCTGAACTGTGAATTCAAAGCCTAACCACATATATTCCTTGATTTCCCTTCAAGAACTAAAGGAGACAAAATTATCACTTGCAGAAAATGAGAACACCTAACCTGCAAATAACTAAACGGCCAACAGAAAACCTATATGAACTAAAGGAAAGAGGCCGGCTAACAGACAGACTGATACCAACCCTTTCTTAATGAACCAGTCACAAGCAAGCAGAAAACACAATGAAAAAAGCTGGTTAATAACTAAGCTAATAAACAGAGAACAAAGAAATCAGTAAAAATGGACAGGATTGATATTTTGAAAATGCCATAATATTGAGGGGACATAGAAGGAAAATCCGAATAAAAAGAGAGCCATAATCATATCCCTGGATGGGAAGATTCCACGCCGTGTGCATGTCCCTTCTCTCCAAATCAATATAAACATTTAATTCAGTTACAATGAAAACAGCAGCAGACGTCTCAGGAACCTGCCAAATTATTGCGAGGCCTACGAGGACTATCCCTATTTTGCAGATAAGGAGACCAGGGCTTAGAGAGGTGAAGAGAGAGGGGAAGAAATGAACTATGTCTAAGGCAATCAGTGTGGAGGCACAGACAATCATCACCCGACATTTGCTGTTGCAGAGCTGTGTGTGTGTGTGTGTGTGTGTGTGTGTGCGCTCACGCATGTGCAGGAGATGAGGAACGATTAGGTCACAGAGGGCCCTGAGTGTCGTCACAAGGAATCCGGGCAACGGAGAGTCTCCGAAAGGTTTCCTTGGAGAGAAGTGGTGGTGAAGCGGAAGAGCTGGTAAAAGCAAGTTCACATGTTTCCAAAGCGCGCCCTGGCTTCAGTGTGGAGGGCGGGCTGGGAGGGAGACAGGGAGGCGGGTCAGGAGGCAACAGGAGGGATCCAGAGGATGCGAGACAGCTGCGGGAAACGGGCATGGCTTTGCCACAGACACTCAGGAGGCAGAGTCGGCAGGGACGGGCATCAGACTGGATGCAGGGGGCCGGGAGGGAAGAGCCAGGAACGACTCCTGAGGATCTGGCTGGAAAAACTGAGCACTTGGTGGTCTTGCTCATCAAATTAGAAGAGAGAGAAAGAAGAGCGGGGCTGGAGAAGATCACGAGCCTGGTTCTGGACATCTTGGGTGTTATTTCAAGCAAGTTTTGACAGCATAATATTTGCTTTTCTTCCACTGGGATTAGACAAAACTTGTCTGTTGGACGCGCCAGTCATTGGGGAAAATTTCCTATTTTGGTGGGGGGTTTGGAGGCAGACCGACAATCTACTTTAAGGATCGCAAATATGAAGCAGATACAGTCTGTTGGAGCGATTGTAACAGTGGTAAAAAAGGCTCAGGTATGGGTCTAGCAGAGATGGCTGGTAGAGCTCCACCCCCTTCCCCTGGCAAAGCCCTCTATGGGGTCCCGCCCACACTCGCATCAGAAACTAAGCCCCATGCTGCTTCCCCCTTTTCTCCCCTCTACCCCAAGACTCCCAGACATTTATTGTATGTTTTTGTACATTTAAGAATATTTCGGTTGGTACTTGATGATATTTTCTCACTATAATTCCTCCTCTTTGACATCCTAGGCTACACACATTCATTCCATTACATTCCTTCAAACATTACATTGTTTTAAAGCCTGGTAAGAAAGTTTTCAACAGGAAAGCATGTAATTGGAAGCTATCCTTTTTTTTAATTAATGAAAGTGTCTCCAGGTGTCTGTTTTATTAACATAACGATCCACCACATTTCCCTGATCCTTAGACTTAGCTGTTGATCACAGTGTGAAGAAAGGTCAGCCGGGGGCTTACCCAGTGGTGCAGTGGTTAAGAATCCACCTGCCAATGCAGGGGACACGGGTTCGAACCCTGGTCTGGGAAGATTCCACATGCTGCGGAGCAACTAAGGCCGTGCGCCACAACTACTGAGCCTGCGCTCTAGAGCCCGCGAGCCACAACTACTGAAGCCTGCGTGCCTAGAGCCCGTGCTCCGCAACAAGAGAAGCCACCGCAATGAGAAGCCCGCGCACTGCAACAAAGAGTAGCCCCTGCTCGCCACAACTAGAGAAAGCCCGTGAGCAGCAACGAAGACCCAACGCAGCCAAAAATAAAATAAATTTATATTAAAAAAAAAAAACAAACAAACAGGAAGAAAGGTCAGCCAGAGGAAAGCTGTTTTCTCTATTCCACATGCCTCTGGCCAACTTCTCTGGCCAAGAAGAGCAGAGCTGAGATGCCCTGGCTCACCTGTGGCAGCCTACCCAGGTAAACGAGAGATTCGGAGAGGAAATAGCCGGGCAAGAGCTGAATTTGCAAATTCGAATACATGAAATGAGAAAGTAGCTTTATGGAGATGAATTTGTCTTTCTTTACCCAAATAAAGAACTGCATGTACTTAGGGGATGTCTAAGACACCAATCAGCACAGGCTGAAGCAAGAGAGCTTAGGTGCTTGATGTAGAAACTAGTTAGGGGTGACAGGGGATAAGGTAGTCCAGGAAATCAGACAGGTATCCTCAATAGGGAAAAAGGGGTGCACAGTTAGACCCTCAAATGGAACGTGACCCCAGGCGATAAGCATCTGAGAGAATGTATTTTATGAAGTTCACATGACTGCCTGTAGTAACGTCTAAACCCGCTGCCATCAAATAATATCTTTTACTCTGACAAGAAGTTGTGGATAATGAGAAATGACTTTTCTTAAATGAAGGAGGTTTTTTCCTTTCGATCAATAGTCAACCTTCTGTGTTTGAAACAGAATTCTCAGAGTTTTCATTTCATGGTGTTAAAGTGTAAACGCAAGAAAAGTATTCACCAGACCAGCTTCAAATGTAGAGCTTTTACAATGGATAGAATATACGCTTTTCACTTCCTAAGCTTCAACTGTACTCATCTTTTAAAATTAAAAACGATGTTCTTAAGCAACTAGATGTTTCCCACAACTTCTGTCTGTAGGGGTTACGGTTCCTTTTATTTTCTGGAATTATTTTATTAATCCAACACAAAATTATTATCATCTATTCAGCAAAGTCTGATGGAAACTGTAACCTGAATAGCATTCAAGGATTTTTCTTTTGAAGCGGAAAGCCAGCAATTACCGCACTGGAGAAGGCTATTTTACTATGGTGCATTTCCTCAGGAGAGGAAATGATTTTTGAGAATACTGAAGCCTTTTTTATTCTAAAGCAGGCTAGTAACACCTGTACACAATCTTTCTAGACAACAATAAGACTTTTCTGAGGTTTCGTGTCATGACCATTTAATTTAATAGCTCTGAGAGTTTAAACAGGACACTAATACCTCAGTTAACTGGCACGATTGGTGAACTGGAGATTGCAGTTAACTTAGTTTTTCCATCAACTAATAGTAACCCATTTATCCAATGAAATTTCCTTGGCAGGATACAGGAGATCTGGACATCTCTTTTCAGGTATATACAATTCTGTGTTTTGTCTCTCAGTTTTACATTTTTTTAAAAGAAAAATCAGCATTTTGCCACCCATAAATCTTCAAATTAATAATCAACCACATGTCAGAGGCCTCACACACACAAAAAAGGTTAACTGTGATAGTATTAGCTAAAGAAAATAAACTTAGAAGCTCACGGTTTACATATTGATGAAGTCGAAGACATCAGAAGATACGAGAGACGACAGGTACAGAAAAATTTTTTTCCTTTAAAAGCATAAAAAGCGATGCTTGTTTTTGAAGAATCATGGCAAACGAAACGTACTTTTTGAAATAATTAGTTAAAAGAAAATAAATTTAAAGTTGCCCTTAATCTTTTAACCAGGAGAATAAGGACTGATTTTAGATCCTGACTTCAACTTAGCAGAATTAGAAAGCTTCAGAAGTTCTTAGAAACGGGACAGGTAACAGTAACTTATGAACATTTCTGATGTGACTTGCCTGGGGCCCAAAGACCCAGGGTCGCCCTCAGTCTTTCGCTGGTTTTGTTTTGAATTTTTTTTTTTTTTTTTTTCCCGCACTGTGTGCCTTGCAGGGTCTTAGTTTCCCAACCAGGGACTGAACCCAGACCTGGCAATGAAAGTACCGAGTCCTAACCACTGGACCGCCAGGGAATTCCCCGTGCTGGTTTTACGTTTTAATTAACAGATGCAAAGTCTTTCAAAGGCACGGATGGGGCTTGGTTTCTTCCCTCTGATGGTTTCCAGCAGGCAACTTTGGCCCCAGGATTTGAAGTTTTCTGGAATACTAGGTTCCGCTCTCCCTGCTTCCCAGGCCCCACCCCCCTGGCGATCCTGATTCAGTGGTTCCGGGATGGGGCCCAGGAATTTGTATTTTTAGTAAGAGCATCATGTGACCCTTATCATCAAGGAAAACTGGAAAATATGGCCCTGGATAATAGGATTTGCCTAAGAACCGGGGTGGAGGGTCGTTGGAGCTGGGAGGGATAAGCAGGTTCCCAGGCCCCAGGATCCGGAGAGCCAGCCAGGTTCAGGAAAGCCTGGGGTTGGACTCAGAAATCTGCATTTTTAATGAGCGCCTCAGGCAACATCTGGTCAACAGAAACATCTCTCTGGTTGCTGATAAGTTGCCAAACTTGACTCTGGATGGACATAAAACAACCAGAAATAGGAGACACCAAAGTCACGATTCAAAGGGGGATATCGGGGACATCTCAGGCTCCCCGGGCCCGGGCTGCTTCCTGAGGCTCCTGATCTACCCTGATGGGCCATTTCTCAAAGGCCTGCCTCCAGGACCCAAGGTTCAGCCCAAAGCACTCTGGACCACAGGGTGCCCGCCTGTCCCTATACGAGGCAGAGCTAGGACGCCTACCGGTGTACCTCTGGCACTCTGCAGCAGGAATCACCTTAGGGAAACACACAGTGGCAAACTGTCTCTCAGAAAGGTCGTGGCCTGGTTATATCATGCCGGCGAATTGCAAATGAGACCATTCCACGTACCATCGCCTGGTCATAAACAAACACCCTTGTTTACTACAAATTCTGCCGAAATAAACCTGTCTTCACGTACAGTTGCTAAGGCATTTGTGCTTAGAAAAACAAACACTTTAAACACAAACAATACCTTCACATTTTCCCTTCAAAAGTGACTAATGTGCTCAATAGTGAAAAGTTGCAACGAACTTCTTCTGTAATCCCCGCATTACCGTGCTTCACACTGCCCAGTAACTATACAGACCTCTTTGAAGATGCCAAGGGAAATGCCAGACCCAGGAAGGCTTGGAAGAAAAAATAAATCAATAGGGCGAGATCATACATGGGATGAAAAACTCCACTTGAATGCTTCCCCGTGAAGTTAGTTTACGTTTCATCCAAACGGTTGAACTTGAACTCCAAAAGTAACCTTGGCAGTTCAGCTGTCTTGATTTCAAACCTCTGCCCGTGTGGGCTTACATTTGCAACTTAAATATTCGGTATGAAAACAAAGTTATTTAACCGTTAGCACAGGATTCTTCTCCGAAGGAGAGAAGGAAGGGGTGTTTGGGCCCACACACATATACTGATCTTTGACTCTAAATATCAGTGTACAACACGCAATTATTTTGGCTTCGGAAGACTATACTGTCTGCTCTATTGGGGTGGGGTGGGCAGTTACCAAAAAAATCTTGTCTTGAACAGCGCCAGAGCTGAAGATTTTTATGTGTGTGAGCTGGAGGGGTTTTTTATGCATGTATATAGTACAAATGGTTCTTTTTCATTTTGGAAAGAAAAAAAAAAGCACTTAAAAAAAAAAAAAAGGTTTGGTGGGGAGGCTTTGCAGCGGTATTTCACCTCAATACATCTTTCAAGTTTGATGGCTCGTAAGCTCACGGCTTGGTTCTTGCCTTCAACCTTCAGACAACTCTAAGCTGTCCGCAGCAGCTGCGGAGGCCGAGTCTTTAAATGAAATAAAGAAATAATTGCTTCGGGGAACAAAGGGAAGGAGAGAAAAAAAAAAGCCCCGTTAGCCGAACTACAATGTCCCTTGGGATTGTGCGCGGTATGCAGTCCTGATGAATATCATTCAGTGTGTTAAGAAGGAATCCCGGAGCAATCCTGGAGAATCAGAAGTGTGATGCGGGCGGAGGAGTGTGAGTTTCAGAGGCACACCTGGGTTGAAATCTCTGCTCGGCTACTGATTAGCTAAGTGACCTCGACAAAGGGCCTTCGCCTCTGGGGGGTCCTGGTTCCCTATCTGCCTTATGGGAATAACACTACCGACCTCACGGCTGTATTGAAGACTGTAGGGCGCGATTATGCGACGTGCTGGTTCCGTTAAACACAGCAAATCAAACACCCGTGGTTACCTCTGCCCCTTCCCCGACTCTACCTCGAGGGGACAAATGGTATAAACCCATAACCCAAAAGAATAGGGGAGAAAACGATATCCAAACAGATGTATCAATACAGTGTTGGAAGACAGAAAGCACATGGGTAAATGATGGATGAGTGAGAGTAGGTGCTGAAACAAACAAGTTGGGGGTGGGGGGGACATCCAAGAGGGCTTTGGCTGTTGGGCCAGATCCCTGGCAAGGCTCAGGGATGGGAGGCACCAGGTACTTCTGAAGGCAGAGCCAAAAACAGGGGGACTGCTTAAAGACTACATGAGGACCAATTACACCTCAGACCTCCTCCATCGCCCCACACAACCAGCCACGCTACCTGTGCACTGTCCTCTCAGGAAAGAGGGTCAGTGGAGGAATGGGGCCAGAGGAGTTCTAGAACATGGGGCAACAGGTGCAGAATTAGGAAGGGATAAGGCGAGAGGCTGAAAACAGGAGATTAAATACACATTTTCACATGGGATGGTGAGTTTGCTGCCCCCTCCCCTGCATTAGGCTCCCAGATGCTAGCAGCTAAGCCTCTATTCTCCAGGCAGGAGACCACAGGACCCCTTCTCAGCAGAAAGGGACTAACCAAAGAGAAAAGACCTACAGACACTAGCATTTGGGGCCCCCAATAAAATGACTAGGTCCTTCCTGTCTGATAATCGCTTGTGAAACCTACAACTCAACACATCCTACCCATGCGTATAAAACTTTCAGATGTCTCCTTAGTGCTTCATTCTTAAAAAATTAATGGGTAGCCAAGCATCACTGGATATTTGACCAAAAAGAAGAAAATCCCCCATCATACCCCCCACAAAAAAAAAAACAGAAAAAAGAATTCAGCAAAAAGATACAATGCAAACAACAGAAGAAAACTTCAAAGAAACACTAATATGCTCAGAGATATAAAATGTTTTGTATCTATAAAACTAGAACAGAATAATTTGTTTTTTAATTTATTTTTGGGTGCATTGGGTCTTTGTTGCTGTGCACTGGCTTTCTCTAGTTGCGGAGAGCAGGGGCTTCTCTTCGTTGCGGTGCATGGGCTTCTCATTGAGGTGGCTTCTCTTGCTGCGGAGCACAGGCTCTAGGTGTGCAGGCTTCAGTAGTTGTGGCACGTGGGCTCAGTAGTTGTGGCGCACAGGCTTAGTTGCTCTGCAGCATGTGGGATCTTCCCGGACCAGGGCTGGAACCCGTGTCCCCTGCACTGGCAGGCTGATTCTTAACCACTGCGCCACCAGAGAAGTCCCCAGAATAACTTTTAAAAATCAGAAAACTTGAGAGTTTAAAAATAAGACAGCAGCAATAATGAAATTCAGTGGGAGGATTTGAGGATGCAACTGAAGAAATGTCCCCCAAATGAACAAAAAGACAAAGAGAGGAAAAACAGGAGAGAAAATAATAAGGAAGCGAGAGGACTAAACCAGAAAGCCCAATTTCCAACTAAGGAATGTACCATAAGAAAAGAAGAGAGAAAACAGAGGGGGTAATTATCAAAGCTTTCATGTAAGGAAAAATGCCCAGAACTGAAGGAAATGAATTCCAGACTGAAGGGTCTACGAAGTACCCAACACAATAGTGTAGGGTGAGGGGAGAAGATACTAGATGGTTTCCCTTTGTGAAATTTAGACTATTGAAGCTAAAGGGAAGCTCTCAAAAGCAAAGCAGGACATATAAAAAAGTTCAGGAATCAAAATGGCACTGGACTTCTCAATATCAACAAGGAAAGCTAGAAGACGATGAAAAATGCCTTCAAAATTCTGATCACAAATTGTTTCCAACCTAAAATTCTATATATGCAGTCAATCACTCAGCTGCAAGGAGTAGAATAAAGATACTTTTCAGCTCCAGGAGGACTTCAGGAGGGCTGACCCCCAAGGAAAACATTAAAAAGACAGATCATTTGATGTGCTTTTCACCATATCCACAGGAATTTCTTAGCTCTGAAGTAAGTTAGGGCAAGAATTATGATAAGCAAAGGGAAAAAAATGGCAGTACGTATAGGAAGCACAAAATACTGTGTAAGAAAGGAAATCTGATTCTAGTAAGCTACATGGCTCAGCTAAAAATATTGATATAGTCAAAATGAAAATGCTGGGCTTCCCTGGTGGCGCAGTGGTCGAGAATCTGCCTGCCAATGCAGGGGACACGGGTTCGAGCCCTGGTCTGGGAGGATCCCACATGCCGCGGAGCAACCAGGCCCGTGAGCCACAACTACTGAGCCTGCACGTCTGGAGCCTGTGCTCCACAACAAGAGAGGCTGCGATAGTGAGAGGTCCGTGCACCGCGATGAAGAGTGGTCCCCGCTTGCCACAACTAGAGAAAGCCCTTGCACAGAAATGAAGACCCAACACAGCCAAAAATAAATAAATAAGTAAATTTTAAAATAAAATAAATAAATAAAATAAACGGCTGTTGTTTAAAAAAAAAAAATGAAAATGCTGAGTAATGATTTAACAATTGTGATTTAACTCTATTGGTAGCATAGAGGGAAAGTGTAAGTGCAAGGTCTTCCACAGTAGGGAGTTAACAGATAACACCCAAAACTGCAATCAAATCAAGTCATATTAGTATAAGCACATTATTTAGAAATAAGAAAGTAAAACCCAGAAGAAACAAGTGAGAGAGCTGAAAGTACTTTTCTCGGAAGAGTGGGAAGGCCAGCAGGGCGGGCAATGGGTGGTCTCCTTTCCTGCTGTGAAATGCACCCTGTACCACTCACTATTTGTCTTCGTAAACTACGCTTAGGTGTTATTTTGACTCATCGCCAGGCCGGAGTCTGTGTTAAATGCCTGCCACTGTGGCCTGGCACGGGGATCAAGGGCAGGTGCGGATGCAACGGGGATGAGTGTCACCTGCATCTGCACCACATGGAATAAGCAGGTATTGGGGGTGAGAGAGAGAAGAGAAACACAGGTCCGTGACAGCCTCCCCTGGGCTCCTCAGCCACCGCGTGTGCCCGTGCACACAGATCCACATACACCTATAAAATCACAATAATCTAACACCAGACACATCACAATACAAGCCTCCCAAGTGCAACCCAACCTGCATTCACTTCCTTCCCAGAGGGAGAAAAATCTCAAATCACGCCTTGCTACCGTGCACAGAGGAGCAGTCACGGAAGCTCTGCTCTGCGAGTCCCGGACTTCTGGTTGATGGGCATCTTCTCAGTCTAGGCCATACACAGTTCTCCAAACTGTGACTTGTAATTAATCACCTCCCATACGTCCAACATATACTGGTAGGTCAACACCTTGACCATCTACCAAAAGCTCCCACTTGGGAAAGGGGAGATGGGAAACAGTCCAGAACACATACCCTTCTTGTCAGTCTGTGCCAACTCTTCCCAGGCACCCCTCTCGAGGGTCCTCTGCTGGGGAGGTTTGGGGGCTTCCCCCACTTTACCTGAGATCTCAAGAAGGAGATGCTGCACCGTGTGGTGGGCATGGAAACAAATTCCAGGAAGATGTGAGGATTTCGTCAGATCTAAGCTATCAACCGAATGGAAGAGTTTCTGTGTGTCCTATAAAATCACTGTTGAATTACGTGCTCCGGTTACTGTGATAAAGATTCCGTACCAGGAGCAAGCTTGCTTTTCTTGGAAAAAGTCTGTTTCTTTTCTATTAGATGGCGTCCGTGTGTCACACATCCTGTCTCCCTTTTTGTGTTGGTTTCCCCGGATTCTAGTCTTGGTGCTAAATTTGAGGCTCAAACATGGTCTTTGTTTATCAATCTGATATATTCTATTTATATTCTCAGCTACATTTGAACATTTTTAATTTCTTCTTCAGCAGCTTTGAGATTTTACACAGCTGCGTACACCATTTTATTGTAAGCCGCTCCACATCGTCTTTGGAACAGAGGTTACAAATCATACATAAAATCTATCCTGGGATAGAAGTTGGGCTATCTTTTGTTCGAGTTTGCTCTACAAGATTCTTAGATTCCAAGGTGGGGAAGAAATTAGGCTTTGGATCGTCTGCAAGCCTAGCCAGCCGGTCTTAACTGCTCACTCTTTTGCTATTTTATCCCCAAGTCTTGGTCTGCAGGCCAATCTCTGTGAACTTATCCACCTCTTTAAGCTGTTGTGTATATTATGCTGTTGTTTCCAAGGAAAAGTTCTTTTTGAAATCCTCCAGCCTTGCCTTAGTTGAACTCAGGGGAAGCAGGGTTGTTTTTCTCACATGTCTACGTGTTCCTGAGGGCTGGGTGCTGCCAGCTAAGCAGACCAGAATCAGAATCCGGGAACGGGCCTTAGAGTTGGGGGCAGAGGCAGTGTGAATCCAGGAGCTCCATGCCCAGGCCAGCGGGGGATAGAGGCTGCCCCTGCCCACTGGGCAATTCCTCTACATGGTCAAAGGAAAACATCAGACAAATCAACGGGCACTGAACATGAATCTTACAAGGGTGAGAGCAAAAGCATCTTGAAAGTCAGTGACACTCTCTCACCCTTGGTGCCCAGTGCCGGGGCTTCCGTGTTAACTGGCTTTGAGACCTGCCCCGTGGCTTAGGTGTGTCACCACCGTGTGGCGGAAGAGAGACTAACAGGCACGCAAGACAGAGATGGATCCTGGTTTAGAGATTTCAGAACGCTTGCCCAAGCCATGGCTCCGGACGAAAATAGAATCTGTTTATTCAACTTGTCTCTTTCATAACACAACACAGACTTCAGAAAGATAATCATACAGCAGACGCAATAAAGAGAAGGCACTCAGAGGTTTCTCGAGCTACCTGCGAAGGGCTAAGCTCTTCGTGCTTTATTCTGAGGCCTACAGGAAGAAGTTTCCTCCTCCCACCCCCAGCCAAAAAGAACCCCCCTTCTTAACTTGGCCACTGAATCCCTTGGGAGCGCAGTTCTCACTGCTGGCTTCAGCTGACCAGGGCTTGCAAAATCATCGCGCTTAACTACCCCAGGCTGGTCTGGAAAAGGCAGAATTTCCTTCTGAGCCAGCAAAGCTTCCCCTCGCTGGCCATCCTCGGGCTTTTTTTTTTTTTTCCAGAATTCTCTCCTCAGTTCCTGTGCCCCAAATCCTCGGACACCGCTAGGTATTCAAAGGTCACACCCCCCCCCCACCCCACCCCTCTCCCCAAGCACACGGCCTTACCCTTGGCCAGCAAGCTGACTCTTTGGAGACTATTTTCAAGACAGATGAAAGTAATCCGACACAGAATGGAATCAAACATGAACGTCTGATAGCTTTCATTCTGGGTACTGGTGGGTTAAGAAAACTTACATTCAATTCCCCAACATTATCGGATTGAGTCAAATCCCTAAATAACCGCTGGGGGACAGTAGCCACAGGCCTCCATGTCTAGCGGACAGAAGGGGGAAAATAACAAGGAACAGTCAGCACCTGCTACATGACAAGCCTTGTTCCAAGGGCTACACGTTTAACTCATCTAATTCCCCACAAACCTCCCAGTATTAGGATATCATTAATATCCTCGGTTTCCAGGTAGGAAACCGAATACAGGAATACCTAAGGTCCCAGAGCTGAGGTCAAACCCAGGAAGAGACCACAGAACTCTCACCCGTAACCACCACGTTGCACTGTCTCCCAGGGAAGGCGTCTACTACTCTCTACTCAGCGTAGGAAGCCTTCACAGGAGGCCTGGAATTATAGGGACTCTTGTAAAAAACGAGAGCATGAAAACCTGGGCACGGGAGAAGGATGGCTTAGGTTTCTGAGGCAGCTTCGGAGAATTCTCAGCAGCCTGCGATATAACTGCAGTGAGACAGGAGACGTGAGAAGCTCCGACAATCCACCCCAAAAATGTTCTTATAAAAATAAAACATTAGGATTATTTTGAAATGAATACTGCACTTTCTACTTCACCTATATTATCCATTTTGAGCTTTGCAGTCACTCCAGGATGTCATGTTTAACTCTTTAATTTGTCACAGCCTCTTGTTGCAAGTCTTTTCTCTGACAGGTGAAGCAGGTGACGAAGATCAGGTGGCCAAGGTGGACCAGGGTTTGGTCTTCTGACACCTAGTGCAGCACGCTATTGGCCACTATGTCTCACTGACCTGACCCCAGGGCCAGCAAAGAACTGTGAGTGAGGGGCTGACATATCACAAGAAACAAGGGCCCAGAACTCCAACTGGAGGGCCTAGGGGTGTGACAGGAGAAAGGGGAGGAGAGCTCAGTTTTTTGCTACGTGCAAACTCTCTGCTGGGCCCTGTGGCTCAGGAGAGCCAGAGATAGAACAGAATCCCTGAAAGAGAGGACTCCTGGGTGGAAGGGCAACTGCTGCTTCTCCATCCTGGTCAGATGGTGGTGGAACATTTGAAGGCCAATGTTTTGTAAATAAGAGTTTTGGCAGTTTCATGCTCTTTAGAACAGACGTCAAGGAGCAGACTGGAAACATTGCACTGCTCCTTAAAGACTTCTTGGGGCAGGCAGGATGCATGGGAAAGGACTCCTAAAAGGCACGGATAGAGGGAATGTGGGGTACCTCAGTGAGGAGGGCTCAGGGGGAACTGGGGGGCCAGGGAATGTGTGGGTAGTGGTGTTATGGACTGAATTGTGTCACCCACCCTTGTTCACATGTTGAAACCCTAACCCCCAATGTGACCATATTTGGAGATCGGGCCAAATTAAGAAGATAATTAGGGTTAAATGAGGTCATAGGGTGGGGCCCTAATCTCATAGGGCTGACGTCCTTAGAAGAAGAGGACTTTGCTCTCTCTCTCCCTGCTCGATCACAGAGGACAGGCCACGTGAATATACAGCAGGAAGGCAGCTGTCTGCAACTCTAGAAGAGAGCCCTCACCAGACACCAACTCTGCTGGCACCTTGACCTTGGACTTCCTGTCTCCAGAACCATGAGACAATACATTTTTGTTGTCTAAGCCACCCGGTCTGTGGTGTTTTGTTATGGCAGCCCAAGCAGACTGATACAGGGAGCCTTGACCTTGCCACGCCCTGGCCCTCGGCCAGCACTTATTCACCTTTCAACACGCAAGAGTTACCTCTTCTGTGAGGTCTTGCTCATCTACCCTGGCCACTTCCTCCCTTGATGTGCCCCCTACCTAAAGAGATTTCATCTTAGAACCCGTAACATTTTATTGAGTTAATTTTTTTTGTTTTTAAAGTCTGTCTGCCCCTACTAGACTCTGAACCCCTTGAAAGGAGAGACATTTCTTAGATAACGAAGAAATGACAAAATGAAGGATTAGCTGTCTTTGGGGGACTGAGGAAAGCAACCAAATAAGATGCGTGGATTACGGGGCTAAACTGTGTTAACCTCTCTTTCCCCTCATCTGGGGCAAACCCCCGTCCCACCCACGCCAGAGTGAAGGAAAGAGAGGGGTTTTGTGATGGAGATAAGAGGATTCTGAGGAGGATGTTCCCAGGAGGAGTGGAGAGAGCTGGAGTAGATGGGTGAGTGGTGGTAGGTCCTGCTTCTTTAAGACCAGTCCAGCTCCTTCCCAGAGAAAAGTCTACTTTGAGTGGGGCAAATCTGAAGAGTTTAGGGAAAAAAAATATTGCCTGGAAAGAAACCAGCCCTCAGGGAGGCACCTCTGGCTTCCAAAAAGTGCTGATGTTATTAATAAGTATACAGGACCAAGGGCATGGTGGTCTCTAAGAACCAAAGGAGACTTACTTCACAATCTCATCCAAAAAGGGAGTGGAAAGTTCCAAAATGGTTAGGTTCACTGTGACTGTAACCATGGAAAAGAGCGTATGCTTGGGGAAGGCAATAAGTAAAAAATAAAATAAATTAATTGTGGGGGAAAAAAAGAAAGATTAGCTGTGTAAGAGCAGGCAGATACCAGTTATTTGTGTGAACTATTTACCATGTGGCATGATTACCATCTACAATGAAATGTGAAAGGTGCTGGAGGATAGGGGCTGAGTGGACTCCAGAGTGAGATGTGGGGGCTGAACCCTGCCTTCTGCTAACACCAGTTAGGTGACCTTGGGCAAGTTACTTCACTTCTCTGGGCTGAAATGGCCTCATTTCTTTAAACACAAATTTTGCTGAAGTGTAACACATACACAGAAAAGTACACAAGTTGTTAAGCACTCAATGAATTTTCTAGTTGTCCTAGCTTGTCAGTGGGGGATAATAACAGTATCTGTCGCATAGGGTAGGTGTGAGGGTTTCATGACAGAACACTTGAGAAGCACGCAGCCGGTGCCCAGTACACAGTGAGTCTCCATAAGCGCCAGCTCTCCTTCAGTTACGGGTGCCTCACTTAACCGGAATTCTACCCTTGATTCAGAGATGTCCAAACCTTGTATCATTTTTCATACAGCCTGACAGTATATACCTGGACGTAAGGGGGGCAAAGTGAATACTGCTTCCAATACACTTGTAAATAGAGAAATTCACCAGCAGAACTGAGCACCAGAATCTCATTCCTGCCACCCTGCCTGCCACGCCAGTTTAATGGAGGGATTCTTCAGCTGCTTAAAATGCCAAGCAAGCTTAGAGCTATAAACGGGACTAAAGGAGGCAATGGAATAGGCTTGCGACATCCTCCTTGGTTGGTATGTGTGCGAGAGAGGAAAACCCTTCCAATTTCAGCACACGTGACTTCTCAGCCCCGCAGAGCAAGGGTTCCAGTGCCAGGCAAGGTACTCAGCCATGCTTACTAGCAGGGAGGTGATCAGAGACACCTTCCGAAGGAAGGACGATTTGGGACCCCAGTGTACGTTAAGTAGCATCTCTATCAACAAAGCTACCTTCACATCCCTAACAAGGCCGGGGCGAAGGGTCACCTGACTGTGGACAGGCTGATGCGTAAAAAGAGTCCTTTCTGCTCCCAGCTTTCTTCTCGGCACGGGTCAGGGTGCCCGAAACCCCACCACCGGAGGGTTGTCATTTATGTCACGGTCATTCTCTCACTCTGCTCCCATGTGAACCAGGAAGACACTTTCTGCCCCCACAATCTGAGCGTGAATGAACTCAGGAGTCCTGCGCTCTACAGCAGAAGAGGGTGGCCAGCTCAGGCTGAAACGTCTGACAGAGGAGCGCCTGTGGGTGAGTGGAGGGGTGTGGGCACCGGGGGGACCGGCCGGATGCAGGAGACGAGCTTCCTGCTCTGTCCTTGGCCCTGGGCCAGCCCTGGAACCCACGGTCACAGGAGAGTATCTGGCCATGGAAAGGCAGGTGGAGCAACGGGCCCAGCTTTCCCTAAGTGCCTTTCCGACATCTCCCTGCCCCACTCCTGCCATTTTTTCCTTCTATAAGTACCTCTCTGTGAGCAGACATACTTCTGTTGATCAACTTTAAAAAACCAAAAAGCCCCCCAAGCCTCAACGGCATCCATCCCTGCAAACATCCCTCTGCCCCTCCTCTGAAGGTCCGGGTCCTTCTCAGGAGCGAGGGCAGATGCGGCTTAAAAGCAGCACGCTTGCCGGGAATTTACAGCCTGTGACCAATTAGCCAGATGGGCTCACCTCCCCACCTGGTTTTTCTCTGGTCGGTGTTTTGCGAGCTCTCTCTTACTTTCATTCGCTCCCCATTAGCTGAAGAAAGTCACTTCCCTTGGGCCTGGGCGTTCACTGTCTGAGGCCACCTTGCGTTCACATCTGCTCTGGGACTTCAGGTGGCCTGGTGGCTGGGAAGAGCTTTCTCCGATGTGCATTTTAGAACAGGCCCCGTGACCTTTTCTCCTGGATTCAGATCTCACCAGGGTTGTCCACATTTTCCCGATCTCCAGCTTGAGCTGGGGCAAATGTGGTTACATGATTAATTCCAAACATATGCTCTACAGAAATGCGGAATCTTACCATATCTGCCCTTCCTTTACAACTGAGGAACTGAGTTTTAGCTGCGAAACCCCCCAGGGTTTGGGAGGAGGAGGGGGACTGCCCCTTTCTGTATTCATTCTTAACGCTATTTAACACTGATTACACTACTTCTGCTTCCAGTCAGTGGAGCAGGGTTACTTCTCTTTCTAGAAGCCCTCCTTTCAAGTTCTTTGTTACCCTGAATGTAAACTCCTTTACTTTTAAGCTCAGGTTTGCCTCCATCAATTAACTTTGCCAACACTTGGAGATGAAGAGACCCTGAAGTGGTTATCTAGTTGAGAACTTTGAACCCAGGCATGGTATGAACATAAATCACAGAAGATAAACATTTATCCTGCCTATTTTTACAAATTTCCAGAGTTGAAAAGTCCCCAATTGTTTCAAATGCCAAAGAAATGAGACCTGACATGTATTTACAAAGGCATTTTCATGCATTACACATCCGCTTTCCTTTTCAATCATGGGTTTACTTTCCCAAGAAAGCACCGTTTGTAAATGCAAAACAAAATCACAAATGTCAGTTTTTCTGACCGGCATTTATTTCCCAGGCAAACACTTTGTGAACTGACATTTCCTCTCCGTCTCTTTATCCCTCCTTTGGCTAGGGTGATCAGTACATGCTGTCCTGCTCAAGTCAGCTCCAGCATCTTTGAAAATTTTGTCCAACTTCAGGTTCTTATTACTATTCCACAAATATCTTTGTTTAAAACCCACGTTATCCACCGCCCCACTCAACAGTGTGCAGTAGCTAAAGCTCTTCACCAAACAACCCCCAAGTTTTTTTGTATACTTGTAATTTCATATTGGATCTTTTCCATCTTCTTTCTGCTCTTTTCATTTTGGCAAACTTATTCCCTGAATCATATTTAAGAATGAAAAACTTAAAATGTCTAATACCCTTCTTTGGTTGGAAAAGACTAATATAAGTAGTGATGGGTGGGTCTAATAAGTAGTAGCCTTCTGGGTCTAATGAAACCCCACAGCATCTCGTGCACAGCAGATACACAAAATAATTTGAGTGATGTTAAGACTATCATATATTAGATCTCTGGATACCTAATTCAGAGTTCCCTGGGTTGTATAAAAATTGTTCAGGGAGAAAGCTTTAAAAATTTGGTGTCAACACGGGATCATATTTTAAGCCCAGGATAAATGATAAAATAATACTGATGAAAACATATAAATTAAGGTGATTCCCTTTCATTGGGCAGAATTCTCCTAGCTATTCTCACCACGTATGTCTGTTTTTCCAGATGAACTTGAGAACCATGATGTCAAGGAGCTCCAAAACTCCCTTTGGAATTCTGAATCAAATTATGTGGAATTTATATATCAACTTGGGGGAAAAGCTACATCTCTGCAATTTAATTCAAGTCAACCGATCTGGGACTACAGCTATTCCTACGTTTATTCAAATCTTCTCTGTCTGTAGCTATAATTTTTCATGCCTAGCAACAGTCACCCCAACCAACCTCTACACCCTTCAGAGAAAATAGCCTGCCTGCGCTCTGGACCATAGGCTAAGCCAAACATAATAACCCATGTTTCGGGGATAGATACAAGACTAGATCAAAGAGAAACTTTCCCCACGACTTTCCTCATTGTTCTAACGAAGGAACCCTTCCACAGAGCAAGAGGGACTTGAATGTGGGGCTGCTGGTGGTTATGTTCTCCACCAGGAGGAGGAAGCCAGTCTGTGGCTGGAAAGATGAAGCCAAGACAGAGATGAAGGAGGGCTGGGATGCAGCCCCATCCCTAATCCGAATGGTGGCTTTGTATGTGTTAGAAACAAGTGCTCCTTCCTATGACAACATGCCATAAATCTGCTGTCCTAAATAAACCTATGATGACTGCCTATGAATGGCAAGCCCGGAGGTTTAGACTTGCTCAGTGCACGCTCTGAACAACTGAACCCTGCAGTCCTAACGGAAAGAGTCCTGGGAGTTTTGAGAATCCTGTGCTACTGCTTAAGGCCTCAGAGCTGACCTGATTCCTGCAGTTCTTCCTTTGAATCGTGACCTCCCCCAATTAGAATTATAATACCCCCTCCCCTCTTGCTTAAGCTAGTTAGAGTTAGGTGTTGAACCTTAGTAACGTTTTATAGTTTTCTTCATAGGTTCTACTTCTTGTTGAGTTTTTGTTAATGTGACCTTTTCTCTGTTCTCTGACATTTTCTAACTGGTTATGGGTGCTGTATGAGAAAATAACTTTTGCATATTTATTTTATAATGGGCAAAGGGCTTGGCTTTCTTTTTAGTTTTCCAGTTCATTCTCTTGAATGTTCCACGTAGAAGACTGTAAATATTTACAAACATGGTGGTCATTTAAATTTCTCCTTATAACTAATTTGCATACTGCAGAGGTTAGGTCTTCAAAATTAATGATGTGTATCAGCAGTGAGAGGCGACATTCTGATCTTATCACTGACCTAATCTTCTAATTTTTATCCTCTAGCAAAATGGTAGCCTTCAGCATGTGATGGTTATTATTTAGCAGGATAATGAAGTTCCCTTTAATTTATAGTTTGAAGAGTTGCTTTTTAAAAAATCTGAGAACAGACACTGAGTTCTATTAAATGTCTTTTTAGAGCCTACTAAGGTAATCATATGGCTTTTCTCCATTTATTAATGTGATGAATCATGTTAATATATTTCCTAATACTAACCTCTCTTTGCATTCTTGAGATTAATTTGGCTTGGGCACGTCGCTTCACTCTCTTAGTAGAGAACTGGATTCAATTTGCTTGTGTTTTACTTAGGGTTTTTCTTTTTAGGATAATTATATTCATAAGCAAGACTGACCAATGGAATTGTGAGTATACGATATTTTTGTTGGGTTTTGATATGAGAGTTATTTTAACTTCATAAAGTGAAACGGGAGGCTTTCCTTCTTTTCCGTATTCTTAAACAGGTCACCTAACGTGAAAGTTATTTCTCCTGAGAAGTTGGAAAGAATGTGCCTACAAAACTGCCTAGCATCTTTCAGGAGATAAGCTTTTTCTTTTTTGCCATTACACTTGACATACATTTACCTATTTAATTAGCCTTTTCAAATAGACAGGTTTGATATTTATTAACAAATTTACTATTTATATGTTTTCTAATGCACTGAATGGTCACCCTCCTTAAAAGCTATCAATTAGCCTTTTCTTTTTTTTTAAAAAACATCTTTATTGGAGTATAATTGCTTCACAATGGTGTGTTAATTTCTGCTTTATAACAAAGTAAATCAGTTATACATATACATATGCCCCCATATCTCTTCCCTCTTGCATATCCCTCCCCCTCCCACCCTCCCTATCCCACCCCCTAGGTGGTCACAAAGCACCAAGCTGATCTCCCTGTGCTATTCAATTAGCCTTTTCTGACTGAGGATTATTATGTTTACATTCTCCATGCTGTTGTATCTCATCTGACCTATTCTAATACTAATCTCTAAAGAAAAAAGACTTGGTAAATACTGTATCTTCTCTGTCTTCACCCATTTTATAGTGCATTTATACCACTCTGTCAATATTCTATATCCCTTTCCCCCACCAATAGTGCTGGCAATGCTGCTTTTTGTGCTGTTCACAACGTTCCCTTATAGGTTTGATTTTACAGGCCTGCTTTTTAAGGAATTTATTCACACCCACCCAACTTAATCCTGAAAATTAGGTGGTAGGAATTACTTAACAGTTCTCTACTAAAATAGCTGTAATAATACATATTTATATGTTTCGAGATAATACACATGTAGTAGTTAAAGAGATAAATGCTTATACCTAATTTGTTAACTTTTAGCAAGCCATTACAAGGAAGGGATGAACTCAGGCAAGAACTGGCCAATTTACGAGCAGACACAGAAGGAAAAAGTCTAGAAAACTGGTTGGAAAAGCCAAGTACTGCTGTACCTCAAACAGCAGATGAGGTTGGGGGTGTTCAGAACCTTTCTTTCCCATGAAGCCAAAGAAAGGGGTTGAGCCCCATGGCAGAGACGACATTTACTGCCCTCCCTCCTAAATCTATCATTTCAGGTAACTCCAAAGCAGCTGCTTTTCAAATGGGGAAGACCGTACGAGTCCAACTGGAAGTCAGAAGATCAGCCAGGGACTTCCCTGGTGGCACAGTGGTTAAGAATCTGCCTGCCAATGCAGGGGACATGGGTTCCAGCCCTGGTCCGGGAAGATCCCACATGCCACGGAGCAACTAAGCCCGTGAGCCAAAACTACTGAGCCTGCGCTCTAGAGCCCGTGAGCCACAACTACTGAAGAGCGCGCGCCTAGAGCCCGTGCTCCACAAGAGATGCCACCGCAGTGAGAAGCCTGCGCACCGCAACGAAGAGTAGCCCCCGCTCACTGCAACTAGAGAAAGCCCGCGTGCAGCAATGAAGACCCAACACAGCCAACAATAAATAAAGAAACTAAGTAAATTTATTAAAAAAAAAAAAAAAAAGAATAAAAAGAAAATCCACCAGAACTATGTACAGAAGTGGAACTTGGATGTGGTTCCTGGCACGCTGAACAAGAGTCCTATCAATTTTGAAACAAACCATAATCCTGGGAAGGAGACAGCGCGGAGGGGAGACAAATAGCTTGTGTTTTAGTTTTGAGGTCACAAGACCACAGGGAGCCACCTCGAACCTACTGGAGAAGACTTTCCATCACTGGCCTTTGAGAAACCCTGGTCTTTGAGTTGGATGCGGTAACTGGATGGGGTCTGGGGTTGTCTCCTTGGGGGAGGGTGTGTCCTCTGTGTGGACAACAGATGGCTGTGGACATGTGGGTGGCCAGGCTGCAGGCCAACTGCTAGATCAGCCCATCAGAAGTCACTTTCCTTTTCTTCAATAGTAACAGAGTACATTTCCCAGGTAGGTGGGCATCAGCTAAATTCTCACTAATGGAAAACGAGCAGAAGTGATGGGTCCCATTTCCAGGCCTGAAATTAGTGATGCATGTTAATGCTCTTTTCTCCTTTTGAAGTGTAGCCTGATGTGCCCATGACCTTGCTTTGACCACATGGATGAGGATTCATACAGCACAGGGGAGAGACAAGACAGAGAGGGAGTGGGCCAAGAATGACCCCATGAAAAGAAAAAATCACTAGGGACAGAATTCAGATCAGTGATTGGGAGTGGGGTGTGGGGGAGGACTGACCACTGAGAAGTATGAGGGAACTATTCGGAGTGGTGGGAATATTTGGTATTTTGATTGTGATGGTGGTTACACAACTATATATGTTGTCAAAACTCATAGAACTGGTCACATAAAAATGTTTAATTTTAATATAAGTTAAGCCTCAATATACTTGACTAAAAAACAAAACACAAACAAAAACAAAAAAAGAATGACCCAATGGAGAAGAGACCTCCCTTTCTAAGCTAGACTGCTCACTCCGGGGCTGTTTCATGAAACAGAAACACAGTTCTATGTTGTATAAGCCACTATATTCTTCCAATACGGTTGTCTAGTAGCTTTACTCCATGTGTGTGTGCATGTGTACCTGTATATCATATACATATAAAAATATGAACATTGCTAAATAATAGAATTAAGGTTATTTCATTTTCCAAGTTTTGTTCATCTTATTTATTCAGTAAATATGTATTAATTCTTTCAAACATACATTAATTTTACAACATGTAAAATAAGATATATATAAATCCTGTGACATTCCTTAAAATATTTCTAGCCAAAAAGTTAAAATAAATTGCTAGGATTTAAAATTAATCTTCCGGGGCTTCCCTGGTGGCGCAGTGGTTGAGAGTCTGCCTGCCGATGCAGGGGACACGGGTTCGAGCCCTGGTCCGGGAAGATCCCACATGCCGCGGAGCAACTAAGCCCGTGCGCCACAACTACTGAGCCTGCGCGTCCGGAGCCGTGCTCCGCAAAGAGAGGCCGCGACAGTGAGAGGCCCGCGCACCGCGATGAAGAGTGGCCCCCGCTCGCCACAACTGGAGAAGGCCCTCGCACAGAAACGAAGAACCAACACAGCCAAAAATAAATAAATAAATTAATTAAAAAAAAAAATCTTTAAAATTAATCTTCCAAGTTACTATATAATCATGATGACCTCCATAATCAGGATTAAGGACGGACTTATTAAATAAATGGTTTTGAAACAACTGAGTAGCCATCTGGAAAAAGAAAAAGTTAAACCTATACCTCTTAACAGGATAAACTAGAGGGTCAAGAGTTTAAATGCAACAAACAAAACCATTAAATTTCTAGGAAAAAAATGCATAGAATTCCTTCAGGTCACTGGAGTGAAGATAACCTTACCAAGACTCAAAATATAAATGTCAGGGCTTCCCTGGTGGCGCAGTGGTTAAGAATCTGCCTGCCAATGCAGGGGACACGGGTTTGAGCCCTGGACCGGGAAGATCCCACATGCTGCGGAGCAACTACGCCCGTGCGCCACAACTACTGAGCCTGCGTGTCACAACTATTGAAGCCCACGCGCCTAGAGCCCGTGCTCTGCAACAAGAGAAGCCACTGCACGGAGAAGCCCGCGCACCGCAATGAAGAGTAGCCCCCGCTCACTGCAACTAGAGAAAGCCCACGCAGCAACGAAGACCCAAAGCAGCCAAAAATAAATAAATAAATAAATAAAATAAAATAATTTTAAAAAATAAAATAAATGTCATAAAAGATTGATAATTAGTTACATAAAAATTAGAAACTTTTAGTTCCTAAAAGTTTAAGCAAAGTCAAAAGACAAATTAGGAAAAATATTTGAAACTCATTACCACAAAAGATTATTTTCCCTAATGCATAAAGGGCTCCTTAAAATTGATAAGAAACAGACCAGCAATAGAAAAATGCACCAAGATCATCAACAGACTGTGAGAACAAAAAAGAAATACAACCATAGTTAAAATATATCAAAATTTGTTTCACTCATAAGAAAAATACACAATAAAGCTGTTAGGTTGAACCATATGAAATTACTGATGGACTACCATTTCTGACCTACACAAGTAGCAATTTCACGTTGTTCAACCTACCACAATGAATTTTTTTCCCCCAATCGATCAGACTGGCAAAATTCCAAAAGCTGAGCAAAATTCCAAAACACACGCTTTCAGCAAGGCTGTGGGTAAATGCTCTCGTACAGATCCTGCTGGAAAGACGGAACCACACAGCCCTCACAGAGGGCAATGTGGCAAAACTGATCAAAATTGCCAAAATTTCAAAATAATTAATTAATTTTTGGCTTGTTGGGTCTTCATTGCTGCGCGTGGGCTTTCTCTAGTTGCAGCGAGTGGGGCCTACTCTTCGTTGCAGTGCGCGGGCTTCTCATTGCGGTGGCTTCTCTTGTTGCAGAGCTCGGGCTCTAGGCACGCGGGCTTCAGTAGTTGCAGTGCGTGAGCTTCAGTAGTTGTGGTTCGCAGGCTCTAGAGCACAGGCTCAGTAGTTGTGGCGCACGGGCTTCGTTGCTCTGCGGCCTGTGGGATCTTCCCGGACCAGGGATCGAACCCATGTCCCCTGCACTGGCAGGTGGATTCTTAATCACTGTGCCACCAGGGAAGTCCCTTCACTGCAATACTTCTAACGACTGTACTCGTATTCATGCAGCCATTCATGCAGCAAATATTTTTTGAGAATTCAGATACTGAGATTATAATGGTATGTAAAAGACAGCCATGATCCTTACGTACTCATGGGAGGTTAAACTTGGCGGAGGCAGAGAGATAATAATTTGACCATACAAAGAAATGTGCAATTACAACTGTGAAAATGCTATAAAAGACGGAAGAGCGCACAAGACTCCCTAGTCTGGGAATCAGAAAGGGCTTCCTGGAGGAAGTGATGTGAGAGAGAGAACTCAAGGATGGGAGGGCACTGACCAAGCAGAGCGGGTGCACAGAGCGCAGAGCAGGTGTTTCTGGTTCTTCCCTCTTCCAGGGCCTTCTTTTCACCAGGAGCTTGCCCTCCTCCCTCTAAACTTTCTGTAGTTATGTAGTTTTCGTAGTCATGTAATGTGAGAAACACAGTATCTTTGTTCTGACCCAAGTTTGATTCAATCCCATCACAATTCCAGACCCTCAGTCAGATGGCGTGCAACCCTCTCTGTCCTCTGAGGACACCCTGCAGAACCTCCGGGTCCCCTCCTTTCGAGGCAAACTGTATTGTAACTTTTTTCCTAAATAGAAAATCCATTTTGTACTTGCTAGTTGATGTGTTATGATACTAAAAACTTCAAAGATAAATGTGAAACATACCTTAAAAAATACAACCAGAAAATACTAGGAAGCGTATTTTATTTTTTCCCAAGTGATTTTTCTAGTTGTTTGCTTGCAGTGAGCAGCTGATTCTTCAATTCTGACTTAACTAAAAACGGAGGGGGTGAGGGCAGATTAGCGGGATCCATTGGAAAAACAAAAACAGAAACCTCCCAAGCCCTCCCGGTCGCCAACCTCCAGAGCTCTTTGCGAAACTGCTAGTCCTATCTTTGGAAGGACATTTTTCTCACCCATTTATACGGCAAGGGAAAATATCTTCCACGAAGCAAACATTTTTAAGATTTCAGCTTTTCAAATGCGTGGTACTTGTGATAAAGGGTGTTTTCAAGCCCTCTTCTTCACTTAACCTGCCAACTAACATGGGAAACCATTAGCTCAGGCTGCTACAATTAACTCAGGGCTGCTTCTTGAAAGGCTCACACAATTCCCAGCTACTTATCATGCAAACAACCTGGGAGACTCATTTTCCTTGCAAGGCAGTAGGAGGGGTAAATTACTGAGATAAGTAGATTATTGGGGAAAAAGTCACACTCAGAGGCCTTATGAAATGATTAAACCCTGGGAAATTCATCCCCCGAAATCCCTGGCCTCTGATAGTACACATTCATTACTGGCTCCTGGATAATCTACAATGAAGAACCTTCTATGGAAGCAATAAATACTCCGACTCCGCTGAATTTTCATTTAACTTTCCAAACAGTGAGTTCTTTAGTTTTGATGGGTGAGATTCACCATATATGAAGCAAAGGAAAGGAAAGGGGGATAGGTTATCAGACTTGTAAGATTTTTAAAAATTTCTAAAATAATAGAGGCAGACACTAAAGCCAATGAAATGATTACTCTAGGAAAATACGGTCTCCCTGACCTCCTTGCATTAACTTCATAAACTCCATATCGGTAGAAGTTATTTCATATTCAATTAATAGCCATGAATAGCCATGTTCACGTCTACTGTGACAAGTTACATCTTCCCTGTTGGAAGTATTCCTTCTAGCACACACTAGTCAATAACCAAGTTGACTATTATTAGTCAAGTTGATGAAGAGCCTGAAATGATGTTTCAGAAAAAATTGTCCAGGAAAGTAATGTAAATAAATGTAACCACGAGCTGGAGGCCAAAAATTAACCCTTATTGTCTGGCAGGAGGGAAAAACCAACCAACCAACAAACCGACCGGGAGCTCTGATAACCAAAATCTGAATAAGAGAACTTGGCGGTGGAGGCTGTTAGCATCAGTACTGACTTTCTGCTCCCAGCAACTGAACTGTGAAAGGCCGGTATAAGCAGGCATGACATTTCCCCTTGAGGAGCCCAGCTGCAATCAGAGGCGTTCCAAACCAGTGGAACGCCTCACTCATCTTTACTCCTGGAAACAGTCAAGGAACTATGAACTACTCTGAGTCAAGCTTCCAGTGGAATAACTTAAGAGAAGAAGCAGAAGTATTTCACCCTATTATCAATGAACAGTCATTGACTCCCAGGAACTTAGGCTCCCTCCCACCTGTCTGGAGAGATTCTGCCTGAGCCAGGGTGAGCCAGGAGGGTGACGACCAAGGAGCCCAAGGGGGCTTCTGGGGAAAGAGCAGTGGATCACAAAGCAGTGCCTTTTGTTTTTTTTTTTAAGGGAAGATCTGCTTTGTGGAATACAGTGTAACCTGTCCTTCTGTCTCAACAAGAAACCTTCAGTAAATTCTATAATTTATCAAAGTTCTTGAAGCTGTTATGCGTGTGTGACGGCTGTGCGCTTGTTTGGGGGAGGAGAGTGTAGTATGATGCGCTGGGATTAACTGTGTGTGGGCTGGTGATGGTCGGGAGGGCTGTGCCATGGTGACCTGTTCATGTGCAAGTTACAATAGGGCTACCCCCATTTTTACAGATGGAACACCTGGAGCTTGGAGAGGTTAAGTAGCTTGCCCAAGGTGTCTCAATGCTTGAGCTGGCGTTCAAATCTCCACTGTCTGATTTTGGAACCCAAAGACTAATCCTACTACACTAGACTTATCTTGAAGACAGTAGGGGAAAGAAGTACTAGTTAATATCCCAAAATTGCTATACTTCATTTATAAGAGAATGCATTGCTGGTTGTAGCAGAATTGATATTTTGAAAGAAGAGGAGTCAGTAGGGTAGTATAGACAATCCATCACCCTAGCTATTCAACAGCTGCCCGAAACTTTTATCTGCAATAGTATGACACTAGATTTCACAACAGAATTGAGACTCAAAATACACAGCAAGGAAATAACATGGGAGAGAAAAAGGAAATTTTTTCATTAAAAAAAAAAAACCTGGCAGATATATTAATGGGATGCAGCTTTTAGAAACCACAATTTGTGGTATTAACATTGAGATAGTAATCACGCTTATGGTTAAACAGAAAAAAATGTTCTTGATATGCATGTAAAGATGCACAGATATCTTGGCATCCTTTAAAACAGACTAAGGGAATGCAAACAGAGTATGGTTATTAAGAACACGGACAGTCTGAATCCCAGCTCAACCATTTACTAGCTGTGTGGCCTTGGGTGAATCACTTAACCTTTCTGTGCTTCGGTTTCTTCATCTCTAAAATGTGGACATTAAATGTCCCCATCTCCTTGGATTGTTGTGTGGATTCAATGAGTTAACATATTAAAGTGTTTGGAACAGTGCCTGGAACACGGTAAGCACTTCCTAAGCATTAACTGATATGATATTCTTGCTAATAAACATGCAGTGGGGAGCCTATACCAGCTGGGCACATTTTCAAGGTTATCGTAAGAGACAATAAACGTACAGGTAGGTCTAAAGGGAGAGAAACTGAGCGCTGGTAAGAGTGTAGTCGAAATGAATACCCGTTGGGTTGAGGCTTCCAGGGAAAGGAAGCCTCCCCTCTCTTGTCAGAACAGAGAGGGTTGGTGAGACTGAAGGTCACTCTGGGGTCAGAGGGCAGGTCTGAGTGGAGTGGGAAAGTGGGATAAGAGGAGGCTGGAGTCAGACAGAGGAACTTTTAGAGGTGATTCAGCTCCAGATATGTGGACGCTGTGCTGTAGCCGTGGAGACGGAGAAAGCATGAAGCTAGAATGTTGGATGGATCACCAAGGCAGAGTCTTTCATCCCCTCTCAGGATGGCAGGAAGCAGAGTGAGAGAGAACTGGGAATCGAGCATCCAAATCCTCAAGGAACAAGGGTGGGTGACTGGAAAGTCCAAGCACATCACATCAGTGGGGTTTCAGTTGTTGATGACAACATCCACTCAAGCTAGGTTAGGCAAAGGGGGATTTTTTAAAAAAGGGTCCTGGGGAGCTTAGCAAATCTTCAGCACAACCAGAACCAACAGAGCCAAGCACACAAGGGGACAGCTGGGGACCACTGTGGCAGTGGCCTGCCACGTGACACACAGGACAACAGGAACTGGTGCTACAACCTTTGCTGAGCTCCCCCGGCAACAGCCAAACGCTCCCAACCCCTGCGCCCACCAGAAGACCTGGTCTCCCTGTGCTTTGCTGACACCTCACGGTGGTCACTGCTATCTCCACGTCTTCTCAGGTGGAAGCCAGACCACGTGTGGAATCTCTGAGAAATGTACCTTTTAACTTTCCAACCTCTGTAATTCAGGGAGGGAAGTTAGGAGGGGGCTGAAGTGGGTGGTGAGGAAGCCAATCAAAACTATCTGCCGGAGGTGGCAGCGAGGAGGCTGGAAAGGAGATGCTGACTTGACTTGGCGTGGACCTCCTGGGTGGAATAATAGGAGGACCAGGGAGCAGGGGCGGGAGGGCTGTATCTTTATGGTTCTGAGACGTGAAGCTGGTGGAAGAACAAAGACCCTCAACTGAACAAGGTGTGGTCAGAGGAAATCTATGCTTCAATTAAGAAGCAATGTTCTAGGGAAGGGATATTACTTCATGATGACATTTTACGACCATCTTTGAAATTCTGGCTCCAGTCGAATTTCTCCTTGTACTCTGGACTCATCTGAGTAACTCCCTCTCCTCCCCTTTGTCTCCATTGTCTAAATCTGTTGTCTTTCAATGAGTCATTTTTCAATGAGCCTGTTTTAACTTCCTTTACATGCCCACGTGCAGGAAGTAATCTCTCTAGCTTTTACTTTAAATTCCTGTGACATTTTACTTGTATTCCTCTTATAACATTTATCTCATTTTGCCGTGTATTAAAGAGTTAACGTAGATATGTGTCTTATCTCCTCTACTGAACTATTTAGATCCATGTCTTAGCTCTCCTTGAGGCAGGGTATGCATCTGATGAACTTCTAGTACAGTTCCTTACACTCTAAAAATCTTTGATGAATGAAGAATGAATGAGCTATCACATGCCCTTCACTGTATCATTTGATGATTCCCAATTTCTATGAGGAAAAGGATTGCCGGGTTTGATCCTGGCAAGCCTTTGAGGATCGTTTTGACCAAAATGCAAAACATCTAAAGATGCCCATAATTCTGGGCCTTGCTCTACCTAAACTATGGGCTTCCCACTAGATTATGAGATTGGGAATATATGTTTTACATCTTTATATACCCCATAACCCCTACTGTAGTACACACTCAAAGAATGGCTTGCTGACCTAAGTCCCAGATGTGGATGGGCCCTGAACTTTATCTTACTCGGGATGTCTACCTACTAATCTCTGTCTGATATATTTGGGCAGGTGAATAGTAATAACAGATATCAGATCGGATTTACTCTGGAGGAGATATTGTTTAAGAGGAGAGGCATAAGAGAGGCACAGCTCCACCACAATGAAGAGGAATGGAGAGGAACCACTGGTGAAAGAGAGCTTTCCACAAATTTCTGGATGACAGAAGACAAATGGGGAAGGGCTAACTACTCAAACTGAGGAGGAAGCAGTGGCTTAGAAAACATGAGGAGGCGGCAGAACTGAAGAGGGTGCCAACTTGTTAAGCACAACTCCTGGGAGGCTCCAGGCAGAGAAACAGCAAGCAAGAGAGTGAGAAACGGAACTGAAGACAGGACCCACTGAAGATCTTTATATGGACCCTCCCACTTACCAAGTGACAAAACCACCAGCAGCCAAGTGTTTTCACCTACATAAAAAAAAGTGGAGTGTTTTCTCGAAAGAAATCAAGCAAACGCTCTCTGGGGCACCAGAGCTGCTAGTGTGGGTGCTGCTGTCCTAGAGTAGAGTCCTCTGCTTTTTGGCATATTGTGGGGGGTTGGGGGGTCCCCAGCAACCTGGCTCTGAGGCCTATCAGTCAACCAGATCCATCCATTTACATAGAGCTTCCCAGCAGCCTTTCTACTTCCAGATTCATACAAACTCATCCCCAAGACTCATCAAGCATCTAAGCAAAGCCCACAGCATGACAAAGAAAGCACAGATAAACAGAAAAACTGACTCGAGAGGATACAGAGATAATTCTGATAAAAGAAGAGAACTTAAAAATGAAACACAACATGATGAAAGACTCTAGTTAGTATTCTTGAAGAGATTTGGGGGAAATATTGCACCCATAAAAACAAGAACAGAATCCAACAAAAAAGGAACAATCAAGAAAGAGCTTTTACAAATTAAAAGACCCATAACCAGATGCACTGTTCTGTTAGCAACAGTAAAAGAAAGACCTTAAAAGCTTCCAGAGTAATAAACACTATGTCAATGACAAGATAAATAAAAGCAGGTCATAAACAAAGGAACAAGAATAGACTAGGTGGACTTCTCCTCAGCAACAGTGGGTATTACTAGATGTTAAAGTGAATTCTCAAGTAATTTAGAATTTAGAATTGTACACCCAGACAAGCTACCAATTGAGCATGAAGATGGAATAAAGCATTTTTACACATGAGAATTTATAAGGCATACTATTTTTGCCCCTTTTCTTAGAAAGTTGAGGATGTTGTTCAGCAAAATGAGGGCTAAAATTTTCGAGAGAGAGAGATCAGAGAAACAGTATAAGAACACAGAATAACAGCAAATAGAAATACCATGATGGCAAACAGTGCAAAAAGCCCAGAAAAAAACCAAAACAAAACAAAAATAACTTAGCTTAGATTAAAGCAGAAAGGGGGTCTAGAAGGAAAACCTCCAGGAAAAACAACAAACAAAAAGCAAACAACAAACCAAAAGACAGATAAACAAAAACCTTGAGAGATTATCTGGTGAATTTTCCATTGTGGAAATTAGTATTGTGAGGCATTTTAAAGAGATGTTGATATATTGGGAAGAATTATCCGCAAGTGCATTGAAAAGTGAACAAAAGAAAAAAGGGAAATTACCAATTATCTGGGAAATCAAAAAGTTACATATAAAACAGAAAATAGAGCAGTGGCATACCACTTGATTCAGCAGTAAACACTACTTACAGAGTCATAATCCTATCCAGATTGGAACAGGAAGCCTGAGGGCTTGAGGATGTAGGTTTCCAGGAAAAAAGGGAGATTCAGTTTAGAAAAACTTCAAGACAAATTAAAGGGAAAGAATGTAAGGAAAAAAGAAAAGGCAATTAGAAACTCCAGGAAATATGAAGGGCAGTATTAATTTTGTTTGGTGTAGGTAAGAAGAAATTTAGAATAAGCAATTAAAACAGGAAGTTTGTGGGCTTTTAGAAGAATGGATTCAAAAGATATCAGGGGTATGGTGAAAAAGACATGCTTCTTCTCCTGACAAGAAAAAAGAAAAAGCAATCAGAAGAATTACAAAAATAACCAGAAAAAAAAAATCTGAAAAAAAATTTTAGCAAGTCAAAGTGTGGCATGGTTTTAAAGCAATGATGGAATGTCAGAAAAAAGAACAGACTTGAACTTTCTCCTTTGACTAACACATGGATTATAAGTTAGGAATTACAGAGATGGAAATATAATCAACTACAGTGCACTTCTTGGTTTTTCAGTGTACAGTATTCATACAGATATAATAATCTGAAAGCTACTTACTGGCTTTTAACTTGGAAACAACCTAAAACCACAGTTTAGAAATCTTAATTGTGGTCAAAATGGAATGTAAATTATCAACACCTGACAGAAGTGAAGGGCCGTGAGATGAGAAGAGGTCGAAAAAAGGTGAGACAAACATACTGCCTATGATCAGTGGAACTGGAAATGGAGATGTAAGTACATTACTGAAAGTTACAACAGTAATACACAGAGGAATTAAAACAGTGATATTAGAAACAGAGAGGTGAGTATAGAGTGAGTGAAACCCTACATATCAGATCAGGAAATCAATAGGTAATGTCTGAAATTTAGAAATAAAAAATGGTGTGTATCAATACATCATTTAGTAATATGCAAGTAATCACCTGAAGAAGGACAAGCAAAAACGGTTCAGAGTGACTGACTCGAGATCAGGAGATAAGAATGGACGAATCAGGACACTGTTTCTTTGTTTTGTTTTTTTTTTTTAACTGTGTACATGCACTACTTAATTCTTTTAAAGTAATTATTTACTCTGGAACCTGAATATTTTGGCTCATGGCTGCTAAGAAATTAACCTTTGACATGTACTACTGGATACACTTAATTCTACTAGTTTCTGTCTGGGTATCCAGACATTGGCTAGCAGTACACAAGTCCTGGGCTGTGGAGGGTGGTGGAGGGCGGGGGAACAGAACACAGATGGCATCCCACAGGGCATGATGTAAAGGAGGTAGGAAGTATAAACTGTGGATTACTGGTTATCTTAGGGAATTTCGAGTCATTACAAAGAGGAAGATCTCCCCCAGCCTTACTGCCGGAATAACCCTGGGTCTTACCAGACTTCCAATGCTCCTGCTGGACAGAATAAGTAAAATGTCTTATATTTCCCTTTTGAAAGCACTAGGGAACAGCTCAAGGATTTGCACAGCAGAATGAAAGAGGAGCTGTCACGGAGTTCCTTAGGACTCACAGCTTGAAAGGAAAGAGGAGGCCCACAGGGGGCCTTCGGACCATGCCCAGCAGGGGCGAGTGAGCACTTCCACAGCCCAGGGGGTGGGACCACAGCTCTTAAAGCCACAGATCTCCTCTGTAGGCACAGAGACCCTCACAGCGGGAATCCATTCACACCAGTCACCCTTGGAGACTGCTATTTATGCTAAAGAAATTTATCCCACTCCATTGTATGTTTCTTGTCCAGAGCTCTCTTGGATCCCTTGTTTACGGCCTTCGCCCCATATTGTGAGCGGAGGAATGGACAGGCCATTTGAGAGGGCAGGGATGGCTAATGATGGGTCTGTTAGCTCTGCAGTCTTTCCTTTGTGAACCAAACGCAATTTGGGTGCATTTGCTTTAAAAAAAAAAAAAAAAAAAAAAAAGCAAAATCCCATTTGAGGTTGAAGAAATGTTAGCTGTGTTCCATTCCTTTTACTGGGGGTGGGGGGGGGAACCACTGGAAGAAACTCAAAACTTTATACTATTTATTTATAATCCATCCTTTTGGTTGGTTGAAATACACAGCCAATTATCTCAGGTATAGGTGCAAATGTCGCAGCTGCAGTGCCCTAAGATTGGGAGGATCTTAAAAAAATAGGGGGCCTTTTCATCACTAGAGAGATGCTAATTTTTATCTCCCGGAAAGTAAGGGGAAGCCCCTTCTGAAATGTTTTCTTTTGAGGCAGAACTTAAACATATGCTACCGCTTTCATGAATCCTGTGAGCCAAATCCTTATAAATCCTTTGAGTTGACAGATCAATTATTCCTTCTAACAGCTAATGAACTAATAATCCTTGGAAATTTCTCCTTCCCTGGATTTAAAATAGAAAAAAAAACCTTTAAGGGAGAAAAAAAATCAATTAAAGACTACATAGCAATAAAAAACAAATTCATAATAGCTTTTTAAAGAGAGCTATATTTTGTTTGAGAGCTATGATTTTTAAATTAAAAACACGTCAAATAATCTTGTATTTTTATAAACATGATAAATATTCTTTTTTTAAAAAAATGCCTTAATCTCACATTGTGTCCAGGGAAGGGAACTGAGAAAGGGGTAGAAAAAAACAGAAAAGGAGAAATAGACAGTGGAGGAGACAGCAATAAGCACGGTGGGATAGACCCCGCTCTGTGGAAGGCACTGCGGCAGGCTCTCCAGGAACCAGGCGGGGAAAGGACACACACACAACGCTGGAGAGAAAGGGAGAAGGCCGAGGAAGCTGGGAGAGACCGTGTTCATCAGGACTGTGAACACGGGAAGCCTGCCCCGAGTATTTTACGGACACACGGGGCACTGGGGCGGTACCGGTAGGAGCTGGCAGGTAGTACAGGCTGGGCATTCAAAAGGTTGGACCCAAGGGGGACACCGAGGGCCAGAGCAGGTGGCAGAATGGGAGAGGGAAGAGTGGGAGTGCACGTGGGCCCTGGAGGGAGCGCTGATCCCAAGAATGAGACGTCTACTGGGCAAGCAGGGCAGAGAGGCGTCAACCCTGCCTTGTGAAAGGAGGTCAAGGATTTTCATAGATGAGAAAACTGAAGCCCTGGGAAGCTGAGTCAATGACTTGCTCAAGGTCCTATGGCATCAATCTCTCTCTCTCTCTCTCTCTCTCTCACACACACACACACACACACACACACACACACACACACACACACACAGATGTACTTGTATGTAAAAGAAAGCCTGGGTGTGTTTGTTTTAATTAAGCAACTGGTGCACAGTGGTGGTCTGGCTACTGGCTGGTGAGCACTGCTCTTCTTCCTTCCTATAAATGCAGTTCTTGAAAGTGAAAAACTAAATTTTATGTTACGTTGAGTGAGTGGTCTTTTTTCCACATGAACAATTCTGGAGACGATGCCCCAAGGGCATACATTCCAGGGAATGCCACACAGCTCTCCACTTGGTAAGCTCCTGGTACACAGTGTGACACGGTATAGAGAAAGGGGAACTTAAGAGTCAGAAGACCTGGGCTGGAAACACAGCTCCATTGTTATCCAGCCCCATCTGCTCTAACTGGAAAATGGGGGAAATCATAATCACACCTCAAGCTGTGGGTAGGAAATAAAATGAAATAACACCGACTAATCAGAATCCGTTTACAAAACCTTAACAAGGGCCCCAAGACCCAACTGTGGACCCATGGCCCTGTTCATGTAAAGCCACCTGAGCAGTGACACAGGGTCTCATGTTTAGAAGGGCCCCCGTGCTGTCCCCATCTTGATATTCTTAATAATCTCTAAACAAGGGGCCCTGCATTTTCATTTCTCACTGGACCCCACAGATTCCACAGCTTGTCTTGGGTAAAGCTCCATGGATCAATGAGAGGAGTCTAGGAGAAGACGTCCATCTTTGGCAAATAACTCCCAGTGGAGCTGGAAGTTTGTAGTGGATACAAAGTTAGTTTCTCAGCTGCTCAGCATCTGAACACTTCTTTTTTGTTCTTTTTTTAAAAAAACAAACAAACAAACAAACAAACAAGGGACGAATTCTTAGGTATATGAGTCTTGGTAGGAGGCGAGGCCAGAAGGGCCAAGCGTTGGCACTGCCCTGCCTGAGAGCACCCGTGCACAGCCAGGCTCATTCTGGTAGTGGTGGCCGCAACATCGACACCCCAGGGGCATCGGAGGCAGCCCTCCTAGCTACAGCCTCTGCTGGCCAGCACCAGCTGGGCTAGCTAATGGGGAGCCGTCCAGCAGTTGCGGCAATGAGATCTTCTACTAGATGGTTCTGTGGCGGGACTGTGGGGATGGTTCCAGCCACTTGTGGTTTCTCCCCATGTTCTTGCCTGATTTTTCAGCCTTCTCCGTGATTGAGTTTTCAGACGACTCAATATCCTTTTTTCATAAATTCCTTTTGTACTGCAGTAATCAGAGATGGTTTCCGTTGCTCATAACCAAGGGCTTTTTCTGTTATAGAGCTAGACTCCGTCATGGAGCATATCCCGATGCTCCCGCAGCTGACAGAGCAAATGAGTCCTGTGTCCCAAGGCAAAGCCTGTGGGAACACGTGCCCCTGGTGGTGGCAGGAGTGCTGGGGCCTGCCCACATGGAAGGGACCTTGCAGGTCACGTGGTCCACACTCCTTCTGAAAGCAGGGATCCTTTCAGAATGATTCAGGGTCAAAATAAGATGCAAATAAAGATGCCCCTGATAACCAGAGGAGGTTATCACGTTTCCATGCTAAGCAGGAAGCCTTTATCACGGGGTGACAAACCTCGAGACTGGCCACCCCCCCTACCTTTCCAGGCCAGTGGTCCTCTTGGGGCTTGCTAGGATATCCCTAACTGTCGTCAAATTGTCAGCGACGGAGTTCAGGGAAATTCCATATCACTCATGGCCAGAAGATGAAATGTCATTCGTTCAGAGTATGTAATTAAGATGGCAGCTGAGTTCCTAAAGGAGTTCTGGAGCAAGACGGGCCTAAAGTGCTCTGGGATTCTGAACACCAAGGACCACATTCGAAAGACCCCATACAAACATTACGGCCGCAGGAAAAAAAACAGAAGCGTTGAACATGGTGATGCTGCTTCTGGCATGCGAGTCAAGGATGCTCCGGGACATTCCCCCCCCCCACTTTTACAGGTGTGTTCTATCAATGGCGACAATATTCTACATTTTGCCAAGGGTTGGGAGAGGAGGCGTAAAGAAAGCTCTAACAAGCTTATTTCCCAACACTTGACCTGAACTCCTGGCTGCAACAAAATCACGTGATTGTTGGCACTACAGCTCTATTTCTACAGTGCCACTTGGCTGTCTGGGTGATTTTCCAGTCACCGGGTGAGTGACACTGGTTCCAGGACAGGGCCATTAGTCTGCAACAGCAGAAAGACCCAATTATGAGGAGCCTCGCTAGAAAGGCCGAGATGCAGCCCACCCAGCTCTGTGCGAACAGCGGGCATGGGAGCACGGGCAGAGGGGCTGCAGTGACAGAGACGTGGGGAACATGCAGAGCCACTCATCAGACCACTCAGGTCATCGCAAAGTGGGTGTCGGGGCAGGACACCTAATGCCAGAGTCATGAGGAGGGTCCCTCCCATCACAGCCAAGCAAGTGGCAACTGGACAGAGTTGGCCAAAGGCTGCCAGCTGTCACAGATCAGGAGAGGCAGAGATGGACGAATAAGGCAGTTATCATGCATTTGGGAGAGAAGAGACCGGCTCTCATCAAGTCGATAAGGTGCGGGACGGCGAGGAGGACAGAGGGTCCAGGCAGACAAGGGCCAGGGCTGGGGTTACTGAGAGCAGCAAAGCCCCCAGTGGTGCCCGCTCCTGCCACAGAGGGCGCAGCGGCCACGTTCCAGGGGAAGGTGAAGGTCTGCAGGGCCCTGCTCAGAGGGAAGAGGAGGGCGGAGGTGCAGGTACCCTGGGAGGTCCCGACAGCTTCAAAGGGAAAGGGAGGAGACGGGCAGGGAGAGAGAAACAGGAGGGAGAGCCGCTCGGCAGGCCTTCCAGGGTGAGGAAAGTACTCATACCCGGGGCTTTATTTGAATTGATCACCTCTTATTAGTGTCTTTTGAAATGCGAATTAGCTGATTAACCACTGCTCACAGCCTTCCCACTGCTCTTTATCCTGCAGCATTCAGCAACTTTGTTCTAAATAGGGTCAGCCACAGTAGCCCACCAGGGGGAAATTATTCTCAAGGTTACGAGAACAGCGGACCAGGCCGACTTTCTCCCGGGGCTGGGCGGAAGCAAGCCGGGGAGAGGTGGTGCCCGAAAGCCGGGCTCTCGCCAGACCGGGTTTACAGACCCAGCGCTCGTTCCCAGGACGCCGTCTGCCTCCCGCGTTCGCCCTCCAGCCCGTCGTCGGGCCTCCAGCCACCTGTCTGCTCACGAGATTCACCCTGTAAGAGGCTCGTTCGGTCCAGGCCCCCAAGGGACGCCCGCGCACTCGCAGGGCAACAAGGGATGGCCTCTGGCAGAGCCCCGTCCCCACTCGCTCCAGCCTCCAGTTTGGCAACACGACACAAAGGCGGCGTGGCGTGTATACACTTTCCAGGCTGAGCCCCTATTCAGAGGGGGCTGCAGCTTGCGCGTAATGGGCCCCCTGCAGACAAAGCCAGCAAGTTTCTTAATTAAGCCCAAGTGAAAGACAGATCCCGCTCACATCTTCAGAGAACCTTCCTTCGGAACTTCAAAAACACCCTGCGCTGCCTATCAAATCAGGGCGCGAATAACTGGAGAACCATTTTTTCCTCTCTTTAAATATAGAAAGCCGAGCCTCCGGAGCCCACTCTCTGGCCCCTCTCACTTTCCCTGCAATTTTAGACAGGCCTCTGGTTTATAAGACAGGAAACAAAGGGACTTCTTGTGTGGAGGAGAAGCCCTCCGAGGGTCTGCATTTCATTCGGCCTTCCCCCAAGCGCTGCTGTCTAAAGAGCCCCTTTAGCTGGTTTCGTCTCATTAACATTTCCATGAGGTATCAAAGGAAGAGCTGCAAAACCAGCCCCGGTACAGACAGCAGGGAGGACGAGTCCGGGGATCGAGTGATACTAAAAAATTAATTATTAGCTCACTGCCTTTGCAAAAATGCGATTTTCACAGCCCTCCCCGCTCCCCACTTTCTAGCCTAGCCTCAGCAGCCCTCTCTCAGACAGATTCTTCTGTTTTCTGGGCTGTGCTGTGATAATGTTCTCTGCAAACAGCAACCCATTATTCGGCGGCAGTAAGTCACCGGGAGTAGGAATGGCTTTAATTTTTTCCCCCTGGTAGCAGCTGCCCGGGGTGGGTGAGTGAGGTGGCCGCAATAATGCAGCTGGGATGAATGCGTAAAGCAGCACCGAGGCTGGGTGTCCTGCGGGGAAAATGAGACTCAAAAATAAAAGTGCGTTTTTGTGGCAACAAGCTAATCAATGAGTTTGCTGTTCCCAAAATTGCTCGCTCAGCTCCGCATTTGCATCCCGGACGCTCTTGTCCCCAACGAGTCCCGTGCACCTGACTAGCTTGTAAAAATGTCACCTTACCGTTAAAGTGCTAAACACGCCCTGTGTTTCCTCTCCTGTTTTCCTCTCCACGCCTGTTTTCTTCTCCCTACGCCGCCCCCCCTCCCCCCCGCCCCTTGCCTTTTTCCTTCTGCAATTCTTTGCTCTCTCATTAGAAATGCCCGGCAACGTCTGGCAGACAAAGACACTACAAACAAAGTGTATGGCAAGGGGGAAAAAAAATTAAAAAGGAAAAAAAGTGCAGAGGAATTCTTCATTCACTGATCTCTCGAATACATTAATATCTGAAACTGTTGGCACAGCCTGAAATACTTGGGCAGCTAACAATGCGAGCAAGGATTCGAAGTCTGGGATCTTCAAATAAACCCCAGCGCTGTCATGGCCACCAGGAAGGAGAATAATGGCCATATTAGCTGACCTTCATTTTGTTGTTGCTTCAGAACCTGACTGCTGGACCTCTGTTTGCTTGTTACTAGGATTTCTTGGCTGAAAAATTTTAGCATTTCCCAGGCAATACAAGAGCCAGTTTATTAGGTAAATAAACCAGGCCTTAAGCAGTCTTTTCTGCTTCATAATGGGAATAGAGTGAATTGGAATACGGGTTAGGCTGGAGTCGGAGAATGAGAATCAGAGATCGCATCATTTTTCCTTCATCCAAGGCACCAATGGACAATGAAGGACCGATTTTACACATCGTCATCTCAAGGTGCTGGCTTTGGTTAACTTAACCAGAATCATCCACGAACGGAAGAGGATAAGGCTCACAAAAGGGAAGAACAAAAACAGCAGCTTTCTTCTGCTAGCGATCTATTACAGATCTCCAAAGACATTTCACTTGCTCACGTTGATGAGGAACTGGAGACAATTTTATGACACATTCAAACGGAGCTAATGGTACTGGATTTCATTCCTCTGTCATAATTACCTAAAACGCACTTGTGTTGTCCAAACCACTCTCTGGTGACAATCTTAATGCTGCTAATAAAATCAGTAATGCAGAACTGGATCCTTTTTCAGAGCCTTTAGATCCAGAGGGACTTCTGGCTGTCTAGACTATCACAAATGGTAGTTATTACATTTATGTGTCTGTTGACTGTTTACTGTCTCTCCTCCCCACACACCCCCCCCAGGCCCACTACAAATGCAACATAAGCTCCCGGAGGAAAGGACTACCGTCCTATCCTGTCTCACCCAGCACAGCACCCAGAATCCAAGACTCGCTTGCCGAATGAGGTGATATTATTTTTTGCCTGCCTTTGGGAAAATACACCATATCTTTAAAAGCTTTCAGCTGCCACTCCCCAAAGGAATGAGATGCAAAACTTCCTAAGGGCAGCATTTCTCCACTGAGAATGAATATAAGAGTTTGTTTTCCTGTGGTTCCCAAATTCCAAATTAAAATGTATCTTATAATACATACAAGTGCATGATAATATATAATAATATAAGTGCTAGAAATCTTTACTCTTGCTTAAAGCAGGAGGTCATGTAAAAAGATAATACACACAGTTTTTCAAAAAGTTATACAGCCATCAGAGTTGTTTTGGAAACTATGTAAAGACAGGGAAATTTTTCAGACTCCGGGAAGTGAAAAGCAAGTTACATGGTATGTAAAATATAATCCCAAATGGGTTAAAAAAGTAATACATGTAGACATATTACATGTATGCACAGAAAAATGACTGGAAAGATATACCCAAAATGTTAATAGTGATGGTTTGTAGGTGGTGGGTTTTTATTTTGTTTAGTGTTCTCTATTTTACCATTTTGCTACAGTAAATCTATTAAAGTTAAAATCAGAAAAAAACCTTCAATAAGCATTTTTTAAAAGGAAATATATTAGTAAATGAGCTAAATCTGCCTGAAGAGTTTTGAAAAATAAGTTATAAATTAATATAGCAGGCACCCAATTGGTGTGTCTTAACACACACCCACACACACACGCTCCCTAGATATACATGCCTAGAGCTATACAGAAACATTGTGTGTGTGTGTGTGTGTGTGTGTGTGTGTGTGTGTGTGTGTGTGTGTGTGTGTTGGGCGGAGGGCTGTGGTTATTTATTTTTGAGTTTATTGAGACAAAATTGCTATAGGAGTCTGGAAGAACTTCTCTCTCTCAGCTGGAAGCAAACTGGTGTCACATTTCTGGGTTTTAAAAGAGATTATATTCAAGGATGCTCAATTACTTTGAATAGGTGTGACATTCCAGGCTGATGGGTATTCATACCTGTCAACAGCTGTGCATTAGCATTTCAAAACCCTTCTAACTTGTTCAGTACGAGGATTCAGCACCTTGCAGAAAAGCAAAGGCTGAGTGCAAACCAGGGTGAAAACCCTTTTCTGTTAGGGAGTGGTAACCAAAAGGGATGTTAAAGACCCAGCTGCCAAAAAAGACTTGGTCCTACAGGTCCCACACTACCACGTCAGGAAGTAGGAAGAACACTGCTTTAAATGTCTAATTGGGCACTTAGAGGGGCAGGGACCATACCCGGTGCGAAGAGCGTGAGGGCGAAATGGGACATTTGATAATATTTGCTCATCAAGGTTTTCCCCCTTCAGCATCACTTGTTTGTTCATTTCCACTCATTCCTACAACGGGAGGCAGGGAGATGAATCCAGAACAATGAAATGTCTAATTCAAACCAGGCACCCCCCTGCCATCCTTCTTTCATTCAATAAATATTAGGTTGGCCAAAAACTTCGTATGGGTTTTTTTCTGTAACATCTTGCAAAAACCCAAATGAACTTTTGGGCCAACCCAATACTTATGAAGGGCCCACCATGCCACGCACTGTGCTGAATGATGGTTTTCCTTCTATACTGTAGATTCTCTGAGCCCAGGCACCAGGTCTGTTTTGTATCTTGGGTACCTTGCACAGTGTAGAGTACAGAACAGATGCCCCTTCCTGAACGAACGGACGAACGAGAGAACAAACGACACAACCCCTGCTCTCTCAGGCAGCTAAGTGTCCGGAGGAGGGACACAGTGGGTACGAGATTGAGGACGAGCACGTGGTGGGTGTCCATCATAACCCAGACCTGGGGAGTCAGGGAAGACTTTCTAGTCGCACGGGTTCTCAACTTGAACGTTAGAATCCCCTGGAAAACTTGAAAATCCCAATGTTCTATATTCCAGAGCAATTAAATCAGAATTTATAGGGAAGGCGAACCCAGGCATTGGGAGATTTTAAACTCTCCAGATGATTCTGATGTGTAGCTGAGTCAGGAACTGCTGTTCTAGACCCGTCCTGCTCAGTGCGCGGTCCTTGGAGAAGCAGCGTCCACATCTCCTGGGAGTGAGTTAGACATGCAGAATCTTGAGCCCTTCTCCATACCCACGGAGTCAGAATCTGCATTTTCAGGAGATCCCCAGGGGCTACGTATGAGCTGCTCTGGAGGATGTGCCATCAACACTGAATGCTGAAGGCCTAACAAGCTAGCAAAGGGAAATGAGGAATAGGAAGGAGCAAGTATTCTGTGGGGGGAGAGAGTGCGCGCGCATGTGTGCGCGCACGTGCACGTGTGCTTGGGGCGGGGGCGGGAGCACTGTGGTTGAAGGCCTGGGACCAGATCTGCTAGGCCACGAAATCATGCTCTGGAGTCTGGACTTTATCCTGAAGGCCCAGGTGCCACTGAAGGGTCATAAGCTGGGGGGAGACTTGATCAGATTCCCCTGAAGACCCACTGCTCTCCCCGCCTCAGTGCTCCATCCATTCTACTCCCTTAGCCTGAAGTTCCTTACTCACTGCAAATCATCAGAATCCCACCCATCTTGTCTGCACTAACCCAAATGCCTTCCAGGCACCGAGGCTGGAAATGAGCTCTCTCTCCACCCTTATCTTCTACAGCACCATGGATGAACCAGCATTTGGCCCTTATCACAGCTGCTGTTTCTGCAGTTCTATTTTGTCTACTGTCTTATCTCTTCCATTGTACTCGTAGACCAAAGCTTTTCAAAGAACAGTTCCCAAGGACCACCTATTTCAGGACATCGGAGGTGAGAATCGGGGTATAAGACTACGGTCTCCTTGAGATCCGGGGCCATCTCAGGAATCCTAGCACCTGACTCTGCACCTCTGCGTACAACCTTGGCATGCCACGAGTCAGGAGGATGAGTAAATGAAGCGTCTTCACTTCCCCTGTCTGCTGGTTCACGATTAAACAACAAACCGAGAAAACTTACTGGAACTTAATTAAATACAGTAGAAAAGTACCCCTTCATTCCTGATTTGTACTCATTCTATTGGTCAGTGCTCAGAGGGGCTTTTTCCCCAAAGGCCAGGAATGTGTCTGGGTTCTCTCATCATGGATCTAAGAGAGACAAGACTGGAATCAAAGTTCCCCACAGAAGTGACATAAGGAGTGTTAAGAGAGATTATGTATCTTTGAGAGCACTGTGGAAACTTCTTCCTCTTATTAACTTTTTAAATTGGGCATTTAGGAACTAAGAAACGCTAATCACATTCTCTCTTGTACTACTGTGGTTGTAAGGTTTCTTTATCTCTCCCACTAGACTTCAAGCAACTTGCAGGCCGGACTGTGGCCGATACATCTCGGGGTCCTCCCTGCAGCTCAGCATCGCTGAAGGGACTCAATAAAAACGTGACAGACGGGTGAAAGATGACTATGTCACAGGAGCCCAAATGCAATAAATCATGGTTCATTTGGAATCTGCACCTGTGTGGGAATTCTCCGAACACCTGCCGAGGCCGGCTACTCCTGTTTTCTCAGCCTATGAATCCGGGCAGCTGCTTCATCCCCGCCTGCGACCTTCCCTCATTCATCTAACCTGGAAAGGGCTGTGACCCGCCCCAGCATACCGACAGAATAACGCCACTACACAGACCTGGCTCCTTCAAGGTCGATCTGGAAAAATTCCATTTAAAACTTTGTTGCACTGGAATATTTTCAAAAAATGAACATAACCAGGAGCTCTTAAAGGCATCGGGTTACGTTAATTAACAGAAATGTTATATTACTAAATTCATCTGTAAAAGAAAAGAGTGAAACCACTGTCATATTTTTCTCCTATCATTTAAATCCCAAGTTCAATGAACATTCAATCCCTAATTTCCCAGAAAATCTCCTTTTACAGATCCCAATTCCTAATTTCCCAGAAAATCTCCTTTACAGATCCCAAAGCCATCCCGAAAAGCAGAACTGTCAACTCCATTTTGTATTTGTACACAGAATGTATTACTGTTTCATAACCATTTTGCACGTGAAATAGTCTTTAAATTGTCATTTTAAGGGATTATGTTCCCCTGGTAGGCACCACCTTTAAAGCATGATGTGAAAAACGTTAATTAAGCAATTTCACATGGAAAATCGGGGCTTCTGGCTTTCCTTAAAAAATCAAGGTGGGGGCTTCCCTGGTGGCACAGTGGTTGAGAATCTGCCTGCCAATGCAGGGGACACGGGTTCGGGCCCTGGTCTGGGAGGATCCCACATGCTGCGGAGGGACTGGGCCCGTGAGCCACAACTACTGAGCCTGCGCTCTAGAGCCCACAAGTCACAACTACTGAGCCCGCAGGCCACAACTACTGAAGCCCGCACGCCTAGAGCCCCTGCTCCGCAACAAGAGAAGCCACCGCAACGAGAAGCCCGCACACCGCATCAGGAAGGGTAGCCCCCGCTCACCGCAACTAGAGAAAGCCTGCACGCAGCAACGAAGACCCAACGCAGCCCAAAACAAACAAACAAAACAAAACATGCGTGCCCTAAAGGGGAAATAGAGTATTAGCTATAATCAGACCCAAGTCTTCAGTGGAGCTGGGGGAAGACGCTTGGAAGGAGGACAGCAGCCGAGGGACGGCCACCAGCGCAAGTGCTCAGAGGCAGAAACCGACAAGCGGGGCCTAGAGAAGGGGAGGCAACTGGTTTGGCTGGAGTGGATGGTTCCCAAGGGGAACAGGAAGAAGGCGCCGACGACACAAAGGGCAGACAGACTGCGGAGGGCCCGAGGTCCAGTGCCGAGGACGGCGTGCTATGTTCTTGGGGCAGGCTGGAGCTCTGGAAGGTTTCCTACCAAGGGCCTGGCAAAAACGAGAGCAGTGTTTCAGAGTGATCAAGTGGGTAGTCGAGTTTAAGCCGCACAGGAGAGAGGTGAGACCAGAGGCGGGGACGCTGGGGGCCCTACGCAGGAAGGTACAGCGGCAGCAGCTCGGCCTGCAGGCGAGCAGTGATGGTGAGAACGCAGAAGGGGGAGACCGAGCACGTGAGAAAGGCCGCGGCCTGGGGAGCAGACAGCCCGGAGGAAGAGGAAGGGCTCAGATAGGAAAGCGACTGTCCACGTGAGCCGCTGAAGAGCAGTGGTGCCGGATACAAGCACTGGAGAGAGGTCGGCTCTTTGTTTTGGTGTCAAGTGTATCTAAGTGTGTGTGTGGTGTGTGTTGTAGGTGGTGGGTGCGAGGTCGTAAATTATGAGTGTGGCCTGAGACATGTGAAGTGCCAGGAAACGACAGGGCGGTCGAGAGGGGGGAGAGGCTTGGATAAGGGGTCACACGCGGGAGGCACGGAGTGGCGGGGACCACTGGGACCGAGGGGCAGAGGTGGTTCTGAGAAAGGAGAACAGAGGTCTGAGGACGATCTCCCCCACGGATCATGTACTGTTTCTGCTCCATTTCAAGGAACACTGGAGATTCAGTTCTTCCATGTGCAGCCTTACAAACCGAATCAAACTGCTGGAGACCCCAAACCACTCTAGGTTTTTAACAGAGCCTTTGGCATGATGGACGGGCCTCAGTTTACCCAGAGACGACGGTAAAATCAGATGAAAGGGGCTAATGACAGCTGTGCTCTCTACTGCTGGGTGCAAAACAGCTACCATGAGGCCGTGATGAAGCTTCGACTACTTAAACAGCCAAGTTGATCACTGTAACTGGTTTTTTCTCTTGGTGGGGGGGAAAAAAAACTCCACACATTTTAAGCCATATCCCTGCTTCTCAAAGCCCCTCATATAAAGAACCCCAAAGTGAAAGATGCCAATATAATCCTAGACCTTAAAGAGGCCCTGATTTATCATTTTACAACTGGTTCCCATGCACCACCCCCCTTTCCATGCCCTTTTCACATTTTCAGAACTTAACTATAAATTATGCCATCAGCTCAGGGGAGACAGGCCTGGTGGTGATGGATGTCAGACCAGGGGTGGGAAGGGCAAAGTGTGGTCCCCAACTGGGAACAGATAAGCACACACACCGCAGATTCTCACTCACCCAGCGACCAACCCTCCCTCCCTCCCTCTCCATCTGCCAACTCCAGGCCTCTCTACCAACTTCTAGCTCTGCTCACTCCTGTGTTGGGGGAACAATGCTTCCACTCCCGTTTCATCTTGGTTTGGGTTCTTTTTTGAACAATATCACAATCAATGCTACCTAATTAAAAAATGAATGTTCACTCGGGTTCCCTTAACATATAAAAAAAATTTTTTTTTTTTTTTTTTTTTTTCAGGAGAAGTTAAACGTACATGAGCAACAAATGATGAGGCCCAACACAAGAACTGATTAGTGCCACAACGAAATAACTTACACAATGTAAAAATAACAACTAAAAGTAAAGTTAGCCTACTTGTTCATGCCCGGGGATTTGTGCCGCACAGCTACAGGGCTAGGGCTCTCCCTTGCACTTCTGTGTAGGTTTCACCTTTAAGCAAAGGGTGTGTTTCCCACTTGACTGGGTGGATGGTGAAGCAGGGGTCTGGATGACGAGGAGGTTCCAGGTAAAATGTGAAGTCAGTCTGTCTTCGATACCAAACTTCTTCCTTTCTGTACTCTGTTCCCACCATCTGGTCCTCCTCCGCCTAGCACCCAGGCACCCTGAGACCCCAACGCTGCCACCCCTGGCCTGCCAAGGTCTGTAGTGTCCCACCGCATCCAGGCCTGCCCGCTCCACCCACCCTCCCCCACCCAGGGTGCAAAATTATTTCTCCATCAAAGTGCTGATTTCCCTAAAATGGATAACTTCTGGTGATTTTTTTAAAAAACTCAAATTATGTTATTCTGAAAGGTGAGCAACGAACTCTTTGATCTCCCCTCCCCGCCGCCATCATGTCCAGCCCTTGAACCTGATAATACTCGTCGTCTGTGGACTTAAATCACTGGCCATAAGTCAGCAGCCAGGGAGCCAAGTCTGGTCTGCAGTTATGCTTTGACCTGGGCAGAGGTTTTAAAATTGGCAAATTTCACATAAAATCAGTTTCTCTTTTTTCTTTAAAAAAAAAAAAAAAAAAAGGAGAGAGAGAGAAGGTGGCAGCTGACCTGGGCACCCAGGGACCATAGTTCCAGAGGCAGCAAGTTGCAGGGGCTGAAGGGCAAGCACGCTGTCCAGATGGGCACATGTGCTCCAGCACGTGGCAGTACCTGTCACTCCCAACTGTTACATAATCTGGACTGCAGCTCTCAGTTTCTTCACCTGTCTGGAGTTTGGATTTGTGACACGTGGCCTCCACGGCATTCTAAATGATGGCACAACTAATGAAAGGATTTCACGGAAAGTGAGAGGTAAGATTTTGAGGTCCGTCTTTCCTAGTTTCTGCTACAGACCTGGCCATCTGCAATACCTCATCTAAACATCCATATTTTTTACATTTATAATTGATTCAGGGAATCTACAAACAACTGCTGGTTCCTCCACTACTAAAACCAAGAAAAGGAATCACAGTCAGGAAGTGGATTCCAAAGGGGTGCACGGGAGGCTTTCCAAACAGGGGATCTCTCTTCTTGGCCTTTCAATACCACTCTTTCCTATGCCTCATCTCTCATCTCTTAAATCTCCTTTCTTTCGCCTCTCCTTTTACCCTGCCCTCCCCATCTCTCTCTCTCTCTCTCTCTCACCTTGACTCGAGCCTGCATTGCCGCAGGAGCACACATCTTCCCGCAGTCTGCCCATCCATCCCACTGAACTTCCATCTCAGCACTGAACCTCAACCTCAGCACTCTGGTATGTCATGGAAAATGAAGAACTTATGAGAAGCACCACGGGAAGAAAAGGTTTAGCAAGCAACGAACACAAACCACTAACACTAGCTGCACTTGGTTGCTGCTCTTTACAAAACTCAAAAACTTTATCACACACTCACTGGGGGGCCTTCTAGCTGATGCGGGTCTAAGGGTGGATTTCACATGCCTCCAAATCCAGGATTTTAGGAAAAAGAAAACAAACTCTGAAACCAGGAGGCCAGGAAGTAAACAGGCTCCCTGGAGCTTCTAAACTTGCTGACTGGCAATAGTGACACCACAGGAACGACCTAAGTTGGACCCAATGTTCTGTCCTTGCCAGTTTCATGACTGACAAGGAGGAATGTCCTCAGAAAGAAATACCTCTCCCCGTGAGCAGCTTCAAAAGATAAATGTGCGTGCTTGTTATCACTGGTGGATTGGTTTTTTGGTTTGGTTGCTCTATTCTTTCCTTCTTTCTTTTTTGTTTTTTCTTTTTTTTTATTACTTTCTATTTTTAATAATTTTTTAATTTTTAATTTTAATAACTTTATTTTATTTTTTCTTTCTTTTTTTTCCCTCCCGTTTCTTCTGAGCCATGTGGCTGACAGGGTTGTGGTGCTCCGGCCAGGTGTCAGGCCTGAGCCTCTGAGGTGGGAGAGCCAAGTTCAGGACATTGGTCCACCAGAGACCTCCCACCCCACATAATATCAAACGGTGAAAAGTCTCCCAGAGATATCCATCTCAACACTAAGACCCAGCTCCACTCAATGACCAGCAAGCTCCAGTGCTGGACACCCCATGCCAAACAACTAGCAAGACAGGAACACAACCTCACCCATTAGCAGAGAGGCTGCCTAAAATCATACTAAGTTCACAGACACTCCAAAACACACCACCGGATGCGGTCCTGCCCACCAGAAAGACAAGATCCAGCCTCATCCAACAGAACACAGGCACCAGTCCCCTTCACCAGGAAGCCTACACAACCCACTGAACCAACCTTACCCACTGAGGGCAGACACCAAAAACAACGGGAACTACGAACCTGCAGCCTGCGAAAAGGAGACCCCAAACACAGTAAGTTAAGCAAAATGAGAAGACAGAGAAACACACAGCAGATGAAGGAACAAGGTAAAAACCCACCAGACCAAACAAATGAAGAGGAAATAGGCAGTCTACCTGAAAAAGAATTCAGAGTAATGATAGTAAAGATGATCAAAAATCTTGGAAATAGAATGGAGAAAATACAAGAAATGTTTAACAAGGATCTAGAAGAGCTAAAGAGTACACAAACAATGATGAACAACACAGTAAATGAAATTAAAAATTCTCTAGAAGGAATCAACAGCAGAATAACTGAGGCACAAGAACGGATAAGTGACCAGGAAGATAAAATAGTGTAAATAACTACTGCAGAGCAGAATAAAGAAAAAAGAATGAAAAGAATTGAGGACAGTCTCAAAGACCTCTGGGACAACATTAAACGCACCAACATTCGAATTATAAGGGCCCCAGAAGAAGAAGAGAAAAAAAAAAGGACTGAGAAAATATTTGAAGAAATTATAGTTGAAAACTTCCCTAATTTGGGAAAGGAAATAGTCAATCAAGTGCAGGAAGTGCATAGAGTCCCATACAGGATAAATCCAAGGAGAAACACGTCAAGACACGTATTAATCAAACTATCAAAAATTAAATACAAAGAAAAAATATTAAAAGCAGCAAGGGAAAAGCAACAAATAACACACAAGGGAATCCTCATAAGGTTAACAGCTGATCTTTCAGCATAAACTCTACAAGCCAGAAGGGAGTGGCAGGACATATTTAAAGTGATGATAGGGAAAAACCTACAACCAAGATTACTCTACCCAGCAAGGATCTCACTCAGATTCAATGGAGAAATTAAAACCTTTACAGACAAGCAAAAGCTAAGAGAATTCAGCAGCACCAAACCAGCTTTACAACTAATGCTAAAGGAACTTCTCTAGGCAGGAAACACAAGAGAAGGAAAAGACCTACAATAACAAACCCAAAACAATTAAGAAAATGGGGGCTTCCCTGGTGGCGCAGTGGTTGGGAGTCCGCCTGCCAATGCAGGGGACACGGGTTCGTGCCCCGGTCCAGGAGGATCCCACATGCCGCGGAGCGACTAGGCCCGTGAGCCACAACTACTGAGCCTGCACATCTGGAGCCTGTGCTCCACAACGGGAGAGGCCGCGACAGTGAGAGGCCCACGCACCGCGATGAAGAGTGGCCCCCACTCGCCGCAACTGGAGAAAGCCCTCGCACAGAAACGAAGACCAAACACAGCCAAAAATAAATAAATAAACAAACAAATAAATAAATAAATTTTTTAAAAAAAGAAGAAAATGGTAACAGGAACATACATATCAATAATTACCTTATATGTAAATGGATCAAATGCTCCAACCAAAAGACAAAGACTGGCTGAATGGATACAAAAACAAGACCCATATATATGCTGCCTACAAGAGACCCACTTCAGACCTAGGGACACATACAGACTGAAAGTGAGGGGATGGAAAAAGATATTCCATGCAAATGGAAATCAAAAGAAAGCTGGAGTAGCAATTCTCATATCAGACAAAATAGACTTTAAAATAAAGACTATTATAAGAGACAAAGAAGGACACTACATAATGATCACGGGATCAATCCAAGAAGAAGATATAACAATTGTAAATATTTATGCACCCAACATGGGAGCACCTCAACACATAAGGCAAATGCTAACAGCCATAAAAGGGGAAATCAACAGTTACACAATAATAATAGGGGACTTTAACACCCAACTTTCCCCAATGGACAGATCATCCAAAATGAAAATAACTAAGGAAACACAAGCTTTAAATGACACATTAAACAAGATGGACTTAATTGATATTTATAGGACATTCCATCCAAAAACAACAGAATACACTTTCTTCTCAAGTGCTCACGGAACATTCTCCAGGACAGATCATATCTTGGGTCACAAATCAAGCCATGGTAAATTTACGAAATTGAAATCGTATCAAGTATCTTTTCTGACCACAACGCTATGAGACTAGATATCAATTACTGGAAAAATAACCTGTAAAAAATACAAACACATGGAGGCTAAACAATACACTACTAAATAACCAAGAGATCACTGAAGAAATCAAAGAGGAAATCAAAATATACCTAGAAACAAGTGACAATGAAATCACAATGACCCAAAACCTATGGAATGCAGCAAAAGCAGTTTTAAGAGGGAAGTTTATAGCAATACAATCCAACCTAAGAAACAAGAAACATCTCAAATAAACAACCTAACCTTACACCTAAAGCAATTAGAGAAAGAAGAACAAAAAAACCCCCAAAGTTAGCAGAGGAAAGAAATCATAAAGATCAGATCAGAAAGAAATGAAAAAGAAATGAAGGAAATGATAGCAAAGATCAACAACTAAAAGCCGGTTCTTTGAGAAGATAAACAAAATTGATAAACCATTAGCCAGACTCATCAAGAAAAAAAGGGAGAAGACTCAAATCAATAGAATTAGAAATGAAAAAGGAGAAGTAACAACTGACACTGCAGAAATACAAAGGATAATGAGAGATTACTCCAAGCAACTCTATGCCAATAAAATGGACCACCTAGAAGAAATAGACAAATTCTTAGAAAAGCACAACCTTTGAGACTGAACCAGGAAGAAATAGAAAACATAAACAGACCAATCACAAGCACTGAAATTGAAACTGTGATTAAAAATCTTCCAAGAAACAAAAGCTCAGGACCAGATGGCTTCACAGGTGAATTCTACCAAACATTCAGAGAAGAGCTAACACCTATCCTTCTCAAACTCTTCCAAAATATGGCAGAGGGAGGAACCTCCCAAACTCATTCTACAAGGCCACCATCACCCTGATACCAAAACCACACAAAGATGTCACAAAAAAAGAAAACTACAGGCCAATATCACTGAGGAACACAGATGCAAAATCCTCAACAAAATACTAGCAAACAGAATCCAACAGCACATTAAAAGGATCATACACCATGATCAAGTGGGGTTTATCCCAGGAACGCAAGGATTCTTCAACATATGCAAATCAATCAATGTGATAAACCATATTAACAAATTGAAGGAGAAAAACCACATGATCATCTCAATAGATGCAGAAAAAGCTTTCAACAAAATTCAACACCCATTTATGATAAAAACTCTCCAGAAAGCGGGCATAGAGGGAACTTACCTCAACATAATAAAGGCCACATATGACAAACCCACAGCCAACATTGTTCTTAATGGTGAAAAACTGAAACCATTTCTACTAAGATCAGGAAGAAGACAAGGTTGCCCACTCTCACTATTATTCAACACAGTTTTGGAAGTTTTAGCCACAGCAATTAGAGATGAAAAAGAAATAAAAAGAATCCAAATCAGAAAAGAAGTAAAACTGTCACTGTTTGCAGATGATATGATACTATACATAGAGAATCCTAAAGATGCTACCAGAAAACTACTAGAGCTAATCAATGAATTTGGTAAAGTAGCAGGATACAAAATTAATGCACAGAAATCTCTTGCATTCCTATACACTAATGATGAAAAAGCTGAAAGAGAAATTAAGGAAACACTCCCACTAACCATTGCAACAAAGAGAAAAAAATACCTAGGAATAAACTTACCTAAAGAGACAAAAGACCTGTATGCAGAAAACTATAAGACACTGATGAAAGAAATTAAAGATGATACAAACAGATAGAGAGATATACCATGTTCTTGGATTGGAAGAATCAACATTGTGAAAATAACTATACTACCCAAATCAATTTACAGATTCAACGCAATCCCTATCAAACTACCAATGGCATTTTTCACAGAAATAGAAAAAATTTTTCACAATTTGTATGGAAACACAAAAGACCCCGAATAGCCAAAGCAATCTTGAGAAAGAAAAACGTAGCTGGAGGAATCAGGCTCCCTGACTTCAGACTATACTACAAAGCTACAGTAATCAAGACAGTATGGTACTGGCACAAAATCAGAAATATAGATCAATGGAACAGGATAGAAAGCAGAGAGATAAACCCACACACATATGGTCATCTTATCTTTGATAAAGGAGGCAAGAATATACAATGGAGAAAAGACAGCCTCTTCAATAAGTGGTGCTGGGAAAACTGGACAGATACATGTAAAAGAATGAAATTAGAACACTCCCTAACACCATACACAAAAATAAACTCAAAATGGATTAAAGACTTAAATGTAAGGCCAGACAGACACTATAAAACTCTTAGAGGAAAACATAGGCAGAACACTCTATGACATACATCACAGCAAGATCCTTTCTGACCCACCCTCCTAGAGAAAGGGAAATAAAAACAAAAATAAACAAATGGGACCAAATGAAACTTAAAAGCTTTTGCACAGCAAAGGAAACCATAAACAAAATGAAAAGACAACCCTCAGAATGGGAGAAAGTATTTGCAAACGAAGCAACTGGCAAAGGGTTAATCTGCAAAATATACAAGCAGCTCAATATCAAATAAACAAACAACCCAATCCAAAAAAGGACAGAAGACCTAAATAGACATTTCTCCAAAGAAGATATACAGATTGCCAACAAACATATGAAAGGACGCCCAACATCACTAATTATTAGAGAAATGCAAATCAAAACTACAATGAGGTGTCACCTCATACCAGTCAGAATAGCCAGCATCAAAAAGTCTACAAACAGTAATGCTGGAGAGGGTGTGGAGAAAAGGGAACCCTCTTGCACTGTTGGTGGGAATGTAAATTGAGTCAGCCACTATGGAGAACAGTATGGAGGTTCCTTAAACTAAAAACAGAACTCCCATATGATCCAGCAATCCCACTACTGGGCATATACCCTGAGAAAACCATAACTCAAAAAGAGTCATGTACCAAAATGTTCATTGCAGCTCTATTTACAATAGCCAGGACATGGAAGCAACCTAAGTGTCCATCGACAGATGAATGGATAAAGAAGATGTGGCACATATATACAGTGGAATATTACTCAGCCATAAAAAGAAACGAAATTGAGTTATTTGTAGTGAGGTGGATGGACCTAGAGACTGTCATACAGAGTGATGTAAGTCAGAAAGAGAAAAATACCGTATGCTAACACATATATATGGAATCTAAAAAAGAAAAAAAAAAGGTTCTGAAGAACCTAGGGCAGGACAGGAATAAAGACACAGATGTAGAGAATGGACATGAGGACATGCGGAGGGGGAAGGGTAAGCTGGGACGAAGTGAGAGAGTGGCATGGCCATATATACACTGCCAAATGTAAAATAGATAGCTAGTAGGAAGCAGCCGCATAGCACAGGGAGATCAGCTCGGTGCTTTGTGTCCACCTAGAGGGGTGGGATAGGGAGGGTGAGAGGGGGAATCAAGAGGGAGGAGATATGGGGATATATGTATATGTACAGCTGATTCACTTTGCTATACAGCAGAAACTAACACACTGCTGTAAAGCAATTATACTCCAATAAAGATGTTAAAAAAAAAAAAAAGTTAAATGTGCCCCAACTTACCTTAGTTTACTTTAATAACCTACTGTCATTCTATATAAAAGCAGGAAACCCTCAGCCTTGCCAAATTGCCTGTGCTGCTTGAAACCATATGATTCCAGAGAAATTACTCCTTATCTTTAATGGTTTTCTTTTTTAAAAAAAAAATTGTGGTAAAATAAAATTTACCATTTTAACATGTATATTCGTTGGCATTAATTACATTCACTATGTTCTAACCACCACTGCTACTATCTTCTTCCAGAACATTTTCATCACCCCAGAAGTTAACCTCAAACCCATCAAGCAATCTCTCCCGCTTCCTCCCAAATCCTGAACCCCTGGCAACCACTAATGTGTAGTTTGTCTCTATGTATTTGCCTGTTCTAGACATTTCACATAAATGCTCTTCAGGGTCTGGCTTCTTTCCCTTAACGTAATGTTTCCAGGTTCATCCACAGTGTAGTATGTGTCAGTACTTCATTCCTGTTTCTGGTTGAATGCTATTCCATTGTTCGGTGTGTGGGGGACCTTTTGCAAAATGGATAATGGTGGCTGGGCAGCCTGTGGCTGCAAGCTACTAAACTTAAGGACCTATGTGACAGGTGGCATTTCGTTTTAACCGCTCTAGACATCAAAACTGACCAGAAACTAACACAACACTGTTAATCAACTATCTATACTTCAATAAAAAAAAAAATACAGAAAATCCTCATCCACATGACCTCAGTTCCCCTTCAAATAAATCCCATTCGAAGTCCATCACTGTGCTACTTGCTGGGAATCAGAATTGAAAGATACAGTCAAAAGAGCTCAGGAAGCTCAAGGTCTAGTGAGAAGATAAACATCCAAACAACTTCACCACAGCGTGATGACTTTCAGGATGGGAAGCTAAACTGTGATGTTTCAAGTTCACCAAGTATTCCAGCTGAGGAAGCACATAAGCTTAATATGCAGGTAGGCGATGCTTCAGTTTTGCTTCTTACCTCCCTGATGGCCTGGGTTCTTCAGAGAAAAGCCACGATGAGACCAGTGTTGCTTTCCTGCGTAGCTGGCGCCTCACGATCCTGTATGTGCAGCACCTACCATGTTCGCCTAACGCACCATCTTGCTTACACTAAGATGCCTTCATCTTTCAAGATCTTCCTATGATTTCGTACTTGATTGGAAAGAGCTTACTAGTGGCACACCCAGACATTTCACCAGGTTTTCATCCCCTCCTTAGACAACATATTACAATGTGAACTAAGACACTAATCCAGGGGAAACGTCACTGTTTATATTTTCCCTGTTTTCCCCCATCCCAACCTTTTATTTTGAAAGATTTAAAACCTACAGAAAAGTAGGAAAAAAACACCCCTGATTATCCCGATAACATCCTTAGGGGCTGGGTGTACTTTGATCCAGAATCCAGTGAAAACCACAGACATTTGGTTGTCACGTCTCTTCAGTCCCCTTTAATCTACAACAGTCCTCCCATCTTTTTCTTTCTTCACTGACACTTTCAAAGGGCCCAGGACGTTGTCTCATAGACTGTCCATCAATCGGAACTAGTCTGATCGTTTCTCTCGATTAGATCTGGAGGTGATGATGTGTCGCTTCATGTTTGGAGCTCTACAATGCGAGGTTGTCACTCATGCTGGTGATGCTGAGTGTGATCACTTTGTTCAAGTTTCTTCCCTCCTTTGTAATTAGTAATTTGATAATTTGAGACTGTGAGTATCCCACTTCCCACAACCTTCTACCCAACAGTTCAGTATCCACTGATGATTCTGAAAAATTATACTGGTGGTTGCAAAATGATGATTTTATAATTTTTATCACTCTTCCACATTTATTGGCAAGATGACCGTCTCCCTCAGCCTCACCTCTGCCTTTACTTCACTACTGATGTGGACTCATAAATGCATTTTTAAAAATTCAGTGTTTATTACCATCATCATTATTTTTATTGCTTCAATTGCCCCAAATTTGACCAAGAATCCCTTCAAGCCAGCACCTGTGTTCTTTTGCTATGCCTGCATCATTGTTTGCATGCTTGACTTCTGACACAAGAAGTTCTGACCTTGCCTTATAATTTCTCTGCCCCAGACCTGGAATTAGTTGTTTCTGCAAGGAACCTTGGTTCTCTTTCGTGGTGAAGAGTATTTAGAACGTAAGATCTGCGTCCTAACTGTGCTCAAATACTGGAGTATCATTGCTTCCAGGCTCTTTCAGCGGTTAAAGGTAAGATATTATTTTTTAATCATAAATCTACAATGATACTTCTAATTCAGATCTAACACCATAAAGTTTTTTCTCACTTTTCCCATTTGCTATCTGTTTCTCCTTGGTTCCTAAGACCACCAAATATGTTTATTCACTTACCCTCTCCTACTTATTAACACACGCAGTAGATTCAGAATTTCTCTACCAGTACCATTCCCGACAACAAACCTGCTTAGTACTGTTTGAGATTTCTGCAGTTCATTATCTTGGGAATATATACAACCAAAGGTATGCACAAAAAAAGTCTTAAAAGTTACTCAAATTCTTTCTTACTGAATAAACTATTATTTCAATTCACAGATTTCTGTTTACTATTTATAAGCTTATCCCTCAAGTTGTAACAGAACCTACAAACCTAAAGAACTCAACATTAGAGAAAATTATTGCATCAAAATGATTCATGACAAATATTCAAATAATTCTAGAAAGGTTTATAATAATAATAAACAGGAATCTCTGCCCTCCCCATTTGAAAATGACTTGCTCACACTATAATCTCTCAATTCCATCTATTTTAGATACATTGTCATTTCCTCTTTCATTATGGGGGATTTAGCTCTTTTACGCTCTACCTCTTCCTTCTCCCGTCTTCCTTATAGTTAGATCTTAACAACTAACTAATAACTAATGTCTACATTATCTTGGCTATCTACATAATCAGTAATGTGTTATAATTATGTTTCCTCATTTGTGTTACTTTTCGTTTTCCTGGAGGTAATAATTGCCTTTCTTTTTTCATTGTTTAGATTTCCTCCTACTAAATCTCATTCTCTCCAGCAGCCTCTCAGTGCAGTTTTTCTGCAGGAAAACATATCATTCTATTTTCTCCCCTAACTTCCAGCTCTATTCGGGAATGGTGGTTCTCTCAATCAGCTGCACAATTGATATCCTGGGTCTTCCCACTGCTATCATCCAGGGAATTCTCTTTCCTTCGCTCCCTCATTTCTGGCATCACAGATCTCTTTTCTAGAGTTACTTTCTCATTTAGGGAAAGTACATCTACTAGGAGCTTCCTGCAATACTCCACTACCCTCCACTACTTGAATGGGTCTTTTTTCATCTATTAAGCTGGGTACATAATGAACTCTTTCAATATGGTCACTCCTGTCCCTCAGTTCTAGAGAAATTTCTTGCATTGTTTCCTTTGAAAATTTCCTTGGTCCTGTTTTTCTCACCATGACATTCCTACTATTTGGATCTTGAACCAATTCTCTAATTTTTATATCCTCCCTTGTCTTTTGGTTCTAATTTCTGGAAGATTTCTTCAACTTTACCTTCCAAACTTTAAAACTGCAGGGGTGCCCAGTGGTCCTTTCTATTTGTCACTTTTTTCACAGGCGACTTCTCATAGTTCTTTCTTTCCCAAAAAGATAGGAGATAATTGAAGGCCAGAAGTCAATCTAATTATCAAATACTAAGTCCAACTGTTGCACATTTGTTCACATCTGTAATTATTTACTGCGAAGGTGGTAAGTCCATTGGCCAGTCAGTGGAAACGGCATCATTTCTTCCAGTGGTTCAAGGTGACAACGGCCCTGTTTCTTCTGTTAGTGACAAATTATATGTTTTGGGTTTTCTAAAGCTCATATTGCCTGGGATAAACAGCTCTAACCAAACAGTCCTTTAGAGTACGTACAAACCTTTCCCAGTTCAACAGGTTCATGAGGAACCTAATAATTCTGAAAGAAACAGCAAAGGCTGGGATAACATCTCAGATGATTTCCAGTGAAATATATATAGAACATCTCAATGGTCCCCCTGTGAAGAGCTATGTACCAGGTACTACCTGCCATCTCCCAGCTCCACATCTGTCCTTCTCTGCTCTGGCATCCTGGGGCTTGGAGTCTGCACACTGCTTTTCCCAGGCTCCCTCGCCAGCTAGCTCCCTGTTACCGTCTGCCAGGAGAAGGTCCTGGTAGGAGTTCAGAAGGCCAGATGAAGGATGAAGCAGTTCTTCCTCCTCTCTTTCCCCATCTGCTTCTCGCAGGGTCTCTGCAAGTGTCCACAGTCCCTCAGTGATCCCGGCTGCAGCCACAACTGCCTCTCTTTGGCTGTCCCAGAACCAGCAAGGCAGGCCTCCTCTGGTCTGGGGGCATCTCCATGTGGTCGAAGCACCAGCCCAGGGGGGCCCTCCGAGGCAGCTCCAGCACTGGCTGAGTGGCGGTCCCAGGAGCGCAGCAGTGACTACGCCCCTGGGCTCTGGAACACACTTCCTTCCCTCAGGTCTATGGGTGGTAGCTGCTTCACACAACTACTCATGTCTGGATTACTCTGCCCTCCCCTTTTTATTCTCTCGATCCTTCCAACAGTATTGTAACAAGTCGGTTGTTCTCCTTTTCCCACTCCCTTTACATATAAAATTATATCGTAATCATAGTCTTCACTTTGTAAAACGCTTAGAAATACATTTATTTACTACTGATAGGCTAAAGGGGCTTTTGTTCTGAAAAATGGGCCCAAGGTATAGCATTTTACACCACTGGCACATTCTGACTACTAAACTGACTGCAGCCATCCCATGCCACCAAAAATATCAATGCAAGACACGGCTTAAGAAGTACTTAAGAAGCAGTCCCGGATCACATTTTTTAAAAAAGAAAGAAAAGCAGAGTTGAAAAACAGGCAAAAGAGATGTAAATGTGGATCACAAAGGGAAGAACCATATTTTGGAAAGACTGGGAGTTTAGCCTTTCTTTCTAAGCAACAGAAAGTATAAAACAAGTCCAGTGTCACGGGAAGATGTGCCTGCTGGCTACCTAAAATGAAAAGCACACCCCCTACAGGGACTATTAGAGGCTTCATTATCTCTAAACAAAATGGAAATCGGACTAGTGAAATGGATTAAAAGGGACCTCTGATTCATCATGGGTATAAATATGCTAAAAAGAGTAGATGTTACTGAAGTTATACAAAAAGTATAGTGTCAGAAAGCTGATAACAGGAATAGAGAAGTCTCTGCAAATCAAATATTCCAAGCATGAAACTCTCCTTCCAGGTTTCAGAAATAAACTGCCAATATTTTGGATGTAGGAATATATCAGTGATCAGTTAACTGTGCTTTACTAGTATTACTAAGCATGGCAAGAACAAGATATAGCAACCATAATGCTTAATTCACTTATATTTATTTTTGAGATGCCCTCTAGTTTTTGAAGCCATCTTTGTTCCTATTTCTGTTTTGCTTGGGCAAATCTATATAGATGTAATTAAGATTCTGTTACCACATCACACGAAAAGTGGTTGTATGGAACAATACTGCACATTATTTTACAAAGATGCCAAGGAATTTTATTCTAACTTTGCCATAATTTACTGGGAAGGGGTACACCAAGTACTTACTCATCTTTTAAATAGAAAAAACATTTTTCTACTGTGGTAAATACACATAACATAAAATTTACCACCTTAACTAATTTTAAGTGTTCAGTTCAGTGGCATTAAATATTAATTCACATTATTGTGCTGCTACCACCACTGTATTCATTCATTTTTAAAAGTGGCCCTTTTCGTACTTCCCTGGTGGTTCAGTGGTTAAGACTCTGCGCTTCCACTGAAGGGGTATGCGTTCCATCCCTGGTTGGAGAAGTTCCACGTGCCACTTGTTGTGTGGCAAAAAAAAAGAAAAAAGTGACCCTTTTCAATTTTATTTCCATTTCTCTGTGGATTTACAGGTAAGAAGTTATACCAGACAAATGCCAACACAATGACAAAGAATCTTAGCTCCATATTTGCAAAAAATTTTTTAAAAATAAGACTTTTCAGAAATCCAAGTCATTTTGAAAGGAGCGATCGCTTGGAGGGCCAAAAGAGAAAGAAGGGCTCTATCACCATAAATCAACTTGTGGAAGAATGGGGTGGGGGGGAGGCGGGGGGAGCCATTCAGCAGACACGTGCCCTCCCGAGGCCACCGAGGTGCATCCTGCTGGCTGCCGTCGGCTCGGAGCAGCAAAACGGGAGATACAGGAGAGCCTTCGGTACTGGGCATGCGCAGAGGTCCGTGTCATGGACCACTGATGCCCAAGTCCAATACAGAGATCATTTTGCTGCTAATCCGGAGAAATTGATCTCAGTGTTCACACTCTTGGACAGAGAAAACCCAACAGTGATTTCAGATGAGTCCCAAATCAATTTTTCTTAGGAATTTAATGCTGGTTCAGGGACTGAAAAGTGTCATGACTGCTTGGCTCTGAGATAGATAGAAAAGGTGAGCCGAAAAATAAAAACCATGCGGCTGATGAGGTCCTCTTGGAGCCGATGAATGGATCCCCAGGCTGATAAAAACTTTCATGAATGCAACAAGTTCTTTAAAAAATGTCAGGGCTCTGGACCGGAAGCACTGCCCTGCAACTGAGCAGCTTTTCACATCGGCACCACCGTGAAGCGTGCTGTTAAGGTGAGAAGTACAGGCAGGGACTCACCTGTGGACAGATCGGCAGATGGGGCTGACAGAGCTGCTTTGCACACTGAGAAATGGCTGCAGCCAGGTATTAATTATTATGATTTCCCAAGGTATGACAACTCCTTTAATTTTGCTAGTTTCTATTCAACTTTATTTACCAGTGGTTATTGTTTCTCAGAAGCGTGCTCACTGGGCATCACAGCTGATGTCGAAGTAAAACGATCTCATTCTCTGAGCACACACCAGTAACCGGCCTGGGCTAGGGCGCCTCTTCAACAGAGTAGCAAGCACTAGAAGCTCAGGAAGGCCAGCTGATATCTGAATTTCCATTTTGATAATACACAGAGAGAAGATAATCCACTTGTGAACCACTGTGACTTTAAAAAACCCTAAAACCAGCTACGTGTCCATTTACTCCATTTTATAGTTACAATTTTTGATGGGCAAGAGGCATGAAAACCTGTACCCAAAATTTAAATTGTAGGGATGTTTTCCAAAAAATACAGCTCACTTAAAAAAAAAAATTAACTAATTAACTAAAAATAGCCCTAGAGCTGTAACACCAACTTGAGATAAAAGTGCGAGGCACCTCTACCAACTACTTATGAACAAAGAACCCAGGAGTTACGCTCAATAACCGCATTTCTTTATTTTCCTAAACACACACATACTAAAACCCAACAAACGTTCTCTATATCTTCCATTAAAAATTTTCTCTATCTTCCTTGTTTCTGTTCTAACACATCTGTTAAAATTTTTTTCAATCAAACAGGAATACATAACATTGAAGGTCAAGGTTCCTGTTCAGGTAGGATTTAACTCTGCAAGTATCTAACCTGGTGCCAACCACCCTGTATGAAATGAGATCAACAAAGTTCTGGCCTAGACCCCTGACTCATATTTGGGGTGTGTGTATGTGCGTGTGTGTGTGTACGTGTGTGTGCAGGGTAGAAGGAAGTGTCTAATTCTCTTCAAAGGGGTATGAAAAGAGGATAACAGAGTTGGATGGAACCTCAAAGACCATCTAGTCTAAGCCATTAACTTTTTTCCCCCTGCCTTTCCATACTGACCTCATGAAGATGTGGATGAATTTATTAGCTAAAAGGAAAATGCCCAACTTCTTTTGAGGAAGTCCAATTATAACTGGATTACAGTCCAATTATAAACCCTTGTAATGTTGACCATAAACTAATTGGACTCCAATTAGTTTATGGTCAACATTACCAAGCCATTGATTTCACATGTAAAAAAGATATCAAGCGACTTCCCAATTTGGGTAATTTCGGTCACAACTAGAATCCAATTCTCTATTTCATTTCAATTTACAAATACAATCAAATCAATGTACGAATGAGAAGCACTGGAGTATAATGGTGAACTCCTGAAAACTCAGGCTGGGGTGGCAAAATACCTTCAGTAGGCATTGGGGCTCTTGCTCGCTTAAACAGTAGACACACAACAGAGGTGAAGTATACTTTGAGTAAGTAAAACATGCTCTGCCCCAAGCCCACTGATAGGCCTTCTTAAACCTAGCCAATATTTGCTGGTCCCATAGAGCTGGCTGAAAGCAGATGAATTCAGTGGCGAACAAATATTACCAGAAAACACGCACAAACACATAACAGGAGGAGTGGTATCGGCCAAGGCTGCTCGGCCTAATTATTACTCCGTAACAACAGAAGCTGCTCTTGGAAATCACACCTTATCTTTCCAAACCACACCGAGCAAAGACAATAATCAAAAAATGATTCTACTCTGTGATCATTTCTGACCCCTTGATGATAGCAGAAGTCACTGCCTCGTAACGGATTAGAAAAAGTGTGGCGGCCTCAGAGGCGGTCATGGTGACAGCTCTGAGGCTGTCAGCCCTTATCAATCACTTTCCATTAAATAAAGCTTTTCCAATTTGGTGCATCTCTCAAAGGCTTCATTTTGCCTGGATTAAGCCAAAGCATCAACACTTGAACCTCCTGCTCCTATTCTCACTCCCCAAATAAAGGCTGTTAGCAGAAAGCCAGGCTTTTCCGCGGTAGGAACGCAAAACCAAAGCAGACAACAGTGATGTGGTCACATATAAAAGACATCTGACCACATACATGTCACACCTGCATTATACAAATGCCACGAGCACCCACAGGGTCCAGGAGGGGGGTATTCAGAAGTGCCAAGAGAAGGGCAGGTCTGCGAGTTGTACATTTTAGGCTCCTAAAATGAATATCGAGCAATTCCAATATATTCATCAGAGCGCCCCAGTACTTGCTTGGATTTTAGAAGCAGGTCTCCCAAGAATTTTATGCTCTATGGTTTCACTACCTGGTATCTATTATCTCCGTGATGGAGAAAAGTCATTTCTCTAAAATCTATAGCAGATATGTCTTGGGAGGGAAACAGTTTTAAATCAACTGAAAAGAGCATGTTTACAAAATAAGGGAGCCCTGAAGAGAGGGACTCATCTTATTTATCTTGGTAATACTGGTAGCCAGGTAGACGTTAGCTGCATTCAGACACCAAATTCACGAGACGGGAGCAACGGCTTAAATAAATATGATCAGCGTTACAATCACACACATTTTTCTGTACCCAATAAACAGACTTCTTCATTATTATTTTTAATGGCTACATAAGTGTGACAAGAGCCTGAGACAGAGTGGTGAGAACACAAAGTGATGAACGGGGAAGAGAGATATTTACTTCAGAGTTATTCTCAAACAGGCCTAGGGACTGACCAGAGAGAGGTGAAAGAGAGGCCCCAAAGTGTAGGACATGGCCACCTGTTTTATTTGGCCCACATGGAATTTTTAACAAGGTTCATTTATTGTCAACACTAAAATATTGGGAGATTTCACTTAAAAGATCCAGATTTCGGGCTTCCCATAAAAAAATAAACACAGAGATGATCTGGTGTTGCATTCCCACTCGGCAAAGCTCTGCTCTTTCCTCTCTCGTTTGCCACTGGAGAGAATCACAGGGGCCCGCTTCATTCATGAAGGTTTCCTGTCTGGCGGGATGAAGGAAGTTTTGAGCCTGAAGAAATGGGAAGCAATGGGAAGAGGGAGCTTACGTGGGGCTAAAGATAACGAGCCTATGAAGAGCATACACAAATTGAGAGCATGTTGGGGGCAGCCAAGAGAAACTGAGTGGTAGTGGAAGACGACACAGACCTTGCGGCTCAGGTGAAGTTGGGGGTCTGAGATGCAGAGCTGTGAGTTGCCCATGAAACCATCCAAGCGTCGACAGAGTAGGTTAAGGAAGAAGTACCGCCCCCCCCCCCACCAAAAAAAGAGCAAAGGACTAAGCCCTGAGTATGTCTCCCATAGAAGATGGAAGAGGAAAAAAAGAAAGACAAAGGGGGACGGGATTAGCCCCTTGGCTCTCCATGAGCTGGTCCCATCCTGCCTGAATAGCTGCTCTAGGGAATATCACAATAGAGTGAGTCACGCAAAGTTTTGGTTTCCCGGTGCATATGAGTTATGTTTACCCTATACTGTAATCTATTAAGTGTGCAATAGCATTATGTCTACAAAAACAACGTACATACCTTAATTAAAAAAACACTCTATTTAAAAAAAATGCTAACCATCATCTGACAACGCAGGGTTGCCATGGACCTTCACTTTGTATAAAAACAAACAAACCAAAAAAACACCCACATCATCTGTGACGTACAATAAGAGCAAAGCGCAATGAAATGATGTATGCCTGTACACTGAAAGGCTTAACGCTGCTCCCACCCTGGGTCTAAATAAGTCTACTTGGGAAATACATCTGTAATAGATAATGTGCTTTGTTTTGTTTTTTCCCTGGATGTCCAGATCCAACGCCTCCATTCTGAAGGAATGCCCATCATGTGAAGTCTAACACAGCCAGATTCTTCCTCCGCCCAGCCTTGGCAGCCAGGCCTGGCCAGCTCGGCACTCTTCTACTGACCCAGAGAGGCAGAGACGGTCAGAGGCAGAGGCGTCACTAGGCAGCTCTGGCGGTGGCATCCCTACCTCGCTCTCCCTGCCGAGGGATGGCAACTCTGCCCCCGGCCCTCCAGCTCCCTGTCACTGCTCTGGGCCTCTAACAATCTTCCACTCAGGAGCCCGCTGCTATAAGAAGGAGACCGTTGATATAAGATGGCCAGAGCTGGTCTCTGATTCTGACCCTGGAAGCATCCTAACCAATACCCAGAAGTCCTAAATATGGAAAAAAGCTTTATGCGTCTAATACAGCAAAATGTGGAAATAATCTAAAAGCCCCCAAACAAGAGTATTTAAGTAAATGATGGTACATCTATTTGATGGGATGGTACTAATGGTATTAAAAGAAAAATAGGTTTATAATAAGACATTAGCTATAATTGAAAAGAATCTGAAAAAGAATATATATGCATATGTGTATATATCTATATATGAATCACTTTGCTGTACACCTGAAACACTGTAAATCAACTGTTCTTCAATTTAAAAAGTTTAAAAAATACATAATAAAACATTAAAAAGAACGGTTAAAAATATACGATTATCATAATCTTGTCAAAATACTATGTATAGAAAAAATGACTAGAAGTACCAAAATATTAAGGGACTTCCCTGGTGGCGCAGTGGTTAAGAATCCGCCTGCCAATGCAGGGGACACGGGTTCGAGTCCTGGTCCTGGAAGATCTCACATGCTGCAGAGCAACTAAGCCCGTGTGCCACAACTGCTGAAGCCCACGCGCCTAGAACCCATGCTCTCCAACAAGAGAAGCCCCCACTCGCTGCAACTAGAGAAAGCCAGTGCACAGCAACGAAGACCCAATGCAGCCAAAAATAAATAATTTTTTTAAAAAGTTTATTTAAAAAAAAAAGTACCAAAATATTAATAGTAAAAGTATATTTTCCTTAAAATTTTAATTAATTCTCAAATTACAAAGTAATACAGTCTTATCATAAAAACTTCTAAAGCTATGTAAAGAAAACATCAACAAGCTCGCATCACCCAGCTGCAAGCCTGGCCCCCGTGCACATCTCTGAAGTAACCGATGTCACCTGCACCTGCTCCTCCACACCTGTTGTCACGCTCTAATCAACACGTCTACACAGCACCTATGTGGATCCTTCTGTCTTTCCCTGTTTCCCTTTCTCCCTCCCTTTCTCCTTTAAATGGCATCACAGTGTACACATCCTGCTTATTTTGGTTTGTCACTTGACCGGACCCAGAAGAAGCTTCTCCTACTCATCCTTCAGACGTCTGCTCCTGTGTCGTGTCCTCCTGGAAACCTCTGGGCCCCTAGGCTGATTGAGAGCCTTTTCTGCCTGCGCTACTGCAGTCATCAGTGATTTACAGTGTGTGTCCCCCTCCAACGCCCCAAGTTCCCCGAGGGCAGGAACTGTGTGCCCCAGGTACCTTTCAGCTCCAGTACTGAGCCCGGTGCCTGGCACACAGAGTAAATGTGCGTGATTGTAACGTTGATCATATTTATATAAGCCGTTGCTCCCACCTCGTGAATTTGGTGTCTGAATGCAGCTAATATCTACCTGGCTTCCAGTATTACCAAGATAAATGAGTCCCTCTCTTTAGGGCTCCCTTATTTTGTAAACATGCTCTTTTCAGTTGATTTGAAACTGTTTCCCTCCCAAGACATACCTGCTATAGATTTTAGAGAAATGACTTTTCTCCATCACAGAGATAATAGATACCAGGTAGTGAAACCATAGAGCATAAAATTCTTGGGAGACCTGCTTCTAAAATCCAAGCCCAGTAACTGTGCTGGCGTGGAGGGAGAAAAGAATGAATGAATGAATGGGAAAGGCAGCAGTAAGGTTAAGGATCAGAGGGCTTTGGAGGCAGATACGCATTAGTGAAGGACCGGGCGTTTCTCCAGAGACCGAATGAAAGGTGACACGGGGGTACAGAGTCAGGCACACACGTAGGTAAAGAATAAGGGGGCTGAGGAATTCAACCAGCTTATCTCAACGAAGAAGGGTAAGAGTGGGCTTCCCTGGTGGCGCAGTGGTTGAGAATCCGCCTGCCAATGCAGGGGACACGGGTTCGAGCCCTGGTCTGGGAAGATCCCACATGCCGCGGAGCAACTGGGCCCGTGAGCCACACCTACTGAGCCTGCGCGTCTGAAGCCTGTGCTCCGCAACAAGAGAGGCCGCGATAGTGAGAGGCCCGCGCACCGCGATGAAGAGTGGCCCCCACTTGCCACAACTAGAGAAAGCCCTCACACAGAAATGAAGACCCAGCACAGCCAAAAATAAATAAATAAATAAATAAAATACTTAAAAAAAAAATAGAGAGCATTTAAAAAAAAAAAAAAAGAAGGGTAAGAGAAAGAAGGAAGGAAACAATAGCTAAGAATATTCTTGATAAACAGTAAGATAAATAAAAGAACTCGCAGAGTTATTCTCTTGCTCCAGATTAATTGTGTTTGTGGTAAGGTTTTGAAAACAATTCCTTGAGAGATTAAGTTGTCTCTAAGGTCGGTTAAATAAGCTAGACAACTTGGAATTCAGTTTCTTACCTATTTTGTGTTCAGTTCAAAACAGCTAACATAAGAAAAAGTGGTTTTGTGCAATACAAAAGTAAGGCAGCCTCACCATCATCCCGCATATGCACTAGAGGTGGCTTTGACTAATTTCATGACTGGTAATGGCTTCAGCCACAAGATTATAAATTTCAGTTTATTTGAAAAAAAAAAAAAAATCGACTCCACTTCTGATTCAATCAGGGTGCAAACCTCCTAGCTCCGTAATATTCCTGCATAACTTACTCAAATCATCACTATTCTCCTTAAAGACCTTTTCTAAGCTGGCTTCAAAGAGAGGTAAGAGCCTCTGAGTCTTGTTTATTAAGGTGGCTCTCGAAGACCAATTTAAAGCCACATTTTAACATCGGCTGGCATTTACTGAGGACTCACTAGCACAGCACAGTCACGATACCACCCAGATTGTTCTCATGCAGTCTGCAGAATAGCCATGGTATGGCCATTTTGAGCCACAGAGAGGGCAAGCAGCTCTCCAAGTCACCCAGGGTGTAAGTGGCTGAGCCCAGATTGTGACCCCCCCCCCTTTGCCTGGCTCCACGCCCATGCTGCGCCGTCCTTTCTCAACCACTGAACTCTTCCACTTCCTTAAGACGACCCCATTCCAAGGAGTGAAAGGCAAATCCAATGGTTCCAGATAGAGAGCGTGTCAAGGCAACGTCGGTTGGGCTGATTTCTAACAACGTCACGGAGACGCTGCTAAAACCACAGTCACTGTGCTTCGACAACATTCCGTAATAGTCAATATACTGAGAAGCAGCCCTGCCCCTCAACCCGAGTCATTCAGAGCCCTTAGTCTGGCCTTTCACAATCGGCTGCGTCCCTCAGACTCAGACGAGGCTCTATTTTGAATTCTAATGAGGACGAGGCACAATGAATATTTAAACTGCAATTACAAAGATCCTGCTTTTATGTGGATGTCCTTAACACAAATAACAGATCTGAAAGTACATATTGGTGCCAATGGAAAATATCAGTCTAGTTTGCGTTTAGAAGCTGGAGAGAGACAATAATACTGTTTTCTACTTGATGCTATTATTGGGGTGGGGGCAGGAGAAGAAAAGGGAGGAAAAACCACCCAAAGATCCCAGTAAAAAATTTTTAAAGCCCAGGCTTCCGAGTGAAAGGTTCACAAAGAGGTGCTTGAATCCTTTGTTAACAACTGAACAAACAAATTCATCATCGGGCCGTTCTGTGTGGCCCCCTTGCAATTGGGTCTGTCCTTTTAACGAGAAATTTCCTCACTGGGAAAGCATCTATGACTGATATATCAGATGGGCGAGGACGATATGGTGGCGGAAGGAAAACAAAAGACCATTTCACGGTTCACAGCCTATTTTTGCACTCCCTTAAGTAAAACGATGATGTGCTGCTGCTATTCTCAGCTTGCTCAAGTTCTCTTAGTTAAACAGTCATGGAGTTAACAGTAACCGAGTTACCCTGAGTGAGTTGCTTAATTCCCACCCCCCAAATAGTTAAAACATACCCTGCTTGCAGTATCATGTACTATGTGTATGTGTTTACATATCCATGATCAACCTGGCCTTGCACTAGGGAAGAGCAAGTGATTAACTCTTTGCTATGTCATGAGACTCTTGGACCAAGCCTTTGCCCCCAGACCGTAATTTAACTTCCATGGCGTTTGGACATCCTTACGTAAACGTTAGCATTTATGGAAAGGGAATATGGTTTATTTTTTTCTTATCTGTCCTCTGGTTGAGTTTCTCTCCCGCTGGTACCAAATATGTCCACTGAGACTTGAATTTCAGTTACCTTTTATTTCTAGAAATTCTGTTTGATCCCGTTTCAAATTTTCTGTGTTGTTCTTTAGAGTTCCTATTCTCTGAAGATACTTTCAAACTTGTCATGTCGTTCTTTAAGTATAATCATAATTGATTTTATAATCTACACCTGGTAATTCTAACACTGCAAGTCTACGCAGACTGGTTTCTGGGGTCTGTTGCTGATCCTTGCTCATGTCGTGTGGTGTCCCAACATGCTAGGTTATCTTTGAGTGTGTGCTGGTCATTGCCTTGAAAATTTTATTTTTGGTTGATTCCTAGAGACCAAGGACAATCTTGCTCTCCTCCAGAGAGGTATTTCATTATTTCTGCCAGGTACCTTGAGCTACCACAGGTAAATACAGCTACCCAGGATACAAATGCACAGGAGAGCCTTTCTGTGACCACAACTTGTCAGGAATGATAGTTTTTCCTTTCTTTTTCTTCTTTTAATCTGTTCAGTGCCAAGGCTGCCTTCTCCACAATCCCCAAGGACAATTTAGTTCTGGTTCACTTTTATCCCAAGGGTATAGCTCTTTGGGGCCCCATTTTAATGGGAAAAGGGTCTCCTATTACACTTCCCAACTAGGGTGGGCCCAGGACCTTACCTTCCAACTCCACTTGCCTACCCCTCTCAGGCTGCGGAAGCCCCTGACTCCTGCCTGCAAGTGGGCTTTATTAGATTAAAAAAAAGAAACTACTAGAAAGTACCTAAGAGTTTAAAGGCTGAAAGCAAAACAAAAGGTCAGGTCAGTATTGTAGTTACCCCACGAAATTTAAAACTGAATTACAATTTGATTCAGCAATTCCGTTTCTGGGTATGTACACAAAAAAGCAGGGACTGGAACTGATATTGTACACCCATGTGCATAGCAGCATAATTCACAACAGCCCAAAGGTGGAAACAACCCAAGAATCCACTGCCAGATAAATGGATAAACAAAACGTGGCATAAACATAGCAATGGAATATTATTCAGCCTCAAAAAGGAAGGAAATTCCTGACACATGGTACAACGAAGAGGAATATTGAAGACATTACGCTAAGTGAAATAAGCCAGATACAAAAGGACAAATACTGTATGGTCCCACTTATATGAGGCACCCAGAGTAGTCATATTTGTAGAGACAGGAAGCAGAGTGGTGGCTGACAGGGGCTGCTGGGCGAGGAACGGGGAATTAGTGTTTAATGGGTGCAGACTTGCAGTTTCGGAAGATGAAAAAGTTCTGGAGATAGATGGATGGTGGTGGTAAACGCACAACAATGTAAATGTATTTAACACCACTGAACTGCATGCTTAAAAAGAGTTACAATGGTAAAGTTTATGTTAGGTATACTTTACCAAAATAAAAACACATTTTTTTTTTTTTTTTTTTAAAAGGTCAGGCTAATGTTGCTAAGGGCTGCTAGACCTAATCAGTAAATTGCACAATATACCCTGTGTTCCAAGGCTTAATGCTGATCAGGGGAAGACTTAGAAGTTAATTGCTGGGGGTCATGAATACAAGTCTAACCTCCCTAGACCTTTGGAGCCACATGCTGAACCTCCATCAATATGCAAAACTAGCACTGCTTGTCGACAAACATACATAATTGCAAAGGTCCCTTGAACAAATACAAATGCAAAACATTTTTCTTTAACGTTATCAGGCACCAGAAATGATATAAGGATAGTTATGTGGTGTTGCTATACTATCAAAAGAACTGCTAAATAAATATTAGGGGAAAAATTGAAGGGATAAGACAAAGAATTCTCTCTGAAGTATTCCCGTTGAAAAAAATTGGAGAAATTTCTTCTTTCAGCATCTGTTGTACTGTTGTACCTCCCCCTTCTGAATCGCTACATATAATTCTAATACAGATAATACATATACTTATAAGTAAATATAAAGGGGGCATGAGATCAATTCACACTTAACACATTTTAAGATACCAATACATGTTTAAAAAACATGCATTTTGGGCTTCCCTGGTGGTGCAGTGGTTGAGAGTCCACCTGCCAATGCAGGGGACATGGGTTCGAGCCCTGGTCTGGGAGGATCCCACATGCCGCGGAACAACTGGGCCCATGAGCCACAACTACTGAGCCTGCGCGTCTGGAGCCTGTGCTCCGCAACAGGAGAGGCTGCGATAGTGAGAGGCCCGCGCACCGCGATGAAGAGTGGTCCACGCTTGCTGCAACTAGAGAGAGCCCTTGCACAGAAACGAAGACCCAACACAGCCAAAAATAAATTAATTAATTAATTAATTAAAAAAAAAAAACATGCATTTTAGTAATTCTGGGCATCTCTAAATTTCTCCTGTTTTCAAACAAAAATTAAACAGCTCAGCTCAGAAGATTTTATGGACATTTATGGCTATAAAGAGCAACACCAGGTAAAACTACAAAATAAAAAACTGGCAACAGTAGAAGCAATATTCTTCATTATGACATCATGAATGGCATGTGGTGAGGGCCTCTGTGTTGCAAATACAAAATCTTACTTGCTTAGTGCATGATTGCTTAGTGCATCAAAAAGACCTCAGGAAAGTTGTCTCTTAATTGGAAGATTCTTCCTACTTTCAACATATAAAGATAATGGCTAATACTTGCTCACTGCTTATTATGTGCCAAGAACTGTTCTAAGTGCTGTATATCCCTATCTATCTATCTACATACCTACCTACCTCTATATCATCTATATCTTTACCTACATTAACTCATTTATTCCTTACAACAACCCTCTCAGGTATGTACATTATTCCCATTTCAGAGATGGGAAAATCGAGGCAAAGGGGAGTGGGTTTTCCCAAGGTCACACAGCCAGTGAATAGTAGAGTTGGGATTTGAGCCCAGGCTCTGGGGCCCAAGCTCTTAACTATCACGCTCTAGCGCCTCTCTGCATAAAATATGGAAATTCAGGGACGACAGCGAGTGTTGGACACTTTACATATTTTATACAATTTCATTTTGATAAACAGGTCATTTTTTTTTTTTTTTTTTTTTTTTTTTTTTTTTTTTTACAGCCGAGGAAACTAAAGTTCAGAAAGATTAAGTTTATGTAAGAATAGAAGATAATAACAGATGGAGGTGGGAGTGAACCCATCTATCTCTGTCGCCAAAGTTTCAGGATCTGGTGCAAAGAACAACATCCCTATGGTCAGAAGTTATGAGAAGGCTGGTAAAGCAAAATCAAGGAGGCTTTGCTTTGCGCAGGAAGTAGAAAGAAGCACATGCCTACAGGCGCAGAAGCACAGAATGGCTTGGTATCTGGTGGATGAGACCTGCCAGGTTACGGGGAGCAGACAGGTCATAAAAGGGCAGCAGGTGGGGGCCTCCAAGTTCCACTTCCTCTGAGATTCCAGAGTCCATATTTGCCCGGTCCTCCATCACCGTGTTGTTCTAGATTTCTGTTTAACCACACACACAGGCAAGGAAGGTAACACTTCTCAAAGCTGTGCATCCCAGATGACCCTCGCATAGAGATCCTTGTTCTAAAACTGGATAGATCGGAGGGATCCAGTATAATTTTCATACTGAAAGGGCTAACAGTCAGGCAAAGCATGTGCTCAGATCATTAGTTTTTTTTTTTAGTGCTACCGCACTTCTATTTATAACAAAGTTATTAGCCTTATAAACTTGGTGCATCTTTGTGAGATGAAGCATCAAATAACCATGACTGTGATTACTGCTAGTGTCACCACCTTTCATTGTCACTTACCTGTGGGCAAGGCACTGTGCACAAGCAATAGATCGCTGAAACCCCACAAACACGTGCATCAGAACGTCTGCCGAAGAGCAAGGACCCACATCGGGATTGCCTGGTGCGCTTGTTAAATGATGAACACTCCTGAACCCCAACCTAGCCCTACTCAGTCAGAATCTCGACGGGAGGGCCAGGGAATCAAGCACTTTAAGAGCCATTCCCAGTGATTCTTATTTTGGCCTGTGTTTCCTCATTTTACGTACAAGGTATTAAGAAATGATAACTTCACTAAGTAACAGGATGTAAACTCATTTGGACTTTAGAATCTGTGCTCTTAACTGCTCTATGGCTCAAGCTGCAACAATGAAGCCTGTGACTAAAAAAGGCACAAAACAAGCAAGATCGCCTTTAAAACCCATGAGATCTGCCACCACCAGTCTGCATGATGTCATACAATTTCCCAAACTATTATTCTCGGTAAGCATACAGGAAGGTTTCTTACTTTAAATTAAAAAAAAATTAACAATGCATTATACTTCCCCTGCCCTCATAACATTTCATTTTAACAAGATTTAGGGATCTTCTAGCAATTTCAATGCTTCATCACATGAAACTGCCTGTACTAGAAGAGCAACCAAATCCCTGCGGTAAAATTAGACCAACGTGGGAAGCTTATCCGCAAATGATTAGAGAGGCAGAGCTGTAACTACAGCCATCTCTTACCACAAGATGTGGACTTCCTGTCCACCAGATTCACACGCCTGGTTTCGGTGCGAAGTTTCTCATCGGTATTCTCCACCAGGTTGGCAAGGTCATCAATTATCTCTATAAAGGAAAACAAAGATGCATGGTTAATACTCAAAAAATACCTTGGCTCACATCAGAGTCTCATAGCTGTGGTGGTCCTTCCTAGTAATAATTCTCTCAACTGCAGTGAGTGAGAAGGTTTTAAAGAACTCATGTATGTTCTCAGAAAACTGCAATTCTGATTCATTAAAGGTTGGGGGTGGGGTCGGGAGGGAAGGAGTAGTAAAGAAAAAAACGAGTTCAACACAATTCCAGGAGACAGAGGAGAAATGTCAAAAGTTCAGGGGAAAGAAAGCATGACCCAACAAATTTATGCCCAGCCAAGTTGTCACTGGAGTATAAAGACGACAGACAGACGGTGTAGAGGACTTCAGGGACCACTGGGATCCTTCTTAAGAAAACTACTTGATGATGAAATCTAGCCAACCAAGAGGTGAATAAAAATACAGAACTCTGGGTTGGAGAAGCCAGAGGCCATGACATAAGAGATGACGGCGAGAACTAAATCCATTTAAATACTGAGCTGAGAACAAACAAATATATGGATTAGGTTACAGAAAAGTAGACAAACATAATAAACAGTGACAATGGAATTATAAGTGAAAATCAGGAAGCAGTTGGGGGGCGGTGGCAAGAAAGGTAAGAAGCAGCTAAGATGTTAATTTCTTCATCACTCACAGCAGAATCATATCAAGCTGTTGGAAAGTAAAACATACAGAGACAGCTTCGTAAAAATCACCAAAGCGTCAACGTTTTATGTTATTTTTTTGTTAACCTTAAATGGATCTTTTAGCAATTACTACCTGTTGGAGAGAATTCTTCATGTGAAGTTTATCTTTTAAAAGTGAAATTAAGCACTTAATATTAAAATAGCATATATAATATGTCCTTAATTATGTAAAATTATTTCTATCCCTCCTTTTATACACACGAACCTGTAAGGATATATCCAGACAATGTTAACCTAATGTTAATAATGACTATTTCTAGGTGGTGTGATCCTGGGTGATCTTCCTTGTATTATCCGTATTATCTGAATTTCTTATAATGAGCTCTATATACTATTTTTTTTCAATTTTGGTTCTCTTTCCTCCCTCCTTCCCTCTCTCCCTCTTTTTTAGTGATTGCTTTAGAGATATGTCGTCCAATACGTTACCATTTTTCTTAAAGAATGAAATAAAACCCACAAGGAAGTCAAAGAAAGCTTTCAGAAAGTTGTTTGAGCTCAGTTTTGACGGCCATGTATGTGGGTGAAGAAGCAGGAATAGTGCGACTCATACAAAAAGAGTAGCATATGAAAGGCACAGAAGAGTTGGGAGGTCTTTCTTCCAGCTCCTACAGCACTTCCTACAATCTTTTTACTTAGAGACCCTTTTTTTTTGTATTTAATTATCTGTTTGCATGCCTTTCTTTTACAGAAAGAGTATGACAGACACTAACTTTTATTCATCTCTGTATCTCCTATCCCTAGGAGAGTGCCTAATATACAGCAAGATAAATACTAAAAGATAAAGGCTATGAATGAATGGAGTGTAAAAGATAAAAGCACTGAATAATTTCAAAGCATTGAATAATTTGCTGCTTCTTAGAAAAGTGGATCTAAGCCAAATTTGCCCAATATTATCTGTACAACACCTGCCTAGAAAATATTTCACTATTATTTAATGATCCATTCATAACTATTTCCTTGTATTCAATGACATACTCTCCCAGTTTCCCTTTCATTTATCTGTAAGCTCTGTCTAGTCTCCTCTTCCTCTTAAATGCTGGTGATCCCCAGAGTTCTGTATATTTCTACTCTATTTTAGTTTTAAATTTAAATTTTAATATTTAAATTCAGTAATTTAATTTTTAAAATATTAAATATTTTTAATATTAAAAATATTAAATTTTTAAATATTTTTAAATTTAAAAAAAAGGAAAATTTTCTGCTCTACATAGCTCTCCAAAAATCCTTGACTCATATAGCCAACTGCTTACTACTTATCTCTACCTGGAAATTCCTACAAATATCTGACTCTCAAGGTCTCTAAAACTAAACTCTTCATCTTCCCCCAAACTGGACTCCCCTATCTTCGCTGCCTCAGTTAATGGCACCACCATTCATTTTTGCTTGCTCAAGATGGAAATCTTTTTTTTTTTTTTTTTGGCTGTGTTGGGTCTTCACTGCTATGCACGGGCTTTCTCCAGTTGCAGCGAGCGGCGGCACTCTTCATTGTGGTGCGCGGGCTTCTCATTGTGGTGGCTTCTCTTGTTGCGGAGCACGGGCTCTAGGTGCACGGGTCTCAATAGTTGCATCACACGGGCTCAGTAATTGTGGCACACAGGCTCTAGGGCACGCAGGCTTCAGTAGTTGTGGCACATAGGCTCAGGAGTTGTGGTGCACGGGCTTAGTTGCTCCACAGCATGTGGGATCTTCCCGGATGCATTGGCAGGCAGATTCTTAACCACCGTGCACCGCAATCAGTAGCCCCCACTCGCCACAACTAGAGAAAGCCCGTGCATAGCAACAAAGACCCAACACAGCCAAATATAAATAAGTAAATAAATAAATAAATTTATATTAAAAAAATAGACTGACAATACTAATTGTTGGGGATGATTTGGCACAAAGTTAACTGAAGAAGTATTTGTCTGTTCTACTCCAGCTAAGCATATATCTACTCTATGACCCAGAAATTTCACCCTTAGGAATTTACCAAACAGGAATAGGAACATGTTTCTCAAAAAGACCTGTACAAAAATATACCCAACAGCAATACTCATGAGAATCCCAAACTAGGAACCACCTAATATCCATCAATAGGGGAATGGATAAGCAAACTGTGGTATCTGTACTGTTCAGTAATAAAAACAAAGAGCTTCTTATAACTGTAACAATTGTTACTTTGTTGGCTAAATAATAAAAAATAAATTTCAAAAGCATTTTGTCGGCGAAAATAAGTAATATATACTTAATAATTCCATTTATATAAAGTATGAGGACAAACCTAATCTACTAGATAGAAATCAGAAAGCAGTTGCCTCTGGGGTGGGGATGGAGGGGACTGACTGGAAAGGGAGATGAGGGAATTTTCTGGGACGATGGAAATGTTCTAAATATTCTCACAAACATATGCTGCTGTCAAAATGCATGGAACTGAACACTAAGGTCTGTACACTTTGTTGTATGTAAATTATACCTCAATTAAAAATGTAAAGCAGAAACAACAAGGACCTATTGTACGGCACAGGGAACTATACTGAATATCTTGTAATAACCTACAGTGGAAAAGAATCTGAAAAAATATATATATATATATATAAAACTGAATCACTTTGCTAATCACTTGAAACTAACAACACTGTAAATCAACTATACTGCAATAAAAAGTTGTTTGAAAAAAATAAATATATAAATTAGAAAAAAAAATTGAAGTTTACAATATCATGATACTTCTAGGATTTTCCAGAAAGGAAGAAAAAAGGGAGGGAGGGAGGGAGGGAGGGAGGAAGGCAGGCAGGCAGGCAGGCGGGCAGGCAGGGAGACCTGCTGGAAAGACAAAGCAAATGACTTAGAATAACAACATTTTCCAGCTGCAAGAAGTCAGGGGATCATCTTGTAGCTCCTCCCCCTTAACAATCCCCCTCCCACCCAGCTCCCCACCCCACCCCGTGCCAGTAACAGGGAAGCTCGTGAGAAAATCAATTCCATGTCTGAGCTGGAGGGTGACTGTAATTATAAGTTTCTATATTTCGAGCTGAAAATCTGCCTGCTTTTAACTTTCACCTTCTATTTCTAGAACAACACAATTCCAGTGTTCTTCCTTCCAGAAGACAATTCTCCTCGTGTAACTCCTTAGTCTTGTCTTCTCAGCTACAGACACTCAGCTCTGAACATTAACAGATCGTCAGAGGAAGCGATTTCTAGATCTTGTGACATCTTGATGCACTGGACACTGTATTCATCCTAAAATGTGACGTGAGAACTTGGATCCATCGTTTCAGGTTCTGTCCAGTCAGCACAGAACACACTGAGTTTAGACAGAGTAGCATATATAAAAGTCAGTATTTTTAAGTTCCATTCCTCATGTCCTATCAGGATATTCCATAGTAACAGCTATGCTTCCTAGAGTTGCTTGGTCCACTGTTCTCATGCAAATGATTACAGTTGGTATTACATGATATGTTTTAATGTCACAACATGTAATATAAAATTTAGACTTAATAAGCTTCTAGCACTATAAGAAAGTCAAGTGCAAAATACTCCTTGTCAGATACTAAATACAATATGTCAGCTGTTATTTGTTAACTGGGTTTCTGGATAGAGTTCTCATTAAATTTGTAAATATTCATAACAGAGGTAAATACAAAATTGGTAGAAGATTAGCTAAGCAAAAATCAGTAGTCAACACTGAAGGGGTTAATGTTTTAATCTCAGACCAAACACAAAGTTTTCCATTTTGGTTGGTAAACCTCATCTGATTACTAGTTTGTTTGCTTTAAAAAAACAAAAAACAAAAAACAAAAACCCCTCTATTTTTAGGTAATAAAAATCATTTACTAGCAGTTTATAAATGAGAGGGGGAAAAGTATAAGATTATCCACACACCCCAGTAATCACTTCTATGGGTTCCCTTCTAAGATTTGACATAAACATGTATTTTTATATAATTGCAATATATGAGCCTTTTGCCCCCTGTTAACATATCATTTGTACGCTTTCATGTTGTTACAGTCTTCACAGTTATAATTTCTAATGGTTACAAAATATTCATTCCATTAAAATAAACATTCATTAAAAATAGCCCATTATGGGATATGTAGAATGCTTCTATATTTCCACATAATGAGTCAATGAATTCTTTCCTCCATTATCATCTTCCCTCTTTTCTATCGTTTTCTTAATTAAGCGTGATTTTGACTGCCACATGGACTTTGAAACATACTGCCAAGTCAGTTTTTAAAAGGTTTGCACTGCCACTGTTGGTTGGTTTGATCAAATTCACTCCTCAATATGACCTCACAAGGCGATTTCCAAGGGCAGGGAGCCTGGGGGTATTCCCACCTTGCAGCCTAGTAGCTTCTAAGGGGGGAATTTCCCCAACCACAGTCTGTTACCAGGAAATTAAACACAGGTTTCAGAATACAGGTTAAGAAATAACCAGCTGACTCTTTCAGATCCCTGAAAGTACAGCCTCCAAAGAGCAACTGGTATTTTGTTCCTGGTAAGTATTTGCACTTGGTTTCGAGAAGGAACTTATGTTTCTATCACGTGTTAATTCGAGATACCAAGTGTCATTCCACCACAGAAAGGAAAAAAATGGACAATAGAAAGTATTTTCTCATCAAAAAGCGGTAAGAAATATTATACAGTGCCAACATAGCTGGATCCAAAATATACTTAAGTTTCTTCTAGGCTCAGTTACAGTCTCAGTAAAATCTATATAAGGGCAGAGAGTGTGCTGCATATTTTCAGATAAATTTGGTGCCTTTTGCACTCATAATGGATGCTGGCACTTGCAAAGTAATTATGTTGTTATGCCTTTCACTTATATTGCTAATGACATTTGAAGACAAGCATTTAAAAAACCAAACAGTGAATAAAGAGCTTTTCTTGAGGGCATTAGTTTAACTCCCTTTATTCCATACAATGGAAAGTAAACATGGGGTGGGTGATAACCTCTAATAATACACTTTTCTGTACACTAGGAAACCAGGAACAGAAGGATAGACCAATCTGTGACTCAGCAAAGGAAAAGTAACATGTTGGCCAAGGCACCCTACGGCAGGGCAGCTGGCGGGAAGTCCCCGCACACCCAAGCAGAGCCTCTGGGAGCACTCACGCTTCGGAGGCCTAGGAGAAAGCCCCTTGGCCATACCTGCTCCCATTTTAAGCAGGAACGGGTGGGCCAGGCTAGGCAGAAAGCACAGGCTCCTTTCCTTCTCCCTCCCCACCATCAACCCCACGGCCTTTCGGTCTTCCTTCATCCAGGCTGAAACGTGTATAACAGAGGCCTATGCGGAATTAGAACCCTTCCCAACTTCTAACAACAGAGGGACACTGACATGTGTGTGTGAAGATGAGCAAACAGCCAACAGTGTAAATAAAGAGGGAGCATCTGCTCCCCCTCCCTCACTCCTTTTGCCCTAGAAAACACAATTCCTTCCAGAAAAGGACAAACAAAACTTAAGAAACTGGTTTCTGTTTTTAAAACAAGATTCAAGTGGACACTAAATCAATACAACAGAACAGAGAGCCACAATGAGGGACCAACCTAAGTTACTAGAAACAGTGCTCCAGGTAGAAACACACTTGTCAAATTAAAAACCACAGTGAAGGCAGTTAAACAGATTGTAATCTAAATAAAAGATCTAGTTAGAAAACAAACTGGAATAATCTCCCAGAAGTCTCAGAAAGAGGTTACAGAGGACAAAATATGGAAGGAAAAAAAAATAAGAGACAGGGATAAACATCCAGGAAAACAGAAGGAGAAACAGTGGCCAAGTAAATAATAAATTTTCCTCTTAAACCAGAACCCGAGTCTCATAATATAATAATCAAGATCAAATCCAAAATTACTCAGTATATGAAGTACCAGAAAACCTCAAGATGCATCAGAAAAGACAATCAGCAGATGCCAATGCTGAAATGACACAGCTGTTGGAATTATCTGACAGACTTTAAAGCAGCTATATAATATAAATGCCCCAACAAGTAAAAGTGAACACTCTTGAAACAAAAGTTTCAGAAAAAAATTTTTAAAAAAAAAAGCAGAAAATATAGAGAAGAACCAAATGTGAATTGTGAAACTGAAAACTACAAGAATCAAAATTAGAAAAACTCACTGGATGGGCTCAATAGCAGAATGGAGATGACAGAGGAAAGAGGCAGTGAACTGGAAGACAGGTCAATGGAAATGATCAAATCTGAACAATGAGGAGAAAAGGCAGGAGGATGACCATAGCCTAAGGGACCTATGGGACAATGGCCAAAGGTCAAACATTGATGTCATCAGAGTCCCAGAAGGAGAGGAAAAGAGCGTGGGGCACAAAAATATTTGAAGAAATATGGCTGAAATTCTTAAGTTTGACAAAAAACATAAACCTATACATTCAAGAAGCTCAGAAAAACCCCAAAAAGATAAACACAGAGAAATCCATGTCTGGACACATCAAACCCAAACCGTTGAACACTAAAAACAAAGGAAAAAATCTTGAAAACCACCCCCCAAAATGACATATTACTTATAGGAAAACAAAGATTTGAAGGACTGTGGATTTCTCACCAGAAATCATGGAGGCTAGAAAAATGTATAACAACATTTTTAAAATGCTGAAAGAAAACTGTCAACACAGAAGTTTATATCCAGCAAAAATATCTTTTGGGAATCAAGGTGAAAGAAAGGCATTCTCAGATGAAGTGCTAAGAGAATTCATAGTCACCACACAAAAAAACTGCTGAAGGCAATTTTTCAGACAGAAAGGAAATCACACCAGCAGAAAATCTGGTACATCAGAAATGAAGAGCAACAGAATGATAAACATTTGGGTAAATATAATAGATCCTTCTCCAATTAAGTTCTTTAATTATTTGACAGTTGAAAGCAAAACTTACAACATCTGGTTTTCAATGAACATAAGTATCATACACCATACTTACGGGAGGGAACGGTAAAGGGACCTATATGGTGGTATGGTTACTATACCCTATTAGACATGATAAAATATTGATTCTAAGCAGACTGTAGAATGTTAAGTATATATATTGCCATCCCTAGTAACCACAAATACAATCTGTACAAAGATATATAGCGAAAAGCGCAATAGAAAAATTAAAATGGAATACTACAAAAGTTCATATGTGTGATTCCACTTACATGATAGTCTCCAAAAGACAAAACTATACTGATGGAGAACAAGCCAGTTGGTGATCACCAAGCGTTAGGGATGCGGGAGGGAACAATGGCAAAGGAACAGTAGTACAAGGGGTGATGGAACTGTTCTGTGTCCTGTCTGTGGTAGTGGTTTACACAAATCTATACATGTGTTAAAATTCACAGCACTACACAAACACACAGTCGATTTTTCTGTATGTTAATTTAAAAATTCAATTTAAAAAAGATATAATGAACAAAGAGAGGTATGGGTAAAGGAAGAACATCAGAGAAGGCTAGTGTTTAAAGAATAAGAGGAACAAAAACTAGAAAAGAAAGGAGGAGGCTAAAAAAGCAGAAGAGAATGCTGTCCTAGAGGGCGGCACTGCAGAAAAGAGGGTGGCATATACCATGTCTATGGACTGGTAATCGGGCCATTGCCGTGGACTGTGCTGAGAGCCGCTTTGGGTGGGGGAGAGAAGTGGGCAATTTGCCTGAGTTGCAGGACTGAATGCAGCCGAAGTGTGGGGAAAGGAAGATGGTAAGAGGACCCTAGTGTGTTACTGAAAACTCTTATAATGTAAAACCAAAACACTAACTACCAATATTTACTGAAAACTTGCCAGGTGCTAAATCACTGTTTTTTAATCTTGAGTTGTATCTAGTTCATTATAAAGTGAAAAACAATTCTTCTCTACCCCACAGTATTAATATGTTATTCTATTTAAATTATTTAATTAAATAAACATCAATGGTGGTATATATTATTTATGTTTATATCTTTTTCCATAGTTCTAAAAATATATATTCATATTAAAAATAAAAACTAAAATTCTGTTTAACAACAATAATTTCATGCTGACAGAGACAGCCTGTTTTCTGAGTAGTAAATTGCTGCTTGAAACATGAATATGATACAGACTAAAGTATGGGTCCTTTGGGGTTTTCCTGCTATTCTTTATTTCAATTGTGGAGACATCTTTTAGACAGTGAACAGTGACAGCCTTTGGCCTTCTCTTGCAAGCAAATATATCATTACACATTAAGTATACCTTCTTTTCTCATCAGCCAAGGATTATTAAGACAATTACAAATACAAATGTGGGCTAGAATTGCATGGCAAGACACAATACAGTGGTCAGCCCGACAATATTTAAAAATCAAAAGGATTTTCTGGATTATCAATAGTAGAGAGAGACAAAATTTTAAAAGTCATTAAAAAAAAGTCCCACAGAGCTCAGAGAAGGCACCATCAGTCTTAATTTGAATATAGAACCCTAAAAGCATAACATTTCTTACCTTCAGTTACTCATTAAACAGCTCTACAACAGGCATAAAAATATTGACCTCACCAGTTTTCCTAGCCCTTCAAGAAAAACATCTACTTAAAAAAAATGTTAAGGAGGAGACCTTCAAGATGGCAGAGGAGTAAGACGTGGAGATAACCTTCCTCCCCACAAATACATCAGATATACATCTACATGTGAAACAACTCCTATAGAACACCTACTGAACAGTGGCAGAAGACCTCAGACTTCCTAAAAGGCAAGAAACTCCCCATGTACCTGGGTAGGGGAAAAGAAAAAAGAAAAGTATCAAGTATCTTTTCTGACCACAATGCTATGAGACTACATATCAATTACAGGAAAAAATCTGTAAAAAATACAAACACATGGAAGCTAAACAATACACTACTAAATAGCCAAGATATCACTGAAGAAATCAAAAAATACCTAGAAACAAATGACAATGAAAACATGGCAACCCAAAACCTATGGGATGCAGCAAAAGCAGTTCTAAGAGGGAATTCCATAGCAATACAAGCCTACCTCAAGAAACAAGAAACATCTCAAACAACCTAACCTTAAACCTAAAGCAATTAGAGAAAGAAGAACAAAAAACCCCCAAAGTTAGCAGAAGGAAAAAAATCATAAAGATCAGATCACAAATAAATGAAAAAGAAATGAAGGAAACTATGGCAAAGATCAATAAAACTAAAAGCTGGTTCTTTGAGAAGATAAACAAAATTGATAAACCATTAGCCAGACTCATCAAGAAAAAAAGGGAGAAGACTCAAATCAGTAAAATTAGAAATGAAAAAGGAGAAGTAACAACTGACACTGCAGAAATACAAAGGATCATGAGAGATTACTACAAGCAACTATATGTCAATAAAATGGACTATCTGGAAGAAACAGACAAATTCTTAGAAAAGCACAACCTTCCAAGACTGAACCAGGAAGAAATAGAAAGTATGAACAGACCAATCACAAGCACTGAAATCGAGATTGTGATTAAAAATCTTCCAAGAAACAAAAGCCCAGGACCAGATGGCTTCACAGGTGAATTCTACCAAACATTCAAAGAGCTAACACCTGTCTTTCTCAAACTCTTCCAAAATATAACAGAGGGAGGAACACTCCCCAACTCATTCCACGAGGCCACCATCACCCTGATACCAAAACCAGACAGAGATGTTACAAAGAAAGAAAACTACAGGCCAATATCACTGAGGAACACAGATGCAAAAATCCTCAACAAAATACTAGCAAACAGAATCCAACAGCACATTAAAAGGATCATACACCATGATCAAGTGGGGTTTATCCCAGGAATGCAAGGATTCTTCAATATACGCAAATCAATCAATGTGATAAACCATATTAACAAATTGAAGGAGAAAAACCATATGACCATCTCAATAGCTGCAGAAAAACTATCAACAAAATTCAACACCAATTTATAATAAAAACCCTCCAGAAAGCAGGCATAGAGGGAACTTACCTCAACATAATAAAGGTCATATATGACAAACCCACAGCCAACATTGTTCTCAATGGTGAAGAACTGAAACCATTTCCACTTAACATCAGGAACAAGACAAGGTTGTCCACTCTCACCACTATTATTCAACATAGTTTTGGAAGTTTTAGCCACAGCAATCAGAGACGAAAAAGAAATAAAAGGAATCCAAATCGGAAAAGAAGAAGTAAAGTTGTCACTGTTTGCAGATGACATGATACTATACATAGAAAATCCTAAAGATGCTACCAGAAAACTACTAGAGCTAATCAATGAATTTGGTAAAGTAGCAGGATACAAAATTAATGCACAGAAATCTCTTGCATTCCTATACACTAATGATGAAAAATCTGAAAGAGAAATTAAGGAAACACTCCCACTAACCACTGCAACAAAAAGAATAAAATACCTAGGAATAAACCTACCTAAGGAGACAGAAGACCTGTATGCAGAAAACTATAAGACACTGATGAAAGAAATTAAAGATTATACAAACAGATGGAGAGATATACCATATTCTTGGATTGGAAGAATCAACATTGTGAAAATGACTATACTACCCAAAGCCATCTACAGATTCAACGCAATCCCTATCAAACTACCAATGGCATTTTTCACAGAACTAGAACAAAAAATTTCACAATTTGTATGGAAACACAAAAGACCCCAAACAGCCAAAGCAATCTTGAGAAAGAAAAACGGAGCTGGAGGAATCAGGCTCCCTGGCTTCAGACTATACTACAAAGCTACAGTAATCAAGACAGTATGGTACTGGCACAAAAACAGAAATATAGATCAATGGAACAGGATAGAAAGCCCAGAGATAAACCCACGCACATATGGTCACCTTATCTTTGATAGAGGAGGCAAGAATATATAATGGAGAAAAGACAGCCTCTTCAATAAGTGGTGCTGGGAAAACTGGACAGCTACATGTAAAAGAATGAAATTAGAACACTCCCTAACACCATACACAAAAATAAACTCAAAATGGATTAAAAAAAAAAAAAAAAAAAATGGATTAAAGACCTAAATGTAAGGCCAGACACTATAAAACTCTTAGAGGAAAACACAGGCAGAACACTCTATGACATAAATCACAGCAAGATCCTTTTTGACCCACCTCCTAGAGAAATGGAAATAAAAACAAAAATAAACAAATGGGACCTAATGAAACTTAAAAGCTTTTGCACAGCAAGGGAAACCATCAACGAGACGAAAAGACAACCCTCAGAATGGGAGAAAGTATTTGCAAATGAAGCAACTGACAAAGGGTTAATCTGCAAAATATACAAGCAGCTCAATATCAAATAAACAAACAACCCAATCCAAAAACGGACAGACGACCTAAATAGACATTTTTCCGAAGAGGATATACAGATTGCCAACAAACACATGAAAGGATGCTCAACATCACTAATCATTAGAGAAATGCAAATCAAAACTACAATGAGGTATCACCTCACACCAGTCAGAATGGCCATCATAAAAAAATCTACAAACAGTAAATTCTGGTGAGGGTATGGAGAAAAGGGCACCCTCTTGCACTGTTGGTGGGAGTGTAAATTGATACAGCCACTATGGAGAACAGTATGGAGGTTCCTTAAAAAACTAAAAATAGAACTACCATACGACCCAGCAATCCCACTACTGGGCATATACCCTGAGAAAACCATAATTCAAAGAGAGTCATGTACCACAATGTTCACTGCAGCTCTATTTACAATATCCAGGACATGGAAGCAACCTAAGTGTCCATCGACAGAGGAATGGATAAAGAAGATGTGGCACATATATACAATGGAATATTACTCAGCTATAAAAAGAAACAAAATTGAGTTATTTGTAGTGAGGTGGATGAACTAGAGACTGTCATACAGAATGAAGTAAGTCAGAAAAACAAATACTGTATGCTAACACATATATATGGAATCTAAAAAATAGAAAAAATGCTTCTGAAGAACCTAGCAGCAGGACAGGAATAAAGATGAAGACGTAGTGAATGGACTTGAGGACACAGGGAGGGGGAAGGGTAAGCTGGGACGAAGTGAGAGAGTGGCATGGACATATATACACTATCAAATGTAAAACAGACAGCTAGTGGGAAGCAGCCGCATAGCACAGGGAGATCTGCTCGGTGCTTTGTGACCACCTAGAGGGGTGGGATAGGGAGGGTGGGAGGGAGACGTAAGAGGGAGGAGATATGGGGATATATGTATATGTATAGCTGATTCACTTTGTTATAAAGCAGAAACTAAGACACCATTGTAAAGCAACTATACTCCAATAAAGATGTTAAAAAAAAAGGTTAAGCCATATCAGAACCCTTGCTAATAATGTAACAATAAAAATACACTTCCCGTTATTTTAGAAAACTGGAATTCTGGTGATAATGTGCTCAGCTCTGACTGAATAATTTCAAGATAATCAACGTGTTTCTTTGCACCTTGAATAAAAAGGCTATATACTGTATGAATCTAATTATATGACATCCTGGAAGAGGCAAAGCTATAGAGAGAATACAGTGATCAGTGTTTGCCAGTAGTTTAGAAGGAATAGGGAAGGGATGAACAGGTGAAGCGCAGGCATTTTTAGGGCAGTACAAAATTCTGTATGATCCTGTAATGGTGAATATGTGACATTATGCATTTGTCAAAACCCATAGAACTTTACAGCACAAAAAGTGAACCTTAATGAATGTAAATTAAGAAAAAAAAATCATTTAGGAGGCTGGGGATTCCAGGAAGGAACACAGAGTGTGATATGAGCATCTAGCTGTACTGTAAATGTACCTAACAACATCCCTGGAAAGGGTGGAAAGAACAGGTGCTGACGTAAGTTACTCTGGGAATGAGTGGAGTCTGTAAGACTCAAGGCAAAAGCACTGCATATAAGCACTGAATTCTAGTTGATGAAGTGGATTTCCCTGGTGGCACGAGTTAATTCCAATAGGGCTTATACATGTAACATGGAAGTGAGCAATTACGGAAATGGATGATGGATGGTAAGGGCCAAATTCTCACTGCTGGACTGGAAATTTAAAGATAAGCAAGAGGAGGACGCTAGGACAATCCATGTGGTTAACAGATGAGAGTTAGAGACATCGGTATGACATTAATATAAAGATGGTTACATATGGATATGTGTATATACACAGCTTAGTAAACAGACATGCATTTCTATGCTTTGTCAACTGAGAAGGCATTAAAAAAAAGCAATACCCCAGGACCAACAAGCACACTTGGCACCCAGATCTTGGTTTTAAGGCTATTCTCCAGTAAAAGAAAAGAGATGACTCTCGGACTGGCACAGGAAATACACAAGAGGAGCCTGAAGTATCTGGTAGGACCAGAAACTAAGGAAGTGCTTTAAAAGACAAACAACAACAAAACAACCTCACGGGTGGGGATACGTCAAAGGAGCATAGGAGCCAACCGACAGAGCTCCCCATGGCCAAAGCTGGAATAATTTGAGCAACAAAATAAAGTAGCCAAAAGTATAAAATAATATCCATAGTAAATATCCATTAATTTTATACTACCATGTGTAAATATCTGATATATACACTGATAAAAACACTTGATTGAATAAGTTCATAAATGAGGGAGAAGAGACAAACCTCCCATGAGAAATTCCCAATAGTTTATGCAGCCAGTCCGTCTTCAAGGAGGGGGGAGTATATGTCTTCACCCCTTAGGTGTGGGCTGCAGGTACTGACTTCCTCCCGAGGAGCAGAGCGTGGAAATAAAGGAAGGGGAGGGAGTACCTTTACAGGGAGAAGCCCAACAGACACTACCTCAGCCAGATGATCAAGGTTAACGTGAATGGTCGCAGATCATGTGGACGGTACGCACCCTTGATCTGGTATGATGAAAACGGCACTTGACCTCTGTGGACTTCCTCCTAATAACTGATAACTCCAGTCTTATCATGAGGAAAACATCAGACAAAGTCTAGCTGTGTAGTATCTTACAAAATACCTGGCCAGTATCCCCCAGAACTGTCAACATCACCAAAAACAAGGAGTCTGAGAAACTGCCACCACAGCCAAGAGAAGCCTAAAGAGACACGACACTGGAATGTAATGGGGTATCCTGGATAAGATCCTGGAGCAGAGGAAGGACATCAGGTAAAAACTAAGGAAATCTGCATAAACTATGGACTTAAGTATGTATCGATACTGGTTCATTAAAAGTAAAAAATATATCACACTAACGTAAGAAACTAGGCACGGGGTACATGGGAACCTTCTAGTATTATCCTCTCAATTTTTCTGTAAATCTGAAACTGTTCTAAAGAATAAAGACTTATTTTTAAAAAGCCAATAGCTAATGTCATATTTAAAAAGGACACATTAAACACTTTCCCCTAAGATCAGGAACAAGGCAAAGATGTCTATTAGTTTTGCCACGTCTAATCAATGTTTTTGGGGAAAAAAAAAACCCAGAGCTGGAAAAGTCATACGATCTGATTTCAAGCAATCAAGAGGGTTTGGAATGGACAAAAGATCAACGGAACAGAAAAGAGTCCAGAAACAGATTCACACAGATGGCCAACTGAGTTTCCACAAAGGATACCCACACAAACCTCAGATCCCATAAGAATGTCAGCAGGCCTATTTTTTTCAATTTTCTTAGGATCCCTACTTATACGTAAGAGTGAGAACATATTAAGGGAACATACGAAGTCTCCACTGGCTCCTGACAAGCAGGTACTATTTCTGCTCATCTTTATGACAACCCCATGAGGCAAGTTTTCCTAGAGGCAAAGGTCAAAGAGGTGAAATGACGTGTCCAAAGTTACGCAGCTGGTAAGTGGCAAAGCCGGTCTGACTTGCAATCTGTCTGATTCCAGAGTTATGTTGTTCGTAACATTCAGAAAGGAAAAGGGGGACAGCAGATCAAACAGTCCAAGACTGCCTTGTTTGTTCTGTTTTGTTTTGCTTTGTTTGAAGATGAGATCATTCAAGTTTTCCCTATAAATATCTTCTAAGCTATTGTTAAGTAAATGTTTATTATTTAGTACAATGAATATCTGAATTTCTTAAGCCAAATCTATGATCCAGTTGAGTGTTTCTTTATGCTGTGTTACAGACGCTACAGCTTTCTGCATAGTCGGTGGAATTATTTAAATGCTATAAAACTAAAAATGTAATCTTATTTGTAACTGTTATAAAAATGTACAGTTCTTACTTGTTGTGATGCTGTATGTTGTTGGTCATAATCATGATTGTCTGTGTCATGACAGACATGACATAGACAATGTCACGACTTTGGTGGAGAATATAACCTCCAACTGGGAGCCAAGGCCATTGCTAACATTTCCCCTTTCACAAGTGATTATAGAAAATCGTGGACAATTTTTACCTACCCCCATTTTATCACTTAAGCTTCTAGACAGTCTTCTCATGAAATATCTAGACCCAAACCATTAGATTTTTGCTCCCTTTGAGAAACAGCCTACCTTTCAAATCCAACAGGATTTGCCTGCCTGAGCAATTACTTCTCCTCTGGGACTCAAAAATGCTAACAGGATCACAGCCTTGCATTTCCATATCTGCCCCAGCTACTGAGTATTTACAGCATGTTCAAGTTCTTATAACACAGTAAGAACAAAATAGATAAACCCAAAAAGAAAACGTGAGGAATGGAGAAAGTCTTAAACATTATTTCTGGGTTCTTCCTCTTAGAGCTCAACAAAACAGACAAGCTTTTTATGAAATCCATAAAATGGCATTATTTCTAACTTAGGGCTTACATTCCCTGTTTCAGTCTGATTTCATATAAATGAAGAGCTTAAAAAATACTGTATTAATGATGGTAATACAGTTTTAAAGAACTGTAACCGTTTATTATCTCGTCTGATCCTCCTGACAATCCTGAAAGGTAGACAGGGAAACTGTTAGAGTATTTTATAGATGTCCAAACAGGCCCACACAGAGTATGCAACTTGCCTAAGTTACCCCACGAATAAGTAGTAGGACACAAAGACGGGTCTCTGGATTTCAATTCAAAAGCTTTACTTGGTAGCTCATGCCTCTTATGTCTCAAATTTCAGGTCTGTGTCTACCTCCAGACTAAACATAGTCTGCATTTTTCCCATTCCAGAGGACCATCACCTTGATTTCTCTGTATTTCCCTTTCTTATAGGAGATGTCTGATGAAGCCCAGAGAGTCGGTTAAGACATAGGTTCTGAGAGATTCAGTACCATGACATCTATCAGTCAGAAAGCTGAAATTTACCATGCACTCTTGTTTTAAAAAAACAAATAACTTGAAAAAGAAACATGTCTCCACTTTAGAAGAGAACATTCCTCCTTCACAAAAAAGTTACCTCCCTTTATTCCAATCAGTTTTTAACACTTTGGACCTATTTGAGGTGTGCATCTCCATTCTTAAAAGGGGGTGTAAAGGTCCAAGGCAGGTTATCTACAGACAGGTCCCCTGGAGCCACAGTTCACCCACTTATCTTTGCTATCTGATTATATATACATTTTTAAGAATCCTTGTGTTTTACTTTATATGTATTTTTAAACTCTCCAAGTACAGAAAAGAAATCCAAATGCAAAGTACTGTATAAAGCACAGTACAACTGAAAATGGGGGTGGGGGAATCCCATTAATTAAATAACAGCTTAAAATTGAAAATGCCCCAATTTTATACAATGTATCAGTAGACTGATACTCTGCATTCTATTTACTCCTTTATGCCAGTTACCAGTGCACTGCCTCTCAGCTCCAGATGCACCCTTCAGTGCTAACTCCGCACTCGCGGGCTAAACTCTAAGCGTCTCTCCTTTGTAGTTAATGTGATGCTAAGCCTTAGCAGCAGAGGGCGCTGGAGGGACAAGGCCAGAGGCAAGGGCCACTCCAGGATCAGGCGTGCTAGTGTTTTTTCTTCTTCCTGCTGCTGCTCCTGTCCCAGCGACCATGGATACGGACAACATCCAGTGGTGCTGGGTCCCAGCTGTGAGCCCGGAGTCCCGGCCTCCAGAGGTGGACGCCACATGCCACCCTACCAGGGAGCCTCTCCCAAGGCCCTGACTCCTCTGTGTCCACCCCCCAGCCCCCAGCCCTGAGGGGTGTTTCCCAGTTGCCCAGCTTCACTGTGGTTCCTCAGTCCGCTGACCCCAAGAGCAGAGTTTTCTGTGGACCAGCTCTGGCAACCAGTGGGCTCCCTCTGCCATCCAGCGGGCTGTGGAGAAGCCCACACCTTCTCCAGGGAGGCCTGAAGCCCATTGGGGGAGCTCTGGGCCCGGGATGCTGGGCACCGCTGAGGAAGTGGGTGCGGTGTACTAAAAAGAGGAGTACTGAATAAAAGTGTGCCTACTGAGATATGAGCTCCAGCCCACCACCCCTTCTCCCTGAATCTCTCCCCAGTCAGCACCTGGAGGCTCCAGCTGCAGATATCCCCTAAGAGGAGACTGGAGGGTCCAAGAGAAAAGATGGATATACTCTGATACTTGAAACTCCTATAATGAAATGTTTGGGTCCCCCCTCCACTGCCCTGAAAGTAAGGCCCACCAGTTAAACTTCAGCCAACATAAAGTCCTTCCAATCAACTTTTGGTGCCTCACCTTCAAACATGAACATTTAGAATCATCAGGCATTTGAAAAATGATTCCAAAGCAAATCTTTCTTGGAGCAAACAAAACACATGCACACACCTCCTTAGAGAGTTAAAAGAAGACGATGTATGTAAAAAACTATAACACACAGGGTAAAATAGGAACTTTCAGGGAAGAAGAAAGAGTTCTCAGAAATTAGGAGAGCAATAATAGTTCTGATTCTTGGTTATGGTAATGGTTACATGAATCTACACTTGTGATAAAATGATATAGAACCAGACACACACTGTACCAATGTCAAATCCCTGGTTTTGATATTGCACTATAATCATAAAAGCGGTAACAGTTGAGAGAAGCTGGGTGAAGGACATGGGACCTCTGTACTATCTTTACAACTTCCTTTCATTTTTTCAAAATGAAAAAAGACAGGATAGTGAGAGAGGAGGAGGGGAAAGAAACAGAAGGAAGACAGAGCTGAGGACATTATTCAAGAAATCAAGCAAACAGATAAAGCAATGAAAAATGAGAGAAAAAATTTAAATTAAATGGAGGATTAATTCTTGTGGCCCAACACTGACAATAGGAACAGAGAGAGACAGAAAGAGGGAGAGAGAGGGGGAGACAGAGGGAAGGGGGGAGGGGGGAGAGAGAGAGAGAAAGAGCAGAAAGCATGTGGAGGAAATAATACAATAAGGTTTCCCAGAATATAAGGACAAGTTCCCAGATGAAAAGTGAGTACCAAGTGCTCAGAGCAATGATTTTTTTTTTTTTTTTTTTTTAAAAAGGGACTTCCTTGGTGGCACAGTGGTTAAGAATCCACCTGCCAATGCAGGGGACACAGGTTTGAGCCCTGGTCCGGGAAGATCCCACAGGCCGCGGAGCAACTAAGCCTGTGTGCCATAACTACTGAGCCTGCACGTCACAACTACTGAGCCCGCATGCCACAACTACTGAAGCCCGCGCATCTGGAGCCCGTGCTCCGCAACAAGAAGCCACCGCAATAAGAAGCCTGCGCACCGCAACGAAGAGTAGCCCCTGCTCGCCGCAACCAGAGAAAGCCCGCGTGCAGCAACGAAGACCCAACGCAGCCAAAAATAAAAATAAATAAATTTATTTTTTTTTAGAAAGTCACATCCTTATCATTGTGAAATTTCAGAACACTATAGATGAAAAGATTCTAAAAGCTTTCAGAGATGGAAGTAAAACAAATAGCTCATATACAATGGGAATCAGAATGGCAGATCTTCCCAAAGCAACGCTGAAGGCTGGAGGCTAAAGGAGGCAGGCCTTGAAAATGCCGAGAGAACAAACTCCAACCCAGGATGCAGTCACTCTTCCAATCAGACAGGAAGGGAGAATAAAGTGATTTTCAAACGTATACGGTCTTACTTTTTTTTTTTTTTTAACCTCCCATGCACCCTTGCTTGGAAGTTCCTGGAGAAAGAGCTGCACCAAAAAGCGGGTGGGGGAAGAAAGAGGATGACTTGAGATCCAGAAAGCAGGGAACACACATCAAGGAGGGGCAGAGGGTGCTGCGTTCCCAGCGTGGAGATGCAGGGCACCCCAGAACAGTGTGGACACATCCTGAGCACAGCCAGCCCAGATCAGAGCAGGGAGACAAAGGACTCCAATCAAAAGACGAAACCGGGGGCTTCCCTGGTGGCGCAGTGGTTGAGAATCTGCCTGCCAAGGCAGGGGACACGGGTTCGAGCCCTGGTCTGGGAAGATCCCACATGCCGCGGAGCAACTAGGCCCGTGAGCCACAATTACTGAGCCTGCGCGTCTGGAGCCTGTGCTCCGCAACAAGAGAGGCCGCAATAGTGAGAGGCCCGCGCACCGCGATGAAGAGTGGCCCCTACTTGCCACAACTGGAGAAAGCCCTCGCACAGAAACGAAGACCCAACACAGCCAAAAATAAATAAATAATTATAAGATGAAACTGACAGGCCCCTGAACAGTAGTGTCCCCCCCACATTCATATGCTGAAATCCTAACCCCCAAGAGGATGGTATTAGGAGGTGGGGCCTTTGGGAGATGCTTAAGCCATGAGGACAAAAGCCTCCTGAATGGGATTAGTGCCTTATAAAAGAGACCCCACAGAGCTCCCTGGGCCCTTCTGCCACTTGAGGACACAAGGAGAAGTCTGCGACCCAGAGGAGGGCCCTCACTGACCCTGCTGGCACCCTGCTCTCAGATTTCCAGCCTCTAGAAGTGTGAGAAATACATTTCTGTGGTCTATAAGCCTCCCAGTCTGTGCTGTTTTGTTACAGCAGCTGGAACAGACTAAGACAGCTACCAACAGAGTTTGTCTATCTATATTGAAAGGAATTTCAAAGTTCTGTTAACTGGGGGCAGGGATGAAAAAGCATCAATAAAGACAACTAAGCAAATAAAAAATTAAGAGGCAATTAGTGACTTTAGAGGAAAAGGGTATAATGAAATAAAATCTAATTCTAGAACCCACTGTGGTCCAGTCATGAACAACAATTACACAGTCATGATTCCATCAACACTGACTTAACAAAAATGTGTGAGCAGTGGGGGAGAGGGGACGTGTGTATGTACAGGATTGCTGTGGCTTAAATTAACATCTTCCTTAGGAGGTTGTTGACAGAGACTAAGATTGAAAACAAAGAAACAGGAGCACATTATTTTGAAATATAGATATTGTACTATAGATATTGACACATAAACCCCTAAAAGAATTACAAGCACTGCATCTGGGGGAGAGGCGAGGAAGGCTGATGAGGAGGAGTCCTGCTTCTCTTAAGCCTTCTAATTCTGATTTCTAAATCAAAATTTATTATTTTGATAAAAATAAAAATTTACTTAAAAAAATTAAGTCCAAAGAAGAACTTTAAATGACTAACACTACAGGTGAATATGACAAATTTTCTGAAGGTTCTGGAAACACTGCTTAGGCAAAGAACCACCTGAGGGTTTTAGCAAGGAAGTGACATGATCGGAACTGTACAAAGAAAGTTATTGAGATAGAAAAAACAAAGGATGGACTGAAAGAGGAAGAGTTTTAAGGTTAAAAAAAAAAAAAGAGAAATTTCTAGTAGACACCATACTAGCACCACACTCTGGGCTCCGTGTGCGGTAGGAAGATCAGAAGGGTGTAAGTGGTGGCCACTACAAGGATGTCTCAATTCTTTTCTATCTGGTAGTTATGACTATAAATTAGTATTCAACACAAGGAAGGGATGAGCCAGTCCACTAGATGTAAATATTATAGTCTTCCTTGTAGAACATCCTCTCATATAAGGATAAAGAACCACCCTGGCTTATGAATCAGTCTTGCAGGAGATTTCACCTAGTGTGGATTTTAACCATGCCCCAATCAGACCACCCTTAAAAGCTGACCATCAAAGCCCTGAACCTCAGAGCCTGAGGGACCAAACCTTGAAAGTAACAACGCTTGGTTAAAAACCACAAAGCCACACTTATTCATACACCCTTTCACTCACCAGGGCTCTGGCCTCCATGTTTAGGGACAGAGACTAAAGAACATCAGGTTAACTTTTTTTTTTCCCCCCTTCTTTGTAACATGGCTACAAAAAGATGGACCAGAGAAGACCAAGTAGACAAGATACCTAGATTTCAGGAAGACACATGACAGAAGAACTGAAGCTATTATCTCCTGCGATTAATCAATCAGAAATGTTTCCTATTTCACATAACAGTCCGGGGAGGAGGGGCGGCCCTAGGAAGGTCCAGGAGGATCAGGGATTCTGAGAAATAAGTAAGAATATACCAAGAAGAAAAGAAAGAGTCATACCTACCGAACGCACACAGAGCCAAGCCACCAACCAGAAATCAAAGTCAAGTCCAGGTATCGTACCCCCAATATACACCCCACTACTGCTTAGAACCTGGCCACTCCGAGCGTGGAGCTCGGGCCAGCCGCCAGGGCATCGTCCCCTGGGAAATGTTAGACATGCAGAAGCTCAGGCCCCACCTCAGAACTAATGAATCAAAATCTGCATTTTAACAGGACCCCCACGTGACACTTATGCCCATTTAAAGTTTGAGAAGCAATGATTAGGAAGATAGAGAAAGAGTCCTTCCGGCTTTGTATTCCCCATGGTTCCCTGGCTGGTGCTGGACGTGTGCCTGAACCCACCCAGGCAGCAACAGAGACACGTGTGCAGTGCAAAAGTGGTAAAGAGGGCCTGGCAACTACATCTCTTCTAGGAAATGCACTGATTCCCGGCCACTCAATTATTTCTTAGCCACTGGATTTTAGACTAAAATAAACACACAAGCATGAACCACAGATTTCCCTTTATAGCTGCCTCTTTTATTTAAGAAAAAAAATGCTAAACATTAATTTTAGTTGTACTTAATTGAATAATTTCTCGGGGGAATAGTTCAGGGAGAGTTTAAAACTGCCTGCTTCCAAAAGCCATTACAAATTGGCATATACTACAATGTCACTGCGCCAACCCAAACAGCGCACTTCAATGCCCCTGGGGCCGCCTTCACTCCAGATGTGTTCGGAACTCCTAGTAACAGAATGCAGGCAAAAGCCATATTTACACGAAGCAGTATTTTGAATCTTCTTTTCCAATTATCTGGAATGAGATAATAGATCCCTAATTGGAAGCACGGCGGGGGGGGGGGGTGGTGGTAGTGGTGGTGGAATCGGGTCCGTGGTTTCTCTCCAGTGAATGCTTTTTATTAGTAAAAACTAAGAGAGTCTGTACAAGAGCCAGAGAAAATCTCCTTTGCCACATTTAATCTGAACATCTATAAACTGACAAAACTGTCCGGTGATCGCCCCTAATTAACTAACTGATCGTTAAAAGACTGATCTTGTCTTTTCCTGGGAAACATACATACGGAAGGACTGGGGTTGGGGGAGGGAGAAGCAGAACTCGAGTGAAAGAAATCCAAAAACACTTTGGCAGAAGAACAGACCCAAGCGGTTGGTGTGGAGGTGTTGCTCCCCGCCCCCCTTGCACCCAAATACCTTCAGTTCTGCTTCACGCTTGCGTGACTGGCACTGACTCTGAACTTCTCTTGTATTTCTGACTAATACTGGTCATAACAACGCTGCCAGGTAAGCCATCATTGTTTATTACTGATTTGTTAACTCCCATTCCAAATCAGATTTATTGATAAGGAATCATCTTTTTATTCTCCAAATTAAGCACATATAAACCAAAATTAAGTACTGTAGTTTACACTTCTTGTTAAAGTTGAAGTTTCCACCCTTACCGTTGATTTAACACAGGTCAATTTAGAATTCATGTGGAAGTCAAATTAAGTATTTTTGTACAGGTCAGCATACTGTCCAGCTACAGAGGGTCTCCGGCCCCCCGCCCCCATATATCATAAAACGCTGTCACGTGCCATGCAATCACGGCATGCGTAGTTACCGAAGCTGTCTATTTTTACAGATGTCACAGAGAAGCCGTTTGAAAACTGTGCATAAATGCAGCTGTTCTTGGCTGTTAGCGAGATACACTTGGAAACCCTGTTCCCTAAAATGTTCAGAATTGGAAAGGGTTTTCTAAATATAAATTAATTACCAAATTCCACGTGTTGACAAGCAAACACTCTAATGTTTATGCTTCAACTTGACAAGGGAAATTGAAGCATATACCCAGAAACCTCTAAAGGAAACAAAGTCCATGTATGGTTATTTACTTCATGACATTTTCTCCTAAAGTGTTTAAAAACATTTTTATCATGAAATGCCATGTACAAAGAGAAAAAGCAACTGACTGACATGTACAGTTTAACAAACAGTTACAAAGCAAAAACTGTATCACCTTCAAATACTCGCCCAATACTATACCCATCAACCTCAGAAAAATCTAAAGTCACTCACTCAACCAGGCAACCAACAAACTATATGCCAGGCACTGTGTTATGTGCAAATTTAAACACTTCAGCTAGTATATTTCTTCAAATAACTACCACAAAGTCTTCAACTGTTACCTACCCTGAGTTTCAAAGAAAATAAATATATAACTTTATCATATGGACAAGGGGCATTTTCCTCCAATAAATCTATACTAGAGGTTTGTGCTCTTGGGATGCTTGACAATATATCACTTCTGAAAGGACCACAAGAAAGGGCTTGGTGGTCAGTAACACCCAGATGTGAACTTTTCTCTCTGACCTACACCAGCAGTGAATGATGGGCCCAGCGTCCCTCCGATTCACCCCTGAAGTTAGGCCTCTTCCTCCAGAACAAAGGCCTCCCCACTTGGGAACTACTTAGAACTTTCCCAAGCACCTTGCAAAGAGTCTTATTTTTCATACTGTGTCTAGATCTGAAAAAAAGCATTTGTTCCGGTATAAAGACACTGAAATCCCTGGTTGTAAGACGAATGTTCTCTTAACCCTAAGAAAGACTTAATCCATAGCTCTGCTTTAAGAGAAATAGTTCTACCTTATTAATCACAAAGTTCTCAAGTTCAAAGTTCTCGGTTTGTGCAATTCTCAGAAGCAGTTCAGCTGTTTCCAAATCGTGCATCAGAAAATTCCTACGTTACACAGTCCCAGATAGTCAATGTTAAAACAATATACATAACTGCATCGCCTTCTCACTGGGTTCCATTTCTGTTGGGAAAGGAGGGAGAAATTTAAGCCAGGACCGTAATTTTAGCCAATAATCTACAAACTGGGGAGCACAAAACAACTCGTTAGAATGTAGAAAGGAAAAACTAAAACTTCTATTAATATGCTGGATTTAATCTCAACCTTTTCTAATTTCTAATTTTAGGAGCCATATTTATGGAGAACAGAAGTATATATAATTTTATAAATGCAGTTATTAAAACAAATTCTGGAGGGTTACTCATAATTTTTCCTAATGCGATGCATGATCTAAAAACGTTGGAGGCCACTGTGTTAAGAGCAATGTATTGTAGATTACCTATAAAAGAATACAAGTATATGTAACCCAAGAGTCTAAAAGTTAAATATCTTTGCCTTATTCAAGAAAACATTAAATAAGTTCTAAAAGTAATAACTGAGCATTCGGTGAACTTGAGTTAAAAACCACACAAATACACAGTCTACAGAATACAGTGGTAAGATGTTATATTAGAGAAAGTGGAGGGAGGAATCTAAGGAAACTCTTTGCATTGTTTTTACAACTTTTCTGTAAGTCTAAAATTAGTGGAAAACAAAACACTTAAAAGTGATGTGTAACTAATCACAGCACCAAAAATTGCAAATTATTTTACATAAAGCAGAGTGGAGGTTAGCCCTGAAACGGCCCACTTTCTTGCATTTCCTAACATCCAGTGTTTCCCTTCTGTGCCACAGATCACCGTAACCAATGCATCCTTCACGGGGGCAATTTAGTGTTATCTCAGAGCTCCACGTCCCTGAGCATTTTGAGAGCTTTTGTCAAAATAGATGTTTGTTCGCAGAGTGCTCTTTGCATGCAAACATGATTTGTCTTCGGAGTTTCGACAGAAGGTGACAAAAGTAGGTTGAGAGCAGCTGAACCAGAGACCAAGGGGTGTAGAGGAAGTAGGGAGAGGGCACAATCATGGAAAAGCTCATGAAGGAGTTTCAGGACATGATTAGATGTTTGTTCTAGGAAGAAAAAAAAAAGACACCAGGACAAACGGCACCTGAATAATAGGTGTTGGACCCCAACGACGTGTCAGACACTGGACTAAGGTCTAGGACTACAAGAGTGACCGGGGCAGACACAACCCCTGCCCTCAGGAAGCTTACAGTCTATCCTGGAGAGCAGACCAGCGAGGAGGCTGAGCAGGAGCCCTGAGGAGTAACGGGGGCTGCACTGGGCCAGGGGCGTGAGATGGGGGAGGAGGGCCAATGAATGGGGAACAGAACTCACCCCCCTTGTCACAATGGGAAGAAAGTCTCTGCTCAAAGGCAGACTGACCAAGGCTAAGTGGATCTTTTCCAGGCACTGGGAACCCTTACACTGTGGCTGTACGTCAACTACTGAGCACTGTCCAAAGGGCAGGCGTGGGCGGCGAGGCGGATTAGATTCGGAGCCGTGATCTCGGGAGCACGGCTGTGGCTGGAGACCTGCTTCCAGAGATCTGGAAGTCATTCACATCCAAGCACCCAGAAAGGGGCTTCCGGAACCTCAAACTGTAATTCCACAGGCCGGAGCTGAGGGTTTTGGAAGGTAGCCTTGGTCTCTCCACTGTTTCCTTAAAGAAGTTCTAAAAGGCATTCCCAGACCCAAAGAAACAAGCCTCAGTCCCAGAGCAACCACCATCAAGTTTCCAATGGCTCAAACTAAACTACCCCAACACCACATCTATCCGTGGAATATCTGCTGAATGAATAGATGAATACAAAGCAGCCCAAGGACAAGAGTGAGGGTGGGGCTGTGGGCTTGTGGGAAGGGGGCTGCCAACGTGGACAGAGGGTCCTGCCCTGTCCTTCCTTCCATCCAGCCCTCCATCCATCTATCCACCACCCATCCATCCATCTATCTATGAAAGCAAATGCCAACATCCAAGAAGTGGTGGAAATTCAGCACAGATTCCTAGACATAAGTGATAGCTACAGAGTTTCCACAAAAGGGGCATAAGAGCGTCAGTCAGATTGGAGCAGAGAGGCTGGGACTCTGCTTCTCAAACTCCCTGTGGTGGAGGAGCTTTTAAATTTTTTAAATTTCCAGTCTGTCACAGACCAACGCTTGTATAAAATACAATAAAACTGAATTACAAGTAAAATGAAATTTTTTTAAAATCCACAAAATGCAAGCCCACTAATAGAGCACTTGGGGGTTGTGGCAATGCCAAAATGCTGCAGAGAAGTCTGAATTCCTGTCCTTAACCTCACTGCGCACTGGTAACAAACAGCTGCAGGACAGGCTCTGGTCCCGTAACTACAGTTTGCGCGAGGTGGCCTGCTTGAGGCCGAGTTTACACAAAAAAACACTCTTTGTAACTTCTGAAGTGCTCGATTAGAACTCCGGCTGACATCATGGCATCATGGGGCCAGACAGCTCTAACCAAGGTTGACCGTGAGAACCAGCGAGGCACAGATCTGTTTACGTCTTTTGAGATCTTCCCCTGTCCCAGCTCTTGACGCTTGTGTTGTCACCGGGTGCCTGAATTCTGCATCCGCCCCTTCCCACACCCTGAGGAAAGACAAGAGGCCTCTGTGCAGACTTGGGACAAGGTTGGTGGGCCATAGCCTCTTTTTCTAGCATCTCTCATCTTCCTTTCCTTTCTCCAGGCACCTCTCCTTCTGCCTGTAGACGCCCACCGTGGTCTGGGTTCCTCTCCTTGTGTCTTAATCTTATGGTCAACAAAACCTCAAATATCCTTCACTCGCATTCTCTCCTGTCCTGGTTTGCATCTTCCTTGCACTAACAGGTTCCTGGCCCCGGGGTTCACTCCTGTGACGTCTGTGGCCTCTTCAGATAAGGAACCAAACCCAGCTTCTAGCCCAACACACTCTAGTGAAACTGGTCCCTCATCAGCCACCTTGAGATACAACTATTACAAGAGCATTGGTTTCTCTTCTTCCTCACTTTACACGCCTCTCCACGGCCTTTCAATCACGTTGCCCACCTCTCCTCTACAAATCCCTTGAAAACATACCACCTGTGTCTCTGCCTTAGCCTTCTAACTTCTTCGCTGGCACCTTTTCTTCCTTTGGGGTTTCCCCAAGTCTGTATCCTGGGCCCCTCTTGTTTGCAATGGTAACGACTCTCCTGGATTTACTAACAACTTGACAATGGCCCTCAAGTGGAAAACTCCGGCAGTCATCTCCCTTGAGCTCTGGTTCCCTATCTCCAAGTCTCTCTGGAGCCATGTCTAAGTGAAGGTGCCACTGTTGCTTTTCACATGCTGGCCTGATTGCACGTTAGAAGCACCTGGGGCTCCTGGAAGGCGGACCATCGCTGGGCCTCACACTCAGAGACTGATTTAATGGGACGGGAGGTGGGGCTAGGCTTTTTTTCTTTAACACTAAGCTTTTAAAACCACTGTCCGAGAACAACGCTTCTCAAACCTGGCTGCACACAGCGGAATCATCTGGGGGAGCCGTAAAAATAAAGATGCCTGGTTCCCACTCCCATACATTCTGAATGAATTAGTTGTAGGATAATGAAAAAGACATTTGGTTTTTGTCCCCAGTTTCTGGCACAGAGTTCAGAAAGGAGGTGATTCTTGGTGGCCCCCCACAGCTTCAGGATGGGGGTGGGTCACCAGAAGGAATCATGTGATTAGATTTCAGTCCCACCCTTGGAAGGGGAAGTTGGGGCTGGAGACTGAGCTGAATCACCAATGGCCAAAGAGTTCATCAATCATGCTTATGTAATGGGACCTCCATAAAAACCCCTGAACAGGATCCAGAGAACTTCCAGATTGGTGAACGCATCCACCTGCTGGGAAGGCGACACACCCAACTCCACGGGGACAGAGGCTCCTGTACTCAGGACTCTGTGAACCTCTTCAGCTGGCTGTTCATCTGTATCCTTGATAATAAACTCCAGTAGCAAGTATGGCATTTATCCCGAGTTCTCTGAGTGCTTCTAGCAAATCATCAAACCTGAGTGGGAGGAGGTTGTGGGATTCCCCCAAATTTGAAGCCAAGCTGGACAGAAGTGCTGGTCACCGGGGGATCTGATACTTGCAATTGATGCCTTAAAAGTGAGGACAGTCTTGTGGGACGGATCCCTTAAACCTGTGGGGTCTGATGCTAATTAGTGTTAGAAGTGAACTGTAGGACACCCAGTTGGTGTCAGATCAGAGAATCCAAGAACTGGGGTTGGGAAAGACACCACGTATTTGGTGTCAGGAGGAAAAACCTCTCGTTGGTACTGGATGCAGTCTGGACACTGGGATTTAAAAAAAAAAAAAAAAAAAAACAACTCACCAGGTGATTCTAATACACAGCAAAAGTTGAGAACCACTGCCCGAGATAATGTGCTACATCTGAACTTGCCTTTCACGCCAACTGAGATCTTCCCTTTTAGCCTCAACTCTATCTTAACTTCCCAGCTACAGTGATCTTGTTTAAATTAATGTACCCATGCGACTTTGTGCTTAACTGTACAGCCCTGTATAACGTGCTGTTTTAAGTGTACTAGTCTTCCCTGACTATAATGCAAGCTTTTGGAAGATTCTGACCCCGTTTTATAATTCTCCCCCAACACCCACGCCGTCAACTACCCTGCGAGGCACACAGCAGGTACTCAGCACACACTGACGACCACAAATTCCTTTTCAGGTGGCAGCATTGAACCTAACCCCTAATCCCTTGCTATGTGAAGATTTCTTGATGGAAAGAACTGAATCGAACACTTCCTTTTTCTCTCCTGTGATAGCTATCGTGGTTCTTTGTGTTTTGTTTTTGTTTTTTGGTTTTTTTTACACTCATCAAGATTTATTAACTATGGTTGCAGAATCTAGAAGAGCAATCTTAATGTAGATATTCTTCCCCCCGCCCAGAGAGAAATCTGACATTTTTAAAGTGTCTCTTTTTGGAAAAGAAAAATAGTTTTCACATCGTAATTGATAAAACTGACCATTCCTCCACTAAGCAGCATCAACTTTTTCAGTTCTAAGAATCAAGTCAATATAACAAATTTTATTCTAAAGAAAAATGAAGCACTAAAAAAAAATGTATAGGACAAATCCACATTAGGAGATGGTTCTAGAGCTATACCAGGAAAGACAAATCCAAGAGGAGTTATTTAAGAAATTAAACACGATGGACTATTTTCTCCTCAGAGCTTTGCTCTTTTACCACGTTCTTCCCAGTTTTCTGGAAAATGGGAAAATGTTTTAATGGAGAGTTGTCTTGAGTATTAACAGTGTCTAGCTTACTTTACAAAAGCCTGTTAATAATCAATCACCTTTTTAACAAGGGGGGTGCGCTATAGATTATGCACTGCCCCCCCTTGATGGGAAATACGTGGCATCAGCTGGGATCATTCATAGGCAGAAGGAGGAGGGAGGACACTGAATTCCAGCAGCAACAGGGATAACAAACAGGGGTGGATCTTCAACACCAAGATCGCTCTATCCAAGGATGTTCACACCCTGGGCAATGAAAACCTTTCTGTTATCAGAGAGCTGGTCACTGGGCCCCTAAACAGGCAACGGCCCTCAGGCCTCACCCCAAACTTAAAGGGCCACTCACACCTCCACAGAGAAGACTGGTTTCTGAGCTCACAGACATCTGTCTCGCTCTTACGGGACCTGAATTTTGCTAAAACAAACAAACAAAACGGGGGAGGGAGAGAGATGAGAGGAACACATGTGCATTCTAGCTGCTCAATCTCATGGGATTCACAAAAACTCCAGATGCACAGGAATTATCTGAGTGTGAATGAGGAATTCTCTTTTGTTTTAGTATGGTGAACTTTTCGACAATTGTGTAAGGGCTGCCCTATTGTCCATTGACTCACCTCTGGTAGTTCTGTGCAAAGGAACTAAACTATTATGAATCAACCCAATGAACCCCCTGCTGGAATTACCCTTCTGTAATAAGAGAGTTGGGCGGCATGGATGAAGAATTAGTAACAAATTCTTGTATTCTCTTTCACAACATTTTTGATGTAAAATTAGAATACACACTCAGCAGACGTCTGTTGACTGGATGAGTCCTCGGAACTCATCAACTGGACATCAGCTGCCAGGGACGCTCAGAAATTCCTGCCCACAGCCGTTGCCACAAACCTCTGCCACTCTCCTAAGCCCCTGCCCTCACACCCACCTCCTTCTTCGTTCTCAGCAGAGGTTCTCATCCATTATTTCACAGAGAGGGGTCCTTTAGGAAAACCTCTACCAAGCTCTCTCCTCTACCTCTACGCTTACCCATAGGCACCCATCAGATCTGTCTACACATCCACTCTCCTCCAAGAGGGCCCTGCCCCCTGCCTGCTGGATCCCAATATATCCACCTTCTTTGGACCGTGCCCCACCCTCAGCTCTCTCCTGCACCTTCAAGGAGATAAAGGTGGCCCCTTCTGCAGCCTGCGAACATGCTGAAATCTTTCCCTTCCTATTAAACACCAGCCCTCAGCTCAGGCTTTTAAAGCTTCCTTCTTTCCTTTACTGCCAACCCTCTCGAGAAGTTCATCCACAGGGCCGCCGCCAAGGCTTGAACCCCTAACTCGCTCTCACCCCGTCACAGCTGGGCTTGTGGTACCATGACTCCTGGGACGCTGTTCCTGCTGAGGTGAGTCAAGGGGCTGAGAATTCCAGTGGCTTCTTTTCGGTCTTCACCCTGTTGACTTTGCTACAGAACGTGAACTTCTCAGAAGCCTGGATTCCCCACTTCCTCACTGCGGTTCTCTGGAGAGTCTGAGCTCTCGCCTTCTCCAACCAGAACATGGGCTTGTGAACAGGCATTTTCAGAACAAAACGTCTGCATGCACATAAACAAATCTGGGGGGGTGGGGTGGGACCGAGAGGCCCATAGCTTCACAAGCTTCTCGGGACTTGATGACCTGCCCCTCCCCCAACGTGAAGACTCGCTCTTGGACTATGGTTATAGCCTCCCCACCTCCCGTCCTTACGCCCACTCAGCCCTTTTACCTACCTAATCCCTACCGAATCCAACCTTCACATTACGATCAAGATTATTGCTCAGATTATACCAAAGGCTGGCACATCTGGCCTGCCTGCTCTTACCATAAAGTTTACAATACAATGTACTGGAACTCAGCCATGCCCCCTCACACATATACTGACTAGGGTGACTTTTTTCCCCTGAGATGTGAATTTTTTTTTTTTAATTGAGGTGACATTCACATAACCCAAAATTAATCATTTAAAAGTGACCAATTCAGTGGCACTTAGTACGTTCACACCGTTGGGCAACCACTCCATCTAGTGCCAAAGCACGTCCATCACCCCAAAAGGAAACCCCGTGCACAGTTGCTTCCTGTTGCCCCCCTCTCCTCCCCAGCCCCTGGCAACCATCAATCTGAGTTCTGTCTCTACGTATTTGCCTCTTCTAGGCATTTCATATAAAGGGAATCATATAATACAAGGCCTTTATATCTGGCTTCTTTCACTTGGCATAACTTTTTTGAGGTTCATTCACGTGACAGCTTGTATCAATACTTCGTTCCTTCTTATAGCTGAGTAATACTCCATTGCATACACTATAATCTGTTTATCCAACTAGAGCTGCTTGTGCACTACAACTGCAGAGGCGAGTAGTTACAAGAGATTGTATGGCCTGCTGTAAAGCTGAAAATATTATCTGGCTCTTTACAGAAAAACAACTTGCCAACCCCTGGATTATACATGCCCTGAGCTTCAGAAGCAGTGGTTCTGAGAGTCAGTTTGTTAATGGTCACTGCAGCACTGTTTGGAACAGAGAAATACTGGAAACAAAATGTCTACTGTTAGACATTGGACGGGTGTAATTATGGTAAATCCATACTATGTAATACCGTGCACCTCCTCAGAAGAATCAGGTAAATGCATACATGCTGATAGGGAAAGATCTCTGGGTTTGATTAGGTTAAAAAGCAAAGAATTACAATATGTCTAGTATATACTCCCCTTCTCTTAAAAAATAACCAATACGTATATATATACATATCTGCATAAAACTTCCCTGAGAGTCAAAAGAAACTTTCACTTACCATATTGTACCTTCCTGTACTGCCTGAAATTTCCAACCTTTTACATGCATTTATTATCACTGTCAATAGATGTTAACTACCAAGAGGGAGGGGATGTGTGTATGCGTATGGCTGATTCACTTTGCTGTGCGGCAGAAACTAACACAACACTGTAAAGCAATTGTAATAATAGGAAAAAAAAAAGATGCTAACTAATTTCCTAAAGAGGAAATTATGGCCCACTTATTTTTATTCTTTATAAATTTCTGTATTTACATATTATAATGAAAGATCAAAAAATATGTTTTTGAAGAGGAAATTTTTTAAAAATCAAAACAAAATACTATGTTAAAATCTGCTATGAGTTATGTTTTTTATGAGATTTCACTTTTTTTTTCCCCCTTGCAGGTCAGTGACCCTCCAAAGAAAAAAGAAAAACCCCCTACCACAGGCTGGGTTTTTATCTGCCAGAAAGCTAGACACTGCACGAGATGATCTTTTCAGATGCTGTCCATGTCAGTCCACTAGGTTTGATCCTAGTTTTCCGCCAATTGTTATTGGAAAGCATACCGTATGTGTCAGACACAGGACACTGAAATCGTCTACCGCCACAGAGCTAGGTACGGTGGTGACCTGGGCTTCAGCACACAAGTCAGCCCCGACAGGTGGGTTGGCAGGGTTTACCTCTGTATGCTGATGGGCCCTAAACATTTTCCAGATGTGCTGACCTCATAAAACTGCTACCTACCACAGGCTGTGAAAGAACTGCTCCAAGACTGTTTTTCCCATCCCTACAACAACGCCCCTGGGCTCCCGGGTTGGGTAACCCCCGAAGTTTTGAAGCCGATTGGGTGCCAGTCCCGAGCCTGGACGAGAGAACAATTAGTGGGGCAGCTCAGCAGCAGGGCACTTTCTCACATGTCCAGTCCTGGCTATTTGTGCCCTGGTGTTAGGAGCCTGCCCGATCCTTATTACCTGGGATTTAAGCTTCTGCTTTGCTCTGGGTCCCCGCAAGAGGGGAGCTGTGCCGGTTTCCCAACCAGTCTGCTCCCTTTGGTCAGGTCCCCAAAACTTGCTGAAGCTCCCTGTCAGCCATCAAGCCACCAGAGACGCCCAGACGGACCAACACTGCACGGCCCGTGCATCCCAGGATCTCTGTGTGCCTGGGGTCTCCTGTTAGAGGCCTCAAGTAGAGCGGCCGGCCTTCTTCCCGTGGCCTACAGCTAGGAGCTCCTTTCTCCTCCCACTGTGAAACTCTGCTTTCTGAATCCTTACTCCTCCTCCCTCTGGATTAAGCCTGGCCAATTATGGAGAAAGCCCTAATGAGAGTTATCAGCTTGCTCACAGAAGCATTCTGGGCATGTCACTGGGGCACCGTGGATACTTGCGGTGTATCTTCTTCAAAGTTACAAATAAAATGAACTGAGGAACCAACCCCAAACTGAAAATAGTACCTTTCTAGAGGTTGCATATGCACAAGGCACTCTGTATCTCTTTCTAAGGATGCAAAGATATGACAGTCCTCTTCCCTTAAGGAGTTGGAAATTAGCAAAAAAAAAACCAAAACAAAACAAAAAAACCAAATTCAGAAATAACTATAAATAACCCAGCACAAAGCATACTCCAGGACACAAAAGAGGTACAAAGTGCCATGGGGTATAAAGGATGAAGAGATCATCTCAGGCTGGGAAAGCACAGGAAAAGATTCATGAATGAGGCAGCCTCTGCAGTTGATACTGATGGATGATCAAGATTTCTACGGGGTGGGATGCAGGCCATCGTTTCTAAGAAAATTTGAAAAATAGACTTTCTCCCAGTCTACTTTTCAAACCCCATGTATAAGTAATGAGCCAATCTGGCCTCTTGTCAATATGTTCTTTCTAATCAGCTGAAACACTCTGTCATCTGAAGTTGCGCAGAGAAAAAAAAAAAATCTTTTAGGGCATTCAACCCTTTACGAAACCTCGAAAACTTTCAATTTATCACACACTCCCCCGTCTGGGTTCTTTCTTTTCAATAGCCTAGTTAACTATATTTCATATATTCATTGTATTTTTAAATTATGTACACTATTAATATCTGTATGATAAATGCCGTGATTCCTCCGAATGTCACGAAAACAAAGATGTGCGCCTGAAACGGGGCTGGGGCGGGGGAACTCTGCACTTAATAACTGCACTTAACAATGGTAATAGCTGCCAGCTAAACATTACCACCTAAAGGTTTTCACAGTGGAAAGTAAACCGCTTTTCGAAACGTCATTACCATCCATTATGATCAAAGTTTTAATTTATTTAAGCTGTGACCTTCAGTAATACTTGCGAAATAATTGTAGTGCAGGATTTCATTGCTCCTTCTGGTTAAGTGGCAGGTAAATGGTACAGCTTCAGGAGCTCTAAGCCCGGGGGCGTCCCTGAGACGGTGTGCTACGGATGCCAGCTCAGACCCCCAGCATTCCTGGGTGATGCAGGTCGGCCCCCTGCAGGAAGGCTCAGCAAATCCCCCGAAAGGCCAGTACTGCTGTGGATAAGTCAGTCTCAATCTCTGCCCCTCTCTCCTACACTTCCACACAACACACGGAGCTGAAATACAGCTTTCAAGGTCACAGGTTTTACCCTGTAATACTTGTTCCCACTCTTCTCAAGTAGGATCAGCCAACCACTGAAATCCACCCTACGCAGAACCCAGACAAGCTATCATTTAAGTTGATGAAGCGCCGAAGCACCCCAAATCCTGAATTTTGACATTCTGAAGGATTTCTCCTATGTTAGTAAAGAACTGGGGTGGAAAAATCTATTCCCTGAATATTTTCAGAGGTTGTGACCTGAGAATACAAAATAATTCAATGTAAGTTATGTCTCGATGTATTTAATTAGCTAGGAGGTGGGGAAGGCAGTCTGAAATTCATAGTTTACCACTGATGATCTTCTAATTTCTATGACTTTCACAACTCCTTTCAGCTTCCCCAAGTTCGCATCTCCTATTTTCTCCTTACTCAGTGGTGGTGGAGGTGAGTGTTGTTTTCTAGAGGCTTACAGGCATTTGCCAACTTGCAAAGAGAATGAATTCCAAAAGGGTATTAGCTAGTTGGTTGCTTTGAAGTCAAGGATGCTGGAATACACTTTCCCATAGAGATAATGCATGTTTGAAAGACCGGTTCCCAGGCAGCCCACAGACTTACATCCACCACATCTTAAGAGGAATGGTACACATCCTGCCATACTTGATTGCCGTATACAATGGTCTCAACCTGGGGCTACTGTGAAACGCCAGGAACACACCTTCCCAGTGTGGCAGTGGCAGTCACCCTGGCATCCTGAGACTCGTCTACCGAAGGAGCAGGACAAAGTTCACGTGGGCATTTCTGCTATACTGTGATGGACGCGTTCCTGGAAAACCTCGCGTCCTGCAAAAATCGCACTCTCGAAATAACAGGGCTGATGGTGGAAAGCACCACTGGGGCAGACCCCTTGAAACCTATGTCACTTTGTAACCAGAGCACTAACCAAAGCAAGAACAAACACCTGGGGAAAATGACTTGCACAGCCCAGGCAAGCAGCTCGGCCGTGGCTGCAGCTGCCTCAGGGGATATTAAACCCGCGCAGGACAGCAGAGTGGGGAGGTTGGCTGGCAGACACAGCGAGGGTGGGAGTTAGGGGGTCACTGGTGAGGTGGACGCAGAGGGGGTACCCCTGCCAGGAGCCCAGAGTCCTACAAGGCCGAGGGTGCCCTCCCTGTGGAGGGGGCCCTGGGTGCGGGTGCTCATTTTTTATTTTCTTAAAATCCAGTTGAGAGGCGCCTGCAGGCTGTGAGGGCTCTTTCCCTTCTCGTCGAAGGCTGTAATTCTACTCCTGGTATTCCTGGCTCCTCTGGCCCAAGAAAAACTGCCTCTGAACCAATCCATCCTCCAGGGTCTACTGACATCGCTCCTCTACTTTTCAACTGAATGAGCTTGTGTATGGAACCACATGCTGGGGCAGATCAACTGTACCAGGACCAGGGAGTCACCAACTCCCCAGAGCCCCCCCCTCCTGGTTGGAGAAGGACCTTCCCTAGGTCTGCCATTTCCAGAACCTCTGCACTGGAGAAGAGGAGGCAACCACCCTTTGGGAGGTAAATTCCCTCGACACTCATGCCAATTCAGGGAATTCTTTTGCGTTCTGCTTAGTCAACAGAAGTGATTCTTTGTCTCAAAGCATGTAAATTCTAAGTGGGTAGGTGTGATTTCCAGACCAGACCAGCCCATCCCATTGAAACATAATGAGTAAAGCAACTATACTCCAATTAAAAAAAAGAAGTAGAACAGCAAAAAAAAAAAAAAAAAAAAAGAAAAAAGAAATACAATAAGAGCCACGTAGGCAATTCAAAAATTGTGAGTAGCCACATTAAAAGTAAAAACAAATATATTTAACAGTATATTTTATATAGCCTATCAAAACTATTATCATTTCAATGTGTAATCAATATACAAATTATTCACAAGATATCGTGCATTCTTTTTTTCGTACCAAATCTTCGAAATTCCGTGTTACTCTGCACATACAGCACATCTCAATTCAGACTAGTCGCGTCTCAAGTGCTCAATGGCCATAGGTGGTCAGTGGCCACTGTATTGGACAACACGGTCCTAACTCAGATGCTCTGTGGAGAGCAAAGTGTCATGTTTCTAGTGATAAAGAAAAAGAAAAAAATAAAGACAAAAAAAATTTTTTTTAACAAAAAATGAAAAAAGAACATATTTCTAAAGACACATAATTAAAAGAATATACAACCCAGTGAAGAACAAAAAATGTTTTTCAAGTTCATATTCTTATATCCCACAAAAAGGTACCTTTCACTTGTGACTTTCAGTGCAAATGTACTTAGTCCTTCATTACGTCGAACACGCAGTTAGGCAGAACACCACGCTCCCACACTCAGGTGTTTTGTTTTGTTTTTTTAAACAACCTGAGATATAATTTATGTACCATAAATTCACCTATTTAAAGTGTACAATTCAATGGGTTTTGGTATATTATTCTTTTTTTTTAAACTTCGGTAAAACATAAAACTTGCCATTTTAACCATTTTTCAGTGTATAATTCAGTGGCATTAATTACATTCCCAACGTGGTACAACCCTTAACCACTGTCTGTTCACCACCTCAAACAGAAACGCTAACCAGCCACACCTCGAAGGCAGGCCTCCTCTCCATTTTACTGAGAAAACTGTTAAGGCCAAGTCAACTTCAGATGAAGAGGCTAACAGCAATAATAACGCCAAACATCCTGCCACGAACATCATGGTGTCAGGACCAGGAGTGCTACACTGTGCTGGCAGAAATTTCCCAGCAACCTCCCTTCCTTCCCCTTTCTGAAGCTGGAAAGTTCCTAAGATAACATCTAGTTTCACAAAGTGTTTTGTAAGGCTGCGAGCACCTCAGCACACCGTCTGCTCCCCTAGACGCAGTCTCCTGGTTTTCTAACCATAACATCAAACATTTTAAAGATGCCATTACTGTAATGGATGAAAGGGATATAACTCCACTCTAATTTTACGCTAAAAACAAAGATGGGAAGAAATAAAATTCAAATTCTAATGCTCTTCTTTAACATTTGCTTCAAGCAAGAAAACGCTGCTTTACAGATTCTTTTTTTCACCAACCTTTCTTTCGTAGGTTCTCAAGGAAAAATAAAGAAGTTCCAATGGATTTTTATAAGTTTTATTACGGTAAAACGAGGTGTAGAGAAAACATGTCAGAGTACCAAACCGGGGTAATTAATTCCAGTATAACCTCCTCACACCAGGCCAGCACTTGCAAGCAGATGTGTTGGCTAACGATTTCAGGTCAATCTGAGCACAGTATTGAAAGTAACCTCCCATTCCTCAGAAGAGTCCGGCACGCAGCTTGCAATCTACAGCAGACAGCTTGGACACGTGGAAAAGCAGAATTTAACATCTCCTGATTTCCACTCTCCATTTATTTCCAAATCTTTGCATCAAAATAGGGGGAAAAATGCCCTCATAGTCACACATACACCATGGTAAGTATTAGCCACTAAAATACAAGGTGAGGAAGCACTTTTAAACCCAGTTACCACAAATGTGTTTTGGGAACTTTCACCTTGTTTCTCATAAACTAGAAAGTGTACTTTCATGTTCCTTTTGATTTCTAATGACCGATGCATTTAAACTATTAACAATTCATTTCCAACACGTGTCCAATTCAGAGCTAGCAGCTGGACTATTTATTTTGCTAGCTGGTGGTAGAATTAAATAGAGTCTTTGAAAACGTTTACAAGCTTTCCCTCTAACCTTCTGTGTACTTTCCAAACGAGGCTACTCTGATTTTTATTAGCTAAAGGTTTACATACTGCAATACTAACACTGCTACCTTCAAAATAAATTGTTTATAGCTCAGGTGAGGTTTAAAGCATTTTCCTCCCTGGAAGACTCTTGAGATGGAGGAGGAGAAACGCTGAACTGGTTCACTCTGGATCAACAATATTCCTTTGGAAGTCAAACAATATTCAGGCCACACAGATATGGATGCAGTCAGGGAAACCAGTTGTAAAAAGAGCTCTAGTCCTTTACAAAACCACGGGCTTCTTTCGCGAGCTCCCAATGCCTTATCATCGCAGGGTCACTATCCTCGTGGAGGGTCTAGAAACATCCTCCTAAGATTTTTTTTTTTTTGACACTAGCATTTTGACGTTGGAAGACAAGACATGAGCTTGGACCCCAGACGGATCTGGGTTCAAATCATGACTCCTTTGCTTATTAGCTACATAGTTTTGTTTTTTTAAACTTTACAAAAGACTTTTGTTTAGAATACACAAATACACATTTAGAATACACAGCTCAATAAGAAGGCAAACAATCCAGTTGAGAATGGGCAAAAAAACCTGACAGCCACTTCACAGAAGATATATGAATGGGCAAAAATCACACAAAAGATGCTCACCGTCACTACTCATCAGGGAATCGCAAATTAAAACCACAATGAGGTACCACTAGACACCCATCAGAATGGTTAAAATTACAGATACTGAGTGTTGGCAAGGTTGTGAGGCAGCTGGAATTGTTGTACAACCCTGGTGGGAATGTCAAATGATACGACCACTATTAGCTACATGGTCTTAAACCAAATCATTTAACCCAAGGCTTTGTTTCCAGCTCTGCAAAATGGAAATACTTTTGTGGAAATCATCCCACCTCATAGGTTTACTGTGAGCACTTGCACTGAACAGATGCTTGACTAGTGGTTTTAGATGGAGTCAAAGGTCGCCCATCACCCAGCCTCTCCCACAGTGTTGCTCATGACACACCCGCTCATTCACTCAGTGCATCTATTGGCTTTCCTGGAGAGGAAAAGACAAATCAGGTAGAGTCCCTTCTGCTAAGGATCGCACCAAGAGCTTCTGAGGGTTGCAGATACTAAAACGAGGGGGAAATCCAAAATAGTGAATACTTTAGCGGCTGCAGGGAATATCGTGGGGCCCCAGAGAAAGCTGCCAACGGGGAAGAGTTTCATGGAGAAGATGACATTTGAACTAGGACTGTGGCCTGTAGCTAAGAAAGGCAGGAGGAGCACCCCGGGCAGAGGGGACAATGTGTGAGAGGGCGGAGGTGTGAAATCGGTTGCTGTAGCCACTGTGGGTACCCGCAGGTGAGGCTGCCTAGCGCCCGAGATGGGCTGTAGTGTGCCAGCCTCTCTCAAAGTCGCTCTTCTATCCTAAGTGTGACAAGGTGCCACTCGAGATTTTTTTTTTTAGCATGAAGAAAACACGCTCAGATTTGTTTTTTGAGAAGCTACCTCTGGCAGCAGGGGGAAGGCAGACTGGAGCACAGAAAGACCGGGGGCAGGAAAACCTGCTGGGCTACCATCGCTGTTCTCAAAGGGAGAAGATGGGCCTTAGAGGAAAGCAGAGGTGGTAGAGACGGGAAGAAAAGATGTGAGAGACAGTTTCAGAGGTGAAATCGACTGCATTTAGTGACTGGCTGCAGATGTCTGACCTTGAAGATAAGCTGGATGTTAACAACACCTAAGAAAGGACGTAAGGAGTGGAAGAGGTTCGTGGGGGAGGAAAATGAACTGAGTTTCAGACATACTACACTGGAAGCACCTCTCCCGGTGAAGATGCTGGGTGACGCCAGGAATGCAGATCTGGGACTGCAGAGAAATACAGCCTGAAACACGCTCAGCACCTACGCAAGGCTGAAGACACAGGAGTGGATGAGGATATGGATTAGCCAAGCGGAAGAGGAGATGAGCTCAGCAAGTGCACACAGAGTAAGAGAAAACCGAAGACTCCAGGACCCGGAAGAGCCCAGGATTGAAGGGATGTTCCCCTGGTATGAGTCAGTCTGTACTCGATTCTGTGCTGCCTGTTATCACGATTTATCGGCGTCGTGAAAACATACTGTCTCCCCGAGTAGATTAAAAACATAATGCTTTATACCCACTGCTTAAAGAGCGCCCAGACAGTAATAGGTATGTAAAAGACACATATGGAGTTGAAATAGAAGAAACTAACACGGAGTCGAAAATTAGGCTTGGATTAAAAAGGGCCTTAAATATGGACCTTAGGAATTTTAGTGTCATCCATCAGACAATAAGACAGTTTTTCGACTACTGAAGTCATGCAACAAAAACAGTATCTTTAAAAGATTTATGAGGGAGTGGGTAGTAGGTTGGAAGAAAAACAGAGATTCTGTAGCAATGGAACCCATTAGGAATTAACTGTGGGAATTGAGCCACTGGTCCCGGGGGAAAACTAAAGCCAAAAGGGATATAATCCAACCAGTAGTTAACTGAATAGAACAACATGTATAGGTCCCAAAATGTTTGTCTTCAAACATATCCCACACCTCTGCCTTGCCAAAAAAGAGATAACCATAATAAACCCAAGGACTGCATGAAAGGTGAAGAAGAATGGGAAGAGGATATCTGCTTAGCTGTAAAAGAGACCTGGTACACACACGGATAGAAGGAAGAGGGGATGGGCATCTAAAATGATTATGATGTTGAAAAATATCACACACACACACACACACACCTGCTGAGGGTAAGATCACCTACATGCCTAGGACAGAATCTAGACCCTTTGAGCTACGCAGGTTTGAACCATCAGGATAACAATTATGATGGCAACGAACATAATACGGTGGATGATGAAGAATGGTCTGAAACGTCTGAGAGCTGAAAGATGTTTGGCCTGTATCACCGTGGTCGAGCCCTGGGACGTGGGGATACAAGCGGATGTGCGAAAGAAAAATCGGCATTGTGTGGACGCTGCCTCCCAAAATCTGTCCCTCCCCCACGTTAGCAGAAATGAAACGCACTCTCTGCGCAAGATATTGGTTCACAGTTTTCACGGGCTGACTCCTGGTTTGAATATAGAGCTGAGGTCAGAATTCTTGTGTCCTTTTTCCAGCCAAACTGATTTTAGGACAGGCAAGCAAGCACAGAATGCTCTTCCATGCAATAAATATGAAAATACTTAACCTCCCTGGGGTATTAGGAAGCATAAATCATGTCTGTAAAGGCCCGTGACAAGCTGAAATGAAGAGCGTTAGAAGTTGAAGAATACAATGAGAAGGTCACTACGACGGCCCCGCACTGAATTCTGTGCATATAGCTGTACTATTAACTTAATGAGTTTTACGGTTTTGAAGGTATTCCTCAATAGCTAAGTATCAGGTTGCTTCAAGGGTCCATGACTCACTCATCGGTCAAAATGTGCTACAGACTCCAACATTTATCGGCTGGCTCAAAATCGCTAGTTTCTTTCCTTATTTATTTTCTTAAAGTACTTCTTAGAGGAGCCATTAACAAGAGGATTCACTAGTCAGGGCCTCAAATGACTTGCAGCTGGGAGATCCAACCACAAGCATGAATTCAGTTTTAAGGTGTTAAGGATTACAGGGAAGGGATGTGGGGAGAAATGGGCCCAAGTGGAGAGTAAGAAGCGTGGGGGTTACCTTTTAATTGCTTTTTCAGTGAACGAATAAAATCGTGCGAGTCTGAAAACAGCAGCCTTTTCGGTGCACACCAGAGCTGACTCAGGTAATATTAAGTTATATAAATCATAGCTAAATGTTTACTCTTCATAAATTTATTTCACGTTAGGCCTGGTTAGTTTGTCACACCAGTTACACAGGTAAACTAGCTACTGCGCCCTTTAACAGATATTAATCCAATGAATGCCATACCTGTTAGACCAGGCCTTGAACCTAGGAGCAATCAGTTGTGTCTTCCCAATTCCATATTCTCTCTTCACCTTTTCATTGTCAATCAAAGAAACAGCTGGAAGAGCTCTGAGTCATCACTTTGCAACTTTGGGAAAGTCCAGCCACTTGCCGAACCTAGGAATCTTCTCTCAAATGCTCCCAGCTTCCTTTTCACTTGCAGCCACTGCAATGATTCTGTGATTACCTTTAATCATTAGCAAGTGCTTCCTAAGTAAAAAACCAAAGCTGGTACGCACGGGTCCTGCCCTGGCTTCTGGAGTAAAGTAAAACAAAGCCTATTTCTACTTTAAAAAGTTGATAATCCCTCCTTTACAATGCACTCCCCCCACCCTCCCTTAAATACCTGGGCCCTTGCAAATCAAAGTGTGATCCAAGGATCAGGAGTTTTGGCATCTCTGGAAGCTTGTCAGAGATGCAGACTCTCAGGCCCCACCCCAGATCTCCTGACTCAGAATCTGAATTTTAACAAGATTCCCAGGTAATCCACATGCACGTTAAGGTTTGGGAAACACTGCTTTAGCCCAGGGGTTGATCAGCATTTTCTGCAATGGGCCAGATGGTAAATATTTTAGGCTTTGCAGGCCATATGTCTCTGTCGGAACTACTCAACTCTGAGTAGTTATAGTGCAAAAGCAACCACAGATGATGTGTCATCAAGCGAGCAAGGCTGTATTCAAAACAGAAAAACTTTATAGACACTGAAGTTTGAATTTCATATAATTTTCACATGTCATGAAAGAATATTCTGCTTTTGGGTCTTTATGACCATTTGAAAATATAAAAACCTGCATTCTTAGCTTGTGTACTGTACAAAAACGGGCAGTGGGCCTTGGTTTACTGAGCCTTACCCTGTGCCCGGGTGCTTCACAGCACATTATTTGCCAGTTCCACCAGGGCTTGGTCCCCAACTGTAGGTAAATGCATTTCAGTTCCTTAATGTGGCATGTGTAACGATCAAATACAACGAACGATTTTGTCAACAACACAGAGTAGACTAGCAAGACCATTATTTCTTTTGATTCTAACAAGGTATTTCTTCTAATGTAGACCAATGTTCAACACAATACTTATTTTAACATAGCAGCATACAACACAGCTGGACGATAAAGGCTTTTTTTTTTTTTTTTTTTTTTAAAGAATTTCACTTTTTATTTATTTATTTATTTATTTTTGGCTGTATTGGGTCTTTGTTTCTGTGCGAGGGCTTTCTCTAGTTGTAGCAAGCGGGGGCCACTCTTCATCGCGGTGCGCGGGCCTCTCACTATCGCGGCCTCTCTTGTTGCGGAGCACAGGCTCCAGATGCGCAGGCTCAGCAGTTGTGGCTCACGGGCCAAGTTGCTCCGCGGCATGTGGGCTCCTCCCAGACCAGGGCCCGAACCCGTGTCCCCTGCACTGGCAGGCAGACCCTCAACCACTGCGCCACCAGGGAAGCCCCGATAAAGGGTTTTATCATTTTGCAAAATGCACTTTTATCTTCAACAGCCATATCTTCTCCACACTATAATAATTGATGGTTCCTATCACTACTATATTTTCCTCCGTGTAAATTCTATAATTTTTACCAGGAAAGCGCCATCCATATCCCTTTCTAATGGGATGAGAGGCAGGCCTGGAGCTGCAATGTGCTGCCATACAGTACCATTAAAAAAATTCTCACCAAAACGTGCCCCCCGTGTCCATGAAAAATAAAGACACATGGCAAAGGGTATTCTGTTAAGTCCCACTGCACATGGGATTTTTTTCACACCTTGGTCAGGATGGATAAGGGAAAGCTGGAGGCTAAGTATGGTGCAGACATAAACTAGCCCATGTCCAGAACCCTGGAAAATCTCAGCAGCAAAGGGACAGAAAGAAGGGACCTCAGGAAGGAAAGAATTGAGAGTTACTTTCACAATCTAATGGCTTCCCAACCTGAGTTGCTCCCTGAGATGATAAAGGGGGAAACACTGCAGTAGATGACTTTAAAGATATTTTCTAACTCTGAAATGTGAAGATTTGACACCAGTACTGTTACTTATCTAGTTAGACGGGCTTAGAGTCTGGGAGTGATCTCTTATTCATCCCTTGCCCTTAGACTTCCCTTCGGATCCATCATCAAAGCTTGTGGATTCCTCCTTTTTCTCTCTCTCAAATGTACCCCTCTTTCCATTCTTACCGTCATCATCCTAGTTAATCCTTCACCCCAAATTTACTGTTGTCTCCAACTGAACACCGATGTCCACAGTATTTCACAACACTGCCCAATTAAATCCGCAATAACCTTTTTTTTTTTTTTTTTTTTTTTACTGTCACTGTCACTCTAAACAATCTTCAGTAGTTTCCCAATACTTAAAACATTAGCCCCATGTCCTAGGTGCTCTCCAGTCTTCCCAAAGCCATCACCCCGTCCTCCTTCACAGCATTACGACTGACCTCCTCCTCCATCTCCAGAACCCAGGGGCAGATTTCACTCCTGTGCCTCAATGCTTCCCACTTGCTTCCCTCACCCCCGAGCTGGGCTCAACATTTCCACCCCGGACCAAAAAGGAGGCATAAAGACATATTCAAATAATTAACAATCCTGACTAGGGAAAGGCAAATGCTAATAGGGGTATGACAGAATAGAACAGATTAAAAAGAGCAAAGACGTGAGAAATTTAATCATCATTGGACCTTGTTCTCCTGATTTTCCTCAAACCCCTCTGGCTGCGGCTCCACGCCGTCCACCCAACAGGTAACAGGGATCCTCAGAACTCTGTCCTATCTACGTTCAGTACCGTGACCTTGATCACCATGCGTACATTGACCCCCCCAGATGTAAATTTCAAGTTCATAGCTCTCCCGAGCTCCAGACTCAAGAGAAGCTCATACTCTTTGACATCCCCAACTTGAGAGTAACTCGAGCACCTTGGAACACAGTGTCTTCTCCCTCTACCTCCATGAAACTTCTCCTTCCCATTTGCCCTGAATCGGAGTAAACGGTACCGGCTTCTCTGCAGCTGCACAAACCAGAAGCCAATCAATCCCGACGTCCTGCTGACTTTATCTCCTTTCAGATCTGTCCACTTCTCTCAATATCTTCCCTCAACCCCAATCATTCCAGGCCAGCCCAACATCAGCTCATGATTAAACTATTTCAAACCATCTCCTAACTGGTTTCCGTTTGTATAATCCTGACCCCCTGCTGCCCACCACCCATGCTACCCGGAAGTCATCTTTCCTTTATGGTCATCTTGGAGCAACAGAGGGGATAAAGTCAGGGTGGTGGGAGGTAACCATTGTCTCCACGTGGTATAAGCAAGCAGCAGTGGTGGTGTATTAGTGGATCAGATTCCTGAGGACATATGAAATATCCTCTTTGGACTCACCAAAATATTTAAAGATGGGAGGGAGGGAGATTTGGACATTAATGTTAATGTAAATTCATTTATACTCAAAAGCTGGTGAAATCAGGAGATGTTCTGGCTATAGACTGATAACTGTTTAGATAATCCCATAGATGAAAGAGCCAAGGGGGCTATGGAGAGTTACTTGGATGTTTGATAAGATACTAACAGTCATAGCAGTTAATATTGAAGAAGATAATCACTCCCTTCTGTAATCCTTGTACATCACCTTCAGAGGGCAGGCCTGGGGGATGGGAGGATCATATATCCCACCCAAGACGGCCACACCTCTACTCTTATGAGTTGGGAATATTCGTGTTTGAATAATTAAATCAACTATTGAAAGCAGCTGTAGGGTCTTCAATTCTTTTCTCTTGGCCAAAACAGAACTAAAGACTGATTCACTCATTTATTAAGCACATACTGGGTGCCTACTATGGGTATGCGGAGAGCACAAAGATGGGCCGCACAGAGTCTCTACCCTAAAGGAACGTGAGATCTAGCAACGTGGTACAGTCTGCTTCAGTTTCACGTGGAATATGCTACTGGAACGTACCAGAAGCCCCTCTACGGCTCAAGGAGAATGGCCCAGCTGAGCAGAAATTTGAGGCCAAAGTGATTTCTACTCTTCCAGAGTTCCCCTTTCCTTCTATCCCATCTCCCTTGTTTTTGCTAGCTCCTCCATGGGTCTGGAGAGCCCTACTCTCTAGGGAGTAATGAGGTACCCCACACCTACACTGACCAAGGTGCAAAACATCCCATTACTCCTTTATACTTCTTGTACTAAGTGACCACAGAATCTGTTTATCCAGTGTGCTAACATGATCATAGACAAGAAAGAACAATAGTATGTGTTACTAAATCCCCCCCACAAAAGATAGACAGCTTTTCTTTTTGACCCTTCTTCAAAGTGTTCCACTTTGCTTCCCCCATCCACGAATATTTTCCTCACCCGTTATCATTCATTCACTCACACCTACCCTAAATATACCATAGCACTGTAGCATCGCTAGTGCAACCCCAGAAGACCTTCCTAACGCTTCTGCTCTCCATCCAGAGGTCTTCAACTCCGTTCCTCATTCACATAACCTTTCACACATTCTTAGCTACTTCTTCAGTTCTGCCAACTCAAAGCCCTGCTCCTACGCCTGGTTTCTGGGCTACACTGGCACCTCTTTGCCCAAGTGAACTTGAAGAAAGGTCTCTTAAGTTCACAACTGCCAACACATTGTTTCGATCAGCACGGATTCAGTGGAATTATTTGCTGTCTACACCTGGTCAGTCCACCTTAATTAATAATAATAATAATAGTAAACCTCAAAAGTTTTGTAGCCATTTTCACAGCATTATCACAAAGCCTGGCTTCACCTGGAGCCTGGGGAAGTTAATTAAAATCTTAAACCCCAGGATCTTTTTATATTGAAGTGAGAAGTCTCCAGAGATGGTATAACAAGTACCATGAGCACATCATCTTGACAAAAGAAAAACAAAGGTATTTACTGCGTTGGTGTGCGAATACATACACAAATGGATTCTTCTTCTTTGACGGTAACTTCCTGACAGCTCAGAACAATTTCCTTAGGATACCGGCTATGGATATTTGCCTGGAGTTTTCAATAGCTGGCTGTGTAAAGGGAGACAGACTTTTTGTCTCCCCCCACCCCCGAAAAGAATGGAAACAGACTCTTTCTTTCAAAAGTTGGCAGAGATACGTGGCAGAGGAGTCCAGCTCATTTGTAGAGGCAAACATGCTGCCGCCCAACAAAGATTGATCACCAGCTGGGAAGCAAGTCATTCTGCTGTAGGTTCACAAAAACTTTGGCTCTTTGCTGCTCTGCTGACCATCAGCAACAGATTGACGTGCAACTCTTTGAGCGGAGAAGCTGGCTACAGAGGAGAACTCAGGGGCGCTACACACGTTGCAAGTGTATTATTCATGCACTCCCTGCCTGGAAAAATGCAAGTTCCCCACCTTTCTGACCTGGGCTTGGAGAACCGTGAGGGCCTGAGTTTGCTTTGTGACTTGGAAGGCTGCTTTTACGGCCTTCCAGAGCAACAGAAAAAAATGAATCCTACTGGCACTTTCCAACGAAATGCCAAAATCCACGAAGAGAAATGACCAAGGAGCACTTTTTTTTTTTTTCCCATTTCCCACTGCGAGTGAGAAAGAAGAGACAAGATATTTCATGTCCCTGTTAAAGAGTCTGTTTTGCAAAAACAAATGAAGTACAGCTTGTTATGCCCTTTGTAGCGAGGGTCTCGAAAAAGAACACACGTTGCTGTGATTCTTTAAGGATGGGGAGGAGAGTCAAACTCCCAAAAAAAAAAAGGTTTAAAGCACCATGCAGCAAGCAGGCAAGGCATATTTACTTGTTTAAGAAAATGGGTACCCAAGTGACACACTGGAAAAATAGATCAACCTGCTGATGAGTTTTATTTTGTGTAAGTTTATTAACTTTTCCAATTATTTTGCACTTTTAAAAAACTGTAACATGCTTCCCACCTACTACTTTTTAAACCACTATGATACTTTAGGTACCTTAATATTTCAATAGTTGTTTCCTGCACTTGTTTTCCATCAGCTTCCACTAACAGACATTTTAACCAAAAACAATTTAGCACAAAAAAATGCTGTCATTACACGGGTAGGGATTCTCTTGTTCACCAGAGTATGGCTGAAGCCTAGAAGAATGCCTGCCTGGCATGTAGGAGATCCTCACTGAATATTTGCTGACTATTTGCTGGAAGCCAACTTACACCACCATTACTTACTAACAGATGGTTCACCAACAAAATTCCATCAGCAATTTTCTCACAAATTTCAAAAGCCATCTCAATGAAGAAAACACCATCATGACTGTACCGTTTCTGCTATTACCACTTGGCCCACTGTTGAAACTATTAAATTAAAGCTGAATATAAAGAAGACATTTAGCCCATGGGATTAATTTCTGCAAAGCTAGTGAGAGGGAGGAAGCAAACTACTGTTTTCCTTTTCATGGGAGTGCTGCAAGGGTTTACTCTGCACAAAGATAGAAAGGAATAAATATGTAGTAGTTAATGATGGGGAGAAGCAACAGCTTTTTGGCATGAGTACAAAGCCAGGAAATTTAGCAGTTTCCAGAGAGTTGCATATGCTTTTCAGTGAGAAGGTTTGTGATAGCACTTCCTCATGAAATGCCAAAATCCACACCGAGAATGACCGAGGAGTCGTTTTTTTCCATTTTCCCACTGAGAGTGAGATAGAAGATACGTGATGTTTCATGTCACCGCCAAACAGTTTGTTTTGTAACAATATATGAGGAGAGACAGCTTATTACACCACCTGTACTATACTATTTGTTAGCATTTTAATAGGTAATTAATCTGGATTGGATAGGCTTTAAGATTTTTATTTTTTGGCACATATGCTCAAGCTATTATGTTGTAAATCTCAACCATTTCAGCAAATGTCATCCTGACCATTCCCTACTGCATAGAACACTACCAGTGAAATAGTCAAGGTCAGGAACTTGGATTCTTTACCCACTGTATTCAGGAAAACCAATTTATTGTTCTGTCTCAGTAAAGAGGGGTGATTTCTTTGGGGCCTATATCATATTGGCAGTCAATCTAGAAAACTTATAATTACTTTTAGGCAATGGGGGTTTTGGTAAGTACATTAATCTGTCTCTGTGAATTTAAACACGTACCCTATAGCTGTAACTATGATAAAATTCCGAGTTCAACATTTTATATTACTTTTCAGGAATGAAGTGTGTGCTTAGTATGTCTGAATGGTGTGCAAAATCTAACATAAATCAAGAGTATGTCTTCGCAATGGGGGTAAAAATCTTAGGAAGGTCCTGAGGTGTCTTTAAAGCAGCCTTCATGCTGAATGGTCCTGGTTTGGCAAGTTAATTATTAAAGCAATATTTAATTGTGTTTGGTAATTACTACAAATCATTATTTAAACTAAACTAAATTTAAGCACTTTCTAGAGTATAAAAATATAGGTGAATCTGCCCACTTGCTAAAATTTACTTGTAACCCCTTGTACCAAAACAATATTCAGGGCATGTCCCCAGTCATTCCTGGACACGCACAGAATGAAAAATTTGAGGCGTGTGACATGCACGTCCCCAGCTGAGGTGAAACAAGACGATACTCTGCCTTCTTATTTCAGCTCTCATACCATAAACAAGCGTCTGCATCCTGGTCTACCTAGTGCCACGTTCTCCACATTTTTTGCACTTTTTGTTGGTGATTTTTGCTTGTCTGGAATGGCCCCCAAGCACAGGCTGTGATGTGCCTTCTGGAGAAAATGCATGTATTAGATCAGCTTTGTTTGGGCTGTTGACCGTGAGTTCAATGTTAATGAATCAACAAAATATCTTAAATAATGTGTCTTTAAACAGAAACACACTGAAGACAAGATTACATGTTGATCAGCTGACAAAAATGTCGAGACCAGAGTCTCCTGGGAACCTTACCTGGTATTCCCCCCAGCGGCAACGGTTCCGTAATCACCATTCAGTGTTCATGGTGACTTTGTAGACCACAAACACCATAAATACGGTAATGAGAAATGACTTAATTTTTTTTAAAAAATGATCTTAATACAAAATTTTCACCCTTAAGAGAAAGGTTTTGCCTTTGAAGGGTAATGGTAAGTGCTCTACATTATAAAAAGTATTAACAAAACCAATGTTTAAAGACATTAAAAATGGTTAAAATTTCTGTAAAGAGACAATACCAAGTGCTGGGAAGAATGAGGTGCAACTGAAATTCTCACACACGTGGGTGGGGATGCAAATGGTTCAGTCACTTTGGAAAACAGCTTGTCAGTTTCTTTGAAAACTAAACATATGCTTAACGGTATAAACTGGAAATCCCAAGAAAAGTAAAAACATTCACTCACAGAAAAACCTAAATGCAAATGTTTGCAGCAGCTTGATTCAAAGTTGCCAAATCAACCCACTGTCCTTCAACTGGTGAATGAAAAAACAAACTGTGTTTTCATAGCAGCACTATTCACAATTTCCAAGACAGGGAAGCAACCTAAACGTCCACCAACAGACGAATACTGCTTAGCCATAAAAAAGGGGAAATAATGCCACTTGCATCAACATGGATGGACCTAGAGATTATCATACTAAGTGAATCAGAGAGAGAAAGACAAATATCATATGATATCACTTATATGTGGAATCTAAAAAAATTATACATTTTTGTAAATGTTATTTACGAAACAGAAACAGACTTATAGACATAGAAAACAAACTTATGGTTACCAAAGGGGAAAGGGGAGGGGAAGGATAAATTAGAAGTTTGGGATTAACAGATATACACTACTATATATAAAACAACAAGGACCCACTGTATAGCATAGGAAACTATATTCAATATCTTGTAATAACTTATAATGTAAAATAATCTGAGATATATATATGTGTGTGTGTGTGTGTATATATATATATATATATATATATATATAAAAACTGAACCACTTCACTGTACACCTGAAACTAACACACCATTGTAAATCAACTATACTTCAATAAAAATAAATTTTTTAAGAGAGAAATTGTGGTACAGCGATACAGTGGGATACAATGGAATACTCTTCATCAGTGAAAAGGAACAAACTACTGATACAAGCAACAGTATGGATGAAGCTCAAATGCCTTTATGCTCCGTGAAAGTAGCAGATACAGAAGCTACACACTGCACGATCCCATTTCTATTCCAGTTTGGAAAAGGCAACCCTGTAAGGACAGAAGACACATCAGTGATGCTCAGGGGCTGGGATGGAAGGAGGAGCTGACCATAAAGGGGCGCGAGAGAACGTTCTGGGGTGATGGACCTGCTCCGTGTCGTGACTATACATGTTTATCAAAACTCAAAGAACTGTTGCCCCCAAAAGGACAAACTTTATGTAAATCAGTACTCAACAAACCTAACACACACACAAAGGTAACAAAGGACAATAATGCTTTAACATTAGACATTCCTTCAAATTCTCCTCTGATTTTTACCAGTGTTCACAGGTACACTTTACCTAGCATCACACAGATGGATGCTTTGTTTTTTTAAAAAAATCTGATGCATGTTGCCACTCCGGCAAAGACCAGCATGATGATTTGGCAAGGTAAGACCCCTTTCATCAGCTTCAAATCCACATCTTTTTTAAGCTCCTGCAGCAGCACTTCTCATGAAGCAGTTTTATTTCTTGGTGGCCTCAGTATTTCGTGCATGTATCTGCTCTTAACCACCAATGGAGGAAACGCAACTGACATCCTGAAACAAGGCCTCTTAGTGGCCTTCCACTAGGAGAGAAACCTTCGCCCCGCTTCCAACAACAGAACAAACATTTGGAAGCAGGGGCTGTGTACCAGGCCTGTGCTCAGCACTGGGGATTCAAGAATGAATCAGACAGCCTGCTTTTTTCACTTCCTCACTGTATCTTAAAGCAAGGGTGACCTTCATCCCTCAAACCTTCTGGCGTGAGTTAGATTTTAGAAATCTCTCCTTTGTTTATACCATCTCTCCCAGCATTTATCTTCTGAATTATTCACTTTTCCTAGATCTAATTCTCACTGTAATCCCATTTTACTTCTTAAAGTTTGACTCAAAGTAGTCCAAGCTGATTCTGCTTAAATTCATCTTCTTGTGGAGAAAAAACAGGGTCACACAAGTCAATGTCATCTCATCTTTTCATCTCACACTTTGTCACTATGGAGATAGACAGTCCCAGTTTGAGAACTTACACAAGGTATTATTTTAATGTTTGATGGACTCTCCAAACTAAGCACTAATTCCCTTTGGGTACAATGGTTTTCATAATTTTTCTAAATAAAATGGTGCCTCTGACATGTATCTGGCCCCTGCTAGAGTTCATGGTTTCTAGTGGCTTGTAGAACTTAAAATATTATATACTTTCTGACAGGTAAAAGTAACTAGAACCTCTATTCCAAGAGTTATAATTTAGTTCCCATAATATATATGTCCAAATTACTTTTATAATTTTATAAACAAACCCATCTCTAAGTTTTCCTTTCAATGAAAAATGGGTATTTAAGGAAGAATGGAAAAATAACCAAAGTGTTAGGTTTTTCCACCAAACAAATCAATGACTTTTGATTACTTCATAAGAAACAAATGCATAATTTAAATATACAAATACATACATACACTCACAGATACATACACACACAGTCCCTGGATTCTTAAGAAAACTAAAGTTTCACTGCTTAGACAATTTGAGTTTGATGGTTTGCTTCTTTTTTCTTATTTGGTTTAATTCAAGCTATATCTGATGTATGCTTTTCTCTTAACCCGATTAATTTACCTTGATGATTCACCTTTAAAATACAGAAGCAACTGATTGCAGTCTCTCTTAACACAAGGGGCATGAATTGTTCTGTTGGGGTCAAATAATAATAACTATAAGATATGTCCTGATGGCAATTTCATCATTATGACCGGGCTGGTATGTGACTCAAATTATAGTTACTCAGCAGTAACTATAACTCAATCTTGTGTCTTCTTTGATGTTTTATTCTAAGTATCTGAAATCATTTTTACCCCAGACACTCCTGTACCTGAGAGCTTCTTGGTGGAGCCTTTGTCTTGCCAAGAAATACCTGAAACGATTAGCTCTATCTTCCCTTCTTTCAAACACAAGAGCGCTTGTGGGGAAGAAAACTGATGCTGGAAGAAGGCGGGAGAAGAGGGGAAAAAATTCTCTTCAATCTTGAGTGGAATTCAGATACCAAATACAGAAGAAGAAAAAATGTCTCTGCTCAACTAGAAGTTAAATATAAATGTTTCTATTTCTAAACACCTGTTCTTAGTCAAGTATGATGCTTCCTGGGAGAGGGAATTAGTCCTTTAAAACACCCTGCAGCTCTGTAAGGTTCAGATGGGTGGGAGTACCCAACTTTGGGGGTTGATGCTGAGCCTGATGAAGTACAAGCAAAGAAATGGACACACGGGGCACACGGCCCTGCCAGACGACAGTGGCTCTCTGGATGACGGCGGCAGACAACTAGGGCCTATTGGATATAAGTGAGCACGTGGAAAGATCAACTGGTACAAGGTCCCGTTCCCTGATGAGCATTCCCGACGACTGAACTTCTGTGCCCCTTCAGCTGTCGATGACTTCAAGTTTAAAATCCACTTGGGGACTTCTCTGGTGGCGCAGTGGTTAAGAATCCGCCTGCCAATGCAGGGGACACGGGTTCAAGCCCTGGGCCGGGAAGATCCCACATGCCACAGAGCACCTAAGCCCATGCGCCACAACTACTGGGCCTGCGCTCTAGAGCCCACGAACCAAAACTACTGAGCCCGCGCGCCACAACTACTGAAGTCCACGCACTCTAGGACCCGCGTGCTGCAACTACTGAGCCTGCGTGCTGCAACTACTGAAGCCTGCGCGCCTAGAGCCCGTGCTCCGCAACAAGAGAAGCCACCGCAATGAGAAGCCCGCGCACCGCAGTGAAGACCCAACACAGCCAAAAATAAATATTTTTTTTTTAATTAAAAAAAAATAAAATCCACTCGGGAACTCTCAAATCACTAAGTTTCCCAGCAGGGTGGGCTGGACCTCATTTCTAGGACCCAATGTGGCTAGAAATGGGGGTGGGGATCCAGAAGGTTAATTTCCTAAGCCCTGAAAATCACTGATACTGGTTCATCATGTAGGTTCATCCAATGCACTGTAAAACTCAGGGAAAACCAAGAAAGCTGCCACAGCAATAGTAAAAAAAAAAAAAAAAGAAAAAATGTTGACTCCGTGGAGAAAATATCAACACTATTGTTATTAACACTGACGATGCTCTAGTGGTCATACAGACCGTAAAAAATATACGTGTTCAGATCTGAATCAGATAGGAAGATGGACACTACGTAGCACCTTCAAACAGCACTTTATTATAACTCCCTCTTATTCTCCTTTCTTAGAAAATACTGTAATTCTCTGTTCCCAATGCTGTCTTTGCCACTAGAGTGTAAATTCCTTGGAGGGGACGTGGGTAAGAAGGGCAAAAGGACATATTCCAACGTATCTGTGTACCCTGCACTTAGCACAGTGCGACTAGTGGATGTTGGATAAATGTTTGTTGCATCAATAAATAAAATGTGCCATGCATCTCTTGCTCTCCTGAAAAGACTTACTGTTAAGACCCGCCAGTCCCAACCAAGAGGGATGACAGGGGAGTGTGAATTGCAACTGAAGAAGAATGGGTCGGCTGCAAGACACTGCTCTAATATGGTTTTTGGTGACAAAACCGCGGATGTCAAAGATGCAATGGAGAAGTTTGAATAAGACTGTTTCATGAAATTAAAGGGAAAAAAGACTACATTTCTAAATATTTTTCCAAGTTATTTCAAATATATATAATAAATTTAATATCACAAGTAGACAACTGAATATTTCAACAAGAGCCCTAAAATACATATTCCAAGTCGGGCAAGAAATTTGGTAGGAAGGTGGGGTCTTCTTTTTGGAAATACAGGAATTATCTTATATTCAGGGATACAAGCATAGATAAATGAGAGTGAAAGCTTTGGGGGACACCAGAGAAGGCATGGCAAGGAAAATATTTTGACATGTTGGTAGGAAAAAAAAAAGCACAAACGAAAAGAACACAATGTAGTAAGGAATTAAAATAGTAGTTGAAGAAAAAATAGGACGATTTTGACTATGGTATCATGAAGGGAAGGACAGGGGAGGAGGAACCCAACACGGACAGGAATACAGACACTCCAGTAACACAGTCAATGTACTCTGCAGACACCACGTGACAACATTGTTCACAAAGTGGGATAAACTATACACACACAGCCTTTTATCCAAGACGCTCTTAAAATTATTCACAAAACTTTACAGTTTGCAACTAGAAGGGAAAGTCTATGACCACTAAGTCTAATTATGGTCCTGACCATTTCTCATATGAAAAACTGTACCAAGAGTCCTCTGTGGGATACTGCGCCATCCCCCATCTGGGATTTAGGGGTACAGTTTACTATCCCCAGCACAGCCTCTCCCTGCCCTAACAACACAACGGTGGTCCACACAGTCTCCAGATCCTGGGAAGGCCTGTCACGACCAAGGATGTTAAGTATTGAATATATTAAACAAGCAAACCTTTAGAGGAGGTCCTTGCTAGACAGGCAGGGCTGGGTGTCATGATACGAGAAGCACTGTTTTCCCGTGGATATGAGATTTATCTGCCATAGAAAACCAGTTCACTGGTGAAGGGGGAAGGAGGGGGAGGAAGCATGTGTACTTGACGGGGGGCGGGGTGGGGGGAATGAAGCGAGCGCAGAGGGTTGTGGGTCTCAGGATGGTCTTCGGAGCAGCAATTACAAACACTAATTTGAAACCCAGAAGTAGTGGAGAAAAGGCTGGGAAAACCAACCGAAATAGCATTTGATCTTTGGCCTCTCTGATCTTAAACTGGGCTGAGCCCCCAGCTGAGTTCACTGGGGCCACCGAACAGCTGTCCAACGATAACCGCTTTCATAGTTGTCAGCAACATTTGGTTAGAACCAGGACTGGGGCTGTTCCCACTCTGTGGAGATGGAAAAAGAGCCTATGTTTCCCTTCATTTTTAACCTCTGCTGGAGCTATCCTAAATTAGGAAGTCATCTGGATTTGTAAAAATAATCACTTCTTGGCATGTTCACAGAGTCTGTTGAAATGTTATTTCGGAAACGAGAATTTGGATGCCCAGAGGTCACAGGAGGAAATGAGTCTGGCAATTTGAAAGTGCACCTGCTGAAGTTCCCGGCCCTCTCAGTATTCAAATAATTCATCCATGCTTCCAAACATCTTTTGTGTCTTTTGTTTAAAAAAAAAAAAAAAAAAGTTTTAAGTTATTACACTTAGTATGAATCAGAAAACAGCCCTGCTTTTCTTTAGATGTGGATTCTGGGGGTTTTCTCCAACATTTTTTCACAATTCAACAAATGCTCACTTAGAGTCTACCTTATACACAGTACTCTGTGAAGCATGTATGTGTCAATCAGGACCGCTTAGGCTGCAAGAGGCAGAAAGTCCTACTCAGACTGGATTAAACACAGAAACTTGTCTCACGTGATAAGAAATTCAGGAGTACCTTCAGGGACAGCTGATTAGAGGTTCAGAAAAGTCATTAAGTAACCAGGTTCCTTCCATCCCTGTGTTAGTCTCCTATCTCTGCTGTAACAAGTTACTACAGACTTAGTGGCTTAAAACAGCCCATTATCTTACAGACCCGGAGGTCAGAAGTCTGACCTGGGTCTCGCTGGGTTAAAATCAGTGTGTCCGTAGGGCTGCATTCGTTTCTGTAGGCTCTGGGGAAGAGCCCACTTCCCAGCTTTGCCAGCTTCTAGAGGTGCCTGCACTCCTTGGTTCGTGGCCCCTTCCATCTCCAACTCCAGCAATGGCTGGTGGAGTCTTGTCACACCACACAATTCTGACAATGGCTCCCCTTGCCTCCTCTTCCACTTTTAAGGACCCTCGTAATTACACTGAGCCCATCCAGACCGTCCAAAATAATCTTCTCATCTCAGGGCCCATAGCCTTAGTCACATCTCCAAGTCCCCCTTTTCTGTGTAAAGTAACATAGTCTTAGGTTCCAGGGACCAGGACATGATCTTTGGGGCCATTACTCGGCCTGCCACAAATCTCTGCTCCTCCAGCCTCAGCGAGGGCTTTGGCCTCCAGCCGGTTCCTCTCAGAGTCACAGAATGGTAATTGGAGCAGTTCCAAGTATCACATGCAGACGTACCTTCCAGAGGAAGGAAAGAGCGAGCCATCTCTTTCTTAGAAGGGAGAGAAAACCTTTGCCAGACTCCCTAGAAGTGCTTCTCCTTCATGTTTAACTGAGACGGGTCACTGGCCCATTATCAATCCAATCTTTGACAAGGGGAAGGGGTTCACTGTAATCGGCACACACTGATAATTTGGGATGGCTGTCACAGTCAGCCATCATATTCGCTATGGTGTGGCAAATGCCTAGAAGGGAATATAATCACTATGTATAGAACACTTATAACTAAAGGTCCAGCCCTGAGCTGGATGTCTTACGTGTCACCTAGCTTAATCTCCCATCAACCCTGTGAGGTAGGCATTAACTCAATCTTACCAAGAAAACCAAGGCTCAGTTTGAATTTTACTATTTATTCTAACTATAGATATTTCTGTTTATACTATTTTATATAGAGATGTAGATGTAGATTTGCTGTCTATTAAGGACAGGAGAGTTGAGTTGAAATCTGTGTTTCTACTTTGATGCTATGACAGTGTCGTCCAAACTAATCATGACTTTAAGAAGTTCACCCTATGGCTTGCTAGAAAACAGACTCCAAGTCCGAACTTCGAGTCATTTGTCATGCTCTCGCTCCTCAAAGGCTGTCAGAAATTTCCGATGCAGTATGAGCATGCCTTAGAGGCTGCTTAGAGAAAGAAGACAATGGCATATGAGGACAAGAAGCTCAGCTAAGCACCAGAAGTCTGAACTCTATAGGTCTATCAGTCCAAGTCCAATCAGAAGACAGAAACCATACCAGTTATTTTAACAGAGAATTTAATAGAACTATTAACACGATAGAAACTTGTGAAATAGGTACTTGAAAGAGTAAAAGCACAACCCTAAGGTATCACGGAAGCAGTAACGGTAGCAAAAGGAGTAAGTTAAGATTATTAAAATTAGGAGCCTACAGGTGGGCTCTATGGAAATGAAACTCAAAGTTCTGCAGAGAAGGTGCCACTCCACTGGTGCAAGTGTCTGGAGGGCACCTGAAGAGGCTGAGCCTGTGACTGCTGGAAAACTGCCAACTGCGTTCAGCTGCTGCTTCAGGAAGGCATTGCTGCTGCTACCAGGGTGAAAAGGCATAGCTGGTGTGATGCAACAGACAGGAAGTAAATGGACACCTGTCCTCCAACCTTGCAGCATCCTTCTAGCACTTGCTGCTGGCAGAGCTTAACAGGAAGCCAGCTGGCAAGGCAGAATGTGGCTCGCAGAGTGCCAGCTCCAGCATCACAAAGGAGAGCCCAGGACGGTGTGTTTGGAGATAGTTATCATATGTGCTCCACAGCTTTCTTAAATCTGATTCTTAAAAATCAGCAGCTGCAAGAGGCAATTATCAAAGAGTAGAAAATCATTTTCTAAAGCAACGAAGGCATTCCTATAAATAGAATGGAACGCTGAGGGATTTAAATTAGGATCTGCAATTACGAGCTTTCAATTATGGCATGCAATTGTTTTAGGAATACAGCTACGACACAAGGCAAATGTTTACACCTCTAAGTCCACTGATCGGTGTGATCCTTAAAGCAAGTCTCAAACTTCGCTGCATGCCTTACACAAAGTAGGTTGTACCTTTCCTTTAGATTTACAAAGCAGCACAAGAAGGAAAGAAAAGTACTTAAATATGAAGTTAAACCACGATCTCTGGTCTCCAGTACTGCCTCAGTACAACACTGAGATTCCTGGACGGCTCTATGTGCTGAAAAAACTCAAGTGCGTGCCTTAAGCGAAGAGTGTCAGCAGTGGGCGCATAATAAATGTTCAAAACAAGCTCGGTGGCCGGACACGGGAACCAGCAATGGAGCCTAAGTGCCTCTGATGCCAATCTCAGCCTCTTAAATACACACGCTGGGTCACGCCTCTGAGCTTCATAGGTTTTAATGTATTCTCCACCACGAAGCTCTTCAGAATTAGTCTTCTCCCCTAAGTCATCCAATTTTCTGTCCTTTCTCACCAAAAACACTTCCTCGGTAATAGGCAGAGGATTATTTCTCCAGGTTGTTTTTCTTTTTTAAACTGTAGAAATGTCAGGCGTGTTATTTTCATAGTGATTTAAACAGCGCTGGTGTTCTAACGGAACCGCAAGAACAAAGATGCTCAGATATTAATCATCCTGCCCGGCTGTCCGCCGGGAGTCACTGAAAATGGCAACATAACATTGTCTTCTGGCTTCGCATCTCCGTTACTGCCTGTGCGGCTCGCAAACCCTCCCCTCCCTTTCCAGAACATATGGAACGATCTCGGGAAAGAATTTGCCTCAGTGAACCCTGACTGGCCAATCAAAACCAGAAGGCTCCAAGTTCAATGACTAATATTGGGAATGAATTGTGCGTGGTGAAAAGGAAATTCTGCGCGCTGGAGAAATTTATACCCTGAGAGCAGCCGTATCACAGGTGTGCAGGATCACCTGGAGAAACTGAACTTTCAAGAAGGCGAGTTCAAACATTTCTTCAGGCCGCACGCCTGTCATCACCAAGGATGAAAAACTGAGCGGCCCGGGGAGGTATCAGCGCTGCCGGGGCAACAAGGGCTGCCCTTGACTGAGGGCTTCCAGGGCTTAGCTTGGGGCCATCGCTGGGCTAAGCCCCGCTGATGCAGGATCCTATTTCGTTTAATCCCACAGCCCAGAAGGTAGGTGTTACCATCCCTTCTCTACATATGGGGGACGAAGCTTGGAAAGATTAAGAAAATTGTTCTTGGTGCCATAGCTAGAGGGGGGGCTCCCCCTCCAATTCCAAAGCCTTTGTTCTTAACCACTGTACTCTTCAATACTCTTTCCCCCTTCCTCATGCCCTGAATGTTTGTAGACAAGGGGAGGGGAGGTAAACTAGATGCAAGAAATATTAAAACCTGGACAGAGGTTGTACAAAATGGTCTTGGAAAATACGTGGGGAGCACCTATTTCTAAAGAATGGACGAAATACATTAATCACCTTGGGCAATAAATTAACTACTCTTTCCAAGATGAAAGACATGTTGGCTGCTGAGAAGTTCTAACAGTGACCTTTCAACAGAGAGCGTGGAAACAAGCATTGCAGAGACATTTGCTAGCTCTTCAAATTCTACGTAAAACAATGAAAACTCAAAAGGGGTTTTACAGACTCCCAGTCAGTTTCATCCTAAAAAGCCATGGGGATTAAATCCCCACGCTCGTTTCCAACAACAAAGCGACACCGACCTGTGTGCAGTACGCCCTCATCCCATCTTCCTCTGCCTGAGGGGTAACGGGGACAGCAATCGGGGTGGCCCCGCGGCTCCATGAGAACCCACGGAACCTCAATTCAACCAGCCTCCACTGACCACCTACGAAGCATGAGGCATCGTAATGACGAGTGTGCCGAACAGCTGTTGAGCGCTTGCTGTATGCGAGGCAGCGTGCCCAGCATGTGTTTCATCCCATTTAATCCTCACAGAAACCCTGCGGGGTGGGCACTATTATTTGCCTGCTTTAAAAAACAGATGACTGAGGCGTAGAGAGGAGTTAGGTCATTGGCCCAAGTCTCTGGCCTAATCACTCAGGCTACACTGCTCTGCGGGGTGAAAGAGCCCCACCCTTCCAGACGTGACCATCATGGAAAGATAAAGATACACGTTCCACTCCCTCTTGCTTCCCTGAAACGCACGACACCCCTCCCCAGAGAAGGGGGAAGCCGGGGTGCTGACCCCACTCTCCAGAGGGGCTCAGGGCGTGGGAAGGCTCCAGGAAGCCACTCCAGGTCTTGGAGCCCAGGGGTCACCTGCCCTGACCCTCCCAGCTGTCCCGGTCACGTCAAGGCCTTTCATCCAACATGGTCATTACTGCCCCCTCACGCTTTTAACCAACGTTCATTCAGAATGGAGCTTGAGTTGATGTGAGATACAGAAAAACACTTCTTGAGAAGGAGTTATTACTTTGTTCTATTTTAAAAGGTAGGTCCCCGGCATCTCCACCAAAACAAAAACAAAAACAAGCCCCATAAAAGGTAGAGAGAGCGTACAAACTAATTTCCAAGGAAAACCATCTTATTTCCCACGGAACTGAGAGCGCTAAGTGGTTTCTGTCTCCAATTAAAAATCTGCCCATTTCATCTTTCCCTTAATTATTAATTAGTTAATAGTAAGAATTACCCATGAAGTGTGAAATTTTTAAAAGAATAAAACTATAAAGTCTGCAATTGGTTTTCTTTTTTTAAGTAAAAGAGGTATGATGCTGAAGGTGCAGTTAACAGGACATTGGTGCACATAAAACAAAGCAAATCATCATTTCTACTGGGTTTGAGTTTATTATTTCCCAAGTTCTTGGAGAGAACCCTTTATATCTGCTGACAGATTCCAGTTATTTCTCAACAAGCTATAACTGAACAACAGTTTTTAAAGACAGAAGGCCCTAAAATATACAGCTCCCATAATGATACACATTTAACTACAAAAGGTGAAAAGACACAATGTTCCATATTTTAATCCTAAGTACAAATAGGGTAGAAGCAATATACTGGTTGAATTCCAAAGACTAATAAATATCATTTGAAAATGCTAGGTATGGGTCAATCATCTCCAGAGACTTGCATTCTAGTTAACACACATCCCATCTGACCCATTGATTTCTTGTTCTATAGACCTAACAATTTTCAAAGACTTAAAACTGACCCACTGTGTGGTGGACCCGACAGAGATGTACCACCTCGGTCCTCCTTCAAGGAAGGACTTGGTGCCCCAGCTACTGGGAGTGCTTTCAGCAAGTGGCCTTTGGCCATCAGCCTCCTTAGGGACTGTCTCAAGGGCACGGAGCTGTCTTGCCCAAAGACATGTTCCTCCAGGGCAGTCCAGGTCCAATGACTGATCAAGATGGGGGTCTAAAGGCCCAGCCACGTGAATTCAGCACGGGCCAACTCTGACAGGCCATTTAGGCTCCAAAGCTTCCCACGGGGTTGGCTGAGGCTGTCTTCAAAAACTCAGCTTCTCCCTCCACCCATCCGGCTTCTGTGGCCTCCCTCCCACAGATGCTGACCCCACAGGAACTCCCTAATACACATCCTGCACAGTAAACTCCCTCCTGAGGCTGCTCAGTAGCCAACCTGTGACTCGATACCTCCAAGGATAAGAAAAAGATATCCAATTGTCAAGGTAAGTGACACAAGAAAAGAAGCTGGGAAAAAAGCTTTCATAATTACCTTGGTACTTTCCCTCCTCTATGGGACCTACACTCCAGAGGCCTTTAAAACTCAACCTAGAAAAAGACTGAGCAGCTCCACCTGGGTTGGTCTCTGCATTACTGCAGTCAGACAAAGAAGCACAACAGAACTCTGGGTGAGGCAAGCTGAGGTACCTGGTCGGCCCACAAACTCCCCTGAGTGGTACTGCCACCTGGTACACAATACACTGTGAACTCCCAGACCATCAGACGTATTCCTATTCACATCCGAGTCTAAGCCCACACGTCTTCCTGTCTCTCTTGTACACAGACGTGTGCGCGCGCGCACACACACACACAGGCGCTCCATGCCTCTCTTCCTTCATGTGGAAAACTGAGGCCTAACGATAGTGGTGTCAGGTTACATGCACGTAAGTGATAGGTGAAAAACACATACAATCACCTCATCAACTCACATCCCAAACCGCCACCTCAAGCCCAATCTCTCCATGAGCCCAGCTGAAACATCCCTCACAATCACAACTACTTACTACTCCCCAGACTCTCTGCCCACTTGCCGCAAGAAAAAGTACAAGAGAAAGTTTAAATTATTTTTTTAAACAAAGAAAAACAAAAATGGCTACTCTTATGCTCTTTGATTGGATGATGAAAGAAAGCAGTAAATGAGTATTCAGCTCACTCCCACCTCTAAGACCGGCCAAGCTTAGGATGAGTTTAGTAGTAGCACAAATCCTACAAGTCAGGAGTGAATCCAGAAACAGAAGTGAGGGTCCCTTCTCAACACAGGGCCTCAAATGATCCTACCTGAATGACCCCCAGGGTACAGAAACACACTGGGGTCTCCTTAAATTCACTTATTGGTGGGTACACAACACTTAACGCTGAACCACACTTCAAAGGCTGGTTAATTCTTCAGTACACAATAGAAATTTTTTTTTTTTTTTAATTTATTTATTTATGGCTGTGTTGGGTCTTCGTTTCTGTGCGAGGGCTTTCTCTAGTTGTGGCAAGCGGGGACCACTCTTCATCGCGGTGCGCGGGCCTCTCACTATCGCGGCTTCTCTTGTTGCGGAGCACAAGCTCCAGACGCACAGGCTCAGTAGTTGTGGCTCACGGGCCCAGTTGCTCCAGGGCATGTGGGATCTTCCCAGACCAGGGCTCGAACCCGTGTCCCCTGCATTAGCAGGCAGATTCTTAACCACTGCGCCACCAGGGAAGCCCTAGAAATTTTTTTAAAGCTGTGTTTATGGATTTCAAACTAACCAAACTGGCTGACAGAGCTACTTTGCCTTTGATGTCAACCCAGTTCCTAAACTACCGTTAAAATAGTTAAAACTATTGTAATAACAATGAAAAATAAAATAGAAGGTCTTTATCACTGCATTCAGAGAATGTTTCCTCTAAAATTCCTCTCTCCTGGTGGGACTGTCCAGATGGAAGGAGAACATCGTGTTCCTGCCCCAAAATACACGGTCCAGACCGGGCTGCCTTCGTGCTCCAGCTCCTTTAATGATTCTGAACCACCTAAAAGCACGGCCCTGCAACCTCAGTTCCTTTCCTGCGGTCTCCCCCAGCCTAAGCACTTGGTTCTAATCAGACCACTTCCTTCCTGCTGCTTTGGTTTTTATTACCCAAGTCCTTCAGTCCTTTTCACCACCCCAGATGCTAAACAACTTCCACTTTGAAAAGCACATTCTCTGCGACCCCTAAAGACAGGCCAAGCTCAGCAGGTCTTCCATATCAGAACCGGTCTCACACATTCTAGGTGAGACTGAGGCGCAAGGATGGGTCCCCGGCAGCTGGCACCTCCTTCCTGTACCCCCTTCCCTTCTGAAGAGCACACGTCTATCCATCTCAGAAATCAAGCATCCTCTCCCACAGGTCGTCCAATCAAAGAGAAGTGTAGTGATACGATAAACAAACCACACTGGGTGGAGGCCTCTGGGCGGAAAACAGTTAACACGCCAGGCTCGACTGCTTTTCTTAGGAAAGGCCTGCTTACAAAATTGGCTGGTGTTTGGGAACTCGGATTTGGGGAGGGTTCCCACCGTTAACTGATAAGTGTGGTCACTAGTCCTAAACTGTATAAACAGTCTGGTTTATGCTGAACGCCTGCTTTCCTTCTGGAATCGGGGAACATACCAACTCCCTCAAAAAAAAAAAAAAAAAAAAAACCCTGGGCCCCGACTTCCTCATGAGCTTTCCTGGTTGGCAACACTTTACAGGTGTTGGCATAACTGGGGGACGCAGGCGCATCCTGTGCGCCCCCACCTGTTGGAAGAGGCCTGCGGGAAGCCTGTGCCTGGTTTCCCCTGGACTTTGCCCCTTGCGACTTTTCTCTGATTTTGCTTTGTACTCTTTCACTGTAATCAACTGTAATAACCATGGGTATAAGTGGAGTCGATTCTTGTTATTCATGGTAGTTCTGTTCCACAAAGTCACCATGAACACTGAATTCACGAATATGGAACCACTGTCCCTAAAGGAAGTGTACGCGTGCGTATATATTCTATATAGATATAACACAGATTGTATCTTAAACCCTGAAAACAACTCATCCTGGTAGATTCTATTTTATTTTTCAAAAGAGAAAATGAAACTGATAACCAACAAGGACCTACTGTGTAGCACAGGGAACTATAATCACTATTTTGTAATAACCTATAAGGGAAAGGAACCTGAATAACTGAATCACTGTGCTGTACACCTGAAACACAACACTGTAAATCAACTATACTTCAGTTTTAAAAAAAAAAAGACTATGAGGTTCAGAAGTGTCAAGTGACTTGCCTGAGGCTGCCCCGCTAACAGGAGCCAGAGTTGGGATTCACACCCCATCCAACCGGCCCCAGAGCCGCAGTCTCCATCCTTTGGCCACCTCTGTATGCGAGCAGAAATAAAAAGGCAGAGCGTCACCCGGTTTGACCTTGGCTGGGAATGTGTTCATCAGGTAACCCCAAATTTTCACCTCTTTACACATGTCCGTGAATAACTGCAAAAGCACTGCAAGTATTGAGGAGGCGGGGGTATACATAAATTTCAGTGAGTAGCCAATTATCTGCTGAGTCCTAGCAAAGCACCAAACCTGAGGGGGTGGTCTTGGAGATCCCCCCCTGCATAACCTCCAAAGAGAGCTCTGGGTTTCCCTTTCCTGCAAAGGCACCAGGAGCAGGAAGAGCCTTATCACTGGGTCGAAGTGGCAGAAGGCAGAGCTCCCAGTGTGACCTGCTCCTGCATCTGTGACAGCTTTGGTTTCCCTTTGAGATTCTCTCCGGTCTCGGGTTTTGGCTATTCTGTCCTCTATTCTCCACTCCAGCTGCTAATGTTGGTCTGACAGCCTCCCTCTTGGAAGTCAACTAGGAACTGTGGTGCAGCCCAGCGGAAGGGAAGCCTGATGAATCACAAGGGCCAGCTGTCCGAGGGCCTGAGGATAAATGACATTTCCCCTGACAAAAGCTGTTTCCACAGCTTTTCCTTTGGAAAATCCTCGCCCCTCTCTCTCATCAGATGACCTCTCAGCTGACTTCACAGCCAGGTAGAAACCAAGACATTGGCCTAGAAGAAAGGGGTAAGGAGGCACTAGACCACAGGTCAACAAAGTAAGTCCTTGTGACCCAAAGTGGGCCCAGCCCAGTTCACCAGAGTTAAAGCTAGCAGTGAAGCCAGATGACAAACATCATGCATGTGTCCGAGTATCTTTTCTGCAGAGCCAGCAAATTCAAAGAATCTGGGTTCCTCACGTGGCCAAAGGTTTAATCAATCACACCTATTTAACGAAGTCTCTGCCTATATAACGAAGGAGCAATGAACATTCCTGAGCAGTGAAGTTTGCAGGGCTTCTGGACTGGTGAACACATGGACGTGCTGGGAGGGGGATGTGCCTGGAGAGGGCACGGATACTCTGTGGGCGTCCCCACCCCCACCCCTGTCCCTCTTCCATTGGCTTTCCCGAGTTGCATCCTCCATAACAAAACTGAAATTGTAAGTAAACATTTTCCTGAGTTCTGTGAGTCAGTCTAGCAAATTATGGAATCCTGAAGCGGGGGGAGTGGGGTGTGGGAACCCTGTATTTGCAGCCAGTGGGGCAGAAGTGGTTAGGGGTCCTCAGGACTTGTGAAAGTGAGGGCAGTCCTATGGGGCCCCTACACCTGTGGAGTCTGAGTCTGACGTTAACTCCACATAAACAGTGTCAAAATGGAATTAAATTATCAGACACCCAGTTGGTGTTGGACAATTATTGTTGGAACGACATACTTGCTCTCACTGGTGTTCTCTCTCTCTCTCTCTCTACCCCCCCAACTAGCCCCATTACTATAAACTAGCCCCTTCCTAGAGATGAATAATGAATGTTCTGATAAAGAGCTGATCTTACATTCACCAAGTATTTAATACCATAAGCGCATGGAAAATAATCACCTTCCTTCCATATCTCTAATTGTCTTATCTTTAGGCAAATCCATCTATAAACACAGCAGATAATAACTTAGGAGGTATCGCTCCAATCACAGAAGCCCTAGAAAACAACTTTCACAGACTGTATTAAAAACTTGTTTAATTGAAGCTTCCAGAACACTAGCTGTTTCAGGAAAACGATTTCTATAGATACTGAGACCTTGTAAAAAATATATATATATAAAAGAGACTTTGAGCTCAGGACAGCAGAGCAAGCACACATGGCTTCCTTCCCAAGAGCACAATGAAATGCCAGTAAAAATATTTTTTGAAAGAATAAATCCATTCCATGGTGGCCCTGAGAACACGAAGGGGTGCTATCAGTGAATAAGTCATTTGAAAGGCTTTCTTTCAAAAAAGAAGACTGTTGGGACTGTATTGACAAATCAAAACTGGGGGGGGAGAAAAAAAGCAACTTGAAATACACATTCAGGGCTACAGATAAGAGCTCTTTCTTCCTGATAGAACCCTGGAGAAGCTCTGAGCTTGGAGTCAATGGCTACTGGGAGCCGAAGAATGGCCTACAGAGAGATGGCTGTGAGGCGGGAGCCAGGGCATCTGAGGGGAAAGCTGTCTAGACAACAGCTGAGCCAGGTGGCCCTTGCCCCTGTCCTGTGGGGACTGGAGTCTGCAGAGTACTGGATCCCAGCTGCAGCCCCCCAGGACAGCTCTCTCTAGAGAGGAGGGTTTGCCTAAGGAGCGCCCATGGTGTTGGTGTCCAGGCTAGCAAATGAGTCAAAGAGGAGCCTCTAGGATAGACACGGAGGTGAAAAAAAAAAACCAAGAAGACATAAAAAGATGTCACCCTGAGGTTAAAGTTCTCTTTCCCTTAGTGATTTGGGGGTAAGCGTTATATAGCAAAAGGTCCTGGATCTGCTGTGTCCTCTTCTACCCTAAGCACACACCCTAAAGGGAAAGCTGCCTGCTGGTATACCCTGCCTGCCCATATAGAATACATTCGAGAGAGAAGATCTGGGGGTAAATAAACCTACTGAAATACCAACAAAGCCTACATCAGCTACCTATACTCATCAATATGATCCTTGACTCATGGACCTGCCTTAACAAAGTACCAAGACTGCGGGGGCTTCAACAACAGACATGTATTTTCTCACAATCCTAGAGCCTAGAAGTATGAGATCAAGGTGTCAGCAGAACTGGTTTCTTATGAGGCCTCTCTCCTTGACCAGCAGACGGCCGTCTTCTCCCTGTGTCCTTACATGGTCTTCCCTCCGTGTGTGTCTGTGTCCTAATTTCCTCCTCTTATAAGGACACCAGTCTTATAGAATTAGGGCCCAACCTAATGACCTCATTTTAACTTAATCACCTCTTTAAAGACCCTATTTCCAAATACAATCACATTCTGAGGTTCTGGGAATTGGGACTTCAACCTGTGAATTTTGAGGGGACATAACTCGCCCTATAACAGCGTGAGAAAGACTGAGATGAACAAACCAAAGCTTACCTGGAGGACACAGAAACACTGCAAAGAGCGGAAGGAAAATGTAAAGTTCTGATTAGTACCACTCAAAGGTTTAAAAGACTTTACCTTAAAAACATACTTCTGTGGGGGAAAAGCAATCGTAAGCATTAAAGCATAAGCTTTAATGGTGTTTAAAAGTATAGTTCTCAAAATTAAAAAAAAAAATCTGTTAGAAGAGCTGAGTCATAGAATAGATACAACAATAAGAGAAATCAGTAAAACATGTTGGTAAATCTAAATAAAAACACTGACCATAGGAAAAAAAGAGAGCTTCAGTTTAAAACATTATAGAGGAAGAGTTTGAAGCAAAGTTAAGAATTCTAAACTTGATTGATTCAGAGATATTTATTTGCTCTAAACTTTGTTAAAAATATGTAAACTTAAGTCTACATGTTAAAAATATAAGAGTGGGGCTTCCCTGGTGGTGCAGTGGTTGAGAGTCTGCCTGCCGATGCAGGGCACACGGGTTCGAGCCCTGGTCTGGGAGGATCCCACATGCCGCGGAGCGGCTGGGCCCGTGGGCCACAATTGCTGAGCCTGCACATCTGGAGCCTGTGCTCCGCAACAAGAGAGGCCGCGATAGTGAGAGGCCCGCGCACCGCGATGAAGAGTGGCCCCCGCTTGCCACAACTGGAGAAAGCCCTCGCACAGAAACGAAGACCCAACACAGCCATAAATAAAAATAAATAAAAATTTAAAAAAAAAAAATATATATATATAAGAGTGGCTGTGGCCCAAGGTGGGTGGCCTCGCTGAGCATCTCATTCTTGGGGGGAGATAGCGGAAATTCGTTTCCCCATAAAATGGTCATTTCTCGGCTCCTGGCTGTGTACGGAGCCCGCCTTCAGGCCCTCAGAATGCACAGGGACCAGAGCCCCGGCTCCCATCTCTGCGTGGGTGTTGAAACGTTAGTAGCCTAGTGTGCATATCCGCTCAGCTATCTCTGAGGGCCACGAGGCTTCCAGTCCGCTCACGGCTGTGGGTTAATAAAATACCTTCATTTCTGACACCCGGAGAAACTCTTTCTTGCTTTCAAGCTCATCTAAGAAGTATAAATCAATTTTTAAAAATGTTTCATCTAACATTTCCATGTGTGTGGGGAAGGGAGCGAGGGGCTCCCCATCAGCTCAGTCTACCATTCTGATCGACAGCCTGTACTGTGAATAAAGAGTTCATAACAGAAAACACGTTTAGATCCCTTACAATGTGTGAGGCCCAACTCTCGAAGCGTCACACGTGGCCATTCATGTCACCGTCATACAACACTCTAAAATAGGCACTAAAATCCCCGTTTCCTAGACAAGGAAGTTAAGGACAGAGAAAGAGGAGGGTCCCACGGCTAGTCAGTATCAGAGGCAGTTTGGCGCCTAACTGCGAAACACTGCCCCCGTGACGGTCACGTGTGTCACCCACCCAGTGTGTCCAGTCTTCTTCCCCTTCAACCAGACGCAGGGGTAGGATAACACCTCCTAGTGGTTTTAGCTCCGACCAAGGCGCTCTGAACGAAACTGACTTGTCACTTCTGGGCCAGAGCACTTAACTGCAGGAACAAGACCCTCTAGAGCTCTCCGACTCTCTGGCACAGTGACCATCAGTGTTTGAAATGGTGGCTATTCTATCCATCAGGGATCTTAAGTAACCATGCCCACCAATGACCCCACAACAGATATATACTGAAAGATAAAAAAAAAATAAAACACGTTTTCTATTTTAAGCTACTTATACTTGGGGGTTATTTTTCATAAAAGTTAACTTATTTGTGTTAATATGTAATGGCTTATTGTTATTTTTAAAATGAATAAATATTTTAAAATGTTTTAAATTTCTAATGCAATTAATGTTGACAGCTATAACCAATGTAAACAAAAGCTCTTAGGAGTCCTCAATGATTGTTAAGAATACAAAGCAGGGCTTCCCTGGTGGCGCAGTGGTTGAGAATCTGCCTGCCAATGCAGGGGACACGGGTTCGAGCCCTGGTCTGGGAAGATCCCGCATGCCACGGAGCAACTGGGCCCGTGAGCCACAATTGCTGAGCCTGCGCGTCTGGAGCCTGTGCTCCGCAACAAGAGAGGCCGCAATAGTGAGAGGCCCGCGCACCGCGATGAAGAGTGGCCCCCGCTTGCTGAAACTAGAGAAAGCCCTCGCACAGAAACGAAGACCCAACACAGCCATAAATAAATAAATAAATTAAAAAAAAAAAAACAAGTTTGGAAATTTAGAAACAATGAGTTAAAAAGAAAAATCAATGGCAATTATAAAATGTAATGGAGTAAATTAAAATAACAGCACTAAATATCAGTATCTGTGGAGGGTAAAAGTGGCATTTGAAGGAGGATGTACATAGGCTTTCGTATATTTGAACAGAAGAAATGGTATTAATTAGCATGGAGCCATAGTGCTGTTCAAAATTACTGTCAACAGGGAACTCCCTGGCTGTCCAGTGGTTAGGACTCCGTGCCCTCACTCCTGAGGGCCTGGGGTTCAATCCATGGTCGAGGAACTAAAATCCCACAAGCCGCGTGGTGTGGCCAAAAAAAGAAAAAGAAAAAGAAAATGACTGTTAACATAACTGTTCCTTGACTCAGACTGTTGATTGTCCTTCCCAGGAAAATATAAATTCCCCGTAATTTTCAGGGCTTACTAGGTGTTCACGCTGTGAAGCATCCCAGCCCTGCTCCGAACCCCTCTGCAACTTCACCTTGGCACGTCTGCCTCGTCACCCACTCTACCAGCGACAAAAGCCTTCTTCGGATTCCTCAAACTTGCAAGGCTCTCCGCAGCCTCCGAGGCCTCACACGAAAGGTCCTGGCACTACCTGGAATGCTTCACCTGCCCTCCCCCCTTCACTGGCCCACCTTGGCCCAGGTCCTGTAACCTCAGCCACCAACTGAACCCGGACCTCCCTGTCACCCCCTGCCCGGGCCACCTGGTCTCTGCCTCGACAGCACATCCCGCGATGTGAGAAAACACCCTGATCTGGCGGGGGGGGGGGGGGGGTGTTCGTTTCATGTCTGTCTCTCCCAGCTAGACTTAGGAGCAGTAAGGGAAGGGCTCTGGTTTTGAGTTGTAATTGTTGCTTTTCAATATAAAGGACCATACACACAGCTGGTACTCAGTCAACATCTGCTCAGTGAATAAACGTCCCACTGGCAATGTGCTTATTTCTTCTCCCTAAAAGTGGCTAAACTCTCAGTTTAGATGCACTAACTGCTACGGGACAATGCAAACAGTATAGGGATAGAGCTGTAAAAGTAAAAAGTAAATTATACAGACGAAAAAGTAAATTATACAGACGAAATTACAGGATTGATAAAGTAGAAAACTGAGTAATTTTACATAACGGATGACGCCAACGCTATGGATGTTTAGGTCACTCACTGTACAGATAGGTCGAAGGTCACACCTACACAGTGACTCCCACCTTCCCCTCCAGCCTGCTACCAGTTCTCCTCTCCCCGGCTCTCTGGACTCTGGGATCAGTGGCCTTCTCCCACGTTTCTCAACCGTGTTACCCTCCTTTCCATATAAGGGCCTTTGCAGACGCTGTTCCCTCTGTTAGAAATGGTCTTTGAAATCTCAGTACATAGATCATGCCCTTGGGGAAGGCTTTCCTAATCCTAATCCACGTCAGGGTCCTCTGTTCTATGTTGTAATGGTGCCCTGTACGTCTCTAACTGGGCATCTGTGCACTTAGCTGTCTAACGTCTGCCTCTCCCTCTAGAACAGAGGGCAGAAGCCGAGTCTCACCACAGCTGATTGATACGTGGGTTCTAGCACAGAGCTGAGCGTATAGTCGGCCCTCGGTATTTGCTGAATGAATAGAGAATGTACTAAGGAAGGAAAAATATTACTCTGGATTTTGGGACAGACCTCACTAGGCTTAATGAGGCCTCTTTTTATTAGGAACAGAAGATTATTTAGGGGCTTCCCTGGTGGCGCAGTGGTTGAGAGTCTGCCTGCCAATGCAGGGGACACGGGTTCGAGCCCTGGTCTGGGAGGATCCCACATGCCACGGAGCGACTGGGCCCGTGAGCCACAACTACTGAGCCTGTGCATCTGGAGCCTGTGCTCCGCAACAAGAGAGGCCGCGATAGTGAGAGGCCCGCGCACCGCGATGAGGAGTGGCCCCCGCTCGCCACAACTGGAGAAAGCCCTCACGCAGAAACGAAGACCCAACGCAGCCAAAAATAAATTAATAAATTTAAAAAAAAAAAGATTTAATCCAGATAAAGGAAAGTTACAGAGCCAATGAGTAAAACGTGCACATGCGTGTACAGATGGGCCACGGCTGCCACTGCTTCTGCACAGCAGGAGGGTTTACAGTGCCTCCAGGTGACCAGAGGGCAGCAGAGATGGCCGTAGGTCGGGGCGACTGAGTGCAATTCTTCCCAAAGATGAAGAGATGGCAGGGGGTGGGGGAGGGGAGTGACCGCACAAGTTCCTCTCCATCCTAAGAGTCTCTGAGACTAAGGAACTCACAAATCTCTTTATGAATGAAATGCAGGCTTGAGAAGCCACTCCACGAATCCCAGCAGCCGAATGAAATCTCAATAAAGGAAATCTGAACCCAGATCAGCACAGCCACTTGGAGAAAACCGTTCCCCACCGGCAGGCATGTGTCTATATCCCAAAGTTGGGGGCGGGGGGCCCGCGGTCAGGCCCCCTCGTCAATGCATAAAAGCCTGCTTGGTCCGTAAAGTGCCCGATGGCACAGAGACACGCGCTCCAAGCCCTAGGCTCAGCTCTCCTGGGATAGAGCTCTGGGCGGTGGGATCGGGGTGTGGCCCTGCTCACTTGCCAAGCAGTACCACAAACTCCCTGGACCTCAAACCATTGTACATTTCCTTTAGAGGAAAGCAGTTTCTGCCTGTCTTCGTCCAAAGGGCAAGCATATTGAAATTCTGGGGGTGCAGCATCAGACGACATCACCCCCGCCACAGCCACCAGCTGACACGCTGGCAGAGCTGGGAGGCATTGTTCCAGCACACCTGATCCCTGAGCTCGGCTAGTATGTGATCTCACCATCAGGAAGGCCAAGTGGAGAAGGTGCCTGGGTTACATCACAGAGCACCGAACCAGGACAAGTCCCAAAATGAAGTACTCTACAGCGCCCTCGGCTTGAACAAATCGTCTTCTTATAGTGGTGCTTCCAGACTGTCAGCGTTTCAAGTGCCCCCCTTCATAACTTTCTGCCGTGCTCATGTTTCACCTGCACCATTTTTGCTTAATGTTTTTCTTCTTATCAACTCACTATCATTTTCCTGCTCACACAAGTTAACTGAATAAGGAGATTCTGTAGTGCTGTGAAATCAGATTTCAAATGCTAGTCATTTTTATTTCTACCACACATTAAAACTTAAAATATGCAACTATTAAAATATAAACTGCTTCTCTCCGTGCTACCTCAAATCAGCTGGCCTACTGGACTCTGGGAAATTCTGACACCAGATATTCCACAAAGAGATTCTTTCGCCCAAATGCCCACACACTTCACCAGTACAAGACTAAAGTCCGCAATTAAATTCTGTTATTAAAGTGCTACGCAGTTTGAGAGGTTGACTGGGGCGCCAGAACTGCAAACTTCCTTCTGTGAAGCCCGCTTCAAAGAAAGCTCCTCAAGAAGGAAGAGGAGTTACAGACACATGAAGGAGTCAATACATGTTTTCTAGCGTAAGAGGGGTTAACCTGAGTTCACTGACAACTGACAAAAAGACAATGATTACCTACATTAGTTTCCTGTTGCTGTTCTAACAAATGATTACACACTTAGTGGCTTAAAACAATACACAATCACTCCCCTATAAGTTTTGGAGATCAGAAGTCCAAAATCAGTTTCACTCAACTGAAATCAAGGTGTCCCTCCAGATGCTCTAGGGGAGAGTTCATTTCCTGGCCTTTTCTAGCTTCTAGAGCTGTCTTCCCTGCCTCCCTTGGCCCGGGGCCCCTGCCTTTATCTTTGAAGCCAGTATCATAGCACCTTGCTTCAGTCATCACATGGCCACTCTTCCATGTCAAAGCTCTCTTGGCCTCTTTCTTTTTGGGGCCGTGCCTGGCAGCATGTGGGGTCTTAGCTCCCCGACCAGGGATTGAACGCACACCTCCTGCAGTGGAAGCGCAGAGTCTTAACCACTGGACTGCCAGGGAAGTCCCTTGGCCACCCCCGCTTTGAGAAGGGCACCTGTGATTACATTTAGGCCCCAATCACGTAATCCAGGATAAGCTCTCCGTCTCAAGATCCTCAATGGATTAACACGCCTGCCAAGTCCCTTGTGTCACAAAAGGAAACACAGATTCCAGAGATCGGGATGTGGGTATCTTTGGGGGCTATTACTCAGCCTGCCACATTAATTTCAACATGAAAATGCAGCTAGGAGCTCTAACAGACCCTTACAATGGTAATTCACTGATGTGTACGCGAAATCTTTGATCATTTTGTCTAGTTCTTTCAAAGGACACCCTGGTCTCCTCAATCCCAGTACTTATGCTGTCAGTAGAGACGAATGGCCTTCCTTGTCACCATGGATTCTTCCAGAAAGCAAGGAAAGGTTTAAAGATTGACAGAGAAACATCGAAAGGACTGGCCGAATTTGGGATATTTGAACATCAAAAAGAATGAGAAGGACCACCACACACTGGCAGAGGTTAGTGACAGTCTGTTCCTGGTGCTGTTTCCTCCCTCGGAACCGGGCCTCTGTGGTTCTTCTCGGTGCTGACTTCAAAGCTTGGCCAACGCCCAAATCAGGTCTCAGAAATATCTACTTCAGTCAAGTCAGTCCCATTCATTTTCTTGTTTCAGTGTTCCTTTCCAAAGACCCTGTCCGCTTGAGCATGAGCTTTAAGGGATTTTTCAGTAAAACTGTATCACAGCTGCACCTTGGAACAGCATCTGGGCAGTCAGCCTGACACGAACCCTTTGCCCCCAGCCATCCGTACGGTTCACTGTGAACTGTGGTCCCATGGGGCAATCTCCCTGGCTCGGCCCTCCACCCACCCCTCTTCTCCTGCATCCCCCCACCTTCACCAGCTGCCAACCCCCCAAATCCACTAGACTTGCAGGTCTCCCATCACCCGCATTTTCACTGAACTGCCAATCCTCTTCCTCATTAGGCTTGGTCACTGGCATAGGAACAGGGTAATTACTGGTGTGGGCCAGGCCCTTTTTAACTCTCTCTGAGAAGATTCCTACAGTGATGATAATTCGACCCTTCGGCTTTGTGGCTATGCTCTCAGTCTGGATACTTGATTCCAAAAATGGCCTGGCTGGCCATTATCTTAGCCTATTGTTTCTCTCATTTAGTGAAAACCAAAAGAGTAATTCAGTAGGTCAATAAACCAAGTAGAGATATTTACAGCCAAAAGTGGAAACCTTCTCCTGGGTCCCAGGCGCCTCATTATGTACTCGGGTCACAGTAAAAATCCAGATGGGGCTGCAAGCCTGTTCTCAGCACCTCCAGACATAATGGCTTCTTGACTTTGACAAAAGGAATAAAGGCTGATCACAGCCCTAGCAGGGACATCATTTTTATCCTCAGAGAATCTCTCTGTTCCTATGAAAGTAAATGGCTGACTCTGCCCTATTTCTGAGGAGCAAATGTGCGCAACAGAAAACCACCAGCATAGCTGCAATCTCAGTGGGAGGCCACCACAGAGAAAACCCAGCTTATTCTGGCAACTCATGGAAAAATACCTCATGTTTGTCTATGTACACATATATGCATCCGGGTCTGGAACGGAGATGAGGACCGGGGAGGCAGGAGGAAGAGGTGAAAAGGATGGGGGTAAAACGTGTGATGGGAAGAAAGAGTCTCCGTGACTAGGATGGCAGATGTGTCATATGTAACCACGTGAACGGTCTGTGCATGGGTGGGCTTTCCATCTGTCATGTGAGCATACGAGAGGCAAGAGAAAAGTACAGTACTAAATACATTCTCTCAGCATATTCAACAGGGGCACTGGTTCCCAAACCTGGCAGCCCACTGAAATCATCTGGGGAGCTTTAAAAAAGTACTGATGCTTGGGCCTCACCCTAGAGATTCGGATTTAACTGGCATAAAGTACTGTGGTGGGCAGAAGAGCGGCCCCCCCCCCCCAGACACATCTACAGCCCGGAACCTAAGAATATGTTATGAGGTTGCATGGCCAAGGGGCATTAGGTTGCAGATGGATTAAGCTTGCTAAATCAGTTGACCTTAAACAGGAACACTATTCTTGATTATCCGGGTGAGCCTGACATAATCACAAAGGTCCTTAAAACAGGAAGAGGAAGACAGAAGCCAGAGGTCAGAGTGATGCCATGCAAGAAGGACTCAATCCACCATTGCTGGCTTTGAAGGTGGAGAAGGGGGCCACAAGCCAAGGGATGCAGGCAGCCTCTAGACACTGGAAAAGGCAAGGAAATTAATTCTCCCCCAGAGCCTCCAGAAAGGGATGCAGCCCTTCCAACACCTGGTTTTAGCCCAGGGAGACCCATAGCAGACTTCAGAGCTCCAGAGCTATAAGGAGGGGGTTGCACTGTCTGAAGCCACTAAGTCTGTGGTAATGCGTTACAGCAACAACAGAAAACCAGCTCAGGTATGGCCTGGGCTTCGGAGGCTGAGAAGGTCCTCAGGTGATTCTAATACGCAGCAAAGTATGGTGGCTACTGAACAAGATAAGGACATGCCCGTGTGATTGCTTATGCAAGGAAATGCACAGAGACTTCATCCGGGAAGTCAGCAAGTCATCGCACCAAAGCAGGCATTATCCACCCTTGACCACGGACCACGGTTACTAGACACGGCTTATCTGAGCACATCACAGGACGGACGTGCTTTACCAGTGTGTGGCTAGCGTCCTTTCTAGACTGACCCACTCAACAGGCTAAATTTCCTTGGGATAAAGAACAATTATACTTATGATAGGCAGATTTCCTACAGAGCTAACTTTCTTATGAATACTGTCTTTCAATGAAGGAACTGGCCAATAACTGAGTTAGATGCACATACATGAATTAGTACCTTCACATCAGCACCATCAGGAAAGGACTGAACTGTCCTCCTCTCTGTCCTTAAACCATTAAGAACCTCTATTACGATGGTAAAGCTAGAGGATTTCTCCATTTGCTTTGGTGATCTATTTATTTATGACAGATGGATAGAATTAACTTTTTATGCATTTATGACAGATGAATGGAATAGTACTGTGGCAACAGATGAACTCAGTCTTTGTAGAGATGAAGAAAAAGTGGGACTTGCGCAACCTGACAGGTGCAGCCCCCCCTTGGAGCGAGTACGCGCCCACCCCCCAGGGCTCCAATGGTCGCCCACACAGGGTAAGCTTTCTTGAAAGCCGTTCCACCGTGAGCCTCCATGATACTATGACCAAAAGCTGAAACCTTTTACTTTTTTTACTTTTCTCTCCCCACTTTGTCTTCCTTAGAGAGGAAGCTAGTGTGAAATTTCATTTGTATCCCTTACAACTGAGGTGACGTTACGGGGCCCCTCAGACACTCTGGGCTTCACCTCTGACAAACAGCAATAACATCACCTTCACAGTGCTATGCGCTGATTAAATGAAACGGCACAGATTAAAGGGCTTAGCACCTAGTAGGGGCCTTCGATAAACGCTCGCCTCACTGAAACTCAACCATTCTTCTGCTTCCACCCAGCACCTCTCTGCTGAAGCTGCTCACATCTCTTCCCTCTGGTCCTGTCCTCTCGCCGAGCTCTAGTACCGTATCTCCCACCGTCCACTCGACGCTGTGACTCGGATTCCTCACTGGCATCTCTCATTGGACGGGTCCAAACCGGACTGAGGATCTCCACTCACAAACCAGCGACTCCCCCCTCCCCCATTCCCGACAGGGTCCATGCGGTAAAAGCACCGCCAGTCCCCTGCCTCCATCCCCTCTCCTCCACTCCTACTGCTGCATCTTTCACTCACGCCCCTGGACCCTCAACCGCACAGCCTTCTGGGTAGGCGCCTGACTAAAAGCTCTGTCTCTCCCAAGCCATCCTGCTTGCGGGTTTACAAACTAATCTTTCTCCAGCCAGGTTTGTCACATCGAGCCCTGAATAAAAAAATCTTCAAAAAAAAAAAAAAAAAAAATCTTCAAGTATTTTTTGGCCCTGCAGCCTGGTATTTATGACGGAAGAGGAGTCAACTCCCCCCGCCCCCCCGCCAGTGTGTAGAGGACAACTCAGTGTGCCCTGGCCCCTGCACTGGTGTACAACGCACTGAGCCACTTCACCCCATGACCACATAAGGTAGAGCCCACAGGATAAACAGATCACAAAACAAAGCATTTTTTAAAGCAGCTACAGAAAACTGGACATTTTTAAACCAAATTTCTTTTCCTAGTGTTTAGTAACTACAGTCTAAATCTGCCACAAACCACCCTCAATTGCATTAAACTATCAATATAAAAATCCATTGACGTTAAACCACTTTAGGTGTTTTGTAATATTAAAACCATTTAACAAATAGACAAGCCTTTAGCATTTATATTAAATGGCAAATCTGGTCAATTTCAGATGTGTTCTTACCATTTTGTTCATTCAGTTCATTCCCAATTTCCTGCCCCATTTGTTTTTGGCGACTTATGATCGAGGAAAGGGCATCAAGGCCTGCGTCCTGTTCTGAAAGAGAAAGTGAGACAATTAACTCACTAAAAACCAAAGGAAAACAATTTAAAGTCTAGAAATAGACACAATATATGATCAAAGTAACATTTGAAATCAGTCAGGAAAAGAGAAAATAGTTAACATTATTGGAACAATTGGAACAAAATTAAAAAGTTAAACACTTATAACCCTCAGACCTTAAACTAAAATGATTTCCAGATGAATTACATTTTAAACATTAATAAGATTTGACTATATAACCATTTAAACATTCTGATACTTGATACATAAAGAGCATGTACAAATCAATACGAAAGACTTAATCTTCCAATTTTTTAAATGGGCAAAGGATATAGATAAGAAATGCACAAAAGAATAAAAAAGGAAAACAAATAAAAGCCCTGACATCCCTAATTTTTTAAAAATATCAACTAAAAACAATACTGAGGTTTTTTTTTTTTTTTTTTTTTTTCTGACTTATCAGATTTGTAAGCATTAAAAAGAATGCTAACACCCAGGGTTAAGTAAAGTGTGAAGAAGCTCTAAGTGCTAAGTCACGGGAGGATAGTTAACACATCTTTCTAGAGAGCAAATCGTGCCTACGTCTTGATCAATTCTATGTCTAGGAAATGTGGGCAACAAAACATCTGGATGGTATGCCTTGATGTATATACAAGGATACTCCTTGAAACACTGCTTCCTTTGTCGCTTTTCAATTTATCGTCTCTCAGCTCCAAGTTCACCCTTTTTTGACTGCTCTGTGAAAATGGATCTGGGTCCTTTAAATAATTTTTCCTTTGCCAGCTTTGGCGGTGGAGGAGACTGCAGAGATACTGCGAGGGAAACGGGTTTTGCTTCCTGGCTCCAGTGCCCTCCTGACAGACTCCTGCCGTGCTGACAGCTCCTTTGGTGTGCAGTGGCCAACAGCACCCCAAGGGCAGCAACGTCTCCCAACACACCCCCTCCTTGGGCAGTTTTGGAATAGAGTGCCTCCAGTAAGACGCCTCCCTGTGCACTGTTTTCCCTAGTACCCTAAGGACCCATCTCCAGGCAGTGTCGCCAGCTCGGCCCCACAGCGACTTCTCTGAAATCCAGTGAACCCCAGCTGTGCCCTCTTCAACCTGATCTGCACCTCAACCCTGGGGGTACTGTTGTGGGCGCTCTATCTCCACAGGGGAGTGACTACACCTTCTACCTGCTAGTTGTCTCTTTACTTCCTGCTGGCTAACCCCTCATTACTCTAACCCCCTGTTATAGTTAAATAATTCCATACACTACATTTTTCCATGTTCGAATTTCTTTCTCCTGATTGGACCCAGATGGATACATTTATAATAGTGAAAAATTAGAAACAACCTAATGCCCAAACACAGGGATTTGTTTAAAAACGGAGTATAGGGATTTCCCTGGCAGTCCAGTGGTTAGGACTCCACGCTTCCACTGCTGGGGGACCCGGGTTCAATCCCTGATCGGGGAACTCAGATCCCACTAAGCCATGCAGTGAGGCCAAAACAAACAAGTGAAACACAGAGTACAGCCATAGAGTAAAACACTATATGGCCGTGAAAAGTGATATTGTACAGGTATATTTTGATTTCAAAAGAAGTTCATGATACGTTATTGGGTTAAAAAAGAAAAGCAGAATACAAAACAATGTATAGTAAAATAGCATTTTTGCTTTTAAAAAATGTGTTACCTTTCTAAATGTTTGAAAATTTAAAGAGAAAAGAACTCAAGTTACTCAAGATCCTTTATTTAAAAAAAATTTTTTTTAAACTCCAGGCAGTCCCAATCTCTTTATAAGTACTTTTTCCCTTTGCTTGCAGGTGCATTGGAAAGAAGATTCCAAGGCTGAGTCTAACGATTCTTTCCACCAAGCACTCTGTTGGGTGAGGGTAACATGCCATTCGTGGCTCCACTTGTCGTTTTTTTTTTTTTTTTTTTTTTAATGTCTGTTTCACATGAAGGGCTATCTACAAAAGCAGAAATCATAAAGGTCTTCTTGCCCCAGATCACATTAACAACATTTCCTTATATAATTTTTCCTAGTCTTTTTATGGAATTAAGCCATTATACAACTTGTTAATTCATCTGGAATTTATTTAAACTAATGGTGTGCGGTAAGGACCCCTTAGTAACGATTTTTGACACTACATGCTCTTTTAACTGTACAAATGAGCTGCTGTCTCTAGGGATCATTCCAAGGGACGATTTTATAGCAAAATCACTTTATAATGAGGTCCTTTTGGTCTTTAGTAACCACCTCTTGGATGGCCTCCAAGAAAAATCTATCATCAACCTAGTGCTGCTTTAGGATGACCGATGTTACAGTGAAATTCCAAATGCACCCCCCAAATAAACCATATATATTGTAGAACTGAGGGTCAAGTGTCAACGCAAATTAAAAGGTAAAACAATATAAAAAGAGAAAAGGAGATTCCTCTATGGTTTTCAATTAGGAAAAAAATCATTAAAGTCCTGAAGTTGCTTTACCTAGTACAGACATAGATTATGAATGAAAAATACCTATGTTACTCTTTTCACTTAACCTTGACTCATTATCTGACTTAACTACCTAAAGGTTATCTTGCTAATGCAAAGCAGAAAGAGGGCTAAAAATTCTGCTCTACTCAAATCATTTCTATAAGAACTTAGTACCTCCTCACTATGTTTAAGTGCTACAATAAATTTTCATCCTATAATTCAGAAACACAGAAGGTCCAGATAACAGAGATGCTGCGTATGTAATAATAATATTGATGACTTGAGCTTCTACAAGTCTTTTTTAAAATTTTTACTGGACTATAGTTGATTTATAATGTTGTTAGTTTTTGTTGTACAGCAAAGTGAATCAGTTATGCATATACATATATCTACTCCTTTTTAGATTTTTTTCCCATATAGGTCATTACAGAGTATTGAGTAGAATTCCCTGTGCCATACAGTAGGTTGTTATTAGCTATCTATTTTATATACAGTAGTGTGTATATGTCAATCCCAATCTCCCAATTTATCGCTCCCTTTCCCCCTTGGTAACCATAAATTTGTTACAGTTTGTTATCTGTGACTATTTCTGTTTTGTAAATAAGTTCATTTGTACCATTTTCTGAGCTTCTACAAGTCTTAAAGCAGCATTTCTAAGGGGAGGCAGTGTGGTCATCTTAGAGCCAGTGAACAAAATAAAATGCTGCTACTTGCAAAAATATCAACGATTATCAAGACCCATGCAGACAGCTACCCAGAACCATGTAAAACTACTATGATGTTGTAATCACAGCTCATTAATCTATCCTACCTTATTGACACCCTAAAGCATTATGATATCACAACAGATCATTTGCAACATACCATACTCTATTAATCATTCTTCAATTTTATAATGGTATTGACTTTAAAAACTGGATGACCATTGCACTACATAGAATAATGGCCCCCTAAAGATGTCCACATCCTAATCCCAGGAACCTGTGAATATATGACCTTACATGGCGAAAGAAACTTTGCAGATGTGATTAAGGGTAAGGAATTTGAGATGGGAGATGATTCTGGATTATCCAGGTGGGCCCGGTTTAATCACATGAGTCCTTAAAAACAAAGAATCTTTCCCAGCTGTGGTCAGAGGGAGGCATGAAGAAGGGTCAGAGAGATGCAACTTGCTGGCATTGAAGACTAAAGAAGGTGTCCAGGAGCCAAGAGATGTGGTAGCCTCTAAAAGCTGGAAAAGGCAAGGGAATGAATTCTCCCCTGGAGCCTCCAGAAGAGAACCCAGCCCTGCCAACACCTTGATCGTAGCCCAGTAGCATCTGTACTGAACTTCTGAGCTACAGAACTATAAGATAATAAACTTGTATTTTAAGTCCCTAAGTCTGTGCTAATTTATTATAGCAGCAGTAGAAAACAAATACAATCATTTTTTGAAAAATCGCTTCAGAATAGTTAGGTGTTTGACTACTTCCTATCTTAAGACATGCAGAAAAACCATCTTCTAACTAAATACCATGTAATTGTGGGAGGACAATCTGGTGGCTGTAGATTAAAAATAAAGGGACAGTCATCATAATATATTCTTACCGAAAGTAACAGACGTCATTCTGATCAAGCCACTAAATCTAACTACCAATTTACAGAAAATATGTGGGACAGAGGAACACATTAAACAATGTGTGTGGATACAAATAGCAATTCTAGATAGTGGGAAACTATAGGGCAAATGTCCTTGTTTCGTCAAAGAAACAGCAAAGAAAAAAAGAGTTGGCAAAGGCACCTACCTACTAAAGAAACTTAAGGGACATAACAAATTAGCTGCAATGTACAGACCATATTCAGATCCTGAATTGAACCTGAAAAAAAAACCCATCATGGGACAATCAGGGAAATCAAATATCCAGTCGGTGTTCAGATTAAGAATTGTTAACTTATTAAGGGTAATAATGGCATGGTGGTTATGTTTCTGTTTTTTAAAAACAGTCCTTATCTTTTGCAGGCATGCTTTAGAGTTATATTCTGGAATATTCACCAATGAAACTGTACAATGTCTAGGATTTGCTTCAAAAACAATCCAGGGATGGGTAGGTGGGTAGACATATAGATGAGACGAGATGGGCTATGGGTTGATAATTGCTGAAACAAGTGATGGGTAAGACGGAATCATTATCTTACTTTCTCTACTTTCATATGTTTGAAGCTGTCAAAAGCACCAAGTTACCAACATTTTAACAAGTAAATAAAACCAAGGAACATTCTTAAGAACTGCAACCTCAGGCCCCCGACTGAGCACATGACAAGAGCTGCAAGGGCTGGGGCTGTGTCTTCCTTTCCTATGGTTTTGCCCAACTGGTTCAGAGCCCAACTGGTGGTACAGAGCAAGTATTTAATAAAGGTGTTTAAACGGGCCTAGTTTAAATGGAGGGTTTCTCCATTTGCTTTGGTGATCCACACCAAAGGAATGACCACAGAAGACCCTCTAGGTCTGTAGAAGGAAGAAATACAGTCTCTGCTACGTACATATGGAAGGACTTCTCGTTAATACTAGACAGCTCTCTGAGTTTAGGTAATAGAAAAAGTAGCTGATGCTGTGTTGTCCAGTGCCCAGAGAGGAGCGATGGAAATTCCCACATTTGATATATAGGAGCTCTCCTTGAAGAAGGGGAAGTAGATGAGGTCACACTGGGTAAAGATAATCACTACATTGGAAAGACTCTTAGAGCAAGTTCTAGGAACAGATGTTTTTAAGATCTGGGGGGAAGGAATCTTGGTGTAGGTGACAGCTGCAAGAAAGGTTATCTTGAAAAACCTGTGAGGTTATGATTGCAAGTGTTCAAAGATGAGTTGCTTAGATGTGCCAGGGTACAACACAGCCCAGCCGGCCACCTGCCCCAACGCTATTTCTATGAAAATACTTAGAGACCTAAGAACACAGAAACCCAGAACTAACGCACAACTTTCTGCTAGAATCCAGAAAGAACGTCTATAGACTATGGTAAGAATAGTTGGAGCTAATTAAGAAGCCCCAGCAACAGCGACCTCCTGGGTAGAGGTAGAGCAATCCTCCAATGTTTGCCACCCGCCATCTGACTCAGAAACAAGGGTCTATACTGACCAAAAAAGCACCTTCCCTTGTTTTAGTGCAGGGATTTTTTTTTTTTTTTTTGGCCGCAACGCACTGCTTACGGGATCTTAGTTCCCCGACCAGGGATCGAACCCAGGCCCCAGCAGTGGAAGCGCCAGGTCCTCACCACCGGACCGCCAGGGAATTCCCTCTCACAGGGATTTTTGAGGTGATCCAGTTATTGTCATCACCTCACCCATCTTCTGCTGAACGTCCATTCGCGCCTCAAATTATGGCTTAGGTAGCACAGAAGCTGAGGCCGGCTAACTGGCTGTAACGAGGCCTAGCTTCCGGGTCAGGGAAGGAAGGCATTCATTGCCTCGAGTCTAAGCTCTACCAAAAAACTGTTATACAGGATGACTTTCCAAGTGTTTTCTAAAGGTCAACGAAAGTACAGAAAGGCTAACAGATTCCACAGGCAAAAGGAAGTTAGAAGCAACCCTTTGTGGTTGTGTATTTTTTTTCCAGTGCGGGACCTGGCCAGGAAGCAAAGCCATGGTAACCTCAGCGCATCACCAAGGTTCCTGGTGCAGAGAAAAGATTAATGAGGGTTTCGTGTAAAGATGACTTCCATTTTTGTGTTTATCCTTGAAAAACAGCTTGCTAAGAAATCAAGGCGGTGGGGGGGGGGGGGGGATAGAGCATTTCAAAACACAAAGAGTAGAAAAACATCCTGACCTATAATATATGCTGCTCCTCTCCTCCATTCTTTTACCCCACCCCCACCGAACCCCAAAAGCCAGCCAGCTTCCAAAGGGGGGGCATCTCAATAAGGGTGCTCTCGGTTTTGGAGACAATACAAACACTTGCACGCAGTGTCCTCTGACACCTAGCCTACAGCAATCTCTGAATGAGGCACCTCCTCAGGGGCAGGGATAACTTTTCCTGACTGAAAACAGTTTTTCTTGGCAAAAAGCAACAATGCCCAGAAAATTCATTAGTATTGGCTAGTAAGACATTCCTTTCAGGAACCATGAATCCTGAAAAGTAAAATCTGCCTTGTTCTTAATTTCTTCACTTTACTTCAGAAAACGGGTGAAATATATAGAGTTAAAGTGACACGGGAGGAACAGTACTTCATTCACCAGATAATTTCACTGTGAAAAGGGAGTTCAAAACAGAGTTAGACTTCTGCTTCTGGCCAAGAGGGACTGACAGGCACCAGATTTACTTCTGGCCCCAAACAACTGGAAAACAAAACACAAAACCACAGGCAAAATATATAAAACAACAGTTTCAAGACACAGACATCAGGAAATGAAGGACAGTGGTCCCCGAGACATGGGAAACAGATGAGATAAGCTCTCTGCCCCACACCATCGCCTTGAGAGAGTTCCCAGGCTATGGTGTGGGGAAGCCAGATCCCAGGTAGAGCCCAGCAGTCTCCCCGAATTGAGAAGAATCCAAAAAACAGGTCCAGGTGGCTACAGTACGTAGGGCACAGTACCAGAGAGCTGCACAGAGAGAAAATGCTGGATATTTGCACAGGGTCCACCCTGAGACTTCAGGTGAGTGTTGATCAGGGCACATGGGTGAGGAAATTAAGGCTGGGGAAAGAACCACCTGAAAGCCTTAGAAGGAATAACTCTCTGAGCTCACAGGAATTGCACACATAATTCCTACCCCTACCCACCAGGTCACCTCATAATTCAAAGGGCATCAGAGAGGGTATGCAGAATGGCTCTGGCACAGGAGTGAGGGAAATCACCTCTTGACTGGAGTCTGCAAACATTTTCTATAAAGGGCCAGATAGCAAATATTTCAGGCTTTCTGGTTCATATGGTCTCCACTGCAGCTACCCAACCCTGCCATTGTCACAGGAAAGCATCCATAACTAATAAACAAATGAACGAGCATGGTTGTGTTTCCATAAAACTTTATTTATGGACACTAAACTTTGAATATTATACAGCCTTTACAAGTCATGAAATATTGACTCTTTTCAACCATTTAAAAATGGAAAAGCCATTTTTACCTTGCAGACCATACAAAAACAGGTGGTGGGCCAGATGTGGCCCATAGGTCATGGTTTGCTGACCCTTACTCTAAAATAAACACTGCTCTGGTCCACCTGACAAAGCAAGACCCAAATAACTGCATCCCAGCAAAAAAAAAAAAAAAACAAAAAAAAAAAACTCAAGAATATTTTTAGAAAGAAATATCTAAGTAACTGAACAAAGAAAAACTCACATCTGGCTTTCAAATGAATATTTCCTCCATAAGATTAGAAACAAGGCAAGAATGTCTGCTCTCATAATTCCTACATTGTATTGGAGGTTGTAGCAAGTGTAATAAGGCAAGAAAGAAAAATAAAAGGCATCTAGATTGAAATGAAGAAGTAAAACTACACCAATTAAAAGACAAAGACAGAGTGGATCAAAACACAAGAGTCAACTATATGTGGTCTATAAGAACCTCACTTTGAATGTAAAGAAATATATGGATTAAAAGTAAATGGATGGAGTGGGAGCGAAACCAACGCCTGCCTTCGAGCAGCAGCTGTGCCGCGGCCGCCGAGGGTTTCTGTGCCCAGGGCTGCTCCCACCAGTCTACAGCACAGGGCGTATCTTTGCAAACCTCTTCCAAGGGCCTTTTTGGCAAAAAAGAAACACCCATTCTCATCGTGGGCCTAGATGCTGCAGGAAAGACCACCATCCCGTACAAAGTGAAGCCGGGTGAAATCGTGACCACCACGCCCACTACAGGCTTCAACGTGGAAACCGTGGAATACAAGCACATCAGCTTCACTGTGTGGGACGTGGGCGGCCAGGGCAAGATCCAGCCTCTGTGTGCCACTACTTCCAGAACACACAAGGTCTCACCTTTGTGGTGCACAGCAAAGACAGAGAGCGTGTGAATGAGGCCCGAGAGGAGCTTATGAGGATGCTGGCAGACGACGAGCTCAGGGACACTGTTCTGCTCATGCTGGCTAACAAACAGGACCTCCCCAATGCCACGAATGCAGCGGAGGTCACGGACAAGCTGGGTCTACACTCTGAGGCACAGGAACTGGTACATTCAGGCCACCCGTGCCACCAGCAGGGATGGGCTCTATGAGGGACTGGACCGGCTGTCCGATCGGCTCCAGAACCAGAAGTGAGCTGGACTCCTCTCTCCTCCCCATTCACTCCCTCCTCCTACCCTCGCTTTACTCTCATGTGGCAAATGCGCCCCTGGGGTGTGAGTGCCAGAAGCTGTCTCCATGGTCGGTCACAGTGTGCTTCACCAGGCTGTAAATGTGCAGACGCTGCCTGCAACTGGGTTTTTATTTAATGTAAATAGTTTTTGTTTCCAATGAGGCAGCTTCTGGTACTCCTATGCAATAGTACTCAGCTTTTTTTTGTAAAAAGAAATCCAACCCACTGTTTAGTACTGAGAAGGGATCTTAGGCACACAGGTCATCCAGGAGTCGCCGTTTCGGATGAGCCGGGTGCTCCTCCTCTTGGGCTTTAGATCTGTGTTGAGATCCATTCTGGTGGTTGGTTTTTAACCCAAACTCGGTGCATTTTTTTTAAAATAGTTACAAGATAAGGAGAACACTTGAACACACAGAAGGGAGAAATGTGCCTAGTGTAGGTTCTGCAGTAATGGCCTGAATTCAGTCCACCGGTGGTCTACCTCCTGTTGGGAATGTGAAATGGGGCAGAACCAGCCATGATCCATTCTGTAAGGTCCCTGTGATTTGCTCTGTCTCGGGTCATCCCACACCACATAGCACTTGTGCTTACATGGCCGCCCGGGAGATGGGCTGGAGGCTGCACCCACTGCTGTCAGACCCCTTGGAGGAACCCCAGCTTTTCTTGGGTCAGCATGGGCACTTTGTTTGGAACGCTCTGTTTGGAGCAGGAGCCCTGCAGTCTCCTTGCTTGCCTGCTCCGAACCTCTTACTGCTTTCAATACACAATTAGTAATCAGTTTTGTACACTTGTTTTCAGTTTTCATTTCGACAGACAAGCACTGTAATTACAGCTATTAGAATAAATTCTCTTAACTATTAAAAAAAAAAAAGTAAGTGGATGGAGAAAGATAAACCATACTAACAGTCATCAAAAGAAAGCAGGAGTTGTCATATTAATTTCAGACAGAGCAGACTTCAAAGCAAGTAAAGTTATCAGGGGTAAAGATTATTACATAATGATAAGGGGGTCAATTCTCCAAAATGACATAACAATCCTTAATGTGTGTGCACCTAACAGAGCAAACTACATGAGATGAAAAACAGAGAGATGCAAGGAGGAAGAGATAAATCCACTATCATAGTTGGAGACTTCTACATCCCTCTATCAGAAATGGACACATCTAGCAGGCATAGTTAAACTCAACACCACTATCAATCAACTGGATGTAATGGACATCTACAGACTGTTTTATCCAACAACAGCAGAATACACATTTTTCTCAAGCTCACATGGAACATTCACCAAGATAGACCACATTCTTGGCCATAAAACATACTTTAAATTTAAAAGAACAGAAATCATACAGTTCTGCTCTTGGAATACAATGGAATTGAACTAGAAATCAACAACAGAAAGATAGCTGGAAAATCCCCAAATATGTAGACATTAAACAATATATTTCTAAATAACACATGATCAAAGAAGTCTCAAAAGAACTTTAAAAATATTTTGAACTAAATGAAAATGAAAACACAACTTACCAAAATTTATGATACAACAAAAGCACTGCATAGAGGAGAATTTATAGCAGCAAATGCATATATTAGACAAGAAGAAAGATCTAAGATCAATAGTCTAAGTTTCCACCTCAGGAAACTAGAAAAAGAAGAGCAAATTAAATCCAAAATAAGCAGAAGGAAAGAAATATTAAGAATTAGAGCAGAAATCAATGACACTGAAAACAGGAAATCAAGAGAGAAAAAAATCAATGAGGGCTTCCCTGGTGGCACAGTGGTTGAGAGTCTGCCTGCAAATGCAGGGGACACGGGTTTGAGCCCTGGTCCGGGAAGATCCCACATGCCGCAGAGCAAATAGGCCCGTGAGCCACAACTACTGAGCCTGCACGTCTGGAGCCTGTGCTCCGCAACAAGAGAGGCCGCGATAGTGAGAGGCCCACGCACCACGATGACGAGTGGCCCCCGCTTGCCGCAACTAGAGAAAGGCCTCGCACAGAAACGAAGATCCAACACAGCCAAAAATAAATAAATAAATAATCAATCAATCAATCAATGAAACCAAAGCTGGTTCTCTGAAAAGATCAATAAGTTCAATAAGCCTCTAGTCAGGCCAACTATGAAAAAAAAGAAAGGACACAAACAACTAATATCAGAAATGAAAAAGTAAGCTGAAACACATCATTGTAAATAGTAGTGATGTCCACTTTTTCATTTCTGGCAACTCTTTAAAATTAATTTTTATTGGAGAAGAGTTGATTTAAAATGATTTCCTGGATACACCAGGAAACTCAGACACCAGCATCTCCACCACTTGTGGGGGCAGTGGGGCGGGGGGGGGGGGGTGTTTGTCTACAGAGAAGCTCCCTGGAGGATGCAACAGAAACAGTACCATAAAATTTACAGTAAAATAGGAACAGAGGCAGCCAGTTGATTTTGCACAGGTATATGCAAGCACTTCAAACCATCCACTCTTCTCGAACCCTGGCATGCCAACTGTCCATCACAGCACCTTTAAAAACACAGGCACAAACATCACGAGTGTTTGCCCATAGGGCTGTGTGGTTCTGGATTTTATGAGAAAGCCATCTTTAATATACAGGGTTATAAAACGTTGCCAGGTTATAGACTTACAGATTTCCTTTTTATACAAGTTCAAATGCTGCAACCATGACAAATCAGTGTCATTAGGGCATCCTCATGTCTCCACAATCATCTCATCAAAATTGCACCACATCAAAGGAGTTTCCCCATCAACCATCAGCTATGACATGTGGTGCTTTTTAGGATACAGATGCATTGTTTACGAACAGCTAATGGGTGAAACCACAGACCAACACATAGGATTTCAGGATAAACAAGAAAAATCACATGATCATATCACCAGATGCAGAAAACATATCAGACAAAATCCAACGTCCGTCACTAATAAAAACTCTCAGTAAACTAGGAATAGAGAGGAAGTTCCTCAACTTCATATCTACAAAACCCCCACAGCTGGACTTCCCTTGTGGCACAGTGGTTAAGAATCCGCCTACCAATGCAGGGGACACGGGTTCAAGCCCTGGTCCGGGAAGATCTCACATGCCGTGGAGCAACTAAGCCCATGCACCACAACTACTGAGCCTGCGCTCTAGAGCCTGTGAGCCACAACTACTGAGCCCTCACGCCACAACTACTGAAGCCCACGTGCCTAGAGCCCACGATCCACAAGAAGCCACTTCAATGAGAAGCACGCACACTGCAACGAAGAGTAGCCCCCACTCGCGCCACAACTAGAGAAAGCCCGTGCACAGCAACAAAGACCCAATGCAGCCAAAAAAAAAAAAAAAAAAAAAAAAAAACCAACCCCACAGCTAACAACATACTTAATGATATGAAACTCAAAGCTTTCCCACTAAGGTCAGGTAAAAGACAAGGATGTCCCTTCTCGTCACTTCTTTCCAGCATTGTACTAGAAGTTCTAGCTAATGCAATCTGAAAAGAAAAGGCATACAGATTGGGAAAAAAGAAAGAAAACTTCATTTACAGGTTATATGATCACCTAAGTAAAAAATCCAAAAGAACTGACAAATCTCCAGGAACTAAAACGCCATTATAGCAAGGTTGCAGGATACAAGGCTAATATACAAAAGTCAATCTCTTCCCTATATACCAGCAGTGAATGGGTGGAATTTGAAATTAAAAACACAATACCACTTACATTAGCACCCCCAAAAGTGAAACACTTAGGTATAAATCAAACAAAATATGTACAAGATTTAAATGAAAAAAACTACAAAACTGATGAATGGAAGCAAAGAAGAACTAGATAAATAGAGAAATATTCCATATTCATGGATAGAAAGACTCAATATTGTCAAGGTATCAGTTCTTCCCAATTTGATCTATAGACTCAACACAATTTCAATCAAAATCCCAGCAAGTTATTTTGTGGCTATCAACAAACTGATCCTAAAATTGATATGGAGAGACAAAAGACCCAGAAGAGCTTACACAATATTGAAGAAGAACAAAGTTAGAAGACTGACACTACTCGACTTCAAGATTTACTATAAAGCTATAGTAATCAAAACAGTGTGGTACTGGTCAATGGAACAGAACAGAGAGCCGAGAAACAGACCCTTATAAATACAGTCAACAATCTTTGATAAAACAGCAAAGAAAATACAATGAAGTAAAGACAGTCTTTCAACAAATGGTGCTGGAACAACTTGACATTCACATGCGAAAAAATGAATCTAGACCCTACATTCTTGACAAAAATTCAAAATAATCATAAATCTAAATGTAAAACAAACCTATAAAACTACTAGAAGATTACATAGGAGAGAACCTAGATGACCTTGAGTATGGCAATGACTTTTTTCTTATCACTTCATTCCTTCTTCATGCTCTTTTATGTAGAAAGTTTCTAATCTATGTTATTTTCCTTCTCTCTAAATAACCTTTGAACCATTTTTGCAAGGCAGGTTTACTGGCAAATTTCCTCAATTTTCATATGTCTAAGAAAGTATTTCTCCTTCAGTTATGAGGGATAATTTCACAAGGTACAGAATTCTAGATTGGTGAGATTGTTTGTTTTGGAGGGTTTTTTTGGCAGCGCTTTAAAGATTTCATTCCACTTTCTTCTTGCTTGCATGGCTTCTGAGAAGTCAGATGTCATTTTTACATTTGTTCTCCTAGAAGTGAGGGGTTCTTTTTTGTTTTGTGTTGTTTTACTTCTAGATTCTTTTGGATTTTTTTTTATCTTTGTGATTTTCTGTACTTTGAAAATGATATGCCTAGGTGTAATTTTTTTGGTATTTATCCTGCTTGGTGTTCTGAGCTTCCTAACTCTGTGGTTTGGTGTCTGCCATTAACCTGGGGGAAATTCTCAGCCACTTTTTCAAATATTTTTTGTTTTTTTTCTCTCTCTTCTCCTTCTGGTATTCCCATTACACATCTGCTACACCTTTTGCAGTTGTCCCAATGTCCTTGGATATTTTGTTCTGTTTTATATCAATCTTTGTTCTTATTGCTTTTCACTTTTTGAGGTTTCTATTGAGATATCCTCAAGCTCAGAGATTCTTTCCTCAGCCATGTCTAGTCTACTAATAAGACCATCAAAGGGATTCTTCATTTGTTACAGTGTTTTTGACCTCTAGCATTTCTTTTTGGCTCCTTCTCTCTACTTCCATTACCCATCTGTTCTTCAATGCTATCTACTACTTTATCTATCAGAATCCTGAGCATCTTAATCATTGTTTTAAATTCCTGGTCTGATAATTCCAACATTCCTGGCATGTCTGGATCTGATGCTTGCTCTGTCTCCTCAAATTATGTTTTTTTGCCTTTTGGTGTGCCTTGTAATTTCTTCTTATTAGACAGGATGTATGTGGTAAAATGAACTGCTGTAAAAAGACCTTTAGTAAAAGGTGGTGGTAAAGTGTGGGCATTAAGGGAGTGTTCTACAGTCCTATCATTAGGTCCCAGTCTTTAGTGAGTCTATGTCTCTGGGCTGTGAACGTCACAAGTGTTTCAACGTTTTTTCCTCCCCTTGCCACTTAGGTGGGACAGGATGGCTAGTGGGCTAGAGTTAAGGCATTTCCTTTCCCCCAGGTCAGTCAGACTGATATAATCTAGCAAGTTAGGTCCTGGTTAAGTAGTTTCTCCTGAGGATGAAACCTTGTTAAGAAGAACAGAGTGCTCTAGCATATTCCAAAATGGTTCCTTTTCCCCTCTCTCTGCCAGAAACGGGAGGGGATTTTTCTCTGGTATTTACTGTGAGAACCTGGTAGACCTCCTAGAGGTGAATCTCACAAAATTGTGAGGACCCCACTATGACTGGGTCCCCTGGAGTTTTTAATTCTCAGATTTGTCCACACTGAGCCTCCAGCAACTCACCAATTACAGTTCAGATTTTCCTACCCAGCTGGTTCTCACACTGGTTTCTGCTCAGAAGTCTCTGCTCCAGCAAGCTGTGACTCCCTGTATTCTCCTGTCTCTCCAATCTTGCAGGAAGTGATTTGCCCTGTGTCCTCCTCTCTTACAGATCCAAGAAGAGTTGGTGACTTTTTCAGTCTGTTCAGCTTATTATATTACTGATTTTTAGGATGGAGTGGTGACTTCCAAGGTCCATTACAGGCAGAACAGGAAACGAGAAGTCTGGCAATGACTTTCGGATACAAAACCAAAGGTACAATCCATGAAAGAAATAATTGATAAGCTGGACTCCATTAAAATTAAAATCTTCTGCTCTGTGAAAGATACTATCAAGGAAATGAGAAGGCAAGTCATAGACTGGGAGAAAATATTTGCAAGAAACATCTAATAAAAGAACTGTCACCTAAAACATACAAAGAACTCTTAATGGACCAAAGGTCTTAAGAGATACCTCACCAAAGACAACATACAGATGGCAAATAAGCATATGAAAAGATGCTCCACGTCATAAGTCATGAGGGAAATGCAAATTAAAACAAGAGATACCACTACACATCTATTAGAATGACCAAACCCTGGAAACTGACAACAACAAATGCTGTCAGAATTTGACAGGATGCGGAGCAATAGGAACTCTCAATTCATCACTGGTGGGGATGAAAAGTGGTACAGTCACTTTCGAAGACAATTTGGTGGTTTCTTATAAAACTAAACATTCTTACCATGTGATCTAGCAATTGCACTCCTTGGTATTTATCCAAAGAGTTGGTAAATTACATGTACACAAGAACCTGCACACAGATGTTTATAGCAGCTTTTTCATAACTGCCCAAATATGGAAACAATCAAGATGTCTTTCAGAAGGTGAATGGATAAACAAACTTGGTACAAGCGGAGAGTGGAATATTATTCAGTGCTAAAAAGAAGTTAGCTATCAAGCCTTGAAAAGGCATGGAAGAACCTTAAACACATACTACTAAGTGAAAGAAGCCAATCTGAAGTCTACATACTGTATTATTCCAACTACTGATATTCTGGAAAAGGCAAAACAATGGAAATGGTAAAAAGATCAGAGGTTGCCAAGGGTTGAGGGAGGAGGGAGAGAAACAGGCAGGGCACAGAAGATTTTTAGGGAAGTGGAAATACTCTGTATGATATTGTAATGAAGGATATGTCATTTTATATTTGTCCAAACCATAGAATGCACAACACCAACAGTGAACCCTAAGATCAACTATGGACTTTGGGTGATTAGGATATCTATGTAGGTTAATTAATCATAACAAATATACCATTCTGGTGGTTGATAATGGAGGAAGACTATGCATGTGTGGGGAAAGGGGTTATATGGGAACTCTCTGTACCTTCCTCTAAATTTTGCTGTGTACTTAAAACTGCTCTTAAGAGTCTTTTTAAAAAAAAGTAAAACTGTCTTTATCCACAGATGGCATTGACCATTTGTATAGAAAATCCTATAGATTCTACCCAAAAGCTATTAAAAAAATTAGTGAGTTTATTAGCAAGGCTGCATGATCCAAGGTCAGTATACAAAAATCAATTGTATTTTTATATACTAGCCACAATCAGAAGTAGAAATTTATAAATGTCAATAAGAGAACAAAAAATATGAACTACTTAGGGATAAATCTGATAAAAGATGTATAAGACATACAGTGAAAACTACAAAGCACTGCTGAGAACAATGAAAGAACTAAATAAATGGAGAGATATACCATATTCATGGATCAGAAGACTCAATATTGTTAAGATGTCAATTCTCTGGGGGCTCCCCTGGTGGCGCAGTGGTTGAGAATCTGCCTGCCAATGCAGGGGACACAGGTTCGAGCCCTTGTCTGGGAGGATCCCACATGCCGCAGAGCAACTAGGCCCGTGAGCCACAATTACTGAGCCTGCGCGTCTGGAGCCTGTGCTCCGCAACAAGAGAGGCCACGATAGTGAGAGGCCCGCGCACTGCGATGAAGAGTGGCCCCCACTTGCCACAACTAGAGAAAGCCCTAGCACAGAAACAAATACCCAACACAGCCATAAATTAATTAATTAATTAAATAAACCCCAAAAAAAGTTAAAAAAAAAAAAAAAGATGTCAATTCTCCCCAAATTAAAGATGCAATGTAATCCCAATCAAAAGCCCATGAGGCTTTTTTGTAGAAATTGAAAAGCAGATTCTGAAATTCATATGGAAATGCAAAAGATCTAGAATAGCCAGTCACATTTTGAAAAAGAACAAAGTTGGAGGACTTATACTACCTAACTTAAAGACTTGTGGCAAAGGTACAATAATGGAGACAGTGTGGCACTGATGTAAAGATAAACAAATGGACAAACAGAACAGAATGGAAAGTCCAGAAATAGGCCCACACCATATACGGTCAATTGATTTCCGACAACAGTAAAGTAATTTAGAGAAAGGATACTCTTTCTTTCACAAATGGTGCTGGAACAAATAGATATGCAAATGAAAAAAAAAGAAATGCATTTCTATTTATATCTTGCTATATTAAAAAAAAAAATCAATTCAAAGTAGACCATAGACCTATTGTAAAACCTAAAACTATAAAATTCCTAGGAAAAAAAAGGCAGTAAATCTTTGTGGCTTTAGATAGTCAAAGATTTCTAATTGGACTTCATTAAAATTAAGAACCTCTGCTCTTTAAAGGACATTAAGAAAACCAAAAATATAAGCCACAGATGGGGAGAAAACATTTCTAAAACAAATATCTGACAAACATATAAAAGGATATGTTTTTTAAAATTCTTAAAACTCAATAATAAAAGACGAACAACCCAATTAAAAATAGGTAAACAATTTGAACACATATTTCCATCGAAGAAGACACGCTGATGACAAATAAGCACATGCAAAGATTCAGCCATTGGGGAAATACATATTAAAACCACGATGAAATGCAACTACACACCTACTTGAATGTCTCAAATTAAAGACTTTCTATAACACTCTTTGGTGAAGATCTGAAGCAATTAGGACACAAATTCTTCTGGTGGCGATGTAAAATTGTACAACCACTTTTGAAATGAGTCTGGCAGTTTCTTTCAAAGTTAAACATAATGGGGATATATGTATATGTATAGCTGATTCACTTTGTTATAAAGCAGAAACACACCATTGTAAAGCAATTATATTCCAATAAAGATGTTTAAAAAAAAAAGTTAAACATACGCCTCAGTCATTCCACCGGTATTTACCTAAGAAAAATGAAAATGTATGTCCATCCAAAGACTTGCACATGAATGTTCATAGCAGTTTTACTTGTATAATACAAAATATGCATCAACAGGTGAATGGATATGCAGATTGTGGTCAACTTATGCAAGGGAATACTATTCTGTAATGTAAGAGAATGAAATACTAATCCACGGAACAACGTGGATGAACCTTAAAATAGTTACACTGAGATAAAGAGGCCAGACCCCACCTCCCCCCAACAAAAGAGCACATACTGTATGATTCCATTTATACAGAAAAATAAAAAACAAACTAATTTGTAGCAACAGAAAGCAGATCAGCAGCTATCTGGGGATGTGGGAGGGACAACAGTAAGATTTACAAAGAGACATGAAGAAAACTGTTGGGAGTAATGATTATGTTTATTATTTGGATTGTACTGATGGTTTCACAGGTGTATACACGTATCAAAGCTTACTAAAACATACACTTTACATATGTGCTATTTACGATGTCAACCACACCTCCATAAAGCTGTTTTTAAAAAAGTAGAATAACATCTGTAACACTGACATGACAAAATGTCTCACACATATTAAATTTTTTAAAAAGCTGTGCAATTATCTGTATCATGATCTCATTTACGTAAAATATGTGTGCTTATACTGAATATACAGTATGTATGCATGTATGTATGTATAGAAAAAAAAGCCTGAAGAAATATATTGTTAACCTGTTTACAGTTTGAGATCGGAGAAACAATATAGATATAGCTTTTCATTTTATATATCCCTATATTGTTTGAACTTTGTATAACAATTATGCGTTACTTCTGAAATTAACAAAGAGAAGAAATTAGCAGTTTTAAAAGCCACTGGACAAGATGAACTTGAAGGTAAAAGCCAAAATCACTTCTTTGTACAGCAGAAACTAACAACATTGTAAAGCAACTATATTCCAATAAAAAAGAATAAAAAAAAGTAAAAAACAAATTGACTTATGTATGAAAAAAATGGAGTCTTTTCTTTGGAGAATGATCCCCAATCGTGGAGAACAGGGAGGGGGCACATGCCTCAGAGTCACCTGGACTGATCAGACTCAGAACTGCTCTGTCCCTCTCCCAGGAGAGAATCCCTACTTCCATGAGCTACCTGGATGGACAACAGCATTTGTCTAATCCTCAGGTATCTTGAGGCACAAAAGCGCCAAGAGCTCTCAAAGACCAACAGCTTTACCTCTGATTTTCAGTGGGTATAAGGAATATCCAAAGCTATGATAAAAAAATCTGACAATGTTTCTGAGCCCACGCTCTTGGGGTATTTAGTACCTTGGATAATTTGCTGCTGCTGTTCCCGGATTTCATCAAAACCCAAGCCTCTGGTCTCCTCCGGCTCCTCGAAGAGCCAAGGGTTGGGTACTCCTCGCTTGGCCCCTCCAGTCATCAGGCTGGACCTGAGAACAAGATTAAAGGCGTTACATAACTCGAAAAATACAGCTCTGCTGCAAATCACTCCCACGAGTGCAGCGGGGGCTAGCCTCGCCTGCTTTGAAAATTCAATTCGACTGCAATTTACTGCATGCTTAGTTTATGCCAGCAACTGTGTTCAGTGCTGGAAGAGATACGCAGATGAATAAGGCCCAAGCCTGGTCCCCAGGAGAATTACAGCCTGTGAAGGAGACTGTGGCAGCGTGTAATACTCTTACTAATCCTCCATGAGACATCTGAGTCAATAATCATAAATGAAGGTCTTAAATTTCAAAACACAAGGCCAAATGGAACTGGCCTTTCTATTAGGACAAAGTCTGTCTCACAGGTGGCACCAAAGGCACAAATATTATTTCTCAAGAAGATATAATGTTGCCACTACAGGTTATAGCATTAAAAATGACCACTGACTTTCGTGTTAGAGGGTATTTGGCTGCTCAGATAGAAACACATGCAGGGTTTCAAAACCAATTCTATGAATATAGCGTAGCATTTATAACACAAATTCTGAATTATCCATCTTAATCTTGACTCCCTCTCATAACCCACACGCTCCTTCTGCACCAGACATATTAGGCTCCTTGCTGGCCAAGGAACACAGAACACACATTTCTGGCCTCAGTCCCATGTTTACAGGATCCTTCTCAACCCAGGTATCTCCTCTCCCGTCTCCACCTGCCCACATTCTGTCCAAACTGTGAGGACCATCTTGTGGATGAAACCATATCCGACCACTTCTATCCAGAAGGGAACAGCCACTCACTTTATAGTATGACTCATAGGATTCTTTTTAAAATGATGGTAATGGGGGACTTCCCTGGTGGCACAGTGGTTAAGAATCCGCCTGCCAATGCAGGGGACACGGGTTCGAGCCCTGGTCCAGGAAGATCCCACATTCCACAGAGCACCTAAGCCCATGTGCCACAACTACTGAGCCTGTGCTCTAGAGCCTGCCAGCCACAACTACTGAAGCCCGCGCGCCTAGAGCCCGTGCTCCGCAACAAGAGAAGTCACTGCAATGAGAAGCCCGCGCACCGCAAAGAAGAGTAGCCCCTGCTCGCCGCAACTAGAGAAAGCCCGTGAGCAGCAACGAAGACCCAACGCAGCCAAATATTAAAAAAAGAATGGACCGTGCTCACCAGCTCTACTTCTTGACCCTCGGGGTTCACTCTTCAGCCCCTGGGATCCAACTTCTACCCCATCACTCTGCTGAGACTTTTCTCAACCATAACCTCCTTAGTGCCATAAACCTCGTCCCAGTTCTCACTTCACCCGTCCTCCAGGCCTCACTGGCCACTGCTGACCTTCTTCCAGTATCCAGGAAACCCCTCCTCCCCCTCGGCTCCTTCCACGCCCCTCTCTCCCACGGGCAGGTCCTTCTCTGTAACTTGCAGGTACCTCCTTCTTCCATCTGCCCTTTAAATAGCAGTGTGCCTCAGGGATTCTATTTAGATCTTCTCTTCTTGCTATACTGTCTCTCCCTGGGCAATTTTACCTGTGGTTTCAGACTGTAAGGACCGATACTAGCAGTGCTTAGACCATTCTTATGCCCCAATACGAATGAAACAGGCCATATTCTCTGGAGTCATCATGGTGGTGGATTCTTACCTGGGGCTCCTGCCCTGGCAGGGCACTATCAGAAATCTGAGGGTGGGGGAGGAATGGCATACAAATAGTTAAAAAGAAACCCCACATATCACAATCCACGCGAGGCAGGTCCTCCCACCCCTCATCCTGATTGAAAAATCACTGACTTTCAAATTTCTCTACCCACGCCATCTCCCTACAGGCTCTTCTATCTGCATTTATGGATTTTCCTTTAGGACTCTCCAGCTGGGAACTCCACTCCAAATTCAACACACCCAAAATCAAATTCACTACTTTCACCTCATAAGCGGTTTCTTCTCCTATCCTTTCTAGCGGCATCACTGTATTCCCAAGTCATCCAACCCCCCCCCCCCTCACCCCCACCCCCCCGCCACGTCTCATCAATTCCCAAGACCTCCCTTCGGAGCTGGTTCTCAAGTCCACGCCCCAAGTCCATCCCCGCTGGTGCTGCCTCAGCTCAGACCTCATCATCTCTCGCGTAGAAGATGCTCATAGCCTGCAACCGCTCTCCTTGTTCCCAGTCACCCCGATTCAAATCACCTTACGCTCTGCTGCCAGAACGATCTTTCTAGAACACAGATCTCCCCTATTTTAAAACTGTCACGACTCCCTAAGAAACTACAGGTCAAACTTAAGCTTTACAACATGGCCCCAGTGATCTCTGCAACGTCATCTCCCGACACCCCCCTTCCATACCCTACTCTTCCTTCAGCCTTACAGACTCTCACCACGTCTCAGACAAAGGCACAAACTTTCACACTCTCATGTTTTTGTATGAGTCTGGAGGGTCCCCACCCCCACCCCTTTGTCCATCTGGCAAAATTCTATTCATCCCCTAAGGCTAAACTCAAATGTCACTTCTGCTGTTTAGTCTTTCCTGATTCCCGTCCCCACCCCCCTTCCCTTAAATCAATCACTCCTGGTGCTCTCATGGCACTTCGTGCAAAACCTCCAACGTGGCATTTATCAAGCAGGATTGTAGTTAGTTATTTACTCATCTGTCTCCCTTCCTAAATTATGAGCTCTGGAAGGAAAGAGGCCACATGACAGTCATGTTTATATCCCTAGGACCAGAAAGACAGTTCCTCTGAGTACGCTGGAGAAGCATTCAGTACGTGTTTATGAAACAGAACTAAGAAAACCACTGAGCTTTTTCAGCAAGAGAGACAAAATGAGAGGGGTATTTGACATTTATCTTGAGATTAAAAAAAAAAAGGCAAAGGAAAACTCAACTGCTACCTGCCTTCAAGAGTTTAGCAGCAAAGACTGACGTTGTTCAAGCAGATGGAGAGAATTTTAACTTGAACGGGAATTCTGTCACTAAAACACCTTGCAGCTCAAGCCCACTTTTGGAAGGACGATGAAGGAGTGTTTCTCCTTTGAAAAGTCAGCTAAAGAAAGGAAATGCTAAATACTATGCTTCTGAGGTTAGGGTAGACTTGAAATGTTTTTAAAAATAAATCCGTCATTTTTACCTATATTTTCAAGATGGAACTTATCTAATAAATGGAACTTATCAAATAAATGCCACATTACTAAACAGGTTAGCTATCTGTCTCAAAAAGATTTTACCAAAAAGTTTCAGAGTCCCTTCTGACACTGTAAAAATATTTCATTTTTATCCCCCAAAGAAAGTGATACACATTATTAAATTATGACAATATGGGGGGGGGTTGCAGTTAATCCATGTTTTTCTGCTGACAAATGTAGTTGCAACTTGTCAGAGTTCACAGGGAGGGTGTTCTTATCAACCGAATATAGAATTGAAAAAGCACTGAATTCCAAGCAGCAGCTTTTCTTAGCATTTCCAAAAGATGTCAAAGTGACCATAAAATGTTTGTTTTGTCTGAAAAAACAGTGTTTGAGTATTCACAGGCCACAGGGAGGTCTGCAGTCAGGACTAGAGATGATATTTCTAGGGTGTCAGTGAGGTGAATCGAGTCTACAGAGCTTTGTAACTAGACTTGCCTGTAGGTGTGAAAATGCTACTATGGTCTGAAAGGGCGATTCCTTTCCCAAAGCTTTCTCAGCTAGTTTCTTTCCATGAATATAAAGATGCACAGAGGCTCAACTTTCAATCAGAAAATAGTTTCTTTGACATACATTCTTTAAAGGAAAAATCTGGCAACAATATCCAGGCTGGCTTACACTGAGGAGAGGCCACAGTCAGGGAGGTAGACCAGAAGGCTAGTGCCATTTAGGCAGAAGGGGATGGGGGGCTGGATGAGGGAAATGACAAGATGGAATGGCAGGGAAGGGACAATTCACCCAGCAATTCAAAGGAAAGCCCCACAAAAGTGCTGGTGAGTAGAATGGATACAGAGGATAAAGATTTCCAAACTGGGTGACTTGGAGAACTGACACAACTTAGGGAAATGTTTCATTTCCTTTCGGGATTTTCTCAAATTTCAACATAACTCCCGTAACAACCCCAAAGTAAAACTGCTGTCGAGATCATAAGCTATGGATTTGTGGCTACTTGTAGCCATATTTACTAGACAGCTAACTTCTTTAAGCCCAGTACTCTGTCCAATTCTGTTTTTGTATCCCATCCACCTATTCATCCAACCATCCTTCCTACACACACTTACTGAGTCCCTTCTGTGTGGCAGCATGAATCTAGGGGCTTTGGAAGAGAACAAGAGAGACAAATACCTGACCTCAGGGAGCTGGTACTCCAGGGACAATAAATGCCTAACACTGTGCCTTTTGCAAAGTACTCAAATTTTTGTTGTTGTTGTTAACTAATTGAATAAAGATTAGCCAATTTGTTTAGACTAATTAGTATTAGTCCAGAACAATAAGACCTCAAGCAAGGAAAATCTCTTACTTACACGTCATCCAAGGAAAGTCTCACCACAGCATCTTTAAAATATACCGCAAGCAAATAATTTTTTAATTGTAAACCACTCTCATTTTTCTCCCTATTCACTGCTGGCTAAAGGTTACCATAAGAAGTTTTAAATGTAACGTTAAAATTTAACAAAACAGTTCACAGAAGAACACAAATGCAGGGTGGGAAAAGGCCATCAGAAGTCATTATTTTGGCCTCTGACCTGAATTTGAGAAACCTCTGTGTGCTATTCTCGAGTCATCCAGGCAATCTAAAATCAAGCAAATAAAACCAAAGGGAACAATTCTTTACTTTTACCTTAATGTCAATGTCATGGTACCTGAAAAGTCGAAGGAGGAGAGGAACGGGTGATTAAAAAAATAAACAGAATTCTTAGGTTTTGTCTATTTTTTAAATTGAAGTATAGTTGATGTACAATGTTGTGCTAATCTCTGCCGTACAGCAAAGTGACTCAGTTATACACATGTAGACTTTTTATGTTTCCATTATCGTTTATCACAGGATACTAAATATAGTTCTCTGTGCTATATATTAGGACCTTGGTGTTTAAAAACCTAAGAATTCTAAGTGAAAGGTGAATTAGCTGCTCTGCCAAATGTCTGGTGACTGAGCGCCATCTGCTGGTTAGTGATTAAAGTTCAAGTACAAAATAAATGTTAAGCAATCCAATAATTACCATTTATTACAAGCAGCTCCTTAACTTTACTACACAGTGGAGTCTTGAAAACACGTTTAGAAACAGAAAGAGTGAAAGTCAACAATATGCTTACATATTACAAGGGAGTTTCTGTTGTGCCTTTTCGACACTCTTTTCAATAACAAATGTTCTACATCTTCTTTCACTTTTTTCTGCATGACCAAACACACTTAAATGATAAATCCAATGAGAACCCAATGAGGCTGACAATTTGCATTTAGGCATTAGGCGTGCCCAGTGATTTCCACCTTTGCCTCAACTTGTTTTCCCCCTTGTTTCCATTCTCACTCATTTAAAGATACAAGGCACTGAAATATTCAATTAATTGTGCAAATTAACACTGTTCTCTGGACAAAGATGCAAGTCCAGTAAAATGAAATTACTGGCTGGCAGGGAGTAGAATTAAACACTACAGTGCTCTACAGTGTTAAAAATTCTGTGTTAGTAGAATTTTATATTTGTCAGCTGATGTACAAAAATCCAAATTTGGCATTGAGACTGTTGAAGGGTGTGAATAATGTATATGCTCAAGATGCACAAAAGCCAAGCACCGCCTATACAGTCACCATTTCCACCTCAATAACCTTGTTTCTTATCAATTAATCTAGTTCATATCTAAAAACTCAAATTCATAATAACCATGGCATCCTCTCCCTCTGGAGCCAAGGCCCAGAAATCTGTAGTCTCCCTCAGGTGATTTTTATGCAACCAGCCAGGCACCAATACACAGATGGGTATGGAAATTACAGGTCTGGAAAAAGTAGGGTTAAAGAACGAGGGAAACCATAAGGGGTACAAACCCTACTCACTCTACAAGGGCGATCTCAAGTCTCGTTCCATCCAGTTCTTCTCAACCTCCTCCACCTCACATGGCTCTCTTTTCCAATCTCCTAGACCATTTATGGCCCAGGCCACATCATTTAGCACTTACTTATAAACCATCACGGACTGTTCTCCAATTCTGTTGAGCAGGATAGAAAGACGTGCCACCTCTGAATTCCCCTCTGCTAAGATCAGTGACAGCAAGTGTTGTGGAATGTTTATAGACCACTTCACAAAAGCATAAATATACACCTTCACAAATATTTATCTCATCCGAACTTCACAACATTTTGAGTCATGATTATTTTCATTTTACAGAAAACGAAATGGAGTCAAGATTCACACCCAGGTTTTCTAACTGTAAACCCTTAGCTCCGTCCACTGAATTACGCGTGCAAAGTTAGCAATCCTCGGCTGGATTCTACTAAGTGCAGCGAACAGGAGGGCAAAGTACTCAAAGCCAGTGAGAAGGAACAGATGATGAGGGTCCCTGCAAGGGACCAAAATTCAGAGAAAGGGAGGCCCGCGAAACAAAACCCATAGCCAAGGTCAAGGAGATGAGTTCTAGTTCTCCTTCTGCCATTAACCCGCCCTGGGTACAATGACAGTTTCCTCATCTGTAAACCAAAAAAGTAATCCCTTCTCTGCTTATCTTGAAGATTATTATGACAGTCAAATAAAATAATCTGTATGAAAGTGCTTGGCAAATACAGAAGAGGAGGAGGGAGAAACAAAGTTTTTAAAAATTTATTAAATTTTTTGCTGCATTAGGTCTTCATTGCTGCACACAGGCTTTCTCTAGTTGCGGCGAGCGGGGGCTGCTCTTGGCTGTGGTACGCGGGCTTCTCACTGCGGTGGCTTCTCTTGTTGTGGAGCAGGGGCTCTAGGCACGCAGGCTTCAGTAGTTGTGGCTGGCGGGCTCTAGGAGTGTAGGCTCAGTAGTTGTGGCGCACGGGCTTAGCTGCTCCGCGGCATGTGGGATCTTCCAGACTAGGGCTCAAACCTGTGTTCCCTGCATTGGCAGGCGGATTCTTAACCACCGTGCCACCAGGGAAGTCCCTCTTTTCTTAATAGACAAGAAAATCCTTTTTTTTTTTTTTTTTCCCCAGTTTCTTTACAATTTTCACTTACAAGAAGCACAAGTTGGAAAGTATTATATAGGCTTTATAAAAAATAAATCAACATAACTTACAATACAGTGTGTATAGGTAACTCCTTTCTTCTTACTGCTTATTCACTGCCTGGAATTTGCTTCCTTTTTCAATTCCCAAGTGAGTTTTATCATTTAAAGGTAATGCATGAGGACTTCCCTGGTGGCACAGTTGTTAAGTATCTGCCCGCCAATGCAGGGGACACGGGTTCGAGCCCTGGTCCGGGAAGATCCCACATGCCGCGGAGCAACTAAGCCCACGAGCCACAACTACTGAGCCTGTACACCGCAACTACTGAAACCCGCGCACCTAGAGCCCATGCTCTGCAACAAGAGAAGCCACCGCACCACAACGAAGAGCAACCCCCGCCCACTGCAACTAGAGAAAGCCCACACCCAGCAAATGAAGACCCAACGCAGCCAAAAAACAATAATAAAAGTAATGCATGAAGTAGGAAATCTTTTTTTTCCCCATCAAAAGTCACAACTGTACCAGTAGTTAAGGACTGCAACTCAAAACAAGATACCATTTCTCACCCATCAGATCAGCATAACCCAACCAGTTCTGTAACCCCCACCGACACCTACGGTGTAGGGAAATGGGCTCTCCCATATACCGTCAGAGGAAACGTAAAGCACTATAACTTTTAAGAAACAGACATGGCAGAACCTGTTACGTTTTGAACACCCATACCTTTTGTCCCAATAACCCCACTTAAGGGAATCTGTCCTATAGAGGCAGAAGCCACATTCTTCATGGATATTTACCGCATCATTGTTTGTAATGGCAAAAAACTAAACCACCCAATATTCATCAAATGGGGAGTGGCTGGAAAAGTGACTGCCTTTCTATTGTGAAATAATGCAGCTATTGAAGAGAATTTTGTTAAATCTATTTTTGTTAGAGGAATGCCCAAATTTAAATGAAAAACAGTAAATTACAGAGTAATATGTAAAATTCTTTTTTTCACAAAATAGGAAAGGAAAATGCATATTCATGTAACTACACTTGTAAATATATGTACAAGCACAGATAAATGTGGTGAGGTTAACACAGGTTATGTCAGGAGAATGACACTGGAGGGAAGGAAGGGGGAGAGGGTATTAACTTTGGGTCATACCTCAGTGTGGACTGACTTGTTATAAGGAGTGTGTATCATGTGGATAATTTGTTTTAAATCCAATTAAAGATGAGTCATTTCCCCATAGGGTGGGAGAACCAGGGAAGGGGAGCTAATAAGGCAGCAAAGACCCACAAAAGTAAAGACCACTTAAGTGAAGACTATCAGAGGCACTGAAAGTGTTCCTCTTCTTTCAAAATTAAGAATGGGAAGCAGAAACTAAAAACCAAGAAATGCCAAAACCAAACATCTTTTTCCAGGGGGAAAAGAGCAATGGAAGAGAAAGATGTGACAGGAAAAGTCAAGGAAGGAAGATGAAAGAGAGGGAAAGAAACAAGAATAAACAGCTTGCGGATGGATGGGGCAAAAGTCTACAGAGAAGCCCTGAGGAGGAAGTTTAAACATGACAAATGGGTTTGCGGTGACACAGAGAAAGGGGGAAAAGATGAAAGAGAACTGAAAGGTAAGCGATTCCTCCTCCAAAGCTGGAAAGTCCAAGCAATCAACCCTTCTCTCCTCACTCTCAAGGGAGGAGAACCCTAACTTTTAAAAATCTAGAAACTGGGAAGGTCTGAGTATGTCTCCGCTTCTACTGACTTACATCTCCACCTTGTGGCCTGTTCAAGACATAGCTGTGTGTGTGTGTGCACGCATACATACACACACACACACACACGTACAGATGCATACATATGCGTCTCAGTGTATATGTGCATGTATACTTATACATAAGTATACATGGCTATATACATACACATACATATGTAATATATACACTAAGCATATATGTAATGTAATATATAAGTATACATTGTTATATATTGTAAGTATATATACATATGTATTATATAAAAGTGTGTATACATGTGTATTTACGAATTTTTAAATTCAAATAGAACATATAGACAAAGAAACCGAAGCGTACAGCTCAAAGATAATTGACAAAGTGAACACCTCCAGTTAATCACTACCCAGGATAAGAAACGGAGCATAGGCAGAACCCCAGGACCTCCCATGCCCCCTCTGGTCATTGCTTCCCCCAAAGGGAACCACTTTCATTATTGATAACACCATATACAAGGTCTGCCTTTATAGGAATGGAATCCATATAGTACGCAAGCTTCCGCCTGGCTTATTTCACTCAGTGCTGTGTTTGCACACGCTTCTGCCTGGCTTATTTCACTGAGTGTTGTGTTTGTGAGATGCATCCAGTGTGTGGTGTGTGGCTGTAGATTGTTTCCTCTCATTAGGATCATTGTATAAACACGCCCTCATGTATTTATCCACTACAGTGTTGGTGTTCAGTGGTTGTTCCCAGGTGGGACTATTTAGAAGGATGCTATAAACACGTACATGTCCTTAGTACATACAGTTCAGTTTTCGGACAGAGTTTTCCAGAGTGGTTGTAAAATGATGGTCCCCCCAGCAGGACATGAGAACTCCAGTGGCCCCACATCTTAGTAACTCCTGAGACATCTGTAGTTTTAATTTTAGCCAATCTGGCAGGCATAATGGTATGACAGCATGGTTTTAGTTTGCAATTTCCTAATGACTGGAGAGGCTGAACACCTTTTCATGTGTGCAGCCACTGGACACCCTCTTTTGTCAAGTACAATGTCAAGTCGTCTGCCTATTTTTTCCCTAAGGAGTTGTCTTTTATCTTGATTTATGGGGGCTCTTTATATATTCCAGATATGACTTACGTAACAGATATATTCACTGCAAATCTAGATTCCCATACTATGGCTTGGCTTTCACTCTCTCTGTGGTATCTTTTGATACACAGAATTTCTTATTTCAGTGAAATCCAACTTACCCTGCGTTTCCTTCACGTTCAGTCTTTGTGTCCTGTTTAAGAAATCTTTACCTATTCCCAAGGTCATAAAGATATCTTCCTGGCTTCCCTGGTGGCGCAGTGGTTGAGAATCTGCCTGCCAATGCAGGGGACATGGGTTCGAGCCCTGGTCTGGGAAGATCCCACATGCCGCGGAGCAACTGGGCCCGTGAGCCACAACTACTGAGCCTGCGCGTCTGGAGCCTGTGCTCCGCAATAAGAGAGGCCACGATAGTGAGAGGCCCACGCACCGCGATGAAGAGTGGTCCCCGCTCACCGCAACTAGAGAAAGCCCTCGCACGGAGACGAAGACCCAACACAGCCAAAAAATAAATAAATAAATAATAACAAGCATTACCAAAAAAACTTCAAAAAAAAAAAAAAAGACATCTTCCTACGTTTTCTTAAAGTTTTATTTTACCTTTCACATTTAGGTCTACAATCGTTCTGGAATTGATTTTCATGGAGGGTTGACTGTAGAGGCTAAGATTTGTTTTTTTCCATGTGGACATTCAGCTGACCTAACACTATTTATTGAAAAGATCCTCTTTTCTCCCCTGCACTGCAGTGTCACCTCGGTCATAAATCAAGTGACAACATGTGTATGGAGGGCTGTTTCTGGACTCTATTTTGATCCACTGGTTTATTGGCCTGTCCTTGTGCCAACACCACACTGCAGCTTTACGGTTAAGTCTTGATAAATGATCACGTGAGTGTTCAAAACTTTTGTTCTTCAAAATTGCCATATACACCTTAGAATCAGCTTAAGTGACAGACAAAAAAACAGAAAAAACTGGCTGGGGAATCTAAACGGGTTTGCTCTCAATCTACAGATCAATTTTAAGAGAACTAACATCTTTACAGTACTGAGTCTTCCCAATCTGTGAACATGGTTATCCCTCCATCAGGTCTTCCTTCCTTTCTCTAAATGCTTTATAGTTTTGAGTATAGAGGTTTCATACTTTTCATTTGACTTATTCCTACATATCTCCTGTTTTTAAAATACTATTTATTATCAATAGCATCTTTTAAGTTTGTTTTCATTTGGTACGTCTTTGTGGTCCAGCTTTCAAGGCCTATCCTAGGAGAGGAACCAGCAGGTTGCTGCTGCGAGCTCATGGCCAGACTACGCTTTATCACATCCACACGGTGACAACTGGCCACCTTCACTGACTTGAGCAACAATGTGGGATTGCAACGACTGATATTTACCTAGGCCTCAACGTCTCTGGGTTCACTCCCTTGATCAGTCATCCAAACGGATAATCCTTCTTTACCATAAGTATCTATTTGTAAGTCAGGCTGCTAACAGAGCTTCCTTTCCTAGCCCACGGAGAAAAAAAAAAAAATCTGTGCTAAATGACTTTCAAGTGATAATCAGTCTGGTTAGTACACACATAACTGAAACACTTCAAAAGAGCTACACTGTCAAGTTTGAGACAATTTCAAGATATTTAAGAGCACTATTTAAACATTCTACTTCATAAGCTTCAAGATATACTGCTAGACAAAAAAGATAATGCACAGTAAAGAGGACATTTTACACTATAATTCACGTTAAAAACTGAAAGGGTGAGAGAGTGATTGGAGATGTATGTGTATCCTTATACACGTGTATTACCTTTCTAGAAGGAGACACAAAAAACTGTTAGAAGTTGCTGCCTCCAGGGAGGAAAAGGGAAAATGCATGCCAGAAGTGGGAGGGCACTGGAGTTTTCATTGATAACCTTTTTGTACAGTTGGGTGTTTACAATGTGATAAACATCTTTAAAAGTAAATGTATGTTTTAAATTTTTTCAAAAGCAAGTATTCTATTCATTCCCATTAACCACTGGAATATCCCAAAGCATCAACATTCTGGCCTGACACTATCAACCAAACTGCCTCTTCCAGAAAAGGAGTCAAAAAAATACTTGGTCATATGACATATCCAGTTTTTCTCCCCGAGAAAACATGGTCACCGTACACTTTGCCTGGCTAGTATCAGACCAGTAATTAATACAGAAAAAAAAAAAGTGCTAAGGCAACATATAGTCCAGATTTTTCAGGTCAGTCCATGTTTCAAACACTCCCTCTTGTCCCTAAGTATCAGTCCCTGCATCAAATTAACCTATTTAACCTATGTTTCTCCAGAACATGGAGACAAAGTCAGAAGCTATTACCTCCCAAATGGAATTAAACAATAATTAACATAAAATGCACAAGATCATCTGTCTACAGAAGAAGCCAGTTCTATGAAACTGTATAAATGTGTTGCTATTGAAACCAGGGTCTACTTCAAAAGCACTTCTCCTAAACCTCCTCAGGAATACAGGTAAGAGTAAATAGCCCAGCTTCTTTAAACAGTGAACTAGAGATTTAAAGCAATTATCCAAGTTCCACTTGAACCTAAATAAAATAACCCAGAAGGCTAGTGAGCTACCCCTTCTCTGGGATTTCAAGAACTTACCGAGGTCACAGTAGTGAGGAACCTAGAGTCTCTGGTGTCAGAAGAAACTTCAAGATGAAGAGAGTCACTGTTGCTAAGGGAACACAGAAGAGGGTTGGTACACCAGTCCTACCCAACATCTCTATGTCCTTTCTCCCTTGTTATCAGAATTCGATTTTGTTCAAGGCCCCACTGCTCAGGGAACATAAGCCTGTCCTCAGTTTCAGTTCATGGATGTATCTATCCTAAATAAACCAAGCCAATCATGGCAACTCCATTCCACCATGGCTCTTGGTATAACATAGCATGTGATACAATCCTAGCCTATTTCTGTTTTGAGCCAAAGTCCACTGTGAAGCTTCCAGGAGGTGTTTTTTTCCCCTCTTAGAAAATAACTGGAAAATACAAGAGAATCAACAGAAAAACTACTGAAAACAATCAGAATTAGACTGTTTACATATAATAGCATCCAGATATCCAGTTTTCAAATAAACATCAAAAAGCATGATGAAATGAAAAACTGAATTTAAAACTACCACCAAAACTATAAAATACCTCAAAATAAATTAAACCAGAAATGTGTATTTGAAGAAAACATTCTGAAAGGCCTGAAAGATGGCTTGAACAAACAGAAAAAAACCCCATATTCTTGGGTAGGAAAATTCAACATTATAAAGGATTTCAAGATTTCATGTAACCCCAATTTTTAAAAAACCAACAGTTATTTCTCTTTTTTGGAATTAGATTAGCTGATTGAGTTCATTTTTTTTTAATGAAAATTGTTTAAAAATAGTACAATGACAGAAGACTAGCCCTATCATGTACTAAAACTTATAATAAAGCCACAAAATTAATGGTGTTAGCAGAGATCAATGAAATGCCTTACAAAGTCCAGAAATAGATCCAAATATATGGGAATGTATTATACGATAAATATCATCTCAGAATTTGTGAAAATATGGATGACTCCGTAAAAAAATGTAGTCAGTCACAAAAATAGTCAAATAGGAAAAAAGTGCGATTCATACTCTTCAAATTCCGAATGGATCAAATATTTAACAGAGTAAACAAATTTAACAAAAATTTAACATCAGAACTATCTTCATATACTAGATTGGAATAGGATACAAAATTTAATAACACTCTTTGGAGAAGACTGTATGGAAATAGGCACTCACATAAGTTGCTAGCACAGATCTAAATTGGTTCTATGAAAATTATAAATGCATATATCCTTTGGCCCAGCCATCCTTCTTCTAAGAACTTATCTAGAGATAGACTTTCACACATATGAAATCCCTTATCAAGGTTATTCACCACTATATTTTTGTAATAGAAAAAAAAACTATGTAATATATATACACAAATGTAATAGAAACAAAACACATATCAATAGGAGACTAGTTAAATTACAGTAGTGCACACAATGAAATATAAGGCTATAAAAACTAATGCCAGAGGATTCAATTACAACATCAACCCTCATATTTCAAAAAAAAAAAAAAAACCCCGTAACTAATGACAAAACCTCATGTGCTGGTTTGGGAAGACCTCCAGGAAATTTAGATGACAAAAGAATGCTGTAGAATAATTTGTGTAGTATGCTACCGTTTGTGTAAAAGATGGAGGGAAATAAAATATTCCTATTTGCTGGTATATATTCAAGAGAACCTTGGAAATATATACCAAAAATCATTAAAACTGATATTTGTTGAGGAGGGGGGGCACACAGAAGGGAGGGAGGCTTTTCATTGAACACTGTTAAGTGCTTTTAAAATGTCTCAGCCACATGAATACATTACTTATGCAAGACATACCCTCCTTCCTCTCCTACTGAAGTTTGGAGTGTGGCTAGGAACTTTCTACAGGTATTCTCGACCAAGAGGAATCGGTCTGAAGACAAAGGCAAAACAAAGACATGGCCAGAACCTGGATCATCACCGACTGTAGAATTAACCACCCCTCTCAATCCTCTAACTTGGAATTTATTATATGGAGGTATTTTTCCTTATGTAAGTGGTTTTGCGTAGGGTTATCTGTTCCCTGCAGCTGAGGGCATCGTGACTGTAATACTAGTGCGTGAGCCAAACCAGGCACCCCCTTGGTGAGGGTAAGAACAATAAACACCATCTTCTTTTCTAGACCTTTTAGGTGCTTTCCTTGGTCCTTCTCCTCCTCTGACTGCTGCAGACACAACCTCCCTTTCTAGTCTGCATTGTATATACCCATTTGCACTGAATTTCTGTCCTGTGTTTATGTTTCCCCTGCCTGACTGAACTCTTTCAGAATGAGCATTATATAAGGTGAACAAACCCCACCAGGGTCGCCTCTCAGCCCACCTCATGTGCCTCTATTAACTTCTGATTCTAATCTCCGCTAATTAAGAGAGTAGGCAGACTATGTACCAAAGTTACTTCTTTCCATCAAACCACCCCAAATAATCAGTGAGGCAGAGACAAAAAGCGAGGGGTTGTCCCAAGTCCCATTTCTTGTTCCTCTCTGTGAGCGTGGGCAAAGACTACATTTCCCAGCCTCCCCCGCAGGCAGGTTGGAGCCATGTGACTGGTTACGGCCAACGGGCTGCTACATATGCAACTTCCAGGCGACAGCCTATGAGAGGGGTGAGACCTCCACACCCTCTCTCTTCTCCTCTCATAGTGAGCATGGAGGTCTCCTGTCAGACAGCACAGCCACATGGTGGGAAACCCTGAATCACCCTTTGAAGGGAGCTGTCCCAGAGAACCACCAGACTTTATATGAGGCAGGCAAAAAATGCTTTCATCTGGTATTCCCCTGAGGGTCCCAGGTTTGTTTACAGAGCCCAGCCTGTCACATCCTGACTCAGTCTACCTTTCAATCAACAGAAATCTGCTGAGCGCCTGCTATATACCAAACTCCCACGAGGTATTTATAAAAGATACTGGAAAAACAAAAGATTTTCATTCAGTGAGCAATCAGTTAATAACCCTTGTGTTAGGTTTTGGTCCCCATCCTCAAGGATATTTAAAATTTAGATAGAGAAACAAAATATACGCTTGCAAAAAAAATATTAAAAACCACATGGCTTCCCTAGCTAAATCAGCTCCCCACTAATACTCCCTTCAAAGCACAATATATTTTTCTGCTGAACTGATTTTACTTATTTGTATGAATCTTTAATTCATGTCTGTCTTTCTTGCTGAACTGTAAAGAGCTCAAATGCAAAAACTAGTTGTTTTTGTTCTTTTTAATTGTTTAGGGTTTTTTGCCACCACTCATAACAGGCACTCAAAAGAAAAGCTTCCATTTACCACATTTTTGATTCCTTAACTAGTTTTCATTAAATTATCAGAGAAATTTAATATTCTTGACTGCACTTAATACCACCTTAGTTCAACTATCCTTGGGGTCACTGAAAGAGAGAGAGAAGCACATCCTTTACTGATTTCAGCATATCCTTTACATGCCAGATGACCCAGAAAGTTAGTGTATTTCTGGGGCATAAGTAAAAAGGATAAATAATTATGGCTTATCCGTTGTCTCACAGCTAATGATGCAGGGGTATATTCCTCAGAGAGTTCCTACTTCTGGAAGAGTCGGTTCATCCTGTGTTCATAACTTCAAGCAACATAAAGTATAAACGAATAATTTTTTAGGAAATCTCAGTACTATCAGATGGAAATCATCCCTCTTATAAATCAAGCTTTAAATTGAAAGAAAACATTCAATGATCTAAAATGGTAGAGGGGCAATACTTTTAATGGCATATTCAATGTAAATTTTTCTTTTGCCTCCCTTGGCTGCCAATACAGTGAAATGAAATATAAATTGGAAGTGTATATATATATATTTTTTTTTTTTTAGCAGCTCCAAGGAAAAGTAAATATCTGAAATTAAATGTAAAGCTCACACTCTAAGAAAATGTGAACATTATCTTCCATTCTTTTGATGTTAGCAGTTGGTCTGCTTGTTAATATAGCATTCCTGACACATAGCTACCATCTCAACCTCTAACTAACTTCCTATTTCCTATAATCCTCAGTATACTTGGTGGTGTGAAGATTAAAGCTTACCCAATTAGCCACCCACTACAGCCGAGTTAATCACATAATCTCTGAGATGGTCACAGAGCAGTGGAGTATGCAATGATTTTTCTTCTCTCTTTACAAAGATTTAACTAATTGTGAGAATTGGCAATGCTCTCAAATATAAAGGGCAGGAGGGTTTTCAATCAAAGCTGTGTCACTGCTTTATAAATTAGGGCTTATCTTCGTCCAAGAGACATTGTTACACAGAGACTTCTTTAACAAGTTTCCAAATGCCCTCAATTAGTCAACCATTAGCTTACTGAGACCAAGTCTCACATCAAGGCTTACTGCTTTAGAATAAGGATCAGTAACCCGTAAGGTAAAACTCAGATTCTGTCACATGACAGCTACGCATTCAATTATGGGATTCCTACAATCGTGTGTTTAAAGGAAATGCTAATCCAAACTGAAGTTTGACAGTACTCTCCTCCCCTTAATAAGTCCACATATGACGAGGAAGAGGAAAGTTTTGCGGGGTGGGGGGGGTGGGTAGCAGAAGGACTCCTGAGACTGAGGGATGGGGAAGAGAGAGAAAGCAAAGACTTGGGGTTGAGAGAGGAGGACACAGAGGAAACCAGAGAAGAGGAAAGGGCTCAGGAGGACAGAGAGGGTCGACAGTTTTCAGGGAGTCCTGGTTGGGTCAACTGATCTTGCGGTGTTGCTTGCCGCCAGTTATTACGGGGCTTCAAACTACCGATTAGCAGAACACCCCCAGTTCTCCAACAGTACGTGTGGTGATGATCTAGCATGAATGACAAGATGTGCCAGAGAGAGCAGGTCTATAACATTTAAGTTCTGATAAGGCTTCCTGACCAATGTGTTTCTGTAGGTTGTGACCTAAAAGCAAGACATGAGCCACCCCCACCCCACCCCCAGTGACAAGGCAACCCACAATGATATCAAGAATGACAGAAGCCATCAAAAATATTGGAGGAATCCAGAGATTAGGGAAGCAAACAAAAACGATGGAGGAGCCCAGAACTAGGAATCTGCAGGACTGAAGAAATCTTTGCGAGTCACTGGAGACCATCAGAGCAACCGACGGGCAGGGGAAGGAATGAGGTTTCTCCAGGGACAGAGCTGAAAGGTCCCCGACAAGGTCTCAGAAATGACCGGGCAGCCTGACAGTCAGGAGGTGGGAGGGCAAGGTCCAACTGGGAACCCATATCCAATTCATGTCTACAACTGAATTCAGATCCTCAGAAGGCTAGGTCCAAGCAAGAGTTATTTGGGTATGGGAGGTTGGGGAAGGAAGGGGAGGCCTCAAAGGTGGGGATTTAGGGTGGAAAAAAAAAGGGGGGGGGCAAAAATAACACTCTGACATGGGCCGGTGGGTGAAATCAAAGACTGGAAACTCTGTCCTCAAATCTAAGACAGTCTGCTTCTAGCAATTTCCTTGACTTTAACCGGTGCTCGTGCACACACTCATCCACACACGTACTGCCTGCCTCGATCAAGCCTGCACTGCCGCCATCCTCCCTGATGAGCTGGGGTTGGGCAGTGCTATCTGGTGTTCATTTCACAGCCCTTGAGTAGATTTCCCAGGGCTTCCTCTACATAAGAATTTGAGAATGGTTTTACCTTGTATGCATTTCCTTACTGATCAGATTCTCCTAGAATATCTGTAGGACTTGCACTTTTTTGGACAGTTATGGGCTGAACTGTGTCCGTCCCCCCCATGCCCCCCCCCTCTGGCAAAACTCATTCATTGAGGTCTTAACCCCCAGTAATCCAGGATGGAACAATATTTGGAGATAAGTTCTTTAAAGAGGCAGTTAAAGTGAGGTCATGAGGGTGGGCCCTAATCCAGTAAGAAAAGGAAATTTGGACACGGACACACATGCGGGTACGACAGAGGAGAAGACAGAGAGGGAAAACAGCCATCTACAAGCCGAGGAGAGAGGCCTGGAACAGATCCTGCTGTCATGGCCCTCAGAAGGAACCAATTCTGACGGTGACACCTTAACCTTGGACTTCCAGCCACCAGAACTGTAAGAAAATACATTTCTGTTGTTTGAGCCACCGGTCCGTGGTACTTCATTACAGTAGCCCTAGCAAACTAATACAGACAGGTATACACAGACGTGGGTCCAGTGGGTCTAAAGCAATCCTAGCCCAACAAGGATTCACCAATAATTCATCTTCCAGGCCACCTACCATTCTCTTTCCTCTTTTTACCTCAATGACTTACGCACTCTCTTTACAGTGAGAAATATCTAATTGCCGCGCTGGTTTCTCATTCTTGGGCACATTCCATGGTGCCTGGAATGGACCATCACGGTCTGTTCTATCCATTTTACCTCATCAAGCCAACCCTCAGACGTCATGTCTCCTCTACAGGGCTCGCACACTTTTAAACTCTTCTGGAAGCTTATTCTGAATTACTCTAGATTTCTGTGTCTGAACAAATAAAACATATATGGTTCCCTCAAAGTTTCATCTTGAGAGCACGGAAATCAGCCTGGCCTGTTACCTTCATTATTTCAAACCTTCAGGAATTAGTTACCCCTGCTTCAGTTTCCCCTCAGGCTGGCCTTTCTGTCCCTGGGCAGCCCAACCATTCACCAATAAGCAACACCTGCAGGCCCACCAGGTGGATCAGCCTTAAATTAAACAGAGGGGGAGCAGGGGGCGTCCTGGTGATAGGACTTCAGAGGCCTTGGTGGGCCTCCATCCAAAACACCTCTGCTACTGACCTGCTAAATTCCCTAAAATCTTCCTACTGCGTCATTTACTTTGGGCTCAAGGAGGCTTCAGCTAAAATACGTCCCGGAAGGTAAGTCGCTGCCAGCATGGATTGCATTGCTAGAATGAATGTGCGACTGTTTACCATCAAGACCACAGCCAGCAAGCCGGGCACTGAGGAAAGGGACACAGGAGGAGCCGTGGGAGGTGAGAATGGGAGGCAGGAGAGCCAGGTGCAGAACATGAAACGAGACTGGTCGGGGAGGCCAGGTCCCCCTCAAGCACTCAGGGCTGGGACAGGAGGGACACGGGGTCTCCGGGAAACAGAGGAAGCGACAGGAGCTCGCTCCCCGCCTGAATAACATCTTGTAGTTGTAAAGGCTTGAGAGTTTACAAAGCCCTTCACGTTCCAATCACCTCACCTGGGTCCAAACAATGAAAGAGAGGCAGAACACACACACCCCCCGCCCCTTTTCAAGTCAATGATTCTGAAGCCCGGATGACTGGCTAGGAAGCAACAGAGCCGAGTCCTTCTAATTCCTGGTCCAGCTCTTCTTACGGTGCAACGGTTAAGAGTTCCCACCTGAAGACACACAGATCTAGAGGAAATCCAAACTCTGAGACTGATTAGTCTTAGAATCATGTGCAAGTTACCTGACCCCTCCAAGCCGCAGCTTCTCTCCTGTAAAGTGGGATGTTAGAAAGATCTGAGCGCAGGCCCGTACAGCTTAGCATAGTGTCCGGCGCACAGAAAACACGCAGATGTAAGCTGTTAGCGCTCATCTCTCTGACCCCGAGAGAGAAAGCAGTGGTTCTCACCCTGCCACCCACCCCCGAGGAGCCCCCCACCCCGCCCCCCCGTGTTACTGCTACCGAGGCCGCCCGCCAGACTACTCGTTCAGACTCTGCAAGTATATGGTCTGGATGCTTGTACTTTTTTTTTTAAGCCTCGTGGGTGATTCTGATGCTGAGTGCCACAATTAAGAACAAGTGATATAAAGCAGTATTTCAAGCTGGAAGGGGCATTCAAACCACCTGAGGATCTTGTTCACATGCAGATTCGATTCAGTAGGGCGGGGGTGGGGTCTGAGACTAATTTCTAAACACAAACCCAGGTGACGCTGAACCTACTGACCACGGCGTGCTTTAAACAGCAAAGAAACAGATTATCACACGAGAGAAGAGGGGTGACCAAAAAGATGGGGGTGACAAGCAGTACGAGTAATTTTGACATACTGAGATCTAGAGAAGTCATTCTGGCTTATACATGAGTTAACTTGAATTTTACGCTACCTAAAACAGCCTGTTTGTAGCCTATCAAACATACATTGTACACCTGTTTTTAATTACTAAAGAAAAGGGCGCACTGAGCAGAAGTAAAGACCGTCCATGTTAAAAAATAAAGATTAAAGGCCCCTCCTTCCTGGGACGCCAACGTTAGTCCTCCTCTGATAAGATTCCCTTCCCAGCTGCTAAGTCCATCCTGTACCTGCTGTACATATACCTCCTGGTGTGTTTTTTTGAGACCTTGAAGAAATGTATCCTTGACTTTAATGTTCTTTGTTCTGACAAGATATAAAACTGCTAAAAACCCTGCTTCTCTGGAGCTATTTCTCAGAGTGATCTGGGATTAGTCCTCAGTTTGGCTCAAATAAGACTCTTTTCTATTCTTATTATTTTTCGTCGACCCATGTGAGGGGGGGGACCAAAAATCAGCCATACCCCCCAGGAAGGCCCAAGGCCCAGACTCGGCGGCGACCCCCGCGCAGGCCGGACCTCGCCCGCTGCTAAGTCGCTCCTCTCCCTCTGCAGCCACGTCTGACAAGCCCGATATGGCCGAGATTGAGAAATCCGGTAAGTCGAAATTGAAAACAGAAACGAAAGAGAAAAAAACCACTGCCTTCTGGGGCTTCCCTGGTGGTGCAGTGATTGAGAGTCTGCCTGCCAATGCAGGGGGACACGGGTTCGAGCCCTGGTCTGGGAAGATCCCACATGCCGCGGAGCAGCTGGGCCCGTGAGCCACAATTACTGAGCCTGTGCGTCTGGAGCCTGTGCTCCGCAACAAGAGAGGCCACGATAGTGAGAGGCCCGCGCACCGCGATGAAGAGTGGCCCCCACCTGCCACAGCTGGAGAAAGCCCTCGCACAGAAACGAAGACCCAACACAGCCAAAAATAAATCAATTACTTAATAAAAAAAATAGTTTAAAAAAAAAAAAACCACTGCCTTCAAAAGAAACGACTGAATAGGAGAAGCGAGCAGGCGAGCCGTAATGAGGCGCGCGCCGCCAGCACGCACTGTACGTTCCACAAGCATTGCCTTATTTTACTTCTTTTAGCTGTTTAACTTCGTAAGATGCAAAGAGGTTGGATCAAGTTTAAATGACTGTGGTGCCCCTTTTCACATCAAAGAATGGGAAACTACTGACAACGAAGGCCGCGCCTGCCTCTCCCATCCAACCTGTCGGGCTGGCAGGGAAAGAAAAGAACTTGCATATTGGTGAAGGAGGAGGCTGGGTGGGAGGACAAGGAAATCTAGAATAAAGAGTAAACTGGTCCAAGGTGTCCTGCGGGCTGTAAAATGCAGTTTAATGAGTGCCATTTTTTGTTGTTGTTCAAATGATTTTAATTATTGGAATACACAATTTTTTTAAGATGCAAGTCAGTTTTAAAACCTGGGGAAAAAAGACCTAGGGCCCAAGTTGGCCCCTCAATATCATTAAACAACAATGAAGAGACACAGAGCCTGACACACAGGAGGCTCTCACCCAACAGTCACCGTCACTAGTCGTCAGAACGGCCACCTCCACGACAGAGGAGGATGTCCGTGTCTTCTCCTCCTCCAACCATCACCTCTACTTGGACCCTCCTCCTCTATGAAATTTGCTTCTCCCACCCCACAATACCTTTACTACATTTCTGGACTTCGATGTGAAGACCCGCCCTAACAGAGGGTACTCTCTCCTTGCCTTGGATCTCCTTGCTCAGCGGTTCTTTTTCACTCAGCCCTGAATCACCACCTTCACCCTCCCACTTCACTCCTGCATCCGCCAGAGCAGTGTCGGGCACCACGAAGGACCAGCCAGCTCACCGAAGGCCTCCGCGTCCACTTACAAACCGTGCCCAGGACACAACTCCTCCTTCCCTGACTCCTGGCTTTTATTCCTCCAAACGAACAGCTCCAAGGTTTCATCTAGCTTCCCGAATTTCATCGTTTCTTTCTACAAACCTTGGATCCCACGCTCCTGAGAAAGGCTAGGTCCGACACACAGCCGCTGCATCCTCTTCGGCTCACCCTTGGGCCGTGGTTTTTCAAGCCCGGCTGCAGATCAGAATCACCTGGGGCCCCTCTGTGACCACGCCCTCCACGCCCCCGGATTTAATTGTCTGAGGCTGAGCCTCGTTAAAAAAAAAAAAACACACACCCCCCCTGGGAAGCAGTATGACTCCTTACCAGGAACAAGCTGCCGCCCCACAACGAAGGGCATCATCGCCCCTCGTGGGGAAGGCGGGGAGAGGCGGGTTTTATCCTCATCTCACCTGTGATGGTTCCCACAATGATGTTAAGAGAGTTCTAGAAGCAGGGGGGGGAGGCCAGTTCTAAAGATGTTACAATTTATACTTCATTAACCTCAGCTGGGAAGGCCGGACCGCTTCTCTGGGTTCTTCCAGCAGAGCCGGGTACAGAGCAGCTGACAACGCTGGAGAGTGTGAATTACTCTCCGGCAAAGGACAGAGAGAAGAATCCAATGGCCCCACGCCTCTAATTCTATGAGCCACGGACTACAACCTTTAGGACACATTTTTATAACAAGTCAAGTAAAAAAAATCATTTTCAGGGACTTCCCTGGCGGCCCAGTGGTTAGGACTTCGCCTTCCAAAGCAGAGGGTGCCGGTTCGTTCGATCCCTGCTCGGGGAGCTAAGATCCCACGTGCCCCGTGGCCAAAAAACCAAAACATAAAACAGAAGCAATATTGTAACAAATTCAATAAAGACTTTAAAAATGGTCCACATCAAAAAAATCTTTAAAAACTCATTTTCCAACACAGATAAGAACATGACTTCCAGAGTTTAAAAGGCAGCTAACATAGGAGAAAGCTCAACCTAAAGAATGAAAAGACATTTTCTGACTTGTCTGTATTATACCTAAATAGCCTTCCTCCAAGATGGGATTCAGCTGAACATATCTGGTTTACTCAATCTAGAAATTTAATGAAAACTACATTGCATAGAAAATGACAGTCAAACCCTATAAATGAACAGACTATATATTTTACTAGTTAAAGAAATTAAGGCATTCAGGAAACAGCTGTAACCTCTGCAAATAAATTTCACCCACCACATAATCCCTGTAAAGGAAAACATCGTACCTGATGAGATCTGGTTCTGCACCCTCGTTCTTAAAGGATGTCAGAAGTAGTCTCTCTCGAGTTACAAGATCATCCAAAAGGTTTTGTCTTCGGTCTCCTTCCAGCTGTGTTCTGCAGGCATCTCGTTAAGGTCCAAGAGCAGGTGAATTACCTCATTTGACCTATTATGTTATTAAGTGAGCTCTCCAAGTCAGAAAGGACTGTTACAGACTCTGATCAACCCTACCCAGAAGAGGCCTGAACCAACCTTCTCCTCCTGCTCTAACCTCAGACTTCACTGATCCTTCCAGTAAAGGACCTGGACAGAACCATCGCAGAGGGACTTACAAACACTGACACAGTTCCACCACACGAGATACTTCACGGAGAAATACAGTTGGTAAACACGATTTTCCTCCCAGCGGCCAACCCTGAAATGTCCTTCCTCTCAACGGGGCAATGTGACTCAGGGAGTCATCAGGCTTTGAGTTTTAGGTCACAGTGGTCAAGGGTTTTTCCTAGACACTAATACCCTAAGATACTCTGCTAAAAAAGGAAAAAGGGAAAGAAAATGTTGCCCCCTTTCTTCCATGTTAATGAACACCTATTAACACACCTGGAATATATTTTGTAAAGGGCTACTTTATGCAACAGATTTGCTCTAAAAAGCTGTTACCATCAGCTTATTAAACACATTGCAGGAGCTTTAATTCTAAACAAAATTACAAAGAAATAATCGTATTTTAATGTGTTAATCTACTAAGCATGCTCGACTAGGAGTCCAAAGGCCTGCTAGTCCTATTTTGATCATTTCCTATGATCCTGAACCAATTACTTCACCTTTTTGAATTTGTTTCGTTATATGGCACCCAGATAATCTCTCACACCTGTTCCGGCACAATCCGTGGCCACAGTTTTCCTGGTTCCAGTAAAAGAGTGAGACTACTGCTTTGGATTTCTGGATTTACAGATACTTGTCCTTTCAAGAGGGGATATTAAACCCTGCATTTAGGCCCCAGAAGTTTGAGAACTTGGCAGAATCAAGTAAGTTTCCCTGGGTGGGAAAACCACGGCCCAGTGAATCTACTTTTGTTGATAATTTTGAATAGAAAAAGCTGGCCAGCTAGCAAAAAAAGCAAATAAACCCATCAAAAATGTTCCCCAGTAACAGATATTAGTTAGAAAAATCATAAGTACCCCCCAAACCAATGTAACTAAGGAGTGTTAGTGACTTTGAATACTTAAAAAATAATAATGGATACATTCTCTCAACATTCCAGAATGCCACGCTTTCCTGAGAAAAATGACTACCATCGCTTTTCCCTTTCCTGCTTGACTACAGGCATTAAGAGCCCATCTTGGAAACCATGAAGTAGCATATGTAACTAAGAAACAGTGAGCCTAAGTCCTTCCTCTGTACTAATAAAAGGGCCAAATATTGGCCTTCTGATCAATGCAACGCCAAGAATAAATATCAATGTGTTTCAAATCAGTGGCAAATTGCCAATAAAGCAGAAGACTCTTCTATCTAAAAAGCGCTCCTGGGGGTGGGGAGAGACAGAACCTATGTCATGAATCATACAGGACAAAACTGAATTTTAATCATGGAAAACTATTAACTATATCACAATGCTGATTAGCTTTGTCTTCTGTTCTACGCTTAACCTACTCTGGCCATCTGTGGTTTTGTTGGGATTTTAGTTATCCAACCATCCAAGCAAGCATAAGCTGAATGATAATCCAATATTACAATTAAGCACAGATCTGACTGGCTCAGGGGTTTAAACAGAAAAAGTAAAATCACATATCGTTAGAAGACGACTTTGGAGAACTTTCTAATACTCTTAGAGTAAGGAAGATCTTTCTAGTCAAGAATGAAAACCCAGAGGCCATTAAGGAAACACTGAATCTGGCTCTATAAAAATTTTAAATATCTGCAAAATAAAATTACAAGTGACAAATTAATAGTGGCAAATTTTAAAACAGCAAAGGATATTAACAGGGCATAGAAAAACTAAACAACAATAATGCTAATCAAATGAAAAAAAATGCAGTTTCACATTAGTAAAAGAAATGCAAATTGAACCATGCTATCACTTTCACCCATCAGGTAAGAAACTACGACAGGACGGTTCTGGAAAGGGGCAAGGAACCAAGCACTCTCAGACATCCTTGGTGGGAATGGAAATGGGTTCAACCAATTGCCACACTGCCTTCCATATACATAACAAAATTTAAAAGGCACATTCTTTCAACAGGAATTTCTCCTACAGATATCTTCACATGTCTATACAAAGATGTAGGAACAAAGATGTTCACTGCAGCATTATTTATAATAGCCAAATATTGGAAACATTCTAAGGTCCGTCAATAAGGAACTAGCACACCTCTACAATGGTATGTTTTGCAGCCCCAGAAAAAGAGAGAGAGAGAGAAGAGGAAAGCTCTTTATGTATCGATGATAATGATAGTTAACATTTCTGAGCACTTACTAAGTGCTACATAAGTTATTTGGTATGGAGTAATCTCCAAAATAGTGTTAAACAAAAAAGCAAAAAGCAGCAGCAAAGAGCTAAACAGTGAATAGTATGCTCCCACTGCACACATTAAAAAAAAAAATCAGAGAAACATATATGTTTGTGTATACACTTAAAATTTATGGAAGGATGCACAGAGTTGCCTCTAAGGAAAGGGAACTGGGGATTCAGGGTATAAGGGAGACTTACTTTCCATCCAATATTGTTTTGGACTGTTTGACTCTATCAAATGCTCATTAACAAAAAATTTCAGAACCAAACGTATAATATGATCCCTCTGTAGTCAAAAGCATTTTATATTTACATGTGTATATATTTGTTCATGCCTAGAAAAGTCTGTGATGACAGGTACCAACCACCAACCCATTAACTGTGAAAGAATGAGCTGAAATAGGATGGGGATGGGGAAGAGAGAGAAGAGTCATTGGTTAAAAATAAGAACTATACAGGTAGAAAGTACTTTTTTAATAAAAACAATATAGGCAAGTTTTAAATTTAGCAGATATTAGATATAAACTAGTTGAGAATAAATTAACAATCAAAGAACATCAATTTTAGGAGCAATAAAACTTGGTGATTATGTTTTGAAGATTAGTAAGTGGAGAAGAGAATCACAGACAGCTGATGCTAGAAGAGGCCTATCCGAGTCTCTTGTTCTTCTGACCAGGAAACCAGGGCCCCGTGCAGCTGGTAACGGCAATAGTGGGCTAGAGCCCAGCTCTTTCCAGTCTAAGTCAGGGCTTTCCTACCACCTCGCGTGGGGCCTGACCACCAAACGTTCCAGGGGCTCCTCCACCCTGAGGCCCCCAGTGCTGCTCACTTAACTGCCACTTCTTAGCACCCTGTTAATAACAACACCGGTAATATTAATTCAGAACATTCCCAGAGACTCCCTGTAAATCCGGGACAACTGGAAAACTGTCCAGTTAGGAGCACTCACTTTACCTCTTTGTTCTGTTTTTATTTTAATCTATTGAGAGAACACAGCATAAGGAGATGGGGGGGAGGGTAGAGGAGGTTGAAGAGAATAAACGGATGCACAGCCCTTCTGCATAGCACGCTTACTGTACAGAAGTTGTTGTTCACGAGAGGTCAAAGAATCGTCTAGGCAGTGGTGACACTGCACAGATGTGGTCTCATGGGAGTTGGGGGAAGCGAGGACAGGGGAAGGAAGGACAAGTAGAACACAGGGCACAGTCAGTAGCCAGAGCTGGGACCTCCTCTTCCACCAACGTGGTGAATAACCAAGGAAGAAGGTCAGAGAACAGACGAATAAGGAAACAGAAGAGCTAGCTACCATAGTACTTTTTCATCGGCTAGGCTGATTTTACACGTAATTATAACCAGTTTATGGCAATGCAACGCTGCAAATGAAACTGGGTCCTGATTTCGTATCACCAATACCCATGACCAACGTGCCTCAGCCCAGCTTCTCTGCTATAACCTGGGAAGCACTTCTAACATACGATGGAGTGGGCTGAAGATGGTGCTGGACCCAGGGGACACCTCACCCCCACTCTAGCTCCTGGAGTTTCTCCTTGTTTGGTAGAAGGCTTAAGAATTTAGGCAAGTCTTATGTGCAAATTAATTGCTCTGGAGAAGCATAATTACTTCCCACTGCCACAAGAAGGACTGCACAGAGACAGTTTAAGGTCTCAGAGGTTAGAAGATTTTTCTGGCTCACATAGTACTTCATCCCTTTCATTTTACTATTTTTTTTAAGTTAACAAACTCTGCTGAATATCCATTATGTACCTGGCCAGGTCCTTATCTTCCTCAAAGCACTGATCATATTTTGCAAATAGTATCTTAATACTATCACTATCTGTGTGCTTTGATATACCCTTCTTACTTGATTATAAACTCCATAAAAGGACTACCTGTAAATTCTCCAAGATGGCTGTAATTTTAACAATGATAAAATACTAAGTAGCAGCTAATCCTCGAGGAGGTCTTACTTTATGTGAAACACCTTCTATGCATACAATTTAATCCTCCCAACAATCCCATAAGCCGGGTGTACTTTGATTATCCTTATTTCACAAATGAGAAAACAGGCACAAAGAAGTAACTTGCCCACAAAGGGTTAATAACTATCTTTTATTTAACACCCACAATTATGGGGGTGGCTTGTCCTGTGAGATGCTTTAAATATATTTTCTTCAACTTTCACAACAACCTGCAAAACAAGTATGATTATTCCTACTCTACAGGTTAATGAAACTAAGGTCAAGAAAGGCTACAAAAAAAAAAAAAAAAAAAAAGGCTACGTTGCTCTCTGGCCTTGGGGAAGTGGTGGAGCTGGTCTTCCACCTCAGTTCTGTCTGGCTCCAAAGCCAGTGTTGTTCCCAGTATTCCAACGGTGCCCAGACTTTTGGATTTCATGGAGCAGAAATATTTCCAAACAAACTGCGGGGATGGTGATGGGGGGGATTTATACAGACCAATTATACATTTTGCCATCTATGGACATTCCAAAACCCACAACAGACAAAACTCTCATCTACCTTTACTATCATGGTGAAAAAGCAAGCAGATGTTAATACCCAAAACTAGGGAGAACCATGTAAACAGACTATAAATCAGAAAATTTCTACTGAAATAAAAATTATCTTGTCCTTATTTTTCTCACAATAGCAGACACCAGTGAAAACTGTCATGGCCAGGTGCAGTGTTTTAGAACCACTTCACCTCCACTGGAGCCCCGAGGGGCTATCCCTAAAATCTATCCAGTGAGCCTCTCCACACCTACATGTATCCAGGTTTGTTACACAGTGACTGGGGCATCTATCCTGCCATCTACCTATCTGTCTACGCATCTTTTTTTCCCCCCAAAAATACAAAGTGGAACAGAGTTATTTATGGATTTTAAAAAAGTATTTCTAGGGAATTCCCTGGTGGTCCAGTGGTTAGGACTCGGTGCTTTCAGTGCTGGGGGCCTGGGTTCAATCCCTGGTCAGGAAACTAAGATGCCACAAGACGTATGGCACGACCAAAAAATAATAATTATTACTATTTCTACAGGACTTCTCCCAAGAAAGCAAAATACCTTTTGATACTGAACCCCTCTGTAAAGTGATTTTTTAGAATTCTTTTTAAAGTACTAAAAGTGCTGCCTTTGAAAAACCCAACAAAAAGACAAGCTTCACTTAAAGCTAATTCTAAGAATAATTTTAGTATTACCTGAAATTTCCTATGCGCCCTCCTGTAAACACACCTTTTCTCAGCTGGTGAGGCCATCATAATCCCCATCTCCAAGAAGTACTGTGAACAGAAGTTAATGTTTTCCAGCAATTTTCAACCCTCTGGCTGCAGGACTTTCAATTATGAATTGCAAGTTAACCAATTCGAAAGCATGCCACTTTCATTTTAATTTCACATTTATTCTTGCCAGAGAAAAGTACTTTTTCAGGAAAGAGCAGTAACATCTTAGGCCTAACCTCCCAGAATTTAACTGTTTGGAAGGCATTTTCATAGGACTTATCTTTCTGGCAACTCCTAGTGTTCTCTGGAAAACTTCACGAATGCAGAAAGGCATAAATTTATTAAGTAAGGTACCATAAACTCAACTACCCAACACAGTAAGGAAATGTGGTTTTCAAATAGTCACGTTAAAAAAGTCACCCAACATTAATTATGCCTCAAGGAAAAGGATTAAAAAGTCACTCTCCTGGCGATTTATGGACACAAATTTTTCTAAGAATTACAACATCATAAAGTATACCTAATAAACCACAGTGAAGACTGTTTAATCTTTCTGATGATTAAGAAGGGTCTTGAGGATTTGCATTATAAACAAGATTTGTCTTGGCATTACAGCAACATGCCAAGTCATAGGGAACTCTAGTTGAAGACAGGCCACGTGACAGCGGACTGTATTCTATCACTAAAGTAGAATTCAGCTTTTAAACAAGTGGCTTTGGGTTCAGACAGCCCTGCATTGGAATCCTAGCTTTCCATTTCTTAGCAGTGGGGTCTGGGCAAGTTACTTAAGCTCTTAAATATTCTTCTCCTCGGTGTGAAAAAATTCCTCTGCTGGAATGCTGTCCTTTCTTTCCAACTTCATCAGTGACTTGAGGTGCAAGTTTACCTTGGCCTCAATACCTCTTTTGTAAAGAAGGGAATGAACCACCCAAACAACTTCATAATATGAGGTTACTAGGCCTGACAAGTTGCTATCTGATGCGTCTTAAATCTGGATGACAGCTGCCACAGAATTATCCTATATGTTTGGGAAGAGGAAGGTCAGGGAAAGGGAAGATGTGAGGAAGAAGAGGGGAATTAAATAGAGGCCTTCGTAACGTAGAAGCTACCTCCTTTCCATTCCATCTAAGAAATGGTCTCCCTGAAAATACAGAGGTTCATGAGTGCCCCCATGGGGTGGATTATCGGAATTCCACCCCTAGTCTTGGTTGCTGTTCCAGTAGAAATAGACCCAATTATTTGAAAAAAATAATTAGATTTTAAAGAAAGCTGTTATATTCCAGACGAGTTTTTGATTTCTCCTGGGAAATTCTAAATTATTCACATGATGGTCCTTAAATATTTTCATAAATATTTCATATTTTCATAGTATTTAATAACTCTGGTGTTTCCAAATGCCTGGTGTTTCATTCAGCAAATTCTGAGATCACCACAAAACCAGAGTCTATGAGACTTCAAAATATGGTCAGACTGCAAGCATTTAGAAGAACAAAGTCAATTATTACTGTAGCGTGCTTGGTACCCCCCATAATTAATAACTAGCAGAAATTATTAATAGAAAAAAGTAAAAGTTATTAATTTATATCTTCTTGCCCTATAGGTTTTGCACATAAATATTATAAGATGAATAATAATCAGTTACCTGTTAGCAAATAAAGTTATTAATATTATACTGGGAAACAATATTTAACTACGTTTCTAATACATGCGATTTAGGTAATATTAAAATGAGTTTGCACACCTTGATCCCATGTGCAGAATTCCAAGTACTTAGTACTGAAAGTGGAGAACACAGCTCTGCCAACTTGAGGTCTATATATTAAGACTTGTGCATTTTGATAAAATAAAAACTCCTTATATAATAGACTGTGCAGTAACAAATGATGCCAGATGGAGGGTAAAGTTACAAACTAAACGTATCAGAGTATTCCAACTGTGTTAAAAATAAGGGCCCAATTGTTTACTGAAATAAAACTTATATTTAAAACCTTAGTGTTTTAATAAGTGCACACTGGAAATCATGCAACTATCTAAACCAGCCTCCCTGGTGACATACAGTGGTGATACTTGGAGAAAAATATTTTTTAAAACATCTTCTATTGTTTTATCTAAAAAGCTATATTCCTACATTTTCCCACGTTTAAAATTGGGCAATAACAACCATTTCCCAAGGTACCAAAGTCTGGTACAAACCAAAGACAATGGAAAGGATTGGTAAGAGAGGACCAGTTTGAGGTCAGTTTTAAACTCGGATTTAAAGGATTAGTTTATGTAACAGGTCAAGTGTATTTTCCTAAATTGATCAGATTATGAATTTCTAAAAAAAAAAGAAAGAAAGAAAGAAAGAAAATATTTTGGGGAGTTCCCTGGCGGTCCAGTGGTTAGGACTCCACACTTTCACTGCCGGGGCCCGGGTCGGATCCCTGGTTAGGGAACTAAGATCCCACAAGCCACTGCATGGCGCGGCCAAAAAAAAAAGAAAGAAATATTTCAATTCTTCACATTGTTGGTGGGAGGCTGAGGTGATGACAAAACTTGCTTCAGGCAAGTGTCTCCCACCCCCCAAAACTCCCAAAACAGGGGTACTGTCTGGACCTCTAGAACAACAAGGCAAAGAAGTCACATCTCAATAATCTACATAATCGGGGGGAAAAAATGCATCGTTTCTACTGGTACTGGCTTCTCAGAAAAGAAAACGAATCGTTCAAAACTCTGGGAACTACAGAAGCAGAATCACAACTCAAGGGTGTCATGGAAGTTCTCCTGCTGGACCACCTTCAAGGCAGTCTAGACAGGTAGCAACATGGGGCTCGGTGTAAATACAGCACTGACAGAAAGCATGAGCTTCCTGCACTATTAAGGTTACACCCAACTAAGTTAATTCCTGCCGTGTGTCTTGCTACGCCAGCATATTCACTGTAAAACATGTAACAGATGCTTAAAATAGAAATTGAGATTATAGGCAATATTTTGGAAACCAGGTCTTCCTCAAGCTGTGGAAAAATCTGGGTGGCCCAGATTCCTTCCTTTCTTAAAATAAGACTGCTTGTCCTCCCACTCTAGCAAGAGGTGGAAATGTTTACATGGATACATCTGATGTGTTGACACAGCTCTTAGCAATAAGTCCTTCAAAAGGGCGATCTTTTCCTTCAGTTTCTGCAACAAAGCTCTGATTGTCACGGTAAGCTGAAAAGAAAAGAACACAGCCTGAGTATGCTAGTCCAGAGGTGTGAGGTCTCCTAAAAATATCATGTAAACGCTGCTTTACAAACTATGATTCAATCAAGGAAGGGCTGCAACGACAACCTCAGGGTTGTACGGGATCTTAACAGTCACCTGGGCCAGCCACCCACCTAAGGCTCATACCCAGCCCTATGACCTGACCAGCTGGTAAGCCAGTCCATACCTGAACCCTGACATTGACTGGAAACTGTCACTTTGCTCTCACAATCAGCTGAATTGTGTCCCTTGAGCATCTACCCTCGGATCCTATTTGTCTACCTCGGAGCCACGCAGGAAATTGCATGTCCCCAGTCTTTGTTCACCAGCAAGAGCCCCACGGTTCCCTCAACCATGCTGCAAAGAACAAGACGTCAAGTCCCACTGCCATCCCGGCCAGGCCTCCCTAAACACACTGGTATACTTACAACCCACTGAAAGTTTTACAGCAGGGTGTCCTTTTTATACAAGAGGAATGTTGACCACATAGGACTCTTTTTCCAGGAGGTGTGAATTTTCTCCAATTTACAAACCCAGAGTAAAGTTTTGTTTGTGACTCTAAGTGCTGCCTTAAAGGATGGTGGAGAGGTGGGGAGGAAGCCTCTTAGGAATTTAAAAATATGAAAAATAGAATCGCCCACGTAAAGTAAACATAGTCAACCACGGATATAATCGGAGATATGTTTAAAGAGGCACTCTCACAAGTTTGCTACCTTGTTAAAAGAAGCAATTATACAACTGCAGTGGAAGCAGGGGCTCTCTCCTTAGATTAGCAGGGTCACATAAGGAAAATACAGCGCAACAGCAGAGGCTGGCCAAGGGCTACACACATCAAGCAACCCTCAAAGGTATCAGCAGCCAAGAAAAATCTCACCTTAACTATTCTAATACCTCTGGGAACCACAGAAGAACCACCCACAACGTTTATGGGGAAACGCCAAGGAAAGCAGATCCCTCCTCATTCAAGAAGTAAAGAGCAAAACAAACAAACAAATGAACAAAAGAACAACAAACACACACACACACACACACACACACACCAGGTCTAAGAAGAATCTACGAAATTAAAGATCAAAAGCATTCAACAGATGAAAGAATATGTAGCCATTAAAAAGTATGACTGGGGACCTCCCTGGCGGTCCAGCGGTTGACACTTCATGCCTCCAATGCAGAAGGCGCGGGTTCAATCCTTGGTCGGGGAACTAAGATCCCACATGCGGCGCAGCACGGCCAAAAAAAAAGTATGACTGAAATCTGTATTTGTTAACATAGAAAGATACCCATCATAATTTATTAAAAGAAAAAGAAATCAAGTCATAAAAAGAAGTGTCATCCACATAGAGAAAAAACAACCCAGGACCTAAAGACATCAAAACATCAAGGGTAGTTATCTCTAAGTAGTGGGATTTCTTAATATTTTATAAGAAAACTATTACTTTCATAATCAGAAGAAATTTCCCATTATGATAATTTAACAGAAGCTTTCCAAAGCATAGAAAAGGATGGAAAGCCTAATTCATATTTTAAGCTAACACAACCCTGGTAACAAGCGCTGACAGAGATAACAGAAAAAAAGAAACTACTTGCCAATCTCCCTTAAGGATTATAAATGTAAAAGTCTTTAAAAAATTTTAGCAAAGCAAATTCAGAATTACATTAAAAATGACAATATACCATCACCAAGTAGAATTTATCTGAGTAATTTAAAAATGGTTTGATGTTAGAAAATCTAATAATAAAGCTAACACTGTTAATTACTAAAAACAGACTAAACATATGATTAATACAGCATGGGAGAAATTAATTAAAAACAAAACAAAAACAAAGAAAACTAAAAATCAGTCAGTCTGCCTTAACTACAATATTATTTAACTTTGGTCTAGAAGTTCTAACCAACATGATAAGACAAGTTAAAGAAATACATAAGGGCTGGAAAGAAGGAAATGAAATTATCATTATTTGCAGATTGATAATAGTCTGTTTGGGAAAGTTAAGAGGATCACCTAAAAGATGACTAGAAACAGATAAAGAATTCAGGACGGTGATCAATCACAAAATGAAAAAATCTAGGGCATTCCTAAATTCAAGTAATAGGGAGAACTTTTAAAAATTATTTTAAAACATCATTAGCAATATCAACAAAATCTAAAAAATATCTAGAACAGTGCCTGGTGTATAGTAACTGCAGGAAATACTGCTGATGGAATGAGTGAAAAGGAAACACTCAATACTGCAAAAATGTAAATGCTCCCCAGTTTAGTCTATAAATATACTACACATCTACCCAAAATCCTATTTGGAGTCCTTTTATTGGAGAGGAGGTGGTAACTGAGGCACAGCACAAAATTCTTTTTAATAAAGCTATGCAAAACTGCTCTAAAAGGAGGATAAATGAAGGGAAATATAGAAAGATCACGGACATGTGTAACAAAGGGGGCCTTAAACAATTAGATATTAAATCTTTACAAAAAACTACAAGAGTATGATGCTGGCAGTTACCAATGGCTTCATTAGTGCAACAGAAAAGAAGGTCCAGAAACAGTGCAGTTGTGTAAGAACTTAGTGAATGAAATATGGACTATTTCGTATTTGGGGGGGATTAATAATTTAGCAATTGGGAAAAAAATTAGATGCCTACAATACACGAAATAAATTTCAAATATTATAAAGATTTATGTGTTTTAAAAAAGATAAAAAAGAGGAGAAAAGCTTAACGAAAATTTAGATAATTAGGAAAAGTATTTCTATAATCCCTGGGTGTGAAAGGCCTTTCTAAGCATTACCTCCCCTTCTCCTATAAGAAAAGGCCATAAATAAAAATAGTGATAATTTCAAATAAAATTTTTAAAAAGTGTATATATATTTTAAAGTATTTATAAAATCAAAATCCAAATTAATAGAAAAAATATTTGTACCAAATATGCCAGATCAAAGCTTAATCAAAGCTTAGTTAACATATATATAAGGAACACTTGGAAATTAAGAAATAATAAGCTAGGTTAAGGACATGTATATAACAGGCAATTCACAAAGGAAGAAATACAAACATCCAATAAATATATGAAAAGACGTTCAATGGCATAAGTGATTTTAAGAATGCATATTAAACTCTTGTATACTTTCACCTAACAGAGAAAGATTTTTTTAAAAAATGAATCAGAATTGGTGTAGAAATGTGACTCTGAGACATTTTCAAAATGCTTAAATTTTATAAAACCTAAATCCAGAAATCCTACATTGAGGAATTTATTCTAACCTGGGCAATAATTCAGCCATATTGAAAACTCATTTTTATAATTAGAAACAATCTACGCCTTCCCTGGTGGCGCAGTGGTTACGAATCCGCCTGCCAACGCAGGGGACACGGGTTCGAGCCCTGGTCCAGGAAGATCCCACATGCTGCGGAGCAACTAAGCCCGTGCGCCACAACTACTGAGACTGCGCTCTAGAGCCCGCGAGCCACAACTACTGAGCCCGCGTGCCACAACTACTGAAGCCCGCGCACCCTAGAGCCCGTGCTCCACAAAAAGAGAAGCCACCGCAATGAGAAGCCTGCGAACCGCAAGAAAGAGTAGCCCCCGCTCACCGCAACTAGAGAAAGCCCGTGCGCAGCAATGAAGACCCAACACAGCCAAAAATAAAAAAATAAAATAAAAAATAAAATAAAAAAAAATAAATTAAAAAAAAAAAAAAACTGTAAATGAAAGAAACAATCTAATAATCCAAGAAGATGATACTGGTTAAATGGATCAGGGATCTAAATGTAAAAAAATGAAACCATACATTTACTAGAAGAAAACATAAATATATTCCTTTATAACCTACAACTAGCAAAAGCTATGAATGAAAATACAGAAGCAATTAAAAATTGATAGTCAACTTCATTTAAAAAAAACTAAAACTTTCACATGACAGAAGCTACCATAAGCAAAGTCAAGCAACAAATGATAAAGGAGAGGAAATAATTACAATATATCACAAAGAGCTAATCTCCCTAATATATGAGGAGCTCTTAAATATTAAAAAGACCAACAATCCAATAGAAAAAATGGGCAAAAGATAAGAAGTTAGTTTACAGAATATATACATAGTACTTAAGAATGTGAAAACATACTTCACTTGATTCAGAGTATGAAAAACGCAAATTTAAAACTATACTGGAAGGTGAGGGAGAGGTACAAACTTCCAGTTATAAAGTAAGTCAAGGTGATGTAATGTACAGCATAGGGAATATAGTCAATAATATTGTAATAACTTCATATGGTAACAGATGGTAACTAGACTTATCTGATGATCATTTTGTAATGTACAGAAATATCAAATCACTATGCTGTATACCCAAAACTAATATAATATTGTAAGTCAATTATGCTTCAATTAAAAAAATGAAGAAAATAAAACTACACTAAAATATTTTATCTCACTTATCAGGTTGGCAAAAATTCAGAAAATTGACAACGCCCTCTGCTGGCCAGGCTGTGAAGCCAAAGGTGACAACTCCTGTGGAGGGGAATTCGGCAACAGGTTAAAAAAAAATCACATATGTCCTGGTTCTGAGAATTCACCCTTAAAAGAACCTCCACAAATACAAATACAAAAAAAAAAAAAAAAAAAAATCACAAAGCTATTTATTGCAGCATTATTCATAACAGCAAAAGACTGGAAACACTCTAAATGCCCATTCTTAGGAGACAGGTTAATGAACTAGAGTACACACAATAGAGGACTATAAGGCCCAGAAAAACTGAGAAGATCTCAGTGAATTAATATCTCTATGATATATTATCAAGTGAAAAGAGCAAGATACAAAAGAGTAACTTTTGTATCAAAGGAAGAGAAATGAGAATACACACACACACACACACACACACACACACCTGAATGCCTATTTCTGCAAGAAGTCACACAGGAAGAATAAATGAGAAATTAATTTTAAAAAAAGGTTACCTCTAAGAAGCAGGTGAAGAAGGCATGGAAAAGAGTGGGATGGGGAAAAGACTTTGAGTATACCTTTGTATATAATATTGACTTTTGAACTATGTAAATGTTTTACATATTAAAAATTGTATCAGCAAGGGTAGGGAAGAAAAGCAAACCCTGAAAATGAATATCAATAGATACAAAGGAGAGCATAAGACACAGGAAAAAAAGAAACAATTCTAATAGCTTTAGAACAGAATAACCTCCGTATCCTTAGTGGGATATTCTAAATTAAAAAAAATAATAATAAAGACACAAACTCAAACTTTACTTATTGTTTGTAGTGGCCCTTGTGTCATGATTCTGAAACTATTTTCTATAAACTCTAAGAGAGACCAAATGAGCAAAAACATATCAATGCTTCTGGAAACCTGGGTTCTCACTGTGGGAGAAGGAAGGAAAATACTAATTTGGAATGGGGAAGTTACAAAGAAACCTGTGAATGTTGGATTAGAATCAAAAGTATTGGCATGGACTCATGGTTTTCTAAAAACCATGTTTCCTCGCCAAATCCCACCATTGTTTTTTACAGCCCACAAGCGAAGGATGATTTTTTACATTTTTAAATGTAAAATGTAAAAAAACAAAAGAGTCTTTTATCCTGTTGTCAAGAATGGGTACTCAAAGAGGTGAGAACTTGGCCTCTTGTCCTGCAAAGCCTGACAGATTTACCATCTGGAGGAAAGTGTACCAACCTTGGGACTACACTATGAAATTGTTAGAAACTTTTTAAGGTAAAGTAGGAGAAATTACAGAGATGCCATGCTTCATTTAGTCCTAGTGATTAAATAACTATTAACTGATTGGTTGTAATGTCAATTTGACATGTGTTAAGCATAAAGGTCATTATACATACACACACACATACACACAGAGTCAGAGAGGGGAGGGTTTTCAGACCTCAGAGCTCCAACAAATCATTTGAAGTACTCATTCCTGGTCTTACCTTGGTTGTATTTTCACCATTTCTTTCATACTGATTTCGTTGTTGAATTTTCTCAGCAATCTCTTGTGCAGTTTGGCAGGTAGAATCGTAGGTGGAGAACCTGCGTCAAAGTCATAAAGGGAGAAAAATGTTGAAGGCTCCTTAAAGGAAATTTCTGCATAATCTAAGTCTGTAATTCTAGTCACAAATGCAAACAGGAAGGGAGAATGATAATCGTAACAGTGATGGCAACAGGGGTTGAACGGTACTTAGGACAGGCTGGGCTCAATTCTCACAACTTCCTTTGTAATAACTCACTTAATCCACACAAGAACACTGGGAGGTGGGTCACCATCCCCATCACACACGTGAGAAAATCAGGCACAAAGAGGTAGAGCGGCTTGCCCTATGGGTACCACCAGCTGCAAACCAAGGCTGCCTGGCCCTGAGCCTGTGCTCCTAGCCACTGTGCTATCTGGCCGCTGAGAAAGCATACAGATTCGTTCATTCACAAAACATTCAGCAAACATTCCTGGAGGGCCGCCTCTGTGCTGAGCACTGCCCCAGGCACTGGAGAATAGAGCAGGGAACAAAATGGACAAAGTCCCTGCTTTCAAGGAGTTTAGTGAAGGGAGAAAGGCATCAAACAAACCAAAACACAGTATGTCAGGTGTTGCTATGGGCTAAGAAGGAAAATAAAGCAGGATAAAGGGATGGAGAGTGACAGGCCAGGTGAGCAGCTATTTGGGGAAGAGCTACACAGATCAGCAGGTAACACGATGCTCTGGGGTCAAAGGACACACACCCACCTGACACCTAAGTTTACCAGAATTCTCTCAAAGCAGGTCCTGAGCTTCTATTTGTTATTCAACAGTGTTGGGGTTTTGAAGGATTCACAATCAATCCCCAATAGTCCCTTATTTTTTCCTTCGCGTACAGCCTTTTTACTTTTTATCTGTTTTACAGAAAATATTTAAGTGTGTACACACATTTCATCTCTCCTACAGGGCACGGACCATGAATATACGACGAACATATTTTCCAGGAGTGCCCAGTAAAAAATATTAAAATCTGCTGTTTAACCTAATGTTAAACACCAAGGGGGTAAAGCCACCGGGGTGGGGGCGGGGATGGTGGTGTGCTGAACTGGGCGATTGGGATTGACATGTACACACTGATGTGTATAAAATTGATGACTAATGAGAACCTGCTGTATAAAAAATTAAATAAAATAAAATTTAAAAATTAAAAAAAAACAACTAATACTAAACTTTCTTTGGGTTATTTGTATGGAAATATGTTAACATAAATGTTTCAGACATTACATAAAATTCCTAAAAATCTTATATGTTCTGGTATAATGTTATAAGTCATAATTCTAGTTATTACTTTATAATGTATAACTCAGAAATAACTAAATTTCCTTGTCAATTGCATTATTATGAACTTTCATCAAATCTTTTAACCGTGGTCATTTTTAAGTCTTTTGTCATTTACAGACAGTTCTGGGTGTACTCTGATGCTTTTGCAAAAATGTTCCTATTAAAGGGTTTCATCTTCAAGGAATTCATGGAAAAGACTGACAAGTACAGGTTTCTGGTAACTGACTATACTGCTGAACTGAATGAATAAGCATTTTCAGAACTCTAATGAAAAACTGATGAATTCATAAAAGTGCTAACAAAAGATCAAGATGAAAAAAAAATTAATTACATGGGACTGAGTGAACTGATGAGGATGATTATAATTTTTGTGACTTTCTGTTTGAATAAAAAAAAAATGTGACGTAAATTTATGTAAAAAAGAACTTAATGTAAAACAATGCCACTCTTCTCACATATTTTCTCTTGTTTTGGAAAATATAGATATTTTCTTTTAAAAACGTGATTTATGCTGACACGTAATAGGTTGATTATTGTTATTATAAATGAATTAATAAATATTTTTAAGTTTCAAAAAAAAATTAAAATCTGCTGTTTAACCTAATGTTCCAATTTTTGTCTGAAAAAATAAGCAATCCATTTCTTAAAATCTCTGAATTCCCACATATCACTTGAACAATGAGGGGACCTGGCAAATGTCTTTGAATGAAGGAAAAATAAACAATCTCCAGTCGTTTCCCTTACGAGTCTCACTACAGTAATTATAGCTATGGCTAACAACTGAGTACCTGATCCGGGCCAGGTCCTATGCTAAGAGCTGTACATTTTAAATTTAATAAGGATCCAATGAGGTAGTGTAACCGAGCATGACCCTATGGGGCCTTCCTGGAACAGACCCCCATCCCCTTGTCCTCCTCCTGCCTCTTGTCTATAGAAAATCTTTAGTCTCCTAGGGCTTCCCTGAGTTCCAAAGAGTAAATTTAATCAGAGAAGCGAGAAGCAGGAAAACAGTCAAGCAAAACAAAATAATAATAGTTTAGCCATTAAAGTCAAGGACCTTTGGTTCCTCCTCAAGGGCTGTAGATAATACTCTGAGCTGTGTCCTTTGAGCTGCTTTGCAGATACCGAAACCCCCACTGGGTGGGAGAAGTTAACTGTCTGCTGCCCAAAAGCACGCAGACCCCAGACCAACTGGAACCAGAAAGTGACTCCCAATTACCCCTCCACCAACCAATCAGAAGAGTGTCCACGAGCTGATCACGCACCCCACCACGCCCCTCCCTCACCCTGCCTTTAAAAACCTTTCCCTGAAGGCCATTGGGGAACTCAGATGTTTTGAGCACTAGACTCCTTGCTTGGTGCTCTGCGATAAATGCTGCACTTTCTTTCACCACAACCTGGTATCAGTAGATTGGCTTTACTGCATGCGGGCGAGTCAACCCAAGTTTGGTTCACTAACAGTAGGATCCTTGGCAACTCACCACTATAATCTAAAGTAGCATCATTCATATACATATATTCATGCATACCAAAAGAGAGCAGGTGGTATAAGACAATACACAATTAAGAAAGTAGGAGGGGAGACTTCCCTGGTGGTCCAGTGGTTGAGAATCCGCCTTCCAACGCAGGGGACTCGGGTGCGACCCCTGGTCAGGGAACTAAGATCCCACATGCCGCAGGGAAACTAAGCCCGTGGGCCACAACTAACACCTGACGCAGCCAAAAATAAATACATACATATTAAAAAAAAAAAAAAGAAAGAAAGTAGGAGGGAAGCTGATAAGAAAAATTGGGTCCTGGTCCCAGCTTTGTCACATTTTCCCCTTTTTCCCTCCATACTGTCATCTATGAAAAGAGGTTCTGAGGTCTGGCTCTGTGGTCCCAGACCACACGTATGAAAATCAATAACAAGGTACAACACACCTCCTGCCAAACGCGGAGTATAAATGGCAAGTGCATATTTCCGGAGTTCGGAAATGAGAGAAATTACTGTTGGCCGAGACAGATCTGATAAGGCTGGGCCAAGAGGTTACACCTTGGGCTGAACCACAAGGTCAAAGCAGGCCTCTCACTCCGACAAGAGGGAGAAGCACATCCTAGACTAGGTGAGAGGCACAGGGAGCAAGCAAAGATGAAAGGGAGGGAAAGAGCCTGGCACCGTCGGCTGAGTGGTGGTCCTGGGTAGGAGGGTAAAGTATAAAATGGTAGCGATGAGTCGAAGCTAGTTTCTGCAGTGCCTTGAACAGCAGAACAAGGTTCGACTTTTAGCAGAGAATTTGAGAGGTGTAGGGGATACTTTTACACATGGAGTGAGGCCTGGAAGAGGTTACATGAAATGCTGATGGCCAAAACCCCAGATGTCTTGCTCCTAATCCTCACGTTCTCATTTGAGCTCTAAAGAGCATTTCTGAAGCTTTGCTACATAGTTGAATCACCAGAGAAGACTTAAAAAAAAAAAATCCTGGCTCCTACCCCAGGCATCATTCTGATTGAATTGGCACGGGGTTTGACCTGGACGTGAGGAGTTATAAAGCTCCCCAGGTGATTTCAATCTGTAGCAAAGCTTGAGAACCACTGGCCTAGTGGTAACGGGCAACCTCATGATGGAATCAACCACACAGGTACCTAAAATACTAGTTTAGGAAAAGTAACCTGAACTCCATGCACATAAATCACTGGGGGATGAGAGAAGAGTGGCAAGAGACCAGTAGAAGCCTTCTCCAGCTATTCAACTCAGTAACCAGCCACCAATATTTACTCTCTGGAAGCCATAAGGCTATAAAGGATTGGACTATGGCAGAAAAGAAAAAAAAAAAAATAGTGGAGATCAGTGAATAATTTGATAGGAAGAGTGAGGAAAAAGTAGATGATTAGAGTTTTTAGGCCTAAGTGACTAACAGGATGGTGATGCCATGACAGAGGCTGTGGAACTGGAACAGAGAGAAAAAAGTGGTAAAGCTGATTAACTTTAGCAAAGGACCCATTCAGAGACAGTCACCACTGGCTATTTCTATTACACAGTGAGCTTACCACTGGCTTTGATATGCCATTAAAATAGTAACAGCCATATTCCATTTCTAAACAGGAGAACACTACTCAGGAGTAAAGCGTCACTGAGCTATGCTATTTCAATAGTAGGAGAGCAAAGCTGTAGTCAAGTCTGTTTTATAGATTTTTCAAAGTCCTATTCCGTACTCCTTTCTGCTCTCGTGATCAGCAACCTACTTCGCAAGGAAGCTGACCTAGCATAGCACAGTCCCTCATTGTTTCACTTTCAACAAATGAGAAAGCTGCTGAGTCAAACTCCTTGAGAGGAACAGGAAAAATTATCAGTGCTTTTTCAACATTAACTGTGGAAGAGGACTAGGGTTCAGTGATAGCTTCTACCAACCTAAATGGATGCCCTGGGGCCTCTACCTTATTTCTAAGCTTTATTTCCTACCTTATGTGTAAAATGAGGGAGTTAGCTTCCAGGAGGTGGAGGGCAACTTAGTCCTTGGACCCAGTAGTTCCACTTCTAGGGAGTGAGCCAAGGAAATAAGAGATGGAACAAAAGGGCAGTCTTTGTAATTAAAAAAAATAAAACCCAAAAAATCCCTAATATTTTTTAAAGGGTACAAAGAGGGGAATGATTAAATCATAGTGCATCATGGTCATTCATATGATGCACTATTAAGCACCATTAAAATTGTGTTTTCAGTGAATATTTAATGATATGGAGGAATGTTCCCTGTTTTGTAAAATATATAGGGGTGTGTGTATATGTATACACACACACACACATATACACACACACACACACACACATATATTATACAAATTAATAAATTCATTTTAAAAGTCAATAGTGGCAGGCTTCCCTGGTGGCGCAGTGGTTGAGAATCTGCCTGTCAATGCAGGGGACACGGGTTCGAGCCCTAGTCCGCGAAGATCCCACATGCCGCGGAGCAACTAAGCCCGTGCACACAACTACTGAGCCTGTGCTCTAGAGCCCACGAGCCACAACTACTGAAGCCCGCGTGCCTAGAGCCCGTGCTCCACAAGAGAAGCCACCGCAGTGAGAAGCCTGCGAGTAGACCCCGCTCGCCACAACCAGAGAAAAGCCCACGCGAAGCAACAAAGACACAGCGCAGCCAAAAATAAATTAATTAATTTAAAAAAATCAACAGTGGCAATTATTCCAAATGATAAGAGTTAAAGATGGGGTTTTTTTCCTCCGCAAATATTCAATATTTTCTAAATTTTCTATCGGGGTGTTAAAATTAGGTGAAAAAAAAATTAGTGTTGGACTTCCCTGGTGGCACAGTGGTTAAGAATCCGCCTGCCAGGGCTTCCCTGGTGGCGCAGTGGTTAAGAATCTGCCTGCCAATGCAGGGCACACGGGTTCGAGCCCTGGTCTGGGAAGATCCCACATGCCGCGGAGCAACTGGGCCCGTGAGCCACAGCCACTGAGCCTGTGCGTCTGGAGCCTGTGCTCCACAACGGGAGAGGCCACGACAGGGAGAGGCCCGCGCACCGCGATGAAGAGTGGCCCCCGTTCTCCGCAACTGGAGAAAGCCCTCGGACAGAAACGAAGACCCAACATAGCCAAAAATAAATAAATAAATTTATAAAAAAAAAATTAAAAAAAAGAATCCGCCTGCCAATGCAGGGGACACGGGTTCGAGCCCTGGTCTGGGAAGATCCCACATGCCACGGAGCAACTAAGCCCGTGCGCCACAACTACTGAGCCCGCGTGCCTAGAGCCCGTGCCCCACAGCAAGAGAAGCCACCTCAATGAGAAGCCCACGCACCGCAACAAAGAGTAGCCCCTGCTCACCGCAACTAGAGAAAGCCCATGTGCAGCAATGAAGACCCAATGCAGCCAAAAATAAATAAATAAATAAATAAATAAAATTAAAAAAAAAAATTAGTGTTGAATCAATTAAGCCATTGGCCCAGATAATCTAGATCCCAGGTAGATTAACTTTGATCTTGCAAAGTTAATCTCTTAATATCCAGACTATCTGCAACTTAAACAATAAACTATGTTAGAAGTACTATATGACATATTCTCCAGAAGAACTTTGTTGAGCTATAGCATTTTTAATTAGTAAACAAAAAGCTCAAGTCCAATACGCTATAGGAATAGGTTCCTCGGATCAGAGCTTGTGTCTTTCATCATTCAGTCCTTGGGACTTAACTGTTGAATAAAAGACCCTTAACAGCTATTGTTTTACTGCAGAAGATGCTGCCATAGAAACAGTCTTCTAAAATACCTTATCAACGGCATAATTTCCCTCCCAGATTCCTATAAGTTTTTTGAAGGGCCCACAAGATCTAGATGCTAGCGCCACTGGTTACTAACTCGCTGATGACCATGAATTCTGAACCTCGGTTTCTCCACCTGCGAAATAAGGAGGTTCACCAGATAAACTGGCGTTCCACAAAAAGGTCACTCCGACTTCACTTTCGCAGGAGTCCAGGGAAGCCTGCATCAGCCAGCTCCACAACCACGATGGGCGGGAATCCGGGAGATGCAGCCGCGAAGAGCTAAAGGAATGCTCAGAGATTCCGCACTGGAACTCAGCTCCCCAGGGGTCCACCGGGTCTCCCGCCCCGGCCACCCCTGTCAGGACCGAGGGTGTCGGGATGCGGCAGAGCCCAGCCCCTCAACCCCCGCCCCCGGCAGCAGGGGAAGGGGCCTTGCTCCCCCTCCCCTCATCCCGAAAGCCCTCCAGCCCTAATGCCTAGCGACCGCCCGCTCCCCAGCAGCACGGCCTCCCCCGGGACCGTCCGCGTGCAGCCTCCCTCAACCCGGGCTCACCAGGGGTCCGGGGCCATGGTGCAGTCTCCACCCACTCCTCGGACACTTCCTGCTCGCAACAGCTGACTACGGCGGCCCGCGCGGCTCATACCCCGCGGCTCGACCCGTGCGCGACCGGAACCTGGAGTTTGCAAAGTGAATATACATACCCCAAGGGCTCCAAACTGTGATGAAGAAAGGAAAGCGCTCCCCCGGGGAACTGTAGGTTGGAGCAATCGGCTACCACTAAGAGACGCGAACAGTTGGGTGCAATTAAAATAAAATTGTTTTTGAACAAAATCTAAGCATTTTCCCAGGTAGGTGGGAGCCCCTCAAGACCTCTAGCAGTTACTTAACATTTTATCCTGCTTAAAACAAAAACAAACAAACAAAAAATGGATTGTGGTGATAGTTGCACAACAATATAAATTTACTAAAGCTCACTTTAAGTAAATTCTATATATAATTTATACCTCAGTATAGTTAAAAAAAACTTTTTGTCCTGCTTCAGACAAGGGACCCAAAGAAGTATCAATTATATATTGTCTTACAGCAGCCTTTCCATCAGAGGCAATCCTTTATGTTTAATTTTTAAATGCTATTAGGTGCTCGATTATATAGTTACCCCAAAGGTCACAGACTCTTTACATGGGAGAGGAGGGAATTAGTTCTGTGCATTTACTGTCCCTTAAATTTCCGGAGAAATACTAGATGGTAAAAAGAACCGCTCTTTGCATTTGCAAGAGGGCAAAAGGACTCGAACTCCTTCGGCTGGGTTTCTGCGCAGGCGTTGATCTGGCGCGCATGCGCACGTCCGTTACCATAACGACCGGAAGACGCTGCATCTCTGGCGGCTGAGAGGAAAGTGAGCGGAGTCTCCGGATGATGGAGACCCAAACTTCGCCCAAGGATGAGGTGGCTGAGGTGGCCGAGCTGGAGCTTGAGGCCGTGATCGGATTCAATGGTGAGACCTCGAGCACGTCTGGGTTGGGTGGTTTAGGAACCCCAGGGACGCGTAGTGCAAACAGGGAGAGTGAGACCCCAGGTAGCACCTGGAAGGCAGCTTGGGACGCTGGCATGAGCGAAGCACTGGGGACCCAGAGAGCCCCTCCTCCCCAAAAGTCTTAGAGAGTCACATCCTCACTCCAAGCCTCAAAGAATGGGATGGGTTTTGCCAGCACCTAAAAGGAACGAAATGCCTCCTCCTCCTTAAGGATAAGTTAAGTGTGACTTGAAAGCCTTCTCCCACTAGTCAGCTCTCCCCTGGCTCTAAGCCCCACACAACCCGCAATACTGCCTGCCCCTCAGTAACCACCTACAGAATCCGTGTAGGCCCCTGGGACCAACTACCTTCTAAAATCCCAGCCGATGTACTAATGAGAAGGAGCTGGGGGGTAGGGGGGATTCTAATGGTGAGGATTTCAGTCCACGACAGAAGGCGAAGAGGACGCCAGGGGGAGCTGGAGAGGAGAGATGCTTTGGTCAGAGGAGGCCTGGTCTGCCTAAATCTGATTTATGACCCCCTCCTATTTGCAACATGAAGGGGGGAAATGCTGTTTGGTTTTCTGAGAAGGATGAAAACAAGCAATGGATTGCATTTTTTAAAAAGCAAACTTTTTATGGCTGAGTAATATTCCATTGTATATATGTGCCACATCTTCTTTATCCATTCATCTGTCGATGGACTATTACTCAGCCATAAAAAGAAACGAAATTGAGTTATTTGTAGTGAGGTGGATGGACCTAGAGTCTATCATACAGAGTGAAGTAAGTCAGAAAGAGAAAAACAAATACCGTATGCTAACGCACATATATGGAATCTAAAAAAAAAAATGGCACTGATGAACCTAGTGGCAGGGCAGGAATAAAGAAGTAGACATAGAGAATGGATTTGAGGACACGGTGGGTAGGGGAAGCTGGGGCGAAGTGAGAGTAGCATCGACATATATACACTACCGAATGTAAAATAGTTAGCTAGTGGGAAGCAGCAGCATAGCACAGGGAGATCAGCTAGGTGCTTTGCAATGACTTAGAGTCGTGGGATAGGGAGGGTGGGAGGGAGGCTCAAGAGGGAGGGGATATATGTATGCATACGGCTGATTGACTTTGTTGTACAACAGAAACTAACGCAGTATTGTGAAGCAATTATACTCCAATAAAGATCTATTTTTTTTAAAAAGCAAACTTTTAAAAAAGTGCATTGTGATGCCTGAAATCTTTAAAATTGTGGCAACGTAGACAGAGAACAATCAATGGCTAAAGTGTTAGCACATTCTAGGACTTGGCTCTTGAGTCTTCGTTTTAGGTTAACAGTCTCTGATAGAAAGTGGGCATTTAGTGCATCCGAGATACTGGCCATCTTTAGAGCTGATCACCAGGTCATTGGTAAAGGATATGGGCGACGTACTATGAGGGCAAAGGGTCACACTGGTGACCAGCAGAGAGCCCTGCTACTGAATTTGTGCTGTTTTGTGGCACTCAAAGACTAAATATATGGTCAATTATACCTCAGTGTCTCCTATGGCAATTATCTCGGCCTTTTAAAATTGAATAAAATTAATTGAATTGTTTTTACCTCCTTGATTTTGTGGCAATTTAGATTTTTTCATAGAGTCAAATATGCATTTATCTAGAACTACTGTATGCCAAATAGTATGCTGTGCACTGAGAATACAGTGTAATACAGGGGTAAATCCATAGCCATACTTAAGAACAAGAATTTAGAAAATTGGAAAAATACAGTGAAACTGAAAAAAAATCAGCCATCATTGCATTTCCTAAAGATATCACTGTTAAACTTTTGGTATGATCCTTTCAAATATATATTGGCATATAAATTTTTTTAACAAAAGTGGTCTCATGCTGATATATTCTCTTATAATCAGACTTTTTTTCCACCTAGGATGCCATGCAAATATTTCCTTAGCAGTAAATATACTCTATGCCATAATTTTAATATATTTTAATGTAATATTCTGTTGCATAGATATGCCCCAATTTATTTAACCAATACACATTTTCCAAAGCAATTCTACCAATTTACCCTCCCATTAAGCAGTCTGTGAGTGTTCCCTTTGCTGCACATCACTAATGCTTGGTATTGTCCTCCTTAATTTTAGCCATTAGGATGGAAATGAAGTGGTATCTCATTTTGGATATAATTTGCATTTCCCTGGTTACTTGTGCACCTGCATATCTTTCTATGTGTTTTCTGGCTTTTAAATTTCCTCCATCATAAATTGCCTCTTCATAGCCTTTGCTCATTTTTCTGTCGGGCAGTTTGTGTTTTTCTTATTGCTTCATGGTAGTTCTTTGTATATTCTGCTGGGTATGATTCTCTGTCTGTTATTACGGACATTGCAAATATCTTCTCCTGGTTTGGGTTTTCTTTTCATTTTGTCTTTTGTCATTAGTTTTTAATTTTTTTTTTGGCTCTGCTGCGCGGCTTTCGGGATCTCAGTTCCCTGACCGGGGATTGAACCCGGGCCACGGCAGTGAAAGCCCGGAATTCTAACCACTAGGCCACCTGGGAACTCCCAGGAAGTTTGTGATTTTTAACATAACTGGATGCACATATTGGCCTTCTCTGTTAGGATTTGCTCTTTTGCGTCATGTTCAAGTCATTTCCTATAACTTGTATGTACATTAAGTCTTGTTTTTCACATTTAGATCCATGATCTATCTGGAATGTATTGTTTGTGGATGGTGTGAAGTAGGGATCTAATTTTACTTTTACCATATGGATAGCCATATGATTGTTTATAAGGAGGCTGCAATGAGAAAAACTAAGTATACATTTCACAAGGACAAGATCACCCCCAGACACAAACCTTAGTATTATGAGAACTTACTGCATAAAAAAGGAATGATGATCACAATTAAAGTGAAAGAAATCATTTATTCAATTAATATATTTGGCCGTTTGAAGAAAAAAAATCTATTTAGCTACTGGAATCACGTTATGCATCAAACTAAATTCCAGAGGGAGTTAAATATAAAAGCTGAGTTCATTAAGGACCAGAAAACTATATTAATAAATATCTGTGACTCTTTTGATGGGGAAGGAAATAGCAATAAAAAAAAGATGTTAAAATACCAAGAAGTAAACAAAATAAATGTGTGAGATCTTTATGAAGAAATATTAGAAATGCCGCCAGGGAGCATAAAAGGAGACTTCATGGAAAAACATACCCTGCTTTTAGAAAGGAAATATAATGTATTATTATAAAAATTATTTTTCCTTAATCTATACATTTAATGCCACTCCCCTAAATACAAACATGAGTTGTTCAAGTACTCAAGCTGACTTTAAAGTGTATATTGTAAAATACATATGAAGAATAACCGAAACAATTCTGACCAAAGGTGAGTAATAAGGGAGGACTCATGTCTATTTCATATTAGAACATATTACAAAGATTTATAATTGTTGAGATGCTTCTTGGCAAATATCTGGAGGATTGAGGTCTCACTATGAGAAGTCCTAGGATTCTTCAGCCTGTCAGAAATGCAGACTCTCGGCCCCTCCCCAGACCTAAAATCAGAATCTGCATTTTAACCGGAGCCCCTGGGGACTTTTATGCACCTTAAAGTTTGAGAAGCTTATATATTAGACCAACCTTCTTGTCAGTAGAATAAAATTACCTATTACCCCTCCCTGACACACACACACACACACACACACACACACACACTTATTTTAGTTGAACTAAGGCTTATTTCAAAAGCGTTCTTTTGTGCTCAATTTAAATAAAAACCACCAGCCACTTCTGCCCCTGACTTATTTTTTTATTTTTTACTCTTATTTTTAATCTCTTTTAGGACATGTCCCCACTGGTCTAAAATGCCATCCCGACCAGGAGCATCTGGTTTACCCTCTGGGTTGCACCATCCTCATTCAGGCACTAAATACTCAGGAACAGAATTTCCTACACGGTCATGGCAACAATGTCTCCTGTGTGACCATCTCCAAGAGCGGAGTTTACATTGCTTCCGGACAAGTCACATTCATGGGCTTCAAGGTGAATAAACTACAAAATCATTCATTCTGAATAGATTTAGCGGTGCCTCCCAAGAAAAACTGCCCCACTTCAGAATAGCTCTGTGCTACCCTGTTTATACCCTTCCTCCTCTTCCTTTGACCTCTCTTGGAACTCATTTTCATTCTATCAGGCTGAGAGCGGAGGTGTTGCAACTTGTGACCGGTAATGCTCAGAAACAAACGTCCCTGCTTACAACTGTTTCCATCTTGTTGCTGTCATGTTTGTAAGACCTGCTCTAATTTCTAGAAAAATGACGAATGATTATTTCTCACCAAGAGGGGTAGCTATCTCCTCCAGTTCTTTCAAAGCCTGTCTATGATCTGACAGTGTATTCTTGCTCCCAGGCGGATATCATTTTGTGGCATTATAAGAAAAGGGAGCTGATTGCTCGGCTATCACTTCACAAGGGCAAAATTGAAGCTCTGGCCTTTTCACCAAATGATTTGTACTTGGTATCACTAGGAGGCCCAGATGATGGAAGGTAATGAACTAAGCATATTTACCTATTTTCCGCCATGCATATTTCTAGATGTGTTAAGTACCCTCTCCTTTCTAACATTCTCTGTTTGCCCATCTGTAGAGCGTGTGTGGTGTGAAAAAGCTATGACGAAAATACCATGGGATGCTGATTCTCAAGCCTGGCAGTGCATTGAAATCAACTGGGAGCTTTAGAAAATTACTGATGGTTGGCTCCACCTTCAGAGACTTTGATCACTTGGCCTTGGCTTTAAGAGTTAGAAAGTCTTCCCAGGTGATTCTAATGTGCAACGAAATCGAGAACCATTGCTGTAAAAGATGACATCATCTTGTCACCATCATTCTCATCATAGACAACAGCTAATTTTTTTTTTTTGAGCACTTACTATGGGACAGGTGTGTGCTGAGTATCTTAACTGCATTATCTCATTTAAGCCTCATGACAGCTCCATGAGGTGGGAGCTATTGGGACCATATGACTGATGAGGAACTGAACTCACCAGCTGCTAAGTAGCACAGCTGGGGGACAAACCCTGGCAGTGTGACTCCAGAGGTGGCATTTTTAATTTTTTAACTTGCCTCACCAAGACATTATCTTGGCCCTCAAGGATCTCACAGTCAAGTTTAGTAGGGAGAGAATACATACAAATGAAATTGGGCGGGAAAAGTATTTCAAAGCATTATATTAGGAATAAAAATCAATGTAGTACATATTCCTGTGTTAATGCTAAAGGAACATCATCTATAGAAGAAAAATAACACCTGAAGTTTGTGTAGGATTTAATACTTTGGTGCACTTTCACAGATATTTTCTTGTTTGAGATACACAGGTTAATTACAATGGAAATTTACATTTGTGTGTAGTTGTATATTGACAGTTCTCTTAATATATAGCAAATCAACAAAATCGTCACAAGATTTCCTCCTTTCACGGTCATTCCCTTGCCATGTAAATAATCAGACTTCCCTGGCTTATCCCCATTGGACTGTTTTGTTTTTTTTTTTTGTAAGAAATGCATCCAGAAATCAGCTATTAACATTCCTAGCTCAACTTAAGGCAGTTGTTCTCAATCTTGCGTGCACATTGAAATCACCTGAGGAAATAAGACCCCTGATGCCTGGGTCCCAGCCCCAGAGGTTTTTCAAGCTTGGCAATTATCACCCCCACCCCCAGACCCTGCCGAAGAGTTGCCAAGGCTAGGCCTTGGGGGGGAGAAAAAAACGGCTCCTTAACCAAGATTAATCTGCAAAACTGTCATCTCCTCTGTAATTCTAAGCTTGATTTTAGGCTATCGAAGATTTGCTTACGGAAAACTGGAGATGTTGAGAAAAACATTCTCAAGAAAGTTTCTTCTCGAAAGAAAAACAAATTTTGCGGTACTAGGAAAATGCAACATGCCCACCCCTGAATAGTCACATTGGTGAGGAGCATAGGGTCCTGTTGACTGCTTTTGGATAGTCATGGGTCAACCCTGACCGTGTGGGAGGGTCCATTCTACCCAAACCACCTGGCGTCTCCACAGAGGGAGACAAACAGAAGGAATGCTGGGAACTAGAGTGGACACTCTAGAATTTGCATATGCATATATTTTGAATATTTTGTAACCTATCTGTGAAGTTGTTGCATTAATGTTATCATACTATCAGTGTTGTACTACAACCTGCTTTTGACTAACTTTATACCAAGGATATCTTCTATGTGTATATATGTAGACATACATATCACTCTTTGCAACAACTGTATGCTATTCAATTGTATGGATATGCTGGAGTTTATTTGGCCAGCTATCTATGTTGGTGCCTTTTATTTATTTTTAAATCTTAAACTTGTTTTTGAAAAATTAAAGCTATACCTGTTCGTGGTTTATAAAGCAAGTGTGTTGTCCTACTATGCAGAAGGATTCAAAATTTGTATCCCCTCCACCATGAAGAGTTCTACTCTCCAGAGACACTTGGATTCTTTTTTTTTTTTACAGCCCTATTGAGATACATTTCACATACCATGAAATCCACCCATTTAAGATGTACAGTCAGGTGGTTTTTAGTATAGTGGTTAGTTGAGTGGGTTTTTTTTTTTTTTTGCCAGAATACTTCCCCAAGGACATTTTTGACGTGTTATATTGTGCAACCTTTGCCACAATCAATTTTAGACCATTTTCAACACCTCAAAAAGAAACCCAGTGCCCATCAGCCCTCACTCCCAATTCCTGCTCCACCACTGCCCCCGCCCCAGCCTCAGGCAAGCACTAACCTACTTTCTGTGTGTATAGATCTGCCTGCTCTGTATGTTTCACATAAATGAAGTAATACAATATGTGGCCTTTTGTGACCGTTTTCACATTGTATGGATATACCACATTTTCCTTATGCATTCATTAATGTATAGACTTTTGGGTCATTTCCACTTTTAGGCTACTGTTAATAATGCTGTTAGGAACACTTGAGTACAAGATTTTGTGTGGACGTACATTTTTATTTCTCTTGGGTATGAGGTTTTAACAGTCTTTTTTGATATTGGTTCATCTAGTTTTTTACAACTTTTAAGTGACATGCCTCTCAATTTTTCCACCTTAGGTGGTATCTATCAACTTCCTACTAAGAAAAAGAATTCATAGCTCTTATACTATCTCCTCCTTCCCCCTTCCTGGCGATCTTGGTTATACCTTGATTTAGACCACCTGTGATAATTCATTCCACATGTAGAAAATTTGGGGAACATAGGTAGGCATGTTTTTACATTAACCAGGTTTGTACCATCTGCATTCTTTTTCTTTAATACTCTGATCCCAGTGTTTAACGTAAGACCCCCCCCCCCATATTTTTGATATCATTAAGCAAACACTATTCAGTTTAGGACTAAATTGTATGACTGTACTCAGAAAGATGGAAAGGTAACCTACAACCGCACTTCTCAAAGTGTGGTCCCCGGACCACCAGCATCAGTGTCACCTGAGACTTTTTAGCAAAGCAGACTCTCAAGCCCCACCCCAGACCTACTGAATCAGAAAGTCTGGGGGTAGGTCCTAGCACTCTCTGTTTTAATAAGCCCTCCAAGTGAATCAGCTACATGTTCAAGTTTGAAAACACGCCTATGTCACCCCCTTTATTGCTTCTAATTAATGATTTTTTTTTTTCTGGAGTACTTCCCCAAGGAAATTTTTTTACAAGAGATAAATGAGTGGTAAACTTTTATGCCCTGCCTGTCTGAAAATCTCTTTAGATTTAGCATCAAACTTGATTGATAGGCTGATGGTTTTCCAGCCTCATAATCATTTTCCTTCAAAACTTTTAAAATGTCACCCATTTATCTTCTAACCCAGTGCGATTGAGGAGACGTCTGGGGGGCAGGGGGTCAGTGTAATTCTTTTGTTCCTCTGTAAGTAACCTTTTTATTTTTTTTCCTTCTAGAACCGCTAAAAGAGCCGTTTCTTATTTTGAAAGCCTGTTTTCCCCTGACTCTCTTTGTCCTTTCGTCTGGGCAGTGTGGTGGTGTGGAGCATAGCCAAGAGAGACGCCATCTGTGGCAGCCCTGCTGCCGGCCTCAACGTCGGGAATGCCACCACGGTCATCTTCTCCAAATGCTGCGATGAGATGTTTGTCACTGCTGGAAAGTACGCATCTGCTGTCAAGGTGTCCAGAATTTGTAAATCACTCGATTTGCTTGCACAGAAAACATGGTCATTCCAATTAGGGTGAACGTGGTTTTCATCCTGGAAAAAGAACTTCCATCTTAATTTTCATGATTTGGGAATCATTAAAAATCCTTTTGGCTGAAAGTCTTTTTAAATATGGTTGTTTGACCATTCTGTGTTTCCTACTGAAAAGGTTCTGCTGATCTGCTAAACCCATTTCAGGCTCTGGTCTGTTTGTTACAGATAACACATTGCCCCCAATCAGTGCTCACAGGGTCATTTGCCCAGTTGCACCGATTCACTTACTGGTTGATATTTTTTACCACCTGCGCTTAATTTAGATCTCGTGAAATGGGAGTTTGCGAATGAACTGCACCAGCAAGTTTCAGACATTTGACTATCAGCCATATGGGATCATTTCTGGCAGGGTCAGCATCGAGCAGCTAAGCGGGTGGGGTACCAAGCTGAAGGTCTGAACAGAGGCCTGCATCTGTCTAACAGAAAAAATTAATTTACAGGTTCACCTCTCAGAGCCCTGTTTGGAGTTTGACATGAAGGTTAAGCCTATATAAAAGCATCCTCTTTCATGTCACATACCAATTCGCAGGTCAGAAATCTGAAGGTAGGGTTGAAGCATATGTTGGTTGGAACGATCCTTTTCAGCCCACCTGTGGTCTCCCATCTGTGAAAGGCACATGTCATTCGTTATTTTTCCAGCCAGAGTAAAGAATTTGTGCTCCTCTCCCTCTGTGCTATTTCCTGTCCCCACCTTGTGACATCCGGCATGCATCTGTTCCGTGGCTAACTACGAGGAAGGATTTATTCAGAGGCCATGAAACTAACTGGCTGGCATGAAAGCCAGCCCCTAAGGAGAGAATCTTATCAGGACAGTTCTCTGATCCTAAAGCAGCTGACCGCGTCCTACCCTGGCTTTGGGTGGGGTCACTGGTGGCCGTGAAGCTCTTCAACTCCCTTCAGGTTTGCAGAGTCGTTTGCCTAAAACTTTTATGGGGGTCTATCTGCTCTTCCACAGGTGATTGAGCAGCAGATATCAGCCAGTTCTGATGTCTGCTGATAATGTTCCTCCAGGAGTCAAAACTTGAATTCAAACAAAAAAAAAAATTTTTTTTTAGGACAATCTTTATTATAGGTCTGCTTTAATTTCTCATGACATTGGCAACTGAGAAAAAGTTAGCACTCTTAAATAATATTTCTGGTATGTACCCATATACACTGGATTCTCCGTGATGGTCCCAATTTCAGGTATTCCATTATACTGACCCCCATGAGATGTCCTGCAAATTCCAGTATTTCAGCATCCAAATGACATCTACCAGAAAGGCCATGGAAAAGCTGATTTTTTTTCTTAGTTTGGAAAGTACATTCAAAATATCAATACTATTGAGCACTTACTAATATGGACGTGACTCTGGGTGCTAAAAAAAAATAAAAAGGAAAACTAAACTTGATGAACTATATTTTAGCATTAATCTTTTCTGCCTTAAGATATTAGCTGAAGTCTTTGTGATGTTAACCATGATATTTTTATACAGGTATTCAGAGTAACTTAACCTACAATTATTAAATAGCAACTATGTGCCGAGTCTCACCTGAGGTGCTGACGTTGTTTGACATTTAGTTGCCCTGTCTCATTTCTCCTTCCTTGTAGACAGGACTCTCCGTAAGGTAGTCCTTCCCTTTAAAATTTTTTCTCACAACTCCATACCTTGAAAGAAACACAACTTGATGAATTTTGGTTTGCTTTACTTACTCGTTTATTCGTACGTCTCTGTTTTCACCAGTGGATAGAGTATTTGCTTCAAAGTGAGAGAGAGCTGGGTGTGAATCCTTGCTCTGCTCTGTGTAGGCTCTGCGTTTCCTCATTTGGAGAGTGGGGGGATCATAAAACCTACTTCACAGGGTGGTTGTGAGCATTGAATGGAATACAATCATCCCTCGGTATCCCTGGGTTATGCATCCGCAGATTCAACCAACTGTGGATCACATACTATGTTTAGATCTGCAGTTGGTAGAATCTGCGAGTGCGGAATAGCGGATGCAGAACCAGTGGATACTGAGGAGGACCACCTATGGGCTATGAGCATGCGTGGATTTTGGTGTCCGCTGGCGGGTCCTGGAACCAATCCCCCGTGGATACCAAGGGACGACGGTATCTTGGGTAGATCACCAGGCTGTAACAAATCCCCCGAAATACCTCGTTCTCTTCCTTTCAGCTTCTCCTTCAAGGCACTGCAGAAAACAGAGAAGAGATGAAGTGCCTATTAAATGGGTATCCATTTGATTGTGGGTTTCTTTTCTCCAGTGGGACAATTCGAGTCTGGGAACTGGATCTTCCAAATAGAAAGATCTGGCCAACCGAGTGCCAAACAGGACAAATGAAAAGAATAGTCATGAGTATCTCAGTGAGTATTACTCTAAGTGTTATTTTAGGTAGCTGTTAGTACAAGTTCCTGTTAACAGTACTGACCAAGATAGGTGTCTGTGCATGTACGCATGTGTGTGTACGTGTGTGTAGGTACACGTACCTAGGGCTAGGGGTGGGGAGGTGAGGTCTGGACATGGGGGACATTGACTGAGGAGGCACAGGTGAGGGAGCTCCCGTGAGAAGCTGGAGAGGCTGACTAGATGCAGCTCTGGGGAAATCTGTTTCAGTGGAGCCTGAACTGCCATCAGACCCCAGGAACCTGCCTCACCTGGAGGGAAGCAACGTAGCCAGGAGGTACGCAGAGCCCCCAGCACCTCCCTTCTCCACTTATGTTATTTCTGCACCGGAAATACAGTTTCTGACAATGAAACTCCTTGTTGAAATGCAGTTTCCTCCATAAGGAGGAATTATTCATATGTTTGTAAGGTGGATTCAAATATTCATGCACATAACCCCATTCTCCACTGACTTGTTCCTCTTGTTTAATGCGTACTCATTTTATGAATGTAGACTTTGAAATAGGAGATAAAGCAAATGCACATTCTCTCTGGAGGAGCACACCTTCTCCCTAGGAGCCCTTCGGAGGTGTCTCGGGACGTGCAGGCTAACAACAGACACAGGTCAACTTCCGGTGAAATGCACGGGCTGCTTGGAGTCTAATGTTTCCTCCAGTTCTGAGTTTGGCCCTATTGTGCTCGCCTCCAAGCTGTTCTTACCCATCTTTGAGGAAACAGTAGTCGCCATAAGGACCTTTGTAGGTCTTTTCTTTTTTTTAAACTTTTTATTTTATATTGGAGTATAGTTGATTAACAATGTTGTGATAGTTTCAGGTGTACAGCAAAATGATTCAGTTGTACATTTTCCCATTTAGGTTGTTACATAATGTTGAGCAGAGTTCCCTGTGCCCTTTGTAGGTCACAGTGGGGGTCAGAGAAAGCTCACCCCCTCCCTGATCAGGGGCTCATGCACATCACTGGGGAAAACCAGGTCTTCAGATTTCGTTTTCCCTCTGATCCCCAGATGGCCGATGATGACAGCTTTTTCTACGTCGGCACCACCACTGGAGATATTCTAAAGATGAGCCCTAGGACCAAGCTGCTGGCAGACACTGGGCCTGCCAAGGACAGATTCAGTCTGGTGAGTAGAGACCATCAAAGTCTGCTCTGCCCTGACATTTTCTAGTGATTTCTTCCTGCCACTGTGAGCACAGACTTCCGTTAAGTGTCTGTGGAGAAAAAATGACAAGTCTGTGATGGACCCAAGGCCACACCTAAATTTGCAAGGTTAAGTTGATTAGTTCGCTCAAGCCCTCCTCCCGGGTTTATATTCAGGGCAGAGATATTCCTACGTGTCCTCAATTAGGGATCAGAATCACACCTTTTTTTCCCTCATCTTCAAAGCTCAGGGCCTGTGGCTTTGTGATTTGTAACCATGTTGGTTCCAGCATTTGGGCAGCCTAGTTGCCATGTGTAAGAGACATGTGCTCTTTCATTTACAAGACTATATATCATTTTTTTTTCTAATCGAATAACCAGATCTTAGATTTTAGCCTCAGCTGACATTTTAAGTCATGAGCAAGACGTAGAAATTGTTCATTGTTTATATTTGCAGAATTCCTAACAATTCAGGTTAAAAGTCCAGTGAGAGATTTTGATATTTAAACCAAAATAAAAAGCCTACAATCAAAGGGTAATTGGACAGAATAAGTGCTGTTATCTCCAGTGCCCCAGAAAGTTACAAGGGCTGTTTCTACTAAACTTTGAATTTGAAAGCTGCCAGGTTCTGCACCTGCCTATCTCATGTCTGGTAATAGAACAGATGGTTCTAACTAAGCTTAGATACATTTCCACTTAGCCAATAGTCCCAAGAAGCTTTGAAATATTGCACCATGTTCCTGGGAAGACGTTAGAGTTTTCTTAATCACATAACCGTTTACTATTCCAGCTTTTAAGGACATGCATAAGAATGAGAGAAAGCTCTAGTATAGGTAGAGAAGAGTCTAGAAATAACCCCACAGGAGATCAAGGTATAGTCCAAGCCAGTGTTTTTCAAATTATTTTTAGGAGAGGGATTCCAATATATTCAACAGATGAAAGCAAAGCAGATCAGGTTAAAGGAGGAAAAGGCTGAGAGCCCTGCCCGTTCTGACTCCTGAGATACCTCCAAAGGGCTCCATAAAACACTATGTGAAAATTCTGATCTGGGTATTTTTGCCTCCCCACCACTTGGGATGTAAGTGCCTCTCCAGGAAAGATGCTGACTTTCTTCGTGTTCCTCAAACCTGTGGCACTTAAGTCTCCTATGGATGCTTTAATACCTAATTCAGGTCCAATGGTAAATTCCATAAAGCAATGTTTCCAAGATGCCTTTTACACAAGTGGAAAGAAAATAATTCTTTTTGGACAAAGGGATAGGAGGTATCACTGAAGACATTTGGTTTGAATATCAAGTAATCTCGGGCAGTTACCCATTTTGAAACTCTACTGAAATGTTTGCTCTATGTGTTGTTAAGTCAATTATACTTCAATAAAAAACAAAAAACTAAACACAAACAAACAAAAAAATGTTTGCTCTATGGTTAGAAAGATAAAGAATTGGAATGGTTTCAAATGGACATACAGCACTCTTAGGCATACAGCACTAAAATGAAGAAGATGATGGTGATCATAATAATAATTTAAACAACAGTACATACTCAGTAAATGTTGAGGGGTCAGACATGGAGCATAGCACCTTTCTTGTACTCTCATTGGATCCTCACTGCAATCTGATGAGATATAGGTACCACTGCACCGCTGCTTTACAGATGAGGAAAACTAAAGCACATGCCATTTAAGATCTCATGGCTAACAAGTAGTAGAACTGCTATTGGAACCCAGGCAGACTGGCTCCAGAACCTGTGCACTTGAACAATATCATCTATAGTTTCAAAAAAGTTTGTTTAGAAATTACACATACGTAACTTCGAAGCTCTGTGAAACTCTTTATCCCTTGCTTCCCTAAGTCCCTGAACAAATGCTAAAAATATTTAGCATTCAGGGTTGTCTCCTCATGGGCCAGGCATTCATCCCGTGGTCCTGCTCCAGCACTTTTGGAGCTGGGGGTGGGATGCAGGAGAGGGCAGCATGCAATTCTGGTTCATGCCTTCATATTCCTGAGCCTTGGTTTCTCTTCTCAAAAGTCATGGAATGCCTTTTGAGCCAGAACAGGCAAAATTCAATTTAAAGTAACTTGAAGGGACATAATATTTGTTTTATAATATCCAAACTTCATTAAGACACAAACCTATCAAGTCACTAGCTATATTATTGAGTGTTTTAAACACTCAATATTATTATTGAGTATTATTATATTATTATTAGTAGTAGTAGTAGTAGTATTAGTATTAGTATTATTGAGTATATTGTTATATTGTTATATTATATATTGTTATAACAATAATATTGTTATATTATTGAGTATATTGAGTGTTTTAAAATAAAATATTGGGGGACTTCCCTGGTGGTCCAGTGGTTAGGACTCCACGCTTCCACTGCAGGGGGCATGGGTTCAATCCCTGGTCGGGGAACTAAGATCCTGCATGCTGCGTGGCTTGGCCAAAAAAAAAAAAAAAAATTAAAAAAAAGAAGATATTGGTCATGCACATTTTCAGATTAGAACTTCATAGAGGGTGATATAAAATGACCATCATACATCCCCAAACTTTGAAGATGGCTTTGACTTTAAATATGTTTCCTATTACTGGTAAGATTACAGACTGAATGCTTTAGTTCAGAAAATATAGTCACCGAACAATAAGGAGTCTCCTGTGCTTTCTTTGGATTTCAAATACAGTCTCTTTGCATTCTAAGGATTAAGTTCTGGTGAAAACAGTGGCAACTGAGGAACTGATGTTGCTGTGGCCGTGCTTATGTCTCCGCGCTAACTGCATTTGGGTGGATATAAAGTGTTAATTTTTAATATATTCAAAATGCACAGGTGGTTTTAAAGGCAAGGAGCTTGGTGCAGCACGTTTGCTCCGTGCAGGACCAGGAGGGCTACTTCCCGGCACACGAGCTTGTTGTTGGCACGGAGGCCTCTTAGCCAGCCCGGGGGTACATCACAGGCAACACCTTCCTTAGCTTCATCCAGGGCAGCACCAGCATGGCCCTGGCCATGCCCATTGCGTCAGGTCACGCATAGATTCTTAACGATGAAACCGTTTGGCCTTTTTCTTTTTTTTTTAATTTTAATTTGTTTATTTTTATTTTAGGCTGTGTTGGGTCTTCATTGCGGTGCGCGGGCTTCTCATTGCGGTGGCTTCTCTTGTTGCGGAGCACGGGCTCTAGGCACATGGGCTTCAGTAGCTGTGGCTCTCAGGCTCAGTAGTTGTGGCTCATGGGCTCTAGAGCGCAGGCTCAGTAGTTGCAGCGCCCGGGCTTAGTTGCTCCGCGGCATGTGGGATCTTCCCAGACCAGGGCTCGAACCCATGTACCCTGCATTGGCAGGCGGATTCTTAACCACTGCGCCACCAGGGAAGCCACGTTTGGCCTTTTTCTTAATGCTCTTTCTCCCCCTAGGGAGTGTCAGCTATCAGGTGCCTGAAGATGGGGGGTTTATTGGTGGGCTCTGGAGCCGGATTGCTGGTCTTCTGTAAAAGCCCCAGCTACAAACCCATCAAGTAAGTTCCAGACTCCACAGGGTTTGGATGGGGGGGGACCCTCTAGAGGGAGGTTTGCTTAAAGCTGGTAACTAAATGATATTGGCAAAGTGATATTTGGTTAAAGAATCTCATCTTAGAGGGAGGAGAGATGGGGATATGTGTATATGTACAGCTGATTCACTTTGTTATAAAGCAGAAACTAACACACCATTGTAAAGCAATTATACTCCAATAAAGATGTTAAAAAGAAAGAAAGAAAATAAATAAAGAAAAAATAAGATATGTCTTTGCCCTCCCAGAACTTACAGTCTGGTTTGGGGATAAGGTAGACACACATGAAATAGTCACTATAATACAAGTTGATATATAAACACAATCTCATGGTCCAGATAAAGTAAAATATATAATGAATGTTGCAGAGAAGATCAGAGAAGGGAGTGATCTTGTTGGGATGGAAAGACACTTCCCAGAGGAGCAGAGGCAGCCCTTGAACTTAGCTTCAACAGAAGCCAGATACCCTTAGACATGCTCCACATGGCCTCTGAGCTCTGTGTATATGGATATACATTGGAGAAACGAGCATCACCTGTTTTCATGCAGATGAATCTGTATTGAGTGCTTGCTATGTACCAGGCACTATTTTAGGTTCTGGGGAAATCAATGGATAAAGCAAAGAAAAAAGAAAGAAAGAAACCATCCCTACCCTCATGGAGTTTACATTCCAGCAGGAGGGAGACAACAATAAAAAATAAACAAAATAAACAAGTAAAGTACATGGCATTAGAGAGTGATGAGTACAATGGGGATAAATGAGTAGCTTGTGGAGGAGGGGGGTTAGGTTTTGAAGCAGACGGGACAGATTGCAACTTTAAATTCAGTGCTCAGTGTAGGTCTTATGGAGAATATATTGGGACCAGTTTTGTGTTTGTATGAAGGGGAATAAAAAAAGGGGGAGGCAACTTCAGAGCAGTGTTGGGTAGACTCTGGACCCATGAAGTCGGTATAGGAAATTAACCCTTTCATTTTTTTTAACCCCTTGTTTTTAATACACAAATGGTCCCATTGTAATGAAGATAATTAGACTCAAAGTAATTATTACAAGGTCGGCGCTATAAATGTCTCCAGAATAACCCTGTGTGCCAGCAAGGCTCACATTGGATACTGTGATTTCCTTCTCCTTGGGTTTGTAGATTGAGGAAGCAGCTCCCAGGAGAGGTCATGGAGGTTAGAAAGGGAACTCGGATGCTTGTACAGACGGCTGGGGGTCAGAGGTCCTTGCCCCTGTAGCCCTGGGAACCCTAGCACCTTGTATTCTTTGCAGCCCAGATGCCAAGGGTCAGTGTTTCTCAGCTGCCCTCTATGGGCTCATGTAGGGTTACCTCTGTCATATCCAGCTGCAACCCTGTAAAGGAGGTATTATTCTGTGGTTGAGTAAACTGAGGCCCAGAGGTTTCTAACTTATCCAAGAGTCACAGAGCTCTAGTTAGTGAAGGAGCTGGGATATGACTTGGGGGTCTGTCCTTTCCCCCTTAACTGTTCTGTGTCCCACCAACAAATGACTCTTTGTAAAATACTGCATTTCCCATGCTCGTTCCCTGCACAAGAACCCTCACTGGATTTTCATTGTCAAAACTAAGTTAGGTGCAGAGCAAGGGTGGGTTTCGAGGGCCTCGTTCATTTATATATTCTTTTTTTAAGAAAGCTCATAGTCAGTAAACATTTGGGGAACAGGGGGATCTGAAATATCTGAAAGGTGGAAGAAGAAAAAATAACCCCTGAAAGTTCTGGCAAACATAGCGACTATTAACATTTTGTTATTTCCTCTTGCCCGTGTTATTCATATACATTTTAAAAGAATTGTACTTTTTTAAGATATAAACTTTTGTATTCTGGTTTTTTACTTAATACAAACATCATAAATAGTTTCAATATTACTACATAATCTTTTATGGTGGTAAAATATGTATACTCCATAACCATTTAAACATGGTTTTAGTGGCCAGGCAAATACTTTTTGAAGTCACTGCTCCATAGATCATTTAACCATTCCAATACAGTTGGATACTTAGGTTGTTTCCAACTTTTTACTCTTTTAAATAAGGTTATAATAACATTCTTTGACATAAAGGGTTTTTCCCCTGATTTTAGGATTATTTCCCAGAAATGGAATTAATAAAGTGTTTAATTAATTGGCAGGGTCATTTGTGCCCATTTGCTTGCCTGGAATGTTCCCTCTATCTAAATCCTACCTGTGTTACATGACCCATTTCAGACCACATTTCACAGATAAGGTCCCCTGACTATAGTAAACCATGTCGGTCTCTCCCTTTGCTAACCATGGGCACTTAATATTGTAACCCCTGCCTTTCCAACTATGCCACCCCCTCAAAGGCATGTCCCAGGTCACACGCCTGATATGTGTCCTCTGTAATGCTTCGGACAGTTAATAAATACTCATCGATTGAGGAAATCTGCTTCTCCTTTTGCTTCTCCTTAAAGGAAAATCCAGTTACAAGGTGGCATCACTTCTATCACACTTCGAGGGGAAGGACACCAGTTCTTTGTAGGAACAGAAGAGTCACACATTTATCGTGTCAACTTCACAGATTTCAAAGAGACTCTCATTACAACTTGTCACTTTGAAGCTGTTGAGGACATTGTCTTTCCATTGTAAGTAGAAGACGGTAAAAATGATAAGAACGTGGAGGTTTGGTGCTGGGTGCAAGGAAATGTAATTTTATTAATATACTTTCAATACCAACTAACATAATCGATCATGATAAGTCATAATAAATTATTTTTTTCTCCTGAAATTTTTCTATTGTAGCGAATTATTTTAATAGGCTTTCTATTGTCTTTACCAAGCAGCTACATTCGTTTCATAATTCAAATTTGGGCCTCTTTAGAATGTTGGCTTTTCTAATAAATCCATCATGGAAATGGTGAACAGACTGGCAAAACTTTTCTGTTTTCCCACTGCTGTCTGGAGAAAAGCTTAGTAGTGCCTTTTTTCAAACATCTTTCAAGTCATTTGTTTGCACCTCTTGGGTCTTCCAGATTTGGCATGCCTGATGGCAGTGGTCATCAGATTGAGTTCTTCTGGATCTCGTTGCTGTGTATCTTGGTAAATCCCTCACAAACCCAGTGAAACAAATAACCATCAGCAGTTTTAATATCAAAAAGAGCTACAGTCATAGTTTGCCATTACTTGAATTTGAAACCTATTTTGTCTTTGGTGAGATTTGTTCCATGAGGTTGGTCACAGTTTTTGCTCTCAACTTCCTCAGTGTTTCACTTGAATTTACAAAACTCAAAGTCATTGTTCCATAGGTAGCAAGACTCTCTTTGAAAACTTGATCCTTAAGATCACAAAATGTAGTTTTGGTTCCATGAGTCTTTGTGATTAGGTTCTTCCAAATATTTCTAATAGTGAAAATAGCTGGTACCTCCCATTAGGTGAATCTTTATTTGAAAATTGGTCATTTCCTTTCTGTATCACTTTTCTTCTCTTTTTCTAAGGAGCTTGGTAGAATCAATCTGTAAAATTATTTGGTCCTGGTGCCTTTTGTAAGGGTAAGTTTTTAAATACCTTTTCAATTTCTTATGTAGGTTTTGTACTTCTTTCTTTTCTTTTTTTTTTAACAGGTCTATTGAAATATAATTTACGTATCATAAAGTTCACCCATTAGAGTGTACAATTCAATGGTTTTCCTAGGGGCATATTTACAGAGTTGTGCAACCATCACCATAATCTAATTTTAGAACATTTTATATCCCCAAAAGAAACATACTAGCAGTCACTTTAAGCCTATAAAGTTCAGCTTTCAGCCACCCAAACTGAGCACAGTTGGTGAATGTACTGTGCTCAGCTAAAGGTAAAAAGGTAAAAAACTCTCAGATTGATCCCATGAGCTCTGTCCTCAAAAATAGAATCTTAAAATTAAAAAAAGAAAGAAAAAAAAAAACAATAAAATTTTTAAAAAGAAAAATAGTATCCTCTCTGGTCTCTGTCTGCTTTTTCTTCCTTTTGAGGTTTCCCCCCTACATGTAGAATTCAGCTGGCATACAGTAATTTGGGCAGGTTTTTTTTTTTAATTAATTTTTTGTTGCACCACATGGTGTGTAAGATCTTAGTTCCCCAACCATGAATCGAACCCACACCCTCTGCGGTGGAAGCGCAGGGTCTCAACCACTGGACTGCCAGGGAAGTCCCTGCATTTCTTTTTTCTTTTTTAATAAATACATTTATTTATTTATTTATTTATGGATTTATGGCTGCGTTGGGTCTTCGTTGCTGCATGCGGGCTTTCTCTAGTTGCGGAGAGCTACTCTTCGTTGCGGTGCACGGGCTTCTCTTGAGGTGGTTTCTATTGTTGCAGAGCACGGGCTCTAGGTTCGCGGGTTTCAGTAGTTGTGGCTCGTGGGCTCTAGAGCGCAGGCTCAGTAGTTGTGGCACATGGACTTAGTCACTCTGTGGCATGTGGGATCTTCCCGGACCAGGGCTCAAACCCATGTCCCCTGCATTGACAGGCGGATTCTTAACCACTGTGCCACCAGGAAAGCCCTGTCTTCAGAATTTTTGGTTCTTATTGTTGTTCATTTTTTTTGTTTTGTTTTGTTTTTTTGTTTTGTTTTGTTTTGTTTTTATTTTTGTTGTTGTTGTTCATTTTATCTGGCTTTTATAAATGTTATCTGTGGGAAGTTTGTGTGACCACTTCACTGCTCCAAAATTACAAGCGTATGTCTCTGGATATATGCCCGGGAGTAGGATTTTATTTTTTTATTTTTTTTTGACTGCGCCACACAGTTTGTGGGATCTTAGTTCCCCGACCAGGGACTGAACCCAGGCCACGGCAGTGAAAGCTCTGAGTCCTAACCACTGAGCCGCCAGGGAACTCCCCAGGAGTGGGATTTTAGCTGGGTGGGAAGGAGCACACATACTTAGTGCACCATCTTGATCCAATCAATTTGGAACTTAATCTCTCAGATCCTAAACTCAGGACGTTTTTGGACTAGGCTTAATTCCTGAGGAAGTGGACTGTCCATCTCAGGGAGGGAGAATTTGGAAAGTTCTCTAGGTGGATTCATTCCATGATATTTGATTTTCATAGGAGTCCATATGCTTCTTTAAGAGCTCTTGTTGGGACTTCCCTGGTGGTGCAGTGGTTAAGAATCCGCCTGCCAATGCAGGGGACATGGGTTCGAGCCGTGGTCCGGAAAGATCCCACATGCTGCAGAGCAACTAAGCCTGTGCGCCACAACTACCGAGCCTGCGCTCTAGAGCCTGCAAGCCACAACTACTGAGCCCGCACGCCTAGAGCCCATGCTCCGCAACAAGAGAAGCCACCACAATGAGAAGCCCACGCACCGCAACGAAGAGTAGCCCCCGCTCGCCGCAACTAGAGAAAGCCCACGCGCAGCAACGAAGACCCAACACAGCCAAAAATAAATAAATGAATTAAAAAAAAAAAAAAAAAAAAGAGCTCATGTTCCCCCAAGGAGGAGCTCATTAACTGAAGGCAGTGTCTGACAAAAAACATTTCTTATTTCGATAAATATTAACACTCTAACGTTGGCTTGATTTGATCTCTGTTCATCAGAAGTGCCTGGCAAGGAGCTCCTGCTTTCCTGTTCCAGCACTTGCTGTTTCTTTTTTTTAAAAAATATTTATTTATTTTATTTGGGTGCTACGGGTCTTAGTTGTGGCATGCATGCAGGATCAAGTTCCCTGACCAAAGATCGAACCCAGCCGGGCCCCCTGCATTGGGAGCGTGGAGTCTTAACCTCTGGACCACCAGGAAAGTCCCAGAACTTGCTGTTTCTAGGTAGTAGTCCAGCATCATAATTTTACCTCTGAGCCCCAAAGCTAAATATGTGGAAAAGATCCACTTATTTTTCCATTCATTCCAAAGTGAGTAGATCTTAACCTAAGAGAGAGGGGCTCTCTTTTTATGGATGTGCTTATGCTGATAGGTAGGAATTTCTTGAGAGGTATTTAAATCTAAAAGCCCAGTCTCCACAAGGACTGTAGCTAGAAATGCATACTTTATTTTTCTGGACACGCCCTGTGGCATGTGGGAATTTATTTCCCCCAACCAGGGATGGAACCATGCCCCTTGCAGAGGAAGCAGGGAGTCATAACGACTGGACCACCAGCGAAGTCCCTAGAAATGCATACTTATAAAGCAGATGGTCTTTATTGTACCCTGGTATGACTCCTTTTTCTCAAATTGGAATAATCTGTAATTTTTTGGACATTTTTCATTATATTTACGAGTTGTCCATTGAGGGAAAAAAAAACCCAACAGACCAATTGCTTTGGGTTTCTCTTCCTTGTTCACAATCTCATATTTTCTCATAACTAAGCAAAGAAGTATTTTGGGTTGTCTGCAAACATGAATTCTAGAGCCCTTGTCATTTTCTTCTTTGAAATTTTAACAAGATTGTCTCCTTTACAGGAAAAGGTTTGTTTAGTCTCTTTTAATATAAATATTCCACAGATGTATTTCTTCTCATGTGTTAATTGCCATCAACAGGACACTGAAAGACTTTTAAATTGGCATTTTCCTTTTGAGCAACTTTGTCCCAACCCTTCGTAAGAGAAAAGACTACGAAAGATTTTTCTTTTTTTTGGCCGCACCGCGTGGTTTGCAGGATCTTAGTTCCCCGACCAGGGGTCAAACCCGTGCCCCCTGCAATGGAACTGCAGAGTCCTAACTGCTGGACTGCCAGGGAAGTCCCAAGACTATGAAAGACTGTCCACAGATGCTTTGAGGGCATCACATGCCGTTTTACACAAAAAGTCTGTAAGGCCATCAAGCCTGAGATAATAGGTGTCTAAAGGCATCCTTCCCTACATCCTCGTGAAGGCCATTTTAGTGTCAAACCAGCACCTGAGAAACACTGTGCATCTCGTATGGCTGCATCCCTTATCCTCTTGGTGGCTTCTTTGCAGTGGCACCGCTGAGCTCTTTGCCACCTGTGCCAAGAAGGACATCCGGGTGTGGCACACGCTGTCCAACAGGGAGCTGCTGCGGATCACTGTACCCAACATGACCTGCCGTGGCATCGATTTCATGAGGGACGGCAAGAGCATCATTTCCGGTAAGGTCGGTGTGCCAGGGTTTGGCTTCGGGCTCCAGCTGTGACTTTGGTTCTCGCCATTCTTATCCTGCCAGGCTCGACATGGGGATGAGCTGGAACAGCCTCCCGCTGTCCACTTGCTTCTCATCTAGCCTCTCTTTGGAATTCCTGTCCAGCTGGGATTCCTTCTGAGCTAGGAATTACCAAGCAGCAATCTCTCTTCCCCCGCATTGCTGCAGAGAGCATGTTGCTTTCTCTCTAGCAAGGAAATTCGGTGATTCATTTACAAAGTGGATTTGAGGCCTTAGCGAGTCCAGGGCACTTGAGTGAGAACCCTTTTTGTTGTTCAAGAGATTAAAAACTACTTAAACTAAGTTACAGCTCCAAGGGGATTTATTTTTAATTCAATTGATTATGTTATGCCAAAATATTTTAACATAAATTATAGACACAATGATATTCTACCTCTAAGTACTTCAGTATGCATCTCTAAAAACATTTTCCTATAAAATCCTAATTTCTTAATATTGTTTATGTTCAATCCATATACAGATTTCCCCAGTGGTCAAAAGTGAATTCACTGGTTCACATGAATGAAAAGTCAAGTGGGTGTTTAGGGACAGCTATTTAAACAGTGATATCAGGAGACTTCCCTGGCAGTCCAGTGGTTAGGAGTCTGCACTTGCACTGCAGGGGGCACGGGTTTGATCCCTGGCTGGGGAACTAAGATCCCACATGCTGCGACACAGCCAAAAAAATAATAATAATAATAATAAATAAAATAAAATAAAACCCATCTCATCCCCTCTTTTCTTGGCTCTGTCTCCTCGTGTTGGATTCTCCCCTGGGGCGTGTCTTCTCCACATACTGGTCACCAGGAGCTCTTGGCGTACATTACACTTAGAACTAACAAACCCTGAGGTCAAGAATCTTGGAGTCACCATCACCTGCTCTTTTCCTCTAATACCGCACCCCCGCTTCCCCCCGATGGCTCCCCCTTCAGAGTATGTCCCAGATCCCATCCATCTCATCATCTCCACCCTCCTCTCAGCCACCACCTTCTCTCTCCTGGATTATTCTAGTAGCTTCCTGCCAGGACTCCCTGCTTCTACTCTTGCCCATTACTCTTCTCCCCCGATCTGCTCTCAACACAGATGCCAGAAAACTCTTTAAAGTGTAAGTCAGATCATGCCATTTCTAGGGCTCAACGTTTCTTTTCCTTTTTAAAAATAAAAGACAAAGTCCCTGCAATTGCCTGCAAGGTCCCCCCCCCCCGACTTCTCTCCCCCAGCCCCACCTTCTCACCTCTACTTTGTCTCTTACCGCTCAGCCCCTCGAGCCATACGTGCTTCTTTTTTTATTATTATTATTTATTTATTCATTTATTTTTGGCTGTGTTGGGTCTTCGTTTCTGTGCGAGGGCTTTTTCTCTAGTTGCGGCAAGCGGGGGCCACTCTTCATCGTGGTGCGCGGGCCTCTCACTGTCGCGGCCTCTCTTGTTGCGGAGCACAGGCTCCAGACGCGCAGGCTCAGTAATTGTGGCTCACGGGCCTAGTCGCTCCGCGGCATGTGGGATCTTCCCAGACCAGGGCTTGAACCTGTGTCCCCTGCATTGGCAGGCGGATTCTCAACCACTGCGCCACCAGGGAAGCCCCATATGTGCTTCTTTGCTCTTTCTATGCTACACATAGGGCCTTTGCTATAGCTGTTCAGTCTGCCTGGAATGTTCTTTCCCCAGAGAGCCCCATGACTCACTCTCTCACCACCTCACTGCCTCGAGTCTTGGCTGAAATGCGATCCACCTTGAGCATCCTATTTAAAATTGCTAAGGTGCAGAGCTGATGCTAAAGGTGAGGAGAAGGAGCCAGCCAGGTGAAGAACATAACAGGAAGAGGGAACAGCAAGTGCAAAGGCCCTGAGGTGGGAAATTACTTGGTGTGTTTGAGGAATAGAAAGAGGACCAGTGCGTCTGAAGCTTAGAGGGTAAGGTTGGGGTCAGGGTTGAGGGAGAGTGGTATTAGAGGAAGTTGAAGAGGTAGGAAGGGAGCAGAGACTAGTTACTGTAGAGAATTAAGGAGCTGGTTTTCATTGCAAGTGCAGTGGGAAAAGCTTTTTGAAAGTTCTTGATCAAGGAGGTGACATGATTTTAAGAAGTTCACCCTAGCCCCTGCATAAATAATTGATTGCAGGAGAGCAAGAGTCTCAGGCTAGGGAGAAAGCTGTTATAATAATCCGGGAGAGAGATGCTGGTGGCTTGGACAAAGGTGGTCCCAGGGGGGAAGGGTTGAGATGTGGCCAGATTTACTGTTTTCAAATTGTAATGCTGATGGGACTTGTGACGGATCGGAGGTTGGGTTGGGTTGGGTGGATGGAATAGAGAGGAATCAAGGATGGCTCTGAAGTTCTTGGCTTGAGCAGCTGGATGGATGGTAGCGACTTTTATTGAGATGGGGAAGATGATGGGAGTGGGAGAAGGAGCAACGGGTTTAAATGGGGGCGAGGGGTGGGAAGCCAACATTTATTTGCAGGTGTTAAGTTCTACATCCCAGAGGCATGATCAACCAGCTGCTTGAATGTGCAAATTTTGCGGCTCATGGGAGAGGTGGGAGCTGGCCTCCCGCTTCTCTCTCCTGGGATGGGGCTCACCTGGAGGCAGGTTCAACTAAGGCAAGTCGCTCATTTCCCTCAGGAGGTATGGCCAGTTTGGGGAATCAGGGAAAAGGGGGCTATGATTCCTGGCACCTGGTGGGAGATCGGCCTCTTCCCTCCATCACCACCACTGCCCCCAGTCCTGTCTCTCACTTATGACTTAAGAGAGCCGCAGTCTGCAGAGAGCGTGACTATACTCATCCTGCCTGCCTTTGTTTCCCTTTCGTGCCAGCGTGGGATGACGGTAAAATCCGAGCCTTCGCCCCAGAGACAGGCCGGCTGATGTACGTCATTAACAACGCCCACAGGATTGGAGTGACGGCCATCGCCACCACCAGTGACTGTAAAAGGGTCATCAGCGGCGGTGGGGAAGGGGAGGTATTATTCTCGAAGGCAGAATCCTTTTAAAATAGCCCTTGGTTTAGAGCAACTGCCTCATAGCAGGCCACTAATTTGATTTTTTCACCTGTACTAGGAATCAGGCGGGACCAAATTAAGATTTTTGATGAAACTCTGAAATACATCATAAATTAAAGTTCTAATAATATAAATATGCATATCAATATTTTTGTTCCCAGAAAGGACATTTAGGATACAGACGTGAAATCATTCTACAGGGAATTGAGCTAGGAATCCAAGTTGGTGTTTTGCCAGAGTTTTAGAATACTTTTTTTTTCTCCTTCAAAAACCAGTTATATCAATTGTCTTTATCTCATCTTTTAAAGGAGATGCTATTTTTAGAATCGATTCTTTAATCTACCCAGATGCTTCGACCATCATTTTAAAATTATTACACTCGACCTTTTCGTTCCATCATTTCAAGGAGCCTAAAACATCTTTCACAAATTCATCTCAGTGTCTCCCCTCCCCTACTCTCCAGCTTTCTTCCTATCCCAAAGCCTTCCCTCTCACAACGTAGGACGTTTCCCTTTTCCTTCCCTTTCCCCATGCTATCGTATGAATAACCCAGGGAGAAGAAAGATACAGCATCTTCACGTAGCCTTTGGCAGAGTTTGGATCAAACCTGTTAGTGGCTGAATGTTTGGGTTCTGGGGCCACACTGCCTGGGCTCAGATTTCACTTCGGCCACTTCCCAGCTGTGTGACCTAGGGTGCGTGCTTTAACCTCTCTGTGCTTCAGTTTCCTGTAAAAGTAAAGGATAAAGTGAAGATAGCAGTACTCCAATTAGTGAGATGTTTTTTTACACTCTTTATTTTGTACGAAGTCTTCAGAACCTGGTGTGCATTTCACGTTCAGAGCACATCTCCATGAGGACAAAACCCTGCAGATGCTCCACAGACACACCTAGTCCTAGACCATCGCCCTGCTCTCTGCCCATTACCACCCTCGTGGCTCTGTTCCCTTCCCTCATCCCTTCAGCCACGCTGTTGCTAACGCCCACAGCATCCTTGCTTGCGCCCTCAGCCTTTGGGGGCATCGACCTTGCTGAGGAGGGTTACAGGAGGGAATCGCACAAAACAGATTCGTCGCCCCCAGCCCTGATCAGCAGTCTTTTCACAATGCCCGCTCCCATTCCCCACAGCTACTCCAGACCTTTTCTTCCAAGAGACATAGTCTTCAAGGTCTCTGTAAGTACTAGAGACCAGGGCTGCTGCTGGTCTGCAGGGGTGCACTGGTCTGAATACTGGGGTTGCTAAGGTACCCTTAAGTATTTTACTTCCATTTTCATTGGTAAATGGCCGTCACCTGAGTTGCGAAGACCCTAATCCCACCACTTTATACCCAAACCTCCCTGCCATCCCACAGCTAATGGCCAGCACATCCAAGGCTCCAGTCCTGCGCTGTTTGGCTGGTGCCCACGCCACGCTGGCTAGAGCATCTGCATCTCACCCTTGCTAGAGAGCCACTGCCTGCCTCCATACATTCAGGATTGTGGATTCGTTTTCTCTGGCAATAGTCATCACCCTGTCCCATGTCAAGACATACTGAGTTATTTGAACACCATAGCAAGGAAGATGGCCCGGCTCATTTGGGATAACCTCACTTCCTCATCTTCTTGACTAAGAAAGTGTCTTTGAATGTTTTTCTTACTTCATTTAAGGTTATTTTCCTCTTGTCAGGTGTGAATAACTTAGTCTGTTATTACTGATCCCAACACTAGTTTTCAGTTTAGTGTTCAACTAGACTATGGCTCCTTTGTTGTCTTATATCACTTACACAAAATAATTTCTGCTCTTCTTATTTTTTAGAAGTCCAACACATTCATTATAAGAAGCATCCGACTACATTATTATGTTCTCTGGTATAGTTGTGACAGAGCGTTTATCCATTACAGGCCCTACTGTTATAACCAAATAACTTTCCTTTTTTACTTACCCTTTTTATTACAGTTAGGGCATCATACTGACAGTTTTGAAATTTTGTGTGTAGGTAGTTGTATCACCTCTGCATTTCATTTCAAGATAGCAAAGGGGTATTCGTTACTGAAAGTGGGTGTTGGCTTCAGTGGAGTTGAGAACCACTGATTTTAAATGATTGAGACTGAGCAGCTGTTGTGAAAGTTTAAATATGGCTCTGGGTACCCAAGAGATGCCCTGATGGCAGCAGAAACTTGAAAGCAATGCTCAGCAGAAATGAGCAGACATGTTATTTCACTCGGTTTAGCAGCAGCCCCTGCATTACTGGTTTTAGCAGCGGGTGTCTGATGTATTTCTCAGCCCTAAAGTAAAAACAGGTGTAGGTTCCCTGGTAGGCATCTCCCCGGTAGGCATCTCCCCGTCTCCACGGAAGAATATTCCCGCCCTGCAACTTGGCATCCCTACCTCCCTCAACTGAGATGAGAACAGGGAGTTAGAAAAACAGGTCAGCCCAGGAGGTGAGGAAGCTCTGGGAATCTTTTCATTTTTCTATTTATATTTATTTTAACCCCCTTCAAGAATTCCCAAGTTGGAATCGAGAGCCTGTGCTTTGTGGCTTCCAGGTGAGGGTGTGGCAGATAGGCCACCAGACCCGGAAGCTGGAGGAGGCGCTGAAGGAGCACAAGTCCTCCGTGTCCTGCATCAGGGTGACGAAGAGCAACGAGCAGTGCGTCACGGCCAGCACGGACGGCACCTGCATCATCTGGGACCTCGTGTAGGTACCAGTGATGGGGAGGACCGAGTGATGCAGAACCCAATTCCAGCATCTTATTGAACTCGAGGGAAGACTCAAACAAAGGGTAGAAATCTTACTTTGGGCAACAGGAAAGGGATGTTCGTCAGAAGCCATTCATCCCCATGGTTGTTCAGAGTTCACAGATACTGGTGGAAAGGGTAGAGTTTCCAGGAAGAGCTGGATGTTAGAAGTTTCTGGACAGATAGGGAAGTAGCTTTCTGGATATACAGGGTGAGACATGGTTTAACTTACACTAATGCAACTCTAAGAATTTTCCAGAAGGGGGAGAAAGGCAATCATGTAAATAACGCAAGCATTTCCTCTGGTCCTTCCGCACTGTCCAGTCGAGCCCAGAGTGACCTTGCCATGGGGGTGGGAGTGGGGCGGTGCCATCAATTTGCCACGTTCTCAGGGACCTCTTATTCTGTGAGTGTATGGTAACCCCCGTAGACTGCCTGACTCTAAGCTAACTGGACCAAAGCATGTGAACGTGACTGTTGGAGTAATTCACAGGATTTCCAAGGATGCTTTTTTTTTGACTATAAGCATGTTTGCTCTGTGTCTTTTATTTAGAATTATACCCTATTCCTCCAACCCCTCTCCCAGCCGACCACCCCTCTACCACTAAGATGCCTCACTCCTGTATGTAACTGCATTAGAGAGACTTGAATAAGTACAGAGATGGGAGGAAAGAGATAGGTAGATAGATAGATAGATAGATAGATAGATAGATAGATAGATAGATAGACAGATGTCTATATAGAGATATTGCAAAAGGATATGAAACGTTCTAGATTGGGGAGAAAACAATGGAACTAAAGGCAAAGGGGGTGGGGGAAGGAAGGATTGGGAGTTTGGGGTTAGCAAATACAAACTAGTATATACAGAATGGATAAACAACAAGGTCCTACTGTGTAGCACAGGGAACTATATTCACTATCCTATGATAAACCATCATGGAAAAGAATATGATAAAGAATATATACGTATAACTGAGTCACTGTGCTGTAGAGCAGAAATTAACACAACATTGTAAATCAACTATGCTTCAATAAAATTTTTAAAAAGTTAAATTAAAAAAAGGCAAAGGTAGAACACTTTTTATTTTTTAATTTTTTAATTTTTTGGCTGCACCACTCGGCATGCAGGATCTTAGTTCCCCGACCAGGGATCGAACCCAGGCCCTTGGCAGTGAACGTGTGGAGTCCTAACCACCGGGCTGCCAGGGAATTCCCAGGACACTTTTTATTTAATACATTAAAAAACAAAAACCAAAGCAAGGCTCTGTCTTCTGGCTCAGTGTGTCTCTAATTTTGCTATGCATACGAATCACCTGGGGATATTGTTTAAATGTAGATTTTGATTCAGTAGGTCTAGAGCGGTGCCTGAGATTCTGCATTTCTTTCTTTTTCTCTTTTAAAAAAAATTTATTTATTTATTTTCTGTTGCACTGCACGGCGTGTAAGATCTTAGTTCTCCAGCCAGGAATCAAACCCGCGGCCCCTGCGGGGGAAGCGCAGAGTCTCAACCGCTGGACCGCCAGGGAAGTCCCTGCATTTCTTTTTTCTTTTTTAATAAATACATTTATTTATTTACTTACTTACTTATTTATTTATTTATGGCTGCGTTAGAGAGCGGGGGCTACTCTTCGTTGTGGTGCGCGGGCTTCTCCTTGCTGTGGCTTCTGTTGTTGCGGAGCACAGGCTCTAGGTGCGCAGGCTTCAGTAGTTGTGGTGCACAGGCTTAGTTGCTCCGCGGCATGTGGGATCTTCCCAGACCAGGGCTCGAACCCGTGTCCCCTGCATTGGCAGGCGGATTCTTAACCATTGCGCTACCAGGGAAGTCCTGAAGTCTCTGCATTTCTAACAAGCTCCCAAATGATGCCCCTGGTGCTGGTCCCAGGGTCACACTTACAGAAGATGTTAGCCTACACTTGAACTTCCCATTGGGAAAATATATAACTAGAAGGGTAGGTCGGAACTTGTTTCTGTGGATGGTTTGTGACCAGCTCAAATCCTTAAATCCTCCCTGTGTGTAGCAGGGATATCTGGTTCATTTGTGCCAAAATCTTTAAAATTGCTCAGCTCAGCTTCCCTGTTTGAAAACTTCCTGGCCTGTGACATGGCCACCCAGCCTCCTGGGCTGTGGAAGGAGAAGGGATATTTACGTGTGTCTTGGTATCGTATCTGAAGCAGTGGCTCTCAACCCACTATGCACAGCAGAATCAACTGGGATGCTGATTAAAAATGCAGATCTGCTGGCCTCGTCCCCCCGACTGATCCAAATCTAGGGAGAGGTAAGGCCCAAGAATACCCACTTTTAAAAAGCCCTCCCCCACACTTTGCTACTCAGCTTGTAGGGACCTTCACTTCAGGACGGTGGCCTCAGGAATAAAGTCCCAAATGTGGAAGACAGAAGGTTGATACTGAGTTCAGCTTCTCCTACTTCCTTCTCACTGGAACTTGAGGCTTCCCGTTGAGTTCTGTGCTTCGTCTTTAGAAAAGGGCCCCTGCCAGTGTCTTCTGACTGCTCCCAACAGGTGCAAGGGGAGGTTGCTGAGTGGAGTGGGCAGACTCACAGGAAGTCTACTGGGATTAAATCAACCAACCCACATCCACGCTTTACCAAATCCAGTTTCAATAGTAAATAAGGGGGACTTTCCTGGTGGCGCAGCGGTTAAGAATTCGCCTGCCAATAGAGGGGACACGGGCCTGAGCCCTGGCCCGGGAAGATCCCACATGCCGCGGAGCAACCAAGCCCATGAGCCACAACTACTGAGCCTGCGCTCTAGAGCCCGTGAGCCAAGCCACAACTACTGGAGCCCGTGCGCCTAGAACCCATGCTCCGTAACAAGAGAAGCCACCGCAATGAGAAGCCCGCGCACCTCAACGAAGAGTAGACCCCACTCACCGCAACTAGAGAAAAGCCCACGTGCAGCAACGAAGACCCAACACAGCCATAAATAAATAAATAAATAAATTTATTTTTTTAAGAAAACAGTCAATAAGGTTTCTCAGGAAGAGAAAGTCATGTTTCACAGCTCTGGAATCTGTTTTTCAGGCGTCTTAGGAGGAATCAGATGATCCTGGCTAACACCTTATTCCAGTGTGTTTGTTACCACCCTGAAGAGTTCCAAATCATCACCAGCGGGACAGACAGAAAGGTGAGAGTCAAGATCTTTCTGGTACAAGAGAAGAGCAGTGAAGCCCTGTGGCTGAGGGTACAGGCTCTGGAGTCAGGCCACGCCCGTTCAAACCACGGGTTTGCTGGTGATCCGCCGTGTCACTTTGGAAATGCTCCCTAACGTTTTTGGGTGCCTTTGCTTCCTTGTCTGCAACATGGAAGTGACGACACCACTGGCCTCATGCAGTTGCTGTGGGGATTAAAGTCGTGATTGAATATGATGCTAAAAGCGGGGGGGCCTGGCGCATAGCTGGCACTCAGTAAGGACTGGTTTTGATCATGAGGACATTCCTAAGGCTGGAAGTGTTGTGCCCAAAGGAGCTGTCACTTTGATTAAATTCAAATGGAATGACAATAGAGCTCGTCTCTCATCACCCTACTTCATCAATATATTAAAAATCTCTTCAGCTAAGGAGTCCATGTCCTTCAGTGAAAATTGGCCATTATTTGGGGGGAATATTCCCCCCTTGGAGCAAGCAAGAGGCTTCAGGAGAGAGGCACATGGAAGGGCAAGGAAGCTGGGGTGTCTTCCACCCTGCCAGCCACATCAGATCAGCCAGATCTTGGCCTGATTACCTGCACATCCAATTACTGGGTTTGAATACCCCTAACGTAGACTTTGAGATGACTTTGAGATAACTGAAGAAGAGTTTGCATATTTATTGTTTTGCCAGATACAGGCTAAGTTAATGGAGTTAAAAGTATAAAAGTATTGAGGGAAAAATACAAAAGGTACCTTCCCTCCCCACCTCCACCCCCCAAATTAGAATCTAGGAGTGGGGCTTTTTCCTGTTTAAGCTTCCCAGGTGATTGGGAACGACTGCCTGAGACACTTTGTCATAAAAACCCAAGGAATGCTGCCTGGTCCAACCAGGATCTGCCCGACACAGAATGTTCTGGGAGGGTGTGAAGAATTGCCTCTGTGTTCCAGTCTCTGTAGCTTTTTAAGTTTCTTTGTGTCTCATCCGCCCAAACTGGCCTATGTCTGCCCATCCCCCAACCTGTGCTTGACTTGTGGTCTAAGTGGGCTTCCTCTTGGCACTGGGGTGGGATGGATATTAGGGAGTTAATCACCACGTCACTATAAATGCTTTGATGGACGGTTCATATTGTTTCTAAATTACTGTGATATCTGCCGTATTCTAGGTTTCAGCTTTTGAGACTTGAAACAATCTATTTCCCTCTTATTTGAATTTTGACCAGAATATTCCAACCATAAATCATAAATCTGTCAAACTGCTGTAAGTGCTGGGGACATGACACTGTCCCTGCTGTCATGGAGCTTACCTACCGTCTGTATTAATTTTGGGTGGGAGGGGATGGAATTGGATAGTACACATGTAAATGAGTCCATGAAAGAGCAATGAGTAATAAGTGAACAAGATGATACGAGATGGTGAAAGAGCTAAAAATATATAGAACAGGCTATAGGATAATGGCTGGGAGAAGGAAGCTGTTTTAGCAAGGATGGTCAGCGAGGCCTCCTTAAGGAGGTGGCACTTGAGCTGAGGCCTGAGTGCCACGAGGACCTAGCCATGCTTTGATCTCAGGGAAGACCATTCCTGGCAGAGGACACTTGGGAAAGCCCAGGAGAGGCTCACTTTGACTTCCCTGGTCAAGGAAGCTGGTAGTCAAGCACCAATGACTTACATGGATGTGATTCCTGAGAAACTAGGATTTTGGCATGCTTTCATACTCCTTTATGTTTTTACTATGAAATCAGAACTTTATTGTTAAAGTGACCGAGCATCGATAGAAATGATAAAGCAAAATAAATAAATAAATAAAAAGAAAAGAAAAATTTTAAATAGCATACACCATTTCTAGCTAAATTCAGAGGAATACAGATTCCTGGCGTAATGATGGGAACACGGCAAGTTGCCATCAACATGAAACAGAGAGAAAGTTCTGGGTGAAATACCCAAGTTCCCACTCCTGATTCCTGGTCAAGGGCTCTATGTTTAGAAAGAAATTTTATTTGTGAATTGGTTGTACATTTACAAAGTTCAAAGTTCAAAAAGTATAAAAGCAGTATATTCAGAGAAAAATCTTCCTTCCTTGAGCCCCTGTCTCCTTTCCACCCCTAACCTAGTTCCTTGGCCCAGGAGGGGGCGGTGGGGGGGGGGACTAAGATCCGTCTCTGTTTAAACCCATCCCTGCGGAATGTTCTGTTGCTTTGAGGCAGAAGAGAAGGTTTGGCATAAGGGTGGGGTGAGGAAGAGGGAGGGCCAGCTACAGTGAGAGCTCACTTTGTAAGGCCCAGTCTCCAGAACTTTCCAGAACTGCTCATTCCCCAAGCTGGAGGAAGGAAATGCTTTCCCCTCCCGCCAGGTCTAAAGAAAGCTTCACTTTCCTCCTCTTAAGAGCAGAATTGGGAAAGTGGTTGCAGTGGCCGCTTTCTTCTCTCCTTTACAGCTTCCTTCAGGCTCAATCTGCTCCATCTGACCAAAAGTACTCTCTGTCTCAATCCAGTTTACCAGCATATCAACACCTCTTTAAACTGAATGCAAATTTAAAAGCCACTACTAAAAATATGAAAATGATTTCTCCACCCCCTGCTTTAGCCTATTTATAATTTCAGCTGGTATATCATCCCAGGGTGTATTTTTGCTATCTGCTATATAAAGTAGAACCTTCTTTTGTTAGCATGCGTGTGGATGATTTCACTGAGCTGAACCCTGCCTCATGCTTCGTTCTTGAATTCCAGATTGCTTACTGGGAAGTGTTTGATGGGTCAGTAATCAGAGAGTTGGATGGCTCCTTGTCCGGGGCCATAAACGGCATGGATATCACCGTGGAAGGAGTGCACTTTGTCACAGGTCAGTCCTAGGATAAGAGAAGAAAGCCAAGCCCAGCTTATTTAAATGGGAATGTGGAACTCCCAGGCGGGAGGCAACTGGAAGTGACCACAAAAGGGTCTAAAGGGCAACGTGGTTAGATTCAGGCCTGAACACTGCAGCCGGTGTGGCTGGGAAAGAAAAATCCAGAAGTCGCATTTCAACGAGAGGAAACATTTGCTCACGAGCCTTAGGGGCACAAATAAAACCTAAGCTTCCACTTCATGCTTTTTTTTGTGGTGGGCAGCGATGAAAGAAACGGGCCTTTACACAACATTGTAAACCAATTATACTTCAATTTAAACAAATTAATTAAAAAAAAAAGAAAGAGGGCTTCCCTGGTGGCGCAGTGGTTGAGAATCTGCCTGCCACTGCAGGGGACACGGGTTTGAGCCCTGGTCTGGGAAGATCCCACATGCCGCGGAGCAACTAGGCCCGTGAGCCACAACTACTGAGCCTGCGCGTCTGGAGCCTGTGCTCCGCAACAAGAGAGGCCGCGATAGTGAGAGGCCCGCGCACCGCGATGAAGAGTGGCCCCCGCTTGCCGCAACTAGAGAAAGCCCTTGCACAGAAACAAAGACCCAACACAGCCAAAAATAAATAAATAAATAAATAAAAATTTAAAAAAAAAAAAAAAAAAAAGAAAGAAATGGGCCTTTACATGGGCTGGGCTGTTCAGTCTGCCTTGCTCTGCTATTTCCTACTGAAGTCTTCAATGCCAGGCTTTTCAGTCAGCATTTCCAGGGGGCATTCGCTACACAATGTGCCCGTTGAAACAGCATCAGTCTCATTTCTTGCAGCCTCTTTGATTCTTCCAGACAGTAACCAGTTAACGTTCCAAATCAATAAAAGTTTCACAAACACATTTACGTAAAGCATGATATAAAATTAGACACGGTATGATCCCAATCACATATTCAGATGTATATCTGTGTAACTTACAGAGAAAAGACCAGAAGGAACTAAACCAAGATGTTACTAGTGGTTCTCTCTGGATGGTGGGATCAAGGGTGATGTCACCTGTTTACATTTTTCCCCCCCAAATTAACTACAACAGATCTAGATTTTTATAATCAAGGAAAAGAGTGTTTATAAAGATAGGTTTTTCTTCCTTTAAATCAGCACATGGGGAATGTATTGAAAACGATCCAGTAATGTAAAATCAGGACTGTTTCTCTCTGTTCTGTTGCAGCAATGCCATATAACTGTTTGTCATTTTCAGGTGGAAATGACCATCTTGTCAAAGTTTGGGATTACAATGAGGGTGAAGTGACTCATGTTGGGGTGGGACACAGTGGCAACATCACCCGCATCCGGATAAGTCCAGGAAATCAGTACATCATTAGCGTGAGTGCCGATGGGGCCATTTTGAGATGGAAGTACCCATTTCCCTCATGAAGCATTGGAGACCTCCTGGATTCACAGCATTGAATACCGTCCTGTTGGAGGCTGAGCTTAGATAACTCCACAACTAGTCTTGCTTTCTCACATCTGTGTTTCTGTGCTTTGGTCAAAATATTTTATCTACAAGTTTCTCCTTTCCTTTATAGAATGCATTTTATATTCTCGAATTGTATATTAAAACTGAGATGTGTTCAAGAATAATTCGTCCAGACTGTAAAGTTTTTTTATTATGAGTAAGTTCCCAGTTGTTGGTTTCCTGTCATAATCTCCCTTCTATGACTCTGCAAAACCCACAGCCCTTCCTCATAATTTGTCCACAGATAACCATTGCTGTGAGTCTCTAAAAATAAGGAATGTGAATTTACCTTCTTAATCAGCATTTCATTCGTCAAGCTGCCTGGGGCAAGACGTGGGTTTGGATCCAGATCTTGGGTAGGGTTTTTGTTTTGTTTGAACTCTCTGATACTCCGTTTTGTAAAGTATACAGTTACCTTTTTGTAAAGAATACCTGCTCAAAAAGTGATTGTGAGAATTAAGTGAAATAATGTATTAAAGCATCGGCAGAGTTCATGACACAGAGTAGAAACTTCAATATGAATTATGGTGCTTTCTCAAAGAAAATGTGTGTCGGGGATCTTGGGGGTAATTATCAAAGGTGAAATCTCATAGTTGCTTTTCTGGAGTTAACCGTAAAATCTTTCTCCTCTGCTTACCATTAGAAGGGCGATGGAATGGACCTTGTGTACTGACCTTCCAACCAGGGACGGTGTCCTTTTCCAGGGAGGGTAAATAACGGTATTTCCCAGAAACACTTCAAGTCTCTAATTCACAGGACAGTCTTTTGTTCTGCACATATTCTTTATCCTTTACTTAATGCTTTTTTCCCCCCCTGCATCAGGTAACCTGCTGCTGCCCTATTTGACATATCAAGGTGGATATTTAATAAATGATGACCACTTATTCATCAAATAATAAGTAACATTTCAGGGCATTCATGTAATAATGCATCCTGCTAATCTCTTGTTGAGCTAGAAATTGATGAGAAATTCACTTTGCGAGACTTTGCCGGATTAATTATAAACGTGACAGTTACAGGATAAAGTGAGCGAAGTCTCCAGGGAATCAAGGGCAAGGCAATGCCAAGTCAATTCTCATTGGGCAACAATTCAGCTGGGATTTTGCGGTACGGAGTGAACATGAGACCTCCTAGGGGGCGCGCCCGGGAGCCGGAAAACTTCCTGGTGAGCAAATACTGAGGCTGGAAAGAGCTAAGCTGCGGGGTTGGCAGTCCACAGACCCTGCTCGAGTTCCGGCTTCTCTGCTTACGGGTCGTGTGGCCTCAGTCCATTGCGTTAACCTCTCTGAGCCCGTTTCTCCACCAAATAGACCGAGGACGGTCAAGTCTCGCTTGCAAGTTTTGATAAACTCTCTAAACTAGCCTGTAATTTAAACAAGCAAACCACAACCATCCCGGGTGTTTCTACACGCGTTTCCCAGTTCGGGTCCCAGGATGGCGGGTCCCGCAAAGGCTCTGCCTCCCCTGCGGGGCAGACGGTCTGGAAGGAGGTGGCGCCACCTGTCCGCACACACCTGAGCCTGCGGCGGAACCAGCGGCACCAAGGTGCTCTCCACCCCTTCGCCGCTCCCAGTGCGCGTCTCTCGCTACGCCGGAGGCTGCCCTTTGGGGAGTCTTCCTTTCCCTCCTCTTCACCTTCGCCTGGACGTAATTACAAGAAATTTAGCAATATCCAGGGCTTTGCAATTTACTAGGGCGTTCCCATTTATCATTCCTCTATTATTTTCACAGCTTGAAGGCTGGGAGGGGACTAGGAGCAGAGGTTAAATTCAGGTCGGTAGGTTTAAAAGAGGTAAGGAAGGGGGAAGGAACCAGAACTCTGTGCTCCAGTGCTTTTATTCCTGGTCCGAGCGGCGGGGGCGGGAGCCGGCGGGGGTGGGGGCGGCTGGGCGCTGCCCGGGGCGGGCCCTGCGGCCTGATTCCCGCGTGGGGCGGGGCGGCCCCGCCCTTGGCTCCGCCTCCGCCCGGTCCCGGCACACCTGGCCCGCAGGTAGCCGGCGCCCGGGCGCCTTTCCGAGCCTGGAAGGGCCTGTTGGCTGCTCGTCCTTCCGGCGCCCGGAGGCTGGGGGCTCCGCTCCGGGAGGGGCGCCGGCGGGAGCCATGGACCCGGGCGCGGGGGCCGCGACCGGAGAGGGGCCGCCCGCGCCCCGGCCTCGCCGCCGCCGCTCCCTGCGCCGCCTGTTTGGCCGCTTCCTGCTGGCACTGGGCAGCCGCTCCCGCCCCGGGGACTCGCCGCCCCGGCCCAAGCCCCAGCCGGGACACGGCTATGGCGACGGGGAGGGAGGCTTTGCTGGCCCCGCGGGCCCGGATCCAGCTGCGCCCGGAAGCCCCGGGGAGGAGCGCCCGCCCCGACCCCAGCCCCAGCTCCCCGCCGGCGACGGGGCGCGGACCCCGGGAGCTCAGGGCTTGAAGAACCACGGCAACACCTGTTTCATGAACGCCGTGGTGCAGTGTCTCAGCAACACCGACCTGCTGGCCGAGTTCCTGGCGCTGGGGCGCTACCGGGCGGCGCCGGGCCGCGCCGAGGTCACCGAGCAGCTGGCGGCGCTGGTGCGCGCGCTCTGGACGCGCGAATACACGCCCCAACTTTCCGCCGAGTTCAAGGTAGGCAGCGCTGGGCTGCCTCCAGCCTTGACCGCTCGGCGGCAGCCACGTTCCGGCCTTTCGGGTTTCCCTTCTGGACCGTTGGGTGCTCCATCAGGAAAGGGGTTTCTTGGGGACTTTTCTAGATGGCATTTGCCAGTTAAGCCTCGGATTATCGCTTTTTTTAAAAAAAATTAAATTTATTTTTACATTTTTATTTATTTTTGTCTGCGTTGGGTCTTCGTTGCGGTGCGCGGGCTTCTCATTGCGGTGGTGGCTTTTCTTGTTGCGGAGCACGGGCTCTAGGCGTGCGGGCTTCAGCAGTTGTGGCATGCGGGCTCTAGAGCGCAGGCTCAGTAGTTGTAGTGCAGGGCTTAGCTGCTTCTCGGCATGTGGGATCTTCCCGGACCAGGGCTCGGGCCCGCGTCCCCTGCATTGGCAGGCGGATTCTTAACCACTGCGCCCCCAGGGAAGCCCGTCGCCTTTGTTTTGAGTTGATTAATGTGTCAGCGCTTGAGGCGGGTGAGTGCAGGGAGCTGGTAGATTTGAGCGTATTAAGCATTTCTGCGCTCAGCAAACACTAGTTGAAGTATCGGAGGACTATTCTAACGCCAGGGATAGTTTCCACTCTAGTTTCTAGTGCGGTGCGGGGAGTCGGACTTCGAAGGCCAAGGTCTAGGAGGAAGGAGGTGAATGATGAGAAGGACGAAGCCAGGCCAAGATCTAGGAGTAATCCCCACAGGGGGAGGGAGCAGCAAGTGCAAAGACCAGAGGCCTGAAGGAGCTGAGAACTGGAGGCATGAAGGAAAACTCGGGTGGCACTTGCCCAGTAGAGTAGAGTGCGGAGGAGATGAGGTCGGCCAGATCATGTAAGTTTTTGGAGGCAACGGTAAGGAGTTTGGCTTTTATTCTAAGCCCATTGAAATCTGAGAACCTGTGTGCCAGGTACTGCGCTGAGGGCCTGGGAGAGGCAGTGGGTGTGCTATACTGGAGGTGGCATCCTTTTGCTTAGTGTGAATGAAATCCCCTAGGATGCGTTAGCGTGGGTTTGTATCCTTTGTTCCTGGGGTCACGGTCTACTTACTGGGTATGCTGCAGGGTCATGAGGCTTTGGAAGTTATGTGTATCACTTCACCCAGGATTAAAGCGGGGCATTTGTCTGGGGTCCCAGTTGGATTAAAGAGTGCTGATAATTGACGCGCATGGCTGGCTTCCTGCTAAAAAACCACAGTTCTGGGCAGAGAGCTGAAGCTCCCCAAAGACTAGGGATCGTTGTTCTTGGGGGAGAGGGAACTTGTCAGTGTTCATTCCACAAGCATCACTGCTCTTGAGTTTCAGCCTGAGAAAGCAATCCTTGCCATGTGACCCACGAGGATGCCAACCCCCACCGTCCTCTCTCCTGCTTCCACTAGTGAAGCACTGTTCTGCAGGCGTCAGTGGGTCAAATGGGTGTCAGTAATATCTCCTTTTGGCATCATTTGCTTTTTAAATGTGAGAGGCAGTATCCTTTAGTGGTTCAGAGCAAGGTCTTGGTTACCTTGAGCAAGTTACTAAAATCTCAACTGTGCCTCAGCTTTCCTTATCTGTAAAATGGGACTCTAGCGGTACCTATCTTCTTATACGGTTGTTGTGAGGGTAAAATGAGCTAATTATAACTCCTCACCTGCAGAGACCTGGAGGGAGAGAGGTAATCCTGTGTACCTTTTCTATTGCTCCATGCATTCTCATCCAGTTACTGCAGCAATGGGAGAGACAGGAGTAGCTTGAAAAGTCTTCCAAATTAGTAATCACCCTCCATGACTCACCAGCGTTTCCTGTCTCTCTCGCCTGCTCTCAAATCCCTAGAGCCAAGAAGCTCCCTGTGAGCCTCGGGGAGCTGAAGGATAATCAAACTGTTAATATGTTAGTAAGGGTGTTATAAGCCAGGGGTTCCTGGAACTTTCCTGGTAGGCAGCCTTGGAGAGAGTGGGGAAGGATTCCAGAATCTGTGCTTTTAAACCTTGGGGATTGAAGTCTAGGTGGGCTCCTCTTATTTTACAGATGAGGAAACATTTATTCATTCAACAAATATTGAGTGTCTAGATACTATAGAGGGAGCATGGAACACATGTGGGGTGATGAGTGCAAAACCTGACCCTGGGGCTCCTATCCTGGAGCTTACGGTCCAGTGAGAGAGATGGATGTGAGTGAAGTAATACCACGGGCCCACGATTAGAACTGCTGACAAGTGCTACAAAATAAAGATGCTCTGTTTACAATAGCCAGGACATGGAAGCAACCTAAGTGTCCATCGACAGATGAATGGATAAAGAAGATGTGGCACATATATACAATGGAATATTACTCAGCCATAAAAAGAAACGAAATTGAGTTATTTGTAGTGAGGTGGATGGACCTAGACTCTGTCATACAGAGTGAAGTAAGTAAGAAAGAGAAAAACAAATACCGTACGCTAACACATACATATGGAATCTAAAAAAAAAAAAATGGTTCTGATGAACCTAGGGGCAGGAATAAAGACACACGTAGAGAATGGACTTGAGGACACGGGGAGGGGGAAGGGTAAGCTGGGATGAAGTAAGAGAGCAAGCAAGAGAGTAGCATTGACATATATACACCACCAAATGTAATATAGACAGCTAGTGGGAAGCAGCTGCATGGCACAGGGAGATCAGCTCGGTGCTTTGTGACCATCTAGAGGGGTGGGATAAGGAGGGTGGAAGGGAGACGCAAGGGGGAGGGGATATGGGGATGTATGTATGCATATAGCTGATTCACTTTGTTATACAGCAGAAACTAACACAGCACTGTAAAGCAATTATACTCCAATAAAGATGTTAAAAAAAATAAAAAAATAAAAAATAAAGATGCTCTATGGCAATTCTGGCAGGAGGATGTGATTGTTTGGGGGAAGGTGGTGTGAGGAGGTGGGCTAGGAAGTCTTCCCAGGAGAGGGAACCACTGAGTTGAATTTTGAAGGATGAAGGGCCAACTAAGGACATGAGAGGGTGGGAAAGTGCATTATAGTTCCTGAGACTGAAACTGCCAGTCACTGAGGTGGGTGGGGCTGGGCAGGATAAGTGCCTGATAAAAGGAATTAATGAAAGCCTATGTGGCTGGGGGGAGGGGCCGGAGAATGGGTTTGGGAGAAGCCACAGAGGGTTGTGTAAAGGAGTTTGGCCTTTAAGAGGGATTATTAGCTTCAGACCAAGGAAGGCAGGAAGCTGAGAAGCAGCCAGCAGGCTGGAGTGAGTTACCGCAGCCCAGCCACGCAAAAGGCATGGGTCTGTGGCGTTCCCCCTCCCTGCGCCCTGAGTCACCCAGTGTCCCAGTGGTAGTAAGACCACTCTTTGTTTTAAGAGCAAATGAATAAATACATTTTAAAAATCCTGTCCATGGTATTATTCATAATACTTTGATTTCTAATGATGTAATTAAGTGTATATAACTATAAAAAATTGGAAAATGCCAAAATGTAAAAAAAAAAAAAAAAAAAAAAAGATCTGGAACTCCACCCTCTAGAGATAACCATCATTAGTGTGTTGATGTGCTTCAAATCATGTGCAAACAATTGGAAATTCTAGTTTTGTATCTTGCTGTTTTCAGTTAAGTATTCTCGTAAGACTTTCTCCTGGTCATTAAAATCTTTTATAAAACTTAATTTTTAATGATTGTGTAATATTTCATTAAACGAACCAATCCCTAGGGAGATGTTTATGTACTGTACAATTTTCCAGCTATCATGCTATGTTGAAAATTCTTGTATTTAAATCATTGTCCTCAGCTCTGATCATTTCCATAAGCTTAATTCCTTGAAGTGAAACGACATGGTCAAAGCAAAGATGACTGTTTTGTTCTTTTTATGTTTGTTGCTTTTTTTTTTTTTTTTTTTTTTTTTTTTTTTTTTAAATGTATTTATTTATTTATTTATGGCTGTGTTGGGTCTTCGTTTCTGCGCGAGGGCTTTCTCTAGTTGCGGCGAGCGGGGGCCACTCTTCATCGCGGTGCGCGGGCCTCTCACTGTCGCAGCCTCTCCCGTTGCGGAGCACAGGCTCCAGACGCGCAGGCTCAGTAATTGTGGCTCACGGGCCCAGTTGCTCCGCGGCATGTGGGATCTTCCCAGACCAGGGCTCGAACCCGTGTCCCCTGCATTGGCAGGCAGATTCTCAACCACTGCGCCACCAGGGAAGCCCTGTTTGTTGCTTTTTAAATCAACTTTTATGAGGTATAAATTATGTACAGTGAAAGGCACCCATTTTAAAAAATTGAGTTATATGTGAGATATAACACTGTGTAGGGTATATAATACATTGGTTTGATACATTTGTATTGCAGTATGATTGCCAATAGTAGCATTGGTTAACACCCCTATCTCGTCATGTTTTAGTGCTGGGAACAATTAAGATCTAGTGTCTTAGCAAGTTTATTGTTTATAGTACAGTTTTGTTGTCTATAATCACTGTACAGGTACACTTCATTTCACTGTACTTTGCAGATATTGTGTGCTTTACATATTGAAGGTTTGTGACAACCCTGCATCGGTCAAGTCTATCAGCGCCCTTTTTCCGAGAGCATTTGCTCACTTTGGGCCTCTGTCACATTTTGGTAATTCTCACAGTATCTACAACTTTTTCATTGTTATTTTATTTGTTATGGCGATCTGTGATCAGTGATCTCTGATGTTACTATTGTAATTGTTTTGGGCTGCCGTGAACTACGCCCATATAAGATGCTGAACTGAATAAATGTGTGTGTTCTGACTGCTCCACCAACCGGCCGTTCCCCCACCTCTCTCCCTCCTCTCCTTGGGCCTCCCTCTTCCCTGAGACACACAATATTGAAATTAGGCCAATTAATAACCCCACAATGGCCTCGTAAGTGTTCAAGTGAAAGGAGAAGTCAATCCATGCGGCAAATGTCATCGTGGTCTTATTTTCAGAAATTGCCACAGTTACCCTGACCAGTCAACAGCCACCAACATCGAGGCCAGACCCTCCACCAGCAACAGATTAGACTCGCTGAAGGCTCAGATGATGGTTAGCATTTTTTTTTAGCAATAAACTGTTTTATTTATTTATTTACTTATTCATTTTTGCCATTATTTTTTGAATTTTATTTTATAATAAATTTTTAAATTAAGGTCTGTAGGTTGTTTTTTTAGACACAATGCTATTGCACATTGTAATATTGTAGTGTTAAGAGACTACAGAAGAGTGTGAATATAATTTTATATGCCCTGGGAAACCAGAAAATTCACGTGACTCGCTTTATTGAGATATTTGCTTTATTATGGTGGTCTGGAACTGAACCTACAATAACTCTGAGGTCTGCCTGTACCATGTATTAGTCTCCAGGACTTATTTATCTACTAGTGACAACTATGTACCCTTACACACCATCTGTCCCATCCCTCCACCCTCAGCCCCTGATAACCACTGTTTTATTTTCTGCTTTTCCAATTTTGATTTTTTTTTTAGATTCCACATGTAAGAGGTATTATACACTGTCTTTCTCTGTCTGACTTATTTCACTCAGCATAATGTCCTCATGGTCCATCCACATTGTTGCAAATGGCAGAATTTCTTTTCTCAGGGCTGAGTAAAAATTTTAAGTGTAGAATCTGATGCGTCTTGACATGTATGTACCTGTATAATCACCATCCCAATTTTAAGTATTTATTGTTTTTTAGTTTTTAGATCAATTTTGTTGGGTTTGATTATTTTTAGTACCCACATTGACAAATTTCTTTCCAAATAATTATATCAAGTTGTAGATACACCAGCAATGCATATTTTCCTAAGTATTGGTTATTCTCTCTTATTAATTTATTGAACAAAAAGAAATAGCATCTTGTTTTTACATTTGTTTTTTTGATTAGGAGTGAGGTGTTGGATTTTTCTATGCTTTTTTACTAGTTGTAAGACTGCTCTTGGAATTGTCTGTTCATGTGGTTTGTCTATCCATTCTGCCTCGGTCTTAATGTTCTTTTTTCTTGTTTCTGTAAGTTCCTTAACTCTAGTCATATTTGCTGCAGATATTTTCTCCCAACTCTCTCCTTCTCCCTACGGAAAGTTTTAGATTTATTTATATCATACCTTTTGATAAACATTCTATGTTATGTACTTCTAGTTTTTCTATGGCTATATTAAGATTTCAGCCATCTGGAATTTATCGTAGCTCACGTGCTTGAGGATCAATTTTAGACTAACAATTTTAGACATACAGTATGCCTCAAGTCATACAATGGAGGCATTGCTTTTTAAAAACAAGGATACCTTCATCACTTGTATGTTTTGGAAGTTCTGGACAAAACCAGTAAGACATGAAGTGGAAATGGAAAAAAAAATATTGAACAGAAGGAAAATTACTAAATCGTTCTAGAAATCCATATTTTAGAATAATCGCTGTTGGTAATGGGTTCAGGTACAACATAGACAGTCAAAAGCAAGACCCATTTAGAAACATAAAAATGAGATTTCATACCTAAAAACAACCCAATGTATGAAATAAGTAGGAATACTTCTTAAAACAAATATGTTATAAATTATCAGTGGTGAGAGGAAGAAATACACACACACACACACACACACACACACACACACCCCGACACACACACCCACACACGGATAGAGCTATGCCATATTGCAGGGTAGAAATACCAAATATTGCCATTCATCTCTCCCAAGTTAAATCCCAAGGATTTAGCTTTAATGCAGTTCTAGTTACATTTCAGTAGACTTTCTATGGGAATGTTTTCTGTAGAATCAATAGGTAAAGTTATCTTAAAAAATTCTGTAAAATACCTGCCAGATACTGTTATAATTGGGAAAAGACCAATAAAGAATAGTGTTCACTGTAAAAAATATTTGCAATGTACAAATTAAAATGAAAAAGAAAATTACCTATGGTCCCATCTTTCTATAACCATTTGTTAATATTTTGCCATATATTTTCTGGTCTTTTACCTTTCTATATATAAATATATTTTAAAAATCTCAAATACATGTTTTTGCTGTTTTTTTTTTTAACAACAAGATTATTTATCTTCTTTTCTCATTAGTATTTCCTCAAGCATAATTTTTAAGGCCATCTGATATAAGTGTGCAGTAAGTTCTCCCCAGATAACTTTGAGATATCTTTGCCTGGATCTCTCATTTCCTTAGGCTAAACCCCTTAAAGTGGAATCACTATGCTTATAAAGAGGAACATTATTAAGGCCTTATCTTGTCTGTCTTCTTGAAGTTGTCAAATTCTTTCTGGAAAGGTTGTGTGGCTTCATGGCCAGACTAAGAGGACAAGAGTGTCAGTCTTAAAGGATTAGCCTGATTAGCAGGAGAGGAATGGATCTCACATGGAAGAAAGAATAAGTAAAGGTGTAGCCCATAGAAGTGGGAAAGTATGTTTGGGGCACCCGAGTGGCTCCATTTACCTGGAGCTTTGAAACATGAGACCGAGTGGTGAGTGATGGATGGGGCCAGACTGGAGGAATCTGGATTATTAGGTGGTGAGTCAGCGAGTTGGGAAGGGTTTGGGTGGGGACACGACGTTACCAGCTGGGCTGTGGGAAGAAGGGTCTGTCCTGTCCTGTAGGCAGTGGGCGGTCAGGGGGAGGTGCTGGGGGCCGGGCTCCCCTCGAGGTAGGCACTGCGGTCTGGATCAACAGGAGTTAGGACTCAACAGTGGGAATGGGACTCTGGTGAAGGGGTGGGATGGAAACAGTTGGGAAGGCAGACTCAGAATGCTTGACTGATGCGGGTGTGAGATGGAACCTGCAAGAGGACCCTGACATTAAGAGAAAGAGCTGAGTTTAGAGATTTCGAGCTGGAGGGGTTGGCTGACCCCCTGGAAGGGAATGTTGGTACTAAGGATGTAGGTTTGAGGGAGGCTGGGAGGTAGGGTTGCCAGGTAAAATACATGATGCCCAGGTCCATTTGAATTTCACATAAACAATAACTTGTTAGTAGAAATATATTCCCAATATTGCCTGGGACATACTTATACCACAGACATCACCATTATTTACTGCTTATTCAAGGTTCATTTTATTGGCTCATTGGGCAGCCCTGCTTGGGGGTCAAAGTGCAGAGAAGCCTAGATCCTTCATTGCGCCCAAGCTAGTGTGTTTCAAATAAAGACTCAGAACCAGCATTTCAGTTAATTAAATCTTGAATTTCGCTTCGGCTCATCCTAAAGTTTCCTTTAAGTCCCAAGGAAAGATGAAAAAAAAGGAAAAGAAAAAAAGCCCAGGGCCTTTGATTAGATTGGCCTTGGTGAGATCCGCTGGGTTCACAGCTTTGCTCACACAGCTGCCTTGGGTGGGCATGAGCAGAGGACAGACCTACACTGGACAAGACCTGCCCTGTGCACTCACACAGAAAAGAGGGTTTGCTTACACTCAGATGCTCGTGCTTGCACAAAAAAGACCCTGGAAGGATGCTAAGTAAGAAAATGTTCAAAGTGTCCTCCCTCTGGGGAGGGGAGGGGCACCCAGGCCTGGGAAGACTTTTTTTTTTTTTATAATTAATTAATTTATTTTTGGCTGTGTTGGGTCTTCGTTTCTATGCGTGGGCTTTCTCTAGTTGCGGCAAGCGGGGGCCACTCTTCATCGCGGTGCGCGGGCCTTTCACTATCGTGGCCTCTCTTGTTGCGGAGCACAGGCTCCAGACGCGCAGGCTCAGTAGCTGTGGCTCACGGGCCCAGTTGCTCCGCGGCATGTGGGATCTTCCCAGACCCCGGGCTCGAACCCGTGTCCCCTGCATTAGCAGGCAGATTCTCAACCACTGCACCACCAGGGAAGCCCGGGAAGACTTTTCATTACTGTTCTTTTTATATTTTGAATTATTTTTTTTTAAGTAGGTGCATATATTGCCCTTTGAAATAAACTTTTTGAAAGCTGGAACATGCATTTACCCAGAAAATGACGAAGCTGTCACCTCGTCTAACAGGACAGCATGAAGGGCACAGGAATGTGAGTGCCACCAGGGCAAGGAATCATGTCAGCGTTGTAGCCCCAGGCCCTAGACTAGTGCCTGGCCCCTAGTAGGCACTCAACAAATAAATATTTATTAAAAGGATTAAGGACTGGCCCAAACATTTTGTGATCTAACCACAGAAGGAGATGTTTGTACTTCTCAAGTTTCATTCATTTTAGGAAGAGGCAGTGAAGGAACCACATGCGTGGTATTTAAGGAAGCCCACTTCACTGGGCCATGTGGTTATTCTCAAAGAGGAGAGTTGACGCCATGGGAATGAAGGAAACCACCGTGGAGAGAGAAGGACAAGAAGCTGTCCACCTTTGGGGTGAACAGAGAGAGACAGCGTGGAAATAGACTGAGGGCGTGGGTGGGGGGCCAGGCGAGCATGCCCCCCAGCAGTCCAAGGACCAGAGCTTCAGGGAGGAGACATGGTCGCCTCTATCAAAACATTCTACCACGTGATCCAGCAATCCCACTCCTGGGTATATTTCTAGAAAAAATGAAAACACTAGTTCGAAAAGATACATGCACCCCAATGTTCATAGCAGCACTATTTACATTAGCCAAGACATGGAAGCAAACTAAGTGCCCGTCAACAGACAATTGGGGGCTTCCCTGGTGGCGCAGTGGTTAAGAATCCGCCTGCCAATGCAGGGGACACGGGTTCGAGCCCTGATCTGGGAAGATCCCACATGCTGCGGAGCAACTAAGCCTGTGCACCGCAACTCCTGAGGCTGCGCTCTAGAGCCCGCGAGCCACAGCTGCTGAGCCCGCGTGCCGCAACTACTGAAGCCCGCACGCCTAGAGCCTGTGTGCTCCGCAACAAGAGAAGCCACCGCAATGAGAAGCCCGCGCGCAGCAACAAAGACCAAACACAGCCAAAAATAAATAAAATTAAATCTTAAAAAAAAACCTTAATCATTAAAAAAAAAACAATTGGATTAAGAAGATGTGGTATAAACATACAATGGAACATTTCTCAGCCATAAAAAAGAATGAAATACTGCCATTTGCAGCAACATGGATGGACCTGGAGAATATTATGCTTAGTGAAGTAAGTCAAAGACAAATACGATATGATATCACTTACATGTGGAATCTAAAAAGTAATACAAATGAATCTATATTCAAACAGAAACATATAGCACACGGAACTCTACTCAAAAGACTCTAAAAAAGAGTGGAGATATATATATGTATAACTGATTTACTTTGCCATACAGCAGAAACTAACAACATTGTAAATCAACTATACTTCAATAAAAATTAAAATAAAATAAAAAAGAAACAAAACAAAATGGAAACAGACTCACAGACATAGAAAACAAACTTGTGGTTACCAAAGGGGAAAGGGACAAATTAGGGATATGGGATTAACAGATACAAACTACCATACATAAAATAGTTAAGCAATAAGGATTTACTGTATAGCACAGGGGATTATACCCATTATTTTGTAACAACCTATAATGGAATAGAATCTGCAAAATTACTGAATCACTACGCTGTACACCTGAGACTAACACAATATTGTAAATCAACTATACTTTAATTAAAAAAATATATATATATATATATACATATATTCAACAGACAAACATGTCGGTTTTCAAAGGACAGGATACACAATGGTAGTCTTTCTGGAAAAAACGATGCCTCCTCCTATACAGAGAACCCTCACAGCATTTGGGAACACTGCTCCCCAAATGACAGGCTTTAGCAGGAAAGACCATTTCTCGCCCCACGTTGTTTCTGACTTGTCATCCTGGTCAAGGCTGAAGCGCGACCATGGGTAGGCTTGGTGCTTCCAGGCCCTTGTTTGCATGTTTGAAGGGCCAAATTGCCCCTCAAAGCGTGGGCTTCTCACTGCAGTGGCTTCTCTTGCTGCGGAGCACGGGCTCTAGGCGTGCGGGCTTCAGTAGTTGTGGCTCGCAGGCTCTAGAGCGCAGGCTCAGTAGTTGTGGCGCACGGGCTTAGTTGCTCCGCGGCATGTGGGATCTTCCCGGACCGGGGCTCGAACCCGTGTCCCCTGCATTGGCAGGCGGATTCTTAACCACTGCGCCACCAGGGAAGCCCCCAATTGTCTGTTGACGGGCACTTAGTTTGCTTCCATGTCTTGGCTGATGTAAACATTCTTCCGTTCCTTTCAGAATGCGGTCTCCAAGTACGGCTCTCAGTTCCGAGGCAATTCCCAGCACGACGCCCTGGAGTTCCTGCTCTGGTTGCTGGACCGTGTGCACGAGGACTTGGAGGGCGCGGCCCCGGGGCTGGGGTCCGACAAGGTCAGTCGCCCCCGAAACAACACGTTGTGTTTTTTGTTTTTTTTTTTTAATACGGTTTATTATTTTTTATTTATTTATTTATTTATTTTTGGCTGTGTTGGGTCTTCGTTTCTGTGCGAGGGCTTTTCTCTAGTTGCGGCAAGCGGGGGCCACTCTTCATCGCGGTGCGCGGGCCTCTCACTGTCGCGGCCTCTCTTGTTGCGGAGCACAGGCTCCAGACGTGCAGGCTCAGTAGTTGTGGCTCACGGGCCCAGTTGCTCCGCGGCATGTGGGATCTTCCCAGACCAGGGCTCGAACCCGTGTCCCGTGCATCGGCAGGCAGACTCTCAACCACTGCGCCACCAGGGAAGCCCAACACGTTGTGTTTGATTTTCTTTTTTCCCCTTGCACATTTACTCAGCTCTTCAAAACTAAATCTTAAAATTCAGATCCGTAGATTTTTGTGTATTCTGCCTGCTGTTCACACGGTACCGTTCCCTGCTCCTTCCTCTTTTCCCCGTTTGTTTTAGACCAGACGTTTCCTCCCATTGCTGTTCCTCATCCTCTTTAATCCCAGTGATATGGTGTATAGGGTTTCTGTTTGGTTTAAAGTTTGAAAAAAAAAAATCTCCTTTCTGTCAATATCCTATGCCTTAGTATGGTCATCTGAGGCCATGAGTGCCGTTGCTTATTATTTTTAGATGCTTCCATTTTAACTCCACCCTTGCTTTTTCAGTTACTTATCCTACAGAGCCAGCGATTCCCAATCTTTTTTCTCAAGACGCAGGATGGATGATCTTTACATGTGTGCACTCAGCAGTCCCAGATTTGGATGAAACCTCAAACCTTTGGGTGTAAGAAAGCCCTACAATCATCTGTAGGTTTGATAGGACTAGTTGATAGTTGATAAATCAGCTGTGTTCTCTATGGGCTTTGCTAAATAAAGATCAGTGATGGGTTCTGCTCTAATCCTATCCTTTCATCTCTCTCTTAAGAAAGTAAAAACGAGTGAAGTTATTATTCCATGAGTGAGCAAAATTATTATAACAATATCCATGAATAATCTGCTATAATTTAAAAAATGTTTCACAAGCTTTGGTAATTAATCAGTCGCATATTACTTTTTTTTTTTTTATTTATGGCTGTATTGGGTCTTCGTTTCTGTGCGAGGGCTTTCTCCAGTTGCGGCAAGTGGGGGCCACTCTTCATCGCGGTGCGCAGGCCTCTCACTATCGCGGCCTCTCTTGTTGCGGAGCACAGGCTCCAGACGCGCAGGCTCAGCAACCGTGGCTCACGGGCCTAGTTGCTCCGCGGCATGTGGGATCCTCCCAGACCAGGGCTCGAACCCGTGTCCCCTGCATTGGCAGGCAGATTCTCAACCACTGCGCCACCAGGGAAGCCCCGCATATTACTTTTGATGTGTCTCAAAACTGATCCAGATGCAGCTACAAGAACTGCTTTACTTGTTTTTTGTTTGTTTGTTTGTTTGTTTTAATTCTGGACATTTTATTCCCATCCCCCTAGTGAATCAATTAAAAAGCCCTTTGGAAGTGTTTCAATCTTTCACCTGTTACCTTCCCATCCTTACATTATCTACTCAGAGACCATTATTCTAGAGTAATAAAGATTGAATGGCAAAATGTGATACAAATGGACCTATCTACGAAACAGAAACAGACTCCCAGACATAGAGAACAGACTTGTGGTTGCCAAGGGGTAGGGGGTTGGGGGAGGGAAGTATTGGGAGTTTGGGATTAGCAGATGCAAACTAGTTTATACAGGATGGATAAACAACAAGGTCCTACTGTATAGCACAGGGAACTATATTCAATATCCTGAGAAAAATCGTAATGGAAAAGAATATGAAAGAGAATGGACATATATGTATAACTGAATCACTTTGCTGTGCAGCAGAAATTAACACAACATTGTAAATCAACTATATTCAATAAAATAAATTTAAAAAATAAAAGAGAATAAATAAATAAATGGGGGGGAGATTGAACGGCAGTCACAGTTTGTAGGATGAATGAATCGAGATACGTAATGTGCAGCATGATGACTGTAGTTAACAATACCACATTGAGTGCTGGAAATTTGCTAAGAGAGTAGATTTCAGGTCCTCTCACCACACACAAAAAAGGTAACTACATGAGGAGATGGATATGTTGATTGGCTTGTCTGAAGTAATCATTTCACCATGTAGATGTGTATTAAATCATCATGTTGCACTCCTTAAATACATACAATGTTTATTTAAAAATAAAATAGCTCAAGAAGCTGAGTCATTTTTTTTTCTTAACTTGTCCACACAGCCAGCTGTTGTCTTTGTTTCTTTCCCTTTTAAAAATGGCAATCGGCAACTTTAAGAAAAGAGGGCATAACCATATATGTCTTGAATAAAGAATAGACCTCTTTTAAACAACAATATAATGTAGAAGCTAAGAGCTTGACAGAGCTGCAGAAAGAGTACTCATGTCTGAGACAGCAGGTTGCCAGGTGCATGAAACAGGGAAGATAATGATTGTACAGTATTCTGTACTCCTCAGAACACATCTTGGAGTGTTATACACAGTATGAGTAGCTACTATCATTTGTGGGGTGTTGTTAGAGTTATTATCCCCATTTTATATATGGGTAAACCAAGAATCAGAGAGGCTGTGTAACCTTCCTGAAGCAGCACAGCTTAAGAAGAGGTAGAGTCAGGATTCAAATCCAAGGGAGGTCTGGCTTGAAAGCCTGTTTTCTTATTTTAAAAAGAACCATCCCAGGACTTCCCTAGTAGTCCAATGGTTAAGACTTCACCTTCCACTGCAAGGGGCACAGGTTCGGTCCCTGGTTGGGGAACTAAGATCCCGCATGCCAAAAAGATAGAAAAATAAAAAGAGCCACTGCATTCACCCCCAAAACACACAAACGAAACAAAGCAAAAACTTCACCAAACAGAACCTGGGAGGACCAGACATTTAAAGGTTATGGTGGTTTCTCTGGGTTGTGGGATTGTGGGTGATTTTTCTTATATGTACAATGATTTTCTGTTTATCTGATTCAGACCCTTTTAGTTGCAACTTGGTCCAACTTAAGGAGAGGGCTTTTATTGGCTTTTAGAACTTGTGAGTCCAAGGGTTGATCCAGCTTCAGGTAGGGCTGGATCCAAGGTCTCCTTATCTCTTGTCTTTCTCTTCATTCTCAGACTGACTCTGCCCATCTAGTGGCAGGAGGGGCCCCTGCAATGCTCGTAGAGCCTTTTTCACTTGGGATTCCAGAAAAAGCCCAGGCAAGAGTCCGATTGTCTTAGCGTGGCTCACATGTCCATTCCTGGGCAGGTGGCCAGCAGGATGGAATATTCTGATTGGGCACATGGGTCCCATGCCTGTGGGGTGAACTCCACCCAAATCACAAGGGTAAGGAAGGTTTCTGTAGAGCTGGGGCACGTTGGAAAGGAATGCTGAGATGACAAACGTGTCACTACACTGTATTCCATAATCTTAGCATGAACACATTTTGAAATCAGAATGATGTATTAAAAAGAGAGAGATACTGTTTATTGAAGTGTGTTACGTGCCAGGCATTTCATATGATGCTTTTCATGACTTATTTCACTGATGCATAGGAGACACTCAATAAACCCCTGAATGGTTGAATAAATTAAGTAGTTATCATGCTTTAATATTTGATAACTCATAATAAGGATAATAATAAGTAACTCATAATAAGGTTAATTCATATATTACAGTTAATGGAAATTTAGGTTAAGTTGTCCAAGGTCATTCAACTTCTACCTGTGGAAAGAGAATCAAACCTGAGTCTGTCTATTTCAAAGCCAGTGTGCTGGATCCCTTTCCTTATCCTGAGTTTCTTGTGCTTTCTGTTTCCCACCAGAGGGAGGGAGGAGACCCGGGTGCCTCTTTCTTCTGGCTGCATCTAGAAAAGGCTTCTTGGGAGTTTCCTGGTGGCCTGGTGGTTAGCGTTCCGGGCTTTCACTGCCATGGCCTGGGTTCAATCCCTGGTCAGGGAACTGAGATCCCGTAAGCCATGTGGCACGGCCAAAAAAAAAAAAGCTTTTTGTCCCATTTTCCACTCCCTGGCTGTGCCAGGCAGTGCTCCTGGAAAGTAGGAGGGATAAACAGCCTTCCCAATTACCTTTCAGTCTTCCTCTTTTGTGCCTTTGTGGTAGGAAAAGGCTTTGGACTTAAGGATGAGGAAGAGCACAGAGAGGTTAAGTAACCTGCCCTAAGTCACACAGCAAGTCAGTGGGAGAGCCAGGATCCAAATCTAGAAAATTCAACTCTAGAACAGGGCTTCTTAGCCTCAGCACGTTTGACACTGGGGCTGGGTAATTCTTTGCTGGGAGGGGGGTTGTCCTGTGCGTTGTAGCATTTGTAGCGCCCCTCTACCTACCAGATACCGGTGGTACCCCTAACTGTGATTGATAACCAAAAATGTCTCCAGACATGGCCAAATGTCCCCTGGTGGGGGGAGGGAAAAGCGTTTCCCCATTGAGAACCTCTGCTCTGGAGCCTTTGCTCCCAACCACAGTTCACCACCCCCAAACCTTTCTTTAAGATGCCTTTGAGTTTATTTAAGCCAATAATCCATAACAACTTCAAAACCCACATAAAAGCAGCCCTAATTGGTCTTCCAATCTCCAGTGTGCCCCGCTACTATATGTATATGTTCTCCACGCTACAGCCAGAGGGATCTTTTCAGAAAGGAAATAAGATCACGCCACTCTCCTGCTTAAATTCCCCTGGTGGCTTCCTGTTGCACTTACAACAGAATCCGGACTCCTACACGGCTGACGGGGCCCTACCTGACTGGCCCACCAATCACTCCACCTGGTTTCAGGCCCCTCTGCCCCTTGCTCATTGTTCTCAGCCACTCTGGCTGCTTTCTGTTCCTTTAATGGCTAAAGGTGTCAGGAGGGCACCACAACCCAGCAAGACCAGGAGTGGTTGTTGGTCGGAGAGAGGAGCTTGCCCCACTCTTCATTTGATCTGATTGAAACCAGAAAAGGTCTTTTTCTCTGTCTGGGGTCAAAACCTCTCCTGAAATTCACTCTTAGAAAATCGGGCTGCCTGTGGAGGCCTGGCTGTGAACGCTTGAAGGTAAAAGAGCAGAGCTATTGGACTATTTGGCACAAACTTCATTTTCTGTTTCCAAGAAGGAAAGGGACTGTCCCCTGTGTAACTCTGAACAATTTTTCTTTCTAGGGTTATTTCTGTTTCAAAACATATGAAAGCCATGTAGTTCGATTTATTTGAAACTAGAATAGAAAACATAAGGACCACTTTCTTCTCTGTTAATGCAACGATAAATGTTTTTGTCTGGTGAATAGGGCATCTTTTTTTTTTTTTTTTTATGAAACTCTCTAGGAGTTAAGCCAGTATTTTATTTATTTATTTATTTTTGGCTGTGTTGGGTCTTCGTTTCTGTGCGAGGGCTTTCTCTAGTTGTGGCAAGCAGGGCCACTCTTCATCGCGGTGTGCGGGCCTTTCACCGTCGCGGCCTCTCTTGTTGCGGAGCACAGGCTCCAGACGTGCAGGCTCAGTAGTTGTGGCTCACGGACCCAGTTGCTCCGCGGTATATGGGATCCTCCCAGACCAGGGCTCAAACCCGTGTCCCCTGCATTGGCAGGCAGACTCTCAACCACTGCGCCACCAGGGAAGCCCCTAGGGCATCTTTTTACTATCCTGTAGACACTGTGACACTAGCAACCTTTTGGGTAGTTTATCTTATAGAAAACGCCACTCTTGCAGAATTAAGAAAGGGATGGGGCTGGGGAGAGGACCAGGAAGCTAACATTTATTAAGCACCTACTATGTGCCAGGCAGGATACCCACATCTTTTTTGGTTTAAATGACGGCTCCATGAGGTGGATGTAATACTCCTATTCCGTTTAGATGTGGAATGAGGCTCAGGGAGGGTTTTAGGGTCACTTGGTTAGCAGGGTAGCGCCAGCTGGGTCTCACCTGATAGACCATGCTTTGTGAGTGACCCTCTGCTGCCTCTTACCCCAGCCTTGTTTGGGATTTTCACTTTCCATACCCATCCTTGGATGGTCCCATCCACAGCCTCTCTCAACGCGTGCTGCCTTATCATCTGGATGCAGAAGCAGCTCCGAGGAACAGCAGCCAAACAAATGACTCAAATAAGAAGGGGATTAGTTGGAAGGCCAAGGGGGAGTGTGCAGAATCGAAAGGAAGGCTGAAGACCAAGCTTGGAACCATCAAGAACCAGACAGCTCCGGGGTGAGGGTGTCTCAGTGGCAGGAGCGGCTCAATCCTCCAGCCTGGACACTTCTGCTAGAGTCGCTGTTTGCAGCCTTTGGGTCACTCTGCCCATGATTGACACGCAGGGCAGGAACAGTTCATCCGTCTAGCTTGGGTCATGTGCCTGCCTGTCTCTTGGTAAGGGAGGACAGGACCCCCGAGGAAAGAGCCTTCCCCACCTCCCCATGGACTGAGGCTACTCCCAAAGAAGAAGGGTCAATCCTGAGCAGACCCAGATGCCAGTGTCCGCTCTGTATCCAAGTTCTCTCTCTCCTCCGAGCCCTTCATTTACCTGCCGAAGATGTCTCTGCCTCGAACTTGGCTTGCCCGCCCCTCCTCCCCTGACCCACTTCTCCTTTTGCCTTTCCCTCTTTTGTTAATGGAAAGTGGTTCTCCAGGCATCAGACTGGAAGCTTGGAGCTGGCCCTGTGTATCCCTCCCTCTGTCTCCGTGTCCTTTCCTATCAGGTGCTCAGTTATGAGCTGTGCACACAGGGTGTCTTGATTGAGTTCCTCCCTCCTTTTTATTTTCATGGCTCCTACTCTAGTTCACCCTGTTGGCACCCGGACTCTTGAGCCTCATAATTTCTGTCCTAACTCCAGACGCCCCCTCCTTCATCGTGCGCATGCCTGTCAGGTTATAGTGTGTCTCTGTACCTGTAGCCACCGCTTAGGTTCAAAACCCATTAGATACTCCCCATCATGTAACAACAGCAAACACTTATACAGTGCTTGCTGTGTACCAGGCACTATTCTAAGTGTTTTATATATATTAACTCTTTTAATCTCAAAATATCTCTAGCACGTTGGTACTATCGTTCATTACTATCGTTCATTACCCCTTTATTAAATTGGAAAACCATGGAACAAAGAGCTTAAGTAATTGATTTAGCTGCATCAGAGGTTGAGAAACTCTGTCAGCTAAGTGCCAGTGCAGGGATTTGAACCCCAGCAGTCTGACTCCAGAGTCTAACCCTTACCCCTGGTACTATGCTGTTTACTGAACCAGGAATCTTCTTTAGGACATTTAAGGCCCCATCCAACATGGTACCAGACTCCCTCTCTAGCTCTGTTTTCTACTCCCCTTTGTACATCCTGTATTCTGGTCAAATTGGGCTTAATGAAATAGTGGGACTGATTGTTCTTAGTATTTGTCACTCTTATTTGTACCAAAATTTTATTATGAAAAATTTCAAACATGGAAAAGTTGAATTCCTTATACAGCGAATATCTCCTACCCACCACCTAGATTCTATCATTTACATTTTACTAAAATTGCTTTATCATGTATTTATCTACCTATCCATCCGTCTGTCCACTCATCACTCCATCTTTTTCTCATCTTTTTTTTTTTGGATGCATTTTAAATTAAATTTCAGACATCAGTACATTTCTCCCCAAACACTTCCCCTGTGGTCCTTCCTCCTGGCTCTTTGAGGATGCCGGGCTTAAAGATGGGAGTGATGTGGCCATAAACCATGGAATTCCCACAGCTACCAGAAGGTGGAGGAGGCAAGGAACGTATTTTCCCCCAGAACCTCCAGAGGGAGTGCGGCCTTGCTGACACCTTGGTTTCGGCTCCGTGATGCTGATTTTGGATGTCCAGTCTCGAGACCTGTGAGGGGACACATTTCTGTTGTTTCAAGCCACTAGTTTGTGGTCGTTTGTTACAGCAGCAACAGGACACTTATATGTAAGGGAATGTAGAGAAGGATACGATAGGATAGATTGTGGAGGGAGGAGCCTCATGCATTCATTATTCTAAGGTGCACAGCTGGTCTGTCTGAGAAAGACAATGCTCGTGTGGAGACCGGCTCCCTGGAAAATGTGGACAGACACAGCTTAGCAGGTGGAAGATGGGCAGATTTGGTGTGGATGTGTTTGAAGTGATGGCGGCTCACCCAAGTGAAATGTACAGGAGGCCTCTAGACACAGGGGGCCTAGAAGGATGGAGGTAAAGAATGGGGTAGTCAATCCAGAGGTAATGGTTGGGGCTGGGTGAGCATGTGTGAGTGTTCGCCAAGGTTCATGCTCTTTCAGCACACACACGCACACACATGCACACACACGCACACACATGCACACACATGCACACACACACTCTCCCGCTGTCTCTGTCTCCTCTCTCTCTGTCTCTGTCTCTGTCTCTCTTGGAATTGGGGAGGTCCAGGGATTGAAGGAGAGGCGGATTACGGTAAGTCAACATGGAAGGTCCTGGCTCTGCAGGTCTAGGTCCACAGAATGGTGCTGAGGACCCAGGAGGAGGTGTAGCTTCGCGGGTCTGAACGCAGGGGTGTGATGAGAGGCACATCTGATCTTGCTTCCTCTCCTCATTTCTTTGCAGCTTCAGCCTGAAGCCGGGAAGACCTCCGAGAACCTCCTTTCGCCACCAGCGCAGCTTCCTCTAGGCCAAAGCTTTGTGCAAAGCCACTTTCAAGCACAGTACAGGTAAGAATGGGGTATGTTTAGAATCTGTCCTTAAGGGCTCAGCAAACTCCTATGCTGGTAACTAACCTCCCTTGGCCAGGTTTACCCCGAGATTACAAAACAACAGAAACCATAAACACCCTTCTCTCTCCCATTATAAATCCCAATTAACCACTAACTTCTATTGTCTCTGACCCTCAGTATTTCATTTTTTTGTGTTTTTTATTTTATTTTTGGCTGCGTTGGGTCTTTGTTGCCGCGCGCCGGCTTTCTCTAGTTGTGGTGAGCGGGGCAACTCTTCGTTGTGGTGCACGGGCTTCTCATTGCGGCGGCTTCTCTTGTTGCGGAGCACAGGCTCTAGGCGTGCGGGCTTCAGTAGTTGTGGCACGTGGGCTCAGTAGTTGTGGCTCGCAGGCTCTAGCGCGCAGGCTCAGTAGTTGTGGCGCATGGGCTTAGCTGCTCCGTGGAATGTGGGATCTTCCCGGACCGTGGCTCGAACCCATGTCCCCTGCATGGGCAGGCCGATTCTTATCCACTGCACCACCAGAGAAGCCCCCTCAGTATTTCTTTTCTTTCTTGCTGTCTCCTGGGCCTTCCATCCCCCCCTTGAAGGAGGGGTGATGCAAGCGTGGTTCTCCAGAGTATGAATGTGGAGGCCAGGATCTCCCCAGCAGGCCATCATTGAGAAGTGGATGAGATCTTTCTGGTTTGTTCTTTATTGCCAGAGAGCCGAGTTTCACACATTATTTCGAGTTCAAGATTTCCCAGCATAATGGAGGATATAAAAGATATATAATTATATAGACTCTGACTTCAGAAAGTATATGTTCTCTTTGGGCTTTTATATATGACAGTTCAGAGATTCACATAAGGCAGAATATTTTCAAGAATGACAATGTTGTAGTGAAAGCACTAACCCCCGGGGCTTCTCGGAGGAGGTATGCCTTTCCACGGGCTCTGCAGGATGAATAGGGTTGAAAGGGTGGGAACATATTCAATAAGAGTGACACCCGCTTCGAGGTGGGAATGAGCACAGTGATGAAGATTGAGGGGAAGCCACTGGTTACATATATGTTCACCCAGATATTTTGTGATTTAACTTACAAGAGCCCAAGGAGATGAGGTACAACCTGGGGTCGGGCATTTCACGAGGACACATCGTAAATGGCAGAACCAGGATTCGACCTTTGATAAATCTCTGAAGCACGAGTCCTGTTTCTGCTTCTCTGTACTTCTTCCTCTTGGATGGCTTTTCCATCTGACCTTGTTCTTTCCCTGTGAGGTTCTGCTGTTACTTCACGCACAGAAGCTTTGCCTTCCTGTTCTCCGTTATGGATACCAGAACATTTTTTTGCATTTTTCTTTTGGGTGCTGCATTAAATCACCTTCAAAGGTGGGCTTTTCTCAGAGTCTTCTGGATGCTCTTCTCTTTCCTTTGCCCTGTTGTCTTTTTCATAAGCCTCCTGTTGGTTTTTTATCTCTTATTTACTTCAAACAAAGTAACGATTATTCAGCCTTCTAGAATTCACTTACAGCCATTTACTTCCATACTTTTGGGAGATTTGTATTCTTCGTATTTAGAAAGGAGAAGATGACTTAAAATTGCCCAGAAACTGTGCTAATTTAGGATTTAGGTTATATTCATTGATTGTCCATAATATAATTTGGATGTGATCACTGTCTTTTTTTTTTTTTTTAATTTATTTTTGGCTGTGTTGGGTCTCCGTTTCTGCGCGAGGGCTTTCTCCAGTTGCGGCGAGCGGGGGCCACTCTTCATCGCGGTGCGCGGGCCTCTCACTATCGCAGCCTCTCTTGTTGCGGAGCACAGGCTCCAGACGCGCAGGCTCAGTAATGGTGGCTCACGGGCCTAGTTGCTCCGCAGCATGTGGGATCCTCCCAGACCAGGGCTCGAACCCGTGTCCCCTGAATTGGCAGGCAGATTCTCAACCACTGCGCCACCAGGGAAGCCCCTCTTTTCCTTCTTGCACATCCTTGAGCATCTGATATTGCGCTTGGTCCAGTGGCTACAACGAAGAGTGTAACTCCTTGCCCACAAGAGAGAAATACTAACCAAGCAGATCCCTTTATTCTCTGGGTATTTAATCCATGCCTACTACGTGCCAGGTCCTCTTCTAGGTGCTGGGAATTGAGCTGTGAAAGGAGTCAGCCTCTGTTCTCAAGGAGCTCACATTCTACTGGGGGAGGTGTTAGATAATAATACACGCGCAACAAACAATTTGCCATGATGATGAGTGTCACCTGGGAGGTGGGGTAGGCAGGCAACCTTAGATAAGGTGTTCAGGCCAGGCTTCTTTGCAGAGGGGACATTTGAGCTGAGAACTGAGTGACAAGGAGCCAGCCGTTGAAATACTTGGGGACAGGGTATTCCAGGCAGGAAAAGCAGCAAAGGGTCTGGGGTGGGAATGATCCAGGCAAGTTCAAGGAACAGAGGGCCACCAAGTAGTGAGGGGTGGGAGGTGAGGCTGGACAGATGGGCGCGCACCTGGCAGTGTGGGTTGTAGCCTACGGGGCAGAGGAAAGAAACCACTGCAAAGTTTAAGGCAGGGTGTGGGCTAATTTTCCATCTCAGCAATTGGCTGGTGGGGACTTCCCTGGCAGTCCAGTGGTTAAGACTCCGCACTTCCACTGCAGGTGGCACAGGGCCGATCCCTGGTCGGGGATCTGATCCCACATGCCCTGCGGCGTGGCCAAAACAAAAAAGAAGAAAAAAGAAAGAAACTGGCTGGTTGTTTTGGTGATGGAGGGAGGCAGGACTGGGAGCTGGAACAGCCGCTGATGTGCTCTCCTCTCAGTGGGAGAATGGTGGTGGCTGGACCACGAGGCGGTGATGGAGATGGAGGCAAGTGGGCTGGTGGGGAACAGAGTCAACAGGACTTGCCAGCGGGTTTAAGGGTGAGGGGCGGAGGGACCAAGGAAACAATGAGCATCTACGGTGACTCCTGGGTTTTTGTTTTTTATTTATTTATGTATTTATTTATGGCTGTGTTGGGTCTTCGTTTCTGTGCGAGGGCTTTCTCTAGTTGCGGCGAGCGGGGGCCACTCTTCATCGCGGTGCGCGGGCCTCTCACTATCGCGGCCTCTCCCGTTGCGCAGCACAGGCTCCAGATGCGCAGGCTCAGTAGTTGTGGTGCACGGGTTTAGCTGCTCCGCGGCATGTGGGATCTTCCCAGACCAGGGCTTGAACCCGTGTCCCCTGCATTGGCAGGCAGATTCTCAACCACTGCGCCACCAGGGAAGCCCTAACTCCTGGGTTTTTACATAGTTGTATAACTGGCATGTGCTTTGAAGGAAAAATGGAGGGAGCTTTGAAGTGCATGTTATGGATGTGAAAGAGGAAAAAAACTGTTTCCCTTTGCGTTACTCTTGACTACTTCCACACTCACAATCCTTCTGACCCCAGATGTGTGGGTGTTTTTCCCACACCAAGCAATTCTGCGATTCTCTCTGGACACCGAGTGTCCTACAGTTTAACTCAATTCTGGCACTACCTACTTAGAGCGGGCACGGACCCCGCAGGGTAAGGGCTCAGTCCCACCGGACTGCCTCCCCACCGGACACCAATTGCAAGTCCCGGGTCGTCACCTGTGCTGCTGACCGACTGGCTATATATTGGAGGTTTCCACGGCCCCCTCCTCAGGTTCAGTGATTTGCTAGAGTGGCTCACAGAACTCAGGAAAACCGTTTACTTACCAGATCACCAGTTGATTTGGAAAGGCTATAACTCAGGAACAGCCAGATGGGAGATTCATAGAGCAAGGTGCTGGGGGAAGGGCGAGGTTCCGCACCCCTCCCTGGGTGCACCACCCTCCCAGCACCTCCCCACGGTCACCAACCTGGAAGCTCTCCCAGCCCCTTCTGCTGGGGTTTTTATGGAAGCAACATTATGTAGGCATGATTGATCCCATTATTGGCCATACGTGGTTAACTCAACCTCTGACCCCCTTCTTTTTTTCCCAGGAGGTAGGGGTGGAGCCCAAAGTCCTAGCCCTCTAATCCCATGCTTGGTCCCTCTGGCAACCAGCCCCCCTCCTGTGGTTTTCTCTGGGGGCTTTCCAGATATCACCTCATTAGCATAAACTCAGGTGTGGTGGGATGGGGTTTGTTACGAATAGCAAAAGATGCTCCTTTTACCTTCATTCTTGCTCTTATCACTTAGGAAATTCCAAAAGCTGTAGGAGCTCTGTGCCTGGAACAACTGTTGGAGACCAAATATATATTTCTTATTATAAATCACAGTATCATAAGGCGTAAGGTGAGTCAGGGGAGGATTCGTGAAGTGACATTTGAGCTGATCCGAGACTGAGGACCGCAAGGACCCTTTGTCGATTACTATAGAATGATGAGTAAGAAGCAAGATATTCATGCTGGAAAAAAAGACTGGTGACAGCTAAAAATAGCTGCTTTCTGCCTGCTGGTCCAGAGTTAAGAAAAAATATAGTTAGAGACGTCCATCTAGGCTAGGACTTTTGAGGTCTGAAAAGTGATTTTCTGTAGCTGTCGGTGGGCACCAGCTCCACACTGGGGCCCCTGAGGATGTACTTGCTGCTCTGGACCCTCTTCAGCCTCTTTTCCTGGGGGGAGGTTGCCTGGGATGGAGGGCCGCCTTGGCATCGGCCTTTATGAAATTGAAAGCTGGAAATATTATTATGGGTTAATTCAGAGATCCCTGTTCACTGAGATTCTCCCTCCGTCTCCCTTGTCCTCCTTTTTAGGGGGCTGAGTTTTTGCCTTTGGCTGGAAGAGAGAAGGAAGAATAGTACTGGGGTGCTGGAGGTTATAAACTAGAGGACAAATAATTCGTTATTCTATATGATTATTACCACAGCCTGAAAACATCTGCAAGTTTAATAGCCAAGGATTGTTGTTGCAACGTTGGAGTTTGGGCTAAAGGTGGGATTGTATGTGTGTGTGTGTTCATCTCTTCACAGCATTCATAGCTTTTATTCACAGAAAGCCTAATCTGGTCCCCGTTACCGGCAGCATTCCCTTTTAGGCAGAGTATGTTTTGGAAGGCTTCCTCAGAACAGACCTTGGAGAGGTGACTTTTTTTTTTTTTTTTAATAAATTTATTTATTTATTTATTTATTTTTGGCTGTGTTGGGTCTTCATTTCTGTGCGAGGGCTTTCTCTAGTTGCGGCGAGCGGGGGCCACTCCTCATCGCCGTGCGCGGGCTTCTCACTATCGCGGCCTCTCTTGTTGCGGAGCACAGGCTTCAGACGCGCAGGCTCAGTAGTTGTGGCTCACGGGCCCAGTTGCTCCGCGGCATGTGGGATCTTCCCAGACCAGGGCTCGAACCCGTGTCCCCTGCATTAGCAGGCGGATTCTCAACCATTGCACCACCAGGGAAGCCCGGAGAGGTGACATTTTGCTTGTGCGTCATCATAATTACCTTGCCGGCTTGGACATCCGTCTCGCCAGCCAGCGAGCAGGTGAAGCTGGCCAGGTTAGAGGTGTCAGACGTATATTCAGCAGCAGTGAGAGGCCAGAATGTGAAACGAGCAGTGCCATTTCGGGGCATTTGTAACCAGTAGAGAGCAAAGAACAGTTCTGAGTTTCAGCAGCAGGTGAGAGGCTGGCTTTGGAACAGAAGCAATTTGACAAGGAGGATGAATAGCTTAGGGAGATGGGCAAGTGAACATTGAAGGGCATTGGGGTGATTTCCTGTTTCTTTCCTCTGTGAGTACCTGGGAGATAGTAGGACAGGACCGTGAAGCTCTGGGGGAGATGGCAAGGACGAAAGGACCCCCAGGCCACATCTGAGGTGTAGTTGGAGCCTGGAAACATCTGGAGTTTTCTGTGAAAGTGACACTGCCCTTCCCCCTGATCTGTTGGTCGCACTCACTATCCTCATTTCTCATCCTTTGAGGAACAGGTGCATTTCATGTCCTCTCTGTGGTTTATTATGAAAACAATATATTTTCCCCATTCTTTAAATACAAAATTAGGCCATTCTGTGATTTCGCCAAACTACACATCTCTTGCTCCCTGCCAGAGATTCATGGCTTAATCTAAAGGCCATATCCCTGAATCAGTTGACTATGATGTATCTGCAAGAAAAATGCAGCCTCGCTTAGTTTTAGTAGCTTTAAAGAAAAAATGAATAAGTCAAAGAAAAATATTCCTTCTCATTTGTTCGCTTAAATATGAAACAGGGATTTGGAAATTTCCCAAGGACAAAAATACATGTTTCAGGCCTGTGTTACGTCACGGTACGTGATGGGTGAGGGGAGGAGAAGGGAGGGAGAGAAGCTGGGGTGGCAGAGGGGCCCCCACAAATGGCGGGTCCCCCTGCTAGTTGGAGCTTGATGTCTGATGCATTCTCTTTACCAAAATATTGCTATGGTTTTCCCAGAGGGAAATTTACCAGAGAGTGATTGAACATTAAATACTCCGGTCTGTACTCCGGTCTGTTTTCTAAAATCATGGTTGGCATTCTATTAACGTGTATCCAGGAAAGCCTTCTTGCTATGAGCAGAGCACTTAGGGTCGCCTGGGACAACACCCTGAAAACCTCAGGGGTTCTTGCTGGGCCCTGGCTTTTTCTATTTTGTCTGCTCAATGGAAAACCGATCCAGCAGGACTGGTGCTTTCTGTCGAGATTCAGGAAACCTGATTCTGATCCCAGCTCCGGTTTCCTTGCTGACTTACCCTAGGGCTGTCCAGTGCTGAGAGCAGGGCCTGCGGCGGAGTGTTTTCCCCTATTCCCAAGGAAATTCACGTAGATTTTAGGAGAAGGAATGTAGCATCCAGAACCCCCTTATATCTTGGAAGAATATGGAGCATTATATGATGAAGGAAATAAAATAAGAGCACCCGGGTGGAATATAAAACTTGACTTTCCCTCTCAGAGATACATGCTAAATATGGGAGTGTTAAATTTCAAAGAGCTTAAAGAATATAAATAAACTATGTGGATCTACTTGTACTAACGACTCTGAAGAAATGATGATGGTCATGGGCTCTGGAACCTGAGCCAGTTCTGCCACTTAAGAGCTATGTGGGGCTTCCCTGGTGGCGCAGTGGTTGAGAATCTGCCTGCTAATGCAGGGGACACGGGTTCGAGCCCTGGTCTGGGAAGATCCCACATGCCGCGGAGCAACTAGGCCCGTGAGCCACAATTACTGAGCCTGCGCGTCTGGAGCCTGTGCTCCGCAACAAGAGAGGCCGCGATAGTGAGAGGCCCACGCACCGCGATGAAGAGTGGCCCCCGCTTGCCGCAACTAGAGAAAGCCCTCGCACAGAAACGAAGACCCAACACAACCATAAATAAATAAATAAATAAATAAATAAAAGTAAATTAAAAAAATAAAAAAACGCAGTTCAAGTACTTTCTTTAAAAAAAAAAAAGTTAAATCATCAAAAAAAAAAAAAGAGCTGTGAGTCCTTGGGCAAGTGACTTAACCTCTCTGTGTTTCAGTTTTTTCTTCTGTAAAATGGGGATCATCCTGGTAACTATGGCTAGGGCAAGGGTTAATCCATGCACAATGCCCAGTTTTTAGTAAATTCTTTCACCATTAGCTGTTACTACTAGCTGCTGTTTTCTGAGCTTTGTTTCCTTTAGCCGTACAGTAAGGCAGGTGGATTGCATCAGTGGTTCTCCGCCTGGCTGAACACTAGAGTCACCTGGGGAGCTTTTAAAATTCTGATGACTGTGCCTGTCTCTCCCTGCTTCCCTTGAAACAGAATCTCGAGGAGTGGGGCCTGGACATCTGCATTTGAAAACAGCATCCTATGTGATTCTGGGGCCCAGTGAGGCTGAGACCTTTGAGCTTGAAAGCTGGCACAGTATCTTTCTATTTGGAGGGGTTACAGCATCCCTTCCCATACTCAGTGCACTCATACATGTGACTAAACTTTATCCTTTCTAAGAAATTGAGATGAGTCACATAACATAAAATTAACCATGTTATGTGTGCAATTCAGCGGAATGTACACCCACCATGGTGTGCAACCACCACTTTTTTCTAGTTCCGAACCATTTTCGTCACCCCCAAAAGAAAACCTGGTACCCATGAAGCAGTCACTCCCCAGGCCTCCCTCTTAGCACCTGGCAACCGCCAATCTGCTTTCTGTCCCTATGGCTTTACCCATTCTGGATATTTCATATAATTGGAATCATAAATATGTGGCCTTTGGTGCCTGGCTTCTTTTACTCACATGATGTTTTCGAGGTTCATTCATGTAACAAGTGTCAGGACCTCGTGGCTGAATAATAATCATTACGCGTCTATAACACATTTTGTTTACCCGTTTTACCCATTGATGGACACTTGAGTGGTATCCACCCTTTGACTATTGTGAATAATGCTGCCATGAACCTCTGTGTACAAGGATTTGAATAACTGTTTTCAGTTCTTTGTGGTATAGATCTCGGAGTGGAATTGCAATGGTGGCCCTCTAATTAACTTTTTGAGGAACTGCCAAACTGTTCAGTGTGATTAAACTTTAATGTGTACCCTCCACCCTCACAGATCTTCCTTGACCTGTCCCCACTGCCTGAAACAGAGCAACACCTTCGATCCTTTCCTGTGTGTGTCACTGCCTATCCCATTGCGACAGACGAGGTACGTGAGCATCATGCCCGTGAACTTGACTTCTATCCTTGGGAATCTTTTGGGCTTGCAGCTGCATTTTCTCTTTTGCTTCTCTGCCAAGCCTGGCAGCTTGGGGACATTCAATGATTGAATGGGACAATTAACGTGAAAGGTTACAGAGTCCCTTCTTTAGCCGAAGAAGGAATTATAAACATGCTTTTGTTTATCAGCCCTGTTGCCAGGCTTACGTCTTTGGCCCATTCAGAAGCCGGCACCGGCCAGTTGGTACCACTCAATCAGACAGGGGCGAACTGGAGAAAATCTGTCACCCTCTGCTTTCCCCTGCTTTATTTCCAAATCCTTTTTCCTCTTAGTGAGGGTGTAGGAAAAGGTTTATTTAAGGAGCAAAGAAAAAGGAAAAGGGTTGTTGGGAGATATGAGGAAAAAAAAGAAAAGAGGAGGCAGGGTTAGGTAGGAGGTGTGGTCACTGCAAAAGTAAGAAGCACGTAGCGCAAGCATCCCAGAAGTCCAGGGCTTAGCAGTGACTGTTAAGGCAATGGCCAGTGTCAGTCTCATGGAATTTTAGCGAACTATATGGGGCGCCTTCACTGTCACGGAAGGCGGCATTTCTTCCCTGGGTTCCTCATCTTTGTAAAAACCATTTCTCTTGCCCTCTGTCTGTTGACATCCTCCCATCTTTAGGATGCAGTGAAGACATGATGGCTTTGTAAAGCCTTTCCTGGCAACTTAATCCCCCTTTCTGCTCTGAATTCCTGTGCTGCTGATTGTCTATGCCACAAATATAACACTGGCTTATCCTATCATCAGATGATGGCTACTGATAGATATGAGCTGTGATACCTGGCCGGATGCAGCATAGCACAGTGGTTAGGACCACTGACTCTGGGGCCAGACTGCCTGGGTTCAAGTCCCAGTTGGGCTAATTAGTTGTATGAATTCGATAATTACTGCAGTATAGAGCAGGGGAAACAGGAGCTGGAGGGGTGAGCCCTGGTGTGCTGCTGGGGGTAGTAGGAAGCAGAACCAGAGAGAGTCCAGAGAGGTTGGGGGGCAGAAGGGCTGTACCCCATCACCAAGGGAGAACTTCAGGAGGAAAGGAGAGCCTCACCAACAGTGTTGAGTTGTCCTGGAAGAAGAAGCTTGACTGCTCTACTTCTCAGACTTCGAAGTTTCTTTTTGCTTAAGATGATCTATTTCACAAACAGAACCTTGAGACTATATAGATCTGTACAGATGGTCCCAGACTTACGATGGTTTGGTATACAATATTTTGACTTTACGATGGTACGAAAGTGATGCGCATTCAGTAGAAACGGTGCTTCACGTTTTGAATTTTGATCTTTTCCCAGATGAGCAGTATGAGGCACGGTCCTCTCTTGTGAGGCTGGGCAGGGGATCACCACAGCTCCCGGTCCAGCCTGGTGATCACGAGGGTAAACAACCGATACACTTAAAATCCCTGTTTTTCACCTTCCGTATAGTATTCAAGAAGTTACATGAGCGATTCAACGCTTTATTAGCACGGAAGCTTTGTGTTAGATGATTTGGCCCAACTGTAGGCGAATGTAAGTGTTCTGAGCATGTTCAAGGTAGGCGGGGCTAAGCTGTGATGTTCGGTAGTTTAGTTTTATCAAATGTATTTTCGATTTAAGATAGTTTCAATTTACAATGAATGGGTTTATCGGGATGTAATCCCATCATAAGTTGAGGAAGGTCTGTATTGTGATTCTTAATCAGATATCTTTTATTTTTAACTTGCTGGAAAAGTACACTCAGCTGAGACCCTTGGAGATTTGCCTCTCCACTGCCACCTGGTGACAGCATACCTAAAGGGCAGTGACCCGACCAGGAAGCAGAGATTTGCCTAAGCGCTGAACTTGATCCATTATCAGTGATGGTGGCAACAATCCATGTCAGTCCTTTAAGGATGTGGCCTCCTTCCTATTTTCCAGATTCTTGAGCGTCACCTTGGTCTTCCCCTCTAAGAGCCAGCGGTTCCTGCGGGTTGGCCTGGCCGTGCCAATCCTCAGCACGGTGGCAGCCCTGAGGAAGATGGTTGCAGAGGAAGGTGGCATCGCTGTGGATGAGGTGTGATGGGGCCTGGTGATGGGATGATGAATGCTACCTGGGCCGGCTGTCTAGGGTGTTTAGGTTAATTTCTGGCTCCCGGTGACTCCTGAGTGACTCATGAGTTTCTGTTTGATTAACAGTCCCTGGTGTCTGTGGTGACGGGGCCTTGAACTCTCCCTGCATTTTCACAGAACAACCGGAAAAGGATACCACCTTTGTCTTCCAAGAAAGTGACGATGATTACGATCATCATCATTTCAACAATAGCTGACTCTCAGTAGAGCTTACGAAGTGCTGAGTACCGTTCTATGAACTTTATAGCTCATTTACTCCTCACCACCATCCTGTGAGGTAGACATTACACTTATCCTCATGTTAGCAGCAGGCACTGAGAAGTTGAGTGACTTGCCCAAGGTCACACAGCTGGTAAGTGGCTGCGCCAGGATTTGAAATCAAACGCAGATGGTTTGATTTCACAACCACTATTCTATACTTTCACTCCCGAGAATATAAGCCAGGAGACTGAAGGGACAATACATGAACTATAAGGAACTAACTACTGAAGGAACTTGTGGTGTGTACATGAGAGAGGCAGTTTGGAGGAGAGTGGGATGGATGTGCTCCAATTTTTTTTTTTTTTTTTTTGAGCGTCTTGGTAAAGAGTTTGGATTCACTTGACTTTGGAGGGCAGACTCCTAACAGGGACCCCCATGAAAGGACAGGGTAGAAGTGATGGTGGTGAAAAGCAATGCAGTATGATGAAGAGGGCTCGCAGTGGGGTTCTAATTGTGATTCAGTCCCTTCTAGTTTTCTGACCTTGGACAAAGTAATTGGTTCTCTGTTTCTTTAACTGTAAAATGGAAATTTTACACTTCCCTGGTGACCTCGTGGGATTGTTTTCTAATTAAAGAGTATTTTTAACCTTTTTGTTAAGGAATAACATAGGTACAAGAAAGTGTCCATGTCTTAGGGTTATAACTTGTTGAATTTTTACATGCATGTACATACGTGTAACCACCATGATTATTGAGGCTTTCCATCACCCCAGTGGACTCCTTCCTGCCCCCACCCAGTTAATCCCTCTGACCTCTCTCACCATTTTAATGAGGATCTCAACTGGGGAAAAAAATGTGTGTATCTTGCTTTGTAAATCCAAAGTGCTATATGGGAATCTATAGTGAGGGAGAGAGTAGGACAGTGGGTGAGAGAGAGTCTTGGGGGAAAAAATAGCAGTAATAAAAGATCAAAAGGGGAAGTCTAAGAGAGGTAGAGTTTGAAACTTTAAGAGAGTAAAAGGACTGTCAGGAATTTAAAAGGCATGATGGGGACTTCCCTGGTGGTGCAGTGGTTAAGAGTCTGCCTGCCAATGCAGGGGACATGGGCTTGAGCCCTGGTCCAGGAAGATCCCACATGCCACGGAGCAGCTAAGCCCGAGTGCCACAACTACTGAGCCTGTGCTCCAAAACCCCCGAGCCACAACTGCTGAGCCTGCGTGCCACAACTACTGAAGCCTGTGTGCCTAGAGCCCATGCTCCGCAATAAGAGAAGCCACCACAATGAGAAGCCCGCACACCGCAGCAAAGAGTAGCCCCCGCTCGCCGCAACTAGAGAAAGCCCGCACACAGCAACGAAGACCCAACACAGCCAAAAATAAATTTTAAAAAAAAAGACTTATAAATAAATAAATAAATAAATAAATAAATAAATAAATAAATAAATAAAAGGCATGATGTGTTTGTTCAGGGAGACAGGAGTCACTTGGGATTCCAAAATTCACAGATGGGCATTTTGATTGGAACTAAAAATCTATTGTGATATTTTGTTTTAACTGGCAAGTTTATTCCATCAGTGATCATGGACAAGTTTGGATTTATTTATATCATCTTATTTTATGCTTTCTATTTACCCTGCTTTTCCTTTGTTTCTTTTTTCTCTCCTTTCCTGCTTCTTTTGGATGGAGCAATTTTTCTTTATTTCATCTCTTCTGGTTTGAGACATATACGTTATATTTCTATGCTCTTACTGGTTATCATTAAAATATCAACATGCATAACTAACAAAGTCTTATGTTAATCTTCCCAAACAACACAATTTATGCTTTAATTTCCCTTATACCTTTTTGATTTAGATATTATTGTAGATGGATGTTGTTATCCAGTGTTTGAATCCCTCCTCCCTTTTCTCACAGGTTACAGTAGTAGTAATAGTTGTTATCATTAGAGGTTTATATAGTCAATATGTATTTACACTTACCAATGTTTACCATTTCTTTGCTTCATCATTTCTTCTTGCAATTCAAGTTTTCCTTCTGAGGTCAGTTTCTTTGTTTTAACCCTGACATGTATCTTTTGTATCTTTTACAAGAGAATTTCTCAGCCAGTGTGCCTTGAATGGGTTATGTGTGCTGACTTGTTGGTTCCTTCAGCCCTTGAGGGGACAGAGTTGAGTCTTGGGAAGACAGGACCCTCAAGGCAGTCACTCCTCTCATCCACTACAAAACTAGCTTCTTCTGCTCACCTCAGTGTTCCATGAAAATATTTTCCACATATGATATAGCATGCAAAAAGTTGGCAATACTATTTAAGAGTTCTTTGAGTGGAGTTCTGTTAGTGATAAGTACTCTCACTTTGCTTATCTGAAGTGGCTTCATTTTAGGCTTATTTTTGCACGATAGTTTAGCTGGGTATAAAACTTTAGATTTTCAGTTTTCTTCTCCCTACTCTTCCTTCTGCACTTTGATATTCTATTGTTGCAGTTGAGATGTCTGTGGTCAATCTAATTCTTACACTTACTGTGTTTTATTACTAAAAATAAGTAACCACTTAGGGAGAAGGAAAAGGTAAAAGAGAGGTTTCAGACTATCAGTCACTTTTAGACTGCTACTTTGTTAAGTTCCCTTTGAGAAACAAGAGGGAAAATGATCTTCCTCATTCCAGGTGATCTTGGTTGAACTTCATCCCAGTGGACTCCAGCGGTCTTTCTTTGATGAAGAGGACTTGAATACTATTGCAGAGGGAGATAATGTGTATGCCTTCCAAGCCCCTCCATCACCTGGCCAGGAGACGCTCTCAGGTACAAGAGTGCTTTGCATAATTTTATTTGGATATTATGAGTTATAGGTTTGAGAGGATACTCATTGGGTGCTAAGGCATAAGACACTTAATTTTAGTACTTGGAAATATCAGGCTTATTTTCTCCGATATTTGTTGTACAGATGGTTGATTATAAAAATTAATCAACTAAGACAGGGGTTCTTGAAACCTTAGTATCAGAGTCACCTGGAGGTCTTGTTTAAACAGATTTCTGAGCCCTACCCGCAGTGTTTTTGACTCCGTAGGCCAGGGGTGGGGCCTGAGAAATTACATGTCTAGCAAGTTCCCAGGTGATGCCGATGCTGCTGGACCTGGTACCGCATTTTGAGAACCACTATTCAGAACAGGTGCTGGGGTAATCTTTGTCTTCAGGACTCCTATGGTTCAAGGTCAGTGCTTGAAGTAAAACTGTTACAAACTGGAGCAGTAGATGGCCAAAGAGATTATTAAATGACTTTTTGTTAACGGTCCCACTTCCCTATGTTAACTTTTCCTAAACTTCGGATAGGCAAAGATGGTCAGTTTCTGACAGCCTTTCATTATAGGTCAGTATCCGTTTTGGTCCAATTAGCCAGTCAGTAAGGCTCATATTTAGAGGACCTTGTGCCAGTGTTACACTCATACCCGAGATGAATCCTATGCCCTGGACCATATCCTCGGCCAGCCTAGATGGCAGGCAGGCTGTGGGAACCAAGTGTCTGCAGTTGCTCTGAGTCAACAGAGAGACTCTGGGCCTGGAACAGGACATTGACAGGCCCTGATTATGTGATAACTCAGTGAAATAGCCCTCATTTCAAATTCAATCACAGGACACATCTGTGCCTTAAAAGTAAAATTTCAGAGCTGATTGGAAATTGAGGATGGTCCAATTCCTCTACTTCCTCAACAATAAAGAGTCTTACCTTCTCTCTGTACTCCTTAATGTTGGCGTTCTAAAAGAGCGGATACTCTGCAGCTCTCTGATCAAAGCATACAAGCAACCAAAATCATTTTGGTGTATTTTTCAGATTGGCTTTGAAAAGTATTAATTAAAATCCCTGCCTATACTTTAAAATTGGCTGATCACAACAGCAAATTCACTACCATGTATATTATGCCAGGTGCCTGATGAAACAAGTGCCATGAACCTTAATATCACTTCCCCTGAAGCCCTCCAGTGTCTCCCAAGGGTGGTTAATGGATGATCAAAGAGAAGAGGGGCTAGAAGCCAGGGTTCTGACCCAGCACAGCAGCTCCTTTAAGAACGCAAATGTAATTCTCGCCCTTCAGCTCGTCCATCTGGTCTACCCGTCTCCCCACGCTTGGCAGTCCGTGAGGGTCAGCAATTATCCCTGCCCGTCCACAGTGAGACCACGGTGCTAATCCTCTTCTGTAATTTGGTGGGCTCAGGGCAGCAGGCCAGCAGGTATGTTTAACTTCATCCTTCTTTTACATGATGTCTGGGTTGTGTCGACATGTAGTTGGAATTTGCGCTAGAATAATTCTAATTTGAAAAAAATTAAATATCCATTCTCAAAGTTGATCAGCAAGGAGTAGGGAGTAATGTACTTCCTGATCAAGAGGATCAGAAATAACTGCCTTAAGCAGATGGCTAACATTGTCCTTAACAATTGAGTATCAGAGGTTTCCCTATTGGTTTTAGGAACAATGATTTTTGCTCTCACCACTATTTTATACTGTGTTGTAAGGCCTAGGCAGTGCAGTAAGACAAGGGAAAAAGAAACTGGCTATTGGAAAGAGGAGGTAAAATGACCACTATTTGCAAATAATATTATTTTCTATCCAGAAAACCAGGAACTTGAAAGTAATTAGAACTAATGAAAGAGTTCAGGAAAGTGACTGGTTGCATAACAAATATACAAAACCAGATAGTTTTCTTATAGAATGCAAATAAAATGTTTAAAAGATATTACTCCAAAGAAAAAATTTTAGATGGGTAAAATGTTTGTAAAATTTATCTGAAAGAACAAACTCGTAAGAGTAGCCAGAAAATATTGGGGGCAGGAGAAAGAAGGAAGAGGGATTGTTCTAGTAAAACAGAATAAAGTTTTAATTATTAGAATACTGTTATATAGGCAGAAGAATATACACTTAAATCAATGACACAGAACAGGTCAAGTGTACTTCAGTATTTGTTATATGATAAAAATGGTGTATTTCATATTAGTAAGGAGTGAATGAATTATTTAATACTAAGCCTGGGCTAACTGATATTTTGCTTTCTTTTTATTTTAAATAATCAATTTTTTTACTCCTGCCATAAATTCACATGTATAAATTGATTGGAGAGGTAATTACAGAAAAGGAAACCATAAAATAACTTGAAGGTAATGTAGGGGAATATTTATATCTTTGAGTTGGGGGCTATTTTAACACCTAAGGCAGGAGGCTATCAAGGAAAAGTCTAATGTTTTAAATACATTTAAAATGCTAAGCTAAAAGCAAATTTGAAAGGCAAAGCAAAACGAAGAAAAATATTTACATGTGACAGCTGAAAGATGCATATCCGTCACATAAAACCTAGCTCTCAGATTAGGGAGAGAAATAATATTCTTTTAGTAAAATGAGCCACAGAGATGAACATTAATTCACAGAAGAGATACAGGCATAGGTTAAAATATTCAGCTTCATTAGTAGTAGAAGAAATTCTGATGGCAATAGCAAGATGCTATACTTAACCTTTCAGACTATTAAAGAACTTTAAAAAAATTGATAATACTCATTCTGGGCAAGTGTCAAGAGAATGGGGCACATGCTTCACGGGTAAATTGGTGAAATTGGTGTGGCTTTTCTAGAGAGCAGGTTGGAAATAAATAGCTTTGGTCTTATTTCCACTTCTGGAACTTTATCCCAAAGAAACAATTAGTCATGTGCACCCAAAGGCGTAGGCAAAAGCACGTGTATAGTTCCTGCCATGAGCAAGCATTGCTTAAATAAAAAATTGGAAACAATCCAAATGCCTAGTAATAGAGGATAAGGTAAATAAACCCATCTGTCTATTCAACAATTGATGCCCAGTGCCCTTGCCCATCCAGGTGCACCAGCTCATATTTATGCTGTATTTTAGCAAAGTTAATTCAACAGTAGCACATTCTTACCCCATTGGATCTTCACACAGCCTTGCAGGTGGGGCCAGAGAGCAGTCAGAGTTCAGTGGTTTGTCCAGAGGCACCCAGGGCAGAGCTGGAATTGACAGCCAGCAGTCTGGGCACCACAAGCTCACTGCTGCATGCTCATGGGATCGGGATATGGAAAGCATTCCCAGTTGCGAGAATATTCCTCATACACAAAGCCATCGATGTGTCCACTGGGCTTATCTCTGCCTGGCTTTCCTCTGGGTCCTGTGTTCTCTTAGTCTGCTCTTTCTCTGGGGAAGAGGGTTTCCCAACCACCTCTTTACACTGCCATGTCTCCATTCGTAACGAGGGTCTCAGATGGGGAATTTTGTATTGTGTTTTGTGCTCAACTCTTATCCATTTGAGAGAAGCCAGTGAGTAGAGCCAATGCTCTTGACTGTTGGGTATTGTTGGTTTTTCTTTTGCCGAAATAACCTCATTTCCTTGGATTTCCAGGTTTGGGCCACCTTTCCTGATGAGGGAAGACAGAGCCATCTCATGGGTCCAGCTCCGTCAGTGCATTCTCAGCAAGGTCCGCTATCTCATGAAGAGCGAGGCTCCCGTACAGGTCAGTGTGTGTGTGTGTGTGTGTGTGTGTGTGTGTGTGTGTGTGTGTTGTCGGGGGGTGGGGTGTGGAGAGAGGGGTGTAGGAATCTAGTGGTAGCTCAGGAGAGACAAGCATTTGCTGTCAATGACAGTGTTCACACTGTCGTATCAAACAACTTTGATTTATATGCAAGAACATAACCGTTTTATGGTCCGTGCTGTTTCTCTCTTTGTGGCATTACAAAATACTTTTCATGGACGGAGCTTTTGCTTGTTAAATCTTTCAAAACATCACTGGAAGAAAGAGTGGGATTTACATCATTCATCTCAGTTTTGTATATTTATGGCTTCCCATAGTTCTTCCTGGATGGGAGCTTATTGTAATAAACTGTAACTTATACATTTGGATCAAAAACTTCAAGGAACTTGAGGTATAACTTCTGTGGAAAATTAAAATCGATATTTATGTCCAAATATGAAAACGTAGGTATTAAAACAATTTTGTCCAGTTTTCGAAAAACAGGTTAAAAACTCAAGGGGAAACACCTTTTTGCCTTGCTCATTTATTTATTCTCAGACTGGTAGTTTCCAAATAAAAACAATAAATTCTAAAACCATTCCTTTCATCCCCGATAGTATCAGAACCTGTTCTGATGGCTGCTTGGCATAGAAGACTTTGACATGTTTAGGGACACATCAGTAGCCTCAGAATTTTGTTTTCCCCCAACTACTCTCTAAGTAAGAACTTTTCATTTGGGGGATGTACCAAACATTTCAGAGGGATTTCTGCATAGTTCTTCGTAATTCACGTGCCTTCCTGCTTTGGGAAAACCGTACATTTGATTCGGGATTTACACCAAATACCAGTTTGCTTAAGACCTTTTCTACATTCGTACCAAATCTTTATCTCCAAAGGATTTTTGCTTCATGAACTGCCCAGCAGATCTGCCATGGTGCCCAAATTAGAAACTCGGACTTCTTCTCAAGTAGGTCAGAATATATAGTAATAGCTTTAGCTTTCCCCAAACCCTGTGCTCCTGGCTGTTGAGAGTGGATGAAACGGCTTTCATGCAGACATTGAACTCAGCTGTTCTTATTCTCCCCTTGGCCTCCCATGTGCTTTTGCCTCTGCATCTCTCCAGTCGTTTCAATTTTAGAGACCGATGAAGCAGTCAGTGGGGCCTGCAAAATTCTAATACAGGCAACCTCCGACTCAGCTATGGACGCTTGTCCACAGATACATTGACAAATGTGTGGATACCCATGGTTTTATGTAAGAATAATGTGTTCTAAGTGGTTGTGAGGCTCCCAGGCTAGCTCACCCATCCAACCCATAGGCTTTTATATTTTGGTTTTTGTTGTTGTTGTTGTTTTGGCCGCTCTGCCTGGCTTGCGGCATCTTAGTTCCCCGACCAGGGATCGAACCCTGGCCCCAGCGGTGAAAGCGCCGAGTCCTAACCAGCTGACCGCCAGGGAATTCCCAAGGCTTTTATATTTTGAAGCGTTTGAAAAGAATTTGAAAAGAATTGGTAATAATTTGGAAAGAATCCTGTCAGCCTTCTCAACATTGAACCAAAGAGATTAAAAGTAGTGAACATATATTGAAGGTTCCAAAGTGAATTTCCCTAGCCGAGAATAAAGGACAGGAAAATGTCTCTTACAAAAATGACCGATTTGCTGGATGGGATTAATTTGCATGAATTAATGAAAAAAAGAGATTGATCATTGCGTAGGAATTTTTCTGGTTCCTTTGTAAATTTTCTTTGTGGGCAGGCAGGGCGAGCTGCTTCCATGTAGTGTAGGTGCCTTATTATGTTGCCATCCAAACAGCAAGACTCCATTAGGGGTGCCAGGAAAAAGAGCTTCCCCCCCCAGATTTAACTAACTTCTCCTTGGGAAGTACACCCTCGCATGGCCAGCCCTGAATCCAAGCCCCTGAAGTCAGCTTGCTTCCAGCCATCAGTTTTGTGTTTGTTGAAGCGGCAGGTCAGCTAGAGTATAGGTATAGTCCAGTGAGGCGTCCACACTCCCCAAATGTCACACTTATTGCTCCTCTCCCCCGTCAGCTGCCACAGTCCAGGAGTCGGCTCACAGCTCCCTGAGTATGTTTTGGGTCACACTGTCTTTGCCCTATTCCTGTTTCTTTGAATTATAACGTTTTCCCTCTCTTCTCCTGCCTGAATTCAACCTACATTTCATCAGTGTTTTTTTAAGTAGAGATTTCTGCCACTTATCTTTGCCAGAGTTTGTAAGAACATTTCATTTTTTTCTAGTCGTGGCCAAGGTCATCAGTGACAATTTTAAGAACTGTATTTCCATTGCTTGAAGAGACCATTGATTTTATTTTTTTTAGATATTGTGGTAAAATGTATGTAATGTGTATTGTAACCGTTCACAAATGTACATTAATTATATTCATCATGCTGCATAACCATCACCACTATACTCCCCAGATTTTTCACCATACCCACAAAAATTATACCCATTAAATAATAACTCCCTGTTGCCCCAGCCCCTAGCCCGTGAGAACCTCCATTCTACTTTCTGTCTCTATGAATTTGGCTACTCTAGGGACCTCATATAAACAGAATCATACAATATTTGCCCTCCTGTGTCTGGCTTATTTCACTAAGCAAAATATTTTCAAGGTCCATCCATGTTGTAGCATGCATCTGAATTTTCTTCCTTTTGAAGGTTGAGTAATATTCCATTGTGCGTATATACCACATTTTGTTTATCCATCCATCTGTTGATGGATACTTGGGTTGCTTCTACCTGTTGACTATTGTGAATAAGGCTGTTTAAGGCTCACTTCAATTTCAGAAAAGTTAAAATATGAAAAAAATGTCCATCTTAGAATAACAACATAGGTGGTATTTCTTTTATGCAGCCTATTTCGACATGTATAAATACTTATTTAGCATTTGAGACGTAAAATGTACACTAACTTGCTTTTAGATAATTGCCTCATTTTGGTAATCTGGTGATGATAATAATCATCTTAATAAAGTAAATTAGCTGTTAATAATTAATGAACAGAATTGGTTTAATTCCCCATTAACTGTGCCAACATTTGCTCCAATTAAACCTGTGTTATTTTAAATCACCGTGTTCACTGTTTTGGAGAATTTACCGTGTAACACAGTATTAGATCACTATGTTAAAATGTATAGGGTGTATCTTCTAAATAAACTGAAGGCTTTATATCTCTGGATTTGGAATAATTATTAAGGGCATATTCAAAATACACTCTAAGCAAAATGTTACATTTTCTGAGTAACTTCTTTGCACTTAACTGTCTGATTCGCACCAACATGTGTGATGACCTGCTTCCTGTTCTCGGCCTGGCAGAACCTGGGGTCACTCTTCTCCATCCGGGTTGTGGGGCTGTCCCTGGCCTGCAGCTACTTGTCCCCCAAGGACAGCCAGCCCCTCCATCACTGGGCAGTTGACAGGTAAGGGGACGCTGCAGACGTGGTAAGAGAATGCATTCGTTCCCACCTGACTAGACTCCTTCAAGGCTGTGTATCAGTAAGACTGACGACAGTCTTAGCTGCCCTTGGTCTTCAGCACCAGCGCCTGGGTTAGGTCCTTATACACATTCTGTGCTTTCAACCCTCATGCCTAGAGCGGGACCGACGGCCACTTCAGAGATGGGGAGACACTGAGGTTCCCAATGATTAGTGAATTTACGCACATTCACGCGGCTGGTTAAGGACCATGTACCTTCCGTGAGCTCAAAACCTGTTTTTGAATCATCTTGGTGACAGTTAGGGACACATGTGACATCTCCACTTTTTCCTTGCAATACATTCAAAACCTTCTTTTAGGTGCAGACCCTCCTGTCTGTCACTTGTATATATGCGTCTTGGTTGTTTTTTGTTTTTTTTTTTTTGGCCACGCCGCGCGGCTTGCAGGATCTTAGTTCCCTGACCAGGGATCGAACCCATGCCCCATGCAGTGGAAGCATGGAGCCCTAACCACTGGACCGCCAGGGAAGTCCCCATATGTGTCCTGTTGATTTCACATCTTCCACTCCCTCCTTGTCCTGTCTCTTCCGCATTAAGGCCAGACAACCTCTTCTGAAATGGGCTGAGCCCAAGCAGCCGGAAAGAGCGATGGGTTGATTCACATTGAGATTTTCTGGGCATGGGAGGGTCTGGAAGGGGAAGGCCTTTTAGGTCGTGGAGGCGGACTGGCAGGTGCTCCTTTCACTGTGCAGTGGAGGAAAACCTAGCAGCTCGTTTGAGGCACCGTCAGAACTGGGTATGTGCTGAGGACGTTCAAGCAGAACGGCCCCCTCGACACTGAGAAGATGGCTGGGGCTGCAGTGGGAGGGCTGGGTCGTGGCCTTGCAGCCACCAAATCCTCGGAGCTCGCCAGCTCCCAGGGGAGCAAGGACAGAGGCTTCAGGGGTAGATTAAGGACCAAGTCTTCTGCAGACAGCACCTCCCCAGACCCCCGACCTCGGTTTCCATGCAGCTTTGGACATCTCTGTTGGGAACATCAGTCCCGGGGGTGGAGGAGAGAGTAGGAAGCAGGCTGCATGCCTTTGATGGGCTCCCTGTTCTCTCCTCAGGGCTCTGCACCTCAGGAGGCCGGGAGGCCCCCCGCACATCAAACTGGCCGTGGAGTGGGACAGTGGCGCCAAAGAGCAGTGAGTCCAGCAGAGTCCAGCTCTGGCAGAGGAGACGGGGCTGTCCGTGCACACGGACCTTCCTGCGCCAGTTCCCCTGATGCGACAGTGGGGTGTACGATGCCCCCCGGATGCCGTGTGGCCCATTCCTCAGAGGAGCCCCCATGGCAATTGTCTGTATATAAACAACAGCGACAGGAGTAGTAATAACGATGGCTGTGGGTGGTGTCAGTGGTGGTTAACAGTCACAGTTGGAAATGGTGAGGTGACACTTACCCACTCACCCCGTGCCAGCCACTGCTCCAAGCACTTCACATCCGTGCAGTTTAGTTCATGCATCAGTTCCTGTGCGGTAGGTCCGACCCGAATCCACATCGTCAGATGTGGAAACTGAGGCACAGAGAGGTTAAACGGTTGCTCAGTGTCACACAGCCCCTGCCTGGCAGAGCCGGGCTTTGAACCCAGACTGTCGCCTCAAGTCCATGCTCTTAATCACTCAACGTGGCTGCTTCTCTAACACTGAGTGCATCTGCCCGACTTCGGGAAAGACACTGTTCAGCCCGGCGAGTGTTTATTAATCTCCTACTAGGTGCCAGGCCCTGCACCACGACATGAAACAGAAATGAGTAAGCCAGGGGCTCGGTCCCTCTCTGGGTCCGTGGGGGGACTGAGAAGTCCAGTAAAAGCGAGTGGGTGCCCCGGGAGCCCTGGGAAGGGGGCCTTTGCCTCCCGGGCAGATGCTTTGCACCCCGTTAGCTGGGAGTAGGGCCCCCTCAGGGGTGAGACCCCGCGTGCCTCTGTCTGCTCCCCGCAGCCTGTTCGGGAGCATCCAGGAGGAGCGGGTCCAGGACGCGGACAGCGTGTGGCGGCAGCAGCAAGCCCACCAGCAGCAGAGCTGCACCCTGGACGAGTGTTTCCAGTTCTACACCAAGGAGGAGCAGGTCCCGCCCTGGGGGCCACGCCCCGTCCGGCCCGGACATCCGGGGCCTGTCAGTGGGTGGGTCACGACCTCGGGAGGGGTGTGGCTTACGGTCCCGGTGGCTTCCCTTCCAGCTGGCCCAGGACGATGCGTGGCGGTGTCCTCACTGCCGGGCGCTGCAGCAGGGCGTGGTGAAGCTGAGCCTGTGGACCCTGCCCGACATCCTTATCATCCACCTCAAACGGTTCTGCCAGGTGGGCGAGAGGAGAAACAAGCTCTCCACGCTGGTGAAGTTCCCGCTCGCCGGCCTCGACATGGCTCCCCATGTGGCCCAGAGAAGCACGGGCGCCAAGGCCGCCCCGGGCCCCTGGCCTCCTTCCTGGAAGCAGCCGGCCTGCCTGCCCACCAGCTACCCACCAGACTTCCTGTACGACCTGTACGCGGTCTGCAACCACCACGGCAGTTTGCAAGGTGGGCATTACACAGGTGAGCCTGCCTCGCGGCCCGTGGCTGCGGCCCGGGCCTCCACATGCCCGGGGAAGGGGCACCGCTGGGATTGCCGAGCTCGCTCGGGCACTCGGCACCAGCTGAGCCCTGACCCGCTGCACACCGGGCACCTGCCGGGGGTGGGGTGGTGGCGTCTGGTCCAAGCGTCGAGCCGAGTTCCGTGGGGGGTTGGAATAGAAAGTTAGGTACAGCCCGAGTTTTTGACCGTGTCGGATACCAGAGGGTAGCTGTTGGAGCCCGGAGAGTGCCATTTATCCTCGTCTGTGATTCAACGCAGGGACTCCTACTTACCAGATTCGGTATTTTTTATTTCTACGGGGTACCTTTAATTGTTAATCCCTCGGAGGAACTTGGAGAGAATGAAGGCTGGAAGGACAGAAACAAAGAGCTTGGCAGCTCGTTCGGTTGTTCATAATCGTGTACCTTGGTCTCTTCTAGAATAATATAAAGTATTTCATTTTTGAAAAAATGCTTGAAAATATTTAATTTTTTTGAAAAATGCCCTATTCCTAGTGTACTAATGAACCTGCAATTTGGAAAGCACCAGACTGTATAAAAATTCAGGATCATCACTCATTCATTAATTCATTGAACAAATATTTATGAAGTCCCCATTCTATGCCAAACCCTGGGCTAGGTGCTGGAGTCTCGGTGATGAACAAGACAGATAGGAGTCCCGCCCTCATGGGACTAATTTCAGACACAGACAATAAAAAGGTGCTTGTCCCTTTAGTACTTTCCCTACTTGGTATCATGAAAAGGTGATTGGTTGATGTGTCTGAGATACAGATAAGGCCTCCCTGAGGATGTTACCTTTAGGTCAAGATCTGAAGGATGAGGTGGAACTAGCTGTGTGAATAAGAGGAGGAAAACATGGGCAGAGCTACTAGCCTGTGTGAAGGCCCTGAGGCGGAGTTTGTGTGTTTAAGAATTGATGAAAGCCTGTTGTGGCTGAAGGGGAAAGTGACATAAGATGGGGCTGGGTCCGAAGGCCCTGTGGGCCACGGACAAGAGTTTGCACTTTTTTCAGAGGGTGATGGGAAGCCATTAAAAGGTTTTAGGCAGAGGAATAAAGACATAATCTAGTTCACAAACTGAGGTCTTAGCTCGAGCAGAGAATTGGGCGGAGCAAGAGTGGAAATGGGAATTCCAGTTAGGAGGAAGTTTCTGGGACTCAAGTGAGAGATGGTGTTGGCTGGGACTTGGGTGATGACAGGGTATTCAAGACATATTTTGGAAAGGGGATCAGTGAGACTGGCTTTTGGACTCAGCGTGGGGTGGGAGAGAAAAGAAGGAGCAGAGACGAACTTCTCCGTGCTTGCCCTGGGCTGGTGCAGGAGCCAGCAAAGTGTGGCTTGTGGGCCACATCCAGTCTGGCACCCGTATTTGTACAGCCCATGAGTCAAAAATGGTTTTTACATTTTAAAAAGTGGTTTAAAAAAACCCAACCAGGGCTTCCCTGGTGGCGCAGTGGTTGAGAATCTGCCTGCCAATGCAGGGGACACGGGTTCGAGCCCTGGTCTGGGAGGATCCCACATGCCGCGGAGCGACTGGGCCTGGGAGCCACAATTGCTGAGCCTGTGCGTCTGGAGCCTGTGCTCCGCAACGGGAGAGGCCACGATAGTGAGAGGCCCGCGCACCGCGATGAAGAGTGGCCCCCGCTTGCCGCAACTGGAGAAAGCCCTCGCACAGAAACAAAGACCCAACACAGCCAAAAATAAATAAATAAGTAAATAAATAAATAAATAAATAAAATTAAAAAAAAAAAAACTCATTTAAAAAAACCCAACCAAAACAACAAGAATACATGGCAGAGACCGTATGTGGCCATCGGGGACCTGCAGAGCCTGAAACGTTGTCTATTTGGCCCATTACAGAAGAAAGTTGGCTGACTTCCGAATTAGTAGGTTATGGAGCCATTTACTGAGGTGTGGAGGGAAAGGAGAGGACTATTTCTCGTACTTGTTTAGAAGGTGGTGAGAATCTTATTTATGAACATCTTCTTAAATGTTTGACTGCAGTTCTTAGGTAGGAAGGAAGTGTACCATAATCCCAACTGCCTATTATCCTCGCGTACTGAATCAGAGACATGCATTTTGAAGGTCCTCAAAAGAACGGGGGTGAACATTGGCCTTATTGCCTGGGTACTCCCATAAATATTATAAATCGGGACTCCCTCTTATTGGAGATTTTGCCTGAACAAGCTCTACAACGTAAGGATTCAGCTTGTGTGGTAACAGATCAGTTGATCAGTGAGCATCTGGGTGTGTAACTGGTTATCCTTGCTGATTCTGCCAGATTCATTTCTGGCTAAAAATGGTCCAACGTTTCTCATTCTATTACAAACGTCCGTTTTTCAGCCATGCCCATGGGAAATGTCTTCCTGCTTTGGGGGGGCTCCAATAATGGGGACTTGGGGTTTGGACCTTCGCAGCCTACTGCCGGAACTCTCTGGACGGCCAGTGGTACAGTTACGACGACAGCACGGTGGAACCGCTTCTAGAAGATGAGGTCAACACGCGAGGGGCTTACATCCTGTTTTATCAGAAGACAAACAGCATCCCTCCCTGGTCAGCCAGCAGCTCCATGAGAGGTAGGTTTTGCTGCTCCTAATAGGAGAGGGGAGGACTGGGAACAGGCAGCACGCTGTATCAAACAGCGAGGACCCGGAGAGGTCGGCAGGGATCTGAAAGAGGAAGCTTTGCTGATACAGAGCCATGTAGAGCCCTACAGACTAGTGTCCCATTTGCAAGGACGTGGGAGGGACATACTGAAATCCAAGAACGGGAAAAGGAATAATATTTTGTATCTGTGGCAGGTGGCTCTTGGGAGCATGGGATTCCATATTTCCGCTCTCACCCATATTGAGCCAGATCTTCATTAAGCTTGTGCAGTATAACCCTGCATTAGTCCCGGTAGAAAGGGAAGGGCAGTTATAAGGGATGAGGGGCCTTAATAGGAAACAGCTACTTAACCACACCCCAGAGATACGTTTCAACCTCAAACTTGCTTGGCAGTCTGGAGATGGAAAAGAAGGGTCAAAACGGACCTTTCTGTGTGACAGATTTCACTCTGCGAACTAGCCATCCTTACTTTGGAGTGAAAGAACATTTTTTAAAAAATGACTCAGATTTCCTGTGCCCAGATTGTTGGAAAATGGCCAAGTAAAACCAAGATGCCCCAGCAGGTCTAAACCCAACGTAATGCAAAGTCTGCCTTCTTTTCACAGAAGGTAGACATGGCGAGAGTGAAAAACACGCCATATTTAGAAAACTGGACTTGGCGACCAGTAATTCCATGAAAAGGCTTTCAGTTCTCATCAACATTCTGTCCTTTCTGTGCCCGAGTGCCTCTCCCTAAATGTGTTGGCTTGGTCTCATGGTTCGTCAGTTACAGGTTCTCCTCCAGCGATTCGCTCTCGTTTCTGCAATTCTACTCTGGTTCTGTAGCTCCGGGCTCGGGGATGGGACTCTGGCCGTGAGAGGCGCCCGGGGGGCCCCGAAGGATGGAGTTGGGTCCAGCCTGCCCTCTCTGTGCCCCGTCTACAGGTTCCACCAGCTCCTCCCTGTCCGATCACTGGCTCCTCCGGCTCGGGAGCAGTGATGGTAGCACGAGGGGCAGCCTGCTGTCCTGGAGCTCCACCCCCGGCCCTGCCCGGCCCCAGCTGCCTGGGCCTGCCTTCTGCACCAAGAGCCTCCCCAGCCAAGAAAAGGGTACGTTCGATCACGTTGGTTAAACTTGCTGATCTTACTTTCATTTTCTGTAACGACTGTCACTCCTCAACTTTATGAAGGTGCTGGCACCTCATGGCTCAGAGTGTATAGAGTCCCTCGGTACGAGAGGTTTATTTATTTCCCAAATCGGGGCTCTCAGGACCTGGCCCGCCCCCACCCACTACCCCTGGCTGCAGGTACCTTCTTTCTCCGCTCCCTGGAGCTGACCATCTAAAGGGGGCCGACAACACATCAACGAGTGAAAGAATTTCATGGCGGGATGTAAAGCAGGGATAAGGGCGAACAGGTAAATCATCAAAGGAAGAAGGTATCTAGGCCAGGGGTGGGGGAGAAAGGATGCAGAGGGCCCGTTAGGCAGGGCGGGTGGGGAAGGCCTTTCCGAGGAGGTGAGTTTGGAGCAGAGGCCTGAGTGTGAGTGAGTCGTGTAAAGTCTGGGCATGTGCTCCGCACTATCAGGGTGAGTGAGGGCTGTGAGGTGGGAGTGAGCGTGGGATGGGGGGTAGGGGGGTGCAGGAGAGACCAGAGCTGCGGCCAGAGCACAGTGAATGAGGAGGAGAGTGATAGGAGGTAGTTGGGAGCGTGCCTTTGGCACATGGTACCAAGTTTGCATTGTATTCCAATTGCGGGGGTGGGCGGGAGCTACTGGGAAATTTGAGCAGCAAGTAATCAATCTGATACTTTTACAAAGCCTACTTTGGCTGCTGTGTGAATGCATCACAGGAGAGGTAAGAAGCCAGAAGGCCAGCTGGGAGGTCTGGCTGTGGTTTTCCAGGCGAGAGTGGGTGGTGGCTTGGATTAGTGCGTTAGGCATGAGGTGGTCAGATCCGGGCTATATTTGAAGATAGAGCTAACAGGATTTGCTGGTTTGGGGTGTGAGGGAGAGAGGAACCAAGGAGGACTCTTTGCTTGGTGTCTACATAACTAGGTGACCAGTAGCAGTACAGTTCATGAGATGGGAAGGGCTTGGTCAGCTAGGATGCAGGGTCAACTTTAGAGGGAAATCAAATGTTTGACATGGTCATTGTGAGACTCCGGTAAGACATCCAAATCAAGATGATAACTAAGGAGTGGAGAAAAATATTTGAGGGTCATCAGCACACGGATGGACTTTAAAGCCACGGGGCTGGCTGAGCTCTCGTAGGGAAATTATACAGATAGAAACAAGTAAAGACCTAAGACCAACCCTGGAGCTCTCCTGCACCTAGAGGTTGAGCAAAGGCAGAGAGAACAGCAAAGAAACAGAGAAGGAGTGGCCTGTGAAATAGGAAGAAAACTGGGCAAACATGGGTCACAGATGCAAAAAAAGGGGAATCTTTCAAGGAGGAAGAAGCCAACTGTGTCACATACTGTTGAGAGGCTGAGTAGGATGAAGATGGGTGAGTGACCATCGGGCTGGAAGGTCACCAGTGACTTGCCAAGAGCATCTGTCATGGTTTGGAAAGAATGGAAGCTGTCAGGAACAGGTGGAAAAGACACTGGGTTAAAGAATTGACAGTGGATGTGGGTTCCATCAAAGACTGTGATTAAAGAGGCAGTAGCTGCAGAGGAATGTGGGCTGACAGCGCTTTGGGGTTTTCTTTGCCAAATAAGAAATAATAGAGCATGTTAGCATTCAGAGGATCCCGACTAGAGGGAAAACGTGATGATCGTGCAGGAGGGAGAGGCAATAACGACGGAAACAAACGTTTTCGTAAAAACACATGAGTGTCTGTCTGTCTGTCTGTATCTTTTTTTTTTTTTAATTTTTAGCTTGAGATTTTAATTTTATTTATTTATTTATTTTATTTATGGCTGTGTTGGGTCTTCGTCTCTGTGCGAGGGCTTTCTCCAGTTGCGGCAAGCGGGGGCCACTCTTCATCGCGGTGCGCGGGCCTCTCACTATCGCGGCCTCTCTTGTTGCGGAGCACAGGCTCCAGACGCGCAGGCTCAGTAGTTGTGGCTCACGGGCCTAGTTGCTCAGCGGCATGTGGAATCTTCCCAGACCAGGGCTCGAACCCGTGTTCCCTGCATTAGCAGGCAGATTCTCAACCACTGCGCCACCAGGGAAGCCCTGTCTGTGTATCTTTAGCCTCTGTGTTCCTTCCATCAGAAAGTGGCAGCACATTCTAATTACTTTTAGTTTCCATGTTTCCTATTAGCTCCTGGTTTAGTTTTTTAAGTAAAAATTTTTTAATTGAAGTACCACGTATATACAGTAAAGTGTACTGATCACAAGTGTACATCTGATGAATTATCATACAACATACCCATGTAACTATCACTGAGATTAAGCAATAGAAAGTTCTAGGTCATCTCTATCTCTCCCCACCCCACCCCCGTATCCTTCTCAATCTTTACTGTTCCCCTCCTTTCCAGCAGGAAGTATTATTCTGACTTCTAACACATTGATTAGTTTTGTCTCTTTGGAAACTTTATATAAATGGAGTCACACATTCTTTTTTCTTTGACTTCTTTTGTTCAGCATTATATTTGTGAGATGTATATTTGTGGTAGGTATCAATGCTTTTTTCATTTTATTCCATTTGTCAGAAGCAAAAAACAAAAAAACACAAACCAACCCAAAACAACTCAGACACATAAAGTTTGTTACCGAGTCCAAGCTTGTACTGCTCACCGCATGACAGGACAATAAATCAAGAGACATAGTGTTGGCGCAAGGAATAACGACTTTATTTGGAAAGCCAGCAGGCTGAGAAGATGGTGGGTTCGTGCCCCAAAGAACCATCTACCCAAGGTAGAATTCAAGCTTTCCTTATACTAAAAGGGGAGGGTGTTTGGCTGGTCCTTGCAAACTTCTTGGGGCAGGAATCCTTTGTTCTTGCAGCTGCCCAGGTAGGTCTGGTCACAATGTTCCTATAAACCTCCAACAAGAGAATTGTTATTTTCTGTTCTGCAACTTTTTATCTCTACATTAATGGGAAAGTGTTATACCTTTAAAGGTCAGAGCCTTGAAAATGGGCTATCACGTATATTTCAGGCTCTAGGCAACATTCTTTTACAAAAGGTGCAGAGCCAGCATGACTGAGATAGGCAACAGAGCACAAGGGTTACAGCTAAAAAAATAGATCCAACATGGAGTCATGTTTGTTCTCTGTTACAGGTTCTCTGCACGCAAGTTTAATTGTACATATGAGAGAGAGGAAGAGAGATTGTTGTCTGTTGACTGTTGACCTTTGTCAATAAAAAAGCAAAAGCAGGCATCTGGAAAAGAAATCATGATGGGTAGGGTGGGGAGAGCCACCTTATTTCCGAGGGGTTCACGGATGGGCTGGATTTGATCTCAGAGGCTGACCTGGAGAAGTTTGGCTTGATCGTCAGGGGAAGCACTTTGAGTTGTTACAGATTTCCGGATTCTTGAGTTATTTGTGGATTCTCCAAAAATCCACACAAGTTTTGTGGTGAAGACACGTGATGGATTGTCTTTGGGAAACGTCTGCTGGTGTCCTTCTGCACCCTGATGGCATGCTCTACTTCCCTCATCAAAACCTCCCACATTGTAGGAATAGCTTACATTTTGCTCATTTAGTCCATTGTGGTTGGATATTGGGGTTGTTTCCGTTTGGGGCTATTACTAGTAGTACGGCTATGACCATTTTTGTTCATGCCTTTATGTTGTACGTATGTCTGCATTTCTGTTGGCTATTTACCTGGGAGTGAAATTGCTGGGGTGTTTGTGTGTTTATTCGTCAACTACTTATTTCTTTATACTTTTAAGTTACTGTTCTATCAAAGTAGCTAACACAGTTCCTGGTGTGTCCCAGGCTCTTGTTACATATTTGGGAGGGAATAAATATGATGATAGAGGTTTTTTTAATACATTTATTTATTTATTTATTTTTGGCTGTGTTGGGTCTTCGTTGCTGCACGCGGGCTTTCTCTATTTGCGGCAGGCGGGGACTACTCTTTGTTGTGGTGCGTGGGCTTCTCTTGTTGCGGAGCACGGGCTCTAGATGCGTGGGCTTCAGTAGTTGTGGCATGCGGGCCTCTAGAGCGCAGGCTTAGTAGTTGTGGCGCATGGGCTTAGTTGCTCCACGGCATGTGGAATCTTCCCGGACCAGGGCTCGAACCCATGTCCCCTGCATTGGCAGGCGGATTCTTAACCACTGCGCCACCAGGGAAGTCCCCTGATGATAGAATTTTAAAGCGGCAGGTGGTTTTAGATTGTCATGGACACCAACCCTCTGGTTATTATGCTTTATGTATCAAATTTTGGTGAATTATTCCTCCATGTTCAGCATTTTGGCTCCCAATATCTCACTATTAGACAGAATGCTGATTGCACCACCGCCCCCTGCAAATCACAGTGGTCTGATTCCCTTAGAATCCGCTCTGTGTTGGCGTACTATTTCATGCATTATATTCTGACTCACCCTGTCTGGGCGTTTCTTTTCCCTTCACATTTTTATGACTGCACATTTAGGGTAGTGTCTGGTGAACAAAAAAAAGGCATTCCTTCCCCAGCTTGTCCATCCCCCATCAGCATGAGCCACTGACAAGCTCATAAATTCATCCCAGTTCTGTCCAGAAGCGTAGGACCTTGGGCCGTTTCTCAGTTCTCCCAAGAAGAAATGTGTTTCACACCCCTTAAGGAGGCAACTTGAAAAGATGGCCAACTTTTCAACAGGGTACTCAGACGAGCGTCAGGCATAGCTCCAGAAAACTCCCCAGAGAGACAGAGAGGGCTGGGATGGGAGGAGAAGTAATATTGCAGAATAACTGTCCTCCAGACCCTTGCAGGCATGTTACTTATCTCATCTACTCATTCAGAACTCTGGGAGAGGTGAAATGATAGCCCTTTTACCAAGGAGAAAGCTGAGCCTCAGACGTAACCAGTCACAAGCTCGCCTGGGAAGTAACGGGGCTGCAAATAGACCTGCTCCCTCTGGCTGCCAGAGTCCTGGCTCTGTGGCTCTTAGATGTAAATTTCAAATTTAAGGCTATTCCTTTCGGACACTGCCAGAGCCTCCCTTCCAAAGGGAGCATTCCCTCTTGGAGTCTGAATATAATGGTGATAGATTTGAAACCTGTTTGAGAAGCTCTGAGATGGTTGAAAATCCAGCTTTATTTTACTGTTAATACTAAGCCCGGGGCAAGATCAAAATCGAGCACATAGGCTTTCAACAATGGTTGGTACTAACTCCTCTCCTCACGAGTATGTGGGAGACGTTTTTTTTTACTGTCAAAATGAGCAGAGGGCATGACTGGCGTTTAGTCCCCAGGGGGCAGGGATGCTAAATGTCTTGCAATGCCCAAGGGTGGTGCCATGCGGTACAGACCTGTCCTTCCCAAATGCCAGCAGTCCCCTGTAGAGAAACACTGACAGCTTGGCAACTTCATCCTTCTGGTAGCTCTGGTTATGGGACCTCATAATAACGAAGGCATTTTAAAACGAAAATGAACAGGTCCAAGTTTTGTGGGGTATGCAACTTAAATAATTGGGGATGGGTATTGGGAGAGGCTCTATAAGAAAAAGGATGAAGAAATACCTTACTTTTGCAATTGTTATAAAAACATGACCGTGTGAAAAAATTGCTAAAGTCCTTTGCAGAGGAGGGGCCCTGGGACCAAAGCGTTTCAGTGTCGGTGCTCCTGATGGTAAATTTCCTCTATGGCTTTATTGAGCCTCAAAGGTTTTGTTTTTCTTTTTCAGTGCTTTCCAAATAGCATGTTATTTCAGTTTTGATTTCCTCTTTGATCTAAAGGTTATCTGGGTGTCAAGTATTTAAGAGTTTTTGGTCACCCTTGTATTCTTTATGTCTAATTTTATGGATTGTGATCCAAAAATGTGGTTTTCAAAAATGATTCCCTTTTTGTGATCAAGTAACTATATGATGATTATTTTGTCAGTGTTCTGTGTATGCACAAAATAATGTACATTGTCTTTTGAGGAATGTGAGCTTTATTAAATTAGGTGAGTTGATTGTTGTATTCAATTTCCCTATGTCTTTTTTTTTTAATTGAAGTATAGTTGATTTATAATGTTGTGTTAGTTTCTGGTGTACAGCAAAGTGATTCAGTTTTACATATACATATATATATGTTCTTTTTTATATTCTTTTCCATTATTGATTAGAATAAGATACTGAATATAGTTCCCTGTGCTATAAAGTAGGACCTTGTTGTTTATTTTATATATAGTAGTTTGTATCTGCTAATCCCACACTCCTAATTTATCCCCACCCCTTTCCCTTTGGTAGCCATAAGTTTGTATGCTATGTCTGTGAGTCTGTTTCTGTTTTGTAAATAAGTTCATTTGTGTCATATTTTAGATTCTACATATAAGTGACATCATATGATAGTTGTCTTTGTCTGACTTACTTCACTTAATATGATAATCTCTAGGTTCATCCATGTTGCTGCAAATGGCATTATTTCATTCTTTTTTATGACTGAGTAGTATTCCATTGTATATATGTACCACGTCTTCTTTATCCATTCATCTGTTGATGGACATTTAGGTTGTTTCCATGTCTTGACTATTGTAAATAGTGCTGCTGTGAACATAAGGGTGCATGTATCTTTTCAAATTAGCTTTTTCTCAGGGTATATGCCCAGGAGTGGAATTGCTGGATCATATAGTAGTTCTGTTTTTAGTTTTTAAAGGAACCTCCATACTGTTCTCCATAGTGGCTGCACCAATTTACATTCCCACCAACAGTGAAGGAGGGTTCCCTTTTCTCCACACCCTCTCCAGCATTTATTAACTTTTTAACGATGGCCATTCTGACCAGCATGAGGTGATACCTCATTGTAGTTTTGATTTGCATTTCTCTGATTATTAGTGATGTCGAGCATCTTTTCATGTGCCTCTTGGCCACCTGTATTCCCCATGTCTTTTTTTTTTTAAATATTTATTTATTTATATTTGGCTACGTTGGGTCTTCGTTGCTGCACGCGGGCTTTTCTCTAGTTGTGTCAAGTGGGGGCTACTCTTTGTTGCGGCGGGCCTCTCATTGCGGTGGCCTCTCTCGTTGCAGAGCGTGGGCTCCAGGCGCGTGGGCTTCAGTAGTTGCGGCACGTGGGCCCAGTAGCTGTGGCTCGAGGGCCCCAGAGTGCAGGTTCAGTAGCTGTGGCCCACGGGCTCAGCCGCTCCGTGGCATGTGGGATCCCTCCCGGACCAGGGCTCGAACCCGTGTCCCCTGCACTGGCAGGCAGACTCCTAAGTACTGTGCCACCAGGGAAGTCCCCCCCATGTCTTTAAATTGACTTTATTTAGGGCCGCCTGGTTACGAAGGAGGTATATGGATACCTTCCTGTATAGCTGTATTTTAAATCAAGTACTCCCAGGACGTTAATAATATTTGCTTTATATTGTTAGCCATTTTGTTAATAGGTGTCTGTAAGCTGATGACTGTTAGATCTTCTTTATAAATTGGGTCTTTTCGCATTATACTGTTTCTCTTTAGCCTGCTTAATGCTTTTAATCATAAATTCTACTTTGTTTGAGATGAATAATTCCACCCCTTCTTTCTTTTTTCTTGCTTGCATTTGCCTGGTATCATTTTGCCCTTCTCTTTTACTTTATAAACCTCTCTTTTTGAGTTAGTTTTAAGTGGTTTCTGAGAAACAGTATGTTGCTGTGTTTTGTTTTGTTTTGTTTTTTAAATGTAAAAAATTCAAAGCCTGTCCTACAAAGGGAAAATTCAGTCCATTCATACTTAAAATCAACTACCAAACTTGATTTCATGTCATTTTATATTTTTTTGTACATTTTCTCAGAGAGATATTTTTTATTGAAGTATAGTTGATTTACGGTATCATGTTAGTTTCAGGTATACACAGCACAGTGATTCAGTTATATATATATTCTTCTTTTTTAAAATAAATTTATTTATTTATTTCGTTGCGTTGGGTCTTTGTTGCTGCAGGTGGGTTTTCTCTAGTTGCAGTGAGCGGGGGCTACTCTTCGTTGCGGTGCGCGGGCTTCTCATTGCGGTGGCTTCTCTTGTTGCGGAGCACGAGCTCTAGGCACGGGGACTTCAGTAGTTGTGGCACGTGGGCTCAGTAGTTGTGGCTCGTGGGCTCTAGAGCCCAGGCTCAGTAGTTGTGATGCACGGGCTTAGTCGCTCCGCGGCATATGGGATCTTCCTGGACCAGGGCTCGAACCTGTGTCCCCCTGCATTGGCAGGGGGATTCTTAACTGCTGCGCCACCAGGGAAGTCCTATATATATATATATTCTTCTTTAGATTCTTTTCCCTTATAGGTTATTACAAAATATTGATATAGTTCCCTGTGCTATACAGTAGGGCCTTGTTGGTTATCTATTTTATATATAGTGGTGTGTATACATTCATTTCATTAAAAAAGAAATTTCTATCACTGATTCTTTTTTCTTATTTTTACTGATTTGATCATGTTGCTGCGTGTTCCCTTTTTTCCCCTTGTTCACTGGGAAGTGCTGTTCTTTTCCATCTTGTTAATTCTTACCTTATGCTTCCCTCTATTTAAAATCAAAGGCATTTTCCTATTATTATATGGATACGAGAAGCCTGCTATTTCCTGCGAGTCATTCTGTTTCATCACTGCCTTCTCTCTTTCCCCTGATGAGACCTTTTAATGCTTCCGTGTCATTCCCCCCAAATGAGAGCTTTGAGATGCTTTCCCAGGTTCCCCCTGGTCTGTTTCAACAGCACCCCCTCGTCAGTCCCCAGTTCTTAGATTTTGCTGAGATGGTTTCCTACTCTGTTCCAGACTGTAATCAGAATTACTCTTGCTGTCCCTTTCCTGTCCCAAACACACCAGCTTAACTTCATGTGACACATCCTAAGACCATCTGTCTCCTGTGAGGGTGGATGGTACACAATTGCACTGGACACTGCTGTCTGTTTTCTTTTCTTCACCTTCTATCTTCAGGTCTCGGTGCTGATTTCTAGTGTTTGGTCAGAATTCTTTTCAGGTATGCATAACATGCTCTTCCTCTGCAGAGCCTGAAATATTTTCTTTTCCCGGGGAGTGAATGGCAGCTTGACTGGTGAAGGGCTCTTGGGTTGCAATCCTTTTCTCTCAGGCATCTGTGGATGTTTTCCCACGGTCTACGAGGCCCCAGGGTTGCAGGTGAGAAGTTCTTCTTTTTCACATGAGAGCCACTTGTTCTTTCTGGCTGGAAGCTTTTAAAATTCTGTCTTTGACCTTGGAGTTTAGAAATTCTACCAGAATATGCCTGGGTCTGTGTTTTTTTATCAACCCTGCCTGGGACTTGTGGAGGCCTCTCCTTCTACAGATGCAGACTTTTCTTTAGGGAAATGCTGTTTTTGTTTGATTATTGTCTTGCCTACTTTTCAGATTCCTATTATTTGCCTCTTGGGTCTCCTAGATCTGTTCTCCAAGTCTCCTAGCTTTTCCCTGTGATTTCTATCGCTTTGTCATTTTGCTCTATGGCATGAAACATTGCTTTCACAATTATAAAATTTGTGAAATTTACCAAATGTCATAAATTTCAAGATCATTTCAGGCCACTAATTTGAGTCTTAACAGTGACCCCGCATGCCTTCAGTTCATTTACTGAATTTTAAAACCTGAAAGTCACATTCTTCAGTCTCCTGTTGTTCTGCACTTGAATCTCCTTGACCGTTTTATTTTGTTAGTTTTTCTTTAATGGCTCAAAAGGGCCTGTTCTGATGGTTCTGTTTATTCTTATTCTCTGACTGCCAGACCCCCTTAGGTGTGTTTTTATTTTTCTGTTTCTGCCTGTCGGGGCTTCCTTCCATCCTCTCCTGAGTGGCCGTGGTTCTTGGAATGATGGACGGGGCAGTGGCCTTGGCTCCTGAGGCAACCTTTCCCCTCGCCAGCCTTGTCCTGCCAGCTCAGTCACAGAAGTGGACAAGCCTCAGCTGATCTGTGCAGCTTCTCCTTACTTTCTGGGGGACCCGAGAAAAGTTTAGGGGTCAGGCTTGCCCCAGGTTGCATTGTGCAACCAGAGACAGGTGTCTCCAAATACAGGTTGGGGCTTAGAAGATGAAGGCCCCTAGTTAGGGCCCTTTTCTCCCGTGGTTACAGCCCTGGACCTGACCCGCCGAGCTTGCCTGTGCCTCAGGGCCTTTGCACTTGCTGCTCCCTCTGCCTGGAACCTGTTATCCCCAGATCTCCACGCGGCTTCCTCCCTTCTCTCAGGTCTCTCCTCACTGAGGACCCTCTATTTCCCCCTTACCCTGCCTTCTTCTTCATCCTAGCTCTTATCTCTACATCCCATGGGATGTAGTTTTGCTTTTTTGTCAAGCCCAATAAGGAATAGGCACATTGTAGTTTATCCACAGCTGTATCCCCAGCACTGCAAACAGTCCTCGGCACCCAGTAGGCTCTCATTAAATATTTATTGAGTGCATAAGTCGGGGACACCCTTGACAGGATGAGGAAAAGTCTTGTCCTGTTGCAGATGGGCTGAGGATGGCGAGAAGAGCCCCCACCCCCTCTCACAGCACACGTAGTGAGGCTGGGTCGGTGCCCGATTTCATTAGCCCAGGAGAAAAAGGCACAGGGGAGCAGATGTGGCATTTCTCAGTGAAGCGTCCACCGGCTCCAGGGCCCCTGTGTGGTGGGGTCTGTGCCCCCAGGCTGCCCCGGAGCCATCTGTGTGAGCAGGGCTCTGGGGGACCTGGGAAGCTCCTGTGTATGCCCTGGGGCTTATACAACCTCAGGAAGCACTTAACCATTCATGTCCTCAATGTGGCTTCAGATTCTAGGCCCTTCCTGGTTCTCAAGCCAGACGGGGGGGGGGGGGGGGGGGGTGAGCAAGGCCACGGATTCCATGGTGGGAAAGGAAGCATAGCTCAGGGGTCTCTGAACACCACCTCTGCCTCTAGCTCCCAGCACCCCTGGAGGTCTGCCTCCCCAGGGGAAGGGCAGTGGGGCTTACCATCCCCCAACCTCCCCCTCCCCCAGAAGCAAGATACTTGGTGAACAGTAAGTGCTGCATCTGCTTGGGTGCTTTCCCATTCATTTCTCCTCTTAGCCAAAGCTCTCGCTCCCTCTCAGATCCAACAAACAGAATGAAATAAAATCATGATGGCCAAGGTGCGTTCTCACTGCATCTTGAGAAAGAGGAGCCGGGCGCTGCTGGGCACCTGTGTTTCCCGTGACATGAGCTGCTGCCCGGTGCTGGGTGCCCGGGCCCCTCCACCCCGGGAAGAAGGATGGAGAGTGGGTTAAGGCCGTGGCCAAGTCATCTGCCACCTGCCAGGGCAGCACGCTGGTCCTCCCGTTTTTTGTTTTTTGTTGTTTTTAAATGGCTATATGGGTGCTTTCCCTAGATATCCTGTTTTTTTTTTTTTTAACTTTGGGTTTATTTATTTATTTATTTTTGGCTGTGTTGGGTCTTCGTTTCTGTGCGAGGGCTTTCTCTAGTTGAGGCAAGTGGGGGCCACTCTTCATCGCGGTGTGCGGGCCTCTCACTATCGCAGCCTCTCTCGTTGCGGGGCACAGGCTCCAGACGCGCAGGCTCAGTAGTTGTGGCTCACGGGCCCAGTTGCTCCACGGCATGTGGGATCCTCCCAGACCAGGGCTCAAACCCAGGTCCCCTGCATTGGCAGGCAGATTCTCAACCACTGCGCCACCAGGGAAACCCCTGTCCTCCCGTTTTGAAAGGCTGAAAGTCACCGCTTTGTGACTCCTGATACAAAGCTCCTCTTTCTGCCCTTCCCAGGGCTGTGGACCAGGAACAAAACCTTCCCACATGTCTCAGCCCCCAGAACAGTTTTGTTTTGTTTTTTTTCCGTCCGAGGTGTGGGAATTTAATGATGGAGCAACAACGTCAATCGGGACTGGAATTACAAAGTATTTGGGGTGAGATTGTGTCTATTGATGGCTAATCTGAAGAAGTACTTTAAAGAAAAAGAAAAATACCAAAGATTATCTGTGAAAAACCTGAAAGGCAAGGTCCGCGGCACCTCAGAGATGCTGTCAGACGCCTCGTGGAGTTGACGGGCTTTCTGCGCCCTCACCTTCTTGGCACCTCTACTGGCTGATGTCTGTGCGCTTTCCCTGCCGGCGCCTTGGGGACCCCTCGTACCTGCTCCTTTGACCTCCTGAGCCCCCCGCCTGTGCCTCCGAGGACCCCGGTCCCTCTCCATACAGCTCAGAGGTTGGCTTTGGTGGTTGTGGTTCTGGCTCATTTTGGAAGCTGACTTGTGCTCCGTGATGAGAGTGGAGAGGCTGGTGCCCTTGACCCAGGCTGACTGTCCTTGTGCCACGTGGACTTCAGCTGAAGATTTCTTTCTCTGTGGTGGCAGGCATCTCATAAATCAAGTGTCTTAATGGTACAGTGGCCAGTGACTTTTTAACTTTTTCTTTTCTTTTTAATTGTGTTAAAATACACATAACAGAGAATTCCCTGGTGGTCCAGTGGTTAGGACTCTGCTCTTTCATTGCCGAGGTTCCCAGGTTCAATGCCTGGTCGGGGAACTAAGATCCCACAAGGCAGGGGAAAAAAAAACAAAAACAAAAACACATCACAGACTTTGTTTGCCATCTTAACCATCTTTAAGTGTACAGTTCAGTGGTCTGAAGTACATTCACGTTGTCGTGTGGCCTATGACCACCACCATCCCTATAACTCTTTTCATCTGTAAATCTGAAACTCTATACCTGTTAAACACCAACTCCCTATTCCCTCCTTCCCCAACCACCTTTATACTTTCTGTCTCTCTGATTTTAGCTGCTCAGAATACTTCATAGCATGGAATCATATAGTATGTGTCTTTTTGGTGACTGGCTAGTCGGGGTCCCTTGAGATTCCATATGAATTTTAGGATGGGTTTTTCTATTTCTGTTCAAAACCTTACGGTGATTTTCATAGGAATTGCATCGAATCTATAGATCGCTTTGGGTAATATTGGCATTTTAACAATATTAAATCTTCCGATCCACGAACACAGGATGTGTTTCCATTTATTTACGTCGTCTTTCATTTCTTTTGGCAACGTTTTCTAGTTTTCAGTGTACAAGTCACCTCCTTGGTTAAGTTAATGCCTAAGTATTTTATTCTTTTTGATACTACTGTAAATAGAATTTTTGGGGGTAACTGATTGACTGTGTCTTAAAAAAAAAATACACAACCTGGGTATATGTCTGTTCCCTTTAGAAATGTTGAGATTTAGGGAAGAATTGAGAAGAAAATCAGAAATACACAGCACTCCCATGGTTCCCTCTACACCTTCTCATTTTATTTATTTAAGTATGGAGTATTTATTTCTCCATACTTCTTTGTATGTTTTCACATGCACGCATCATGCACATACACACACATCTACACATATACGTGTGTATATATTTTTGCAAGTTGGATTACTCTGTGTTTTTCTAGACTCTATTTCGCAATGTATATCAAAAACATCTTTCTAACTATATACAGATGTTGCAAAACACACAATGGAGGTATAGCTGGCAGTTCTGACAGAATGAAACACACAAGACTTTTCTTTTTCTCGTCTTTTCTTTTTCTCATTTTTAGCCCCAGGTAGAATATCTGAGACTTGTGCACTGGAAAAAGTACAGGCACCTAATCTGACCTGAAAAGGCAGGGACTTCTGCTGAGCATTCTGTTTCATGGCCATATATAAAGATGAATGGAAATGATGTTGAATCTCGGGCTAGCTGCCTCAGAGACTGAGTTCTCTCGGGAGTGGGCACTGCTTGGCACGCAGCTACCTTCGTTGGCACTGCCTTGCCCTGTGGCTTCAGGTACATAAATGGATTCCGTGGAACTGTGGGTGAAAACAGCGGTGCTCCCGAGGGCAGGAACCATAACGTCTTGTTCGCTGCTGTGTCTCCAGCACCCAGGACGGTGCCTGCTCCATCAGACGTGCGTGGTCAGTGCTTGTTAGACGGACTGGCCTTGCAGCTACTCTTACTGCAGCCGGAGGGATACTCGGGCACTGATGCTCTTGGTGTCTCTTTCAGGAGGCTTGGAGTCCAGGCCTTTGGCACGGGGTGTCCGAGGCCGCAGCATCAGCGTGAAGGTGCCCACCCCTTCCCGAGCCAAGCAGGGGACCTTCAAGACCATGCCCCTCCGGTGGTCTTTTGGCCCCAGGGAGAGACCCCTGGGCGCATCCATCGAGCTGGTAGAGTACTTGGAGTCCAGACGGAGACCTCGGTCCACGAGCCAGTCCATCGTGCCGCTGCTGACGGGCACTGCTGGTGGGGATGAGAAGGCAAACGCCACCCTCTCTGCTAAGGGTGAAGAAAGCGGGCGAGCCGGCGACAGAGTGCTGGCCGAAGCGCCCTGCCCCTCGGGCCACCCCGGCAACTCAGATGGCCCGAACGCAGCAAGGGAGCTCAAGGAAAACGCAAGTCAGGATATCACGCTGCCCAAACAGTCTGACCTGCCCGTCACCGTGATGTCCTCAGTGGAGGGCGGGAAGCGAGCCCGGCCGGAGGGCCAGAGGACCACAAGCTGTAAGGGAAGTGGCCTGGCGGGGAGCCGTGGCCAAACACCCTCTCCCAAGGAGGCTCCCGGCGCTGCGACGTTGTCTAGAAACAGCGCAGACAGTTGCCCAAATACCTCTGGCAAGATGAGGGCTGATGTGGAGAGAAGGGACCCCGAGGCAGACAGATGCCCACAGGGAACCCTCACCTTTCTGAGGTCTGTGTTTTGGAAGAGGGAGAGCAGGAAGAGTGACAGGGCAGAGGCGGTGAGTGGCAGGCAGAGCCCAGCTGTGGCTGAGCAGGCCCGAGGCTCGTCTCCGTCGCTCAGGACCCGAGAGAGCCTGGCCAGGGGCCCCGCCAGCCCCCTGGAGAGGGACGTCCGGTCAGCGCCCAGCTCTCTGCGCCTCCCTCGCAAGGCCGGCAGGCCCCCGAGGGCCATTGCCCTTGGCACATCACAGAGAAGTGTCCCCGGGGAGCAGACGTCTTTCGGCACCTTGCCAAAGGTGAAGTACCACACGCTCTCCTTAGGTCGGAAGAAAACGTTGCCCGAGTCCAGCTTCTGATGGTGTGTGTTCCAGTGACGTGTGGAGCTGGCATCCTCGTGACTCTGCACTGAGCACCTGTAGGCAGCCTGTGTTGAGAGTGGGATTTGGGGAAGACAGTTGTCTTGTGACCCCTGAAAATAAACATTTTTTGGTCTCCGCATCTAGATTTCCAACACCTAATTCCAAAAATACCTTGTTGGCTGCTTTTATGCCACCAGACCACAAGAGGGCGCTGGTGGGTCAGCATAATCATTTCGAGGCAAGAACTGCTGTTTTGTTTAAATTTCAGGGCCTGAGTACTTTTACTAAGGAGTGATTGGATGTGGGCAAAACATAGAGCATAACTCTGTGATGAAGCCTCGTTAATAAGAATCTTCAGTATCAAATCAAATATTGTCATTGGTTTCTCCTATTTAAACTTTTTTTTTTTTTTTTGGGAAATAGTGGACTTAACAGGAAAAATCTTCTTTTCCTCTTGATGCTTCTCTGGGATAAAGCATTAAGGATGCCAAAAAAAAAAAAGTGATAGTGACACTACAGCAGGATTCTAGGATAATGAGGCGGGAGAGAAATGATTGAGATTTTAGGAGAGTATTTAATATATAACAAAATAATTGTATTAAAGTTTTTCAAGGTATTTAAAAAAGATAACTATTTTGATACTGGGGAAAAAAGGAAGTTCTTTTTTAAAAAAAATTAACTATGAGATCTATGTACAATTTTAATAAAAGCTCATCTGTGAAACATGCAAATGACTCTGAATTATTCAAGTTAGACAAATGATCTTGTTTTGTTTCTGCTGCATAAACTTAGCTCATTGCTTTTTTTTTTTTTTTTACCATTTAACCACTTTTTAACATTGATGTATAGTTGATTTACAATGTCATGTTAGCTTCAGGTGTACAGCACAATGATTCAGTTATACAGATAGATAGATGATAGATAGATGGATAGATAGATAGGTATATTCTTTTTCAGATTCTTTCCCCTTATAGGTTACTACAAAACACGGAGTATAGTTCCCTGTATATACAGTAGGTCCTTGTTTGTTATCTAAACTCGTTGCTGTTGATATCAGAAAGCCATTGATTGAGTTGTCTCTGAAAATTTTAAGTACTTTTAATTAAAATGATTTGCTGTTCTCTAAGGAAATAGAAGTCTCCCCAGGTCTCTCTCTGGAGGGCATGTACTTTCAAGGACTAGAGAGTCTGAGCCGGTCTCAACGGACCATCACTTTGTTACCGACTAGGGTCCTTGAACTCCTTAATCAATAGAAATTGATGAGAGGCCAGAGGAGGAATTCAGGAGAGTCTTTACTGGGACTCGTGCTGCAGCAGAAGGGAGTGAAAACAAGCAACATGTGCCCTTGCTCACTCCCTGAGGTGGGGCGAGCTGGTCCCTTAAATGGGGTGAGGGGGGGTTGGGCCGGAGCGGTGGCTCAGGTGGTCTGCCCACCCCCTTGGTGGTGGCGTGTGCAGGGGTCATGCGCAGGACCCTGCTTTTCCTCCCCGCCCCTCAGAAGTGGCAGTTGGGTTTTGACCTTTTTGTATCCTCTTGTTCATAATTTGCGTAAACTGCGCATGTGTGCAGGTATTTTTAGTCCCTTATAGTTTCTTTGTATTCTGTTGCTGGAGGAGACGTTTGTCCAGGTGCAAGCACTGCAGTAGAGGGTCCCGGGTCCCAGCCTGTCTCAAGTTGACTGTCCTCTGTTTTCCTAGAGCTTTGCACACTTTTCAGTAGCTCTTCTAACAAATATCCCCTCACTTCTCACAGGGAAGCTGCTAAGGCTGATCCCAGTCCTGGGGCTCGACAGGTGAGGTTACTGGTGAGTCTGTAGTTCAACAGCTCATTTTCTAGAAATACTTCCTTTCTGATAGGAACCATTTGTTTAAGACACCCGACTCCAAAAATTAAGTTTTTCCTCATATACACGGCATGACTCATTGGTGTGTCTCTGCTACTGTTCTTTTCTTAAGAAGGAAGAATGAGGTTCTTTTTTATTCCCCATGAGAAAGGCTATGTAATTTTGAGCAACAGTTCCAAGATAGAAGGAACCGAGATGACAGAAGGAGAAAGCACGGGGACCTGCCACCTGACCCCAGAGGGCAATGTGTGTATCGGTAGACCCACGTGCTTGCATTTCAAAAGAAGTCCGTGTTTTCTTCAAGTCTTTTTTTTTTTTTAATTATTTGCTTTATTTTTTTATTTTATTTTATTTATTTATTTATTTTTGGCTGTGTCGGGTCTTCGTTTCTGTGCGAGGGCTTTCTCTAGTTGCGGCAAGCGGGGGCCACTCTTCATCGCGGTGCACGGGCCTCTCACTATCGCGGCCTCTCTCGTTGCGGAGCACAGGCTCCAGACGCGCAGGCTCAGCAATTGTGGCTCACGGGCCCAGCTGCTCCGCGGCACGTGGGATCTTCCCAGACCAGGGCTCGAACCCGTGTCCCCTGCATTGGCAGGCAGATTCTCAACCACTGCGCCACCAGGGAAGCCCAAGTCTTAACTGATGCTGGGGAAGACGTAGCTGTCCTGCCCTCTTGGGTGATGGGAGTCTAGGGGTCCTCCTGCTGTATCTGGTTCTTTTTCCTCTGTTGACACTCATCTGTCATCTTTCACTCCCATGCTCTTCTTAAGCCCAGCCTCACTTTCTTTGTAGGGCCCCTAAGGGATTGGGTTGTGACTCAGACGTGCATCCCCAGGCTTCTCCCTTTCGAATACCCTTGGATATCATGAGCAGGTCCCAATTGTTAGCAGCTTTCTTTGTAATACACCGCAGATTGGAGCATTTGCCCTAGGCTATGAATTTGGAATAGAAAGAGGCAATTACACATAGACGCTGGTAGTTATATCTGCCATCCCACATCTTCAACAAGGATGCCTGAAGTTCCTTGGTAACCCTTTCCCTGAGGTTGCTTCCCCGTCTAGAGGGACCTGGTAGGGAAGGCTGGGAGAACACAGCATGGGAAAAGATTGGATTAGATTTCTGCCCAGATTGGAGGCATGGTTCCAACCTTGACCGTGCATCTGAGTGTACGCCGTGGCCATCTGGTCAAGGGATGTTTCAGGAGGAAGCAAGGCAGAAATACTTGGATGCTTTTCTCAAACTACAGAGCTGCTCTTGGACATTTGTAAATTGGAGTTTGAGGCAGGTTGAAAGCCATTGAGTCAGATACAAGCATGGCCAGCGATTGAGTTAGCTCAGCGTGGCAGAAATGGTCTCCCATCCTCCTCTGGAAGCCCAGGTACCCTGCCTGGACCTTTCCCTGCTCCTGAGGCATGGACCTTGGTCTGGTGGTGATAACTCCCTCCCGACTCCAGCGTGTCCTCCAGGTCTGGGACTGCTTTGCTTTATCCCCCACTCCACTCTCTTCCACTAGCGGAAGGAAGGGTTTGCAAGTCCAGAATCTTGGGCTGGGAAGTCATACTGGCGGTGTCAGAAGCTCCAAGGGCCAGAAGAGAAAGAACATCTAGAGGAGAGGAGATTGTAATCTATACAAGTTACAGAATTATAGTTCTGGGAACAAACAGAGGTATATGCTAGCTCCATCCTGCTTTCCAGATCCTGTCAGCAGGACACCACCTGTCGTGAACAGACACAGGGATGGTGAGTTAACCGAGCTCCTGCTGACTTGTTTACATCTTTTACTGCAAACGATAACATGTAATAGTTGCAGCTAACGAACAGTTCGATAGCACCTGCTGTGTGTGCAAAACACTTCTTCTAAGGTGCTTCAGATTTGTCCTCCGAAGTGTGAGAGGTTGGGTCATTGCCCACCAACTCCTGTCCCCTGCTGGGTGAACAATGCCCCCCCCCCAAGGGACATTTACTCTTGTGCAATTCAGGACTGCACCTGCAAGGGTTGAAGGGACCCTCAGGCTTTAGAGAAAGCCCCCCAGGGCAGAGAAGTGGAGAGGTGAGCTGGAATGCTGTCGGCAGGTGTGGGAGCCTTCCGTCATAGCTACCGCCTGGGGACGGGGTGGGGGGGGGGGAAATGGGTCACAGAGCACCAAAAGCATCTGCTAAATCCTCCAGATTCCTCTACTGTTTATATACTTGGACATTTCCCTTTTGGGCAACAGAGCACCAGCCAACCCAGACCAAACTTCCCCACTGTACCTCAGCCTTTGTAATGGAAACTCCTTGACTGACTTTGCAACCCAGAGTTCCCCCAATACCACCGTTGACCAGGGTACACCAGGAAGGTGGGGGTGATCTGACCCTACATTTGGAAACCTCACCCAGTTCTAAGATGAAAGGGACTGATAGGTTATTGGTCATCTTCAGCTGCAAGGGCTCCAGCCATCTCCACCCACGTCCCAGCTCTGCCATTGCCCAGCTCTGTGATTTGGGCTTAATTACCTACCCAGCTTTCTGAGCCTGTTTTCTTCACCAGTAGAACTGGAACCATTAGTATTGGTCTTGGAGGCTTGCTGGGAGCATTGCATAAGGTGACGTGTTAAAGTTCCTCGTAAGGTAGCAGGTAGGTGGTAAATGCTCAGAAGTTCCCTTGTCTTCTCCAGAGATAAGCGTTTACAAAGAAAGGCTTGTTTTGCCCGTAAGTGTGTTCTCCCTTTCTTGTAAGAGCATCTTAATTTTCTCTTGGGAAATCACTCCCTCCCCACTCTGTCCATCAGACAGAGCTGCCCCACCTCTCCAGCCCTGGAATGGGCACGTGGCCCAGGCTTGAGCAATCAGACACACTTGGTGGTTTCAAGATGGCTACATGACCAGGTGGGTGTTGGAACTAGGGGGAAAGAGGAATCTTTTGCTATCTGGCTTCTAAGTCTATAGGATGTGAGCCTGGAGGTATTGGTGTCCATCTTGTCGTGAAGATGGGGAGAACCTGTTGAGAATGAAGCCCACCCAGTAGAATATGTTGTTGAGAGATGGCAAAACAAAACAAAGAACAAACAAAACAAACAAACAAAACCCCTGAATCCTGGTGGCATCCTTTGGATGCCTAGATCTAACTATACCTGAAATAGGACTTTCTACTTACTTGGGTGAATCAGTGTTTTGGTTCACTCTGTGGTTTGGGGCGGTCACTGGCCTCTGAGGTCCAGTCCTTCTGTGTCCCAAGGGGCTAACCAACCGCCTTCAGGCTGCCCTCGTTCTGCCAAGAGTGTCCCACAGAGCATGACCACCCTCATTTTTCTCATCGGTGAAATAGATTTGTTGGCTGTTCCAGTGACTCAGGGTTGATGTGAAGACCATATGGGATCTTGGAGGGGAATGCTCGTTGGAGATGATGAATTGCATGCAATTTTGTGGGCTTGTTACTGCTCTGCTGTGCTGGATTTCTGTTCAGAGGAGGAAGCTATAAAATAGGTTTGGAGCCACAGTGACACCTGGTGGCCATTCCTCTTGTTGCATGATGCTTTTCCCCCCACAACTTAAAAAAAATTTCCCGTATGTTTCAGCCTAAGGGTTGCAGGTTTTCTCATTTGCTAGGCTGGTGAGATGCCCCATCCTGAGAGGGCAGCAGGGCCTATGTGGACACAGGGACATCCTAAAGGCAATAGGGGGTATCCAGTCAGAGGGAGACCAAAGTCCACGGACAGGAAATTCAACTTAAGGGAGTTTGGGGGGGGCCAGCCACTCAGTCCTGCTGTGGCCGCGTCCACCTGCAGGTCTCTGACCCTGTTTGGCAGCAGGGACAGCGGAGCAGACCCACTGACACGAAGGTCCTTCTTCCTGAGCCATCATTCAACGTGGCTTTCTTTGGGGAATCCCAGGGGTCTGAGGTCTTCCCCCACCTTGGAGTCTTCCAGTCCTTGCTTGCCCAGAATTCGGCTTGGTGCCCGTGTGGATGTTTCCCAGAGGCAGTCCCTCTCGGCCCGTCCACCCCTACTCCCACCACCGAAGGATGGTCCCCTCAGCCCCGCTCCAACCTGAGAGGAGGCAGAGCCCCAGAGAGAGCGGGTCAGGACCCCAGGCCTGGGGCTGGGGCGTGGCGGAGCTAGACCTGGAGCCCAGCCCTGGTGCGACCCCAGGACTGGCTGCCTGCGGCGCTGGCTCCAGCCCTTCTTGCCCCAAAGCTGCCGTCTCTGTCTCTGGCCACCGATCATATTTCAGTCGTTTCCCCGATGCTGTTGTCCGTCCCCCACCTCCCAGCCCCTCCCGACCCTCCATCATTCTGGCCTAAGCACCTCCAGCATCCCAACACCCAACAGCAGTACTAACACAGAAGGTCATCTTGCTGGCCCTAGGCCTGCCCTGCCTCAGCTGCCCTCCTAAGTTCTGGTGATGCGTCCCAACCCGCAGCCTTATCCTGAGGTAGCCTGGGTTCCTTGGTGACCACGTGATCCTGGACATTTTGCTTTTTAAGTTCAGGGATATATACATATATATATATGCAGACGTGTACTGTGTGTGTTAATTTCATAAATGGCTTGGGTTCAGGGAGGAAATTTGAGCCCTCTTTCATCTGTAAATATTAGAAAAGTTTGAATCAGTAGGTACAATTATTAGTGCAAACACTGTACCCTACACTTTCCAAGATTTCAAGAATCATTAACTGCTTTGTTTAAGAAACACTAAGAGAAACACCCACCAACAACAAGGATGGCAGTTTTAAATGAATTTTGCTTTGAGAATGTAAGAAGAGGCTTGAATCAGCCGGATGCCCCGGGGCAGAAGTTCTCAAGATTTGTTGCACCTTAAGCAGCTGTGCCTGGGCTCCTCTTTGGACCAATTAAGTCCAGGGAAAGGGCTGATTCTGATATGCTGCCAGGACCGAGGATTACAGCTCTGCTGTGTTGCCAAGCTGGGAACCGCTAGCCCCATGCAGCTATTTAAAGTTAAATTAATTCAAATTAAATAAAATTGAAAATTCTGTTTCTCTGTTGCACAGGCCACGTTTCAGGTATTCAACAGCCATACGTGGCTGGTGGTTGCCATACTGGACACTGCAGATGACAGACTATTTCCATCATTCCAGAAAGTTCAGTTTCACAGGGCTGCCCTAAGGAGTTGCCAAGTTCAGCTTCTGTGGTTGGGGGCAGAGTGGGCAGGTCACCCTTGTGTAAAATGGAGGTGGTTTTCTGAGGTCCTGGGCAGGCTGATGGCCACAGTGGGAGTGCGAGTATTTGGGAGTTGGACCCGTTATGGTTCCTGTTTTTCTGCCGGGCTGTCACTCTGTAGGGTCGAGAAGCTTCTGGAAGTGTGTCCTGGGAAAGTCACGTGGGAGACACCCAGGGGCCCAGGGCGACTGGGCTGAACGCCAGGCCATCGTCACTGGGATGGTGAACACCTCCCACAGGTGGTGCGCAGGTTGGGGAACTGTTTGGGGCCCCACGTGCTGAGAGAATGGAGGATCCCGCAACTGCCCGTGAAGCCTTTATTCCCCGCGGGGTGACCCTTTTGGCCCCCTGCAGTTAACCCTCCTCTGGGACGTTGAGTTTCTCCTTCACCCCACAGGCCACCACGGCAAAAAAAACCTCAGGGAAGAAGGTGCGGATGTACACGGCGGCCTTGGGGATGGGGTTGGCCAGGAAGACCTCTTGCTTCTTGCGTCTCACCGTGCGCATCACCTCCTCCGCCACGTCCACGGGGTGCACCCCGTAGGTCAGCCTCCTGAAAAAGACTGAAAAGCCCCCAGGCGGGGGCAGGGCTTACAGCCTCGGGAGGAGGGGTGTGGCCAGAGCCCCCCCCCCCCGCCCACCCCCCGAGGTGGGGACGGGTGTGCGCTTCTGGAGTCCCAGTCTCGGGACCAACCCTGCCGTCTGCTGGCCGTGCGCCCTGGGGAGGCACTTTACCCGCTGCGCCTCAGCTTCCGCATCTGTAAAGTAGGCGCAGTTTCCTGCCCCGTTAACATCCCAGGATGGTTATGAGCCGTCGGAGGGGATGAGAAAGAGCTTAGAAGATAGGAAGGTGCCGGATGTATGAAGGAGCTGTTGTTTACAATTGTTGCGAAGCTGTGTTTGTCCAGAGCCTCCTGGAACCTCTTGCCTACGTCTTGATTCATCTTGATTCCCTAATGTCGATAGAGCCTCGGGCAGTGGGTAGCTGCTCTGTGTAGAGCATTCTAGAATACTGATCATAGGTGCCTTTACAGACCACTCAGGATTCTAGGAGCTGGAACTTTCAGTCTTACCTATGAGTCTACAAGTTAGGTATCAACCATCAGCCCTCATTCTCCAAAGGGGAAACGGAGGCAGAGAGATGAAGGGAGTTGCTTAATATGTGACTGAGGCGAACTTCACATGCAGGCAGTCAGGGCCAGACTCTGAGTTTCTCTGTGCTGCCTTCTAGGGCAAGGGAAACAGGAAGTTCTCGAAGACCAAATCCTGGCTATTCCACATGGGAAACAGGCCCAGAGGTGGGCAGTCCCAGTGGCCAAGGTCACAGAGCCTGTGACTGACGGAGCCCAACCTGGCTTCGGTCTGCTGATTGCAGGTTAGGATTCCATCTACCTGGTGCCTCAGGACCTACGTTTTGGGGTCCCTCCCCACTGTTAGCTGGGTGCAGGGGCCCCACCGTCCCCAGTCTCATGCTTCAGGAGCGCCCCCCTGGACCCGCCCCCCCCCCCCCCCCTCCCAGAGCCCTCCGCGGCCCCTGTCCCTCTGGCTTCGCTCTGAAAGCTCACATTTCCAGATGGAGGCCTCCCAGTTTCCTTGGCCTGGCTGAACGTGGTCGGAGCGGATGAAAGCGGGGCTCACGGTGCTGACGACAACGTCGTATTCCTCCACCTCGGCCCGCAGGCAGTCGAAGAAGCCGAGCGCCGCGTGCTTGGCGGCGGCGTCTGGAAGAGAAACCAGTGAGGGGTGGGCGTGGGTCCCGCTGTGCTTCCCAGGAGGGGCCTTGGGGACACACATCCCTGCAAACTCCGTTGGGAGAGGCCTCAAGTCACCTGCCCCTCGCTTCATAGATGAGGACAGAGAGCCCTTGTGAAGCAGTGGACAGATGCAGAGATGAGACGGAATCCAACTTAGCCACTTGCCCGCTGTGTGACTTTGGGCAAGTGACTCATTTTTACCTGAAGAGGCTCAGTTTTCTTATCTTTAAAATGGGCATAATACACAGGGAACTATATTCAATATCCTGCGATAAACCATAATGGAAAAGTATATGAAAAAGAGGATGTATATGTGTAACCGAGTCACTTTTCGGTACAGCAGAAACTAACACAACGTTGTAAATCAACTATACTTCAGTAAAATTAAAAACCGATAAAATGGGCTAGATAAATAAATAAATAAATAAAGTGGGGATAATATCACCCTATCCAAGTGAGAAAATGTATATAAAACATTTCAGCCGGGAAGGCTGGTTCCCTGAGAGAGTGATTTCTCCAAGGTCCTAAGGCCATCAGGGTTAAGAATGTAGGAGCTAGGACTTCCCTGGTGGCGCAGTGGTTAAGAATCTGCCTGCCAATTCAGGGGACACGGGTTCGAGCCCTGGTCCGGGAAGATCCCACGTGCCTCAGAACAACTAAGCCCGTGCGCCACAACTACTGAGCCTGCGCTCTAGAGCCCATGAGCCGCAACTACCGAAGCCCGCGCAGTGAGAAGCCCACGCATCACAACCAGGAGTAGCCCCCGCTCTCCGCAACTAGAGAAAGCCTGTGGGCAGCAACGAAGACCCAACGCAACCAAAAATAAATAAATTAATTTAAAAAAAAAAGAAAGGTTCCAAGGAAACCAGTGCATTGGGTTCCATGTTGGTTGGAGGCCAAAGGGCCAGTTGTGTTGCCTGCACCACATTGTATCATGTCACTGCTGTCTGTGTCCCCAGCACCTGGTTCTAGGCATTCGATTGCTGTTTGTTGAATGAATGAAGGCAGCGAGCAAGTGGAAAGTAATCCACCTGCTGAAAATGACATGTATGTTTGTGAGTAGGAGGAATAGTGGTGAGGTTCTAGATGGGCTGGGGCAGAGACGGAATGAGGTACGTGGCAAAGACTGCCCTGTGCGGACCCAGCTCTATTCTTCTCCCCATCCTGGGCCCACAGGCGGACTGCAATTCCCAGCATCTCTTGCAGCAAGGGGGTAAGCATGTGACTGGCTTCTCGACGACAGGATGTGAGCAGGGCTGTATGGGCACGACGCCCTCTTCTTGCCAGCAGGAACCCACGTGGGGTGGGAACTAGCTTTGACCACGTGGAAAATGATGGCAAAGCTGTGACTTGGCACGACTCTGGGCCCCCGAGTGACCATGAGGAACAGTGATGCCTGCTGAGCTGCCCATTTAGACAGTTATATGGAGGAGGGATAAAGGTCTTTACGGCACCGTCAGCTTAACCTAACTAATGCAAACGAGAAAAGGAAAGTAAAACACTATTAGGGGGATATGATGGGCTGAATTGTATCCCGCCCCCAAATTCATATGTTGAAGTCCTAACCCCAGTATCTCAGATTGTGGCTGTATTTTGAGATAAGGGCCTTTAGAAGGTAATTAAGGTAAAATGAGGCTGTTAGGGTGGTGCCCTAATCCAATCGGACGGGTGTCCTTATAAGAAGAGCAGGAGACGGCAGGGGTGCCCACACACAAAGACCATGTGAGGACCCGGGGAGCAGGCCATCAGCAAGCCAAGGAGAGAGGCCTCGGGAAACATCAAGCCTGCCCACACTTTGATCTTGGACTTCCGGCCTGCAGAGCTGTGAGAAAATACATTTCTGTTGTTTAAGCCACCTGGTCTTTTTTTTTTTTAATATTTATTTATTTATTTGGTTGCACCAGGTCTTAGTTGTGGCAGGTGGGCTCCTTAGTTGCGGCTCACTGACCCCCTAGTTGTGGCATGGGAACCCTTAGTTGTGTCATGCATGTGGGATCTAGTTCCCTGACCAGGGATTGAACCCGGGCCCCCTGCATTGGGAGCGGGGAGTCTTAACCACGGTGCCACCAGGGAAGTCCCTGCGGTATTTTGTTGTGGTGGCCCCAGAAGACTACATCAGGCCACCCCACCCACCCTTTCTTCATTCCTCTCTCCCTCTCACCTTTCTACCCACCAGACACTTACTTACCCAGCTCCGGTTTCGTGCATGGTACTTTGGGCCATAAGGAAACGTATGAGACATGTTCCGCCACCCTCCCACATCCTACCTCACGGGAGGTGGGAATGTCTCCAGAATTCCCCCAGTTGGGTCCCAGGAGCATACACCGAGAAGTCCCTCTCCTCCTTGGACTTTTTAGAGGAGTGTCACCTTTGGAATTCTCTCTCTCGCCTCCCCTGGAATTGTGTCCCTTTCCTTTTCTCCTTCCTCCTTCCTCAGAACCTCTCCATCTCTCTCCCCTTTTGGAATGTGCACCCCTCCTTTCTTTCCCAGTTGTAATCGTTCCTGTCTCTCCAGGGACATCTTTACAGAGAAGGGGGCATCTGAGCTGGGGCCGTGCACCCATGTCAGGAGCGTGACCTTGATCTGGCATTGATCGTGTCCAGCCAGGACATGTCCTGACCGCCTGTGAGATGTGAGCTTCTGGGGGCCGAGGGGAGGACTTATCTTTATCTCCCATAGTCACCTGTGTGCTGTAGATGGTCAAAAATAGGAGCTGAAGGGATGAAAGAAAAGCCAACAGATGCTTTCGTCTCTGGACCCTCTTCCTCTTCCCCAGTGTAACCCCATGCCTAGTCCTAGACACACATCTTTTGTCTTATAAGACACATAACATAGGAAGAAACATGTTTGTCTTAGCAACTTACAGGCTGTACGGAACGGGATTCCAAGCTTCCCTTGGATGTTATTCACTAACACAATTTGTCCAGTCCTCCGGGAGATCATGTTGGGGAGCAGGGCTGGGAAGCACAGGACAAAGAACCACGGTTACAAATCTGAGGCTGAGTCAGGCAACATCAGGCAGAGCCCTTCCCCTCATCACGGAGGGCTCCTCTACCTCCCTGACAGATTACAGTGGGACACAGATGGAATGGACCCTGGTTACCACTTATCCAGTGTTTCCTAAGAGTGGGCTGGGCTCGACTGGGGAATTGCTGGGTTATTTTATTTTATTTTATTATTTAATTTTTTTGGCCTCGCTGCACGTGGCATGCAGGATCTTAGTTCCCTGACCAGGGATCGAACCCAGGACCCCTTCAGTGGAAGTGCAGAGTCCTAACCGCTGGACCACCAGGGGAGTCCCTGGGTGATTTTAAATGACCCATCAATGTGCATGGAGTGACACTGATTTCAATAGTGAGAAAGGTAATCCCTTTTCAATTGTCCTATTGCTTCCAGTAGGAAAGTTGGTTCCAATGGGTCTTTAATACTTCTCTTGCATGTGCTAATCTTTTTTAAAAAAAAGAGAGGAAAGACCTCAGCCCTTTGTCTTGGGAGAACTTACTACTTTGTTCTGATTTGAGGTTTTCTTGTATTGATGGAGAGGGAAAGGGGTTTTTAATTTATGGTAAAGATTTCCTCCTGAATTGAATTAATTTACCAATGAGGAAATTTAGAAAAAGATATGGAGTAATAATAGCACAGATTGAATAGGGAGATGGCAAAAAATATCAGAAGACTTAAGTTTGCATTTCTCACCGTGGTGCCAGGGAACCTGAGCTCTCAGAGGTTGAGTGAAGGACACACCTTGGCTGGCCTGCTTGGTGTGTCCACAGCGACTGGGCTGGAGGAAACTGTGATCTCCGGGGCATCGTCTTAGAAGCTCTGGGGAGTCATCTTTCTGCTCCCAGCGCTTCTTTCCCTTCAGCTGTCACAGCTCTCAGAATCCCATTATCATGGAGATTCTGGCCGTAGAGAAGGCAGCTCTAAGACCATGCTTTCTCAGCCTTTGCCAAACACACTACTCCCTCCATGTAGACATTCTCCATGCTTATATTCTCCCTTTTGTGCTTCTGCTTCGATAAACTTTATTTGGGGTGGGGGGAGGGCTTCAACTCTTGGTGCTATTCCATGTCATCTCTAGCAACACCCCTAACCCCAGCTTCAGATCTGCATTTGAACTTGACCCTTAGAAATCTCCACACAGGAACCACCATTTTACCTTTAAAAGGGAGACGTCCTCCTGCCTTCCTGTTTCTGCAAAGGGATTGACAGTATTCTGGGTCTCTTGCAGATAAACTCTTTTTTGACCTTGGACCAACTGTCCTGATTAGGAGCAGATCAACCACGAGGTCGATATAGTAAAAGATTTGCAGAGGATGAAGACCATGGTCCAGAGATGTGGAATGGGATTGGAGGGGAGCCATGGATATGAGTAAGAAAAGAGGAGAAAAGGGCAGGGCTTGGGGAGGGGGCTTAATGGAGAGGCAGGTTGGAATATACCAGTCAGAGACTTTCACAATCCCTTTTGTTTCATCAACATTTACAGTCAGATGCTGAAAGCTTTCACCAAATAAGCAGGGATTTTTCTGAAAGAGGGGCTGGAGGCTGCATCCAGAATTGGGTGACTGTCTGGAAATATAACAGAGCCCTTTCTAGCAGCCAGTGGGAAGGTCAAACTCACGAGACCTTTGGTCAGTGTGATGGGTCCAAAGTAATTGGCATCCATGATCTTTTTGTCGAGTTCCAGAGAAATGTTATGGGCAGGCCCCTTCACCTTCATGCTGGCATTGTTGATGAGGATGTCCACACAGCCATAGCAATCCAGGACCTCTTTGGCCACATCCTGGACACAGCTGATGTCCGAGAGATCCAAGAGGACCAGCTTTGGGGTGAATGTCTGCTGGACCAATGAGAGAGTCAAGGCACATCTGGGTACATCCCCTCAGACCTTGGGACCCTTCAATCTAAGAGTCACCCCTTTTGAAACTCAGAGCTCATGGAATGACTACAAACAAATGATGAGGAAGAAGCAGAGAGGACTCTGGGAGGAAGGAAATTGATGGAGAAAATGCATCCTTGGGGACCAGAGCAACAACAACATTCCCAACACACAAACATGCAGTCATAAGTCTGAACTTCTGGTCAAGGGGCCAGACCTGAGAAATCCAAGTGGAGGCCATGCATTGATTCTGCTGGTGATGTCATTTCTTATAACACTTCTGAGCTCCTTTTTGGCAATTGCTTTCAGACTGGCTTCCAAGCCTCAAGAGAATCTGCCCAGTACTTTGTAGCCACATTTAATTTTTGGCCAAAATCACACACTCAACGCAATTTTTTGGGAGCACGATCTATGTGCCAGGCATTTGTGTTCAGCCCTAAACATTTGATATCGTCAAGATTCTCATGGGTTAGAAGGGATACAGATGGAAAAATTGATGTTACCATATGGTAAATGCAATCCCGGTGTTTGACAAACACTAGCCCTGAGATACGGCCTTAAAAAAAGGTTCCCTGGTCAGATTTGCTTAGGAAATACAGACTACTATATGTTCTTCTTGGAGATAACACAATGCACATTTGCATAGCAAGGGCTCTGAAAAGTCCTGCAGTAAAGAAATTAGTCAGACAAGCTTGGCCTAACTCAGTTTTTCCCACACAATTGACTTCAGAGCCTCGTTTTTACTACTTAATAACCAATACCTAATAAGATCCCAAGAAACGTACCTGGGAGTATGCTGTGTTATCCTGGTTGCTCCATCTCCTCAAGTACCAGAGTTAGTTCTGAATGATTTTTGGCTATTTCCAAGATCAAATTCAACATCAAGGGAAAAGATTAACAAAAAAAAAATCCTGAAGAGAACTCTCTGAAGGCAATGTCTTTTTCTTTTTTTCAAATAAATTTACTTATTTATTTATTTTTGGCTGCGTTGGGTCTTCGTTGCTACGCACAGGCTTTCTCTAGCTGCGGCGAGCAGGGGGATACTCTTCGTTGCGGTACGCGGGCTTCTCATTGTGGTGGCTTCTCTTGTGGAGCACAGGCTCTAGGCGCATGGGCTTCAGTAGTTGTGGCTCACGGGCTTAGTTGCTCCGCGGCATGTGGGATCTTCCCAGACCAGGGTTCGAACCCGTGTCCCCTGCGTCGGCAGCCGGATTCTTAACCACTGCACCACCAGGGAAACCCCTGAAAGCAATTTCTTAAACAATGCTCCAGAAATGCTTTGAAAACCCCAGCTGCATTGAAATGTGTTCACCTCCTGTGTAACTTCATGGAAGGGGACTTCACTTCCCTGATTTCTTTGAAGGAAATTTTTTTTTTTTTTTTTGGCTTGCGGGATCTTAGTTCCCTGACCAGGGATTGAACCTGGGCCATGGCAGTGAAAGCGCCAAGTCCTAACCACCGGACTGCCAGGGAACTCCCTCTTTGAAGGAAATATTGTTTGAAGTATTATTTAAAAAATCAGCCATGAGTATTTATAAACAGAGCCCATATCTGTGACATACCATATTTTCTGGATCCTCTTTGAGTCTGACTTAAGTAGAATGGGGGGTGGGGAGGATCAGAGGCTAGAGGCACGATGAGGGGTCAAAATGAGCCAACCCCCAAGTGCGCAGACTTACCTGTGCCAAGATTACATTTCCCAAGGACTTCCCTGGTGGCACAGTGGTTAAGAATCCACCTGCCAATGCAGGGGACATGGGTTCAATCCCTGATCCAGGAAGATCCCACATGCCTTGGAGCAACTAAGCCCCTGCGCCACAACTAGTGAGCCCACGCGCCACAACTACTGAAGCCCGCGAGCCTAGAGCCTGTGCTCCGCAACCAGAGAAGCCACTGCAATGAGAAGACTGCGCACCGCAACGAAGAGTAGCCCCCGCTCCCCGCAACTAGAGAAAGTCCGTGCAGAAACGAAGACCCAACGCAGCCAAAAATAAATAAAATTAAAATTTTAAAAGTACATTTTAAAAAATTACATTTCCCCAAAGCAAAATTTCATCCAAATTTCACCGAAAGAGCTGCCGTGTAACAAACAACGAAGGCTAAGGGTGTCCAGGGGTTGCCCGTGGCGACTGCCGGAAGGCCGTACCTTGCTGGGGTCAGCCACACTGATCAGGGCATCGTGTAGACTCTGAAGCCTCTCCCAGCTCTTTCCGCACAGCACCAGCCTGGCCCCGCCGGTATGGAACACCCGAGCACACTCTGAGGGGAAGAAGGAAGGAGGACAGGACACACTGTGGGTGAAACCACTGATGGCGAGCCCCTCTTTCTTACAGATTCAAGGATTCAAAGAATTCAAAAGCCTTAGAGCCATGAGTTCCTTTAGAGGTCATTGCATTCAGCTGCCTGTGGAATTTCTTCTTGTTTCCAGCCTCAGCATGGTTGCCTCCTGTGAAGGGCATCTCACAGGGGTGTGAAATAACCCCTCCTCCATTGGGTAGTTCTGATTATTAGGACATTCTTTCTTAAACTGGACAGAAAGATGACTCCATCAAACAAGACCCCCAGAAGCACAGCTCTAAACATATCTCAATCTGAAGATATTGGAGACAGCTGCCATGTTTTTTCAGACCAAATGTCACTAGTTTCCTCCACATTTTCTCTGTGGGTCGATACTCCAGCCAGGGTTCTTTTTATTAAGAAAGGAAACCTGCCTGCTGTCTAGTAAGTTTTACTCTGGACGAATTTCTGACTCACCCAATGTCCCAGTGTTCTTTTTTTTTTTTCTTTTTTTGGCCATACCGCGCGGTATGCAAGATCTTAGTTCCCCAACCAGGGATCGAACCTGTGCCCCCTACAGTGGAAGTGTGGAGTCTTAACCGCTGGCCTGCCAGGGAAGTCCCTCACCCAATGTTCTTACCTGGGAAGTAGTTGGTAGATACACAAGTATTCTTATGTGGCAATAACAATGATATTTAAGAACAATAAAAGCTAACAGATTTTGACAGTTTACTTGCTTGAGTAGCTATTGAAAGGGATTTACATATATTAGCTCATTTAATTCTCACAGTCATCCCATGCAGCAGTTTCTTAGGTTGGGTTCCCTAAAAGCAGAATCTAAGACAGGGATTCAGGTGGCTAGGATTAATTCAGGGAGTGCTCTTCAGAGAAAATCTGTCAGGGATTAAGGGCATGGCGTAGGTGAAGGGGAAGGATGTGGTCTCAGGTAAAGTCTAGCTTTGGCTGGACCCAAGGAAGGCTCTGGACTGTAAACCCAGCTGCAAGGCTGTCCCAGCTGGATGCAAGGGGACTGTCTTTTGTACACGTGTGTCAACCAGTCACTGATGGTGTGCTGCCTCCCTCCGGGGGTGGGTACAAAGGGTGTCCACTGGCAGAGGGCAAGTCTATGAGCCATGGCCACCAACACTCATAGGACCTGGGGATGGATGAACTGGCCAGGTACAGGAATCTAGGAGGGGCACCCACAACACCTACTACAGGGGAGTAGCTATTACTGTCCCATTTTTACACCAAGCACTGGTGACCCGGGCTGCCTGGGGATGCCAAAGGGTAGTTGGGCAGCACTGGGTGCCCACTAGATGCTGGAAATCCTGTGTGCCATGGCTCTAAGTGATCTTATGTTTGTGTGATTTTCTCCTGCAAGTCTCAACAGCTGGAGCTGGTGGAAAGAAGGGGGCCAGCTCGACAGGACAGTTGGCAGGGGTTTGATAAGTGGGCATTGTGGGCAGGGGAATTGTGGTATTGGAGAGGGAGCAATTGATGTACTGGACCATTCAGTCTAAGCCAGATGGGAGCAGGAGTGAAGGCAGGAGGGGCTGATAGAGAAGGAAAGGAGAAGGCTCTAGGGAGGGGAGGTCTCAGTGAGGTCTAGAAACAGATGTGGTCGGGGGAAGCTGCGGTCAGTTCTGCTGACAAAGGGAAACTTGAATCAGGAAATAACTGTGTGGGGCTTCCCTGGTGGTGCAGACACAGTGGGTCCAAGGTGACCCCATCCCTGACTTGGCCGAATTGTGTGGGTTTGGGGTGAGGGTTAGCAGTCCTGGTCTCTATCTGTCTGGTTTCCCTAGGAGACAGCTTGGAACTGGGCTCCTTGATGCTGTCCAGAGCTACCCACTGAGTTCAGTCAGGTTCTGTGGGACTGGGCATGTACTGTGGGCTGTGTGTAGCCTACATCATCCGCTTGGTGCCCCTCACTTTTTTCTTGCCTTGGACCTGAGAAACGGAGCACTTTGAACCCAGAATCGCTGTGGTCAGCAGCATGTTCTGGCTAAGCGTTTATTTAAGGTCACCCATGCCCAGCTTCTCAAGTTACTTCTAAATACTCGGACTTTATTTTCTTCTGCTTTGCATTTCTTTCTAGGGTGAGTCCGTAAGAGACAGTGAAAAAGGGCAGTGACATTAGTCATGACAGAGACTAGACCGTATTCCTCTGAAAATGCCGTTGTGCTCCTGAGATGTATTTCCTGGGCACCTGATTTGTACAATGTTTGCTTATAATAGAATGAGACTTTTAAAAATAAATAAACAAGACTACTAAACCAAATATACATCTCTCAGCAATAGATAGAAGTCCTGTCCAGTAAGACAGAAAATCAGGACAGTTGTAGAACAGCCTTCTCAACCAACAGGGTCTAATCGACATTTGTAATTCACTTCATTCATGAGCAGCAGAATGCACATGCCTTTCACATACCCGTGGATCATTCACCAAGAGAGTCCGTGCCCTGGACCAACTGAGAAATACCCAGATACGCCACTAATGGTAGTGTATTTCTGTGAGGAGCCATGGGACCCAGAAACCAGTGCCTTAGGGACCATCCAAAAGGAAGGAGCAATCGAGGTGCCAGGGAATGAAGGCTATGAAAGGGGTCTCGGGTTGGCAGCTGTCCTGATGCTAGACGGGCGTGTTCTGCTTGAAGAACGGTCTTCCCCAAAGACTGACTCTGCATGTCTCTGGGTGGGTGTCTCTGCTCCATTTCCCCGGGGCACCCACTACTCCCTGTTGTCTTGTGTCTGGTCTGGCTGGCAAACGTGTGTGCCTGGTTTGTCCCTGTGGAAGATGGAATTTGTGTCCCTTGTGAGTATTGAGTCTAGTGATGTTGGATATCCTCCTTGGGAACTGCTTCTGGGACCCACACAGGGGCCACATAAGAACCTAGTTTTACTGCCTTACTCTTTGTTTTTTATCTCATGTGGTGAACCCAGGTCGATCACCCACTGAAATGGAACCCATTGTTGAAGCATGCAGATGGGCTGCTGTGGGGATGCCCAAGGGAAGGAGAATCCGAGAGAATTCCCAGATGGGAGGTTACAAATGTTCTCGTAATGGTAGCACCATGGGAGTGGGTGCCCAGCCCACCAGCAGGCCTCTTTGGAAGGGGCAGTGCTCATTTCAGGATGTAGAGGACTCAACAGATACTGGTTGAGTGACCTAATGAGTGTTTGGCTGGTGGGTTCGACATTTGATTAGAAATAACAAAAACAACAGCAAAAATGATACCCAAACTATGGGACACATGGGGCTGCACTACCGTTATTAGGGATGAGAGAGGATCTTAAAAACCTAAGGGCATTTACTGTCTCTTATGTCACACATGCCACCAGCAGAAGGGCCCTCTGAGACCATCTAATTCAGGAGTTGCAAACGTAAATGCCTTCAAGGCCAGGAGGTGATGTGGTTGAGAGAATCAGGCCGAGTGTGAGACAATAGGGATTAGTGGGGTGTGTGGCACACTGGTGTTTGCACGTTCTGCATAATTATCACCGTCGCTAACACTTGAGGGGTGCCCACTCTAGTTCCAGGCACTGTTCTAAGTGCTTTCCATCTATTACTTCGTTTATTCATCACAACAGCATTATGAGGCAGAAAGTATTAGTATCCTTGCTTTCAGATGAGAAACCCAAGGCTGAGCAGTGCATCACCAGCTGGTTAGTGGTGGAGCCAAGACTTCAACCCCACCCCCAAGTTTGGCCTCTTCACCAGTTCACTGCCCCAGCTGAGGGCTTTGCATTTCAAAATTTCTAGAAACCCCCCTGGAGGCAAAACAAATCATGTCTGCAGACCGATGTTGGCCCTTAGACTGTGAGTTTGCAACCCCAGATACTCCAGTCCCCTGATTTCTCAGGCGAGAAAGCTGCAGCCTCCAAGAAAGAAGACGCTTGCTGGTTCACGACAGCTGCTGGGAGAGAACACAGCCTCGATCCACCCCCGTCCGGCCCAGCGGGCTCACCCACACGCCACCCTGTTGCCTCTCACCCTCCAGGGCAGGAGTGGGCACGAGAGGGGGCAGAGCTCGCTTACCCTTGCCCAGTCCTGAGATGGCATCGGTGATGACCACCACCTTGTTCTGCGCGGCTGACCTGGACCACAGCCTGGACGCCTCCTGGTAGATGAAAAGGAGGCCGCTGATTCCCAGGAGCAGCAAGGGTAGCATGAGCACAGCTGGGACCCCCATCTCCTGCTGGGGGAAACCGGGAGGAAGGAATCCGCTCCGCACAGAGGCTCTGATCGGGACACGGGGCAGGGGGAGGCCTGAGGCTGCCGGCTGCGCTCACGCCCCAGGCCCGGGGCCGCTGTCCAGGGAGCCGGGCTCTGTGCAGACTCCCGGAGGGCTGCTTCCCGGAACACCTGGCCGGCACGCTAATCCCCAGACGGTCAAGGAAGAGAAAATTACTCACGGTGTCTCCAGCAGCAAATGGGATCCGGCCTGCCCTCCCAAAGGTTAATTACAAATTTAATCAAAATGGGTCTGCATGTTTGGAAGGAAAGCCATGTGTTAAGGCCACCTGCTTGGGCCCCAGTGGCTATTTATAGCTCTCTGTGCACTAAAGGGCTTTCGGGGTAAATATAGTGTCTCTTCTGATATTCAGGGACACATGCTGGCCGGGTCTGATTTCAGAGTTCCTGCCAAGCCTTCTAAAGCTCTCCCGGCTGCCTCACCATTAGAGATTGCTCTGCAGTTTGGGGCTGGGCGTTAGGGATTGGGACCTGGGATTTCAGCACAAACACCCTTGCCTTCTCTTCCTATAACCCTCCTATCAGGTAGCTTCCATGTAGCTCAGACCGGTGTGGCAGTGAGCCATCTGGCCTTCCCTTTCCGGTTGGGGGTGAAAAGCACAGAAAATCTGTTAAACGGAATGGAGCCTGTTGCAGAATGAGACACTTGGAAGTGTGACGTGAACTACGGGAAAGAGCAGTTTGGAGCTGTTCCTCTTCAGTCAAGGGCTTCCACATTCCAGAGCCTTAGCCTCCTTATCTCTAAAATGGGCACAACAGTTCTCATCTTGCCGGACTGCTGGGAAAATAGAATAATATACTGCATCTCGACAACAGACTCTGAGAGGATCACTCTTGTTATCTTTAGTGATTGAGAATACTAAGAATGTATCCCAAACGTCAAATATTTTAATGACTTAAGGAAACTCAGTAGGATTAGAAATGGTGAGAGATAGTAGCTACTATGGAAAACAGTACGGAGGTTCCTTAAAAAACTAAAAATAGAGCTGCCATATGATCCAGCAATCCCACTCCTGGGTATATTTCTAGAAAAAAATGAAAACACTAGTTCGAAAAGATACATGCACCCCAAGATTCATAGCAGCACTATTTACAATAGCCAAGACATGGAAACAAACCAAGTGCCCATTAAGAGGCGACTGGCTTAAGAAGATGTGATATATATATAGAGAGAAATATTGCCATTTGCTGCAACATGGCTGGACCTAGAGATTATTATGCTTAGTGAAATAAGTCAGACAAAGACCCATACCATATGATACCGCTTATATGTGGAATTTAAAAATAATACAAATGAATGTATATACAATACAGATTTACAATCCTAGAAAACTTGTGATTACCAAAGGAGGGTGGGGAGGGACAAATTAGGAGTATGAAATTAACAGATACAAACTACCATACATAAAATAGATAAGCAACGCGGATTTACTGCATAGCACAGGGAATTATATTCGATATCTTGTAACAACCTATAATGAAATAGAACCTGCAAAAAAAAACCAAACAAAAAACCCACAACTGAATCACCGTGCTGTATACCTGAAACTAATGCAATATTGTAAATCATCTATATTAAAAAAACAGAAGAAGAAATGGGGAGACATAAATAGCCAAAATTCAGTTCAAGTACTCAAACCATCATAAACCAGAAGACAGATCATAACAATGTCCTATTTTGTGTGGTAAGGACCAGGAGCCTGGGCAAGGAACAGTACACTGGAGGTGGGGACAGAGAAACTGCATTTCTTCCTTGGAAACGAAAATGTCCAGGAACATTTTTAAACACCCAACTTTTTAAATGACACCTGATATACATATAGAAGTATGTATATATCCTAAGTGTAGAGTTTCCTGGATCTCAAACTGAGCACATCCTTGTAACCAGCACCCAGATCAAGAAACAAAGCATTGCCGACATCCCCCCATCGTGTCTCTTTCCAGTCGTAAGGGTGACTACTTTCTAACTTTTGATAGCATATATGGTTGACCCTTGAACAACACAGGTTTGAACTGTGTGGGTCCACTTATTTTCAACAAATACTGCAGTACTTCATGATCCGAAGTTAGTTGAATCTGTGAATGTGGAACCGCGCATACAGAGAGCCAACTTTGAAATTATGTTGGGATTTTCCACTGAAAATTGGCAGCCCTGGGCTTCCTTGGTGGCGCAGTGGTTAAGAATCCGCCTGCCAATGCAGGGGACACGGGTTCGAGCCCTGGTCCGGGAAGATCCCACATGCCGCGGAGCAACTAAGCCTGTGCGCCACAACTACTGAGCCTGCGCTCTAGAGCCCGCGAGCCACAACTACTGAGCCTGCACGCCTAGAGCCCGTGCTCCGCAACGAGAGAAGCCACCACAATGAGAAGCCCACGCACCGCAATGAAGAGTAGCCCCCGCTCGCCGCAACTAGAGAAAGCCCGCGCGCAGCAACGAAGACCCAGTGCAGCCAAAAATAAATAAAATAAATAAATTAAAAAAAAAAAAAAAGAAAATTGGCAGCCCTAACCCCTGTGTTGTTCAAGGGTATTAGCAATGTGGAGTCACTGGTGCTATTGACAGGAATGTCAGTGTGAAGGTTACCATGAGGATTCAGTTCTCCTTCAAACTTACTGTCAGTGGTTCTGTAATGAGCAACCCTGCAAGGTGGTCCATGATCCACCCAACTCCCTACATCTGATACTTTGAAAGCACAACCTTCTCTCCACCTTGATCTCGGACGACAGCCTCGCCAAATCCGGAAGGTGCTTGAAGCCACCAGCCTACAAGATCCTCAGAGCTTCGTTGAATAACGTCAGGCAGCTTCAACTTTGCCCCATGGCCCTGGTAATGAGGAAGAGGCAGGACAGGGCGTGGGTTCTCTGGAGCAGAATTAAGTTTGGACTCAAAGTTCTCACGGGAGCTTCAGCTGTACCTGCAAAAACTCATATCCACTAAGGGTGGTCGGAGTTTCCTTTTCTTTCAACTTAATTGCCACAGACAAGGACTATTCCAACCCAAACACAATCTTTAGTCTACAAAGAGATTCTTGCTCCAAATCCCTGTCTACTTTACTGCCCCACTTAAGAAAGATGCCTGAAGTTTCACCTAACTCTGAAATAATGATATTTTCTAGTCCAAGATTTGAGAACTAAGACCAGTATGAATGCATTTATGGGGTCGGGGACCATTCTGGGAAACCTGGGATGTGAAAGTCACAGTCTAGATCAGAGCTGGTCCCAGCCTGCTTTCACCTCTGGGGCCTCTTCAGTCTCCTCGGTTCCAAGTAGAAGCCACATTTGGAACAACATCTAGTTTCAAGCCGAGTGTAGGTTGCACTCGCCCTAATCCATCTGTGAATCAGAGACGAGGGTTCCCTCCATGGCTTCATCCCAGCGTTTACAACCCCTTTGCTCCTCCATAAAATGCCCCAGCGCCCTGCCCTCTGACAGCCTCACTTAGGGAGGGAGAAGGGGAGCAAAGAATTTGGCTCCCACTACGCCTCCAGAAAGGCAGCATGATGGGTTTGAAGTGGGACAGCCCTGAGTCTGAACCTCAGTTCGGCTTCTGACTTGTGTGCAGCCTCAGGCACACACGTAAACCTTCTGAATGTCATGGCCATCATCTGGAAATGAGGATACTAATGCTGTTCTCTTCCTCGCTGCACCGCTGTGTAGAGTTAGAATATAAGAGGTGACGTGTGGACAGCACCCAGAATGGGTCTGTTCCATTGCTACGCCTGATGGTTTCGGTTTCTCTCTTCTTTCTGACAATTCTTTCCTAGTCTGTGTTGGTTTTCCTTGTTGCCTTTCCTTAATGCGTATCGAGACCCATTCCTGAGGACTCTGGACAGGATTCAGAGGTGAAGGATGCCAGGGCTAAGTCAGGTAATGTGTGTGCACATACTTGTATAAACATACATGTGTATGTATACACATACATATACACATATGTGTGTTGGGGGTTCTATTTGCCAACGATTGTTTTAGATGCTGGAATGTACAGAGGACAGTTCATGTTGCAAAGGAATAATTTATAATTCGTAAGAGGGGAACAGACCTGTAAACAGATTATTTCAATATACGGAGGAATTAAAATCTACCTGAATTTGTTTTATAATCGCAAAGATAGATGGAAGTGAGACGCCTTGAACTGAGGGGTGGTTACACAGCTGTGTTCATTGTCTAAAAGTTCCTTAAGCTGTACACTTAGAGTTTGGGTACTTTTCTGTATATATGTTGTACTTGAATAAAATCAACACAAAAAATATAAAAGGAGATAGGGGGATATATGTATATGTATAGCTGATTCACTTTGTTATAAAGCAGAAACTAACACACCATTGTAAAGCAATTATGCTCCAATAAAGATGTTAAAAAAATGTATCTATAAAAGGAAGCAGAGGGTCTTGGAAACTCAGAGAATGTAGCAAAGAATCGGTTTTGACCTGAGCTTCGGGAACCAAGCGCTTCCTGCCCTGCCCGGGGTCTAGTTGATCACTGACTCCCCCCACCCCAGACATCAGCGACACAGGATTTACCTCCGTAGACACCCAGGGGTGACAAATCATAGAACATGTACACTGTGGAGAGCAGGGGTCATTGGGTACAAACCCTTCTGCTCCAGAGGGTCTCAGCACGGCTTCTCTGCATTGGGCTCATTCCAGTAAAAATCCGTTTAATGTCACTTCAGATATGCGTGATTCAACAAAACACAAAATTCCATGGGACCATCATTCATTAGGCAGGTACTCAACTGGAGCCCCAAACATGAAGAAGTTAGCTGAACTGTCCCTTATTATATGACAATATAAATGTTACAGTTCAGCATAAGCAGATTGAGTGATTTTATTTGAAACATTCAGGGGTTTTTTTTCAGAAATGATATATTCACTAAACATAAATACATTTTTGAGAAATGAGTCTAAGCTAGGATGCATTTAGGGTTGTTAGAATATGACAGTCCTTTTTTTTTCAACAACCCAAATTATGTGTCTAACAACCTGTGGCCTCAATAACATGTTAGTTTAAAATACAAGATAAATTTATATAAAATTGTAACTGACCAAGTTAAGAAACATGCAGCACACCACTGTTTCACACAAGACTTGCATGTTTCGCAATGTTTATTTTTAGAAGCAGAAGTGCCTGGCAATTTAATTTAAGCACACCAATTCAAACATTTGTTCCACTTAACTGTGACAAGATGTCATTCCATTCAACCATTCTCATTTTGTTTTATCATTTGATTATCCTTCCAAACTGATTTTCGTGTAGGTGGAAATTAGAAAGTTCAGAAGAAAATATGTTTTAAAAATAACACAAAACTAATTTTTAAATTCATTTCTTCTGGATTAAAACAAAAAAAGAAATATGGGATAGTCACACATACTATCAATTTGTGTGTGTCAGTTAAGGAAAAAACTTTCTGGACTCTTCTATCAACAAAACTGTGTGGGCAACAAATTTACATCCTTTGTAGTCAAAGCCTGTTTTCCCTTTTCTTCAGCTTCTCTTACTCTTAGCACCCACATGCTCCCTCTTTTTTTTTTGTCACCCTTATTAAACTGTCAGGAAAGTGTGAAATGCTCATTTATACTAGAGTGTCAATGGTTGATATAGTCTATAAATATTATCTCACTTAAAGATACTGCCATTTTAACAGGAATCAGAAACTGAAGCCAGAGGTGTTTAGTGAAGGGTAAGATGGCAGGTGGAAGGTTTACTTGGACCACAGCTTTGTGAAGCCCACTCCAAAGATGTTCATTGTGGACTTAAGTGCCTGGCTTGTCTGCCTGTGCAGATCTGGCAGCCATGAACCCTGGCTAGCACATGGACACCTTGCCTTCAGCATCTGATGGCAGGTGCTCAGATATATTGACGAGGGCACACCCAGCGGGGCTGGGAGCAGCTTCTGTTTCCCAAACACCTTCTGAAGACCTGGGTTCCTGGAAGTTGTGTTGAGAGAGCTGACTGCCCTTCCGTACGCTTTTCTTCTCTGCCAATTCCAGGCGGGCTGCCGTGTATCTGCTCGTGGCCGCGACTGATGCAGCCATGCACAGGGCGAAAGAACCCCACGCGAGGCTGTCAACAAAAGGCACAGTTAGGAAAGGGTGTAGGGCTCTGATTGCAGGGCTTGTTGCTGGGGTGGCACATCAGCTGTTGGTTCTACCCAATTTGGACCTGGGTTTTGCAGCACAGATCTCAGAGAGCAGCCAATGTGTTGTTGTAGGCAATGTGTTGACGGTTAAGAGAACAGATTCTGGAGTCATTGTGCTGAGTTTGCACTGTGGGTTTGTACCCATCTCTTATTAACTGTGTGACCTTGAAGTGGCGACTTCATCTTTCTGGATCAGTTTCCTCATCTGCAAAACTGGAATGGTAGCAATGCAGCATACCAGATGGTCGTGAGGAATTCACATGGGCATGGGAAGTACCCAGCATAGTATCCGCTAACATATGTGTTACTTTTTGTTGTTGTCTCTAACCCAGGACACTGGCACTGGGCATGGTTATTTTTATATCCCTATGCTCTGGAAGCCCGTTGCAGTCTGAGTTGATAGTCTACACTTTTCATCTTTCACAGAACCCAGAAGAGTGGCTGCTGAGAAAGAACCTCTACAAACTGACATGTGTGTATGTTTTCATGGGGTGGAATTCCCAGGTAAAATAAATGGCTCCATATCCAATCAGCTACAAAAAGCCTACCAGTTATTAAGTTCCAAGCCCACTCCAGGGTTTCCAATCATCCTTAAATATGACTTGACAATCAAGGATACCAAGATCTAGGAGAAAGGCCCAACAACAAACAGAAAAGAAAGGAATCTGGGGACTTGCCTTGTGGTCCAGGGGTTAAAACTCCATGCTTCCAATGCAGGGGACACGGGGTTCGATCCCTGGCTGGGGAACTAAGATCCCACATGCCATGGGGCACGGCCAAAAAAAAAAAACAAATTCCCCTCCCAAAAAAGAAAGAAAGGAATCTGAAGGAAAAAGATAACACAAGGAACAGAAGAAAACAGCAACAAAAAGAAAACTCTTTGATTAATATCCTCAGAGAAATATGAGAAGATATTGCATCAATAAAGCGATATCAGGGTATATGAAAAAGGAACAACTGGAAAACAAGGAAGATCTTGGAAAGTCAAATAAGATTCAAAATAAGAATTCAATAGAAAAGTTGGAGACAAATAGAAAGAAAATTTTCAGAAATACCAAAAGGAGAAAGAGATAGAAAATATAAGGGGTGCAACAACATCTAGATACTTAATCCAATAGACCCGATATCTAACTCATGGAAATTCTCTGAAAAGAGAGCAGAAGACTGAGGAATGGAAAAATCAAAGACATAATACAAGAAAAATTCTCAGAATTCTAGGACTTGAATATTCAAATTTAAGGGCTCACCAAGCACATGAAAGAAGAATGAATGTGAAGGAAAGAAGATCCCCTTCAAGGTACATTATCATGACATTTCAGAACTCCAGAAATAAAGAGTAGAAAACAACAGATTACCTATAATAGAACATGAATCAGAATGGTGTTGGACTCTTGATGGAAACAATACATTCTAGAAGGAAACAGAGACATCTTCAAAATTCTAAGGGAGAATGACTTTCAACAAAGATTTTACATGCCACCAAACTATCAATCAAGATGGAGCATTGAAAAAATACATTTCCAGACATTCAAGGAATAAAATAATTTATCTCTCATTGAACCCTTTCTTCAAAAGCTACTGGAGGATGTGCTCCCACAAAAAGTGGATGTAAACTAACTAGGATAATGATACAGGACCTAGGACACAAGGAAACAAGGGACTAGCAAAGGGAAATCTCCACTCGACAGCTCCATTCCAGAGCAGAGCAGGAAGACAGAGGGTTTTGCTGGTTGAAAGAGTAGAGCAGGGAGAGATGGGACTGAGAGATTGTTATGTTTAGTACCATTTGATTTTTAAAAACTAGTATGTATGTCTTCTATTGAAAATTAAGAAATTGAAAGCAGTAGGAAACAAAATGATATTGGAAACAAACAGACCATTTTTCAAACTCCTATGATGTTTGGGATTTGCTTACATCCACAGCAGTAGGACCTCAATATAAATTGGCCACAGATCCTGACCCACCTGACATCCCTCTCAGCTCTAGAGCAGCTGTACTCCTGACTGTGTGCAGTGCTGGTGAGGTCACCTCAGGACCAATGGCACCTGCTCAGAGGGAGACAACTAAAGTGACAAATAAGTGGAGGAAATGGTGTAAAGAGAAACATTTGTAAAAATTAACTTCTTCAGATTTCGAAGATGAAGAAGAGTTCAAAATCTAATAAATCATGAAATTGATGGATAGTCATAACATAGACGTATTTGCCAAACCCTGGTATAGTAGGATGAGGGAGTGAGCCCTGAACATGCCACTTGTTTTACAAAGAGAAAGTAACACAAGAGGTTGTTATAGAGGAGGAAAATGTAAGTATATGTATATATATATTTTAAGATGCAGCCAGGATTCGGAGGTCCACATCAAAGAGAACCCCTGTGGTCTTGTGTGACATGGTCGAGTCTTTCTAGTAGAGCTAGAACTTCTGTCATGGCCTGTCTTTCCATTAGAATCAGGGGCTGGGTCTCTCCTCATTGAAATATTTATTAGGAATTATAGCAGGACTTTTCCCCTTAAGCTGTGTTTAAGAAAGTAACGGCACTATCTCTATTTCTTGAGCACTTTACTCTGTGCCAAGAATTTTATAAACATAACCTCTTTATATTCCCATAAACACAACTGAGACAGGTATCATCATTTTACAGATGAGGAAATTGGGCTACAGAAAGATTACGAAACTAATCCAAGAGTAGCAGGTGGCAGAACCATGACCAAGGTCAGTGGTCATACAAAACCTGTGTGCCTCCCTGCTGGTCCTTCGGGGCTTGAGCACCATGGCCAGCAACTCACCAGTATGACCAGCCATAGTCCCACGTCTGAGGCTTCCAATCTTCTGGTCCAATGTTCACGGTGATTTGAAAAACGGTTGTGTACATCATGTGGGCCACCATGGCTAGGAGCCCTGCACAAGGAAAGCTTGTTAGCCACAGTGAAGAATGTCGTTTCTCTGCGGTACATGAGTTGGATGTCCAGAGCCCACTAGCATCCTCTTGAGCCCTTCCAAGCAGCCTTCATTTTACATGTACACTAATTTCTTAGAGTCACTGATGTACGCAGTGGTATAGGTTCCTTTGCCATGTCATCCCTCCCAAGATCACATCTTTCTATTTTTTTTTTTAATTTTATTTATGTATTTATTTATTTATTTATGGCTGTGTTGGGTCTTCGTTTCTGTGCGAGGGCTTTCTCTAGTTGCGGCAAGCGGGGGCCACTCTTCATCGCGGTGCGCGGGCCTCTCACTGTCGCGGCCTCTCTTGTTGCGGAGCACAGGCTCCAGACGCGCAGGCTCAGCAATTGTGGCTCACGGGCCTAGTCGCTCCGCAGCATGTGGGATCTTCCCAGACCAGGGCTCGAACCTGTGTCCCCTGCATTGGCAGGCGGATTCTCAACCACTGCGCCACCAGGGAAGCCCACATCTTTCTGTTTTATCATGTCCCTGGTCACTATGCTCAGAGGCATCAATTGTCTATCCTCTCTCTCCCAGCACATAGGGGAGGTCGTTGAGCTGCATTTGGCCTTAAGCCATACTTTACTAAGTTCTGTCACGTTATTCTTTAGAATGTGGATTGTTTGCTAACACGTAAAAACTTTGCATAAAAATCTGAATGTATTCTGGCCCTAGTAGACTTACATGGCAAATAATTAGTGGGAACCGAAGTCAGTTGCCAATGTGGTTTTCTGTCCTTTTTGCCTGGAGATCCAGAGGATTTTTTTTTCCTTTAACAGTTTTAGTGGATATGTCTAGGACTTGAATGTACTGTGTAATTTTTTCAGGTATTTGGAGGGAGTTTTCTATATACAGATTTTGGTCTTTGGTTCAGAAAATGTCCTTGAATTTTGCTTTTAAATATTAGTTGTCTTATTGTTTTGTCTTTCTTTTTCAGGGACTCCCATTACATCTATGTTTTTATTTAATAAATGTATGGCAGGCAGTGACCAACTGGGGATCATCTTCAGTGGTCCAAATAGAAATTAGTTTTAACTGGTGGGGCCAGATATTTATAAGTCCTTATGATGTATCTGCATTTATAAATCCTTAAACATTCCACCTGAGGTCACATGCACACAGATGAAACTAAAGAGATATCCAGAAAGAGGCGTACTCATGATTGGGTGATTTGGAGGATGCTAGGACCTGGGGAGAAATCTCCAAGACTCTTTGCTATGAAGATCCAGAAATTGGATTCTATCATCTTATTCACTAATGATAAGACTTGGGAAAGATGCGTTATACAAACACAGAAGTGATCTACAAACTGGGCTGATACACTATGAACTTAACAGTGTTTTATGTATCCAGCCAGAGAAATGAAGGAAGTTATTTGTTCAGGGTTCTTTCCTTGGTGGAAAGGCCCACTTAGGGGACCAAATTAAGTTGCTCTAAAAGTTGCTTGGAGAACACAGAAGTAAGACCAAAAAGAGTAGTTCTTTATTCCTATGGGATATTGACCCCAAACTTGGATAAAAATTTTTAACAAGCTACCATTTTTTTGAGTACATACTATATACTATGTGCCTTCTTATTTAGTCATCACCATAGCCTTCTGAGGTAGCTAGCTTGGAGAAGTTAAGCCACTTGCCCAGGGTCACACAGCCATTAAGTAGGAGAGATCTGAACGCAGGGAGGATTTCTCCACAGACTCATGCTTAACCACTGTACTAAACAAAGCAATCTCTGTTCTCAGAGCCAGTGGACCCCTTTCCCAGGGTTGTGACAAGGACATACTGATCAATTTTATTCTCCATTTGTGCCTATCCCCCTTTTTTTTCATCAGTCACCCATTGCTTCCACCAGTGGGATTAATTCAGTAGCTTTCCCGTGGACCAGATGTCCTGCTGAATGGGCTAACAACAGGAAGAGCCAGCCTGGAGCTTTGCCTGTTCCCTCTGGGGCAGGCTGTGGGGAATTTGCCTGTTCTCATGATGCCCCTGGGGAAAGTACCTGCAAGCACCATGAGGATGGCTACAGAGGCATCCACCTTGAGCCAGTGGAATCCAGAGCTGTGATAACTCACTCTGGAGCCCAGGAGGATGGCACTGGTCAACGTCAGAAGGATATTCAGGACCTCAGCCCCAATGCACAGCCACAAAACACCTGCAAAATATAAGGATGACAGAAACGCTGGGAACTTAGAAGTACTAGGATATTTAATCCTTTGATTTAGTTCACTTCTAAAACAAAAAATAAAAAACCAGCACCGCGGGGTGAAAAACCACAGATACCTCTGCAGAGTCTTGGAAAGCTGACAATGAAAGGGGGCTCCTGGGGCTTGAATGAGACGTTTGTAAAGATTGTCGTTAGCTGGAAGGGAAAAAGCACTAAGCAAAGTTCTGATGTGGGGACCTGAGGGATACTCGAGGTCCCATGGCCTAGTTCAAAAGTTAAAGTGTTATTTTGATTCCACCAGAAGACATTGTCTTTTAAAGGAGAGGATCAACTTAACCAGGGTGGGCAAAGGAATCTTAGCATTGAAGAGCCCTGATTCGAGATACCAAAATCTCATATGTTTCTGTGTGAGCCTATGATTTACCCTTTGGGTGGGACCTCATCTGCAGCTTCAAGAAACTGGGTTGGATGTGGAAGGGAGTGAATAAAGGGGACAGGGAGAGAAACTATTATTTGCAAAAGGCCTCCTATAAGGTAGTTAGGTACTGTGTAGACACAGCAATGAATGAAACAGATGTGGTCCATGCCATCACAAAAGCTATATTCCAGCTGGGAAAACAGATACTAAGAAAGTAAGTACAAATTTGATGAGTGTTAGAGAGAAGAAAAAACGCTATAGGAAGTGACAAGCTAGACTCATCTTTTCCCTGTTCTGTGGTCACCTCACATCAATAGCTTGAAATCGGCCATGGTGGGAGCATTTACACCCTGGAAAGTTGCAAACACTACTAATCAGGGCTTCCCCTCTCCTCCGCAAAGTTGGTGGTTTAACATTTTCTAGCATTACTGACTACAGGGCACATGAAGAGAGCCAGTGGTTCTGGCTTTTGGACTCGACTTCATAGAAAAACCATAAATAACTCTTTCCTCTTTTCCCCCAACCCAACCAAAGCCACAGAAATTGTCCAAAGTGTGAGGAGGGCTGGTGGACAGAACATGAAGAAGGTATTTACCTTGTTCTTCAGCTGGTATTATACTCTGGAAACTCCTACACTTTTCACCTAGAAGAAAAAGAGGACAGAAGCCCAAGTAGGGTGAACCTTGACCATTAGGGGCAAAGTGTGTTTCTAGATCCCTTGAGTGTATCCAGGTCATTTTGAACAAGGATTGGGGAGTGTGGCTTTATTGCTCCCCAACAGGTGGTGCCCCTCCCTGAGGGATCATAATACAGTCCTGCCCCAGTGAATCCAGGCTAGGCCATGTGCCATTCTTTGGCCAAGAACTGGGAGTGGAAATGGGGGGAGGAGGTCACTTCTGGTCAGAAGCTTTAAGAGCCAGTGTTTTGTCTAAAGGTTCTCATCTTCTTGCTTCCGTGATCACAGAAGCACAAGTCCAGATGGAGTCTCTGTCTGCCTAGATCCCTGAGTGGCTCCAGTGAGGAGACACTGCTTGCCGACCTGAGAAGTACAAATAGCAAGAGCTAGAAATGAATTTGTTGGCTTAAACTGCTGGGACTTGGGGGTTGTCTGTTGTTATAGCATAACTTAGCCCATCTGGACTGATGCTGCAAGCCTTAGACCAGGGGTGCTTGACTTCCCAAACAGCATCCATGATGATGTGAGTCTCAAATAATTTCTTTCTGGGTAGAGGGAAAGTGACAATGTTTGTAATCATTAAAAAAGATGAATTAGAGCAGATATCAGAACTATCTCTGCTACCGAGTGAGCCAATCACTCGTACTCCATTTTGCTTTCTGGAAGGGAAAGGAAAGGAAGGAGTTATTATGTGTGTACCAGGTACGGGGCAGAACCCACCACCAGACTTATTCTGTGCCCTGGGAGGTGTGCTTTGCCTGTATTATCTGTCACGTTGCACATATTGGCTAGAAAACCTTGCGTTGCTCCTTTTGATGTGTAGTCCCTTTGAAGGAGCTAAGTCCTTAAATATCTACTGCGTGGACGGATGTCACCAAATTCTGGGTTGGGGGTGAGTGACAGATGGATGATTGAGACCACAGCAAATCACCTTCTGGGATCCTGTCCCAGGTGGGTGCCCCAATTTCTCCATACTTCAGCCCCGAAATGAATCATGGGTGGCGGAGTGGGAGGAGCCTGGGAAATTGCCTGATTCTTCTCTGCACAGTTAGGAGGAGTGGGTCCAAGGACATCTGAGAGGAAAGAATGGTAAAGAAGACACAGGTAGAGGCATTTTCAGCATTAGAACTGGGCTTGCAGGGGCCCCGCCTATGCGGTCCAGCCATATCACTGATTTAATGCAACGCAGCCGGCTGTAGCGGAGATGCATCCTCTGCTCCCGGTCTGGGCTGGTCGGAGCTAAAAGAGGCGAAGTTAGGGGCATAGATCATTAACTCTTCAAAGGAAAGGCTTTCCTATTTCTAAAATCTGTTCAACAGTCCCCACACTAGCCTTGCTTTGAAGATTAAATGAGATACTAGGTAGGAAGGCTGCTCTCCTGGTTACCGTGCACTTAAACCTGAATGGAATAAAATGAGTTCTGGGACTTCCCTGGTGGTGCAGTGGTTAAGAATCCGCCTGCCAATGCAGGGGACACAGGTTCGAGCCCTAGTCCGGGAAGATCTCACAAGCCGCGGAGCAACTAAGCCCGTGTGCCACAACTACTGACCCTGCACTCTAGAGCCTGCAAGCCACAGCTACTGAGCCCGCGTGCCACAACTACTGAAGCCCGTGTGCCTAGAGCCCCTGATCCGCAACAAGAGAAGCCACCGCAATGAGAAGCCCTCGCACCACATCGGGAAGAGTAGCCCCCGCTCGCCGCAACTAGAGAAAGCCTGCGTGCCGCAATGAAGACCCAATGCAGCCAAAAATAAATAAATAAATAAATAAAATTTAAAAATGAGTTCTAATGGGGCCTTTTTGCATATGGTTAGCATAAATCATTATTTATTACTAGACTGTAAGCACCTTGAGGGCACAGATCACGTCAACTACCTTTTCTGGAAGTTTTCAGGGAGAGAAGTAACTTTGAGGAGCATCTTTAGACTTTAGAAAATATATTTTCTCTTATAGAAGAGAAAATTCCAGATCACTTTCCTATTCAAGAATTCATACAGCCTCCCCCCATTCCTCCAGCCTCACGTCTAAATCTCTCTTCTTCTTTCATGTCCTCTCTTCAGCAAGCTGACTTCCCAATGCAGGACCCATCTTTTTGCTTCCTTAGCACAAGCCAGCATTCACCTTCTACTTCATCAAGGATGCTATGTATGGCCACGTGCATGCTTTTGAAGGTACAGATGCCCAAAGGCCATAAACCTTGAGATTTGCCATGCTCAACCTCCAAGTCCCCTTGGGCCTCATTCCTTCACGCTTCTGCGTTGGCCCTCTGCTGGGCTATAGGAAGAAGAGAAATAAAGTTTGCGTTTATGATACCGCCATTTGGCTGAGCTGCCCTGCTGGGATACTCTCTGGCTTGATTCGGAAGCAGGGATTCATGTGTCACCTAACTGTCCACAACAAGTGGCCCGAAGGAGCGTGTTTACACCGCCTGGGACCAAGAGCCACAGGATCAGGGAGCTATCTGCTGATCTACAGCCACAGTGGCCTCTGCAGCCTTCTAATTAAGTCCATTTTGGATTGTGCAATGGGACATTTTTCCTGGTTGATTCTCTACTTTTGGCGGCAGCAGTGGTGTGGACAAAGAATGTCACTTGCCGTATCAGTCAACAAAGGATGTTGCGGAAAACCGGGATACTGGCCCTAGATAGTGAAGATGCATATCAAAGGAAGAATTTCATTAAGCCCAGACTCTTGCATCTTCCCATACATAGAAAAGTGCTGCACTCATTTTCTTGAGATGCCTGTTTTTTCTTTAATTAGCAGTAATCTTTTGATGTTTGATTACCTGGTTTTTTGCAAAAACTCCTATATATCCTGGCTCCCCCCTTACCTCCTTGGAATGGTCCCTCGGAGCTATCTGAGAGGCTGTCTCCCAGGCTTAAGTCCTCAGTAATGCCCCAGATAAAACATAATTCTCAGCTTTTAGGTTGTGCTTTTTTTTTTTTTTCGGTTGACAGCAGTGTTATGGCCATGGTAGCTCAACATTCGTCCTGGTCGCCCCAGTTCTACTAGGGAGGTCCACAGCCTTGGGGAAATCTCAACACTCGCACCTGCTCTCTTGCAAGGCACTTTGGGGCTGATGGGGGTGCTTTTTTCACATCATCTCATCAGCGCCTCACTAGAACCCTGTGAGCCAGGCTGGGAGTGAGAGTAGCAGATGGACATCATGGACAGAATGCGGCCTTTAAATCCAACAGGACTGGCTTCTATGCCAGTTCTGCCCCAGTCAGGAATCATAGGAAGTTCCTTGACTTCTCTGTGCCTTGCTTTCTTCATCTGCAAAATGGGTATTATCAAAGTCCTCCAATGAGATAGTTATGAAAGTATTTTGAGAACAGCCTTCCACTTTTCGGTATGTTTAATTATTGATAAAGGCAAGTACAGATATCCACAGTTTACAGATTTGGAGGCCAGGCTCAAACAGGTTGGTAGAATCAGGAGTTGAAACTGGATTTTCTCACCCGGGACCCAGTGCCTTTTTCAACATCACCAACTGCTGTCTTTATACTTAATGCACGGAGGCCTAAGGGTCTATCTTGTCTTCTGAAGAGGGCTGCCTTATCTCAACAGGAGTAAAGAGGAGGCCAGGTACAGAGCCAGGGGCAGGGCAAAGTGAAAACGGAGGCCGGCCAAGGAGATTAAGAGAATTCCCAATAGCTTAGGAGGGTGAGTTTAGCCTGGGCGAAGGGTCAGACCACAGTGACCCCTTGATTAATATGAATCCTCAGAAATGATGTTCCTTTTGAATAAGCCCAGCAGGATTAAAAGGAAAAATCTTTATAAATCCCACAAAGCCAGACAGGCAGGTGTTACATAGCTGGACAGAAGTTTACCAGCCAAGCTGTACGGCCAGCCAGCCTAGGAAACGGTGTCGTAGTCCTGGGGACAGACTCTGGAAACCTGTCTGCTGTTCTCCCCAAGCCCCCACCCACTATGGGGTGCCCAGGTCCCTCTGTCCTTGAACTTTCTGAGTTTAGCAGAACAGCATAGTATTGGAAATCAACACATTTTGTTGACTAATTCATTCGTCCAAGAAAAAGAACATTTAGTCGAAGCGCTGCCCCAACCAGGAGTTTTTGTTTTAATTCTTCATTTCGGAGGGTGCTGTCTCTGTTTAAAGGCATTAGGAAGAAGATGCAGAGCTCTTCGCTGTGACTTAACAGAGGATGACCTGAAATAGCACTCCAGGTAGGGGATCCCCGGGAGGGTCAACTTTTAGGGGGAGGGCGATGGAGCTGATTCAGAAGGAAGATATCCAGGAAGCCCCAGGGGGCAGCAGAGCTGGGGGTGGCCGGACAGCCCGAGGCTCCTCTCCTGCGCTTGTTCAGGGCCAAGGAGCAACCTCCCCAGGCTGGAGTCCTTACGGCCAGGTCTACTCAGCCCCCCTCGCCTCTCCTGACCCTCTCTCTAAAGCCCCGGGTTGGTGCCTTCCATCCACCTCCAGTTGCAGTCTTTTCCTTTGTTATGCCCCCAACGCTCCCAGGCACTTGTGCTAAATTAGACTATATAGCAGATGTTTGTACGGAGTGATCTCCCCGAGGGGGCCTCAGGCTGCGGTCTGCTGCAGGCATGCTTTCTTGGGCCTGGGCAATGTGTTTTCACATGGAAAGCCAGGTATCTTGCTTCCCTTGAACAACCAGAGGAACTGATGACATTGAGCTCATAAGCCCACAAGCCCGTAAGGCTGAGCTGAGCAAGACGTGCCCCCTTCAGCTAAGGCTGAGGCTTCAAGGTCACTGGCATTCCCCGCTAGCCCTTACCACCTTCTGTAGGCATTTGTTTGCAACCTAATGTAGGCCTTTTGCTTTATTTCCTGATACGTTTGCTACTATTTTAGTTATTATCTAGTAAAAATTTAATTCTAACCTTTTTTGTTTTAGGGGCATCTTCTAGCACGGTGATCACATTTCTGGGGGGGAGGTGTTCTGAGGGCAACGTCCTCCTTTCTTCCTTCTTCATAAAGTGATGACAATATTTAAAGACCTCGGTTTACCTGGATGACCTTATTATATTAAGAAATATATAGGATGTGAGGGCGATCTGGCTGCAACATCTGTCACCCCATTGATCGCCAGGGTTGATTCGGCTGATCTGGCTGGCTAGGCGGGTGTCCCCTTCCTCCCTCACCGCTCCATGTGTATCCCTCCTGAAGCTGCAGGCTCTGTCGAAGAGGACGACCTTCCCCGATAGAGGAGGGCCGTTCTTCGGTCAAGGGTATACGAGTAGCTGTGCTCCCCTGCTAGAACCTCCAAACAAGCAAAGACCATTGAGGAGAATTAAAAAACAAATGTTATGAGGATGGGGAAATAAAAGGCACTTAGAAACTACAAGAAAAGCAAAAAGCTGTATAAGAAGTTTAAGGTAATGATAGCACCCTTCTTGATTCTGTGATGAACAATATGCATATAGTGTAAATAAATTATTGGTTTATTGATTTAAATAAAACAGCAATATAACTATATTAGAAGGATGGCAGATATGGGATGTGGTGGTGAGAGAAATTTATCCTTGTCTATGATGACAGGAAGTCAATAGATACTATCTAACATGAAGATAGCAATATCAGCATATTTTTTAGAAATGCAGAGGCAAATACCAGAAGAAACAACTAAGCTAAAAGTGGTTTCCCCTGGATGTAGGACTAGGTTATGGAGTAGGAAGGGGCAGGAGACTGTTAGTTTTTCTTATAAGCCTTTCAAAATGATTTGATCTCTTATCTATGTGTAAATATTACCTTGGTTAAATTTTTTTTTTAAAAGGAATGCAGGTTTATAGACCCCATCCCAGATCTGCTGAATCAGAAACTCCAGGGCTGGGTATCTGGATTTTTACAAACTCCCTGGGTGATTGTGATGTGCACCATTTGATAGCTGGTGTGATGCTTTATACGCAGCTGTGGAAATAGAAATAGGCAACCCTCAGATGGGGACTTGGAAAGGGAATGGTAATTCTCAAGCAATTTGCCTATGGGTATGATGATTGTTTTTCCAAACCACAAACCTGAGACTATCTTGAGGACCCTTCGGGATACAGGGTCATGAGCCTCCTGTGTCTGTCCGTGAGGGTAGAGAGAGTGGACTGATAGGAAGATAGTGCACTTCCCAGAGGAGAGGGGTGGGGAAAGCCCCTCCAGTAGCCTTAGCTCCTTGTACTGCTGCAGTGTCCTCACCACACTTAGAGCAAAGACCACAGGCACTGGCCTGTATACATGGGAGGGCAAGACTTGGCACTGCCCCTCTGCAGGGACCACTGGGGCAGGGATGGGAAGGGGCACACAGCATCTTAGAGGGTTCCTTCTTGTTGCCTTTTGCTTAGACCTCAGGAATAAACTACTAATGCTACGGGTATGGGAAAAGAAAAGGCAATTAGAAACTCCAGGAAAAGCAAAAAACTGTACAAGAATGTAATGTAATAAGCCTGAGGTCAGGATGGGCATGTTGTGGGGGTGGGGGTCCTCTCCTTTCCACCTTGAGGGCTGTGTTCTCCCAGCAGGAAGGGAAGAGCATCCTGGCCCCGAGCTTGGGGTTGGGTTTGCAGCCAGCCTGCCGAATTCCTCGTTCCTCGGTTGCTCACGAGGTAAAAACACTGTTTTCTGAAATACGCCCTCCAAATTGTAACTTTCTCTTCCCTCTTCTCTGTCCTCTTCCTTCACCATTTCCCTCACCACCGCCCTGTCAAGCCCGTTGAAGTTCAAAAGACATCAACGAATCAGGCTTGAGTAATGGTGGGGGTGGAGGGCTGTTGCTATGTAGCTTGAAACTCAGTTTCCCTCATTTGTGAGCTGAGAAAACAATATTTACTTTGCTGGGTTATTTCAAGGTTGCCTGAGATAAAGGTCTGACTTGTCCATGGTTTTACTTCTGGTATGTGCTCCATAAAGGGGATTCCCTCCCCACCAATGATGATAAGAGTTTGTTTTCTAAGAGAACCTTCTGTTCCAAGACCCCTTAAACATGCGGGGATGCAGTTTAGGGTTGGGTGGGGGGGGCCACTTGAGATTCACCAGAGACTGAATGACACTAGGAAATGGTAAAAGCTAATGTGTAATAAACGCTTACCCTGTATCTGGTGCTGTGTTTCAGGGAATTCGGTCATTTCATCTTTATGGTAACTCTAGAGACGGGTACAGCTATTGTTCTTGTTTTATAGATGAGAAAATTGAAGCTCAGAGAGGTGGAGAGCCTTGCTCGAGGACGCACAGGTAGCCAGAGGCAGAGCTGGGGCTCAAACCCTAGTGGCCATCCCGCACCTGTCCCCCCGGGCCCCCCAGGCCGTGCTCACCTGCGCTGCCGAGGCTCTCCTCGCATGACTGCCAGAGCCCCAGGTGGAACCTGTGCCAGGTGAACTTGTCGTCTCCCATCTCCCAAATGTACTGGACGGCCTGGGTCCCGTTGTCCCTGCTGCCACTGCCGTGGTGGATACAGTGCGGCACCCCCGGACGGTCCTGGCACAGCGGCTTCGCCACCCGCCGGCTCCCCTCACACCAGTAGCTGCTGCCCACGGCCGTGAGGGAGAAGGCGAGGGCCAGGCAGACGGGGAGGAGGGCCAGCACCCGCTGTCGCCTGGCCCGGTCCATGGCCGAATGCGGGGTGCAGAGGCAGGATGCGCAGTGGGGCGCCCCTCCCCTGCCTCGTCATGGTACGTGCCCCCCCTCAGCCCGCCATCTGGCATTCTTACATCTCCCCTCACATCCCCCTGGGAAAGCGGCGCTCTCCGGCGTGTAGCGTCCTCTGAGCAGAGCACCTGTGCCCCGAGGAGGCAAAGAGCCGGGACGCGCCCTCTTCAGCACTGTCAGCCCTTCTGTCCTCCCCACGATGGAGAGGTGCTGGGGGCACCAGTTTTCTGTTTTTGTTCAACTGTGGTGAAATGCATATAACATAGAATTTACCGTGTTAACCATTTTTAAGTGCACACTTAAGTACATTCGCGTTCGGCCACCAATCTCCAGAACGCTTTTCATCTCACAAAACTGAAATTCTGTCCCCATTAAATGCTAACTCCCCATTCCTCCACCCCCAGCCCCTGGCAACACCCATGATACTCTCTACGAATTTGGTCACTCTAGCTATACGTGGAATTTGTCTTTTGTAACTGGCTTTTTTCATGTAGCATAATGTCCTCAAGGTTCATCGTGTTGTAGCAGGTATCAGAATCTCCTTCCTTTTAAAGACTGAATAATGTCCCATTGTGTGGATACACCGCAATTTGTTTATCCATTCATCCACTGATGGATAGATACTTGACTTGCTTCCACTTCGTGGCTGTTATAAAGGACGTTGGGTTCTGACGGAAGTCCAGGGTGGTTTGGGTGGGTGTCTGGGTGAGACTGCCCCACGCTTGCCTTTTGCTTTGGGCAGGGTCCTCAGGCTGAGGCCTGCCCAGCTCTACAGAGGAAGAGACTGCTGCTGAGGACAACTCCTGGCCCAGGGACTCTGAGAGGCTCAGGTCTAGGCGGCCTGCTTCAGGGCCTGAGTGCTACGCAGAGGGGAGGGGGACATGCACCCCACATGGGTGCATTCAGCACCACCCTGGGGCCTCCAAAGCTGGCAGGCAGAGGCCCTGGCGTATTGTTGCAGGAGAAGGGCGGGGGCGGGGGGGCGGCGAGAGAATGGTCACATCCCAGGTCTCAGGGGAGTCCCTGGGATGGGCGGCCAAGTTAGGGTCCTTGGCTTCACACAGGAAAGAATTCGAGAGCAAGACATAGTGAAATGAAAGCAGGTTTAGGTTTATTTAGAGGGATACACATACCATAGGCAGAATGCGGACCTTCTCAGAACGTGAGAGGGCCTTGGGCTGTGGGGTGGTTAGTTTTTATGGGTTGGGTAATTTCATATGCTAATGAGTGGGAGGAATATTCTAACTATCTTGGAGAAGGGGTGGGGATTCCCCCCCCCCCGCATTGGGGCACCGCCCACTTTTTGGCTTCTTATGGTCTGCCTCGGAACTGTCATGGCGCCGGTGGGCGTGTCATTAACATGCTAATATATTACAATAAGCGTATAATAAGACTCAAAGTCTGCGAGAAGTAAAATCTTCCACCATCTTGGTCCTAACCAGTTTTTGTCGTATGCTCCACGGCTGTGTCATTCTTTTAACGGTTGTGCCCTGCCCCCTTCCCTCCTGTCTCATTATCACTCATGCCCTTGCCCAGGGGGCACTGCAGGAGCCGTGATGCGGAGGAGACTTAAGCTGCTTCTTGGGCAGAGGACACTGATGAAACGGTGAGGGCCAGAGGAGGGTAGCAGAAGTTTCCACCTGGCATCTGGAGCACACAGGTTCTCCATCCCATGCTAGACACCTCCAAAGACCCCCGGATATAATGGAGAATATGCCAGCCTGGGCAGGTAGGAGAAAAAGGCCAGTGGCATTTGGGTCCATATTACTCTGTCTGGACTTTCCTGCTGGCAAAGACCGAGGACTGTGGTCTGTGCTGTGGGTAGCCTGTGAGCTGTGTCTTGTTTGTCCTGGTTGCCAGCCAGTCTTGTGGGAAGAGGAGTTACCTCGTTTTATCACTAGATGGCATCCATCCAACAGGTTGGGAAGTCGTGTGCAGTCCCCCAACCCCTGTCCCTTCAGAAAAAGGATGTTTTTGAGAAGAAGTTCAAAGAGGTTAGACAGAATATTCTTATCAAAGAGGCACTGTCTTTGCCAGCAGGCAGCTTGGAGGGTAGTCTGTAAAGTGCATTGTAGACTAGCTTTACAGCCCCACACAGGATCAGAGCTATCACGTGAGCAGTTTTCCTCCTCTTGGTCACTTCATCCCTCTCTCTGCTGTCCCAAAGAGATGAACACATGGACGCCAGAGGTCACGTCATTATATGAGTCCATCTGGCGGGGGGTGGCGTCTATGTTCATTATGAGTGTTTTACTTCTGACATTTAGAGTCTTGCCACTTTATTTTATTTTATTTTTTTTAAGATTTCCAAGGATTTCCATTAAGTGACGCTCACCTGTTTTTCTCAAACTGTTCAGAATTCACTCACTTGGGTAAGTTAACCAGGTTAAGCTCCTCTGGTTCAACTTATTGGGGGGAAAAAAACCCTAAATGGAAACATGGTCTTCCTGTCTCTTGCTGAGCAGCGTTTCATCCAGTCAGGACATCTTCTGCTGGGACTCCAGTTCAGGAGGCTGGAAAGACTTGGAAGCAGCTGCCGGGAGCTAGACAGGGAGGGGAGGGTGAGAAGGGCCAAGCAGAGCCTCTCAGAGACACAGTGCTGAGCCTACTAGAGAAAAGGAACTCACCTAGAGGGTTAGGGTCAGATATGGCACCTTACCAAGTAGCTGTGGTCAGGTGACTGGTCAGAAGACCTGGGTATCCTGGCCATTTACTTGCTGTGTGGCCTTGGGCAAACCACCTAACCTCTCTGAAACTCAATGTTGCAGCTGTCAGGTGGAGAAATAATCATACCCTCACAGGGTTATCGTGAGGATGAATGAAATAGGATGCCAGGCGAAAAGATTTTATATATATGAGGTGTGGTGAGAAAGTACACACACGTTAGTTGGCAGTAGTGGATCATGGGTTCTGACAAAGGATCTGCCAGGTGGACTGAGCAACCTTTGCTTGCAACAAGTAGGGGCAATCCAGAGGCGTGCACATTTTTGAATTTTTAGGATGTTGTTTGGCTGTTGTGTGGTAGGAACTCGAGGTGCTGAGTGAGGGTTTGCTTCAGGCCCTGGGTCAGGAGCTGCTATCTCCTGGGCTGGGTAGCTGTCTTTCTGGAAGTCTTGGCATAAACAGGGCCCAGAGGAGACTCTGCCTTTGTGGCTGGGCTCAGCCCAACCTGGACAAACTTAAAGCCTTAGCAAGAATTGTCCCCCTCACAAAGCTGCCCACCTCAGAACTGGCTAGGGGCCCATCCTCCCTGCCACTGGTCCTCAGCAGCAGGAACCCAAGCCGGTCCCACCCTGGTCCTGTGCACAGAGCAGGGCTTAGGGGGTGGAACCCACTGACTGCTTTGCCTTTTCTCCTGGGCGGCCTCTGTCCAGGAAGTCCCAGGAGCACAGCTGACTTGGGGGAGGTCTGGGAAAAATCTCCTTGCCTTTTGGGGGGGCCGGGATGGGGGATGAGTCGTCACAGATGAGAAACTTTGGAGATTTGGTAGATGGCTCTAGACTGGGGCAGACGCTCTTGGGGCGGCGTCCAGAGGGTTTGTGCAAACATTTTTTCGCCGTAGGAAGAGGAATGCAAGAGGAGGCCGCCTGTGGTACATCTTGGACCGTTCAAGCAATGTGCCAGCACTTGTGACTGCACAGCGAGGAAGATGAGGCCGGAACCGAGCCGGGCAGGGCCCAGGAGTAGGAGAGTGGGACCCCTGCCCGGAGCCCACACACTGCCCACGGGCATCCCTGCCACCCGGGGGGCCAGGCCTCCCCCCTCCCCTGGGAAGCGGGCTCTCTGGACCCCTGCGAGGCCCTTCCTGGCCCTGCTGCTTCTGGTTTCCATCAAGCAAGTAAGAGCCGTTTGTATTATTACTGTTACTGTTATTATTATCAGTTGTATGTATTTTCTGACTGTAGAAGCACTTCAGGCCTCTTGTAGGCAATTTGGAAAATGTAAAACAGTATTAAGACAATAACGATCAACCATAATCCAAGCATTCAGAGGTAATCACTGTTCATATTTTGGCATATGTTCCTCAAATCCTTTTTCTATGCTTTTTTTTTTTTTACACAGCTGGAATTAGGATGCAGAAAACATTTTGTATCCTGGTCTCCCCTTTACATCATATTATAAGCATTTTCCCATGTCAGCGTGAACATTGCAAAGAGCATTTAGAACTCCTGCATGTTTCCTCCTGTCCACTTTCATCATTCTTGCAGGTTTCAGTTATTTAAATTGAATGGGTGGATTTTTTTTCCCCTTCCTTCCTTCCTTCCTTCCTTCCATTTCTTCCTTCCTTCCTTCCTATTATACAAATACAGAATGCTCATTTTTTACAAAAATAAACTTACCGAATCCAGAGAAGCATAAATACAAACTACACATCACTGTAATCCCACCATTCAGAGATCACCCTCATTCACATTTTTTTCACTTATACTTAAGACATTTTTCTACCATTTATTTACATATAGTTTTTTTAAAAACAAACATAGACTCATCCTATAAATATTTTCTTGCAATATGCTTTTTTTCTTAACAAAATACACTAATATCACAAACTAACACTTTCATGAAACAGTTACTATGCCCCAGGTCTGGTGCCAGGTCCGGGGCCCTTATTATCTCATTTCATGCTCTCAGCAACCCTGGGAGGGAGGGTCTCCTGTTAACCCCATTTTATAGATGAGAAAACTGAGTCTCAAGGAGGTTGAACTTTTTTCCTACATCAGAAAATGTAGCTCCATGGCATGATGTTTAAGGTCTTCAGGGATGTATCATAATGTATGTAACTATCGTCTTTAGTTGGGCGTTCTTGGTAGTTTGTTTTATTCTTATCCAAGGAGACGAGACCTTTGCCCCTTCCCTTTTCAAGGTTCCTTTTTCATACCAGGCCATGATGTGAAGGAAATTCAGTTCCATTCACCTGAGTAAGGAAGTGTCTTGAGAAACGCTTCTCTTCTTCCTTTGGTCCATGGGCAGAGTTAGTCTCTGTTTGCAGCCTCGGAATTCTGAATGCCTACTGCGCCCATGGAGGGAGGGCTGGGTGCTGGCTCTCATAAGTGTTCACCTTATCAGACTTTCTTTGGTGCTGGTCCAGAACCAGACAGGCAGAAAGCCCCTACCAAATTCTCTGTATCCAAGTCCTCCCAGAGGCTGGCTTCAAACCCTCACAAATGGTAGATGTGAGCGCAGACCATGGTTTCATGGGATTCTTGCCATGCTGGCTGCCTCTCGTGAGTGACCAGAACATTCCTGAGGGGACGTGGCCTGGCCTGCCACCTGCCCCGGGACTTACTTAGTGGCAGGACCGTTGTTGGGAGAGTTGATACAGGTCTCTCACCCCTGCTTCAATTCTCTATCTCATATTCAAACGGAGTATATTCAGCTAATTGCCTGGTTTTGTTCACCTCCTATCCACAACCATGTGTCAATTGTCTATTAGGTGCCAAGCTCTGCTGCAGCACTTGGCATTTTATCCTAAATCATCTTGCCCAAACCCCCACAATGAGCCTATGAACCCATTTCACAGATGGGGAAATTAAGATTCACAGGAGTTACACAATCACCTGCGATGGTATAGCTTGTGAGCAGTGGAGCCGTCGCACCTACCCCCATCTATTTGCAGTCCTGTGTTCTTTCATCCCCAGCATTCCTTGGAAGCTGTTGACATACGAATATTTCTATGTGACAACAGCAGAATCTGCAGTGCCTCAGGCCAGCTTATGACGCTGACCAAGCCACACCTTGGTATTTTCATAATTGATAATGTGCCTGTGAGCAGTGTCCCCTCCCCGCCTCTGCCATCCCGTCTGTTTTCAGAACCTCTTCCCTCTGTCTGTCCTGTGGTGTGTGTATATAATCCTGAAGACCCTCCTCTTGGTTACCCACCTTAAAACCCATCTTCTTTCTCCAGATGTTTATGTTACAAGGCTTTGCATAGATTGCCACGATGAGTTTTGCTCATCGACGCTGGCCCTGCATGGATATAGATGACCGCGATGTGTTTTTTGGCTGGAAGTCTTCATAAAATTCACTTAATGAGAAATTCTCAGGGATAGTTTAGTTTCTAAATTCGAGCTGGGAAACGGTGCTATCTTCTCACTTCTCCTCCCCCTCCCCACAACTCAGTTAATTAGCAGTTGCTTTGGCATCAAAAAATATAAACTCTCTAAGGCTCTTTAAGAAGTGAATGTGTGGCTCTTTCATACTTTGCTGATGAGAGTGTAAAAAGGTGAATATTTTTAAATAAAAATTATTTTTTTGACTAGGATAGATAGTTTGGCAGTACACTGTCAAAACCTTTTAAGAATGTATAGTCTATGACCCAGAAATTCCAATTCAAAGAATTTTTCCTAAGAAAACAAAGATGTGCTCAAATTTTTAGCTGAGAATATTTTCATTACAGCATCATTTATATTACCAAACATCTAAAACAATGTAGATGTTCAATGCTAGAGGATTTAAAAAATAAATTATATCACATTCATCCATAGAAAATTATGGAGCTCTTAAAATGGTGTTTTAGAATTGTAGTTCTTGAAATGGAAATACAGTCACAATATATCTTCTAGTGGGAAAAAAGGCTACAAAACAGTATGATTTCCTTTTGGGTTAAAATGAAAAAGAAAAGAAAGAAGAAAGAAAAAGGATGTGAGTGCAGAGAGAAGAGCCTGGAAGGAGATGGTTATTTCTAACTGAAAAGATTAAGATTCCATCTTCTCCCCTTTTTGCTTGTCTGTTCATTTTTATTTTATTTACAGTGAAGTCTATTCCTTCAGTAACAAAGAATAATAGAAGTTTTATTTTTTTTTATTATTATTTTTTAAAATTTTTATTTATTTATATTTTGTTTTTGGCTGTGTTGGGTCTCCGTTTCTGTGCGAGGGCTTTCTCTAGTTGCGGCAAGCGGGGGCCACTCTTCATCGCGGTGCGCGGGCCTCTCACTATCGCGGCCTCTCTTGTTGCGGAGCACAGGCTGCAGACGCGCAGGCTCAGTAATTGTGGCTCACGGGCCTAGTTGCTCCGCGGCATGTGGGATCTTCCTAGACCAGGGCTCGAACCCGTGTCCCCTAGCATTGGCAGGCAGATTCTCAACCGCTGCGCCACCAGGGAAGCCCTAGAAGGTTTATTTAAAGCAAGTCAGCAGCGGCTTTTCCCCCCTTTTCCTTACTCCCTTCTCAGCCAAGTGTGTTGTGATGCTCGTTGCCCATGCAAGGAAAAGAGGAATCGAGATCAAGCTGAACTTTTCCAGTTAGAAAACATCCACTCGTCATTACTTTATTTGGATTTGGCTGTGATTGAACTTGGATTTGCCGCCTGTGTTTTTGGTGTCGTTAGGACAAATACCTGGGAAGACAGTCTGAGTCTGTCCAGCTCTTCTAGACTGACCAGATTCAGGGCTTCTTAGGTTTTATTTTTTTCTTTCGACCATGGCTATTAGTCACGGCAAAGAGCAGGGGGATAGGAGAATGTTAGTCCCGGGACAGCTCACATATACTATTGATTTTATTATCTCTTCCTCTGCCGGGTCCTGGTGGATATAAACAGCACTTTATCCAAGAAAGGGTCTCTCTTTGGTGACATGGAGGAATGTGGAAGCTGATGATTTGGTTATCAACATCTCTGCTGAATTTGTAAAAATAATATAGTCAGTTATGGTCCCATTAGGATGTGTATTCCTTTAAACAATGTGTTCTTATGTTCCATTGTGCCTCTTGGGCCATAACTGAGAGAGAGATTATTACTGGAGATTTAAAACTCACTGGAAACTGAAACCAAGGGATAAATGCCAATTATTTCAGCATCATTATCATCATGATGACTACTTATTGGCTAATCCCATGGTTCCCAAATTGTGTGTTAAGGTGCCCCAGGGCACCGCTGTGAACTCGCAGGGGTGCTGTTAGATATTTTAGTTTTTTGAGGGAAGCAGCGCTTCATTATTATTATCCATTCCTTTGGATGATGTTGTATCTTTGCAAAGCTGGGCTTCTTTGCAGTTGCTGTGATAAAAAGCAAGCACTGCATAAAAATCAGTGTGGTACAGGAGCACAGGTGGTGATGGCCAATCTGATTCTCAGGTCTGAGACGTTTTACAATCCCCAGCAGACACTAAGTTTGTTCAGGCCTACCTACTTAATTAGTGGAACTTTAGATATTTCTTTTGGCCTGGGGATGCTGTGGGAAAATTATCGAGACACGAAAGGCACCGAGAGCTGAGAAAGTTTGGGCACCTCTTGTCCAATGATGGCCATACTAGGTCTTCTTCAGAAAGTTGGCTGTGTGATTCTCTGGAAAAATTGCAAAGGAACTACTCTCAGACCCTAATGTGAATGCCATGGGATTGGGCAGGGGGGCATGGTGGGCAGAGGAGGGAGGGGGTAGATTGGACTAATTACTCAGGAGGTGAAAACTAGCTACCTGTGAGGCTCATAGATGGTTTTTGTTTGTTTGTTTCATTCCCTCTCTGTGTGTGTGTGTGTGTGTGTGTGTGTCTGAATGCCTTTTGGTGGACTGTCTCCCCAATTTACAATAGCCCCACCATCACCTATCCCACCTCATTCTTTCAGGTTACCTACCTGGCCCAGAAAAGCACTGAGTTTGTTACCCCTTGTGAGAGGAGACAAAGCCACAAAGCTGACTGATTTGCTGGGTGATCTTAGCCCAGATCACATATTTAACCCCTGCCGGGTTCATCCCAGCCCCCTCCTCGCTCCATCTCTGAGCCTCTGTTTCTTTAGCTGGAAAATGAGGGAGAAAGAGGACAGTAGCCCCTGTGCTAAGGGCTGGTGTTCAGAGATGAAGGGCCAGCTCGGCCCTCCAGGAACATACGGGGTAGTGAGCGAGATGAACGTGTGACCCGCCGATGACAGTACAAAGTGATGGGTTGTGTGTGGGGTCCCGGGGCACCGTGGAGGGTTACTAGCTCCAGGCTTCAGTGAGAGACGTGGCCAAATGGGACCAGCAGCCATGAGCTTGAGTTGAGCATTGACACATGAACCAGGGAGTGAGCCAGGGGAAGCGAGTGTGGAAGGGAGTTGCCGACGGGAAGGGCAAAGATCCCAAGTCATGGGAGAGCAGGTTGGGGGTTGAGAGACTTGGGACGGGTGTGGGTGAGAAGTTCAGTCTTGACTCAAGGGGTCCTGAGGGGAAGACTAGGCAGGGGAGCCCCCGTTCTCAGGTCAGCCCTGGGGACCAGTCCCCCTGGAACAGCATGGAGGGGGGACGTGGCACCAGTGAGGAGGTGAAGGGAATGGGAGGCCAGCTTGGAGAGGAGAGAAATGCAGGAGGACAGACTCGGGTGCATAGGTGGATGTGGGGGGGGGAGGGGAGGAGTGGGGGACGACTCCTGGCTTCTGGTTTGTGGCTGAGAGGACGATGATGCCAGAACTGAGCCACTAGGTAGGGGCCTGTTTGGAAGCAGAGGAAGACAGGGTGAGACTGTCACCCGACTTAGGCCAGCCGCTTGTATAATCACCTTATCTTTAGCAGACGCTGAGTCCTTTAGGGCAGAGACTGTGTCTTGTCCATCTTTGTACCCCCTTAATTCCTTCCTAATGGAAAGCCTGGCACACAGTAAGTTCTCAATTAAAATGAGTAAATTGAAGAAGGGAAAGCCCCTTTAAAACCAAAACCAATGGTTCAGCTACACAATTAGAAGTTGTTAGACAACCCAATTATCTGGAAGGCCCCCCAAATGTATGCTGTATATCCAAGGTTCTATGGGATGTTGGAAAGAAAAAAGATCCCGAAGCCTCGGTACAGTAGCAGAGCATCTGTGACCCGATGTCTTCAAGTCTGGACCCACAGCCACCTGGGCGGGACAGCACAGGCCCTGCAATTGTTCTGGCTCTTCTCTGACCACCGTTGAGCCCTCTTAGTGCACTGCCCCTCTCTTTGAGATCCACAGAGTCTTAGAAGCATGCAGCTATTCTTCTGGCTGGTTGTGAAACGTCAGGTTGGGCACATTGCGTCCTCTTGAAATGTCAAGCTCATTGAAGATTTTGAAAAACATCTTTTGTGTTTGTTTCAAACCCAATATGATTAGATTATGGAGCGCATGTAAAATGTGTATGTATCTTGAAGATAGGAAATAAGTTACCAAAGAAATTGTTTCGAGGTGCAGGCCATTATGGACTCATCAGTGGGAAGGTTTGAGAATCATGGTGTGAGATGACGGCAAGGCCACCTCTGTGCTTGCTGCTAACTGCGGGTCACCGTGGTTTTCTCTGCTCAGGTTACGGGATCTCTCCTTGAGGAGACAACTCGGAAGTGGGCTCAGTACAAAGAGAAGTGTCTGAGAGACTTACTCAAGCAAACTTCTGGTAAGTACATGTATCAGTTATCTATGGCTGTATAACAAATAGCCCCAAAGCTTCGTGGCTTAAAACAGTAATAACAATGATTTATTATCTCTCACAGTTTCTGTGGGTCAGGAATTCAGACAGAGCACACTGAAGATGGCTTGTGTCTGCTCTACAACGTCTGGAGTTTAGCTGGAAGACTCAAAAGCCAGGGGTTGGATTCATCTGAAGCCTGGTTCACGCCCATGTGTGCTGCTTGATGCTGGGAATCAAGCTGGGGCTGTTGGCTGGAACACTTCCATGTGGTCTCTCCATATGGCCTGGGCTTCCTCACAGCATGGTGGCTGGGTTGCAAGGACAAGCATGACCAGAGGCCACGTTGCCTTTTGTGACCTTGCCTTGGAAGTCACTTCTGCCATGTTCAGTTGGGTCAGACAGTTAGAAAGGCTACCTGCCTCCATTGTAAAAGAGCATGCGAGATGGGATATATATGCGTGTGGCCATCTTTGATAAAAGCCATCTGTCACAGCACACTGACCACCTAATCACATGACGTGAGCCACTGTTGTAGATTAACCCAGGAATCTACTCTGTGTTGAGGGGGGTGTCCTTCGGTCTCCCATGGTGTTAACACTTCTCTTATCCTGGTCTACATTAGGTTTAGAGCATTCTAGCTAATATGTTAATAGTTTGGTCAGCCCATAGCCTCTCCTGCCTACATGCTGACTCTTTGGATACATCCAGATCCTTTTTTTTTTTTTTTTTTAAAGAAAAGAAAGGAATAAGGAGCCTTGGCCCACTGCCTCTGAGACTGGGGACTGTGGATGAAAGTTGCCTCCTCCTTGTTCTCCTGGCTTCTTTCAGATCATTTCATTCAGGGACCCGGAGGTTGACAGGACACTATAAACTCTCTCTGCCTTTTCCTGACCTGAAGGCAGTCCCAGCCTCCAAGCTATGCCCTCCTCCCTCTAAATAGTCCTTCAGCCAGGTGGGCGGCCACCGAGGCTTGATTCATTGCAGGAACCACTCCCGCCTAGAGGAATATTGCTTTCTGAGGTCAAAGTAGGGCAGGTCCTCCTGATCAGGTGCCACGCTTTGGGCAGCTCAGCCAGGTGAGCGCCCACACGCTGGGAGCTGACACTTGGCAACCAGGTCCATAGGGTGCCCCGAGCCAGCCCGGAACCCAGCAGATCTGCGCTGGCAGGGTCCCGATACCAGCAGCCTGGCTCTTCACCCTGAGTGGCCCCCGAGTTCTAGCTTAATAGGGAGCCAATGGTAGGAAATGATGCTTGGTAACCAGGAGTGAGGAGCTTGCAATACGGATGTTTGGGGACCAGCCTGAAACCCCTCATTTGACTCTGGGGGCCCATAAGGGTGGGGCTAATGTCTGTAGCATCTCATTGCCAAGTGCCAGGGTGTAAATCATACCCTGAGTTTGAGGTGCCCAAATATTTCATAATGATCATTGGATTAATCTTCAAACAGAGAAGTCTGACCAGGTAGTGCTTGCGTCAGGTACACATGACCAAGGACCTGGATCCTGCAAATCCCCTTATATCCACAGGTCATTTTGCACATTTCATATTAAGGGTGTTCCAGGATCTAACTGGTGAAGGTTTGACAATTATTTAGTTAATTATGGGACAGAAGATGCTGGCTGAACATCCAAGTGTCCTCCTGACCCTGAGTTTCTGTGAGAGTTCAGCTCATGTAAAGTAAACCAAAATCAGTGTGACGTGCACATTGACATAAAAGGCTGGACCACCGCCAGGGGTCAAGTTGGGTAGACAGAGCCACAGTGTGGGGCTGCATGAAGCATTCCTGTCCTCTCCACGTGGCTCCTCATCCTTGACCCGTCTGGAGAGTGCGACGCCCCCTGCTGGTCCCTATGCAGCCTACACCAGCTTCTGATGCCAGGGAGGTGGGTTCTGGGCTCCATCAGTTTATTTTGTCCTCTTCTTTCTGCAGGCACAGTTTGTAACGGGACCTTTGATCAGTATGTGTGCTGGCCTCATTCCACTGCAGGAAATGTCTCTGTTCCCTGCCCTTCATACTTACCTTGGTGGCGCAAAGGTAATAAGTCTTATTTTACCAATTTCTAACACTTCCTTTATGGCTGGTCCCTCCTGGGCAGACCAGCCAAGGGGCGGTTAGGGGAAGGCTCCAACCAGGTTCTTTTCTCCAGCCCTCTTCTCCCACGAAAGGTCTCCTTCTAAGCTGTCAGTAACACATCTTCCTTTTCCTCTCTGCTTCTTCTCTTGTCTTCCTGCAAGTCTTCTGTGCCTGGAGGTTCTGTTTATATCAGACCCCTCTTTTCTTTGAAGAGCTGAGAGTCCAAGTCTGGCTACCACAGACTTTGCTGCAGTGAGAGTAAGACTTATCACCGTCACGGAGAGGAGAAGGAGATGCGGAGCAAGGCTGGGATGCCGACATCCGGGCAGTTCTTGCTTCTCGGATGGAGAGGAAGGCCATCAAGACGACCCTTGCAATAGCGTTGGGACGAATTGGTGCTTTTCAGCCCCATGGGACTTAGATGGGGAATTTTACCCGTAGCTTGCCCTGAAGTTACCATTACTTAGAACCGACCTCCACCTGCCCCAGCAGCCCAGCCTCCTGGTTGTGTGATTCTGGACGGGTGGGGAGTGAAACAATTCAAATCTAAGAACAGACCGCTATTCTCAAGGAACATCAGTGATTACAAAGTTCCAGGCCAAACAAAATGAGAATGGGTTTCTTTCTTTCTTTCTTTTTTTTTTTTTTGGCCACACCGCGCGGCTTGCAGGATCTTAGTTCCCCAACCAGGGATCAAACCCAGGCCCTCGGCAGTGAGAGCATGGAGTCCTAACCACTGGACCGCCAGGGAATTCCCGAGAATGGGTTTCTGAGAAGGAGAGATGGTGATATTTGGTACTTAATTTCAGCCCAAGAAATCATCACATCAGTTAAAATTTGGTTTCAATATTTTGATGCCTCCAGAGCAAAGAGAGAGAATTTCGAAGGAAGATGCATTTCTGGATGGGAGCAGTAGTGACATATTCTATGGAACTGTCATCTGGGGAAATTCAGTGGGAATCAGCCCAGAAGGCCTGAGGATGTGAAGCTGAAGGGAAGATACTAGAGAGTTTGCTGGACCAGCGGGGTCAGTTCAGTGGGGGAGGAAAGAGCTTGCTGAAGTCAGGAGCCCTGAGGGAGGGCTTTATACTCTGAGACTTTGGGAAAGTTCCCAGAGCCCTCTAAGCTGTGGTTTCCTTGTAAAGTGAAGTGAATAACAGCCGATTCTTAAGGGCGTTTTGAGGCATGAATGGGAAGGCACACATTGGGTCCACCACACAGTAGGTGCCTCGTAAGTGGGAGCTGAGGCCGAGCCCCACCAAGGTCACACCCCTCGGATTCCTTCAGGGCTTTAAGGACCCGAAAGTCTGCGACTCCTTGAGGGCACATGGAACAGATCAGCATCGCCCAGCCCTACCGTCTACCTGTTCCTTCCCAAGAGCTAAAAACACAGGTCGATTCCACTTTAAGAGAAAAAGTGATCAAAAATCCAAACTTACAAAGAAGTTGAGTTAAAGGCCTTTTAAAAAAAAATTGGGTTCTGGGCTCCTGAAATGTACTCAAGGGAGTGTGAGTCCCAAAAGGTAGGAAGTGACTCTTCCCCTCGACATCGTGTGCATCAAATTTTTAGAATCCAAATGGGGTGCCTGATGTCAAAGGAGGACGTGGCACAAGTGGAGGGATTTGGAGAAGAAAGGATGGAGCAGAGTTCTTGCGGATGAGATTAGAGGAAGGAGCATTAGAATATGAGAAGGGAGAGAATATACAGGCACAGAAGACTGACCATGAGGCTGGGGCCTGATCGCGAAGCCAACTGCTTTATGCTACAGGCTTTAAACTCCCCTCCGTAGAGAAAGATTATGTGGAGCCAGTGAAGGTGTTAAGGCATGAGAAGGACATCGTAGGGTTTGTGGTTTGGGGAGATGACGCTGGTAGCCTGTGGTTGATGAACTGAGGGATGGAGGGGGATCAGAGAGGCGAGTTTGGAAGCTCCTGCAGTGGTCCAGAAAAAGAGAGGATGAGGATGTGGATACAGGTAGAGGCAAGAGGTTGGGAAGAAGAAGAAAGAGTAAAGAAAAATATTGGAGATAGGATAGTCAAGACTTGTCATCAGAAGCAGGAATTGAGGGACAGAGAGGGGTAAGGCGCTGCCTAAGGCCACAGAGCTCATAGGTGGCAGAGCTGGCTCGGTCCAGCGCCCTCTCTTCTTCATGGCACACGGCCTCTTGGGCATCAGGAAGCCCCAGGTCTGCGTCTCCCAGCTGGGCCACACCTTGGAGGGCTGTCACATCTCTGAGTCACGAGGGACCGTTCCAGCTCCGGGGACTTTGGGTAAACACAGCAGACATTAACGGAACATGGTTTGTTATGAGATGTAGAGGCTTCCGTGTTTTTCTTTCCATCCTAAATAAACAGCAAGGATGCTATGAGCCTCCAGAAGGGGAAGTGAAAATTCCTTTTCCCTGGGATTTTCCACAGCTTTGCGGTGAGGATGAGGGCCTTCCCACGTGCTCGGGGAACGGGCTGCGTGTTCTGACCTTTCCCCCAGAGCTGTGTTTACTTTCAGAGAACTCAGGAAGGGCCTACAGATACTGCCTTTCTCAGGGCACTTGGCAGACGCTGGAGAACTCCACAGATATTTGGCAGGACAACTCCGAATGCGCGGAGGACCACAGCTTCAAACAAAAAGTGAGTCAGCTGGGCTCGGTGAGGACGGGCCCTGCGGCCCAAACCAACCTCTGCCGGGGTCCCCGCAACAGGGGCCACACAAAGAGCCCGCCCCCAGTGCGCCTGCCCCAGACTCACCTGGGAAGGTCCTCCGTCACCCAAAACAGCAACCCGGACGGCAGCCGCAGAATCCCTTCTGCTGCTGGGATGAGACGTGAACCTCTCAGGGAAGGAGCCCCAGCCTCTGTGCTTGCTGTTCCTTCCGCCTGGAACACTTTCCCCGGCTCTTCTGTGGCTTCTCCTTCCCATCAGTCACATTTCAAGTTCAATGTCTCCTTCCAAGTGAAGTCTTCCAAGGCCACCCCATGGAGAATGGTCTCCATGGTCACTTTCTACCACTCCCCCCAGCCTTTACAGCACCTGTCACTCTCTGACATTCTCTGGCATCTGCCCCCTCCTAACATGTAGACTTGGTGGTGGCAGGAGGCAGTGTGTCCTGAGGGACACACACCTAGCATCCGGGGTACAAGCTCAAGGCCAAGGGCCTGGCAGCCCGACTTCACGTCCAGAGTCTTTGCTCCCTAGCTGTTTATACCCCACCCTTCACTGCTCTGTGCCTCTGCTTCCCCGTCCATCCCCAGCAGAGTGTATTTATTGCGTGTACCGTGTGAGGGCTGAAAGAGTTGATAGACATACAGTTCTCTGGAGAGAGCCTGACCCCTCGTCGCCACGATGTAAGTAAGAGTGCTGGCTCCGTCACCAGGGTCCAGCCTGTTCGCTGGGCAGTAAATCGTCATATCATGTCTGTGGTTCCTTCCCAGTGGGAACTGGCCCATCCTTGGCTCTCTTGTCTATCACATCTTCCCATGAGGCATGAAGAACCTTCCATCAGATCCTCTACCTCCGCAGGGAATTTTTTCTCAACCTCTTTTTTTTTTTTTTTTTTCTCAACCTCTTTTTAACTTTATTACTTGACTTGAGTTGGCACAAGTCCGTGTTCCCTAGACCATGTGACAGGTCACACCTCTTAAAGGTATTAAAATCATACCTGTGCTTGGGTTGGATCCAGCTTATCTCAAGAATTTGTCTGACTTTTCTCACAACACCAAACTCATGCTCACTGCATGCCGTGAACTGTGCACTTTGTATATATTTCTTATCTTCCCTCCTGGACGAAGCTGCTTGAGGACAATGACAAAGTCAGAGTTATATCAGAATACCTGCCACCCCTGGCCTAGTGCTGCTAAAGGTGCACAAAAGCCTTTACATACAGTGGGCACTTAGTAAATATTGAATGAATGGTTTCACAGATTCTGAGTCAGTGGGTGTGTGGTGGGGGTCTAGGTGTCAGTACTGGTGGGAAAGCTCCCCAGGTGACTCTGAAGAGACTGGAAACAGAGGTGGTGACAAGGAATTCACCAGCAGGTGTGAGATGCCTGCTGCTTGCTCTGGGCTGAGGTCTGCCGACAGGGACAGCAAAGCAAGATGGGAAAACTGCACTTTCCAAGACAGGAAGTAAAGTTTTCTCTCTTTAGAGCAGTGAGGACACGGGCATTGCCTCCCCCTCTCTGCAAATGGCCATATTTCCAAGAAATCAAATACTTAAAAAAAAAGTTTCTGGCCATGTTTACCTGTGTTTCTAGTAGAGGGTTGAATTTTTGCCCAAAAAAGGCTAGTGTTAGTAAATCTATGCCCTTTGGAGTTTTGGCAAACGAGATATGTTATGTTCTTCCAACTGACAACTCACTGGGGGTCCTTATGCATGTTAACTGGTGCTTTTTTAAGGAGATTGTGTGTGTGTGTGTGTGTGTGTGTGTCTTTCAAAATTGTACACACTATGTCTTTTCCATCTTCACTGTGCATTCATCATGCACTGTGGCCATAACTTTTGCAGTTTGAAGTGTGACAGCAAGACTAGCACAATTCTCTAAAATTTCACAGGTAGAAGATTGGTTCTTACTGTAGATCTTAGCAACCTCAGCATATGATTTTTTTTTTCTTTCCTTATTAAGTCGAGAACTTTCATCTTTTCTCTTAAAGGAAGCACTTCGTGGCTTCTCTTTGGCACATCCGAATTGCCAGCATCAATACTCTTCGGGGCCATTATTAAGTAAAATAAGGGTCACTTGAACACAAGTACTGCTGTACCAAGACAGTCTAGCTAATAACCAAGAGGTACGAAGTGACTAACGGGCAGGATATGCTGGACAGAGGGATGATTCATGGCTCAGGAAGGACAGAGCGGGGCGGTGTGAGATTTCACCACCCTGCTCAGAATGGCGCACAATTTAAAATTCATGAATTGTTTATTTTTGAAATTTTCCATTTAATATTTTTGGAACGAAGGTTGACAGCAGGTAACTGAAACCACAGAGAGCAAAACTGCAGATAACGGGAAACGACTGTAAAAGAAAAAGTTGATAAATTGGACTTTATCAAAATTAAAAACTTATGCTCTTTTAAAGACACTGTTAAAAAAATAAAAAGGCAAGCCACAAAATGAGAGAAAATACTGGCAAAACATGTATTTGACTGATTTATATCTAGAATATATAAAGAAGATTTACAATTCAAAATTAAGACCAACAATCCAATTTAAAAGGTGGCCGAATATTTCAACAGATACTTTACTAAATAAAATATACAGATGGCAAATATGCACACGGAGTGATTCTCAAATCATTAATCATTAGAGAAGTGCAAATAAAGCCACCATAAGGTACTACTACACACCCATTAGAATGATTAAAATTTAGAAGACTGATTGTAGGAAATGGTAGTAGACCCTCAAACAGCTGGCACTCTGGTGGGAATGTAAATTGATACAACTTATTTAGAAAACAGTTTGGCAGTTTCTTGAAAAGTTAAAATGTACACCATGCTACCACATCATTCTATTTCTAGATGTTTATCTTAGAGAAATGAAAACCCATGTCCACATAAAAAGTTGTACAGAAATTCTCCGAGCAACTTTATATGTGAGAGCCAAACTCTGAAAACAATCCGAATGTCCATCGGTGGGTGAGTGCATAAATAAATTGCGGTGTATTCACAATGGAATACTACTCAGCAATAAAAAAGGAATAAACTATTAAATTTTAAAAAATTTTAGATTTACTCTTTATTGAGGTAATATTGGTCTGCAGCATTATTTAAGTTTCATGTAGACAACATTCTGTTGCTACTTCTGTATACCCTACAGTGTGCTCACTACCAAAAATTTACTTTCCATCCACTGCCATATAGTTGATCCCCTTTACTCTTTTCACCATCCCCCTGCCCCTCCCCCTCTGGTAACCGCTACTCTGTATATATGTGTTTGTTTTTGTTTGGTTTGATCGTTTATTTTGTTTTTTGTTTTTGTTCATTTTTTTATATTCCACGTATGAGTGAAATCATACAGTATTTGTCTTTCTCTGTCTGACTTGTTTCACTCACCACAATACCCTCAAGGTTCATCCATGTTTTTGCAAATGGCAAGATTTCATCTTTTTTATGGCCGAGTAGTATTCTTGTATATATTTACCGCATCTTCTTTAGCCACTCAGCTGTTGCTGGGCGCTTAGGGTGTTTCCATATCTTGGCTGTTGTAAGTAATGAACGTAAGAGTGCATATATCTTTTTGAATTAGTGTTTTTGTATTCTTTGGATCAATATCAAGAAGTGGGATAGCTGGATCAAATGGTAGTTCTAGTCTTAATTTTTGGAAGGAATCTCCATACTGTTTTCCATAATGACTGCACCAGTTTGCATTCCCATCAACGGTGTAGGAGGGCTTGCTTTTCTCCACATTCTCACCAACACTTGTTATTTCTTGCCTTTTTGACAATAGCCAAGGAATGAACTATTGGTACATGCTATGACATGGATGAATCTCTAATTATTCTGAGGGAAACAAGCCTGACAAAAAATAGACTATTATAAGATTCCATTTATATAACATTTTAGAAAATGCAAACTACTCTCTAAAGGCAAGGGATAGTGAGAGGGGATGAATTACGAAGGGTCACAGGAAACTTTCGGGAGGTGATGGAAATGTTCATGATCTTGAATGTGGTGATGAAATCACAGATATATTCATGTCCAAATTCACCACTTTAAATATGTGCAGCTTATTGTACCCCAATTATACTTCAGTAAAGCTGATGAAAGAGTTATGCAGAGAAGTTTAGGCATAACCTAGCAGGTAATACGTATTTACTATGGGTTCTTGTGCAAAAACTTATTCAGAAACATAATCTCGATGGCTATATGCACAGTGGATTGAGTGAGAAGATGGGATCTCCTTTGGAAAATCACACTTAATAACAGAATTGCCAGTAAACTAACCTCTGTTCACAATCAGGGTATCCTGGGACTCAGGGAAAATATTCCAGTGTTTTAGTGGGTCTTTCTTAAAGAGATCATCTATGAAAAGTTACTTTAGGAAGGAGACATCCCGATGGAAACCCGGCCCTGTCTTCCAGAGACAGGGACCCCGATGCTCTAGGGACAGCACGCTTGGGGGCAAAGAACCTGTCCTCATTCCCAAGATGTCCTCTTGTCCTGGGCACGATGCTCCTATGATATTGTGAATCTCAGTGCATCACTGCTGGGCAGTGGGACCAGCCATGGAGGTGAGACCCCCAGTGGGCTCTTCATTCATGAAGGTTCCTCGAACTCTGAGATGTGCCAGAGAGCTGTGGTGTAAACAGGTCTACTAGGGTTCGAGGCATGGAGAGGGGGTTGGACACCATAGCTGCCTGGCTTGGCGGTCACACCTGCTCTTTCTCTGCGTTCAGGTGGAACACCGCGCCTTGCTGTCGACCTTGCAGCTGTTGTACACTGTGGGGTACTCCCTCTCCATCGTCTCCCTCTTCCTGGCTCTCACCCTCCTCTTGTTTCTTCGGTGAGTGGAACTTCTGCTGTCACATGTTCAGACAGGTACCCAGGCACGTGCTCGTTGGCTCCCTTTAGAAGGCAGGAGACTGGGCTGGATGATCTCACGGCTCCTCAGAGCTGGAAGGGATCCGAGAGATCCATCCCATTTTGTAGGCAAAGGAAAGGGATCTCAGAGGTCCAGAGAAGGACACTGAGTCACCCCAGGTCGCAAAGCACAGCTAGGACTGGAATCTGGGACTCCTAACTCTGCTTTTGCCTCTTTTGGATTAGATGACCTCTGCCCAGCCCTGGTCTAAATTCCTAGTTACACCCATTACTACCACAGCCCCTTCTCACCACAGCTCTACCAGATGCATTATTTTTATGGATGAGATTAAGAAACTTCCCCAAAACGAATTAGTGAGTGGGAGAGCTGGGGTTTTAATCCAGGGCCCTCGGACTCCAATTAGCCATCAATCATTTGAGTGCTTCATTGGTGCCAGGCACCGTTCTAAGCACATTACATGCATCAAGTCATTTAAGTCTCTTTCTAATCAGAATTAAGATGAATTCTAATCCTAGGAGATTAGCCTTATTATTACCCCATTTTATAAGTGAGTTAACTGAAATATGGAGAGATGACGTGACTTGCTCACAATCACACAGCTGGCAAGTGATGGAGCCAGGATCACACCGGGCGGTCCAGAGCCTGAGCATTTTCACTCCCTTCTACTGTCTTTCAGAATCCAAAACCTGAATGCATTTTACGAAATCACGTTTTTAGAAACGACCCGAGTGAGATATTTGTAGACCCCCTAGGGAGCCCTCCAAGGCTGTCTCCTGGTCTTGGTCCATTCAGGAACATCACGGAGTGTAATGTGGCAGAATGAGCATTCGATGCAGATGTGGAGACCTGGATGGGGACCCTGGAGACCTGGATGCTAATTCCAGAGCAGCTCCCACCTGGGCTCTGCGAGGCCCAGGGCTGGCCCCACCTCACCCCTCAATCCCATGGTGTTCTTGAGGTCCTAGAGCGGAGAGCGGAGTCATGACCACTTACCCCACTGGGAGAACAATGATCGAACAATGGGAGAGAATTCCACAGCCTGTGCCCTCTGCTATCTGTGACCTCCTCCACTCGCCTTCCCAAAGTCCCAGAACCAGGCCAGGAGAAAATAACTGCCTGGCCCTGGAGGAAGTAACTTTAGCAGAGCCTGGGTCGACCACGTGTCCATGTTGTCTCTGGCTCTGGGCCCAGTCTAGGGAGAAGGGTGCATAAATGGTAAAACACAAAGACCCGCCCAAATCTTTTTGGAAACTAAAAAAGTAATAATAGCTCTAAAGCAAGGCAGGACTGGACAGACATATGCTGCACAGGGGCATAGGCAGGGCTCTGAGAGCACAGTGATGGAAAAGGTCCTTTCGCTAGAGAGACCGCGGATGCAGTTTTACATCAGCCGGCACAGGAGGCCCCAGCTGGGTGAGGGAGGTCACGAAAGCTGATATTTTCCAGGCACTTAAGTGCCAGGTACTGTGTGAGCACTTTTCACCCATTAACTGGTTGAATCTTCCTGCAGCCCTCTGTGGTGAGTGCCCTTGTTCTTACAGGGAGTAGAGTCTCGGAGAGCCATATATTGACCTCAGAGTTTCTGGGTCTAAATCTCAGCTCTGCCACTTACTGCTCTGGGACTTTGGACTTAAGCTTTCTGCCTCAATTCCCCCATTTGTAATGTTGGGAGCTGTAAGGAGTAAGGATACCCATAAGTACCCACAGGCAAATAGCTTGGAACATAGCCTGGCATGTTGAGCATTCTATAGATGATAGCTGTTATTCTCTCCATCTTACACATGAGGAAAATGAGGCACAGAGAGAAAAGATCCTTTATGCCAGCTATCCAGCTCTGGAGACTACACTCTGAACCTGTGCCCTTCAGTGACAGATACACAGGTTTCAGGCACACACCTGTTGGTCTGAGCCATTCTTTTCTGAGGGAAGACACTCGGTTTTCTCCTTGCACAGAAAACTCCACTGCACACGCAACTATATCCACATGAACTTGTTTGCCTCTTTCATCCTGAGAGCCCTGGCTGTGCTGGTGAAAGACGTCATCTTCTACAACTCTTACTCTAAGAGGCCCGACAGTGAGAAAGAGTGGATGTCCTACATGTCAGAGGTATGTCCTTCCTTACCGTTGGCCTCGACCTGGTGCATCAGTACTGGGAACTGCAAGAAGGCGAGGCTGGGGAGGAGAAGAGAGAGAGAAAGAGGTGTCAGTCTCTCTGGTTAGAGATGCATCACCTAACTTTGAAAAAAAACTCAACCTCCTGAGAATGGGGCAGGTAAAGGAAATCAGTAGCGGAAAATTTCACTGAGAGGCTGCTTTACACCCAATGGGTGGAAAATTTCTTCACCTGTAGACAAAAGAAATGGACCAGATCAACCTTTTAAAATTATTACTGTGTTTTACAGCAGTAAAGCATTTCTACATATGTTGAGATGGTTTTTCCTTTATCCTGTTAATAATGAATGCAGTAACCTGTCAAACTACCTTGCACTCCTGGAAGAAATCCAACTAGGTCCTGATATAGTCATCTCTCTCCCCTCCTGCTGGACTGTTTGCTAACACTGTGTTTTGTTCAGCAGTTCCTCATCTACATTCAGGAGTAATTTTCTTTTCTTGTACGGGCATACCTTGGAGATACTGTGGTTTGGTTCCGGACCACTATAGTAAAGCAAATATCTCAATAAGGCAACTCACATGAATTTTTTGGTTTCCCAGTGCATGTAAAAGTTATGCGTACACTATACTATAGTCTGTTAAGTGTGCAATAGCATTGTGTCTAAAAAAATAATGTACATACCTTAATTTAAAAATACTTCATTGCTAAAAAATGCTAACCATCATCTGACAACATGGGGTTGCCACAAACCTTCAGTTTGTAAAAAACACGGTATCTGAGCAGCCCAATAAGGCAAAGTACAATATACGAGGTATGTTTGTACTGCCTTTATCAGGTTTTATCAGGTACTGCCTTTATCAGCATAAAGTTTATGCTGACTTCTCAAGACAAATTATCTCTTTCTCACTTCTCTGGAAGAATTTGTTTAAGATGGGTATTATTTCTTCCTTAAATGTTTGATAGATTACCCTAGTGAAGCCATTTGGGCCCAGAGTTTTCTTTATTGCAAGGCTTTTAATTATGGATTAATTAGGACTATTACATTGAGATTTTCTGTTTCTTCTGGTGTCAGCTGTAGTAATGTGTTTTTCTAGGAATTTGTCTACTTCATCTAGCTTTTCAAATTTATTGGCATATTGTTTATATTCCCTTAAGATCTTTTTAAGGTCTGTTACATCTATTGTGGTATTCCTTTTTCGTTCTTGATATTATTTGTACCCTCACTCTCTTTTCTCCCCCCTTGATAATCCTTGCTAAAGTTTCTCAATTTTACTGGACTTTTCAAAGAACAAACTTTTGGCATTGTTGATTCTCTTTATCTTATGTCCTCTATTTCATTGATTTCTGCTATTATCTTTATTATTTCCTCCCACGTACTTTCTTTGGCTTTATTTTGCTGTTCTTTTTCTAACATTTTTGACATATTTAAGGTAAGTGACTTTCAGCCTTTTTCTTTCTTAATAAAGGCATTTGAGTTTGTAAATTTCATTCTAGTTGTAAAATTCATCCTAGCTGCATGCCCCAAGATTTTTTTGTTTTTTTTTTTAAATAATGGAGACATTCATTTGGATTTTCCTACAGGATGGTAGTTATTATTAGTAGCTCACACTTTTTTTTTTCTTTTTTATTTATTTATTTATTTTTGGCTGTGTTGGGTCTCCGTTTCTGTGCGAGGGCTTTCTCTAGTTGCGGCAAGCGAGGGCCACTCTTCATCGCGGTGCGCGGGCCTCTCACTATTGCAGCCTCTCTTGTTGCGGAGCACAGGCTCCAGACGCGCAGGCTCAGTAGTTGTGGCTCACGTGCCTAGTTGCTCCGTGGCATGTGGGATCTTCCCAGACCAGGGCTCGAACCCGTGTCCCCTGCATTGGCAGGCAGATTCTCAACCACTGCGCCACCAGGGAAGCCCATGCCCCAAGTTTTGATATGCAGTATTCTCCATACATTCAGTTCAGGAATAATTTCTAATTTCTATTATCATTTCTTTTTTGATTCATGAATTATTTAGAAGTCTATGTCCTCATTTCTAGTTATATGAAGATTTTAAAATTATTGGTACCTTGCTTAATTGAACTGAGAAGACATACCTTTCAGTGCTTTCTTTTTTTAATTTTTAAAAAATTTTTTCAGTGCTTTCTTTATGGAAATTGCTGATGATGAATTCTCCTTGTCTTTGTCTAAAAATGTCTAGGATGTCAAGAAGCTGGGCTTTAAAACCTACATGAAGCCCCCATATTTTTATATTGTTGCCAACCTCTCTGAGATGGTCAGCAAGGGTTTGGGAGAGAGGGGAGCTCAGAGGGAGGGGCTGTGCATGTGGGGGCCCTTCTCCACCCTGGGGGGGTCCATATGCTGAGGGAGCCTGGACTCACCCCCATGTGCTCTGTCCTCTGCAGGTGTCCACTTCCTGCCGCTCGGCCCAGGTTCTCCTGCACTACTTCGTGGGTGCCAATTACTCATGGCTGCTGGTTGAAGGCCTTTACCTCCACACGCTCCTGGAGCCCATCGTGCTTTCGGAAAGGCGGCTGTGGCCCAGATACCTGCTGGTGGGTTGGGGTGAGTGACCTGAACCCCCAGCCGCTTCTCCTGGGGACCTATCAGAAAGTGGGAGCCCAATAGAGCTTTTGGTTGGAGTTAGGGACCAACGGGAGGGAGGTTTTTGGGACAGATAACCCCTCAATCACAAGAGACTCTGAAAAGAGGGGTGTGTGTGTGTGAGTGTGCACGCACTCCCATGCACACGTATACACGCATGTAGACATAAGTGCTGTAGACCCATGCACACGTTCGAAACTTGGGAAGGTTTTGGTAGACTCAGATGACATTCCTCCTACCCTGTCCCCAACTGTATTCATCTACTAGGGCTGCCATAACAAAATACCATAGTCTCTGTGGCTTGAAACACAGATGTTTATTTCTGGAGGCTGGGAACTGTGAGATCACAGTGCCGGGATGGTTGAGTTCTGATGAAGGTCCCCTTCCTGGCTTGCAGACAGCTGCCTTCTTGCTGTAGCCTCACATCATGGCGGGGGGAGAGAGAGCGAGAGAGAGAAAGAGAGCTCTCTGGTCTCCTCTTATATGGACACTTATCCTATCACGATGACCACCCCCTACACACACCTCATCTAAACCTAATTACCTCCAAAGGTCTCGTCTCCAAATGTCATCACGTTGGGGGTTAGGGCTTCAACATATGAATTAGGAGGGGACACAAACATTCAGTCCATGTGCCAACTAAGTCTCCAAGATGAGGTCTGGAACCCCTGTTGCCACAAACTCTTGGGGAAGTTGAGACTGCGACATTCAGAGGGCATAATTTTGGCCAGTGATTCAGGCGGTTTGAGAATTGTCTTTGGATTTACTCTAAGCTGCTCTGTGGCATGTGGCAAATCTGTCCTCCTCTCTGCTTCCTGGTTTCTCAATCAATGGCCCTGTGCCACTGTAGGCCTCTCCAGCTCTCACTGTCCCCAATTCTATGATGTTTGGGTTTTTATAAGTTTCAACCAGCTGTGCTTGGCCCATCAGGGTAGTGTAGGCAGTAGGCAAGTGTGGCCAGCCAGCCCTTGACTCCATTTCCGTGTTTTCTCCCAGCCTTCCCGGTGCTCTTCGTGGTACCCTGGAGCGTCGCCCGTGCTCAGCTGGAGAACACAGGGTAGGTAATTCACCTCTTTTTACATTTCCATGAGCTCGCCATTCCCAGATAGGCCCCAATATAAGGAAATATACTATTTTCCCAAAGAGAATATCCACTCCCTTCCATTTTGGTCATCTAGAATATACTTAAGTATGTAGATAAAAGAATCAAATACCTTTCTTGTAGAAATTAGTCTATTAATTTAGTTACACATGCAAATAAACACAAAATTAGCACAAATTAGTACAAAAATTGGCTGCTTAGGTTAGCAGCGACCCTGGGTATATACAAATATAGGTACAAGAATGGTTATGGCATTCACAGTGGGCGAAAAAAGGCAAAACCCAATCAAACAAAAAAAATCCCTGAACATCCATCAACAGGGGAATCATCAAACAAATTGTGGCATACCTATATAGTGGACTATTATAAAACTACTGAAAAAACAAGTTAGTTCTGTACCTTTTGGCTTTTAGGGACTAAACCTCAACAGCGTGTTGTTAAGCTTGTTGCTGCATAATGTGTGTCAGTAATTCCATTTCTTTCCCTCCAAATAGTTACCACCAAAAACCCCCTACACAGACATACCTTGGAGATATTGTGGGTTCAGTTCAGGCCACCACAATAAAGTGAATATCTCAATAAAGCGAGTCACGTGAATGTTTTGGTTTCCCAGTACATGTGAAAGCTATGTTTACACTATACTGTGTATTTGTTAAATATTTGTTAACTATTTGTTAAATAGTAAGACTTGAAAGTAGCAATTACTCCTTGATCCGTGGGCTACTGTATACTATTAAGTGTGCTGTAGCATTATGTCTTAAAAAAAATCTTGATTAAAAATACTTTATTGCTAAAAAAAATGCTAACCGTCATCTGAGGCTTCAGTGAGTCGTAATCTTTCTGCTGGTGGAGGTTCTGGATGGCTGCTGACTGATCAGAGCGGTGGTTGCTGCAGGTTGGAGTGTCTGCAGCAATTTCCTAAAATAAGACAAAATGACGACGTTTGCCACATCTATTTTTCCTTTTATGTACGATTTCTCTGTAGCATGCACGCTATTTGATGGCATCTTATCCATGGAAGAACTTCTTTCAAGATTGGAGTCAATCCTTTCAAACCCTGCTGCTGCTTTATCAACTTATTTTATGTAATCTTCTAAATCCTTTGTTGTCTTTCCAACAATCTTCACAACGTCTTCGCCAGGAGTAGATTCCATCTCAGAAAACCACTTCCTTTGCTCATCCATAAGAAGCAACTCCTCATCGGTTTAGTTTTATGATGAGATGGCAGCAATTCAGTCACACCTTCGGGATCCAGTTCTAATTCTAGCTCTCTTGCTATTTCCACCACATTTGCAGTTAGTTCATCCATTGAAGTCTTGAACCCCTCAAAGTCATCCATCAAGGTTGGAATCAACTTCTTCCACAGTCCTGTTAATGTTTCTTTTTGACCTCTTCCCATGAATCATGAATGTTCTTAATAGCGTCTAGAATGGTGAATCTTTTCCTGAAGGTTTTCAACTTACTTTACCCAGATCCATCAGAGGAGTCAGCATCTACAGCAGCTATAGCCTTACAAAATGTATTTGTTAAATAGTAAGACTTGAAAGTAACAATTACTCCTTGATCCATGGGCTACAGAATGAATGTTGTGTTAGCAGGCATGAAAACAACATTAATCTCATTGTACATCTCCATCAGAGCTCTTGGGTCACCAGTGCATTGTCAATGAGCAGTCATATTTTTGAAAGGAATCTTTTTTTTTTCTGAGCAGTTTCTCCCAACAGTGAGCTAAAAGTATTCAAGAACTGTTTGCTGCAAGAACCCTAGCTTTCAGCCAATCTCAGCTTTCGACATGCCTTCCTCACTAAGCTTAATCATTTCTAACATTTGATTTAAAATGAGGGATGTGTCACTCTTCCTTTCACTTGAACACTTAGAGGCCTTTGTAGGGTTACTAATTGGCCTAATTTCAATATTTCTGTGTCTCGGGGAATTAGGGAGGCCTGAGGAGAGGGACAGAGATAGGGGAACGGCCGGTTGGTGAAGCAGTCAGAAAACACACATTTATTAAGTTCACCATCTCATATGGGCACAGATCATGGCACCCCAAAACAATTACCATAGTAACATCAAAGATCACTGATCACAGATCGCCATAACAAATATAATAACAATGAAAAGCTTTAAAATATTGCAAGAATTAACCAAAATGTGACACAGAGACACGAAGTGAGCAAATGCCTTTGGAAGATAGTGCCTACAGACTTGCCCGACGCACAAACGTCAAACTGATTGCACAAACCTTCAATTTGTAAAAAACACAATATCTGCGAAGTGCAATAAAATGAAGCACAGTAAAATGAGGTGTGCCTGTAGAATTAAGAATTCATGTTTGTATGAACACGGAGAAAAATGTGGAAGGATACACACCAAGCTATTAGCACGAAGACCACTTTTCTGGTTAAAAAAAAAAAAAAAAGCCCACAGGATCAACCAAATAGGAAGGGATTTGGGCCCTCCTCCCCCCTCCCCCTCCCCCCCCTCCCCCCTCCCCCCTCCCCCCTCCCAAGTGAGCCTTGAGCGTGAGCATCCTTCTTCCGAGGGTACAGGCCCTTTACCTTCAGCCTTGTCTCAAACGCAAGTCTTCTTTTACTGCTCGCTCTTTGCCATAGGTGCTGGGGAACCAACAGGAATAAGAATATCTGGTGGATCATCCGAGGACCCATGCTGCTTTGTGTAACGGTGAGGACCATCCCACCCACCCTCTTTCCTCTCTGAGCTCAGCAGCTGTGGAGGACCCTGTCCCCTCCTCTGCCACCCACCAGATTCTCTGGCTCAGAGTGAACCTGGGCCAGATCCCTTGAGATGGAGACGCTGAGCTGTGAGTAGGATCTGTTGAATGAGAAGAAGCAAGTAAGAAACTCCTCCTCGGTGTCATGTCATGGCAGAAGTAAGTGTGCCATATTATCCCCCCTACCCCCCAAAAAGAAACTTCTCCTTGTTCTGGTTCAGTACCTAAATCCAGGCTTACACTATAAGCCTCCTTCTCTCTGGGTTTTCGAACTATGTAGAGAAACCCGTAATCAGCTCAGTGACCTCATGTCAACCGGCTATGATGTGCACAAACGCTGGGGATGCAGGTGCCTTCGGTCATGGACGAGCCCGGGGAGAGCAAAGCTATGGGCTTGGATTTACCACCATCAGCGGGAGGGAGGGGAGACTAAGGAAGCGTCTTTTAGAGGAGGAAAGCATGCGATCGCTATTAACCCAAAGCTGTGATGGGGGTTTGAGTCAGGAGGTGATGCTGAGACCTTGTGGGAGAAGGCCCTTTATTCCTTAAGGCCCAGAATTTGGGGGGTGCAGAGGGACTGCTCAAGCCGGAGTCCTAAAGCTCCTTTAGATGGTAGCATGTGAGGAAGACATCTGCCCAAGAAGTTCGGGGGAGGGGCAGGGAGATAGCAGACAGTTGGAAGGATGAGCAAGATCCCAGAGGAGGCGGGAGGTCTTCCTGCCTGGACGAGGGGCCAGCAGCCCTGGGCGCCCACCAGCCAGGCACCGCCCACCAGCCAGGCACCGCCCACTCTCTTCTCCAAGGGGTTGCCGGGGATTCCGTTTTTGCCATGTTATAGAAATAACCTGGCATTTGTGGTTTCGTGAGAGCAAAAAGGCTTATTTTTAGAGAAGAATGTCAATATTTGTCAATAATTGAAGGGCACTCTCCGCCCAGACCTGAGTGTGCCTGGGAGGGGAAGATGTTTGTAGAAAGGGCAGGAAAACCGAGAGCGTGGAGACGCTCTAAGCGGTGGTCTGAATGCTACTGGTGATGTCCGCTCCGGTCCTGCCACACGCAGCTGAGAGCGGATGCCCAAAATGACCCCTGACCACGCCCACTGCAAGCGCGGCCTCCCGCCCTGCCTCCCCCACCCCGCCCCTCCCTTCCCCACATCCTCTCCTCTCCAGCCACGCTACCCCGCTGCGGTCCCGGCCGCAGCTCCTGGCTGGCCACCTCCACCTCCAACGGCCGGCTGACATTTACTGAGTGCCTCCTACATACCTACTCTTCTAAGCGCTCTGTGCGTATGAACTCATCTCATCTTCCCAACAAACCCATGAGGTAGGCGCTACTATTGTGTTTCTTTTATTGGCGAGGATGCTGAGGATTGGTCTGAAGTCACAGAGTTAGTCAGTGGGGGCCAGATCTCGGTCCCATCGGGCGACACCAGCACCTGTAACCGCAGCATCGTGCAGCTGCCCCCAAACACTTACTGCCTCCAGCCCCCATGCCTGCAGGACTGTGGGCTTTTCACGCGTTAGTACCTTGCTTTGGACCCTCCTCAGGTTGGAACCGCCTCCCTCCGCCATCTTATCCACCTGGACACCCACCCCACAAAGTAGAGATGGTCACACCCTCCTCTGTGTCCTTCCCAGATCCTGTACCGACTTCTGCTATGACCCCAGCAATGTTTTATTGCAAGTATTTGTTTAAAGCCTGTGTGCTGTCACTATAAGCCCTGTGTTTTATTCATTCTGGCGGCCAGCCCAAGCATACGGCAGGCTCTGCAGAAACTTAGTCAGTAAATGCTTGTGACCCACACTCCTGGGCCCTGGAAGGTTCTCATGAACCAGGCAGAATGAAGCAGGATGGCCTTCCCTAGGATGGGGTGCAGACTCGCTCCAGCTGGATCCCTGGTGCTTACCCTGCGTGCAGTCTTCCAGAGGCTACATCACTGGTTCTCCATCTTGGTTGCTCTTGGGATCACCTGGGTATCTTGAAAAATTCTTCTTGCATGAGATTTGTGATTCATTGATCTCAGATGTGGCTTAGGGATTCTAAGGAGAAGCTCAGGTGTGGTCTCCTGAGTGCTTGTTCTGAATTCAGGTTCCCAGGCCCCGCCCCGGACCTGCAGAATCAGAATCTTCATTGCAACAGGATTCCTGGGCACTGGGTGCACAATAATGTTTGTGAAGCTCTGTGCCCACACACCAGCGGTTCTCACAACTGGCTGTGCATTAGAAACATCGTGGTGGCTCATACCCCAGAGGATTTCATCCGAAATTCTGGAGGTGGTACCCGGGCAGTGATTGTAATCCGTGGCCAGGGCTGGAACAATTGCTCTGGACCTCGCTGCTTGGTTGTCCATGGCTGGCTGACCTGTGTGCTGGTTTCTCCAGGTGCTTCCTAGTTCCTAGAGCCACCTTTTCCCCCACCAGGACCAGAGAATGTGCTGTGTCTTTTCATCTTGGATGAAATGACCTTCACCTGCTGTTGCTTCTACAACTCCAGTCGTGGCCAGCTCCACAGAAATGGCCAGAATCACCTTAGCTCACAGTGGTTCCTGGTACTCCCATCCACACCCCCTCTTCCTCCTGTTCACCCCACAGTGAATGACGCCACCATCCATCTACCAGGCACCCAAGCCGGAAACCTGGGCGCCCTCCTAGCTTCTATCTCCTGCCTCACTGCAGCCTCCAGCCAGACTTCAAGTCTTGTCAGTTCTTCCTCTGAAGGTCACTCCAAGCTTTCTCCTTCTCCTCAATCCATTGTCATTGTTCTTCTTCAGCCCCTTGGGGTTTCTCATGCAGACCTTTGCAAAAGCCTCCTATTTGGTCTCCTTCCTCATTCCTGCCCCTGGCAATGCATCCTCTGTATTGCGGCCAGAGTGGTCTTTCTTGAGCAAAATTGGGCTATGTTTCTCTTCTACGTGTGACTTTTTAATGGCTCATTACTGCCCTTGGGCGTGGTTCCAAACTCCTTCATATGGTACGTATTGTCATTCCCATCCAACCACAAGCACCCCGTGCTCCATTTATACGGAGAAATGCACAGTTCCCCCGAATCCATCCTGAAGTTCATGCCTCCTGTGCCTTTGCACACACTGCCTCTCTGCCTGGAATGCCCACCTGATGGCCCTACATCTGCCTGGTGAGCTCTTCCTCCTTGCAGGCTGAACCCTTTATTAAGGCTAAGTGCATGTGCCCTTCAGCAGGGCTCTTGGGGATGGAGGGTTTTAACCCAAAGGAGTAGCTCTAATATAGGCATTTTCGTCTATATAGCGGGCCAGGGGAGGAGGGGCTTGGGGGGAGATGGAGGAGTTAGGGGTACACGAGACCTACCTCTGAGTCCCCACCGTGCTGGCAACCACCTCTGCCAACTTGTAGACCCAGATAAGAGCATGGCAGCTGGGGTGGTGCCAAAGAAATGTCCCCAAGAATGGTACATCTGATCATATGCATTCTGTATCATCTAGGACCTGAAAAGGAGCCTTATATGGTTGGGGTCCTAAGTGCCCCACATCTGGTCACAGAATCCAAGAGGAGTTGGCTGGGTTCTTTAAAAATTTCCGACGCTTGCGCGGAACGAGGATTTTTGTGCCTTTTTCTAATCATCTTTCTGCGCACTCCCCAGTCCTCAGACCGCCCTGCTTCCTTATTGGTTATCCTGTATAAATACCCCAAGCTTCTTGCCTTGGGGAGGTGGATTTGAGATGTGTTCTCCTGTCTCCTTGCTTGGCTGCCTTGCAAATAAACCCTCTGTTCGCTGCAAAAAAAAAAAAAAAAAAAATCCTCCTTCAGCCCCTTTCCTGCTGGTGCACAAATCATGAACAGCCCCATCCAAATGTGATTGCCGACCCCTGTCTTCTGGGGCACCTGGATGGATGGAGGTTCTCTGGTCCACCAGGCTGGTGTTTCATCCCATGGCAGTGAAGAAGCCCAGTGGTTGATGCCTTCGTATAGCCCAGTGGTTGATGCCCATTTTCTCTTGTCTGGTCTCTGGAAGACACAAAGAACAGTGAATCAACACGCTTCTCATCACAAGCCTTCATTTCCTAGGAGACAGTCCTGGTTGAAATTAATTTACTGAAATATGTGCCTTTCCCGTGTTAGGCTTGCTTTGTAAGAAAAACGCCCGAGTTCAACAAGTCACTAAGCCAAGGACACAACGTTTTCTCTTTGTGATGAAAAACAGACATCCCATTAAATGGGATAAATTACTTGGTTACACTTAGTTTGTATTTAAGTGTTCTGTTACTAAATATTTTTGGCTGGGGATCTCCATTATCCCCGTTGGCTTGTGGATTGGATGAATAGCCTCTTGCCTGAAGCTCTATCCTCTTAGCTTTGCGCATTGATTCTCCCGAGGCCAATAAGACAAGTAATAACAGGTACGTGTTGGATTCTGCAGCTCGTGTTTCAATCTGTGGTTTAAGACAAGGACATCAGTATTGTGCTGGTTCAATGTCTGTAGAGACTTTACTCCATTAATTGTCACCCAACCACCGTCTCTATGGGCTCTTTCTCCATTGCATAGAGGCATTTTTAAGTCTTTTCAATTTTAAAAACAACTGTACCCCAAAACCTCTATGAGCTCTACAATTAAGTTGAGAGACATTATCTCCATTCCGCAGCCCTTGCCAACTACTGTTCTATCAGTCTGCTTCCTTTTGCAGTCAAGTCTCTTCAGTGTGGTCTGCACTTGCTGTCTCCTGTCTCCTGCAGCTTCTCTTAAGTGAGCTCCCTGTTGCTAAGTGTGGTCTTATTTTGCCTTAAATTTATTGTAGCATTTAAACCTTTTTAAAATTCTACGCATTGTGACCTCACTACCCTTTTTTTTTTTTTTTTTTTTTTAAAGTTGAGCAGGACCCTCCCCTCCCAGCCCCTGCTGCCTTTTTTTTTTTTTTTTTTTTAATTATTATTTATTTATTTATTTATTTTTTTGGCTGTGTTGGGTCTTCGTTTCTGTGCGAGGGCTTCCTCTAGCTGTGGCAAGTGGGGGCCACTCTTCATCGCGGTGCGCGGGCCTCACTATCGTGGCCTTTCGTTGTGGGGCACAGGCTCCAGACGCGCAGGCTCAGTAGTTGTGGCTCACGGGCCTAGTTGCTCCGCGGCATGTGGGATCTTCCCAGACCAGGGCTCGAACCCGTGTCCCCTGCATTAGCAGGCAGATTCTCAACCACTGCGCCACCAGGGAAGCCCCCTCACTACCCTTTTGCAGTCAAGTCTCTTCAGTGTGGTCTGCACTTGCTGTCTCCTGTCTCCTGCAGCTTCTCTTAAGTGAGCTCCCTGTTGCTAAGTGTGGTCTTATTTTGCCTTAAATTTATTGTAGCATTTAAACCTTTTTAAAATTCTACCCATTGTGAGCTTTTTAAAATTCTACCCATGCCACTTCCTTGTGGTTCACTCCGACTGCCCTGGCTACTCTTTCTCAATCTCCTTTGATGTCTCCACTTCCTCTACCTTTCCCTTCATTACAAGGTAATTTTCAGAACCCTCTTTTTCTCCCAGTGTCCACAGCCTCCCTGGACAATCTCACCAACTCCAATGGCTCCATGCTCTGACTGGGACCTCCTTGCTGAGGTCCAGACGTAAATATCTCACTGCCTTGGGACATCTCTTGTGTCCAAAATTACTAGATCCCCACCTCCCCACAACGCTCTTCCTTCTCCATGTGGTCATTCTCTTGGTGAATGGCACTACCACACATTGAGATCTACCATGAAACCTTGGGGTCATCTTTGATCTCCCATCCAGCCAGTAACAAAGGTCATCTGACTCAAACTCCTTAATAATTTCTAATCCATCTCCTCTCCATCACTGAACCACCAGGGCTGCTCTTTACGTCACCTCTCCATCATCCTCCCCAGGAACTCTGAAACTGCCTCCCAGTTGGTCTCCCTTCCTCCAGCTTTGCCTTCATTCAATCTAGTCTCCACGCTTGCTGCTAAAATGATCTTTCTGAAATGCAGACATGCAAATCTGATCAGGTCACTTGCCAGCTTGAAATCTATCATCCCTGTTTTCAGAAGAAAACCCAAACTCCTTAGTGTGACCATGAAAGGCTCTGCAGGACCTGGTCCTCCCTCCCTCTCCAGTCTCACGTCTCATAAACCCTGTTCCCATTCTCCAAGCCCTGCTTACGTTTGACCACTTGCTGTTCTGTGTTTCCAGTGGTCCATGATCTCTCATGAGGTTGCTATCTAGAGGTTGGCCAGGGCTGCAGCCATTTGAAGCCTGGGGCTGGAAGATCAGCTTCCAAGGGGCTCACACACATGCTGGCAAGTGGTGCTGGTTGTTGGTCGGAGGACTCAATCCCCCCACATGGGTCTCTCCACGGGCTGCTTGGGCGTCCTCACAACATGGTGGCTGGTTTTCCCCAGAGAGAGAGGGAGAGAGAGAGAACCAGGTGGAAGCCATCCTTTTGCGGACCTAGCCTCAGAACTCACAGCGTCACTTCTACCATATTCTTTTCATTAGATGCAAATAACTAAACCTAGTTCACATCCCAGAGACAAAAGGCGAATTAGGCTCTGCCTTTTGAAGGGAGAAGTGTCGAAGAATCTGCAGACATATTTTAAAATTTCTACCAAAGCTGATAATCAAGGGTCGCATTTTCCCAGTTCATGACAGCTGTGGAAAGTCATCTAGAGAGTGGAGAACGTGTGCTTTCCAGTGAATTCCATGGCAGCAACAGGTCCTCAAGTTCGACACCAATAGACCTGGAGTTCTTTACAGTGGGAGGCAGTGTGGGATTCTGTTTAAGTGAAGGGAGGGTTGTAATTAGACAAATCTGAATTCAATTAATTACGAGCTCAGCCACTTACTAGCTGTGCAAGCTTGGGAATAGTACTTGTCTCCTCTGTGCCTCTGTTTTCTCATTGTATCATGGAATTAAAATAGTGTGGCTTCCTCAGAGGGTTGTTGTGAGGATTAAATAAAATAATGTATGGAAAGTTAGCCCAGTGCCTGGCATGGTAAGTACTCAGTACCTGTTAATTAAAAATAATAATGTAGAAAGAGAAATTAAGGAAACACTCCCATTGACCATTGCAACAAAAAGAATAAAATACCTAGGAATAAACCTACCTAAGGAGGCAGAAGACCTGTATGCAGAAAACTATAAGACACCGATGAAAGAAATCAAAGATGATACAAACAGATGGAGAGATATACCATGTTCTTGGATTGGAAGAATCAATATTGTGAAAATGACTATACTACCCAAAGCAATCTGCAGATTCAATGCAATCCCTATCAAATTACCAATGGCATTTTTCACAGAAGTAGAACAAAAAATTTTACAACTTGTATGGAAACACAAAAGACCCTGCATAGCCAAAGCAACCTTGAGAAAGAAAAACGGAGCTGGAGGAATCAGGCTCCCTGACTTCAGAAAGCTACAAAGCTACAGTAATCAAGACAGTATGGTACTGGCATGAAAACAGAAATATAGATCAATGGTACAGGATAGAAAGCCCAGAGATAAACCCACGCACATATGGTCACCTTATCTTTGACAAAAGGGGCAAGAATATACAATGGAGAAAACATAGCCTCTTCAATAAGTGGTGCTGGGAAAACTGGACAGCTACATGTAAAAGAATGAAATTAGAACACTTCCTAACACCATACACAAAAATAAACTAAAAATGGATGAAAGACCTAAATGTAAGGCCAGACACTATAAAACTCTTAGAGGAAAACATAGGCAGAACACTCTATGACATAAATCGCAGCAAGATCCTTTTTGACCCACCTCCTAGAGTAATGGAAATAAAATAATAAACAAATGGGACCTAATGAAACTTAAAAGTTTTGGACCGCAAAGGAAACCATAAACAAGACGAAAAGACAAGCCTCAGAATGGGAGAAAATATTTGCAAACGAAACAACTGACAAAGGATTAATCTCCAAAATATACAAGCAGCTCATGCAGCTCAATATCAAAAAAACAACCCAATCTAAAAATAGGCAGAAGACCTAAATAGACATTTCTCCAGAGTAGACATACAGATTGCCAACAAACACATGAAAAGATGCTCAACATTACTAATCATTAGAGAAATGCAAATCAAAACCACAATGAGGGGGCTTCCCCAATGGCACAGTGGTTAAGAATCTGCTTGCCAATGCAGGGGACACGGGTTTGATCCCTGGTCTGGGAAGATCCCACATGCCGTGGAGCAACTAAGCCCGTGCGCCACAACTACTGAGCCTGCGCTCTAGAGCCTGTGAGCCACAACTACTGAGCCCACGTGCCACAACTACTGAAGGCAGTGCACATAGAGTCCATGCTCTGCAACAAGAGAAGCCACCACAATGAGAAGCCTGCGCACCGCAATGAAGAGTAGCCCCCGCTCGCCACAACTAGAGAAAGCCCGTGTGCAGCAATGAAGACCCAACACAGCCAAAAATAAAATAAATAAATAAATTAAAAAGATATAAATAAATTTATTTGAAAAAAAAAACACACAATGAGGTATCACCTCACAACGGTCAGAATGGCCATCATCAAAAAATCTACAAATGATAAATGCTGGAGAGGGTGTGGAGAAAAGAGAACCCTCCTGAACTGTTGGTGGGAATGTAAATTGTTACAGCCACTATGGAGAACAGTATGGAGGCTCCTTAAAAAACTAAAAATAGAACTACCATATGACCCAGCAATCCCACTACTGGGCGTATACCCTGAGAAAACCATAATTCAAAAAGATACATGAGGGCTTCCCTGGTGGAACAGTGGTTAAGAATCCACCTGCCAATGCAGGGGATTGGCAGGGACACGGGTTCGAGCCCTAGTCCGGGAAGATCCCACATGCTGTGGGGCAACTAAGCCCGTGCGCCACAACTACTGAGCCTGCACTCTAGAGCCTGCAAGCCACAACTACTGAGCCCACGTGCTCCAAATACTGAAGCCCATGTGCCTAGAGCCTGTGCTCCACAACAAGAGAAGCCACTGCAATGAGAAGACCGTGCACCACAACAAAGAGTAGCCCCTGCTCACCACAACTAGAGAAAGCCCGTGCACAGAAAGAAGACCCAATGCTGCCAAAAATAAATAAAATAAATAAATTTAAAAATATATATATGTACCACAATGTTCACTGCAGCCCTATTTACAATAGCCAGGACATGGAAGCAACCTAAGTGTCCATCGACAGATAAATGGTTAAAGATGTGGCACATATATGCAATGGAATATTACTCAGCCATAAAAAGGAATGAAATTGAGTTATCTGTAATGATAACTCTAGGATGGACCTAGAGTCCGTCATACAGAGTGAAGTCAGGAAGAGAAAAACAAATACTGTATGCTAACACATATATATGGAATCTAAAAAAAAAACGGTACTGATGAACCTAGGGGCAGGGCAGGAATAAAGACGCAGACGTAGAGAACAGACTTGAGGACACGGGGAGTGGGAAGGGTAAGCTGGGACTAAGTGAGAGAGTGGCATGGACATATATACACTACCAAATGTAAAATAGATAGCTAGTGGGAAGCAGCCACATAGCACAGGGAGATCAGCTCGGTGCTTTGTGACCACCTAGAGGGGTGGGGTAGGGAGGGTGGGAGGGAGACGCAAGAGGGAGGGGATATGGGGATATATGTATACATATAGCTGATTCACTTTGTTATACAGCAGAAATTAACACACCATTGTAAAGCAATTATACTCCAATAAAGACGTTACCAAAACAAATTAAAAAAATAAAAATAATAATGTAAACTTCCATCTGCCTTTCTCAGACAGCTGCTGGGTCTCCTGGAGGCAGAAGAATAAACTAGGTGGCTTTTCAGGGTCTTTTCTAGGCTCTCAGCTGAGATGGCCTTAGGGAGAGTGGGGATTACCCTGACCACTTGCCACCTGACCAGCTGACTACCAAACTGCCCCTGATTTCCCTGGACAAGGGTCTGATGGCAGGTCCAGGGTGACCTTGATATTCCTAGCCACATGGAGTCCATCACTTACTCATATCTGTGTTTTTTTCAAGGTAAATTTCTTCATCTTCCTGAAAATTCTCAAGCTTCTCATTTCTAAGCTCAAAGCTCATCAAATGTGCTTCAGAGATTATAAATACAGGTGAGTGGCCTGAGGTCAGTACCCAAGAGCCCAAGATTATTTTTACCCCTTTTGGGTGTTCTGGCTAATGTCCCAGGAAGGGGGGAACACTGCATCAGTATGTTTATCTCCTGACACAAGGGTATCAGCAAGAGCCCCTCTGAAAAAGGTGTCGTGGGATCATGTAGGGCTTTTGCCAAAGACAAGGACCTTCTGAGCCCATGAAAATGAAGTCAGTGGTGAGTAGTAAAGGGCACACACATTCCCCAGCAGGACACTGTTAAAATGCTCCTAAGAATGGGTGGTTTACGGGAACAGGAAAGAGTCACATGAAGGGGAGTTTGACAGTTGCCTTCCTTCGGGAAGGAGTTGAGGCAACAGAATAAAGGATATATTGTAACTCAGAAGAGAGTATTTGGGTATTTTTAAGACCTCGAGTAAGACAACCACAAACTTTTGGAGTCCAAGGGAATACATTCTTCACACAGTCACGCTTTCTTTGTGACTTGCCTTTGCTGCATCCCGTGTTCTGCTTTTCATGGTGACAGCGGTCCCATCGCAGAGTAAGTCAGATCATGGGTGTTTATTGAGCTCTGCATTGCTGTCAATCAAATGATGAATGAGTGAGAGAGAAAGGGCTCCCTCCCACCTTTCCCAGTTACTCTGCTTTCTGTAGGATGTGTGCACTTCTTGGGGACAGAGGGTTTTAACCCAGACTTCCTCTCCCATGGTAGAGATTTTAGTCCTTGTGGCAGGGGCGGAGGTGTGAGTGAGGGTGGCTCTACCTCAGCTTCTCCCTCTCTAAGGCCAGAACGGGCCCCGAGCCAGGTGTGCTGGGAGGGTAGTTTTTCCACTTATCTGACAAACATTTAATGAATGTCTAAAATGCGCTTGGCACTGTGCTTCAAACGAAAGGTAAATAGGATGGGGACCCCATCTGTGAGGAGCACACATTCTACCTCGCCAAGGGCCGGGATGTGGGTGTGGAACGTGAGTCAGGGGGGCTGATGCTGGCGTTGACCCCAGACTGACCTTGGACAAGTTGCTTGGCCTCCCCGGGTCTGCTTTCTGGTATGTCACGTGGGGGCGTCACCCCAGAGCCATCCTCTGCCTGCAATGAGGATTAAAGGAGGTCCTAGTTACACCTCTCCCGATCTAATCAGATGTGGTGAGTGGTATTTGCCCCGGGTGTCCAGACCCCAAATCCTATCAACCTAACCCCCACCACCCCCGGGAGTTCCAGAAGGGTAAACACACACCGTTCAGGACCAGGCAAATATGTACGGTATTGGCTCTAATATTGCGCAACCTGCCCCTGGCCCTGGGACACTTGGGCTGGCCTGGACCACACAGAGCTACGCCGTCTTTCTCGGCGCCTCTGGCCGAGCCTCCAAGTGGCTGACAGCCTCTCTGGCCCTTTTCCCAAGGCTCAGCCTCCCACCACCCTGTGAGGATGGAGGTCCAGGGCCAAGAGCAGGGCTTCTCCCACCTACCCTGCCTGGGTCCATTTAGGGAGGGAATCCTCTCACTAACCAGGCACAGGGGAAACCCAGGCACCACGGAAACCCAACAGAGGACAGCACTCCCGGGAGACAGAAACGGGGCAGACGAATGCCAAGGCACCTCTTTCCACACAGACTGAGAGCCTAAACCCTGTAGGCCATTTTGTGCCTCCAAAGCCCACCACGTACTGCTGGGGCCATCCCCGAGCTTCAGACCCACAGTGGCCCCTACGATAGTTTTCCATCTTGGCTATTTTAAGCATCACCAGACAGCCGGCCAAAAGCCCTGATTTGTGAGCTCTTCTACTGGATATTTGATTCAGTAACTGAGGGATGGAGCCCCGCACAGGGACTTCTTACAGGAGAGTTCCTAGAAGATTCTGATACACAGCCAGAGTCGGGGCACCACAGGACCAGATGTTCTGGTGAAATAATGCGTGGAGTTTTCCGGTCAGACCATGGCAAACGTGTTTCTAAGCAGCCTTGACATCTTTTCCAGGCTCTTCTCTAGAGTTATCCAAGACGGTGGCTCTCACACTTTTTTAAATAATTAATTAATTAATTAATTAATTAATTAATTTTTGACTACATTGGGTCTTTGTTGCTGTGCACAGGCTTTCTCTAGTTGCAGCGAGCAGGGGCTACTCTTCATTGTGGTGCATGGGCTTCTCGTTGCGGTGGCTTCTCTTGCTGAGAAGCACAGGCTTTAGGCATGGGACTTCAGTAGTTGTGGCACACGGGTTCAGTAGTTGCGGCGCACGGGCTTAGTTACTCCATGGCATGTGGGATCTTCCCGGACCAGGGCTCGAACCCGTGTCCCCTGCATTGGCAGGCAGATTCTTTTTTTTTTATTAATTTATATTTATTTTTTTTGGCTGTGTTGGGTCTTCGTTTCTGTGCGAGGGCTTTCTCCAGTTGCGGCGAGTGGGGGCCACTCTTCATCGCGGTGCGCGGGCCTCTCTCTGTCGCGGCCTCTCCCGTTGCGGAGCACAGGCTCCAGACGCGCAGGCTCAGTAGTTGTGGCTCACGGGCCTAGCCGCTCCGCGGCATGTGGGATCCTCCCAGACCAGGGCTCGAACCCGTGTTCCCCGCCTTGGCAGGCAGACTCCCAACCACTGCGCCACCAGGGAAGCCCAGCAGGCAGATTCTTAACCACTGCACCACCAGGGAAGTCCCTCTCAAACTTTTCTGATCACGTGTCTCTATTAGTAAAGAATGATGTCACTCATCATATATATACATGGTCTACTGAACTACTACATACGCGATACACCAAAATAAAGAAAATTATAAAGGATCGATAAAAATTTAACCTACGCAGAACTTCTATTATCCTCTCTTATTATATATTCTTCCAACACCAAATGGATTTCCTTGTACAGCCCTGAAGTGTGCACACCCAATTAGGAGGCAATTATCTCAGGAAGTGTAAATCAAGATACTGGGGAGACCTTCATGGCTGAGAGGTGATTCAGGACAGCTATTTTGGGGAGGACAGAGTAACCCTGCCTGGCATAAACGATCTGTCTGGAAACTTCCCCATCCTTACTCAAGGTAAAAGCTTGAAAAGAGGAACCTGGGTGCCTGCCTACCTGGAGGCCTCCCAGCGTGAGACACCTCACCTTGGCGAGCTTGATATCTACCACCTGGGGACTGTCCTGGGGAGACTTTGGCTGAGAGTGGCCCAAGTGGCTGAGACTTTGGAGGGCTAAGTCTAAGTGAACTCACAAGAGACTGATATACAAACCAGACTATACAATTATCCATTCTTAGATTTTGTGAAAAGTGGGAGTGGGACCTTCCTGCTAGCGCCTGCACTCCTCGTAAAGTTGACACCAGAAGATCCAGAAATCCCAAGCAGTCACCAGAATGGTGCTTGGTGATCACGTCATCAAAGTAAAGTGGTTGGTGTTGAAGGATCACTGACGGTGGCCTGAGAAACCACCACTGCCCTGTGGTGCACCCGTCCCGGTGAGAGGGAGGTTCATTCCCCAGAGTCTCCACCCATAGGGCCGGATGAGTACTGAGAACTTCCTGCTTCTTTGTGACTTTTCCTGCCATTTTGGTTGGCCATCTGCTTTCTGTTTATTCTTTCTCCATGCAGAGTGCAATACAATTGATTAGTGTATGCTTATTAATTAGCAAAAAGTCAGGGCTCTGTCTCTTAGGACACACCCAGGCCACCTTATTTTACTCTCTGGGCCAGGGAATCCTACAGCGTCGAGAAGCACATTTGCCCATCTCTCTGTCACGGCAGTGCTAACTTCCTCATTTCTAAGTTCTGGGAAGGCTGCTTCCCGTCTCCCCAGCGGGTCCTGAAGCACCCCCAGCTCACACTGCCCTCCTCCACGTTGAAAGGTTCTCCTCTTCCACGTCCCCTTCCATTAGGGCCCCCTGCTAGGGTAAGGAGGAAGGGGCAATGGGGCCCAAATGCGTTTTGTCCTAACTGGTAGGAACAGCCCGGCCTACAACTCTCCCAGATTTTGAAAACTTTCAGAATGTAGTTCTCAAGATTTGTACCACCCCCCCAAGCCAGGAGTATATTTTAGGAAAGTTTAAATTAAACACACTTAGACCTTGCCAAAGAGGCAAGTTGCTAGGAGCCGGAGAACCTTTTGTAGTCCTAGCCCTCATCCCCCGGCTTCTACCATTCAAGAAGGAAACTGTAAGCAGCCCAGCTGCCTGCCTGGTCTGGACAGGGACAGCTGAGCCAGCCTGGAGAAAGAGCAACGTCCCCGGATTGTGGACAGACATCAGTGGCCCCTCAGCTTGGAGGGAGTTCTCTGTCCTTTGTGGTTCCCAGCATGGAGGTGGCTCTCTCCTCCTAGATAAACGATCTTAACTTTCCGTGTGATGCATGGGGCAGAACTCTTAAGGAACCTATAAAGGAGAATCATTTCTTAACATGCTAAACCCCAGACCCCTTTCTGAAAGAACTTTCAGAAAAATGTCACACATGGAAGGAAAATAATCCAAGTCACTGAGGTTGTGAGCAACTTGAGGACAGGGACAGATTCTTTAAAAATGGTGATAGCTACATGCTATTGATTGCACATCATGTATCGGGTACCGTTTATTCTGAGGGTTGGCCCCATGTTATTTAATCCTGACAATGACACTGTCAGCAGTTATTAGTAATAATATTTTTATTATTATTTTAACATTTTGTATGATATTATTAGTAGTATAATCCTCATTTTTACAGATAGAGAGGTTAAATAATTTTCCCAAGGCCACATCGCTAGTCATTGGCGGTGCTGGGATTTGAACCCAGGCCCCAGGTACTGTCTGTCCCCGTGTCTCGTTGCCTTTGGCCCCAGCTCCTCCTCCTCACTGTACTCGCTCATATGTCCAGAGCAGATGCCCAATATTTGTTGAAGAGCTAACCGACAGCAATAAACTAAACCATTTAAATAAACAAATGACTGTAGATGAAAAACAGGCATAAACACAGCTCATAAGAGGATACTGCTATAGATATTTATGGATTTTCATCTGAACAGAGACACAAATAGTCCTTTGTCCAAGGAGAATTTAGAATCAGGTGAGGAGTGGGAAATTCCTTCTGACATCCACCCAGAGAGGTGGCAGTTACTAAAATGGCCCAAAACCTCATAAAAAGATGGTCATTCCTTAAAAATTCTCCTGTACTAAGTGTGGGATCCTGGATTGGATTCTGGAATGTGAAAAGGACATTAGTGGAAAAACTGGTGAAATCTGGGTAAAGTCTGGAGTATAGTTACTGGCCATATGCCAACGTTAGTTTCTTAGTGTTGCCAAAGGTACCATGGTTCTGTAGGGTTTTAACATTAGGGGAAACTCAGTGAAGGGTATGTGGGAACTCTGTACATGATCTTTGCTACTTTTCTGTAGCTCTAACATTATTCCAAAATGAAAAGTTTATTTTAAAAGCATAGTGTAGTAGCATGGCCCCAAGAATAAGCTGATGGTAAGACATGGGTCTGCACGTAAGTATGTGTCATTAAAACCCATATAACGCAGAGCAAGGGTCGCAGACTCACACACTTGCAAGGGCCAAGGAGGCTGGTTGGGTTGGAGAATGCGTGTTCCCTCTAAAGGCTGTAGCCGACGATTGCCAAGCAGGAACTGGGGCCCAGCATGGCCAGATCTCCCCATTTTTCAAAGGAAGCTGAAGATCTGGACCCCTTTGCTTGAAATCACCTTAGTTTTTAAGGATGGCTCCAATAGCAAAAATCACTACCTAGCATAAGCAAAGACTGTCTGCAGGTCAACTACAACCCATGGTTGTCACTTGGCAACCTCTGAGCTACAGGGTGTTAAAACACTCCTGGAAATTAGACAAACAAGCAAAACCCAGAACTCTTGAAATAGTCTCTCCTTGGGAACACCTTAATGTTGCTAAGTGAGTGTGCACGGGTGAGTGTGGGTGTGCAAGTAGGTGTGAGCTCGGTTCAGGAGAACCACGTAACCAGGGCCTGTGTCTCAGACTCCCCACTCCTCGGCCTCCCCTTGACCATCGAGGCCCTGGGACGCTCAGCCCATATGCTCGGGGGGAGTCCCTCTCCTTGGTGACTCCTGCTCAACTCTTATAGGCTTGAGGTCCTTTCAGGGCACAAAGGTGAGGTTTTTTGTTTCACTGATAACACTGCATCTGAATGACTCTCACAGATGCAAGCTTCATAGTAAGCGCTTTCTCTTGCATGAAGTTAAACCTTCTTGAAGATACTGCCCATGAGGGGCTGCTGACCCTCTCTGTTTCCACACCTTTAATTCCATGGGGCTTTTATTCAGTGGGGAGGAACCTTCTCCTAGTTTGGCCCTTTAAGACAAGGACTTGGGCTAAAAAAATCATCAAATTTAAGCTCTTTTTTTCCCAATGTGTATCAGACAGTAGCTTTGTTTATGCCCTGAATATGAGTCACCTTTGCTAATGTAGTTAGTTTGAAATCAAGAAGCAGCTCAATGGTGAAGAGCAGTTGGTCCCAAACGTGGCTGCTTGTCAGGATCCTGTGGGGGGTCCCTTAAAGATTCTCACTCCCAGAGTCTAACCTCCAGAGGTTTTGATTCAGGGGGTTGACACTGGGGCTCAGGAAGCTATATATAGAGAGAGAGCCAACCAATAAAAATACATATATTTTAAAAGCTCCATAAGGAATTCTAATAGTCAGTCCACTTGGGAACCACCAGTATGTGGTATGGAATGTTTGGGTCCCAGCTGTGTATTTGCACGTGGGTGGTACAAAGGAATGTTTGTCTTTTTTGTGTAGAGTGTATACAACAGCAAGCTTCCACACAGCGCTTTTTACGAGGAAGAGCAGCTTCTCATTTCCTGCTGCCCTTGCTATCACCAGGGTTGGGGGCAGATGATGAAATCCTGCTTGGAGTGTGCAAGGCCTGAGTGTGAGGTCAGAAGCCCCACTTCCAGGCTGGGAGGTACCACTTAGTGGCTGCGTGGCCCTGGGCAAGTCATTTTCTTTCCCTTCTCAGGCTCCATAAAGCACTGACACTGGAAGTCCCAAATAGAGAAAGAGGTAGAGGCACCCGCTAGCCAGGTAATAGGAAACTTGTCAAACCTGGTAGGGGATGTAATGTCCTATGGTGACAGCCATGTGCGTGGAAATCTATCCATCAAACAAAACGTTAAGATCTGTAGGTATATCATTATATGGAGGGATCCATTCATTCATTCATTCATGCAATTCATGTTTTCTGAGCATCTTCCATGAGTCAGGTGCGGGGATGCATCAGTGAACAAGACCACACTGGCCCTTCAGGCATTCGACGTGTAGCCAAGGAGACAAACGGGAAAATCAACTATTTATCAACGCCATTAGAGCTACAATAAGGGGTGCAGAGAAGAGCAGGAAATGTTGCCTGTTCCCAAGGTGGCTTTCATGACACGTATTTGATTGCTATTTGCAGATTGGCCAAGTCCACGCTGGTCCTCATTCCTTTATTGGGTGTTCATGAGATTCTCTTCTCTTTCATCACTGACGATCAAGTTGAAGGATTTCCAAGATATATACGACTCTTCATTCAGTTGACTCTGAGCTCCTTCCACGTAAGTAGACGTCTGAACAAGGATGCCTTGGCTTTGGAGAAAACAAAATGCCCTTGATCCAAACACACTCGAAATGGCGAGAGCCCGAAGATGGAAAGAGAGTTCTGGTATCAGTAGGATTTATCGGCGATGGCCTTTGGCATTAGAAGGGTGTGGAGATGGAAATGTTGCTTTAATCCTGCCAGCGTGACTCGGTGACTAAGAAGGGAAAAGTGGTTTGTTTCCTGCACTATAATAGTTGGTGTGACTCACAATCATATTCACCGTGTCAGCATGAAGCCTTTTATTAAGCGCCTACTTTTGCTGGGTTCTCTTAACAGTTTGTGCAAAATGAACAGTGAGACCAGGAGGCTCTCGGGACTTTGACAGATGTGTGTGGGCTGAAACTAGGAACAGGAGGCCACCTGTGGTGAAGGTACCTTGGTGTTTTGGTTATCCGTGGCTTAAATTGTCATCCATTACTTAGCAGATTAAAACGACAGTAATTTTTATTATTTCTCATGATTCTGGGGGTCAAGAATCCAGGTAGGACATAGCAGGCATGTCTCACCTCTGCTCCAGGGACGCTTGCCGGGGCTGAACTTTCTAGATGACTTCTCCACTCATATGTCTGGAGCCTAAGCTGCGAAGGCTCAGATGGCTGAGACTGGCTGGAGTGGCTTTATTTGGGTCAAAATAAATTTCATCGAATCCCCACACTCACCAAGGGCCCAGGGGACAGAGCCTGAGGTATGGCAGGGGCAACTGGACGATGGCTCTTTTCACCTTCTGTTAGAGCTGAATTGCATGTGGCTTTGAACGGAGACGGAGCACCCACTGGTAACTTTTTTTCATTTTGAAACCATGTTTAATTTATTTCAATCTTTTGGGGGATTTCAAAGGCTAAAGTTTAGTCACTTGGGTTTCCTAGGTTGCTTGGTCTTAATCTTCTTTAAAAAGTAATCCCAAATTAGAAACAACAACAACAAAACAAAATATTACAGCTGTTATGTCAGTAGTATCTGGTGGCTTTTTTCCTCTGAGGACTTGATCGGTCATGTGACCCCCTTGATCAGCTGATCTCACACACCCAAGGCCAGCTGAAGATAAGACGCTCATGCAGAGCTTTGTGGGACAGATTTCTTTGTAGGACAGATCCTAGCCTATCAGACTCCCTGGCAAGGGAGCATGTTTGGGTCACCCATTACTGTGCAGCAAACTCCCCCCAAACTTCATGGCTTGAATCAGTAACTATGTTATTATCTTGAATGATTCTGTAAGCTGGGCTGTCTGGACTCAGCAGGGTGAACCTTTTGATACATGTCATCTTTGAATGGGGTTGCAAACATCTGAAGGCTTGATTTGGGCCAGAACGTCCAAGACAGCTCATTCACATGGCTGGACGTTGACATGGGCTGTTGGCTGGGAGCTCAGCTGGGGCTATCGATTAGGAACCTAAGTTCTCCATGTGGCCTCTCCACGTATCTTGTGCATCTCAGAGCATGGCAGCTGGACTCTAGGAGTATCCCAAGAGCAAGTGCTCTAAGAGGCAGGAAGCAGACATTTCCAACCCTCTTAAGGCAAAGGCTCGCAAGTCCCAGAATGTCACTTCTACCACATTGTGCTGGCAGAAGGAGTCACAAGGACATCCCAGATTCAAGGGGAGGGAAGATATGGTCCATCTCTTGATGTGAAGGGTCACATATGCCTACCAGGAGGGGAGAAATCCTTGGGGCCATCTCTGGAGACCAGCTACCACACTGATCGTTTGGTCCTGCAGCAGCCTGAGCTCTGCTCCCCGCCAGGCACCACCGAGGAAGGCGAGGAATCAGAGCAGCTCTGCAGATGGAGCTAGAAACACACTTAGGAGCTTGTGCCTGGACAGAGGCCACGCACCTTCTGAACACCCCCGCGCTGCTCCCCTCCAGCCCGCCAGGCAGAGGTGGGAGCACGGGTGGGCAGATGTGCAGGTGCACATCCAGTGGGTCGTTATCTTAGTGACTCCACCATAGAAATTAGCACTGGACCCAACAGCTTCCTTGCCTTGCTGCTTTAGGGAACCCTTCACTCTCCCAAGGGCTTATTGCTTAGAGAATTTCACCAGCCTCCTGCTGTCAAGGGATCTTTGGAGAGACTGCCAAGTGGTGGTGACATACGGAGTGAGAGCCATCTGTTCGTGGGACCGCTCCCTTCACACTCGCTTCATCTAGAATGAGAGTCAACCAGACTCCAGGATGTTCCTCAGACCATGACTCAAGAACCTGAAGAAGTGAAAGACACACTTGTGATGAGGAATCCTATTTTACCCAACTCATTTGTGAGACTTCTGGCACACCGAAAGCACGCCCACCCCCTTCCAATAGCTGGCAGTGAAAAGACCAGATAAAGGTGGTCTTCTGGTTGGGGGAAGGGGGCGGGGAGGGACAGATAATAACCAAGTTGACAAATAAAGAACAATTCTGGTTATTTATATTCTAAAGACTATAAAATAGAGAAGTGTGATTGTGACTGGAACGGCTACCAAAAAGTCAGTGGTGGGGAAAGACTTCGCTTTTAGGAGATATTTGAGCTATGACCTGAATTTTGAGAAGCCAGTTAGGCAGAGATTTGAGGAAAGAATGGTCCAGAGAACAGAAAGTGTGACAACGGGACCCGAGGAAGAAATGAGCTGATAGCCAGTCTCCAATATGACCCCCGGTCATCTTCGCCTCCTGGTTTTCACAGACTTGAGTAGTGCCCTCTCACACAGAATAGGGTTGACCTGTGCGACCATTAGAGTATTGTAGACATGAAAGTGTGTGATGTTTGAGGCTAGGACATAAAAAGGGTTGCAGCCCCCGCCTTGCTCCCTTGGGTCACGCCCTCTGGGTGAAGCCAGCTGCCATGTCGTGAGGACACATAAGAAGCTCTATGGAGAGAGATGGAGGTTTCCTACCAACAACCAGCACCAACTTGCCAGGCATGTGAGCTGTCTTGGAAGCAAGTCAAGCCTTCAGACACCTGAAGTTCCAGCCAACAACTTGAGTGCAACCAGAAGAATGACCCTGAGCGGTAATACCCAGCTAAGCCATGGCCAGGTTCTTGGCCCACAGGAAGTATGTGAGATGATAAATCTTTATTGTTTTGACCCACTTAGTTATACAGCAACCTAATACATTAGCTTGAGATGCTGAAGGCACCCAGAAGGTCCGTGTGGCTGGAATATAGTAGCTGAGGGGAAGCGTGGTGCAAGGTGAGGTCAGTGACACAGACACAAGGCCGCATCGCCTTAGCTCCTCCTGTGGTTAGGATATTGTATTTTAATCTAAGTGTGATGGTAAACCCCAGGCATGAAATGATCTATCTTTTCGAAAGAAATATTCTGACAAGAGAAAAGGGTATTTACTATCTCACAAAAATGAAAATTTCAGGACCAGGTGTAGCTGGATCCAGGTACTCAAACAGTATCATCAAAATCTATCTCTGACCATCTCCAGCCTCTGCTTTTCTCTATGTTGGCTTTATCCTCAGACGGGCACTCTCCACGTAGCTGGGAAGATGCCCTTGAGTGTCTCCAGACTAACTTTGACTATAAAGTTGGCAAAAGCAGGGAAGAGGGTGCAACTTTCTCTTCTTTCCTGGTGAAAAGAACTGAGATTGGGCCTGCTTGGGTCACATGACCATTTGGGCTGTTTATTGTGGTGATGGCCCTCCTAGAACATGAGGACCACATGATTGACAGCCCTGCCAGAAGCCCAGGGAGTAGGGGAGGGTCAGGAAAGGATGCAAATCAGGCAAAAAAAATTAGCCATTGCCCACTATGGACAAATAGAAATCGGACAGTCACCTTGTACAGTATTTATATAACTGAATGAATGATGTAGAACCTTTAGGGTTTAATCATCATTGACCTACGAGCATGTAAGCAAATGCCTAGGCTGATGTGGGTGGTGAGTGTCAAAGTAGGAAGAGACCCCATGGAAATCCAAGTTAACGTAATCATTATGATTCACTCTAGTTAGTACAAGCAAGTAGCTGCCTGCCTCTTGCAGGGGCTACTAGGACTAGGGCCGGTCTGTGGACTTTCCAAGTAACCGTCAGACACACCTTCTACTGAGTCAAGCTTCACGCCACCTCTTCCTTTCATTCCAGGGACTACTCGTGGCCTTGCAGTATTGCTTTGCCAATGGAGAGGTACGTTTTCCATGCTGCCATCCTAGCTCCCTGCGAGGCTGGGGCCGGCATCCTACTGCCCCTGGAGAGTTCGGTTTACATGATGGTGCCATGGGGGTGTGTGCAGCGACCAGCACGTCCTGGGACAAACGGGTACCATAGACATCCAGGAGAGAGAGCAGCAGGCATCTTAGACCGGTGGGGAAAGGTATTGGGATGAGTTTTCTTTCCAGAACCCAACCATGGCCCCGCTGGAGCTGCACTGGGAGTATCAAAGTGTGATACAGTTAGCAGCTGTAACTCTGGAGTCCAAAAATCTGCATTCAAGCCGTGACTCACCCACTTAGGAGATCTGCATTAGTCAGGTCACTGTGGCTCTTTGAGCCTCAGTTTCCTTGTCCGTAAAATGGGAATAACAATGGTCCCTACCCTGCAGTGTTACCCCAGGGATGCACGGTAAAGGTCCTATGCATGGTAACAACGATTACTTTTATTATTAATATTATTGCAGAGCCCCCAACCAACTCTCTGCTCCCCCAGAAAGAGGCTTGAAAGGGGGAGGGGAAGAGGCCAGAGTCTCCTGACTTGAGGAGTTGGTGGAGTTTCTGGCTCCCTTTCATCTTCCCCTCCCCCCATCCCAGGTTTAAATATGGATTTCTATCTCCTTCTGCTAGACTGTAAGCCTCTTGACATCAAAACCTCTTCCGTCTTGCTCACTGCTGCCTTTTCTACATCTTCAAGCAGGGACCCGTGATCCACCAGGCAGGTTTCCAATGTCACCTCGACACAGCCCTTTTCTGAACACCCTATCTCCGATTTTAGTCTCCTCACCCCACTGTCCTGCTTAAGGGCCTCACGGTGTCACTATCATCTGCTCTGCTCACATGTATCTGTTTGTTTCTCTTTGTTCGTTTCCCCTAGTGAGAAGGTAGGTTTCCCAAGGGTGGTCCAGAGTAGCCACTCAATACACATTTGCTGAGTGGACACACGACTCAGTTGACTCCCAGGCAGTAACCCCGCCCTCTTCTCACCTGGCAGGTGAAGGCCGAGCTGCGGAAGCAGTGGGCCCGCTTTTTGCTAGCCCACCACTCGGGCTGCAGAGCCTGGGTCCTGGGGAAGAACTTCCGATTCCTAGAGAAATGTCCCAAGAAGCTCTCGGAGGGGACCGGCTCCGGCAAGCTGCAAAAGGCGCGGCCCTCGCCCCACGGTGGGCGTCTCCTGCACTCGACTGCGGAGGGCCTGGGGGCGGCGGGCGCCCTGCCCCGCCAAGGCCACGCAGCCTGGCCCCGGGGCAGCAGCGTGTCGGAGAGCAGCGAGGGGGACTTCACCCTGGTCCACACCATGGAGGAGATTCTGGAGGAGAGCGAGATCTAGGCAGGAGCCCACCTCTCTGGCTCCGCTCCCTGGGGACTCCTGAGGTGGGCGAGGGAGGAGGCGGCCAAGCGGCACGTTGTTGACCTTGCGGGCGCAAAGTCGGCCCGCTTCCCGCGCACCCCGCCCACTCCGACGTGACGGCGCCCCGCCCACTCCGACGTGACGGCGCCCCGCCTACTTTGGACGTCTCTTCCGGGCTTGTCCTGCTCTGTACGACAGAGGCTGCGTACACTCACCGCCTCTGCGTGACCTGTCATCCTCATCACCCCCGCAGGTGTGTTTTCCAGAATGCCACCAGCCTCCCGGGCTGGGCCATATTCGAGTGAATGGAGCCCTAGGATACGGAGAGATGTCTGCTATGAGATAGAGGCCAGCCGCTATCCTTCCTTTACCCTTCATGCTACAAGGTGTCTATCTGAAGTTGGGTTCAGTGTGTACAAGGACCACCTGCGAAGTGTTTTAAATGCAGAGTCTGACTCATGGCAGAGGGTCTAAGAGGGTGCACCTGGGACGATGGCCGGTGATGGGAATTGTGTAACAAGCATCCCAGGTAATTCTGATGCGAGCCCACATTTTGAAAACCTGGGGCAGGATGCGCAGGAGCCAGAAGCCCCTCTGAGCTGGCCGCTGGCGGGAGAGACCACCGGAGTTCTGCATTCAGCAGTTCAGCTGTGACACGCCTGCCCTCCTCTGACAGGGTGGACCGCACTCCGCCCCCCAGAGCCCTCTCCTTCCCTTCTCTCTTCCTCCTCTCTTGACGAGTCTTCCCTCCCTCTCTCCATCTCAGTTCTCATCCGTGGGCAGCAGCAGTTCTGTTTGATCTGTAACGAGCCCATCCTGCCTCGGAGGGTTGGCCCCAGCACCCAGGGCACCTCTGAAAGTTGCTGTTGGTCATTTTCTCACTTTTCTGGCTCCACCTGCCTTTCTGAGCTTGGCTTCTTCAAGCCTTACTTGCCTACCGTTCTCTGCCATTTGGGGTTTGCCGTTGATACCTGGATGGCTGTACCGTCTGCTCTGGGAGGTTTGCCCACTGTTCTCCCGGCCCTGTTCTCCACTCCTCGTATGGAATTGGATGCTGAGAGCCGGAGGGGACCCAGCTGACATGAGAGGACTGTGGCTGATCTGGACACGCCAAGGAGGCACCGAGGGGGCCGGGGCTGTGGACCCGGTCTGCAGGTGGGGAGTAAGTTGTGCCCAGACCCTGAGTGGAGGGTGCTTCTGGAGGCTGAGGAGGGCCCAGGCAATTAGGGTCAGGCTCAGTGGCTGCAGCTGTAAGGCAAGAGGCTGAGGAAGGTCAAGGGAGGAACGTCCTATGGAAACGGTGTCAGCGCTCAGGAGCGTCGCTTTTATAGCGTGTAAAATGTATGTGTACGTGGGCGGCCGGGGTATGATGCTGTGGGACCAAGTCCTGCCTTATATTAGGGGGAGGGGCGATATGATACTTATCAAGTAGAGGGTGCCAGATTTTGCAATTAAAAATACACAATTCGGATATAAGTATACGTATAGCTGATTCACTTTGTTATACAGCAGAAACTAACACAACAATGTAAAGCAATTATACTCCAATAAAAATGTTTAACAAAAATCCACAATTCTCAGTTAAATTTGAATTTCGGATAAATGAATATTATTGTCTAAGTATATCCCGCGGGATATACTTTACGTGAAATCCAAATCCACTGCACATCCTGTATTTCACCTGGCAACTCCATTGTCAAGGACACTTTGCAGCAGGACAGAGACCAGGGTGAGGCAAGCAGACCTCAGTTCAGGTGCAAAATTTAAGAGAGTACTAAAAAACCCACAGTCGTCAAGATAAGTAATATTTTAATGCAATATTTAAAAAAATCAAATCTGCAAGCTACAGCCCACGGGCCATTTATAAAAATGACATTTTATTGGAACCAAGGCTGGGATGAGGGTGAAGCAAGTGAGGCCATGAGATGCAAATAAAGGGTCTGGACCTGACTATACAAAATTTTGATATTTTGCTCATCATGGACGTTTTAACATTAATTTTTATTTTTAAACGATTGCATGAAAATATTATTTATCTTGATTACTGAGCTTTTTGTCGCTTACCTGAAATTTCGCACCTGAGGCCGGTGCCCATCTTCCCCTCCCCCCAGTCCTGGCTCTGCTCTGCAACAGGGGAAACTGAAGCAATGACCTTAGGCAAGTACATAACAAAGCAAAGGTTTGTTTTTTGGTGTCCAGATTGTCCACAGTTCAATCATTAAAATATATGTCTTACTTTTTCCTTTCTGCAAAAATCTCTGCCATTTCTCATCAACCTATTAGCACCTAGAAAGCTGAGCCGTGTCGTATTCCCAGCTAGTATCCAGCATAGCCAGTTCAGAGCAGGTTCAGAACACATTCATCAAAGGAGACAAGACAGAAGCGTCTTGGGAGCATCAGATGCTTTCGAGGGTCAGTTATCCAGGACCCGGCCACTAATAGAAGGAACTTTTTTTTTAAGCACTTGTAAATATGCCCTCCCCACTCACTCCACAAATGGGGTGGCACACACACACACACACACACACACACACACACACACACTGCTGCTTGCTCTTGCTCTGCTAATGATTAACATAAGTTTATTTAATTTGATTTGTATTTTGTTGATTCTTTTACATTGGTTTCACACTGGAGCTGAAGGTCTCTGCCCCTGGAGAATCTGGTGCACTGTTCCTGGCCAGAAGTGGGAAAAAGAGCTGCAGTATTAAGCCTGGAAACCTGGGTGGTCCATTGTCTCAGGGACCAAGAAGAGTGGGCAGAGAGGTTGGAGAGAGAAGCAGAAGTCAGAGGTCAAAAGGGTGGAAGGCAAGTGTCTCCCTTCTTCTAGACCACTCCCTAGATCATTCACTTTGCTGTTGCCTTAAAGATCCAGCCTGTGGGTCTCAATCCTGGCTTTCCAATCACCTGGGACACTTTCTAGAAACATCGATGGCTGGTGAGGCCAGAAAGCACACCAGCAGCCCAGCACACAGCTTGGACACGTCAGAAGCACTGTAGCCTTGGCTGTGGTGGAAATGTGACTGGTGGCAGCAATGGTACCTGGCACTGAGGGACCTATTGATGAATCTGTCTGGGGTGCCTCCTGGGGATGCTAAGAAATGCCCAAGGGCCACTGCACAAGACGCGGGGACCCTGTGAGAGCAGTTTGGGTTATTGTTCTTGATGAGTTTGTTTCTGCCCTTGAGTTTCCATGTACATGAGGAAGCAGTTCAGAGATGTGAAGTGACCTCCACAAAGTCTCTATAGTGGACATCTATTTTTACAATCCACCCCTCTTATACTAACAGCACCAAAATTTTCCTTTTGGAAATCACACATCTCCCACTCTCAGTCCTTGAAGTTTGAGTCATTCCAACTCCATCCTCAGCCCCAAGGATGGGCATGAAAATCTGCTTGGCCAGCCTGAGCATGACATCCTCCTGGCACCAGATACTGGGTCAGGGATGGACATAGAACCAATCAGAGCCAGTGAGAGACAGTCCTGGGACTCTTGACAAAAAAAGCATTTTTTTCTCTCTTGCTGAAATTGGAACCACAAAGAAGTAAGCCTGGATCTGCTGGTAGCCCTCTTGGGGGAAAAGCCTGGCTGGGAATGGAGACTCCACAGCCGCAAGCAGAACCAGGAGATGGTGAAAGAGCCCTGAGACCTTGTCGGAGCCCCTGGATTAAGCCTGACCTTAAAGTTGGTGCTACTCCTGGAATTTCAGTTACATGAGTCAATAATATTTGTGCCCCAGCAACTGGTGTTGGGTCTTCCGTTCCTTGCATCTGGAAGAGTCTTGATGACATAGCTCATTACCACCCCTTCCTCCTTCTCTTCTCTTCAGTCAAGTTGGACTTTACACTGCCTCTAAGTTCTCTTAGCATCTTCCCCACAGGGTGCCCTAGAGCTGTACAGGATCCCAGCCCAAGTGGCCCTGCCACCCCAAGCTAACAGAAGATGTGCTAATTAGGTTATGACTCTTGGGTCCTCCATTGGTCAACAGAAGGTCCAGTGGCCCCTTTATGTCTCTTATTGAACCACAAACCAACAAGGTTATTATGCAGTGTCTATCCTTTTAGACTCGAGTGACAAGGATACCTTGACCTCAGAGAGAAGGGAAAAGCTCCCAATTTCACACCCCAATCCACCAGATTCACTCATGGAGGGCAGTGTGTGTGGAAAGAGCACTGGAGTGAGGCATTGAGCCCTTTGGTTCTACCCCTAGACCACCCTGGGTCTGTCTTCTCCCTCCGACATGGCTCCTGGGTGGCCCGCTATGTCTGATACTGGAGGGGTATCTTGGGCAGGTTATTACTGTCCTCCCCCCAGAACCGCTGGACCAGATGCTGTGTAGCCCCCTCCCACTTCCGGCTCCGATGCTGTGCAATCCCAGAATTCTCTGTCCTGTCATGTCCAGGTGAAAACTATTGAGGCAGCCCGGTGTAATCAAAGGGACTCCGGTTTGAGTACCAACTCCTACTCTTACCTCGTGGCCTTGGTGTCCTCATCTGTACTATGGGGATAACAACACCTCCATCAGTGAAATAATGCCGAGCATCCAGCAGGATGCCTGGCTCATAGGAGACGCTCCATCCTTAAGTGTTATGATGACCCTCAAGTTTCCCCTCCACAAAGAGCTGCACTTTCTGGTGGCAGTGACTGTGCCATTGCTGTTGCTAAAGCTGGGGTGATCCCCCCACACCGGCAGATGGAGACGCCCCAGCCTCAGAGGGTTGCACACAGGTTGCTCAAGTGTCCAGGACATCTGCGTGTCCTGCATTTTTCTGACCTCATCTTGGAACTTAAGCCTGGAGAATAGATGAACTTTCAAAACAATGAACGCAATGCTCTTGAGAACCCGCCAGTGGAGCTCTGAGGTGTCCCAGGCCCTAAAGCTCTGATAAGGCAGTGTGGGCCAGTGGGCAGCGCTGGCCTGGCCTCTGCTCATTAGCTGACCCCGGGCGAGCTGCTTGCTCTCTCTGCGTCTCCTTTTCCTTGTCCCTAAAAATAGGGGCCTCAGGGACATCTGTCTTCACCTTGCAGCGTATCAAAACTGAACTTGTCATTATCTCCTGAAACCAGCATCTCTCCCTGGTGTTTCCCATCTCGGTGGATGACATCAGCACTCACCCGGCACCCAAGCCACAAACCTGGCTGCCATCCTTGCTCCTCCGTCCTCCCCTGTACCAGTCAGGTGGATTCTACCTCCTAAATATCTCCCGAGCAGGTCCCATTCTCCTCATCCCACTGCCGTTCCCCTGGCCCAGGCCACCTGGGCGACTATAAGAGTGTGATCTCCAGGCCTCGGTCTTGCCCCTCTGATTTATTTCTACCCTGCCAGAGGGTCCTCTTACAAACATAAATCCCTCCTGCTTGAAACCCCACACGGTACCCACCACCCTCACCTCCCCTGGGCTGCAGAGATGGCCTTGCACGGTCTGGCCCCGGTCTGCTTTGGAGGCTTACTCACAATCCGCTCTCCCTCCTCTCTCTGCTCTCTGGCTCCACTGGCCTTCTCAGGGTCCTAGAACTCGAAATGCTCATTCCTGCCTCAGGGCCTCTGAGACACACTGCTTCCCCACCACCACCTTTCCCCCACGACAATCCACTGGGTCTTAATTGAAATGCCTCTTCATCAGGAACACCTTCCCCGTCTCTGGAAAAGTCGGCCCCTCCCATTGTGTTTTCCCACAGTGCTTTGCGTGTCTCCATGATAACCTCACCGCCTCAGCTGACTCCTTCAAGGTCTATGGTCTCCTCTGCGCCCTGAGTTGCACGAGAACAGGGCCGTGCTGTCTCTCTCCTTCAGCACCACAGCCCCCGCACCCTGGCCTCCGACTGCGACACAACCTTGTCTTTGAGGCTGAGCCGACAGAAATCATTTCTTTTTCCAGTTCGAGAATGACCAGTCAGCTGTGTGCCCGGCTCCTCTTGCATTTATTGGAACCTGCTTACCCAGCAATCCACAAAGGAGCTTACACGGTAGGAGGTGGGGATATTTAGGGCTCCTGTGACCTAATCCTGGGATTACTACGGAAGCCTGGGCTGGCGGGCAGGTGGAGGGGAGGCAGGCAGGTATAGTGGGCGGGACTCGGTGAATTGCTAAAGACACTTTCGTTTGGCAGGAAGCTGTGCTGCGGGGTTAATGTGCTGCGGGGTTAATGTGCTGCGGGTTGGAGGCTCTCCCGCCCCGGGGGCGCGTGTGCACATGCGTGTTTATGTTGGGGCGGGGGACGGGGAGGAGACCTGAGCAGTTGACGTCAGGGTTTCTTTTCCTTAAACTTCTCCTTCACTTTCTGTGGCTCAAATTGGATCAGTCGCAGAATTTCCATATTGGCTAGGGTTCCCTCGATGAACTCTTTCTCTGTAAGTTTATCTGTGCCCGGGGGGGAAAAAATTACTACAGTCAGGATAGGCTGCGATGAAGCTGACGTCGGCCAGCATACCCAGTACGGATGGATCTATTATGAAAATTCTGAGTCTCAGTGCCCCTGAGGGTAACCCCACCCCTGACTCCACCCTAGGACCCCTGGACCTCCCCAGGAACCAGCAACAAGAGGGTTAAGTTCAGGCACTGCCGGGCCTCCCGGAAGTGTGCTGTGTCTCTTCTGATTGGCTGGTGATCCTTTCCTAGGCGTCTCTGCATCCCTGATCTACCTTCCCATTTAGGACAAGAGGGAGCCTTGTCCCCAGCTATTGAATTCAGTTCTATCCAGTGAAATGCACTCACTAAGCCCTTCCTCTGTGGCAGAGTCACTGTGTTTGGGGCTGAGGTCATTGCAGGGGGCAGAGGGCAGGGTGTGGCGTGGAAAGGAGTGAGATAATGTCCCCTGGCCCAGGAGTCTGTCTGATGCGGAGACAGTCACCTGTAGAAATGACTCTAGAATGAGGCAGGTGTTCCTTCCTGCTCATGGCTACACTCATAGTCCTGCATGTAGTAGGTGCTCAATAAAGCTTGGCTGAGCTGATTTGGGTTTTGCGATTGGCTTATGTTCCAGGCCTTTTCGGCAACCTTAATCCTTCCTGGATTAGGATCCAGGCTGTTTCCCTGTGCAGGTCAGGATGGTGAAATTTGGGTTTTAAAGTCCCAGCCGCCGATTTCCCTGGTGGTGTAATGGTTAAGAATCTGCCTGCCAATGCAGGGGAAACGGGTTCGAGCCCTGGTCCGGGAAGATCCCACATGTCACAGAGCAACTAAGCCTGTGCACTACAACTACTGAGTCTGTGCCCGGGAGCCACAACTACTGAGCCCGCGTGCCACAACTACTGAAGCCCGTGCACCTAGAGCCCCTGCTCTGCAACAAAGAGAAGCCACTGCCATGAGAAGCCCGGGCACCGCAATGAAGAGTAGCCCCCGCTCGCCACAACTAGAGAAAGCCCGCGCACACCAACAAAGAACCAATGCAGCCAAAAATAAATAAATAAATTTATAAAAAAAAAAAGAAGTCCCAGCTGCCCTATCAGCCTCACACCAGCAGCCCTCACTGCCCAGTTGTGGAATCCATCACCGCTTACAATGCAAGGCCGTGCTCCCCACGGGCTGCTCCCAGCCAGACTGAACAGGGCAGGGAGCCAAGACAGGCCAGCTCCTGGAAGAAGGGGGCTTGAGGACACCCCCTCAGCTTTGCCAAGACTGTCCTAGCCCAGCACTGCAGTCTAAGACTTATCTTACCCAACCCGCTTTCCTTGCCTCTGTGCATAAATGTTTCATCTGCTTTGCAGTCTGATGGCTTATCCCTGCCTCTTCCAGACCCCTTCCCATTTTCCCTCATACGCCTTCCCCCATCAATCTCTTGAAATCTAATTGAAATCTAATCCCATCTGGCCATGCTTCTCAAGGGACCCAAACTAACTTCCTAAAGGAAAAACCATGTAAATTGAGATCCCACTTACTTGGGACTCCATGCTTTCAGATTATTCTGTAGTGAGGTTTACCCTGTCCCAACTGTGCTGAAGGTATTTTTACAAACAAGTAAACCAAAGTGTCTAAAAAAAACAGGCACTCCATTGAAAAAGAAAGTGGTTTGCTTGCAAAGCCTCTAAACTTGCTGTTTGCATACAAACTGCTAATGGGCTGTTGCCTTGACTTTTTACTATTCCTTCAATGTGGGTTAACTCTGTCATAACAAAAGATGTTTTTTTCTTCCAAAGCACACCATCATTTAGAGCCTTCCTCCTCCCCCCAGAGAATCTCAGGCAGGGATCGAGTTTTATGAGCGGTGGGATGTGGTGCCATTTCCCATCAGCTCCAGAGGAGTCCCACAACTGCCCGCTGACCATTCTGCTTACTCCCCACAAAAGCCCTTCCGACAGCCCCGCAGTAGGAGGAGGGGTCCTCGGTCCTGCGTGGGCACTGGACTCGGAAGGGTCAATCTTGTTGGGATCACTAGGACACAGCCCATGACTGTGAAATCAAAGGCTAGGAAGGAGAAGTAATTCACCATCATCTTTCTTGCCAAAGAAACCCCAGATCTTCTCAGCTCGCTTCTCCGGGGTGTTCTCATCTTCCGGAAGATGCTTCACGTCATCAGGACTGATCATCTTGAAAATAGCCTGCACCGAATCAAGAGGGAGAACCCGTGAGAGGGAGTAATTCTGGGGGAACCCACGTCGCTTACCAGGATGCACCACAGCAGAGGTTAAAAGGCAGATGCTCAGGCCCCAGCCCGCCCTACTGAATCCAAGTTCCCCCCCTTCCTGGGGGTGGGGAAGGGGCATCTGTACTTCTGAGATCCTCAGAAGGGACAGGGAATGTGGGGGAGGGGTGAAGACGGCTTTCCCTTCTTATTTTGTCCCTTTCTGCACTGTTTGAATTTCCTGCCCCTGTAGACATGTTACTTTCATCTTATTAAAAAAATGAAAATAAGAATCAAAAACTTCCTGATGATAATCCCATAGCAGCCCCGAGGCTGCAGTTTGGGAACTGGTACCTTTAACCCCACTCCCCAGAAGTTTTAGAATATCAAACGGCTTCTTCTGGGTCCAGGTGGTACCTTGGTTGTAAGGGCTAATATTTGTTAAGTGATTAACGCGTGCCACTTTTCTAAGCGTTTTTACCTGTAAACTCATGACAAGTTTATGAGGTGGGGGTTATTGGCCCCATTTCACAGAGGAAGAAACTGAGTCAACTAACTTGTTAGAAGTCACCCAGCCAGAAGCAGAAGAGTGGAGATTCTAACCCGGGCAAGTTTGTTTCTAGAACCTCTGTACTTGCATCGCGTGCTATTCTGGCATGTCTTGGAGAGCATTCTAGGGGCTGGGGAAGGTCTCGGGAAGCCCCTCATTTGCCCTTCTGCTCAGGGAGGGATCCAGAGAAAGATTTAGCCTAAAGCTCAAGGATCCGTCTCACCTCCCTCTAGTCTCATTAGTAAAGGAGTTGGATGGACAATATCCAGCTAAGAAGGAAGTGCCTCCCGACCTGTGATCAGGGAAAGGAACAAGGTGGTCTCGATGTGCCCTTTCAGCTCCAGGTCACTAGGATTCCACCAGGCCTTGGAGACATCGGGGAGCCAGCCAGGCAGGGGCAGTAATGCCTGTGAAATTAACCTGGAGGGAAGATCAGCAGCTTTAGAAGCCCCCTTTCAGCTCCCTGTGCTGTAACAAGAGAAGCAAGGAAACCAAACCCAGCAGCTGGGACAGCAGCCTTGCTGACAGCGCTCAGAGCTCAGAGGTTCCCAGCGCTGAAGTGCAGCGGCTCCCTTAACTCCTCCGTCTGTCCTGAGCCGGGGAACCATGTGCAGGCTGGACGGCTAAAGGCTGGACGTGACTGGCTGCCGGCCAACCCCGCTTCTAACGCTAAGGGCGGACTGTCAGGGCCTTGGTGAATGGACCGAGAATGAACAATTGCATCCTCACCCTGGGCGCTGGGAGATTATATGGTTTCCTCGAGGCCATGCAGTTTGGTGATGAAGTAGTTGGGACTAGAACCCTTAACTTCTGACTCCCAGGCCAGTGACCTTGAACCTGGTGGAGAGTAGAGGCTCGGCATCGTCTTGCATAGCCTCAGCTGTGGATGCGCCCCTCCTCCTCTCCTCCCCCAACTCCTCCTTTCCCTGAAGGAGCACCAACCTGTAGGCCTCTGCTGGGCCTGGCATCCTTTAGGTGGTTCTGAGGGAGTGGTCCCCATCGCAGGCCACCTGCCAATCCAGGGGAGCTTGCTCTACAGGCCGCGCCCAGAGGCCAGCGTGGTTCCCACACACACCTGCCCCTAATGGGAGGCCCAAGCAGAGCCCACTTACCGCAAGCTGCAAGCTTAGCTATTTTACTTATGGTTTCTCCTAATAAGGGTGGAAGAACTGTGCAAATGAAAGCAGGATTGCAAATGCATCAAAAATTATATAAAATATGAAAAATATTCTCTCTCTTAACAGGAATGGAATTAGAGAAATAAAGCAAGTGGCGTGGGGTAATGGGGCAAAAAAAGATCCTGTAAAACGATACTAACTGAAGGGAAATAGAAATGATATAATAGGAAAAAATAGAAGCATCTTCATTGTCCAAAAATATAGGGATGGTTGAATAATTTTATGGCATGTCCATAAGATGGAATTCTAAGCAGCTATTAAAAACAGTTTGATATTGAAAACGTTCATAATAAAATAGTGGCTGAAAAAAAGTATACTAAAAACCGTATGTGAATATGTCATAGTTCTAAAATTATTTTTAAATCTACAGATAGAAGACTGGAAAGGTATATGCCCATATGTTGACAGTAGTTTTCTCTGGATAATGAAATTAAAGGCGGTTTTCATTTTCTTTTGTGTAGGTTTCTAAATTGCATGAATTACTTATATATTAAATGAAACTATTTTGCAGACATCTAAAAATCTTATCGGATGATCTTATCCTGGGCCAATGTATTTGAAACATGTGTCTTTAAAATGACTTGTGAGGGACTTCCTTGGCGGTCCAGTGATTAGGACTCGGAGCTTCCACTGCCATGGCCCTGGGTTCAATCCCTGGTTGGGGAAATAAGATCCCACAAGCCGTGTGGCTATATATATACATATATATATATGTATATATATATATATATACATATATATATATGTATATATATGTATATATATATATGATGACTTGTGAAAGAATCTGAGTACGTCCTGTGGAAGGTTTTGAAGGACATTTTAATGAAGAAAGGAAGGAAGGTGGGAGGGAAAGAGGGAAACAATAAAGGTCAATAATAGGAAATACCCAGATTCTTCTTCTTTAGGAGGAAAATGAAGCTGTGGGAATGCACCCAGCCCTCTGTTAATATTGGTCTATTGGAGACCCCTCCTGACCACGCTGTCACAGCCACTGACTCACAAGGCCCGGGTCCCCACTCCCCCCTCCAGCCCCGCCCCCAGCCAGGCCCCCTGTGCGGAAGCAGCAGCAGGGGGTCCTGATCCCGGGTGACCCCTGTCCAGCTCAGCCGGGAGCGCAGAGGCTGACACTGACCGTGACGATCTCCAGCACCTCGTTCTTGCTGATGCTCCCGTTGCCATCTACATCGTAGAGGGAGAAGGCCCACTCCAGCTTCTGGTTGGTCTTGCACGCGCTGGTCATGTGCAGGGCGATGACGTACTCCTTGAAGTCCAAGGTGCCATCGCTGTTGGCATCAAAGCTGCGGAACACGTGCTGGGCGTAGGCCTTGGGGTCGGCCTCAGGGAAGAACTTGGAGTAGATGGTCTGGAACTCCTGCCGGGTGATGCGGCCACTGGGGCACTCCTTCAGGAAGGACTGGTACCAGGTACTGAGCTCCTCCTCCGTGAACCTGGTGTTCAGCCGCAGCTCCTCCAGGATCTCCCTGGACAGGGCTCCGCTTTTGCTGTTCCCCATGGGTGAGGTGGTGCGGGCCCAGCCGGTCTGTCACCGCTGGGTGGGTGGGTGTGTGGGAGCAATGGGGCTCCTGGCTGCCTGGCTGGGTGCTGCTGGAAGCGGTTGCACCCTGAGATGCTGGTGGATTAGGAGGCTTTGTGGCTGGTTCACCCCAGTACTTGGAGGGAGGAGGGGCCTGGAGCTTGAGTGCGGAGACGAGCTCCCAGAAGCCCCCTGAGATTAGAATAAAGAGCTGACAGCAGGGGGTCAATCCATCTTGGCCTTCTGGGAGGATAGGACAGGTGATCAGAATCTTCAGAGCCGAAGCCTTGAGCCGAGGCCTTTCCCACTGCCCCATATCCATCCCTGCCCCAACTCACCCCACCAGCTCTAGCTCTCTAAGAGCAACGACGTTCCCTGCCTGCCTTCTGCCCTAAATCTGAGGGTCTCAGCGACAGGGACGGCCCTGTAATGCAGGGGTCAGGAGCCAGGCTCTGGAACCAGCCCAGGTTCAAATCTCAGCTTTGCAATTTACTAGCTGTGTGACCCCAGGTGCGTTTCATAACCTCTCTCTGCCTAGAATTCTCTTCTCCTAATCTTTCACCTCCTTCACGGCTTTCCTTAAATGTCGCCTTCTCAGCCAGGCCTATAGTGACCATTCTGTTAACAAGAGCACCCCCAACTGTCAGCACGCCCCAGACTATTTATCCTGCTTGATCGCTCTTCCTCGCATGTACACCTTCTGACTTACTGTTTATTTATTCTGCCTGCTGCCTGGGATCGCACCAGAATGAAAGCGCCATGAAGGCGGGGATTCTATCTGTTTTGTTGCCCACTGCATCTCCATTGCCAGAAGGGTACCTGGCGGGTTTGGGCCCTCAGTGACTATTCTTTGAGTGAACAGGCATAATAATAGCGTCTCTCCCACTGTTATTGTGAGGCTGAAACGAGTTAATACGTGCAGTGCATTTAGAATAGAGCCTGGCACGTAGTAAGGGCTGAACACATGTTAGGTTTTGCCATTATTCTTCTATGACAGGGATCAGAAACTAAACTGCCTACAGGGGCCAGCAAGTGGAGTGTGTGAGTGAAGCCAGGGGGCCAGGGGGGCAATAGGAGCGGTGAGGCCCATGCCTACATGGCAGGTGCTGCCAGTGTTCGACGGCATTTGAATGTGGTGAGACGGGATTATGGCCTGGTGTTACTAGATTTTTTTGGTAAGCCAAAAGAAATCCAGAAATCAGATTTTCAGATGCAATTTCCAAACTTTAAGAGTGATTTCCAAATTTTCAAAAACATAGTGTGGGATAAGTATAACTTAGCTGTGGCTCAGTTTCAGCTGCAGGTCATCAGTTTGCAACCCAGCCTGGTGCCGGGAGCTGGCAGACGACAGTACCTGCTCGTTGAGTGAGTGAATGGAGAAGTAGGGGACGGGGAGCTCCACCAGGGGAGGCTTTCACCCCTGCGGTCAGCTCAGTCACCAGAACAGGCCACAGGGAAGAGCCCTCGTGAGTAGGTTTGCACCTGAAATCTCATCACCCAAAGGAGAGGTCGGTGGTGCCCTGGCTTGGCTGAGTGTAACGTGTGGAACCCCAGAATCGCCGTCTTGGATGGGAGAGATGCCTCTTCTCTGTCCAGGGCTGGTAACGATAAAGAACAAAGCCCACAGTGTCTCGGCAGGTGAGTTAGGGTTTGGATCCTATTTCGTAACAGGCTAATGGCAGGGGAAAGCAGGTCCCCGCTGCTGGGAGAAAGCCACCTGCCTGCCTCCCCCGATGTTGCTCAGAAAGGACCCAGAAGTTCAGGCACAGATGTGCTGACCTATCCCTCCTGCCCACCTCGCCCCCTGCGGGTCCAGAGTGTTTCTCAGGAGGCCTTAATGTTAGGGGGTGGTGTGTGTGTGTGTGTGTGTGTGTCCTTATTATTTTTTCCCATCAGTTTGTGACAGCATATTATTTCTTTGTCTAGACTTTCACTATCTTGCAGCAAGGCATTTGTTCTCCAGAGCAGTTAGAAACAGGACAGTCACCGAACTCAAAAACAAACAAACAAACAAACAAAACCCAGGCCATGAAAGTGAGGCCAGAGGCCTTCACCCTGGCCTCTGAACCTGGCATGGGAGGTGATTAGAAGTGCCTCCTGGGTATCCACACCGAGACTGCAGGTGAGGCGAGGCCGATGTCACAGGAAGAAACCAAGCTCCAAAAGGATGTCACCTGCCTGTGTCACACAGTTGCCAAATGGCGAAGCCAGGAGGAAAGCCCAGGGCGGCCAGACTCCCCACTTAGAGCTCTTTCCAGGACATTACAGCCGCCTCCTTTCTCAAGAGCGGGCAAGAAGCTGCATTTCTGAAGGTGAGGAGCTGGGTTGCCATGACAACGGAAGAGGCGGGGCAAGGAGGCAGGGCCCCGGCTTAACGCCGAAGGCAGCCAGAGCTCCCCCAGTCCCTCTGCCCTTCCCAAGGGCAAGGAGGAAGCAGCAGGTACTGTCCACATTCTTCAGGTTGCTGTGCCCAGGAGGGGCCCGACCCCGTGGGAGGGGACCACAGGCAGCTGTGTTGATGCTGCCGAGACAGGGGTCATGACCTGGAGGTTTGTTTGAAAACCTGCATAAACATCTTCTATCAGAGGGAGAGTTTATGCTCCTTAGCCAAACAAGTTGTTGGGGATGATGTATTGTGAATGGATTTGTTAAGTCTGAGCCGGGGCCATAAACTCTCCCCGAACCCCTAAGACCACTCGGGGAGAAGGCCTTGTCTCCGGCCAGTGACTCTGTCTCCCCCTCCCGGCCTGGCCCTCGCTGAAAGACACAGGCTCTTCCCAGAGGCTGGCCCTGTCCCACCCCAAGCTGGGGGGAGTCCCCCAGCCCCCCATCCCTTTCCTCTACCTTCCCCTGCCGTGAGCTGAAGGGCAAGGGGACCCTTCGACCCCGGCCAGGAAGCAGAGAGGAAAGGGGGTTTGGAGGGGGCGGGTGGGAGGTCGAGAATGGGAAGGAACGCCCCTCCCAAGGGCGTCCCCGTCGCGGTAAACAGCGATCCAGCCTTTGGGTCGCTTGGACTGACATCCTCGGAGTCCTCACCAGCGCATCTGTTTCCGTCACACCCCACGCCAGTCTGGCTCGAACTCGTGCTGGCTCCACTCTCACGGCACATCCAGAACCTGAGCATTCTCCCCACCTCCACGTGGCCACCCCTGCAGGCACCATCCCCTCTGCCCGCGTTCCGGCTGCCCTGGTCCCCTGATCCCCTAGCGAGCCCCGCAGCAAGGAAATTAGGCTGCGCGCTCTCCGGCTTGGACCACCCCCCACCCACCCCCAGAGTAAAAGTCATAGGCCTTCCAAGCTCTGCAGAGTCTGCCCGCCCCGCCCTCCAGCCACACTGGCCTCAAACAGTTAGGTGCCTCCGGCCCTTAAAGGGGTACCTCCTCTGCCTGGAACATGCTTCCTCCAGCTACCTGCCAGGCTCCCTCCCAGGTCTCCTCGACTTTGGTCAAATGTCACCTTCTCAGTGAGGCCACCCCAATCACCCTATTTCATGTTGCAACGCACCCACCCTCACCCCTGAAACTACCCATCCCCGCCCCCTGCCCTTTCTCCATAACACCTAACATCTTCACACACATTGTATCATTTCATTACTCTCTGTCTCTTTCAGCTAGAATATAAGTTCCATGAGGTCAGGGTTCTTGATCTGTTTTCATCACTGATGTGTTCCCAGTACTGAGAGCAGTGTCTGACATACAGTGATGTTCAATAATTATTGGATGGATGGATGGATGGATAAGAAAAGAAATAACAGCCAGGAGCCTCTTCTGTTCACAGGGACAGAAGTCTCCAGGGGAGGGGACTGGGGCCAGGGGTGTGGGTCTGGCAGCGTGATACCCATCGGGGGGGGGGGTGTCAATGCCCAGGTGTCCTTTGTCCCTCTGCTTAAGTCATCGGGGGTAAAATTATCACCAAGCCTGGGAGGATGGGAGGAACGCTGAGCCCACTTGTACAAAGGAGAGTGTGGCAGCCCTCCAGGAAAGAGGGTTGCCCAGTGGGACGACTCAGTGTCTCTGGACAGTTTATTTTACATGGGATGAATCTAAGCATCTCAAGTGTACACACAGAGCCGAAGATAAAAAAAAGAGAGCATTTAACTTCCTGAAAACGCTTTATAATAATGCAGAACAATTATATATAGCAAACGCCTTCAAAATTTAAACACTTTAAACATTTAATTTTTCAGCATTAATACACACAAATGCTATTACGGGGCTGGGGGGGGGGCGTGGGGACAGGGTGGGAGGGGTGGGTTACAGCCTCCATAGGGATCAGAGTTCAACAGTGTTACTTATAAATTATAGTACATCAATTTTATTTACTGATCTAGGCAGCCAGGGGATGGAAGGATATACAATGTGGAGTAAACACATTCGTTCTGGGATGAGGAATGCTGGAGGAGACACCGCTTTTTAACGTTAAAAATGTATAAAGTATTTAGCAAAAGTTACAGAAAACAGAGCAAACAAGCAAGTTTATTTGTTAGAAAATTCCGCTTTCATGGGGTTTGCTGATGTGCTCATGTTTGTGAAAGGGCTGCCCACCCCCTTCATCTCCTTCCTAGGGGCAGAGATGCAATTTTGGGGCCCCTGTCACCAAGGATGGCTGGTGTCCCTTTGACTGACTGTCCCTGGGTCCGCACAGCTGCCTGGAGGCCACAGTCCCGAGAGCCAGTCTGCGGCCGCGTGTGGCGCCAGATAGGAGTATCTCCACTCGGTAACACACAGGTCCCGGGAGGGGATGTGACTTCACTTCAGGTTATGGGACAAATGAGACAGCAGAGCAGGGCCAGTCTGGTGCTCTTACCCTGGTACCATATGCTTTCCTTCCTCATCCCCATGTCCTGGTGTCCCCAAGAGAGCACACATGTGCCTGACCCCCTGCATCCCACCGCTGCAATCCCATTAGGGATTTCCCTCAAACGCAAAGGGTCAATTCCCCTGAACAGCGCATAGAGATCCAAGTTCATCACAACCCCTCTCCCTCAGAGGCACCTGCCAACAAAGGCACCCAACAGCCACGCCCCAGCATCTAGAGGGTTAGGGGAAATGGAACATGGGTTTCTGTCACTTGTCTTGGTCTCACCCAAACCAGGAAAGGGGAGTTGGGTCCCTCACTTTCAGGAAAGGCCCGACAGAAATGACTTTCATGGTGTGAAAGTCTGTCATGGTCCCTGGCAGCGTGGGACCCTGTGACTTGGGCTCCACGGCCCATACCTTCACCTGGCCTGGGCCCAAGAATGTCTTCCGTTTGCCTGGTTGCCTTCCGGGGCTCAACTTCCACTGAGCAGGGCACAATCAAGATGCGCTCGGGGGAGTTGTTACCTTGGGGGTCAGGCCCCGAGCTGCCCAGTGTCAGCTGGCTGGGGTCCTCTCGCTCACCATCCAGTACGGTGAGGGCACAGGCCAGGCGAGCGAGGCTCCCGCAGTGACAAGAACCTGAAGGGAGGGAGCTGTGTCTTCATGCCTGTTTTTGCTCCTTGGAAGTGACTTTCAGGACATGGTGTCAAAAATCGGTGCATGAAAGGTCATGACTTCTGCTTTCTTTAGGGGTCCAAGGAGGAACTACCTCATTCTCAACAGCTCATGAAACTCTTAAGTTTTTGTGTCTGAACAGAGACGCGCCTGGGTACCCCTCTCATGAGGGTGTTAGGTGACATCACACACAGCCGTGCTGACGGGACACAGATTGGGCATGACGTGGGCACAGGGTACAAAGCTGGAAGTGACAAGGGGAGGAGACAGAATTCAGCAGCTGGAGGAGGCCTGGGAGACCGTCTAGAACGAACACCTTCAGTTTGCCGATGAAGGAACAGAGATCCAGGAAAGGGTGGTGATGGGCTCCCTGCCTTCTCATCCACGCTCCCTCCTCCCACCTTCCACACCCCCTAACCCTCACCAAATGGCAGGGACTGGGCAAGTTGAAAGGAGGGTCCCCAGAAGCAAGTAGAACTGCCAGCCGAGATGCCAGCGGAAGTGGAGGGCAGTGGAGACCCTGCCCGCCCCCTCCCCCCGACCCCAGCAGCTTTCTGCATTGTCAAAAACCTAAAATGATCCCAAAGTGCAAGCGTGAGCCCCAAGAACCACTCGTGGGCGCAGCTGGCTGAAAGCAGCCGTGCACACGAGCTTAAGACCCCAGGCCAGGAACTTCGGGGGCAGACAACTTATTTGAAGCAGCGGGGGTGCACCCATGCAACGGACCGCTACTCGGCGATATAAGGGGACAAGCTACTGACATTCAGCCACAAGGTGACTCAGAGGCAACGAGCCGAGTGACAGAGGCCAGACTCGAAGGCTACTACACTGTGGCTCCATTTCTATGACATTCTAGAAAAGGCAAATCTACAGGGTCAGAAAATCCATCAGTGGTCACCAGGTGCTGGGGGTGGGAGGAGTGGATGGACATCAAAGGAGCCTGAGGGGATGTTTTGGAGTGATGGAAATATCACGTTGACTTCGGTGCTGGTTACAAGGCTGTGTACCTTTGTCAAAATTCACTGAACCGTATACTTCAAAAGGGTGAATTTTACTTTATGTCAATGAACCCCGCCCCCCCATACCAAATGTCAAAGATCTCAATAAACTTCTAAAAAGAAAAGGCAGGGGGACTTGTAGGGGCCAGGAGGTTTATGGAAATAAAGACAGTATGCTGGCTAAGGAAGCCTGCTGCTGACCTGCGCCCCACTTAACATTTGTCCAAGGTTTTCCCTACCTACATAATCACCAGCAGGTCTGCAGAACCCTGTTTAAACTCTCCTTGTCAAAGCCACTCACAGCTGGAAGTAAAATCACTTAAACAAGCTGAGGTCTTTGACGTCCTTTGAATTTCAAGGCTTGAATTTCCAAGAAGGGACTTTGGCTCCGCCAAGATTTCTCTGCACCCATCCCCTAATCTCGTAATTGATTGGTTTTCACAAAGGGAACAGAAACAAAACCCTGGTTCCTGAGTTGTATGGTTTCTATTTGCTTCGATCATTAATCAGCCCCAGTGAAGGGAGAAGTGTCTCCTACTGCAGAAACCCAATCCACCCTCCCCAGTAAAAGGAGGCCCAAGGCGGTCCCACGGGCAGAACCTCGGGGCAGCCGTCCCTGTGGCTCAGCAGGCCAGGGCTTTGGAGCTGAGATCCCACATGCCTCCCGGCTAAAGAGCCAAAACATAAAATGGAAGCAATATTGTAACAAATTCAATATTTAAAAAAAAATGGTCCACATCAAAAAAAAAATCTTTAAAAAAAATAAGATATAAGAACGGCACTACTTTTTTCATCAGTGTATGCATTCTTAAGTAAATGTTTAAAAAATTTAAAGACATGGAATAAAAAAATCAGTAAAAAAAAAAAAAAGCAATAGAAAAAAAAATGGAGAGGAACAAGTAGCTTTTCCTGGAGGTTTTCGTGGCAACTCACTTTTGTTTTAGAGACTATTTTGTAAAAAATCAGGCTATCACAGACAAAACGAAGTGCCTCAGTGTCTCCCAGGTAGAAGAGGCTCACCTGTCCTCAGAAATGGAACAATGGATGTGCTCAAGGATGGCCTGGGGCCACTCACCCTGAATCAAGCCAGGCAGACCCTCCTATAACCTACACGCCAAAGCCCAAACCCAAACCACCACCGGGGCCAAGGGCCCCTCCGAAGCACGCTTTTAGATATTCCAGACTTCATCCTAACTCTGATTTCACACACATGCGGAGCCCTGCTTGTAATTCGCTGTTCATTTCATGGCTCTCACTGGCCATCCTCGGGCTTCATTCTTCCACTTTGTACAGTGAGAAGAATTGTTTAAAACAAATCTCTGAAATTTGAGTTGGATATGAGCCGTTGAGGGTCTGGCTGACCGGGAGATTATACTCTTGTTGCTGCCTGGCTTTTCCGTCCTTGGGTAAATGCCACATGGCAGTAGTTTGTATTATGATTACAGGCTCCCAGTGGGTTAAATGTGGAAGGGGTGCAAGGTTCTCATTCCCCAGAAAGGTCTGAAAACATCCCCCTTCCACATGGAGAATAGAGGGGGGGCCGGGGGTGGAGTGCCTGTCTGGTATGCAGCTACATTTCTAGTACCGGCACAATGCCTGGCTTGCCCCAAGTGTCTGCTGATTAAATGAATGAATGAGTGAATGAATGAATGAATGAAAGAAGAGCTATCAGCACAACAGACAGTATCTCTGCAAACCTAAATTCTGCAGAGAGTACCTATATGTGAATGCCAAAGTTACTGACCTGCAAGACCCCTGGAGAAAAGACAAGTCTATACAAAACAAGAGACTGTGGGCTTCCCTGATGACAGGGCCATACCTTGTCCCTAGATCTTAGCACATTGCCCAGGCTCAGCTAAATGCTTGATGAATGAATAAAGGAGGGAAGAAAAAAGAAAAAGATGTGGAGGGGCTAATGAAACCGAGGGAAAAGGATGGGGGGGGAAAGAATGACTTCAGAAAATAGACTGGCCCACACGGGGCCAACTTGGGCTACCCTGAAAGAGGCAAGAGAGCCCCAGGGAAGAACGGAAGACTCTGGAATCCTCAGATGGGGATGAGAAAACAAAATCAATGAGCGATATCACACTCAAAGCATCTGTGTTAATAACAAGGCTATTGGCTTTGAATGTCGGAAAACCATCCACAAATTAGTTTACTAAGCCACAAAGCAATTACTACTAGCACCGATTTTTTATAAAGAAACCAAAGAAATGATATCCCCAGACTGGCAGCTGGTGTCATGGCCCAACTGCAGACCAGGAGTGGTTCTCCATGCCAGACACAGATCCGTCCTGATGGCCTTCATGTTGGTGAAGGCCTTCCTGTTGACCTTTCTGGTTGGGATGTTTCAATAAGAAAACTGGCAAAGCTTAGTTTACTTTAGGCTATTCGGCATCTTTCTACTGAAACTATGAGGGCGCCATACTGACTCAAAAGGCAGAGGTGCCAAAAGATTCAAGAATAACAAGTCATCAGTTACCAGCATGGACGACAGAGAGAAAGCCCAGTGAGTTATCTTCTTAGACGTCTGCCCTTACGAGAAGAAACATGTGAGTCCTGTGAATCCAAAGTAATCAAGGGAAAGATTAACAAGAAAGATGGGTTCTCAGGGTGTGGGTTCCAGGCTAGAATGTGCCCCTTGCAAGTTGTCTGACCTCCTTCAGCCCTTTTCTTCCTCCTGTGGCCTCAAGCTGATTCTCAAGATTTAACATGTAAGGGAGAAAGTGACGAGTGACCCGATGGCAGTGCCAAAGCTTCCCAGGTCACACTCAGACCAGGCTCTCCCAGGAATGGGGAGATGGGGAAAGGGCAAGGGGGTAGCAGCACCAAGCAGGGGCTCCGTGCGGGGCTTTGAAACGTGCAGAAGGAGCTGAGAGGCCAAGGTGCCAGACTGCCTGGATGGTGACATGTACTGTGGCCACGAGAGTCTGCGATGTCTGCACAGTGCCTGCCAGTGACAGCCATGCGTGAGACAGTGGTCCCGACCCCGCTGTGCGTAGGCAGGTGGAGCCATCTGGGGGGTGACAGACACTTGCCCCAACCCACCTCCAACATGCGACTGACCCAGCCCCCAGGACAAGCGAGGGTGGAGGAGGGAGCTCCCCCGAGGAAGCGGCTGTGGGCTGGGTGGACGGGGACGCCCAGAGAGAGCACGTGACATTGATGCCTGATCTAATAGGAAACACGAGTCAACGCTCCGACTTGGGGCGAATTTGCTGAATGAGGTAGTTCCATCCTGACCTCTGCAGGCAGGGTCAGTCTGGGAAAACAGGAGCCAGGCCTTCTTCCCAAGACTCCCAATGATGAAAAGTAGCAGAGAAGAGCCAGGATGTGGGCTCCCAGAATACGCAATGGGAAAAAACAAAGAGGGAGGGCTGCTGCAAAGGATTCTGGGTGCGGGCTGTTGAGCTGAAAGGTGCCTTCTATCCACGATTCTGATGCTGACACTTGGCTTGGAGACAGGGACCTCTCTCCCCCGCCCCTCCAAAGCCCTGGAGACAAGTGGGCTGGCTGGAGGAAGGGCCTCGGGGCTTCCAGGGGCGCGAGCGTGTGACACAGCTGGCTCTGGGTGGGGAGGGGACCCCTCTGGTGCTCAGCAGGGACCACAAAGTTCCAGCCTCGGTTTGTTCTCGGAGTGGCAAGCACGGCATGGGACTTGGGGGGCTTCAGCCTCGGAGACAAGGGCAGGGCTATGGATCCATCTTCTCGGCCTGGGAACACCAGGGAGCTCCCCATGGGGCCATCCGGGCCGCCCTTCTGGCTTCACTGTCCCCTCTCCTCAGTGGACCAGGAGAGCGGGTGGGAGGGCAGCTCCGCTTGGGAGCAGGTCCCCCCCTGGCCGGAGCGCCACCTCCTCTCCGTGGGACCCCAGCCCCTCCTCAGCAGGACCCCCCAGGCCGTGCGTCTAGATCTCCATGTCCACGGGGCGGATGTTGCCCGTCTTGTGCTCTCTGACCCACAGCTCCCTGTCTTTGGCTGGGTCCACTTTTCGCAGCAGTTGGTCCACAGGCTCGACTGTCTGCAAGGGATGGAGAAGAGAGGACACCTTCAGAGGCAGCGGCCCAGCCAGGGATCGGCTCGTATCCTCTGAACCACGCTGCTTGCACCCTCGTGCCCATCAGAGCAGCCTCTCTAGAGGGTTGTGAAGCCCCGGGGAGGCCCGTGCGAGGGACAGACGTGGGGGGGCGCTGGGAGACCTGGAGGCCTGAAGCTCTGGCCTCTGCCCTGCTTTCCCTCACGCATATGCCCCTCCAGACCTCGGGGTGGATGAAAGGGCAGGTGGCCCAAGGGTTTGTGACCTGTTCCTCCTTCCATCAGTGCCCACATTTACCACCTGAGAACAGGTCAAATGGAACGTCAGCTTGAGAGGTTTTGAACAGTTCCAGCATCGTAAGAAATTCGCCAGGGGAGGCAAGGACACCTCCAGCTATTTTAACTATCATGACGCATCTGTGTGATGCGCTCGGGACGGATTCACATGGACATCCAGGGTAACTGACATGTCCATCCCAAGAGGTCACCCGCAGGCCCGAGCCCCTGCCCACCTTCCGGACACATTCATCTGTAGCAGCTACTTGACCTGCCACCACAGCACAGGGCCATGGCTCTCCCCGGCCCCACGCCCCCCAGGGGCCCCGCTGGCCTCGGCCCGGGGAACTCACGCTTTGGTTGAACATGTCCGTCTCGTGCCGCAGCTGCGTGTACTGGCACAGATGCTGCCGGATCATCTCCACCCTCTCCACCTCCAGCCGTTCCAGCTCCTGCAGAGGAGGAAACCGGCAGAGACCTCTGGGGGTGTCCCTTCCACCTGGGGACCTTCCCCACCATGCGGGTCCCACACCCCCCTATACACAAAACACAGATGCTGCCTGCTTATCCCCCATCCTGCCTGACCCTCTGGGGTCTGACGAGGAACCCACCCCGTATCTGGGAGTGAAGGTGTAGCTGATAGCACAGCAGCTACTGTCTCCTGACTCTCGTTCTGCCAGGCATGGTGGGTGCTAAGAGCTTTACGGGCACTGCTCAATTGTCCTCATCATAATCGTAAGAGGTTCTCTTCTTACCCACATTCTCCAAACAAGGGAATGAACACCTACAGAGGTAACATCGCTTGCCCACAGCGACAGGGAATTATGGGAGCAACGGGATTTGCACCAGGGTCTGTCGTGCTCTTAATCATGCTTCAGCGCCAGTGCAGCCCCAGCCCCAGCCCCTGATGGGGTGGAGAGATGGAACACGTGCAGGAGCTTCTGCACCTCCAACTCCTGGGGCTTTGTCCCTGGGCCTCTGCTGAGCGGCCTCGTCTCCTCTGTCCACCCCAAGCGCCGAGGGGCAGGTCAAGGGAGCCAGGAGGGCCAGAAGCAGGGTGGCCACTGTCAGAGGGAAGAGCGGAAAGTGTTTGCCCTTTGGATCCCAGGTGGCTCTGCATCTTTGGAATTTAGGAGATCCGGCTGCTATTCTGTGCACAACTAGGTCACTGCCCAGGTGATTAACCAGGGCATAGGAAGTAAAGCAGGGAGTTTAATTAGGAGATTAACCAGGAGGAAAACTAGGTCACTGGCCCCGGGGGAGGCCTCTAATCTGCTCTGGCGGGCTGGCACCTGGGGAAGGCAGAGGGTTAGTCTCATGCTGGACAGACAGATGGACGGCGGTGGCTTGGGGCAGCGGGACGGTGTGATAAGCACCTGGCATGATGCCTCCTTTCTCATCTGGCCCCATGAACCACGTACCAACCCCGCTTCACCCCACTCAGTGGGTGCTGACTTACCAGAAATACTCAACTTGGCTATTTTTCCTAAAGGGACCACTGTCTGCTTGGTTGACCCTGACCCCTCAGAAGGATGCAGCACGAGCCCATCGTTGCCTGTGTTCACACAGCTAGGAAGTGCCAGGGCAAGGATCTGAATCCACATAGGCTGGTCCAGAGTTGAGGTCTCAGTCTCAGCACCAGAGCAGACCTAATGACCATCTCCACGGTCACCTCCACCCCATTGCCTGCACATCCACCAGCATCCACCCAGGGATTCCTGAGCGCCCGCCCCTGCACGGACAAGCTTGTGCATCTCTGGTCACTCACCAACGTGGTGGTCACCATCTCTTCAAACCACTTGGATTGGGCCTGGTTGTAGAGGTCCACACAGCGCATGAGGTCATCTCCTGGAAGGGCCAAGGCCACTGTCATACTCTGTCCTGTCCTCACCATGGCTGCCTTCTCCCACCTGCACCCCACAGCCAGGGTGATGGAGGCCACCGGAAAGTTGGGGGGTGGGGAGAATGAGCAGAGCAAGAGAAGGGGGCAACCCAGCCTTACGAGAGACCGGCTTCAGAGCGTCCATCTGAACTAGACTCCAGACACCAGAAACTCAGGAAGGGGGTTGCTCAGTAAGAATGTATATATGGTAGGGGTGGGGGTGGGGTACTCCTAGGACCCCCAACTCTATCATGAGCCCAAGAAATGCTTCCTCTTCTAAAGATGGGAGTTTCATTTCACATTGGAGAGTCCTGCTTGGTTGAAACATGTGTCTCAAGCAACTTGCTACTAGTTAGTTAAAGAAGAGAAGTTTGCAAATCGTGTGTGTGTGTGTGTGTGTGTGTGTGTGTGTGTGTGTGTGTGTGTGTGTACATGCAGCAGCAAAGGGTGGGTGGGAAGGGAATGAGCTCTTTCTATAGTATTTCATTTCATAAGAGAGAGATCTGAAACAAACTATTTAACAAACTGCAAGTAACTGCAACATGACTAAGGTCCCAGCATCCCAGGCCCTTGCTACATAGAGCACAGTTCCTGGACCAGCAGCCATCAGTACGCCCTGGGAGTTTGCTCAAAATGCAATCTCAGGATGTTTCTGAGACCTAGTGAATCAGAAACTATTTTCACAAGATCCTCAGGTGATCCACGTGCACATCACAGTTGGGAGAAGCACAGCTTGGTCTGCATGTAGTTTCCTGATCATCACAGGGTGCCAGAGAGAGGAAGACATCATGGTCTCTGCTCACGATGGGAAAACTCATGAGTGAACCCAGAGATAACGATGAACTCTTCAAAGGGATTCCTATAACGGCATCACCTTGCTCATGTGGGTTCAGATATGAAAGTGAAAGAAAGTGGGCAGAGTTATGCCCACATGACCCAGGGCCTGGCTCAGGGCGCCCTCCCCAGTGAACCATACACCATTAGCTGGGAGCTAAGCCTTGAGTAACAGAACCCAAATCAAGTCTCTCTTCATTTTGCCCTTGGCTCAAGGCCAAGACTGGGCCCTTGATCCCAAGAAAGACTGAACTATAGGGAAGAAAGTGGATATTTCATTGCAGATACATTCCCACCAAGAGCTTGTGCCTGACCGTGGGTGGGGTCACCCTATAAACACAATATGAAACTCCCAAAGCCCTATTTGTTGATCCTGATTTTGACAACATGCTTCAGGAACTTCTGCAACATCAGGAAATAGTATAGGTGAAGGCAGGTGTGTCTCTTCTCTAGGCATCCCAAGGGTTTGAAATCAGGCCCTTCTGAACAGTACAGGTTAAGGACATGGATTCTGGAACCAGATCTGGGCTGTCATACAGCTCCACTGTTTACTAGCCGTGCAATCTTGGACAAGTTGATTCACCCTGCCTGTGCCTCAGTTTCGTCATCTGTAAAATGGGGATAATAATGGTACCTTCATAGAGCCACAGTGAAGATTAAATAAGCACACCCCCCCCAAAAAAGAAAAGAAAAATGAAAAAGAAAATACAAAGAACAAAATAAAAAGATAAACAACTTACGAAAAATATTTGCAATTCAAATGACAGAAAGTTAATTTTCCTTATCAATCAATCAATAAGAACAAGACCCGCCATTTGACATAAAAATGGGGAGAGCATATGAGTGAATCATAAAAAAAAAGCCACGATGATTTATAAGTCTAGTTTTAAAATGCTCAACTCCACTCAAAAAGCAGTGTAAATTAAATTAGAAACAAAATACTATTTTTCACCAGATAGTTACGATGTCAAAATCTGAGAGCACTCAGTGCTGACAAGAGTTTAGGGAACAGGCGTTCACACAGCTATTGGTGGGCGCCCCTCTCTGGAAAGCAACTTGGAAACATCCATCAAAATGAATACAAGCCTCTGACCCAGAAACCCCGACCTCATCTCTATCCTGTCTATATGCAGGTTCTGTTCCCCCCACCCCTGAGATGCATTTATAGTAACAGCATCGCTGGCATTGGCAAAAACTCTGAAACAATCTAAAAGTCTTACAAAAATCAATTAGGGGAATGATGAAACAAATCTGGATACGATCATACACTTGCACGCTATTCTACTATTTAAAAAGTCTGATGTACATGAATGGATGGGGAAATACATTTATGGGTGATGGAATAGAGCTATCTCTAAGATCTATCAATTAAAATATAAGTTCAGAACACAGTATAATATGATTTTATGTATATGAATTTTTTTTTTTTTTGGCTGCACTGTGCAGCATGTGGGATCTTAGTTCCCCGACCAGGCATCGAACCCGGGCCCCCTGCATTGGACGCACGGAGTCTTAATCACTGGACCGCCAGGGAAGTCCCTATAAATTTAAATATTAAAAAACATTAAAAAAAATTAAAACACTAGGGTGTGTTGATGGTGATTATATCTGGGGAATAAGATTTTATATTCTTACGTGTTAAAATTTTTTGTCAAGCAGCAATATTGTTATTGTAATATAATTTTATTTTTTAATAGTTTAATAAATTAAACTAATTTAAATGTGCCTCTCCCATCCTTGGGTTCCCTTTCCTACTCCCAACAAGTATATCGTGCCTTCTGCTTCTGCATCCAATACTTTACCACTGTGCATTAAAGATCTTTATATAAAATGCTGTATTTATATTACACTATTTTGTTATGACATTTTTATACCACCTTACTTCAAAATGTCACTAAGGTGGCTGTTTCATCCTATAACGAACTAATTATACCAGGTTCACCAGAAGTTGGGGTGAAAGGGATTTAGAGACCATCTAATCCAAACCCTAATCCCACAGCACACATTTTAATCCCAGAAAGCAAAACGCATTGTCCTTGTACACCATGAAACTGGAGTTTTAGAAATATTTAACAATTTTTTTTTTAGCTTACTGTTTCTCACTGGTTTTACTCCCCCTTCCTTGTGCATTAGCTAACTTTTACCTCTAGGTGGAAGCAGAAGCTGACTCATTGGGAAATCTGAAATATGGTTATTTCTTTAAACAAAATGTTGACTTCTTCTGGGGCAGAAGCCCATCACCAGAGGTGAACCTCTGGAGTATCACTCCCCGGGGAGGTGGGACAGCTTGGGTGGGTGGGTGTGGTTTGCACTTCTCCTAGGAGCTCCACGCAGCGACAGGACCCCTGGATTCCGGGTGCCTGGAAGAGTCTGTCCACCTCCTGGCTAGAGATCCAGGGCTTGGCCCAGAAGGAGCCCTGTGGCCCAAAGGGAGGGTCCCCTTGGGACCTGGGCACAGCCACGGGTCTGCTCCCCGCCCCGCAGCCCCACCCCCCAGCCTCATCCCGCGGGATGCACGCTCACGGGCACCGCATCCCCCGGCCCCGCCCGTCTGTGCTTCTGCAGCCGGGCGCGGACGGGCAGGCGCGGCGGGCGGCGCTCACCGGCACCGCATCCCCCGGCCCCGCCCGTCTGTGCTTCTGCGGCCGGGCGCGGACGGGCAGGGGCGGCGGGCGGCGCTGCCGCACTGAGGACGGGCAGGGGCAGCGGGCGGCGCCGCCGCACTCACTCACCCGCCTGCGTGGACTTCCTCCGCGCCTTCTTGATGTCCTCCTCCGTCTTGTTGCTCAGCTTTACCTCCAGCTGCTGGGTCTTCACCTCCAGGTCTCTCTGCCGCTCCGTGAGGGCTTTCCGGGCCTGGGGTCCAAGGACGCGAAGCTGTTCACGGGCTCAGAGCCAGGCAGGGCCTATGGGGCACACGGGGCCTGGCCTCCCCTTTTCTAGGCAAGAGTCCTTTCTTTTCCCCGCTTTTGTGGATGAGGCCACAGCGGCTCCGACAGGCTAAGCAGCTAGACCAGCATCACCCAGCCAGTTAGGGACCACGTGGAGGCCGCAAAGCGTCCTCTCAGCCCCGTCTCCTGGCCTAGAGCAAGCCTCTCAGAGCACGTTTTCACTGGAGCGTGTGCACGTACTGGGGGCCCAAGCGGTCCTAAAGTCACAGCCTCTCCGGGGTGGCAGGGACCACAAAGGTCGGCATCACTTCCCAGCAGTGCTTAGCAGCTGGTAGCGCCAGGCTCCCCGTTCTGGGGCAGGATGGGCCCTTTGGTGGCAGCTGCTGGCAGGGGGGTGATTCCGTCAGGAGGGAATCTGCCCGGTGAGACCCAGGCAAAGGGGCCCCTTGTGGACCGGGCAGCACATCCAGGCTCCGAGACCCACAAAAGCAGGGTGCACCTCGCCTCATGTGCTGGATGGAGGCCCCCCATACCCTCCACTGCAGGTGCAGCCACGCCCACTCCCACTCAGAATCTGAGCACCAGGGGGAAGCGGCCCACCTACCCTTTGGCTGGGGGAGGGGGATCTCATACTCCCCACCCCTCCAGATCCTGCCACAGGGGGGACAAAAGCCTCTGCCTTGGCACACGGAGCCCCTGCTGGTTCCCAGCCCCCCTCTCCTCCGGCAGGACCCTCCCACGCTGGCATCCTGGGCCTCACCTTCTCCACCGCGGCATAGCGGCTGGCGAGCTGCTTGCGGAGGTCCGCAATGTGGTGGTCACACTTTTTCATGTCCTTCTTGAAGTTCTCGCGGAAGTTCATCAGGGGCTTCTCCACCTCACTGTGAAGCTGTTGATGGGGGAGACACACTCAGGACCCCGGGGCATCAGCTGCAAGTGGAGGGAGGGGGCGCTGCCCCCAACCCTGCAGGCGAGGATGGGGGACCTTCCCACCGGAAGGTCAGAGACAAGTGGCTGCTTATCTGGTAGCGGTCGAGGAAGTCACCTCAGCCCCAGCGTTCACACCAATGGACGGGTTAGCATCTGGAGCCTTCGAGTCCCTTGTGGGCACCCCCTTCCTGTGCTAAGTCCCCAGCGCTTCCTCTAGGGCTTTGCTCAGGTGTCCGGCTCCCTTTCTTTCCAACCCGGGAGCTTTCTCGGGGCAGAACCCAAGCCACCACCTCTGTGTCCCCAAGCACTTAACACAGGGACTGCTGCGTGGGTGACATTTAATCAGGTGATTCTATTTATTGGACAGCTACTACGTGCCAGGTGCTGAGACCACGGAGGATCTGCTCATGGTCTGGACGTCGAGGAGGTCTTGTTAGGAGCTCAGGGCCCCCCCCTTCCTGAACTGTGCCTGCTGGTCTCTGCACGGAGGCTGGCGCAACCCCACCGCACCAGAACGAACTGGCCTCGCACCCCCAGGGACAGAGAAGGGTTCTTCATGCTCTGAGAGGTGCTGGGTGATGTTGGTTTTCAAGCTTTTTCCTTCTCTTTTATTCCTTCCCTCTTTCCCACTTCACTCTCTTTGGAAGGAGAACTTTTACTTAAAACTTTTTTGGGGGAGTTGTGAACATGAGATGTGTCTGATAAAAAAACAGATAAATGTGGACCTGCGGTGGTCAAAGTCACAGCCTAGAGCCCCCCCCCCCAACTCAGCCTCTCAGAGCCCCACCCACTGGCCTCCTTGGGCCCCCTCAATCTGCCTTCCAGGGTCCCTCAGCCTCCATCCGCCCCTCTGGGAAGCAGAGCTGAACTTCCCTGGATGGATGACATCCCAACTCTGGGGTTCTGTGATCGCTCTCCTCTTCCTCCTCACCAGGTTCCTTCTTCCTACATTATCTTTCCCCCAGAGACCTCAAGGACAGAAGTGTTCCTAGCCCTAAACCACTGATTACACATGACTGTGAGCTCTAGGAGGGGGGGGACCACGCTGGCTTGGTCACTGCTGTGTCCGCAGCATCTGGCCGGAGCTGGTGCACAGTGGGTGATCCTTCTCTACTTAGATCTTCAGGGCCCAATGCCCTGGGTGAAAAGACGATGCTTTGTTGGTGGACAACCTTCAAGACTAACAGAGAGCGGGCTGTACAAACGCCCCTCTCCTCCTGTTGGTTGTAACGTCTGCTATCATTTTTTTGAGCCCTTGGAAGTTTCCCTGCACAGGAAGACACCCCCATCTGGTGGCAGTTTGCAAGATGCCACAAACTTGAGCGCTGCTGAGAAGAAAACACCTTCCGCACGCAGATTAGGCTTTGAGGGAGGAGGGGGAGGGGCTGCAAAATTGGCCGCCGTGGGAACCGGCTCCTGACGGGGGCTCTACGTGGGTTAACTCAGCCTGTTGACCCAGCAACTCCGTGGTCTCTTTCTGAGGGCCTGGAAAGCGAGGGATTTCCATACTTCATGTACCCAGGAGTGACCTTGCAGAGGCTTATCAATACTCAGGAGTCCTGGGCGCCGGCCCCAGATTCTGTGGCCTGGAGCAGGGCCCAGGATCCTGCCAACACACCCAAACGCTCTCCCCCAATTCCAAGTGACATTCTGGAGAGGTCGTGCTACTGGCTGTCAGAAGCGATTCAACCCCGTGGATTGAAGACCCATGGATTCTCCCTCTGTATTTTAAGTACTTTGAAAATAAGGCTAATTTTTTCTTTAAGAACGTTGGCTGGGTGTTTTTTTATACTCATTCTTAACGTTTAAGCATCTCTGGCTAACCAGGAGGCAGAAGCCCTCCCCTGGAAGCTTGTCCTCGTGAACTTGAGCTGGCCTGACTTGGATGCCACAGGCTATTGAAGCCATTCGGTTTGCCTTTCAGAATTCCTGTCTCCTCCTTTTATGTCACTCATCAGAAGAGAGTAAGAGAAAACTCAAGTTGGCAGGAATTTCAGAGCCCACAGGGAGACCTCAGAGATATTGTGGGTTTGGGGCCAGACCACCACAATAAAGTGAAGACTGCAATAAATCGAGTCACATGGATTTTTTTGGTTTCCCAGTGCACATAAAAGTGATGTGTACACTATACTGTAGTCTGTTAAGTATGTAATAGCTTTATGTCTTAAAAATGCATACACCGGGACTTCCCTGGTGGCGCAGTGGTTAAGAATTCGCCTGCCAATGCAGGGGACATGGGTTTGAGCCCTGGTCTGGGAAGATCCCACCTGCCGCAGAGCAACTAAGCCCGTGAGCTACAACTACTGAGCCTGCGCTCTAGAGCCCGCGTGCCACAACTACTGAAGCCCACGCGCCTACAGCCCGTGCTCCGCAACAAGAGAAGCCACCACAATGAGAAGCCCGCGCACCACAACAAAGAGTAGCCCCCCTTCGCCGCAACTAGAGAAAGCCCGCGCGCAGCAACGAAGACCCAATGCAGCCATAAATAAATAAATTAAATAAATTTGTTTTAAAAAATGCACATACCTTAATTTTTAAAATACTTATTGCTAAAAAAATGCTAACCATCATCATCATAACCTGACAATGCAGGGTCGCCGCACATCTTCAATTTGTTAAAACAAAACAAAACAAACACACACACACTAATATAGCAAAGTGCTATATTAAACAAGGTATGCCTGTATCTAGTCCAGTGGGTTACTAAGAGTTGTGAAATCATTTTAGTGGGTCAGGACCTGCTTTTAGATGAGCATAGCCCAGACATGAAGAGAAAACATCAGAGTGCATTTTAGGCAGAAGGATAAGTAGTTTCACAAACAGTCGTTTTAGCCACGTACATGTGTATCTGTACGCGGATATCTGGGTGTGGATACCTGTGTGTGCCAGGTGGCTATGGAAAATGTATAACTGTGGGTCACAGTCAAGTAAGGTTCAAGTCACTGATCTGGTCCAATCTCGTCATTTCACACATGAAAAAAATGGAAGCTCAGAGATGCTAAGTGACTTGCCCAAGGTCACAAAGCTTGTTAGTGATGGCATTGACATAAAAGTCATGTCTTCTGAGGCTCACTGTGCCCCCCAAAATCTTCTGGCTGAATGCATGGCCTTGATTGCAGGATTAGATTTTCTCCCATCAGAAGGAACTTTTCTGTTCTCCCTCTTCACCCAGAAGCGGGTATAACTTCCTTTATATATAGCAATCTTATTTCTTTAACAGCCTGTTGCTATGAACAATGGCTCGAGTTAGGAGACTAGAAAAGCTTAAAAGATTCCTGAAATGAAATTGCATTTCTTAAAGAGCTCTTGCCCCCTACACAGAACATTCAGGGTGGAATTTTTCAACGAGCCTTTTGGAGCAGATGGTAAAATGGGTTTCACACATACGGAGCCGTATTATCCAGGGCGGACGGATAGTCCTTGGAGCCTTTTCTTTTCAAGGAATTGTCATACAACCACGGGGCTGCCACCATGATTGCCTGAGGGCACCGACACTGACCGATGGGCTGGAGGCAGCAGACATTCTTATAGAAAAATCTATGTGTGAATTTTGTGTGAACATTCTTCAGAAGCCTCCCCATCAGCTACCTGAAGTCAGCCCTGAATTAAAACATCCCGGCATTTGGAGGGCCAGACTGCACTGCCCTGGACAGTCCTTAAGAGAGGGCAGAATGCTCCTCAGGACAGGGTTCTGTGTTTGAAATGCCACTGGTCTGCCCGGAGAAACGGTCTGGGGGTCAAAGCTGCAATTCACTCAGTCCTCTCCTTCGCTTCCTCAGCAGCTGAGCCCACTTGGCTGTGTAACCATTGGCTGCGATTTAACCCCTCTGTTCCTTCTCATTTGTGAAACGGAGATGCTGTCTGGAACAGTAGCTGATAAAATTGAGGGAGATGAATTATATCCTACCCCCAACACTTACATCACCGTGATATTGTGATAAAATAACAAATATATATTTTGGTCTTTGTCCCCACCTCCTGGCTGGAGCTCCTAGAGCCTTTGCAATTTCCTAAACAACAAAGGTCCTAGGAGCATCCTGTGGTCTAATATTTGGTCTCTGACCCACTGTTCCTGATACCAAGCTCCTACATCCCTTGGAATTTCCTGAGTGATAGGAGGGTCTTTTGTTCTAATGAGGCGCCTCTGCCTGGGCTCCTGGATGGGGGTTTGTCACCAGAAAGACCAAGCCATGATTAGAAGCTTGTAACTTTCAGCCCCCTCCCCATCCCCTGGGGAGAGGAGAGGGCCTAGAGGTTGAGTTAATAATTGATTCTGCCTATGTGATGAAACCTCCATAACAATCTGTCAATCACAGGGCCCAGAGAGCTTCTGGATTGGTGAACACACTCAGATGTGAACACACATGTCTAGCTTTTATCATATCCTTTAATATATAATAAACCGGTAAACCTAATAAGGGTTCCCCTGAGTTTCGTGAGCTGTTGTAGCAAATTATCAAACCTGAGGAGGGGGTCACGGGAACCCCTGATTTGTAGCCAAGTTGGACAGAAGTTGTGGGTAACTTGGGGACCCACTACTTATAATAGCCATCTGAAGTAGGGTTGGTCCTGTAGGACTGAGTCCTTAACCTGCAGGATCCGATGCTGACCCTGGGGGGGAGTTAGTGTCAGAACTGAGTTAAGTTGTAGGACCTCCAGCTGGGGTCAGGGAATTGGTTGGTGTGGGGAAAACCCACCCAGTTTGGTGACCAGACGTACTGCTGTGAGTAGCAGTAGTAAAAGGAAAGATTAGAGGAAAACACTGCATGGGGAAGTGCTCTGTCACCCGCTGAGTACCTTATGAGCAATCGAGAATCAGGCGGCCTGCTGATGGAGAGTAAATGCCACCAGGATTCCTGGGGCTCCGGCAGGCGACCCTTCAGAAGCTCGCAGACCCGGCTCCCAGCCCCACCGCTCCCGATGGCAGCCTCTGCATTCATCTCACAGTCAACGGAAGTTTCTACCACCGCAGAAGCTGGAGCTGCTGGGGGCTAGGAGGGAGAAGGGAGACCTAAAGGGAACACTACCGTGGTCTACAGCTTAAAAACAACTCCCTGCTCTGTATGCAAGGCTCCAAAGAGACCCATTCACGAAGCTCCCTTCCCTCCCAGTACTTGAGAGGCAATTTCCCTGCAAAGTGTTGGTGTCTGAGGTTACTGTGCCACTGCTGGCCCAGGAACTCTCACTCACATCTGGGTGTCAACTCAGTCTTGGGGCCCCAGCATCCTTCAGGAGCAGGGAGCTGGTAACGCACTGTTTCTCCTCCCAGCCCAGCTCTTTATAAAGCTCCTTCACACATCTCAGCTGTACAAGTCATTCATCCTGCCCTCGGTGTGCGGAGAATCATCACGGGGTGGGGTGGAGACCTGGATACAAAGTCAGTTTCCTGTCTTCCAACAGCGCACTAAGCCCAGAAACGCAACTGTTGCGGAAGAAGCGCTGGAAAAGACATAGGACCTGGGAGCACTGAGTGTGGAAGTCGTGGGAAGGAGCAGCCATCTTTGTGGGATGCCACGTTCAAGTGGCATCCTCCTCCTTTACACCCTGATGTTAAAATGTGGGCTCAGAGGGTTTAAGCGCTTTGTCCCAGTGTCCTCTTGGGCTGGTGACTGTGGGAGGGCAGAAGAAAGAGCGTAGACCCAGTAGGCAAAGGCCACCGGGAATGGTGCCCCTCTCCAGGGGCTCTCGTCCCTTAGAAGGCAAGCATCCTAGTGGGCGGCCCCATCAGTCACGCACACTTTAGTGTGAATTTCCCCCTTAGACTCTTGGTTTATTTTCCACCTGAAAAGCAGCTAAGAGCCTGAGAGGGAATTTGGAGACAGGAGACAGGGAGTGGGGAAGAGAGGGTTGTTTGGAAACACAGAGAAATCTTGGCAGAAAGTAGGCCTGAAAAGACTAGGGGGTCGAGAGGAGATTGTCAGAGGTCCTATTCACTCATAACTTCAGAAAATATTTATTGACATGTACTATATACCAGGCACCACTCTGAGTCCTGAAGACAGAGTGAGTAGGAGAGAAACGTCACTGTCCAAGGGCACGGTGCGACAGTCTTTTGGACCAATGGAAAGAAGGGTCAGCTACCTAGTCTGAAACTGTGTAACAACAAACACAACAAAACAAAAAATTTCTCCCTTCGGAATAGTCTAGTCTCTCCCGACACTAAGAAGAGATAGAAAATGCCAATGCATTCCTTTGAAAGCCAAGCAATACAAAAGTGCAGTTTCATCACTCAGGGGCTCACCCGAGGAACTGAGGGGCATCTACCCTCACCTCACAGAGGTGTGCTGGGGTGGCTCGCACGGGCTCACCAGAGCCCAGGGTTAAAGTTGGAGGAATTTTGTGAGTTGGTTGTTAAAGACAGCCAGTATTAAAAATTAAATGATCTAAACTTAAAATTAACAAACTATATTAAAAACAAAGGTAATACATACCCTCATACCCTCCTAACTACATCTGACTATTATGCACGCTCTTGATGGATGTGTATGATTACTGATGCTATTTTGTTGGTATAGGGGGAGCACGGTCTAATGGTAGCATCTCTTCCCGACTCTTGAAATTTACACCATGGAAACTGTGCAACACCACACCCTGGAGAGACAGGTGTTAAACGTTCAGCAGCACATCGGTGTGTAGGACCAACCCAGGGTGGGCTTACCTTGGCGGAGAACTTGAGGTGAACTTCAGCCTCGTCGGCAAGGCTCTTCTTCACCTGCGCCCACGCTTCTCCCAGGGAGCTGCAACACCAAGGAGTCGATGAGGCTCGGGGAGGCCACACCGACCTCAGGTCAGAGGCCACGGCCCTCCCTGAGACAGGATGGTGGGTCTTGACCCCGAGTCCCGGGGGGAGCGTACGACACAAGAGACCGTGGGCTTGGATGAGGCAGAGGCCAGACACAAAACGAACGTGAGTACCACGCCTCGACCTATGGGAACAGAGGAGCCTTCCCGAACCAAGCTGAGATAATAGACTGCAGCAGACAGTCGAGTGCCCGGGGAAATATCCAGAAGCCCAGAGGACTGGGGAGATGTGAGAGGGAGGTGGGGTACAGTGCCGTGAGGACCTTAATACCTGGCCCATTACCGTCTCTGGCCTTCCTGTCGCTCCTCCCTGGTTTATTGTTGAGGGTTGGAAACGCCTGCTGGCAAGGCAAGGAAGGAGCACGGATGCCTTTTCAGGGAGAAGCCCTTCTCAAACAGAAGGTACCACACAGCCCTGCTTGCGGGCAAACCTCCAGCGGCCTGACTTCCAAGGGGGGCAAAAATGGACCACCTGGGTCTAGGACCCTCTTAGGGATGCCCACACAGCAGAGAAGGCTTGCCATCACCATCCTCAGGAGCACGGCCCCCCGCTAGCACTTATTCTGGACTGTGAACCCCAGTGCTGCCCACAGCCAACCAGAGGAGGGCAAAGTCCTCTAAGCTAAATCACTTTTCCACTGGTAGGAGATGTTCCAAATAGAAGCAATCTCCTGAAGTCCCCCAGACTTTTGAATGCAGGCCCCCACGCTCCAGTCTCCCTGATTTGGAACTCTTGAACCTTGATGACCTTCAAAATGATACTCCTGAACGTTTGCTCGAGACCTCTCCACCCAGCCGGTAAACCCGGGCTGAATGGTCAGTTGACTTAATTTCATCAAAAAGCCACTTCCCCCAGAGAATTCATTAAACTTGAGGGGCAAAAAGCTGATTCAAAGACAGCATGCTGCGAGGCTTCTGGGTTTTGAGCCGAGCAGCCAGCAGCCGAGAATTACCCAACAGAACAGAACAGATCTCTGTGGTCAGAGTCTGGGCCTATCTGGTCATGGTGCTGGCTCAGGCTGAGGCGGGTGTTTATGGGAAATGACTGATTTTACCTTGGAGTCAGGCAGCAAAGAAAGGTCCCCTCAGGTGATCCCAGCTGGGGGGCCCACCCGAGAAGAGATGGAGTGAGAATCGGGGCGATCCAAGCTTCTGGCATTTGTCTTGGCCTGAAGGGCCTGAGCTCCCGGGAGCTGGGCTGGGGCCACACTGGGTGGCCTGGCTTCTTACCTGACTGGGCAGATGGGTAGGGGGTCCAGGGTGGGGGAAGGAGGGAGTGGAAGCGGTCATGAGAGTCATACAGATACGGGATCAGAACAGCAGGTCCAGAAAGAGACTCGCCCAGATACAGGCGATGCGCTTGCAGCAAAGGTGCCAAGTATCTCAATGGAGAACAGACAGCCTTTCAAGAAATGGCACAGAGACGACTGTACATCCACAGGGAAAAAAGGAATCCCGCCCCTGACCTATGCCACGCACAAAGATGATCTCAAGGTGGATCACACAGCTACAGTGAAAGCCAACAAGGCTTACAGAAGCAGTCCCAGGAGGAGCGGGAGCTTGATGAAAGGGGGCTGGGGGGGCTTCTCCCTGCAGCTGAGCTACTCGCCAGCCTGCAGGAGGTACAAACAAGAGCCCAGAAGCCCTGGTGGTGCCGAGAGACTGTAAGTCTGCTGTCAGCAGAGCACGTGGTCAGTAACTGGCCCAGGGGCAGTGACAGTGGCCTGGGACTGTCACCTGAGGGTCATCGGGAGGAAAGGCGAAAGCACAGTTTCACGCTCAGGTCAATGTCCTCGGCCCCGCCTCCAGGCTGAGCCCTCATAAGTAGGAGGACATCACTCCAGACACTCAGCTGGGCCTGTCTGAGCTGGTCCAGCCCCAAGCAGGCCTCTCCCCTCCCAATACTCCAGCCGCCTTGGAGCCACATCACAAGCTAGAAAAAAGGCCATTTAGAAATTCTCTCATTGAAGAGAGATTTTTTTTCATCTGATAAGAGGTTAATGAAAAAACAAAACAAAACCAGAAACCCGAGATATCATTTCCCACACGGTTCCAGCAGACCGTCTGAGCCTGCCAAATCAAACCATATGTCACTGTCACAGCTACCACAGGAGAGCAAAACTGAAGGCAGGACAAATCACCTGATTCTGTTTATGTACCACTGTGCACACACCCTGTGGAATCTAATTTGGACACAGCACAACTCAAGTCTCCCCGTCCGCGGCTTCCTAGGCTGCCCCACATCTCTAGGCTCCGGCGTCGCTCTTCGAAAGTTTCAGTTGCACGGGCTGGCGTGCAAAGCTGTGTGTGAATGCAAAACAGTGTGGCTGCAGGTTGTGAGTAGGGGCGGGCCCACGCGCCTCCGGAAGGAGCGTGTGTCTGGGGGTGGTGCGTGCAGGCAGGGGAGACGGGGTACGTGTTCCTGGCCGTGTGGCACGTGAGCAGCACCGATGCAGGAACGTGAGCGTGTGGCGGGCTGCCCCGTGTTTGGGGGAGCACGTGTGTACGGCATGATGGCGAGGGCTGACTCCTGGCTCGTGCAGCTGGGAGCATATGCCGTGTGTGTTGGCCGGAGTGTCCCTGGCAGCAGCCCAGGCCGAGGAGGTGGAAGCCTCTTCCAGAGCAGCTCTGCATTGCAAGACACGGGGGTACTTAGGAAAGCCCCCTTCCCAGGCCGGAGGGGAGACTCCCCGACAAACTCCCTTCCTGCCCTGGTCTCAGGCCCGGTGCAGGGAGCAGGAGGAGGCCGGAGGCAACTTCATTTATGTCCCTGGAAGAGACACTGCCCGCGCAGGACCACCCAGTGGCCTGCTGGGTCAATGAAAACCATTCAGAGGCGGCCTCCTGGCTAGACAGCGAGCCCACACAGAGGCCCTAATCAAAGCCACATTTGGTTGGCAAAGCCCCATCCTCTGCAGGATTCAAGCCATGCAGGCAGATTTGGCCTTGTTCAACATCACAGCTCTCTGACGACCACAGCCATCCCATGACAGAATGTCTTCCATCCCCGGGGGCTCACTTCCCCTTGTAGGAGGGATTCGAACAGAGACTGCGCCGGAGGGAGGTCGGACTAGAGAGAGGACCTCGGGGGACCTTTCAACTCTAACCTCCTGAGACTCTGTATTTGTTTTATTATTGAGGTGAAATTCACATAACACAAAATTAACCACCTTAAAGAGGATAAGCATTTACTACATTTGCCATCTTGTGCAACCATCACCTCCAGTTTCAAAACATTTTTATCACCCTGTGATGGACTGAATGTTTGTGTTCCCCAAATTCAGACGTTGCAGCTCTAACCCACAGTGTGGCTGTTATCTGGAAATGGGGCCCCTAAGGAAGTAATTAGGGTTAAATGAGGTCATAAGGGTTAAATGAGGTCATAAGGGTGGGGAAGAAGTGACACCGGAGAGCTCTTTGTCTCTCCTCACCGAGGAAAAACCACCTGCAACGCAAGGAGGGAGCTCTCACCGGACACCAACCCTGCCAGCACCGTGACCTTGGACTCCCCAACCTCCAGAACCGTGATTAATTACATTTCTGTTGCTTCAGCCACCCAGTCTATGGTATTCTGTTACAGCAGCCCAAGCAGATGAACACATACCCCAGAAGGAAACCTCGTACCCATTAAACAGTTACTTCCGGTCCCCTTTTCTCCCACCCCCTGGCAATCACCCATCTTCATTCTGTCTCTATGGATTTGTCTTTTCTGGACATTTCATATAAATGGAATCATACAGTACGTAACCTTTGTGTCCTGCTTCTCTCACTTAACATGATGTTTTCCAGGTTCATCCACACAGTAATGTGGATCAGTACTTCATTCCTTTTTATGGCTGAATAATATTCCATCATATATCCATATATCTAATGTGGATAGACCACAATGTGTTTATGCATTCATGCTTTGATGGACATTTGGGTTGTTCCCACCTTTTGGCTATAGTGAATTGTGCTGCTACGAACCTGCGTGTACATGTATTTGAACATCTGCTTTTAATTCTTTTGGATATAAACCTAGGAGTGGAATTGCTGGATCATACAGTAACTCTATGTTTAGTTTTCTGAGGCACTGCCAAACTGTTTTCCATAGTGGCTGTGCCATTTTGCATTCCCACCAACAGGTTGAAACTCTTTGTTAACAGATGGAGCGGAGAAGGCTACAGTCTTTCCCCAACTAGGGATCTTTCTATGGCTGGGAGGGTGGGGCTGAGCCTCTTCCAGCCCGGGTCCCACCCAAGGAGGTCTGGACTGTCACAGCAGGAGGGGGAGGGGAGCCTGGGCCTCAGGCCCACAGGAGAGAATTCTAAACAAGGGGGCTGGGTGTGGAATCCTGTCACACCTAGTTTCCTACCAGCCTGCTCTCAGAGAAAGGGGAGCAGGGGTTGGCATCTGGAGGCTGGTTCCCAGCTACCAGGTGACAGGGCAGAGGGGGCCCTGACATGCTCCAGCATCCGGCAGGAGGCCCTTGGCCGCTAGACAGTAGATAATATGGAAGTGCCAACCTTGAGTGTGAATGCCCACACCTGGAGTCATGGCTGGCCAGCTGGAGCCATGAATGCCCACTTTGAACCATGAATGTTCCCCTTGAATCATGAATGCCCACCTTGAATCAGGGGCACCCACCTTCAGCCAGGTCTATGGAGACCTCCCCATCCATATGGGACCATGGCAACGATCAGTGATCAGTGAAAAGGGACGCCCCCCCCCCCCCCCGCCGAGTGTCCCCTCTCCTTCCCCACTCCCATCACTGCCCTCCCTACTCACCCCTCCTCCTGAGCAGCCAAGGAGTTCTGAGACAGCTTAGCTAAGTTCTTTGCGTATTCTTCTTCAATCTTTATCCTGCAAAGGGAGAAAATCCAACATGTCAACTCCCCAGCACTAGACGGCGGGTCCGACCTGCAGCCCTGCCACTTATTAACCATATAAACGAACCCGCCAGACCGTAAGCTCTGCGAGTACCTGGCTCCTGTCTGTCCACCTGACACACAGTAGGTGCTTAATCAATACACGTTGAATGAATAAATAAACGAAATTGTCTGAACCTCACCTGCAAAGTGGGGCATGTGCACCTGTGTCCTAGGCTGTGCGGATAAGAGTGGTCATTTGCACAGTTCCTAGCACAGGGCTGGACACACAGCAAACACTTAAATGAAGAAATGTAACTCACGATGGACCACGGCTGTCCCCTCTCCCAGCCCCAGAGCTCTGGGCTGAGAGTCTGCAAGGTGGCGTTGGCCCCACCGAAGCAGGAATGGAACCCCTCCCTACGTTCTCCCAGACCCCAGGGCCCCCAACCTCCAAGCCTGCAGGGTGCAAGCATTTCCATGGAAACCAGCAGTGCCCAGCTCTGCGGTGGATTCCACTTCCCCGGAGAGGGAAGTTGCCTTGGATTTTGCTTCCGGCAGGCAGGCCCTTGACACACTTTCAAGGCAGCTCTCCGGGGAGTGTTCTGTATTATCTGGCACAACCGTGTAAAATGTGTTGTCATGGTATTAGTCACTGCTTAAGTGGTCCCCCGAGGGGCTGTGCTTGTGACGACCAGAGCTGGCCAGAGGGCTGGGGCCTCAGAGAGGCCCCTGGTCCATCACTTGGCAAATGAATAAAACCCCAGAGATGCTCCCAGGGCTGCAGCATTTGCTTCCAGGCTGATCAGGAGCTGAAGGGTGGCCTGACGGAGTCCCAGGGCAGTGTCCTGAGTCACGATCATTTCCTGCTTCGGTGCTGAGAGGCTCAGTCTCGTTCCTTCTCTCACTACCAGCTCCACCGTCTCCACATACTCTCAAGCCTGCCTCCATCACTTCCTCTCCATCCACTCAGCCTTTAGTCCCTCCCCTCCCCAGGAGGACATGGACGGCCAGCCTCCAGCCAGGAGATCTCTCGAGAAAGCAGATCTCACCATGTCACGCTCTCAGCTTCAAACCTCCAAAGGTTCATCAATGCCAACCGCACGCACCGGGCACGAGGCCCGTCCCCTCCAGAGCTGGCATCACTCCCGTAAGCTGTGGCCACGTGGTTCACCGGATGTCTGCCATGCCCCCCACCCCCCACTCCCTAGCCCCGGCCCAGCTCTCACCGCTGCACCTCAGCTCCCATCCCTCCCGGCTCTGAAAGGTCCCCTCTACAAGACCCCAGGTGGACTGAGAAAGTCATAGGAGTCCACCAGTCCCAGGGAAGACCAGTGTTCTCATGTGGAAGGCTCCATTTATTTGTTAACATGACCTCTTTACGAAAGTGTAAACCCTAAGCATGTTCAAGCTAGGCTTTTCTAGCCATTTTCCTCTTGGCCTGTTTCCTACTGTTGTTTTCTCACACCTGAGCTACAGAATCTCTCAATCTCCTACCAGTTTAATGGGTCATAAAACAAAGATTTGATTATACCAATAGAAAATAGGCCTCCTAAGGAAAACAGATACCTTAAAATGCCATAGAATTGTTACTGGATTATTGCTGCTATAATTAAAAAAGAAACATTTAAAAAATATATTGCCATTTACTATCAATATTTCCAGTGTGCCTTGGAAACTCCAGACGGGAAGCTGTGTGTATGTGTGTGTGCACACATGTGGAGGGGGGGGTATGTGCACCTGTATGAGTGTGCAGGTGTGTGGGTATGTGCTTTACAGAGTCTCAGAACTTGGAGAGACTGAGGAGTGGGGGAGATGAAGAAGGAACTTCTCTCTGTAGCTCTCCCCACTTCCATTAGGCTGAATTTATTGTTTCATCTACGGGCAGGCAAACCACTAATATAATCCCTGCACTTACCGTAATGACCTTATCTGACTCTCCCAGTAGGCTGAGCTCCCTGAAAGCAGGAGTGGGAGGGTGGTGGTTTCTGGATGCCCAGGCCTGGGACGTGGCTTTGGCTCAAAGATGAATTGAAAGGTAACATTCTCCTTTTTTGTTATGTTAAGGAACGGTGCTTCAAATGAGGGCAGCGCATGTGTAGATAAGCAAAGGGGCCAAGCAGTCTGCGTGGGGAGACATTAGGGAGCGGTGGGGACTGTGGCAAACTGGAAACACACACTCCCTGTACAGGGGAGCTGCTCTTCAGCTCCAGCCAATTGTTGCATGAGGGATGCAAAGCCATGGAGCCAGACTTTCTTCTTTCCCCAGAGATGCCGGACATGCAGACTTTAATGTAATATCCACCAATTTTTTTTTGCTGTTGTTGGTTCAAATCTTTAAAAACATCACACAGGCCAAAGCAACACATCTGCTGGCCAGACTTGTCCCAAGGGCCATAAGCCTGTGACTCTCGTCTTGCGCTCCCCTTAGTGCTAACCAAGCCCAGTGCTGGTGTGCAGTGCTCACCCCGGCTGCTCACTCCCTCGGGCTCAGGGACCAAGGTGGGTGCTGTCACCAGTCCCCGGAGCTGGGAGGGCCCAGGTCTCACCTTTCCCGGATGAACTCTGACATTTCCTTCTGCATTTGTTTGCCCTTCAGCTGTTTCTGAAGCAGCAGTTCAAACCCAGCCATGGTCCCGTTGCCTTGGGGGTCCTTCTTATCAGCCTAGGAAGGAAAGAGAAGCAGCAGCGTTCAGGTGACATCAGCGTCTGGAGCCAGAAGGAATGGAGCGCAGGGAAGACAGACCCCAGAAGGGACCCCGATGTGACTGGCAACCCTGTCCTCAGCCCCAGAGGGAGGACAAGGGCAGGAGTATCGGCTGCCCCAACTCGCGCCTCTCCTGGCGCTCCTGCCCCCACGTGCTCTCTGATGCTTAAGCCCTGATCGCTGCCGCCACCCCACGTCCGTGCCCCTCACCCCCCAACCTGGGAAAGAAGAGGAGGAAGGGTATGTGGCCAAGAGCACAGGCACCCGGCAGCTGCTGGGGCTGGCTGGACCCTCTGCGGAGTCTTGGCATCTTGACTAAGCTGGGAGACAGTGTGTAACCTCAGGGGCAGGTACCCCCAGCCCTGAGCCACGCCGTCCTCTCTTGCACCGGCTGGGCAGTGACATCCTCCAACGCACATGCGTAAAAGATCGTAGCGACTTCTGGGGAGAAGCTGGATTGAAGGGCAGCCACAGCGGGAAAGGGCCCGCTTCCAGGCTTGACATCCCAGCCGGGGAATCCCAGGCAAGTTCCCTCACTTTAAGTCTGAGCTGCTCATTCCATGGAACTGGGGAAATAATGGCAACCACCTCACGTGGTCATCTCAGGACAAATGACACATGGAAACAGCTTAGCCTAGTGTTCAGCAAATACCAAGTCTTCAGTGGATGGTATTTAAATTACTTTTAAAGAAACGTCAGGATTCGGGGAAGATGGCCAAGTCAATGAAATGGGAATTTAGTACCCAATTCATTTGGCAAGCAAATATTAAAATTTCAAAATTAAATGCTTTTTGTTTTGTTTCGTGTGACCCTCCTCAAAGACGCCTGAATCTCTCTCTCCTGCTCTCCCTCCGCCCTCTCTGCCTCCCTGGTACCCCCAGCATGGCCTTCCCTGCCAGACAAGCATCCAGCATCTGTTCCCACAGCTACGGCTGCAGATCAACCCTCAGAGCCTTCCTGGACCCTGGCGGGCGCCACGCCTAAAGCTGTCCCTCCTCCAAGGCAGCCTTTCCCACCAGGAATCCAGAGTCAAATGCTTTGATACTTAAAGGGAGGAGTTAAAAACAGGTCAAAATAGGGCTTCCCTGGTGGTGCAGTGGTTAAAAATCCACCTGCCAATGCAGGGGACACGGGTTAGAGCCCTGGTCCGGGAAGATCCCACATGCCGCGGAGCAACTAAGGCCGTGCGCCGCAACTGCTGAGCCTGCGCTCTAGAGCCCGTGAGGCACAACTACTGAGCCTGCGAGCCACAACTACTGAAGCCTGCGTGCCTAGAGCCCATGCTCCGCAACAAGAGAAGCCACCGCAATGAGAAGCCCGCGCACTGCAACGAAGACCCAATGCAGCCAAAAATAAATAAATAAATTAAAAAAACAACAAAAGAACAACAACAAAAAAATAGGTCCTTTGCCACCACAGAGAGGAGCATCAGTGAGAACCCTGTCCCAGGATCTGGAAAGACCTGGGCTCTCTCTCAGCTCAGCCACTGGGCAAAGCGGTCAGGTCCTTCCAATTCTAGGCTGCGTCTCCCACCACTCGCCCTAAAATAAGAATGGATTGCACCTCTAACATCCCGTTAGAACAGTTGTTTTACGAGAGGGGAAAAGAAAAGGGCTGGTGATGCCTGGAGAACGCCACTTACCTCCCCACTCCCTCCCAATGCAGGATCCCTTCCTCAGCTGCCCTGACCCAGGGCCCTCTCAGCCACACTGTAATACCTCTCTTGACGGGGAGATCACCACCACACGGGGTAACACCATGTCACAAGGGGGCTGCTCTAGCCATTGAAAAGTTACTCCAAGTACATTTAAGACGTGTGCCCTCCACTGTATGAGTACTACATCTTGATGAAAAAGCCAAAGAAAAATTATTTGAAATACTGAGCCCCAATCTGCCTCCCTGAGAGGATGTATATGCTGAGTGATTTGTCCACACTGGGAAAACCAGCCCGAGGAAGTGGGCTTTAATAACCGTGTCAGCAGAAAAATTTCTATGAGAGGAAAAGGCCTTGATGGTCCGAGAGATAAAACCCTGGGGTAAGTATCAGAGTCCCAGGAGGGCTTGAATCAAGATGGGACCTGGACGACGCTGACCTGCAGCAGGACGATCCCCTCCCCCCGGCCCCCTACCATCCCCCGCCATCCGCCACCCGCTGACCTCCGGCTCCCAGGGTGCCCACTCCTGGGGCTTGAGCTGGTCTCCCCCACATGCTCTGTTTCCTGCTCCCCTCTTTATGGATGACGTCTCTCCTGCACCCACCCCCCTTAAGGACGATGTCTCCAACCTAGCTCCTCCCCTCCACCTCCACAGCTGCCATCATCCCTCCTGGCCTCCCACAGGTTCACGGGCACTTCTGCCTGTTTACAGCCCTCCCTGCATGACACGGGCAAATCAGATCACATCCGATTCCTGCTTAAACCCTCCACCACCTTCCTGCTGCAAACAGAATAAAACCCAGCATACTTATGGAGCCTGCGAGGTCTCGTACACTCGGATTCCCCGCTCACCCTCGCCCCTGCGCTCACCCCCGCCCCCGAGGTGTGTCTGCCGCCAAAGCCAGAGCCCTTTCTACAATATTTGCTGCCTCTGCACATATCTCAGAAGATCTGGAAGAAACACAGCAATAGGAATCTTTGGCTACCTTCTGAAGGGCAAGAGATTTGGTAGAAAGACAAAAGCATTTTTGTCTAGTACTTGGTTAGCAAATCTAAAAAAGGGTAGATAATCCATTCTGACTGGTGGTTAAAAAAAAAGTTTTGATTTTTAAAATTTCTGGTTCCTTGGGGCCTCTGCCAAAGTTTACTCTTTTTAGGTGTACAATTCACTGGTTTTTAATATATACACAGGTCGTACAACGATCACCGCTGTCTGATTCCAGAATGGGGTGATTTCATTTTAAAAGCCATTGTGAACTTTAAAATGCAAATGTCCAGGAGTACTCCCAGAGTTTCTGAGTAGGACTCTGCATCTGTCAAAAGATATTTCTTTAATTTTGGAGAAATACACAGAAAATTTACCATCTTAACCATTTTTAAGTGCACAGTTCGGTGGCATTAAGGACATTTGCACTGTTGTGCAAACATCGCCACCATCCCCCTCCAGAACTTTCTCATCTTGCAAAACTGAAACTCCGTACCCATGGAACAATACGCAAAAGCTCTGGAACCATAGAATTATACAAACTGGAGTCCCGTACAGATTGTGCCTAACCTCCTTGTGACTTTGACGGAAACAGGGAGGCCGTCCAGGAGGAGAAGCACTGTCCAAGGTCACCTACAAGAGTGACAGAGCAGGTCTGGAGCCCAGGGTGGAGTTGACTCTGGCCTCCTGCTACCACTGAGCGGCAAGGGGACCCTCCAGCTAACCTGCATTCTGCCTGGAGTTTCCATATTGCCCTGTGGACTTTCTGAGATTTATGGAATGATCTAGACTCCAAGCGGGACTTAAGTTTCCAGCCTCCAGTGCTCAATCGACTGCCAGCCCGTTAGGTTTCATCTGGAGAGGTCGCTCTGCTTTGAGTTCAAGCCACCGCCCCCCTCCCGGGTGTCCACTCCTAGTCCCTGGGGCCGCAGTGCGGGGGACGCCGAGGCACCACTTACCCAGAAATAGTCACAGTAGCTCCATTCGGTTGGTTTGAGCAGCTGCTGCTCCGGCATCGTGTCTGGGTGAGGAAATGTCACGCAGTTTATCTGGAGGACACAGAACAGGAAAGAACATGGCTTGGCTGGAGGGCTGGGAGAAGCTGGAGAGGCTTCGGTCCTAGGACACGGCACTGAAGAGGTCCCCCTACAGGGCTAGCTTGATAGAGAACATGCACTGGGATCCTGGGATGCTCTGGCAGTCGGCCTTTCAAATGAGGGGCAACCGGCACTCACCCCCACCCCAGAGGGGCTGAAATCAGTCCAAACTGTCTAAAGAGCAGTGCAACAGAAGCTAGCAACGCTGCAAATGTCCACAGCCTTCCACCCAGAGGCTGCACTTGTAAGATTCTATCCTACAGATACCTACACCCGGGTGCAGTGACATACGTACACGGTTTTCACCACGGCTCGGTTTGCAGTAGCAAAAGGCTGGAACCCAACTCCACTGTCCATCAAGTGGGAGAATGGTTAAAAAGTATGAGACAGACATGTATGGGTGTCATATCCATGGTGAAAGACATGGCAAGAACATTCTTCTGTACTGATAAGGAAGGTGTGGTAGGATACAGTGTTAAGTGGGTGGGTGGCAGGGAGAAAAGGTAGAATAGTATTAACTGTTTGCTATCTTAGTGTAAAAAATTTCTTTCAATTAAAAGAAAAAAAAAAAAAAAAGGAGGGGACTTCCCTGGTGGCGCAGTGGTTAAGAATCCACCTGCCAATGCAGGGGACACGAGTTCGAGCCCTGGTCCGGGAAGATCCCACATGCCGCGGAGCAACTAAGCCCGTGCGCCACAACTACTGAGCCTGCGCTCTAGAGCCCACGAGCCACAACTACTGAAGCCCGCGCACCTAGAGTCCGTGCTCCGCAACAAGAGAAGCCACCGCAATGAGAAGCCTGCGCACTGCAACGAAGAGTAGCCCCCGCTCGACACAACTAGAGAAAGCCCGCGCTCAGCAACGAAGACCCAACGCAGCCAAAAATAAAAAATAAAAATAATGGGGGCTTCCCTGGTGGTGCAGTGGTTGAGAGTCTGCCTGCTAATGCAGGGGACACGGGTTCGAGCCCTGGTCTGGGAAGATCCCACATGCCACGGAGCAGCTGGGCCCGTGAGCCACAACTACTGAGCCTGCGCGTCTGGAGCCTGTGCCCCGCGACGGGAGGGGCCGCGATAGTGAGAGGCCCGCGCACCGCGATGAAGAGCGGTCCCCGCACCGCGATGAAGAGTGGCCCCCACTTGCCTCAACTAGAGAAAGCCCTCGCATGAACCGAAGACCCAACACAGCCAAAAATAAAAAAAATAAAATAAAGTAGCTATAAAAAAAAATAAATAAAATAAAATAAAAATAAGTAAATAAATCTTTAAAAAAATAAATAAAATTTAAAAGAAAGAGGAGGAAGGAATAGATACCCGTTTGGTATATTTCTGGAAACTGATAACATCATTTGCTTCCAGGGAAAGGAATGAAGTGGCTGAGCATCCTGGGTGAGAAGTTACCTTGTGAATTTTACCTCATGATGCATATTCTATGAACAAAGAGAGTTTAAATGATAATGCAGGGTGTGTGCCTGGGGCTGGCTGGCCCTGGCCCAGGAGAGAGCAGCGCAGAGATTCCTGGGCTCTGCCTCCGACTTTTCTGCCTGAGCACGATCGCGGTGCCCCTGGCTTTCCCTGGTCGGCAGAAGTGGCTTCGCCGCTGACCCTGCTGACGTTGCTTCAAGCCCCAGATCCGCTCCTAGAGAGGCCGCTAATTTGTTCCGGGAGCCGCAAGGCCTCGGGAAGGCAAGGCCTGAGCCCTGGCAGTCTTTAGCCCTCGTCACAGCCCCAGCATCTGCCGAAGTGGGAGCCATCAGACGTTCAAGGCGAGAACAGTGCAGAAAACCCCCGAGGTTCTGAATACAAGCCACGCACTCCAGCGTCAGGCAGCCACGCAAAGAAGTGAGGGACCGCACGTCATGGAAACTGAAGCCTGGGTTGGTGGGGGGACCAGCCTCCACTCTGGGAAGCGGGGTGGTGTCTGCGAATGTCTGACTAGGGGGCAGATCCCTCTCAGCTCCCGCCAACTGCTGCCAAGCCAGAGTGAGGAGTCCAGGGTTGTCAGCTTACGCGATGACACGAGAGCAGTGGAGGATCCGGATTTTTACGTGAAGTGTCTCAACGCTTAAATGTTAGCAATTCATTCATGGTTAATAACAACAACAACAACAACGACACCTTGTAAGCCAGAGCAACCCTCTGCCAGCCCAGTCAGGCCCGTGGGCCCCCAGCCATGGCCTCTGGTTCAGGTGCCTGGGGGCGGCTAGAAGTAAATCCAGGCCCCGCCAGCTCCCGGGGGCAGAGGCCTCGCTTGCACTCCTGGGGGGAGAACACAGGAGAAATCCCAGCCAAGGGAAGGTCCCCCTCCTCCCAGATACTGGCATCTGGCCGACGTAAGGGTGGGGATTCCCGCTCTGGAGGGAAGCATGACGACACAGGAGGAAGGATCAGGGCCAGGAATGACCCCGAGAGCCCTGGAGACAGGGAGCATGGAATTCCACCAAGGTCAAGGTAGAGGCCCACGGAACCCCTGGGATGAGAAGTTTTCTCCCAATGCCCCACCCCCCAGCCACCCGAGGTATCACTGGCCTGCAGGAGTCTGCTTGGGGGGTGGCCAGCCTCTCAATGCCCAGCTCGGGCAATGGTGTCCCCAAACCCTCTTTTTTGGGCTGACACCCCCAAGTTTGTCCAGAGATGAGCCTCCTTCTGGAAACCAGGGCTGGATTCCACAGTTTCACATACTCCTTATTTCACGTTCCAGCTATTCTTGCCTCAACAAACAATGATGACCACAGCCTATCTTTATTTTGTTTAATAATGTAATCCATGAAAACTTCAAGCAAATTTAATGATAAATTAACTATGATATTGCACTGGGCATTAAGCATGGTGGAAGCAGGTACTCAGAAGTGGATACAAGGGTCTTCTAGAGTGCCTTGTCTGGGGTCTAGGTGACAGGGGAGGGGCGTACCACAAGTGGCCCTATAACAACCACTGAAGGTGAAAGCTAGCAGGGCTGCGGGAGGACAAGGCTTCATCCCTCTTGGGGCTTCTGCCACTCTCTGAGGACACCAGCCCTTGGATGGACTGGCCAGTGGCCCCAGGGTGGCCGTCTCCATCCCTGTCAACTCTGGTTTTGGGATTTCGCAGCCCCAGCAATCCCATAGGAATTTCTCTGAATTCTGGCAGAGCCCTGCACCCCCTGGTGGGCGTCTCGAGAACTGCACCTCACCGGCCCCATCCTGGGAGGCATCCTGGGAGAATTTCTGCAAAAGCTTGGCGTGCATCCTCACTTCATCCTTCCGGCAACCCCACAAGCTGGGTCACACTGGCCTCATTTGATTAACTGAGGATCACAGAAGTATTTGCATCTAGTCTGGGCTGACGGCTCGAGCCCTCACCCACGATGCTGTGCCATGGAACACATGCTCGGTCCATGCAAACGTTTGTTGAAAGGCTGGTTGGTGCCACGCAGTAGGCTAGATCTTCCCAGCACTTGGCACAGGTGCATTTGTATTTCTCGTGACTGCTTATTCAGCATCTCTCTTCCTTCGCGAGACAGTCTGTCCCAGGAGGGGAGGAAGCCCACCTCCTCCCCGCTGTGTCCCTAGTACCTGGCCCAGCACAGCCATGTGATGGGAGCTGTAAATGTTTCTTGGTACAATGAACGGAGGCTAGAGACAGAAGGTGTAGCCTCTGCCCTCGACGGCTTTACAGCCTGATGAAGACGGCAAACAAGTAAATATGTAATTGCAGTTCTTTGTGTATAATGGTGGAGCCAGGGTCAGAAACCAAGCAATCTACGTCACACTTAATCTATGTCATGCTACCTTCTAACACACTTAGGCGTAGCCGTGCCACGTCCCCACCCAAGGCAGGGGCTCAGGCAGGAAGGGGTGCTGGACGGGGAGGAGACGGGGGAATGCCTCCACTATGTACTGTTTGGGCGAAGTTCCAGGAGCCCCTCCCACTCTCGCTCCCAAGATCACCATCCTCAACCAACAGCGTCTTTGCTCTGGCACCAACTCTGCTCTCTCCAGCCCTCAGTAAATGGAGTAACACCCGCTCTGCCCCTGACGGCCAGGGGGCCCCCTGAGCAGCAGAGGTTCTGCCAGGGCCGGCCTGCATGGGGGCAGCCAGAACCACAAGAGCTGCCCTCAGAAACTCTCTTGTGGGGGCTACAGCCACCACTCAGGCACCTGGCCATGGCACAAGGGCCGCTGAACACAAGTGTGACCCACCCAAGGGGGCTGACATGGGGAGGCCCGGAGCAAGCCCCGGCCCCAGCCCAGCACGGAGGCCTCCCTGGAGGCAGAGGCCGCAGCTATGTATGTGCCCTCCTCTCTGACAGCCGCCTGCAACACAGAAGAGAAGGTGGTTTCACAACCAAGCGGGCCCTGAATTTCCTCCTGGTGGGAGAGGCTACTCTAGGAGGGGGTGACAGAGGCAAAAGCCAGAGCTGGGACCTGTGGAAGCAGAATAGAAATGCCCTCAAGCACTCATATCCAGTCCCCGAGCTCCCACCCGGGGCCCCAGAGGGGCCATGCCGGGAAGCTCAGACTGAAGACTAGAGGAGTCCCCAGACTCTTCTTTCTAGGACAGGAGTGTGGCTAGGTGGCTTTGCTGTCATCTTTTCTGGAATCCTCCAGATTCTGACGCATCATATTGGTGCCGAGGCTGTGAACTGCCATTAGCGCCCGTCACTTCCAATCAAGCAAGCAGCCCACTCGCTGCCAGCCCTGCCCGGGGCCCCACTGCTGTCAAGTAGCCCACGTGTCAGACTCTTCAAAATTTGTTCCAGGCCCGGGTCGGGGAGCCGGAGCGTCGGAATCAAGCTCGGTCCTTGCTTCTCGGCCACACCGTGAGCCAGTCTCAGACGCCGCCTGCAAATCTCTGCCGCTTGGGTCAGACCATGTAAGAGGATGTTCACCCTATCCCCGCACACCGGGGCGAGGGAAGCTGGGGCCCCAGCCTCCCCCCACCGCTCCCCCCAGCATCTCCTCCCAGGGAAGCCACGAGCTCTGCAGGATCAGGACTCAGAGGAAGGGGCCGCAGCGGTAGAGTGACTGCCCCGTGGAGGGGAAAGAGCCACGGTACAGAGCTCTTCAGCCCCACTGGTCGGCCGGCCGGCGAGGATGCCCGTCTCCAGCCTGGAGATGAGGATGGCCACATGGGCTGGCAGTCAGCAGACCCAGGTTCAAGTCCGGGGCTCTGCTCCTCACCCACTCTGTGCCCCTTCTCAGTTTTCCCAGCAAAAAGTCCCCAAGGCTTGAGTGCTTATTTAAAACCTCTGGGGTGCGGGGGGTGTTGGTTATAACGTAAACTTTCCAGCCTCGCCCCAGAGTGACCAACAGAGGAATCTGCATTTTAAACAAGTATCCCCAAGGCTTCAGATGAGAAGCACTGATGTAGGGCGGCGGGAAGGAGGAGGGAAGGCAGTGAGGCAGGGATGGAGGAGGTGTGTTGCCAGGAGACCCAGGGCCACGCCCAGGCTGACAAAGCCCTAAGCTCTGGCCGAAAGGCAGACCAGAGCAGGGACCCGGGCGGCACCCCGTGAGCTGGGCACCATCACCCATGGGAGGCCTAACGCTCTGCTTTTCACTTTTCATTTCTCTTATTCACGTTCCTTCTACAATGCTAATGTATCCCCTCTCTTGCAGTTTCTTCTCCCTCTTTCTCCATCTTTCAGGGAACTTTGGGAGCTCCTGCTTTGCCCCTTTTTGTGAACATGAGGACCGTGCTCTCAGGACGTCTGCCCCGGGGGCCTGTCCACGCCCTCCCCATCAGCTCCAGCAACAAGGAAGCTGCTGCTGGCCCGGGGTTGAGCCACCTGGTCCCACCCTCGGGAGGCAACTTGCACCTGGGGCATCGCTGGTGGGTAAGAGCACAGGTCTCAAGTGCTGATGCTTCCCAGCTGTGTGACCTCGGCGAGGTCCTGCTCTGTGCCTCAGTTTCCTCATCTATAAACAGGGTGATGAAGAGACTGGTGTGAATTGAGCACCTACTGTGTGCCAGGCTGTTGTACGTGCTTTCCACACCATCCCTAGGGCGCACATGCCCATCGTCTCCCCATTGTACAGATGTGGACACTGAGACCCAGAGAGGCCGGGTCGCTGCCCAGCTGGTGGGTGCTGTGCTGACCCCCTGGCTTCAGAGCCCGAGTTCCCAGTCCCCACACTACCCTGGTCCAATCACCTGCCCTCCCACAGTGAGCGGAGAATGAAATGGGTGCTCAGAACCCTACTGGTGCCTAATAAATGTACACACAGGGGCAGCAATTATGACTGTTGCCATTGTTTGCCTACCGCTTTTTCCTCCCCAAATCCTTCAAAGCAGGATCTGCAGCCTGCGTGAGCCGGGGCAGGGGACCCCGTCTTGCTTCCATCTCCGTAGTGGGGGGGCAGCATGGAGAGAACTGTGTGACAGAGCCTGAAGGAGCCTTTCTCTGGCCCCAGAGCTGCTGCACTTGGGTGGAAACCGCACACCTAGGACCACACGTCTCCCAGCTCCAAGTTCTTAGCTGAGTAGATGGACAAGCTGTTTCTCTACTTGGAGGGGGGAGAGATGTCCAGCGCCCGCCTTCCCTGAGCGCAGGGCTGATGTGGAGCCGGAGGCGGGGTGGCGTGGGGACTCGGCGGGCTTTTGGAAGAGCCCTGGGAGGCTGTCTGGCCGCTTTGGGCAGAGGCTGCCTGCTTCCCCATCAGGAACTCCCAGGAACTCTATTCTTAGGGCGCTTTCTCTTCCTTTTAACTTTGATGTCTTCCAGAAGTTACCCTGCACAAAAGCCACCCTGCCGTGGCTGTAATTTACACGTCATGTCACTTGCGCAGAGCACAGTACACCCCCTCCAACCCACTCCTGCACGCGTCTGCCTGCCCTGTAAAAATGGCGTCTGCGCCGTTCCAACCACAGTCCTTCCACTTGCTTGCCCCAAGAGAAAAAGTGAAACAAGAAATCAAGAGAAGAAGGGCCGGGGGGAGGCAAGGGGGGAACCCTCGGCAACATCCAAGCTTTGGAACTTCCCGTGTACCAGGCTGGACATGGCTTCCATTCAGCGGTCCGCATTGCCATGGCAACAGCCGAGCCATGGATCAGAGACAGTCCCAGCTTGCCACCCAACAAGCGCGCGCTCTGCGGGAGCCGCTTACCGTGATGGTGTTCTCCTTGCTCTGCTTTTTGCCTGGTGACGAGGATCCCAGGTTCTGGGGAGAGACACAAGAAACATCGTCAAAGCTGTTCTCCATATTGGACATCCTCTTTCATTCGGGTTCCCTGAAGGTGGAGGGATTGGTTAAAAGCCTCGGGCCAGGGAAGTTTGGGGATGCTCCAGCTGCCGTTAACCCCCAAGTCCATATTCTGGGAGAGGGCAGGCAGGAGCCTCCCGCGCCCTGGCTTGAAGACGAATTGGAGGAAGCCTCCAGCACGGGCTCTGAGAAAACTGCTCCAAAGCAGGTCTGCCTCCTCTTCTCCCCGTCGGTGGTTGGGGGAGCTAACCCCTCAGCTGCCCTCTGCTGGTAAGTGGTTCTGCACGCTGCTTGCTGCCTTAACCTGCAGAATCCGCCCGGGGAGCAGAGAGTTAAGGCCACCACCTCCTCGCACTGAGGATTCAGAACACGACATCTTATTCCAAATCCCCCGGGTCCGACATATCACACCCCAGCTACGTGCAGTGTGGCCTGGGGTGCTTGGCCACATCCGTGACATGTCACCTTCCCAACCCCGAGAGCAGGGAGGCTGTGTTTCGGCTTCCATTCGGACTTTGGATTGCCTTTTTATGTCTTCCCTTTGCCAGCAAGAAAACCATCGTCCCAAGGACCACCAAGCCCACAGGACCTCAGCAGCTTGCCCCAGACCTAGGATGGTCCTGGAATGGAAAATAAGGATTGCCAGCTGAAAACACCACATTGGTCCTAAGAGCCTATGACCCTAAAGGGGAGGGTCAATTCTGGGTCTTTGCTGTTCCATCAGCAGTTCCATCAGGGACTCCATAGGGTCCCCGAGCAGGACATGGGATGCCCACTCCGGTCCTGAGCCACACGGCGAGCTGGGAAGCAGGCTCGCCCCTAAGGCACTGCAGTGGCATCACATGTGTGTCCTGGGACTCGTGGCCTTATTCTGTCTCTAGTGGAAGGGAAGGAAGTGGCTGCTAGGACTTTACAGAGAAAGGCCCAGAAGAAGCACGAAGAGGCTTCTCCAGCAAGCCTCAGGGAACCAGCAGCCCCCATCCCCAGGCCAGCACAGCTCTGGACCACCCAGCGGGATGAGCGTTTTGGGGGTGGGGGGTGGTCAGCCCCTGCCTCAGGAACGCAACTGCACATCAGGCAAAATAAGAAGCTTGATGGAGTTCCTGCCCATGGTCCCCTCATTCCCTGCCTCCCCCCGCAAAACCACCCTCAGTCCCTCGCTCCCATCGAGACCTACTTCGGCAGGTAAGTAAAGTCAGCTAATGAAACTGACATCCCTGGACCGTCCAGCTAAAAGGGACCTTTACATGTCATCGTTTCACAGACAAGAAGATGAACTCGCTAGCCTTGACATCCTGCCAAGTTAACTTGAGCCTCAGTTTCACCATCTGTCACCAATGGTCCTCAGGCTCTGGAGCGCATCAGAATTAGCTCCCCCCCATCGGGTGCCCCCGCCCACCTCCCAGAACTGCTGATCCAGCAGGTCTCCGGTGGCCAGGGTCTTTAAGGCAGAGTCTGGGGGCCTCCATGGAGGATGTCTGTTCTGTCGTTTCATTGAGGCCCCCCTAACTACAGCACCTCTGTTAGCAGACCCAACAGGTTCTGGGGCAACGTCACGTTGTGACCAACTATAGCTTACTCAGACGTGTTAAATGCATCAACTCATCCAGCTTGCCCACCCTGGACCCTCCCAAACTCTCAATTCTGCCCGGGGCACTTGCCAAGATTGGGCTTTCTGGGAGGAAGGCAGACTGAGGCTGCACGGCAGGGGCCCAGGTACCAGTCTCCAAGGAGAACAGACAGGTGCTGGGCTCTTCCTACAGGTTCGTCCATGCAAATACACACCCAGGATGGGCAAGGGGAACCTTTGGGATGGATTCTTTTTTTTTTTTTTTTTTTTTGGCCGCGCAGCATGTGGGATCTTAGTTCCCAACCAGGGATCGAACCCATGTCCCCTGCATTGGAAGCACAGAGTCTTAACCACTGGACCACCAGGGAAGTTGCTGGGATGGATTCTGCAGTTTGCAGGGGTCTCCCTACCACAGACACACATCATCACCACCAGGACCACCACAGTGCTCCCATTACACCCCCCAGGAAGGGCAACCAGTGCTCCGGCAGCCTTGGCAATAGCCTTCCTGTCTCTGTACCAATGCTGCTGCTGATGGGGAGGGGGAGAGGGAGGAGGGGGAGGGGAGGGAGGGGGAGGAGGGGAGGAGGAGGGGGAGGGGAGAGGGGGAGGGGAGGGGGAGGAGGGGGAGGAGGGGAGGAGGAGGGGGAGGGGGAGAGGGGGAGGGAGGAGGAGGGGGGAGGGGAGGGGGAGGAGGGGGAGGAGGAGGGGGAGGAGGGGGAGGAGGAGGGGGAGGAGGGGGAGGAGGAGGGGGAGGAGGGGGAGGAGGAGGGGAGGAGGAAGGGGAGGGGGAGAGGGGGAGGGGGGAGGAGGGGGGAGGGGAGGGGGAGGAGGGGGAGGAGGAGGGGGAGGAGGGGGAGGAGGGGAGGAGGAGGGGGAGGAGGGAGAGGGAGGGGGAGGAGGGGAGGAGGGGAGGAGGGGAGGAGGGGAGGAGGGGGAGGGGAACTCCCGGGGGAAGGATACACTGGGAGAGCTCCTGCCCTGAGTGCTGCCCTGTGAGGCGACCATGAGGCAGGCATTTGACACACGTAATCTCACTGAGTCCTCACAACCCCACCAAGTTACTGGCATCGTCTTCATTTTACAGATGAGGTATTATGTTATGACTTCGCCCTTAGACATACATTCTGAAATATTTACAGTTAAAACAATATGTGAGGAATTTGCTTTAAGAGAATCCAGTGGGAAGTTAGGGAGAGGTGATGGGAGTTTATTTAAAAAAAAATTTTTTTTTAAATATATAACCCATTCATTTTATTTATTTTATTTTACTGATGTTTTTTTCAGTTTTTGGCTGCATTGGGTCTTAGTTGCAGCACGCAGCCTTCTCTCTAGTTGTGGTGTGCAGGTTTTCTCTCTAGTTGTGGCATGTGGGCTCCAGGGCACGTGAGCTCAGTAGTTGTGGCGCAAGGGATTAACTGCCCCGTGGCATGTGGGATCTCAGTTCCCTGACCAGGGAGCGAACCCACGTCCCCTGCCTTGGAAGGTGGATTCTTTACCACTGGACCACCAGGGAAGTCCTGTGATGGGAGTTTAAATGAAACAAGATTGGCTGAATAATTGAAGTTAAATGATCGGTCCATGGTCCTTTATTATAATAGTCCTTCTACTCTTGTAAATGTTTACGCATGTCCATAACAAAAGTTTTTTTTTTTTTAATTTCCTTTTCCTATGATTCTAGAAGGTTTTTCTCCTCTTTTTAAAAACCCCTCCCCAGCCTGGTTTCCTGGCCTCGCCTGGGCTGCTCTACTGTCACTGTGAGGACCCACTGAGGGTGGCGACAGACGAGGCAGTGCCTGGGAGACGGCAGTGTGTCATTCCCAGCCCATTCAGCGAGCCCCTGACTCTGCAATGCCTTCCTGACCCTGTCTCCTTACCCTGTGAAAAGTCTGGGTCCCACACCCTCAGCAAGTGGGACCCAGCATGAAACCTCTCAATGGCTCCCAGCGCTGTTAGGACAAAACCCAAGCTCCTCAAAGCAGCCTTGAGGACTCGTCCAGCCTCCTCTTGTGCCCTCCCCACACCTGCTAACACAGTAAACCACAGCCCCACTCGGACTCCATGGCTTCTTCGAAATCCTGCCTCTACGCATCCACGTACGCTGTTCCCTCCACCTGGAATGCTGTTCCCCTACCACCACCTCTTCACCAAGCTAAACCCTTGCTCATCTTTCCAGTCTCAGCTTTTCTTAAAGAGCCCATCTCGATGTTTCCACCACCACCTGGTCAGGTCCTCAGAGCACACACTCCGTCCAGGCCCTATCACTGCCAAAATGAAATAAACATTTACCTCTTTCTCCAGTCCCAGCTATTAACTCCATCAAGACAACGGCTACCCGTGCACCACAACTACTGAGCCCGTGTGCTGCAACTACTGAAGCCCGCACGCCTAGAGCCCGTGCTCCGCAACAAGAGAAGTCATGAGAAGCCCGTACACCGCAACGAAGAGTAGCACCCCACTCACCGCAACTAGAGAAAGCCCGCGCGCAGCAACGAAGACCCAAGGCAGCCAAAAATAAATAAATTAATTAATTAAAAAAAAAAAGACAAGGGCTACTACATCTGTCTGACTCAGTGCCTGGCAAAGAAACAGATGCTCAATAGAACATGTGCTATTTACCAAGTAGGGGAGGGGGAGCCCAATTAAGTACATGAGCTCTCAGAATCTCCCCGCCAATGGGTCCCTTAAGTTTCCAAGCTCGAAGTCCCATTCCCTTTCCTCTCTCCTGTGTCTAAAGATAGCCTTCCTGGGGGCCAGTTCATGGGAATCTAAAACAGTTCAAAGGTGGGTCACTAAACGGCCTGGGCTCTGGTGGGCGGGTTCCTTGCCCTCCCAGTACCTGCACAAGGAGCAGAGGGGGCTCACGTCACCCTAGCCCCGGGCGGGCGGGCGGGCGGGCAGGGGACAGGCTCCGACGTGCTTCTGCCACGGCCAGCAAGCCCATCCTCAGCCTCTGATCCCCCAGCCTCCGATCAGGTGGGCCCCGTGCTTCCAGCGCCCAGGCAACCTGCCCCAGAGCTGCAGACGTGCAAACCTCCACTGAGTGGCGCCAGATCACCATCACCTGTGCCTGGCCCTCCAGGTCTCCCAGAACTGGGGTGGGCACCACCCCTGGGGTGCTGGGCACCCAGCCATCAGTCCCACCCACGACGGTACAGACACACTCCCAGTTTCCATGAAGATTGGATAATGCCCCCTACCTGCCCAACATTCTAATTTTCCTGATTAGCTTGCTCAGGGAGGGGGCAGGTAGCAGAAAACGAGCACAACAGGGGTGTGACAAGCTACTTTATCCACCCCCAACCCTGCCTCTCAAATGGCCATGTGTTTGTTCATTCGTTCATTCATTCATTCACTCGTTCCCTCTTTCTTTCTTTCAATATTATTAGGTGATAATTGTCACTAATTATAGTTGACAGCCTGGGACGGGGTAGTAAATACTACGCAGGCTGAAGTGCGCTGTATCTACTCTGGGGACCATCTGTCAGTAGTGCTCTCTGGAAATATCAACCCTTCTTAACCCATTTCTATGATTGGCCTCTGGCGCCTTTGAGGACAGCCAGCTCTGCAGGTTCACGAACGCTTTCACAGCTGGGGAACTAGTGAACGAATGCACATTTGCTTCCTCCATGCACTGCATTGATTATTCTTGTTACTTTGATGACACCTCCCCCTCTCGATGTTATCATCCAAAAACAAGGCACTGGACTCCACCTGTCCTGAAGCAGTGCCCAGGCCTGGCCTGGCTCTCCAGAGCTGACCTTCCCTGCATCCCCAGTACCTCGCCTCCAACTCCTTGTTTTATAACGCCTTCTATGACAGTAAAATGTGTTCATTTTAGGCAACTTAAAAAACACCCAAAAGTCTAAAGAGAATAAAAATCACCTTAGACCAAGGTTGCTCAGCGTCAGCACCAATCATCTTTTCCACCTGGGGGATGCTCTGTGGTGGAGGCTGTCGCGTGCCCTGTGGGATGCTTAGTGACGCCCCCGGCCCCTACTGACTAGATAGCAGTAGCACCCCCTGCCCAGCTGTGACAACCAAAATATCTCCTAACACTGCCCAATGTCCCCTGGTTGAGAACCGGACGGCAACACCACCAACGTTCGGGTTTATTTTTTCTTCCAGTCAGTTGTCTTCACATATGGATAGATTTCCTCCCCCCAGATAAGACTGACCATACGTGCAGTTTTGTTCTGCTTTTCGCACTCAACATTATGTCTCAGCATTTTCCAGAGTCACGACATTTTCTTCGGAAGAAGGAGTCTTCACGGCTGCGTGGTCTCACTGGCCGGACGGATGTTCGGTGCCGTCATCCATTTTACCCATCCCCTGTTGCTGGATAATTAGGTTGGGTCCAAGGTGGCAGGGCTGTAAATCATGCTTGAGTGAACAGCCTCACCCATAGATCAGAATCCCTGAGTGTATCCCAAGAACAGATGCAGGAAAGGAAATTCATGGGTCAAAGGCTTATGGCAGCACACTGTCCAATTGGCTTCCCAGGAGCTTATATGTATCAGGATACATTTTGTTTTATATGGTTAAGAAACAGCTTCACAGTATTTCGGGATGGGGGGAACCAGGTTCCATTAGGGAACGAGAGAAGAATGACGGGGGGTGCGGGGAGGAAGGGGTTGTTTCCATGTTCTTGCCCCGGGTAGACCAGCTTTTCTAGTTGCTGGGAAACCACTGCAGAGCTTGGGTTGACGTCTTAAGAAAACACTCCATAGTTAGGTGGCAAATAAGCTTCATTTCAAACGGACTGAAAGAGGCTCTGTTGAGAGGGGGGGCTCTGCAGGAAACACACGGAGCCAGGGCTGTGATGTGTGCCACGAGCAGGGGGTGAAGGGGACACACACGTGCTGGCACGACTAACTGTGCCCGGATCCTCGCCTGTCCTGCCATGGTCCACACACCCCACCAGCATCACCCAGGGGGCTCATTAGAAACAGGGAACCTCCGGCCCCTCCCCAGACCTCCTGAATCAGAATCTGCATTCTAACACGAGGCCCGGGAGATCTGTCAACCCATCAACGTGGAAGGAGCGTTGGTCCACCCAGACGTCCCAGTTCTCTTCCAGAGTTCGAACTGAACTGACCTGAGCCCAGCGCCCAGCCTCCTAAGACAAGAACGTAATTAGGTTTCTGAGGTTTAACCTTCTTGCCTGCATTAAAGCTAAGTGTCACACTGAAGCCGCCTGCTGTCACAGCCCACAAGGTCTCTCTTCCAGTGACTGGCACATAGAACCCACTGTTGTTGACAACAAGCAACTATTGTTATCACATCATCACCACCACCACCACCACCACCACCATCCTTGGGGCCTGGCATTTTCACCCCTGGAAAGGGCTGGTTTGGAGGCTTCTGCTAAGGGACATTTTCTGGATAATTCATGGATGGACCACATAAGACCAGTCCTCAGTTCCTCAGACACAGCTTAATGACACTGGAAGAACTCGGCATCAAGTCCAGTCTGACCACCTGGTAATCGTGTCAACCCTCGCAAGTCACTTAACCGGTCTGAGACTCCGTGACCTCATCTGTAACACGGGAATCATACTGACACCTCCCTCCTGCGCTTGCACAAGTGTCAGCTGAGATGACAAATGAGAACGCAGTTTGGGAATCTTAAAACACCCTCCCATGTCCTTCCACACCGTAGCTGTCCCTCTGTCATGTGGTAAATGTCTGACTCAGTTCCATTCTGGGTGAAGTCAGGCAGTGGGAAAAGGGCGTGCAGAAAAGGAAAATGGCCTGGCCTCATCCATATTCTTAAAGCGTTGGGAAATCTGGACTCTGTACTAGGAATCCAGACAGCGGGATGGAACCTTCTGCCCCAAGAACAGTTATAATCCCATCATCATCACCCCATCAAAACCATCCTCAACTTCTAGGGGCTTCCCTGGCGGTCCAGTGGTTAGGACTCTGGGCTTCCACTGCAGGGGGCACGGTTTCGATCCCTGGTCAGAGAACTAAGATCCCGCATGCCATCTGGCGCGGCCAAAAAAACCACCGAAAAATCCATCTTCAACTTCTAGAGAAAACCAAACCACAATCGCCTGCTCTCCCACAATCACGGTACGCTGGAATGACCCAGATACCGACCACTTTCTACTTGGGGCAGGACTGGGCTGTAGCCACCTGGACCCCCATGGCATCCCCATCCTAACGACACCTCCCTGGGCCGCCTCAACGGCTGCCCCTACAGCCCGCAACAGGACCCCTTACCTGGGAATCGCCGGCGGATTTTCGGACACTCATGTGAGCAGTCTCAGGAGGGAGCGTGGGGGTCCCCGGCGTGTGGTGTCCATTCACTGCGGGGACAGAAACACGGCTCAGAGGCTGCGCTGGCCACAGACAGGCCCCTCCGACCTTGCAGACCATGGGGGCAGCTGTAGCCCCTTCTCCCCCCTCACTGCCTGGTTCCGAGGGGTCATGCATGGCCAGGACCACCTCTTAGGATCTCACCCGTATCTGCTGAGCCGGAGGTGGGTTGAGAGCATCTCTCTAATCCCCAGCACCCAACTACCTCTCTCCTGGGGGACCAAGTTTCTTTTCCAACCAGAGAAGAAAAGAAAGATGCTTAGTAGGAGGTGAGGTCTCATCACCGTCCAACAGCCATCGCTGAAAACACCTCAGCAGCTGTGGTCACGGGCGCTGATCAAGGGTCCAGTCTCTCTACAGAGTCAGATGGCCCCACCCACAGCTTCCTACAAATCCTGTCCCCGCCCCACCTCCAAGGAACTTCTCCCTGAGGACCTTCTCACCCTCACCCACTGTAACGTAAGCGTAACGGAAAGAGAACGGGTTTCACTGGTTTCCATGAAATTTTGTTTTGCCATTTAATAGCCAGGGGATCATATGACATCCTTCTTGAGTCCCAGTTTTCCTAAAGTCTAAAAAAAAAAAAAATTCAAGGCTCTAAAACTCTATCCCTATGACACTCACTCATGCTCCCAACATGAGCTGATACACCTGCCCTTCAAGGGGGGGATGGGAAGCTCTGGTCTGTAGCATTTGCCAATTTCTGTGGCCTCAAGGCTCCCATCGGGGCTGATCTGAAGCCCCCATCGGGGCTGATTTGAAGCCCCCGACGCTGCTGCCTGGTCCTGACATCACACGTACACACTGCGGCCCATGCATCCTCAGTTCCCAGAGGTGGCGCTGCCCTCTCACGGATATAGTTACGTGAGCCTCAGCTTCTGTATCTGTAAAATGGGGACAGTTCTACCTAGTCTCTCTCTACTTTGTTGGGATGAAAATCCAATGAGACAATAACTGCAAAAGAGATCTGTAAAGTTATAGAGTACTTCATGAACAGAGAGGGGAAGGATGGAGAGAGGGAAGGCCACTGCTTCTGTTCTTGAATCTCCTGGCCTTGAACCCCAAGCCCACATTGATCTCTGGACACCAGGAAAGCATGCCTTCCTCATGCCCCAGGCCTGGAGGATTTGCTACAACACAGACAACTACAGGCCGGCCTGGAGAAAGATGCACAGACCCACGTCCAGCTCTTGGTGGTTCTTGCTGACACCACCCTGCAGGGAGGGAGGAGGTGAAGGAGAGGCTGAAATTACTACCACCTACCCATTCACAGAGCAAGGGCTGGGGGCAAGCAATGGGGTATGAAGGCCACCCCATGGAGAACCTTTTTCATGCTGGGGAGTGCCCCCCATTCTCCCCCAACTGCAGCGAAAAATCCAGGGCCACCTGTGAACAGAGGCGCACTCAGCAGATTCTTGTGGGTAGCTGGGTTTCTCCCGATCCGCCTGTTGGCCGGACACTCCGGAAGAAGGGTGGGCACAGACACACCAGGACAACAAAACACTGGCCACAGAGCTGGCCCCCAGGGCAGTGGCTTAGGGACACAAGGAGAAACAACAAATTAACCCCACGTGGCCAGCCACGCTCCTGGTCTACACCCAGGGCCCTCAAGAGGCTGCTCAACTGCTGATTCTATCCAGGAATCCTCTAGATAAAAGGGGGGTGAGGAGGGAGGGCCAGGATTCCAAGGGCATCAGAGAAGCTACGGCTGCCAAGGAGAATCTACTCAGGTCAGCACAGGCCATGCCAGGAAGGGCACTAGACTGCTGATAAATACAACCCACAAGGCAGGCAAAACATTGGAGAAATTTTCCTTATCAAGGAGCATAGCACTGCAATAGATAAAACACAAATGCTGGAGAACCTAAAGACAACAGTAGGAAATCTTAACATACTGCTTTCAGTCTAGGACTGATTCGTGAACAAAAGTCAGGATGTGGAATATCTTAGTAATTTAATTTAAAAGGCTGATTGAACTAGATGGATTAAACAGCATATCTTATAAACAGAGATAATATCTTTTACCAAGAATCCATGCAACATAAAAAAAAAAAATGTTGGGCCTATTTAAGCCACAAATAAAGTATTGATAAATTGCAAAAGGCATAAATAACACAAGGCACATTCTTTGACCAGAAAGCAATAAAAGTAGATACTAATAATGAAAGAACAAAATATACAAGGTCCTCATCCCCCCTGACTCCCAAACACTTGAAAATTTAAGAAAACACCCTCTTAAATAATCTCAGGTCAAAGAGGAATTTAAAACTATAATTATACAATATTTTGAAAATAATGAGGAAGAACCTATCAAAACAAATGGGATAGGGCCTGAATTATATTTGGAGGAAAATCCATAACCTTAATTATTTCATTACCAAAGCCAAGAGAATAAAAATAAACAGACTAAACATTCAACGTAAGAAATCAGAAAAAAAAAATTTTAAGCCAATAAAATAAATCAAAGGAAAACATGAGAAAAGGATATAAATGTGGCAAGAGAAATTAATGAGTTAGGAGACAGGATAACATTTGCAACCCTGGCTGGTTCAGGGCAGGTCAGTGGTGAGGGGGAGTGGTGACTAACAGTGATTAAAAAAGGCAAATCAGCCTAATTTGAGAGTGAGAGAAAACACAAATGCTTAGAATTAGGAATTAGAGAGCAAACATATGCACGGCAAACAGACTTGAGTTTTTTTTTAATGCAAGAGCATATTATTTATAATTCTACGCTAATAAATACAAAACTTTCCATAAGATTCAAATGATCAAAATGGTTTCAAAGGATACCAGAAACACCAAAATGAGTAAAACCTTTGAAAAATGACCTCCCCTCCAAAAGGCACCAGACCCAGATGGTTTTACAGGCAAACTGGTTCAAACTCTTAAAAGAAATACATAGGCCCAGACTGCACAGTACAGAAACACCTGGTGAGTTTCCCAGTTTATTATACAAAGCCAGCATCACCCTGATCCTAAAATCTATCAACAACCAAAAAAATGCAACCACAGTTCAGTTGATTACGAAAATGGAATATGTAAGTTCTTACCTGAACAGGCCTTAGTTTAGAACCGGTCACTACCTTTGATGGTGCTGGGTCCCTCTAACCCAAGGTGGTTCCCATCTTCTTGAGGGCAGAGGCTGCCCTTCCGACCCCCGTCTTCTCCTTCCACAGCACCTCAAAAGTGCACCCTCAACACACCCTTCTCCTATTTGCAGCCTCTCCCAGCCTGGCAGCCCCCATGCTAACGGCTGCTGGGAACCATCTAACGCAGTGGCATTTGCCCCTAATCCATCCTCTTGTTCTCACTTCAGTTCTGGTCTGTCAGCTGTTGGCTAATTACCGCTCATGTCAAAACAATTACTGGGAAAGGAAAATCTAATTTTCCATTCAACCATTTCTCCCCATACAGCAGCTCTCCCCTGACACCCTGTCTCCCTGCACTTTACTTCAACAGTTCCGGCACCTTCGGAAAAGTCCTCCGTGGGGATCTGAACAGTTACAGCTACCCACGACGGTCCTGATGGGCACTCACCCACCACTGGGCCCTCGGCTTACTGAGGGTGAGACCCAAAACAAATAAGGCCAGGGGTGCGTGCTTTAGAGGCCTCCAGCCTCCCAGGGGAAAAAATAAAATATGGTCAAGGATCACTCATAACCATAAGGACCATAATTCAGTTGGGGATACAAAAAAACCCGTAAAATCCCAAATTCAGCTGTTTTTAAGATAAGAAAAGGGAACAGAAAGCTCTATCTAGTAACTTCAGTAACTTCAAATACAAATATAAAAACACACACGCACACATTTCATTCCTCTTTATGGGCAGTTAAACAGACAAAGAGAGGGCTTGGGAGATACACAATGAGAGAAGGGGCCGGATATTTGGTACAAAGAAGTCATTTGCTGGGGGTGGGCGGAGGGTGGGGGGGGGCGGGCGGCAGGCGGAGGGGATAAAAAACGGAAACTAAGAAGACCAACAGAGAGTTGCCAGCGTCGTTCGCTGCCCAGACCTCACCCTCCCTACAGCTCTGACCCCATCGCCCAGCTCCAATCCGCCCTGTAAGACAGTCCATCCTCCAAGCCCCACTGTCCAGGTTCTGTTCTCTAAAAAACTCCAAAGACAAGACTTTCTTCTTCCAAACAAGAAAATCAGCTCTGGGCACCTTCCTTCTGCCTCCTGTGGGTCCAGCCTCATCTCCCCTTCTCTCTGGAATAGACGAGTAACTTCCTTCCTCAACTCGAAGAAACCTGGGAGCTCCAGGGCCCTTGTTCTGGAAATCCTTCTTCCCTCGCTGCTACGACATTTAAGCCTGGCGGAACGGAGTCCCTCCCCAGGCAAGTGATGCAACCACCAATTCTGCAGGACGTTCCTTACAAGTGTTCTGCAGTGACAGTAAAGGGCAGGGTCTGACGGTGCAAAGAGTTTGGGACAAATGCCCCCTGTTGCTCAGATTTAACTTGGTTTCTTTACGGTAGGCTTAAAATATGCTGACATGCTCTGTGAATCTCAATCAAGGCAGCAGTGTGGTAGTCCACACTTACATGGACAAAGGACCCGGACGGGGGCGGGAAAAGCAGTGGGTACCGTGGAACCCACTTTGGGAAACACAGCCGGGGTTGCCGGAAAGCATGTTTTGAAGTCAGGCTACCAAGGCAAACACCAGAGCCAGATCTGTACTCAGCACCTCTGAAGGCACAGCAGGCACCATCCCTGCCTCACTGCCCCACCACGCCCTGTGGGGCCTTGGAAAGATGCTCTTCGTCGTGTTCACCTTCCCAGGTGTGTGCTGCGTCTGCTGGGGTCTGCTTAGGGGAGTGGTTTTACATTTATAGCCTTCTGGCCTGGAAATCCTTCTGGTCTGGAAATTTCTATCTGGCTACCCAATCCCTGTTGCCCCCCCTGGTTGTCTAAGATGTAAACTGTATTCCCCCAAAGAGAACTCACAATCCATGTGTCCGTGGGTGTGAAGGGTTGGAAACCTGCATCTATTCTCCGGGGCGTCAAAGGTTAAACAGGCCTTTGTAAGGGCCCCTGGGGCCTCAGCCAACAGGCACATGTTCCTAAAGGAAAAGGCGGCCCCCTATGGCCTTCCCTGGGGTCAACAGTGATTCCTAGTTGAGGGCCATGGCAGCCACTCTGGGCCTGGTAACTTGCTAACGCTGCAGTAGGTGAGAGTCCCCGTTTGCTCCTATGTGGGAGTAGCCGGGGCTTCCTGATCTGGAGAAGAAAGTGTGTGGGTGAGGGCCCTGGGCTCTGGAGCCCCTTTCCTGGGGAGCTCTGCTCAGGGGAAGCACAGCTGTCTGTCTGCACAGACTCCAGACTCAAAGGCAGGCCCTCCCTGATCAACATCAGAACTCACCCCCCTGTGGTCTGGCTTCCCTGGAGGCAGGTTGTTTCTCCAAGCACGAGCCCTCAGCGGAGTCAGGCCCCAGGCCAGGCAAAGCCAGCCTCGGAACCCAGGTTTCCCCGACATCTCCACTCCCAGGGGAACTCAATAAGAGATAGATTTCCTCCATCCCAAAGGGAAACGCAAATGCAAACTTAACGCACGTCCAGGCCCAGAAGCTCAGAAAGGAACTTACTCTCCATAACTGCCCAGCCCCATTAGTCACAGGTGGCTATTCAAATTCTAACAAGTGAAATTTAAATAGAATCTAAATGCAGGGTGGTACCCAGGATGGGATCCTAGAACAGAAGGAGGACAATACTGGAAAAATTGATGCAATCGAATGAAATCTAGTTTAGTTAATAATACTGTACCACATTGATTTCTTAGTTTTGACAACTGGACCGCGGTTATGTAAAACGTTAACGTTAGCGGAAACTGAGTAAAGGGTATATAAGAACTCTCTGTACTGTCTTCACAATTTTTTTGTAAACCTAAAATTATTCCAAAATTTGAAAAGTACTTAGTTAAATAAAATTAAAAATTCATTCCTCAGGCAGAGTAGACACATCCGCTGGCCAGTGGCTACCATACCGGATGGTGTAGATGTAGAACATTTCTGTTAGCGCAGAAAGTTCTAGGGGACAGAACTGGTCTACGGTGTCATCTGGTGTTACCCAGTAACGCGTAACATGAAAATCCCAGAACCTCATTTTTCACTCGTATTTTCTTTCCATATGCCTGTTACTATTTCTCTCCATATAAATCATCACTGTTACAGTGTATGTTAAACTGGCCCAAAGAAGGTTTTTAACACGTGCTGAATAGAGCCTTCGGTATTCTGTTTGGGTTTCAAGTTGACTTACGTAGACCTCCCCCAGAAAGCTGGCATTAAATGGCTCCAATAAAGTTACTGAACAAACACAGCTCCCACTGTGATCTGAGAGGAAGCCACGTAGGGAAAGTTCTGGGCCCAGTGCTGACCCCCAACAGTCAGAGAGTGGAATCCCATTTGTGGGGGGCATTGGGTGTGTTTCCAGATCTCTCTCTCCAGCTGGTAACCTGGCTGGCTGTGCTTCAGGCATCTGACAAACCTGCACTGAGAAGAACGAACCGGTCCTGTTCATGGGTGGCCCTTCCAACTCTCTCCAGAAGCTCAACTCAAAAGTAACCCTGAGCCCCATGGGTGAACCCTCCACCCCTCTGCCTCCTCAAAGGGGACCTGCCTAAGCTTGGCTTGGCTGGGTTCATTTGTGGTTCCCGCCCATGTTCTTTCTGACCTGCTTTTCCATGATCTTCAGGAACGACCATATGGGATGCTTGTAGTCAATAAATGTGGTCAAGTTTTCCTTCCGCATCGTCCTTACCCCTCCCGTCTCCTCGCAGGGAACCCCCAACCCCACCACTGCTAACCAACTGCTTCAAGAAGGCAGCTTTCCAGGAAGACACTTCCACTGCATTTCACTCTCACCCCCATCCCAACCATCACGCTCAGAATGAAATCCCAACACCACCTTCCTCTGGTCCCTGCTGACTCCCCTCCCCTCATCGCCTACCACGCTCCCTCTTGTCCCCCACCCCCCAGCCACACTGGGCTGCTTTCTGTTCTCAAACATGCCAAGGTCACTCCTGCCCCAGGGCCTTTGCACTAGCTTTTCCTTGGCCTAGAACACTCCACCACCACTCCACACACATACCGTCTTCTCCTTGTCTTAAAAGCTTGACCGAAATGTCACTTCCTCACTGAGGCCAACCCTCATGCCCCAGTCACACACTCTGTCCTGCTGCCAATGCAACGAACATCTGATGTATTCCATGTCTGCTTGTTTGTCCAACTCTCCCACTAGAATGTAGGCTCCCGGGAGCAGGGACCACACAAGGACTGGCTTGTCTGTGGCTGCATCCCCAGTACTGAGAACAATGTCTGGCATATTTTTTGAATGAAAAGGTTTGCAACTCCACCACTGTTGCTTTGCAGAAGCAGGAGCAGAACAAAAGAGGCTGAGATCCAGGGCCCTGAGTGGTCTCCAGGCAAGGCGCCCACAGCCCCGGGAGCCCAGGGATGGGGACAGTCAGTTTTTGAAGCTACCTCATGTCTTCATCAAGTCTCTTTCTCTCCCCACAATAAAATTCAATCTCCTGAAAGCTGCTTATAAAACTGAAGGAAAGAATGGCTGGAAAAATCCTAGTGCCCCCCCCTGTAGACAGAAATACCAACACAGTTATTCTTCTATTCTTTAGACAGAAGGTTCAGTTCAAAAACCAGAAAAGATGATGGCAAAATACCTCGGATCCTGCTATACCCTCACAGGTGGGTTCTCTTCGCTTCCATCCCAGAGTGTGGATGGAGAGTTGACACGTGTGTTCATGCCCCGGGGTAGAGAGGACCACAAATCATAACCACGGAGGGCTAGACAGGACCTCAGCCATGGTTTTCCTCCCATTTATAAATGGGCAAAGTGAGGCCTGGCAAGGAGAAGGGGTGTGCCCCAGGCCCCTGTCTAAGGAGCTGCAATTTCACAAACCTAAGATGTCACTGACTGTTAGAGGCACCCTTATTTTAAGTACTGCTGAGAAAGAAAAAAAAAAAAAAGATGCTTCCAATTAGACTAGGATACAGCATTGATTTCCAAGATATTAAAACTGGGAAACAAAACGCGGGTCTGAGAATCAATGAGCTGGGGTCCTGCGTGTTTCGCGGCTGTGCTTCTCACTGTCATGGGTTGGCGTCCATCATCCGACAGAGAGCGGTGCTGAGCCGAGGTTCTGAGTCCTTCTAGAACAGAGCTTCTAACCCCGGCACTGCTGACGAGCGGGGCTGGACAGCCCTTTACTGTGGGGCCGTGCCGTCCCGTGCACTGTAGGACGTCTGGCAGCATCCCTGGCCTCTACCCCCCAGATGCCTGTAGCTCTTCCCCACACTGGTGACAGCCACGAATGTCCCCTGAAGGCAAAATCACCCCCGAGTTGACAACCACGTGTGATGCAGACAGACACACACAGGGACAGAAGCACCAAGTTAAACGGGGTCTTCAGTTCAGGCCTTCTCTGAACTGATGTGTACTCTCCAAAGGGGAAGAGAGTAGACAGGATTTCCAACTGTCTTTGACTGCAAAGCCCTTTCTCGCAGAGAAATGGACAGACTTGGGATCCCAGGGACGTGGGACGCAGGTGCCCTAGGCCCCTGGGGGTCCACCTAAGTCTGTCTAATGCCTTGGCCACCTTGGCAATTCTCATCCCTGGACCTGACCCTCTCCACCATCTCCCACCTTTCTCAGCCCCTCAGAGCCCCGGCACCCGGCGCAGTGCTGAGTTATCGCGGCTCTCGCGCTAGACGTGAAGGCAGGAATTTGTCACGCCGGGGCCTCCGGGCTGGTGACCTGAGCCAGCGCCTCCCACGCCGCCTTCTGGTGGATGGCCCCACCGACAGGATGCTGCTGGGGCCAGTGACAGTGACAGCAGGCTTTGGAGAGGTGACGCCACTGACCCAGAGGGCAAGTTCCCTAACCAGCCCCAGCAGCCCAGCGTAACAAGCTGTGCAGGGTGGCAGGCTGGGCCACTGTCACCTGTCATCTCACACGACCCAGCCTCCCCCTGCCTGTGTCATGGCCCTGTCCTGCTCCGCGGACCCCTCTGGCCGGAAAAGACAGCTGGGTTTTCTTTCTAGCGTCTGGGTGGCCTGGAGCCAGCCAGGATAGAGGGCCACACCTCACATTATTCACACTAACATTTCTATTGTTAAAAAAAATCACAAGAACAGCAACAAAAGACAAGGCATCGAGCCAGGAAATGCCTATTGTCATATGACAGCTAGGAAGGCCGAATGGCCCCATTTCTGAGGACTTGGTCTGAGAACGTAGCACTGGCTGCACCCCTAGGAAACCAGGAGGAAATGCCCCATTTCCCTGCCCCACAGGAGGTTCCTTTTTTAAAATTTTAACGAAAAAAATATGTGTGTGTGTGTGTGTGTGTGTGTGTGTATACATGCATATACACACACACAAATATAAATAAAAACATTTTAAAAGCCTAGAAGAACTTTCCGTGGGAAGCTCCTCCCCAATCCCCTCTCCCAGACCTCAGCTGATTCTCCAGGTCTATTCTGCCACCACCTGGGTTCTGAGTTCTGTGGCTGGCAATCTTCACAGCCCTAAATAACGTGCTTGGATCCCACTTTGACTTCTCAATGGTGGAAGAGACTGAAAGACACCCCACTGGGAAAGGTGAGGGCTGACCCACTCACACTGCACACCGCTCCCTTCCCAATCCAGGGTTTAAGAGTCCTCTTATGACTTTCACCTCTTCCTTTGGTTTCCTGTGATGCGTTCGGTAACTTATTTGCGTTCCAAGCAGGGTTTGGGGCTCTCATCTCCCCTCCCCTCCACGTGAGCACAGGAGGTCACTGCTTTTGCCCAACCCCCCTCCCCCAGCCCATGCCTCCCCTCCTCTGTCCCACACTGTCAATGCTACTGATGTTCAAATTCCAGGTTTACACACCACATTTGTGACTTCACTCAAAGCTGAGGCCAGGCTCCATTTGGAGACTGAGGAGTCCACAAAAGAAAAGGAGAGACAGAGTCCCCAGCCTCAGGAAACTTACAGTCTGGGGTGGGAGAGTGACGACCAACAGGGAGGGGTACTCTGAGGACAGTGAAACAGCAGGAAGCGGGGATCCAGAGTGATGGGAGAGGACTCTAAATTGAGCCACCAAGGAAGGCTTCTCGGAGGAGGTGACATTTAATGCAAGGTCTAATCCACAAGAAGTCAGAAGGTGTTCTCCCCACTGATGTGTCCTGCAACCCACCTCCTGGGATCCCAGAATGAGATGTCTCCTAAGAGTAATAAACCCTCCACTTATTATAGGAATGCCTACCTTGATCACCTCTGCTTCATTACCTATGCTGATGGAGAACTCATATCCTTGCAAGGAATCCATTTGCTTTCCAGACATTCTGTTTGAAAGCTGCCCTGTAAACATCTGCCTCTTTAACTTCTATTCCTTGAGGCCTTCGGGAACCACGTGGAGCAAGTCTGCCCCCGGTTTGGGTCCCTACACTGGCAGACAGCTAAGAGCTCTGACGCTTCACCTCACCCAGCCATGCCCCCACCTCCCTAAGCACCTGAGAGGGAGTGAGAGGGACCAGAGCTGCTGCCGGCACTAGCAGGGTGTTACCATCCCACGGGGCAACAGGCTACGGGGCCTCCAAGCCCTCTAGACCCCTCCCCAGGTTTGGCCCATACGATCCGCAGCCAGGTTTCAGACCCAGGCTCCAGAGCCGTGGCCTCCCCCTTGAAGGTGTGTGTGGTTCCCAGCCGGCCCCCAAGGTGCCCCGAAGTAGCGCGTGGACGGTACCTGTCAGAGGCAGAGAGCTTCTGTGAGGGCCAGGGCTGGCTGGAATCCCAGGAGAACTGCTGGGGCGCTCCCAGGTGGTCTCTAGTCAAAGAAAGAAAAAAACACAATCGCACTGAGAATTTGCTGGGGCAGAAGCTCCGCGTGTCACAGAGCAGAACTGGGCCACCCCCCTCCCTAAACCCGGGAAGCAGGCGTCCGCCTCCTGCTCCCATATCCAGCTCCTCTCCTGCCTTCCCGTGACAACAAAGCTTCTCTTCGCTGGGGACCCTTCTCCACGCAGCTGGGACCAGAAGGAGGTGGCCTTCTGGCTGGGATCCTGTGAAACAGTCCCCATTGCCCCTCTCCTCCTCCGAGGCTGCCAACTCGTGCATCTCCACTTCGGTCCCTCGTCCTGGAACCCCAGCTGTCGACCGGGCATCACTCCCCAAATGCCCACTGTCATCTGAAACCCCAAAGCCCAGAGGAAGGAGCCCTGGCCGGGGGTCTGTACAGAGACCTGGGTGATTGGGGGTCATTTCCTTCCTGGTTCTACAATTCCATGTCTTGTGTGAATTACAGCGGCTGTGTCTGATTGGACACTTCTCTCTCTTCCAATACCCAGCCAGAAATAAAGCTAATACTGCAGCTATATATGATCATCCCCCGAACGCTACTTTACCCATTTCACTGCTGTGAGCAGAGACTTCCCATAAAATTATCTAGTGATAAAAATAATACTTTCTCACTATTTACAACGTGGTGATGTAGAAAAAAGTGCAAAGAAGAAAAAGTATCACCCATAATCCCACAACTCGGAGGTCATCACTAAACATTTGGGTACCTGTGTGTTGATTTGTTTTCTAGGCATATGTACATCTTTGGAACAAAACAAAATCATACCGTACATTCTTTTCACCTATGGACTTCTGTGGGTATCTTTCCAAAACCATTAAAAGGGCTGGAGAGCACAGGGGTTAGGATCTATTAACAGCAGTGAGTCTAGAGCCAGATGCCTGGGTTTGAACCCCAGCTCTGCCTCTCACCACCAGTTTAACCTTGACCAAGCTAATTGTCCCCTTGGTGCCTCGGTTTCCCCTCTGTAAAATGAGATCAATAATGGCATCCACCCAAGGCAGCTGTTGTGTTCATGCCAAATGCCCATTTATAAGCTTTTAGCATGAAGTTATTTTTAAAGTTAGTCCAATATATGGATATGACATTATTTAGTCCAAAATTCTATTACTGAAAATTCAATTGTCTCAAATATTTAAAGCAAAAACTAGCACAATCTTTCAATGGCTTCTGTGAATTAAGATTCGAGAGAACTGGGGTTTTTCCTCAGTTCCGACTCTTATCTGCTGTGCAGCACTGGGCAAGTCACGCTATTTCTCTGGTCCTCCGATTCTTCATCTAAAATGAAAGGGTTGGGCTGACTGGTCCTTTAGGCCCCAATCCTCTTGCCCTCCAGCTTTGATTGGTGGTCTCAAAACCTTAAGATCTACTGTTTGGGTTTTAGGATCTTATGGCTCTAGGAGTCGGGTGGTAATACGGTCCCTTCATGTCTTAAGGGAGAGAAAAAGGAGGGTGAACAAGGCAAGCAGCAGGGACGATGTGACCAGGAACAAGAGAGCAGAGGGGTCTTGCAGGAGGGGTGACCAGAGGGCAGCCTCAGTGGCCTCCCTGGAGGAGGAGGGACACTCGGGCTGGTGCTGAGAGCACCAAGACTTGGAGAATCTACATGAAGACCACCAGACTGCTCTGAGGCCGAGGGCAGTGGAAAGCATCCTAGGCCTGGCCACTCATGAGCTGAGTGACCTTTGGAAGCCACCTAATCCTGTGTTTTGTTTTTCTCAACTGTACAATGGGGATAAAAATGGTACCTAAATAGGGTTGTAATAGCATGAAATGGGTTATTACCTGTAAGGTGCTTAGGATGACAGGGGCACACAGTAAGTGCCTTATCAGAGTTAAATAAAGCAAACAGACTAGCGAGGCTGGATGTTTGGGGGGAAAACATGCAGAAATGGGGGGAAATTCAGATGAGAAATGGGGGGAAATTCAGATGAGAAAACAGCCTTCCAACAAAGTGAGGTGGGCTCCAGCAGAGACCAGACGCGGCCTGCAGCCTCCGTCTCCTTCCTAAAGAGGCCTCTCTTCCGCCCGCTGGATCGGCCCCACCCGGAGGCCACACTGCTGTCTCCACATCCACAGCGCCCAGCTCAGGCTCTCCCCTCCAACCCAGCCCCCTGGGGCTCCGGGGACCAGCCTCCACGGCTTCACCAGCTCCTGCCGGGTCCCACCACCCACATGCAATCAGTTCCTGGGGCCTGGAGGTGCCCCCTCCATCACTTTCCTCACCTCCTCTCCACCTCACCCCTAACGTGTCTCCCCACTCGGGATCAGCGCGCACCTGGAGAATCCCTTGCGGCCTCCTTTCCAACAAGGCACAGAGGACAAAGTCCAAGCTTTGTCATCCCCACGCCCACCTGTCGGCCAGCGAGGCTCCAGCACAGCAACCTTGTCTGTCTGTCCAGATTGACCCCCACTGACCTCACTCCAGCCCAGGTAACTCACTTGCTGGTCTCGGAACATGTCTTTGCTCCGACTGTTTACACACGCTCACCACCCTCTGCCCCCACCATCCCTGGCTGTCAGGATCGTGTCCGTTTGCCAAGTTCCAACTAAAACGCCTCTTCCTCCACGCAGCCTTCCCAGCGGACTGCGGGAGAAGGCTCTGAAAGCACAGGGAGATGCTGCCTCCAGTCAGAGCCACGCTCTAGACGCTGGGGCCCGAAGGAAGGCCCCTTGCCCTGTGCTCGCCGTCCCGGGTCACTCACAGGCCCCCAGAGGCGGGAATCCCTTCTCCTGTATCGCATCTCTCTATCCAGCCTCCGCCAGGACTCCATCAGGGACAATGCAGACGCCTGAAGGGTTCCGCCCAGCCCACCTCCTGGTCTTAGCCAGCTCTGGTCAGCCCAAAATACAACGCCACTGTGAGCCTGGGGAAGGCCAGGCGGACATCTGGAGAGAGCCCCCGGGGCTCTGGCTGAGTGACCTCATCGGCAGCAGGAAAAATCACCCCAGATGACCACACCACACACAGGGAGGAAACCATTTCCAGGTCTTTTTCAATAAAAGACTCCCTAATCTATTTACAGCACACCAGGCTCCCTGATAGAGCCAAAGCAAAACTGAAGTGGCAGCTCGGGCCTCAAGTTACCCTGGAATGAGGCCCCCTTGCATTCTCTGGGCTTACATCCTGGGGTTCTAGGTCATTCCAGGTGACCACCCAGACTCGTAACAGTCACTGCCATGAAGGCCCCAAAGGCTCTGGGTGGGGCCAGTGAGGACAGAGTGGAAGGAGTGAGACCTGTGCTTGGAAAACCTCTGACCGTCCAACCCAATTCAGGAGAAACACATTTTTTCCTAAAGGCAACTCTAACTCAACTCGAACCTCTTCCGCTGAAACCAGGGGAGACAGATACACACAAATGAGCTGACTGCTGACGCTGGATCAGATTGGACCAAGGGAGGTTGCTATTCTAGCCAGCCACGTGAGAAGCCAGAAATTTCCATTTCCCCATCAGTGGATTATAGTGGCTGCCCCATGTAGAATAAAACTTTTAAAGAGAGAGTAGAGTTGAAAGGTGGAAAGTGATGTAAATGTGATTTCAGAGCACAGACGCCCCTTCCTTAAAATAAGAATAATTATTATTATAATTATTTTTAAAAAACAGTAAGCAAGGCAGGAGTTTTTAACTTTAAAGTCACTTCTAGACTTCGTTTACATCCTTCATACCTTACAAGGTACGAACTTCCAGTGGGAAAGTCAGTGAGCCCCTGGACCTCATCTGCCTTGGGCAGATCTGTGAGACTTGTCCCCCACCCTTCTCCCCCTCCCCCTCCCCTTCCCACACTCTGCCCCACCCACCCGTGGACTCCTGGCTCATGATTGGTCAGTTTTCTTGGTTGAGTAGCAGCTCTCTGCTGCCCCCACTGGCTATCAGGTGAAATAACCACAGGTACCAGCCTAGGAGGAACTGGGTTCTTGGGTCCTGATCACGCACACCCCGGATGCCCTTGGCAGGGACAGAGCATGTGGAAACAGAAGGACGCAAAAGCTCCTCGCAAACACCCCCTTGCAGGGAATTCCCTGGCGGTCCAGTGGTTAGGACTCTGCACTTCCACTGCAGAGGGCCCGGGTTCAAGCCCTGGTTGGGGAACTAAGATCCTGCAAGCCACGTGGGGCGGCCAAGAAAACTTTCAGAATTGCAAGAAGTGGACATGCCTCCAAAACTGGGACTTTAAAGCACCTCTGTCAAAACTGAAAAATCAAGCAGGCACAACATTTTTAAAATGACATCAAAGAATCGAAACACAGGATTAACAAATTCCATAAAAACTGGAGATATGTAGAATACTGTACCTAACTGAATAAAATATAGCCTTGTACATTTAAACAAACGAAAAAACACAACACCCTCTTTCAGGGGCAAGAACTGCTCTGCAGGATCATCCAGGTCTGATCACCAGGGGGAGGGCTTCTGAGCCTGGGCCAGACCCTGAGTCTCAGGCAGTCTAGAAAGGCTGCACCATGGCCACTGGCCCCAGAATCTAGTCTAGTTCCTGAGCTTCAGCAAACACGGACCCCAGGCTCGGAGACCTGAGGTCTTCAGCGGGAAATGCTGGCTGGAGTCAAGCCTGGCGGGGGGGATGGGGTAAGTAGGTGGCAGCTAACACCCCACCAACTCCCAGCCTTCAGGCAGCACACACAGCCCTGGGGCGCTCCCCTGAGCACTGAGGAAGAGGAGAGCTGGGGACACCAGGACTCCACTGGCACAGGAAACGCAGGAAATGGAAAGGAACCTGGACCGGGTGTTTAAAACACCCCTCAAATATTCTGAGGCAGCCTAGAGATGTTCCTAAGAGCTCAGGTGTCACGCAGACAGAGGTTCGAATCCCAGGTCCACCCCTTACTACTGGGTGCTCGGCCTCGGTTTCCTCACTGTAAAGTGGGGATAACACGACTGCAGCCTCGTGGTCCTGGGATGCACGGTCAGTGGGCACACACAGCTTCCAGCACAGACTCGGAGACAGAGGAAGCCCTCAAACACATTAAACAACAACAGTAATAATATGAATGAAACAAAACCCTCTCCATTCCTTCCTTCCTCCTCTCTGCTTCCCAACTTCCACCCCACCAGCCGCCTCCCTGCCCCATCCTCCTCTTCCTGCCTTCACAGAGCACAGCTCCCAAAGGGAGAGGGAGGGCAGAGCTCCCTCTCGGGGGCTGGGGGGAAGAGGTGCTAGAAGGTCTTTGTTAGCATGTCTGAGCTGCAGGGGGGTCCCCGCACAGCAGCCCACAGAATCCTTATGCAACCCTGTGATCCAGGCGGGGCAGGGGCCCTGACGCCCGCTCTACGGATGATACAGAGGCTGGTGATGCCAATGGATGAAGCAGCAGCCTTGTCAGTGCCCTGGCCCTTGGATACTGGCCTGAGCCAAGCTTTGGACTGGCTCCAGCTGGCACAAAGGGCCTGGAAGAGCAGGGTGGGGAGCTCCCAGAGAAATTCTAGTAGGGAGGGTGGTCCTCCTGGAACACCCCGAGCCTGTCCTTCCATCCCTTTAGGATCCCCGACATACCAACCTCCTCATACGGTGTAGACTCGGTCAAACACACCGGGAATCCCTGAACTTGGGCTGGGGAATGATGAGGGCTGATGCAACACAGGAAAAAGGGGGTCGTGTCATTGAGCCAACAAGTGTGGGCAGCTGACTGCCAGCTCACAGATATTACAACCCCTGCTGTATGGCTGAGAAAACTGTAGATGGGTCCCCAGAAGGAAATCTTATCAAATCAAAGCCTGAACACTCAGGATCCAGACCCTAAGCACAACTAATAAGCAAAGCTCCAGGCTTGTTTCCCAAACTTGGTCTCTCATCAGGATCTTTGGGGCCGCCTGCTGAAGCTACAGATTCCCAGACCTTGTGCCCGAAGACTCTGGTTTAGCAGGTCTTGGGTGGAACCCAGAAGTCAGCATTTTAACAAGCAGTCTCAGGGATTAACCAGATGTAAGAAAAACGGGTAGAGTCCATAGTAAACCATGACAGGAACCAGCCACAGACAGGGAGGTACCCGGATGAGACAAAAAAAACCCCAGGGGAGGGATGAGACATGGGATCAGGCATAGTACGAAGCAAGATGTGTGACAGCAATGTAGGGTAACTTAAGGAACCCTCCAAAATGCCATGTCTACCCCAATGTTCTAAAAATATCAGGTTCATAACATCTGTCCCCAAGAGCCTCTGCTTTGACTTGTGGCTTTGTTATCTATTTTAGTTCCTGAAGGAGCCTTATGAATTACAGTGACTGTCACAAACCCTTTAGCATGACTGATTCCTTAGGGTTTTTCCTAGAATAGGAGCTGATAAAGAGGAGAGGGGAGAAAGCACGGCAGTGAAGGAAGCCCAGAGGGAAAAGGTGTCAGGAGAAGGTGCTAGTGAGTGGGCAGCCTGGAGGAGGAGGCGCTCCAGCACAAAGCCTTATCTTAAGCCCCTGAGGACAAAGTCCTGATTAGGACAAGAAAGATGAGTTTTATGCAGTCCTGGTCCCAGGTGCTTGGCATGGACAGAGCTGACAGGTCAGGGCCAGCAGGATATTCTCAGCTGGAAATCTTGTCAAATCAAAGCCTGGGACACTCACAGCCCTGTGTGCTCCCTGCCAACACCATTTAGGTTTTCTGAGCCCTATGAACAGGCGCCAGGCTGGGGAGGGGCTCTGAGAGATCACAGCATCATACCTGCCCTCAGGAAGCTGACAGCTGGGGAGCTGGATGGGCTCCTTCCTAACTCAGCTGTAACACGTGCTTTCAAATCCAGTCCTCCCAGAGATGTGCTCTAAGGGCTAGGACTGTATCAAATAAATATGTCTCTGTCTCCCTGGCCCCCCGTACAGCAGGCACTCAATAGATGTTTGAGGAATGAATGGAGGCTCAATTCAAAGCAGTGTCAGAAGCAAGTCCAGTTACATTGCCAGTGGCTGACTTTAAAGATGAGTGAGTGAGTGTATGTGTGTAGATAAAAAGATAGATAAACAGACAACAGAAAGACAAAGAAGGGGCAGGGAGAGCAGACAAATCACCAATTCCCTTCACATAGTATGAAGTAGAAATCAAGCAAGCTGCTCAATCCAAAAAGAGCCCAGAACGTACACAGGTGGGTCACAGAAAAACAATTACAGATGACCAATAAGGAAGAAAAGATGCTGATTCTCACTCAAAATTGGAGAAGTGCAAATTAAGATGACAAGACACTATTTTTTTTCACCCATTGGATCATTTTCTGCTAACTTGCTACTAAAGGAAAAAAGGCAAGTCTGCAGAGAAAAATAGGTATGAAACAAACCCAGAAATGGGCATAAGACATCAGGAGATCCCAGAAACCCAGGACAAACAACGCGGCTGATTTTTCCTTCCGGTCCTTAAGCGGGGGGCTTCTGTGAGATGCCCCATATCCTTCTAATAAAGGTCCTTTTTTCATAAGCTAGTTTGGGTGGGCTTCTATTCCTATAACAAGGTAGTCCCTGCCCTTGGACAGTCCCCCAAATGCATTGCCCTGTAATGGTCAACGCCAGCCCCAAGGCCATTAGATCCACATCTGGAATCTCCTTCTGTGACCAGGCTGAATTGTGACTTCTACACACGCCCCCAAGTAGGACTTCCATAACCTCTCCTGGGAAAAAAGTCACACCGCTGAACGGTTCAGAAGCTTCTCTACCCACGAAGTGGTATTTTCCACCCATACGTCACCTTTTTGTTTTGTTTTCTCAGAAACTCAGCATTTATGGACTTCAATCGCTCTGCACTGCTAATCCAGATTTAGAAGACTTTCCAGTAAAAGGTGTGACTTTACATTTTATAAATAATGCTCAAAATCACTGAGAGTGTTGCTTTTCACAAGCCAGAGGAAACTGTCAGAAAGAGCTCTGGTTATTTTGGGAAATAGGAATAGGCAATCATCTCTCTGAGGTGCGGCCACAAAGGCACTTCCAAGGCCGCTGGATTCCCGAGGAAGGCCGGCCAGCCCCTGAGGCACAAAGAACCAACACTGCCAAACAGGTATAGAAATTCTGGGCAAAATGAGCTCTCCTCAAACATTAAGAAAGGGCATTCCGGGCAGAGAAGACTACACAAAATGGGGAAGAAATGGGTAGAGCTGAATGAAACAAGATTCCTCAGGAAAGTGCATGAGTAAGTTTAAAGAAAAAAAAGCAAAAAAATCAAACAAAGAAAACCCTCTCTGCAAAGAAGCCTGAAAGCCTCATCCAATTAGGGAAATGCTAAAATGCTGGGGACCGAGGCAGCCGCCTGCAACTTTAGAACATATGAGCGTCACCTGGAGGGCTGGTTAAACCACAGATTGCAGGGCCCACCCCCAGAGGGTCAGATTCACGAGGGCTAGGGTGGGGCCTGAGAGAACAGCATTTCTAACAAATTCCCAGGTGATACTGATGCTGCTGGTCTAGGGACCCCACTTTGAGAACCACAGACGTAGAGAAAGACAAGGACGAACATCTTTCTCTGCAACAGTTCACCCTGCCTCCAGGGGTTGGAGGTAGGGCTATAAAAAATAATTTTTTTTTGGAAAGGTACAACAATCAAACCAACCCACGAACTACTCCTGACTTGAAAGCATCCACTGCTCACCCCCTTCCTCTGAACGGGTGTTGCTGGCTGAAAACTGCGGCAAATAGTCAAGTTGGCCCAAGAGATGCGGAGAAAGAAAAGTGAACCCCACGGGGCAGATGCTCTGAGAGCAAAGAAGAAATCCTCCGGGACCACAAATGTTTGGGTTGTTATGCAAGCCTCTTGAGCATTTCCTCTCCATCCCTAAAGCCCGCTAACCAAGAAGGCTTCGCATTTGCACACCTGGTAAGAGGAATTCACACTCTGTGCACAAGAGTTGAGCCAGCTGGGTGGGGACGTGGTGTCCAAAAGCACTGTGTGCTCCCTGGCCCCTTCTGTCCTGTTTCCCAAGGCTGTGCCCCTGTTCTGTCCTCTCCGTACCTTTTCTGCAGTGTCTCCCCCATCAGCACATGTTAATTTTACATACCAGCAGCAGAAAGCAAGTGCAGTCTTTATCCCTGGCACAGAGGAAGAGAAGGGAGGGGGAGGAGGGGATGGGGGTCTCCTTGACTCCCAGCCCAGAACGCGCCTCCTTCTGTGGCAGAGATCACGTGGCCCGGCATCCTTGGATGCTCCTTGCGCCATATAAAAAAGACCGGGGCCCTTTCAGGCTCCAGTTTGTGCATCTCAGCCCCAGAAGGATCCCCGGAATATGAGACCACCGCTCCAGAGGAACCAAGGAGTAGAGGGCACCCCAGGCAGCAGGAATCAGGGACAGAGGGAGGTGGTGGCCAGAGCTGGGTCCTGTCCGCATGGCCACAGGGGTCTGTCCTTAGGAAATACAAAGCTTGAAAGGCTTCCCAAAGCAGCCCAACCTTCTCTTTTCAAGATGGGGGCTCAAGACCAGGGTGCTGGGAATGCACATAGAATCTGGCTAAACCAGAGAAGAACATGACCTCCAGCCAAGTCCTCTCTGGTATATTCAAGAGAAGCATCAAAAGTATCGGGAAATCAACTGCTTTATTAAGTGTCTCAATTCACATCGCTATGCACCTGAAACTAACACAACATTGTAAATCAACTATATTCCAAAAAAAAAAAAGTAGTGGGAAATCCACTTAAATGGGGAAGAAGAAAAAAGTGTCTCTTTTCTGCAGCTTGTATTAAAGCTTTCCTGCACGCACATCTCTTGAAATTACCAGAATTCTGGTACCCTGGCAGCTATGCTAAGCCGGAGCTCATACCCCACATTCACTGATAGGCGGGCAATAGGCTGGCAACGCAACAGGAAAGCAGGCCACCCTTCCTGCTGCTGGTGTTAACTGCCCCGCAGGCCAGGTGTCTGAGACACAGATGACAGACTGCTCCTCTCCACAGCAACCTGGAGGACAAAACACCCCTTGTTTGGCTTAGCAGGGCCCAAAGAGACCACAATGGCATGTTACTCTGGGCGTGGGCAATGTATTGGTTTCCTGGGGCTGCCCTAACAAAATACCACGAACTAGGCAGCTTCGACTACAACAGAAATGTATTGTGTCACAGTTCTGGAGGCTGGAAGTCTGAGACCAAGGTGTCAGCAAGATTGCTTCCTTCCGAGAGCTGTAAGGATCTGCTCTAGGCCTCTTTCCTGGCTTCTGGTGGCCTCAGTCATTCCTTGGCTCATAGATGGGCTCTCTTTGCGTCTTCACATCGTCTTCCCTCTGTGTGTGTCTGTCTCTACGTCCAAAACTCTTTTCTTAAGGATCCGACATATTGGATGAGGGCCCAGCAAGCTCCAGGATCTTAACCTGATCGTCTGCAAAGACCCTATATCCAAGGTCACGTTCAAGGGTCCTGGGGGTTAGGACTTAAACTTCCTTTGGGGGGTGGGGGGACACAGTTCAACGCATATCAGGCAGCAAAAGGCTGCAGCTGGCTGGGAACAGTAGGAGGCAGGGATGGAGGTCACGCTAACCTATGGAGTTGATCTGGGGGCCAGAAAGTCTGGACAGAGGAGTCCAGGGATTCAGAAGCAGAGGGTCCGGGTCTGTGGCAGGGCCCAGAGGGGGAGCAAGGAACTGGACCACCAGGGACCAGGGGACAACTAAGCCCCAGCCCCAGTGCATGTCCCAGCAGGCAGCCAGGCAAAGCACGAGTGCAGTCAGACTGGCTGTTCAAACAGTGAAAAATTTCTGTACCAGTTGGAAAACTGTTTCTGCTCCGACCTCCCTACCCCAAGTATCCCCAGTCCCCGAGACACCCCCCCCCCATTAGATCCCCACAAGGGCCATTAAGGCTGAATGCCTGGGGAGGGGGCGGGGGGCAGAATCCCCCTCCAGCACGTTCTTCCCTGTGCTGGACCGCTCGGTAACTTCCTCTGCTCTCACCCAATACAGGGGCTATTTCTTCTCGGGCTGGGTACACAGGCGCTAACCACAGCCGGCAAGAGGGCAGCGCGTCACTCAACAGGAAGGTCCAGGAGCCCCGCTGGGTACAAGGCCCAGCCCATGACCTTCCAAGGACAGCCAGACCCTTCAGGGGAGGCTCCCAGAGCCCCGTGCCCAGCCCAGCACCCCGCTGTCGGGGAGCGCACGCAATCAACACTCATCCCGCACGACCAACTTCTCATCCCATCCTCCTCCCACACCTCTTGGAAGAGCACTGCCTACTCCAGAACCCATCTTGGACTGAAATTACAAAAAAGCTGTTCCTCAGCTCTGAGATCTTCTTCCAGTAATGAAGATCTGATCGCCGGGACACCACGCCAGCTCTCTGTACGGAGGCACGTTCCCCAGCAGTGGTGGGTGATAGAGCACGGCGGTGTGGCGACTCCCCGTTGCACAGGATTTTAAAGCCGGAAGGGACCTTCAGAGGTCTATTCAGGCAGGAAAGAAAATGGACTGCAATCCACGAGGAAAGTCTCCTTTAACAACCTCATCTCCACCAGGAGGCGTTCTCGAAGCCATGTGCATTGTGTTCGCCCACACCACCCCTGCAAGGAGCCATCCAAGTGCATAATGAGAGACGGGCACAGAGAAGGCATTGAGCAAACACTTGTGGCTTGATAATCAATTCACGTGGTCCTGGCCCACTCACTTACCAGAATATAACCTACGGATAATTTCCATTTTTGCCAGGAGTTCCACTGACTCCGTGGGACCTAACCCTTTAAACAGCATTGATGGCTATTCTGTCCAGACTGCCCTTCCCTGTGGACCCCAACTTCCTGCTGCGGCCACATGCTCCCACTGCCGCCCCCCCAGCACACACACAGGCTTTACAGAAGCCCCCAAATGGCAGTGCTTCCTGCACTAATAGGTTGGGTGCACATAAAAGCTCCAGGAATAAGGCAGAGTATGGGATGAGTCTGAAAGTTCTTCTTGAAGTGGACCGGTCAGTTCTTTCTCCCGATTCTTTCGTCTCTTGCCTGGTCCCCTTTCATAATCTCTGATTTCCAAGTGCATTTATAAAATAGATTCCTGATTTTATGCCTAATGCCAATTCTTCCCTGCAATACTTGCTGTAAAGCCATGAGGCTATGTCCAAACACAGGTCAAAGCTCAAGGCCCCACAAGTACTGGACATGTAAGATGCCTGCATGAAGCAGAATCGAGTAGAAGAAAAATCACGAGTGGTGGCAACCTGCTCAGATCCAGCCGGTGGTGTTCAGGCAGGAAGGCGGGTCGCATGTGGCCATACCTCACAATTTTTCAAAAGGAGACAAGTATCTGGGTGGTTATGAAAAACTTCCCAATTTTTCAATGTTGGCAACTCATTCAACATCTTTAAGGATGGTGAACACAAAATAAAATTCTTTTGTGGATAGCCTCTGGCCTCAAGACAATCCACCGTGAGACATCTACTCTACCTGAATCTCTGCAGGACAGCTCACCTGGATCTAGAGGTCCTGACCCTGCCTTGCCCCACTGCCACCAGAGACACTACGACTGCCCTAGAAATGCAGTCATCACACACCAGAGTTCAAACCAAGCAAACGTCATTCCTTATGGATACACGGCTCACGATCACCTTGTACTTTTCTTGGCCTGTAACGAATACAGGTGGATCTAATGCCTGGTAAAGATCCTACCACTTTATATGGATGGATTAGCGTGATAGGGCTGGATTAGTCATTGGATACAATCCGATCCCACCACACTCACTAGGCCACTGGGCTCTGCAAAGTGATGACGAGGGTACAGTGACTCTACACTGGTACATTATGTCCTAAGCAAAGCAGAGGCAAGCTAGGACGTTCCAGGATCACGTTCTCCAGAGAAGAGAAATATGAAGGAAGAAGAATTTACAGCTTTCTTACATCTCCAAGGCCTGAACTATTTCACTAGACTCCAAGTTCCTTGAAGGCAAGGATGGTGTTCATGCTGTCTAGATGTCAGAGTGCTACAGAGAATGGGAACACGAAAATAGTAGAAGCCCCAAATCCTTCGACTTAGTTGCAGCTAGAAACAAAGTTGAAACCAGAGTTCATACGTCTTTTTTTTTTTTTAATGGCAAAAATACTGAGATTCAAAAAAAAAATTTTTTTGAGCTATTGACTCAAAAGCTTTGAAATGATAAGACCTGCCACTACATCCTGTTATGTAGACAAGAATAAAGGCTGGAGATATCTGCAAGTCTGCTACCCTGACAACACAAGAATATAAACATTAGCCAGGTGAAGGGCCTTTCTTGGTAGTTTTATTCTCATTTTATATCCTGTCACTGTAAAATTGAGTTATTTGTCTTCAAGTAGTTTTTCCACCAGATTCTACTTTAACTACAATGGTTTATGGTTATATAACCATAAACCATTTACTTAACCTTGGGACTATAATGCATGTTTACTTGTTCGAAGAAAACTGTATTTTCTCATTGAATTTCCAAAAGAGAAAACTGGATTTCAATGGACTCTTCAGCTTCAGAATATTTGATCCACTAACCATGCCATCATCAATCTGGTTGTCTCCTTAGAAGTCAAAAATAGGTGGTGACTATCAGAAAACAATTAAAAATATAAAGCAGAAATTTTTACTCGCTCCAAATAGTAGATTCCAATTCAGTAGGTCTGCGGCAGGACCTGTGTATCAATATTTTTAAACAAACTCCCTATGTGCTTCAATGCCCACCAAAGTTTGGGAATCAGGCAGAAGGAATGCCCAACTGAGGCATCTAAGGACTTGTTTTGGAAGGACACCAGGAAAGTCACCAACTCACCCACCCACCTCAATATGCCTGTTTTTATTGTGATATAACTCATACACCATGAAACGCACTCTCTAAAAGCATACATTACAGGGGCTTTTAGTATATTCACAGAGATGTGCAACCATCAACACTATCTAATTTTAGAACATTTTCATCACCTCAAAAGGACACCCCTTACCCGTGAGAAGTCACCCCTTCTCCCCAGTCCCTGGAACCACGAATCTACTATCTGGGTCTATGGATTTGCCTATTCTAAGCATTTCATATAAATGGAATCACACAACATATGGCTTTGTGTGTGTGGCTTCTTTCACTTAGCACGATATTTTCAAGGTTCACCCATGCATGTTGCATGTACCCATTAGTACTTGCTTCCTTTTTACGGTTGAATAACTTCCCATTGCAGGGACAGACCACATTTTGTTTTGGATATTAATTTTTTTTTTTGAGGGGGCCCACACCGAACAGCTTGTGGGATCTTAGTTCCCCGACCAGGGATTGAATGCAGGCCCTCGGCGGTAAGAGTGCGGAGTCCTAATCATTGGAGGGCCAGGGAATTCCCAGACCACATTTTGTTTATCCACTCATTCGCTGATGGACATTTGGGTTGTTTCTGGCCATTATGAATAATGCTGCTATGAACATTCATGTATGCATTTTTGTGTGGACATGTTTTCAATTCTCTTGGGTAGATATCTAGGAGTGGAACTGCTGAGTCACATGCCATACATTCTATTTTATTTCAGATCTGAACCATTTGCTCCTAACTGGTGACTCCACCTAACATCCAATGAGGAAAGTTCTTACACTGTTGACCAATAAGTTGTCTTTTTCAAAGTAACACTAGCAAACAATAAAATTCTGTCTCCTTTGTGTTTTGATTTTTATGGGACTTCAACTTACTGGCAGCGTGAATGACTCTCTTACCCACTTGGCATCTGCCAAAATTCCAGGAGAATTTAAAACTGCTTAAAAACTGCTGAGAAATGAGAGATGTGCTGCGTACTAAAGTGTTACCTTAATATTACAGATTAAAATGAATTCTCTGGAAAGGAAAAACACAACCCCACAGAAACAGGTGAATAGTAAGATTTAAGGTCTCACAGCTTCTCATTAAGAAAGAGTTCATTAAAGAAAAATAATACAGCTAAAAAAATAAAAAAACATGAACATGAACACACGCACACGCGCACACACACACACACCTAATTCAATCAACTGAATGTGCCAAATAAAAGCATCGTTTTAGTCTCACACTTGTTCAACACAGATGGACAGATGAAAATAGACTGATGTTTCTGGATGCGGAAGTTTCTCAGGGCAACTTTTATTAACTGAGAATTATCAGGGCTGCTCTCTCTGGGGAGTTAGAAAAGTATCCAATTATTTGTAACAAAGAAGAGCTCAAGGAATGCTTTTAAAAAGTGTTCTACTGGAAAACTTATCCAGAAACTCACATTAGCTCCTGCTGTAATAAAGTTAAATGGGAATCTACTCATTTAAAGAAAAATTAAAACCAGAAATCAAGAAAAGTGCCTATTATTTGGTAAATGAATTCAAAAGCTCAAATCCTGGATTAATCCTCCACGTCTGGCTCACAAACATAATAAAACATTTATACATATGAATTCTTTGTCAAAAGAGCTTAAGAACAGTTCCCAGCTCTCCTGGGTTTCAGTTGATGCTCTCAGAAGATAGCTGTGTTTCCCTTAAAAATAAAAGTTATTTCGGATTGGTTTTGCTACTAATCCATGAACTCAGTTATCCTTATTGCAAGTTAAGTCACTGCCCTCCCCCATGCCCATCCTCCTGTATATTGAGGCAAAAAGAAAAAGATTAGAAGACAGGGGATCCAAGCATAGCTTGGTCTTTGAATGGGCAGGTAACTTTGACTGAGTCCCTTTACCCCATGGAGGACTCCCTTCCTCGTGTGTAAAATGAATGGGTTCTATCTGTTAGGCTGGGGATCATCAAACTTTTTCTTTTAAAGGCCGGAGAGTAAATATTTTTGGTTTTGTGAGCTATATGGACCCTACTCAACTCTGCCATCTTTGGGCAATAGCAGCCTTAGGCAATAAGAAAATAAAAGAGGGGCTTCCCTGGTGGTGCAGTGGTTAAGAGTCCGCCTGCCAATGCAGGGGACATGGGTTCGAGCCCTGGTCTGGGAAGATCCCACAAGCCACGGAGCAACTAAGCCCCTGTGCCACAACTACTGAGCCTGCACTCTAGAGCCCGTGAGCCACAACTACTGAGCCCATGTGCCACAACTACTGAGGCTGCGCTCTGGAACCCGCACGCCTAGAGCCCGTGCTCCGCAACAAGAGAAGCCACCGCAATGAGAAGCCCGCGCACCGCAACGAAGAGTAGCCCCCGCTCACCACAACGAGACCCGCACAGCACCAAAGACCCAACGCAGCCAAAAATAAATAAATAAAATAAATATACATTTTAAAAAAAGAAAATAAAAGAGCACGGCTGTGTTCCAATTAAACTTTATTTACAAAAATAGGCTGCAAACTGAATTTGGCCCAAGGGCTGTAGATTGCCAGCTGCTGTGTTCAATGATTTGTAAGGTTCCCCCTAGGATGACTGAGTAAAAGTCACTGGCCGCGGAAACCCTGTAAATAATCAAGTCATCAAGGTCTGACAGTGGAGAGAGATGTACAGCCCAGCACACAGTGGGACAGGAGCCTCCAGGTTGGGACAGACATTGGGCTCTTCCTCACATTTCCATCGACTGCCTACTCCTATTTTGGTTGGTACCTCACCCATGCTCCACTGACCATCTGCCTTGGGCTTGGCTGAAGCATCGCTCTGTGGGGGTGGAATAAGGCTTTCCAAGAGGCTGCTGGGGGTCAGATGATACACCCCAAAGTGGGGGGGAAATGGCTCTCCAAGCAGAGAAGCGTGGCCAATGGGAAACAGGAGATGAGAAGGAGGTGAGCAGATAAAACACCTCTGCTCTCCCGTGGACTACTCAAAGGCATGACTCCTCTCTGCAAACCTGGTTCCGGAGAAGTGAACACACTTGCTGGGCAACCTGCTGTCTACTGTCAGCTCACCGTCAAGGCTGGCCAGCATCACGTGGCATCTTCCTGTGCCTCCCTTCCCCCTCTCACCCACCCTCACCATTCTGGGCTTATACCTCCTAAATACGGTGTTAACACTTAATCCTTGCCTCAGGCTCTGCTTTCTAGGGAAACAGGACTAAGGCACCCTCCTCAAATGGTCCTCTTTCTTTAGAAATGAAAGACAGATAAATGAAACTATTGGATTTAAAGTACACAAAGATTAATATATATGAGGTAAAATACTGACTCATACACTAAGCAAAACTAATCTTGGCCTTTGTTACTGGCTTGAAATATCCCTTCGAGGTCCAAATTGTAAAAATATATCTTAAATAATGTCTAAAAAGCCAGCATCTCTACAAAAAGAAGACCTGAATATCTCTGACCGTATCACTGTTAAGTGATTAAATGTGCGTATCTGGGCTTCCAATTATAAATAGAACAAAACAACTTTGTGCTATATTTCTTGAAATGCAATTATCTGTTATGCAAATAAGAGGTCCCGCTTAACACTAGCTTAGGTCCCTGAATAGGCTGGCTATTGATAATAGCTCAATATCCAGAAACTAAACACAACTCTCATTTTTGGCAATAGAGTCAACTTTGGGTGGAAAGGAGCACTTTTCAGGACAGTGCAGCACAAGCGATTTCCTGATACCAGAACCCTGGGGCCTGAGCTCAGTACCACCCTGCCTGACAAAATGCCCCGGAGAGCCATAAACCGTGAGGAGATAAGGGGAGATGGGTGGGGGGGAGATGCTTCCCAAAGTCTCATGCTCTGATGGCCTTGCTGAGTTTCTACGAAAACAATAGTGTCATTGCATTAACTTACCCACCAAAATTTCCTGTTAGCCATCTGGCCCAACACCATTTATTAAATAATGTGTGCTTTCCCCAAAGACTTAAAATATCCCCTCCCCCACCATAAATCTGACCTGTATTTCAGTCTGTCTTGACAATCTTTTCTCCTTTGCCATTCAGGACATTGCCTGCTCCTGGAAGCCTCACATCTCTGACGATTCTTTCCAAGCCCCCTCTGCCCCTCCCTTAAGCGTGGTTCTGCAGGGCTCTCTTCCCCCTGGAGGCTTGCCCTGGGTGACCTCCTGCACGCTCCTGACTTCAGTTCTCTGCTGATGAAATGCAAGTTCCGGGCCGCTACCTGGGCTTGCGCAGGTCGGTCCCCGCACAACGGGGCCAGGCCAAGGGACAAGTGGGGGTGTAACCCAGCCTGCTCTCTGCCCACCACGCCGTGCACCCACACAGCTCCCCAGAGTCTCATCTTTAGCCCAGATGACGACCCCTGAGTCGCAGACCCATCCGTCCAACATACACTACCCATCTCTCCCTGAATGTTCCCCAAGGAACGGTACGCTCAACGTGGAATCATCTTCTTTCTTCCAAAGCCATTCCTCCCAAGTCCCCTGTTCTCACTGAACAGCTCCGGCACACAAGGCAGAAAAGGAATCTGTGCGTTCTTCTTTCCTGGACCTGCCACATGTCGTCTGACAGATCGTACCTCCTCCTCTCCGGCCACAACTACAGACACGGAGCTGACCTCATCACTTCTCTTCTCATCGAGCCTGTCAGGTTCCTGCTCACCATCCTATAACCCATCACGCTGCTGCACGAGCAATCTCGCCACGATATTCTGAGGATGTCGAGCCAGCGCTCTGAACCCTTCCATCGCTTTCCATGCTCACAGGGCAAAGCCCCAACTCCTCACAGTGACCCCATGGGGGTCTCTAGTGGATCAGACCCCCAAGTCCCCCCCTCTCCGTTCCTCACCCACGCCAGCCACATCAGCCTTCCCCCTGCTGCCTCCCCTCTGTGTGTGCTGCCGCTGCAGCTGAGAACGCCCAAGGCAAGGACCCCGCATCCCCGCCCTCAAAGACTGTTCTGATACCCAGATAAAGCTGGCGACCCCCTTCCTTGAGCCTGCAGGTTTCCACGTTAACACCCGAAACACTCATTGGTTTCCGTGTTTCTGACTCCATCACACCTGCAGTCTTTGAAGGCGGAGATGGCCTCTGGTTTGATTTTGTATCCCACAGCAAAGCACAGCAGCCCTGTAACGATCCCCATGCAGAAAATCCTAAACGGATTTGAAAATAAGCAGATTAGCCAGAGCAAGGTAATACAAATGTAAATTGGGCTTTAAACTCCTTACATTTGTACATGGTGTAAAAAACGGGGACAGCACGTCTATGGTACCCCAGCGCCCTCTGCAAAAGAAGCGATTAGGGATTAAGGGAGACCAGGAGAGCTTGGAAGAAAGGTAGACAGACAGAGAAAAGAAGAAAGAAACGGCCCATGGCGCCTGCGAGAAGGGGGTCTGCTTCCTGGGCAGTGGTGCGCGATTCTGGCCAGAGTCCCAGGGCAGCAGAGATCCAAGAGGTGGGGCGGAAAGGTGGGTGCAGCTGGCCCGGCTGTGAGGAGACACATGCTTCCAGGAGTCAGGGGTCAGATAAATGTGGGTGTGAGAAGAGCGAGAGGCTGCTCTGATAAGCACCTTCCTGCAGAAAGGCAGTCAGATTAAAAAATTTACAAAGCAGCCCAGCAGCCAAACAAAATGGGGCGAAGATTCCAGAGGAGAATCAGAAAGATATCTGGTCTTCCTAGTGCCTTAAAACTAAAAAGCAAAATATTTAACGTGATGTTCAGGGTCTGCATGATCCCGCCAAACATGACTAACATTGTTGTCATGCTTCCCATCTCAGCTGAAGGGAACTTCCTCCTCCAGGAAGCCTCCCCTGACCTCCCAGGGTCTCTCTGGGACATGCTCTCAAAACACTGTGGACTCCTCCTTCACAGCCCTGCTCTCGACTGCAATCAAATATGGACTCATTTAAAATCTGCTTCTGGGAATTCCCTGGTGGTCCAGTGGTTTGGACTTGGCGTTTTCACTGCCAGGGCCCGGGTTTGATCCCTGGTCAGGGAACTAAGATCCTGCAAGCTGGATCAAAAGTTAAAAATATGGCCAAAATAATAAAAGTACAGCCAAAAATAAAAATAAAAAGTAAAATAAAATAAAATCTGCTTCCATTAGTAGAAGCTAAGCACTTTGAGGGCTGAGGCTGCTTCTTTTTTATTATTATATCCTCAGCATCCCACACTCTGCCTGGAACATAAGTGAGGCCCAATACATGTCTGTTGAATGAACAATTCAATCAACCAGATGAAGAATGAATTAAACAATCAATGAATAAAACTGGCATGTGTCTAGTGCACTATAGGATATTTATCAGTATCCCTGGCCTCTGCTCACTAGATGCCAGTATATTCCCCAGTTGGAACAATCAAAATTCTTTTCAGACTTGCCCCCTGGTGAGCAAAATTGTCCCTACTGAGAACCACTGTTATACTGGATTGTTGAGTAGGCTAAGTAAAATTATTTATGGGTAATTTAGTGCATTTTGACATATAATATGTATACAATAAATGTAATTGTTTGATTACTGATTAAAAAAAAAAAAAGCTGGCATGTGTCTAGAATGCAAGACCAAGGAGCCAGGAATACAGCAACCAATATGGTCCATGGGCCAACACATGAATGTCATCATACAGTTTGGGAACTCCCTAACTAAGATCAACTTTTACATTTTTAAATGGTTGAAAAAAGAAGCCTATTCCTTGACATGCAAGTTATTGGAAATTCACCCTGCCTGGTAACATAAAATGGGATTTAACTATCCCCTTACTAAAGAGAGGGCTAGTTAAATGAATGAGAGCATATACTAGCAACGGACTGTTTGTTACACGGCTATTTTTAAAAAATCAGATTTTAGAAAGCTACTTTTACCCTTCTGCCCCTTTGCAACAGAGTGGCTAATTCAGGACAAGAATGGAGCCGAATTCTTAATGATCTCAGGATCATTTGGTCGATTTCCGCATTTTACAGATGGGGCACTGCCCATACACACAGTCACCTCCGAAACTTCGAAGTCTGATAACAGTACAAAGCTGCTCACGTGCTTCTTGTGAGTAAGCTTCTGATTAGAATGGTCAGAAATATTTCCACTTCCCTTTTCCTAGAAACCCCTGGTTACCTCTTCAACTAGAACACCCCCCCTTGAGCGGAAGGCCAGGTTGCCACGGAATATAAACAAACCAGACGCCCCAAGTGGCAGCTGTCAGCTGCCTTCTCTGTTGCTTCCTCTAAACAGCAGCTGGCTCTCCTGTCACCAGTTCCCCACCCCGCCCCCGCCAAGTGCAGGTTCATAAACATAAACCATATCAATGGTCCTGTCGGGTGGGAAGAGGTAGCCGTAAGTCAGGTAGGCACAGATGAGGGAAGTGAGGTGCCGAAATCCTACCCGAATCCATGTTCTGCCTTGGCACACACACACATCTGTGATTCCCACCAAATCTAACTTTCTGTGTTTCCATCCTCTCCGTTCTCTGGTGGCAATTTCCCTGGAGTCAAGAGACAGAGCTGATGGCTGGCTTTGCTCTGCCCAGCCCAAGACCACAGGCTGTACACTGCTCTGTCCACCTTGTTATAGATTCCGCCACTCCTCCTTCTACGACCCTTCTCCAGCCTTCCTGCAGGTCATTCTACAGCCTACGTGCTAGGATCCTGGAGTTGTTGTGAAGGCTCAGGGTGCCTACAATAATTGGAGGCAAAGAGACGTGGTCCTGACCCAACTCAGAAATGCACAGGGAACCTCTAATCACCGGTTAGAGTAAATAATCCATAACTAGCCCCAGAATTTCCCAGAAAACATCCTAAGAAACTCCAGGCAGTGAGATACTTCAGAGAAGAGAGCGATGTTGTGATGAAGTTAGGGAAACCCCGCTCTCATAACCCTTGTTTGGGTATCAATCAGCGCGTTCCAAGTTCCAAGCAATCGTGCAGTAGCGTAACCTGTTTGATTTGATTTAAACCAGCTGTGGACCGCAGACCCTCTGGCGATCTCAGTTTGGAAAACACAGCCCCAGACCATGAGGCTGGGTTCCACAAAGATGTCGGGTGGTTGTGAGGTTCCAAGGATGACCCCAACTTTGAAGGGCAGCTTTCCCCACCCAGGCTCAGCCCCCTGCCACCCAGCCCTGTGAAGAAGGCAAGATTCACCTGCAGCCTCTGAGGTAGATTTCGGGAGGAAAAGTCTGAAGCCCAGGAGGTGAAGGAGGGAGGAGAGAACCACCCCTCCAGACGGACAGGAGCCCGGGGCTGGCGCAGGACGCTGCCCAGGGCGGGACTCACCATTGGTGGCTGTGTTGACATAGTAGCGCCGGCCCTGAGGGGATAAGTAGCTCTGCCAGCCTGGTGGAAGGACAACGGTCTGGCTGTCCTCTCCCGGTGGAGGGGGCACCATTCCAGGCTTCTGTGGAGGAAGACAGAGAAGGTCACACACATGTGGCATTTTTGCAACTGTCTTTCAACCAGGAAGTCAGAGGCAGATGAAGTCTCCCTGGAATGGCTCGACACTGGTGGGGGCGTGTGGCCCACGGGCCTCCCTGGGGGAGGTTACGGGCTGCAGGTGTGATGTCGGGGGTTGCCTGAGCATGACGTGTGAGGAGCCCTTGATTTTCAGAACCACCGCACAAGGGACAGCACCCCCCAGGGGACGGGGGAGATGCCCGTCGGTTAACACAAGAGCCGGGTTTTCTCCTCCTGGGCCCCCAGAAAGCCACTCACAGGGGTGCTGCACCTGCCTGGAGGAGGCGGGTCACTCCCCAGCTCCCACTGTGGAATCTGAAAATCCCCAGGACCACCAAATACAGCAGCAGACAAGGCCCAGGGCCTGCTATGGGAACCAACCAGGAGTAATTAATGCAAGTCTCAGCAGAGCGAGATGTTAAACCTTCCATAATAAAGCCAGGAATCAATGACGATCTAGGTGGGGTTTTTCTAGTCAAGTGTCCAAATCACTCTGGCAAAGAGAGCTGGGAATCTGAGTCGAAACAGACTTCCTTTCCCTCGTACGCGCTGATGGATGGTTTAATTCTTTAAACTATGCACGGTAGTACTTTGAAAAAAAAAAAATCAGAGAAAAAGCATAGAACAGAAAAACAAGATGCAGACACAAAGGCTAAAACAGAGGCGATCTGTGGTGGTGGGATTCTGGGGAATTTTTATTCTTTTCTTTTTGCTTCTCTCTCGCATCTAAATTTTCTTCAGTAAACACAAAAGCAAAAGCTGTTAGCTAAAGAACATTGAAAAATAAGGAAAGAAGGTCCAAGTTAGCCCGTCATACAATTGCGGTTCCTTGTGAAGAAAGTAAATTGACTAAAATCAGAATTCCAGCCACACGAGGAGAGGTGCTGTGAATTTCTCAACAAAGCTGGACCCTGTTCAGAAATATTAAAACGCGTCAGTTTCTAAGTGCCCTCAGCATCCCGCAGCCATGCCCACGGAGGCAGGTGCTCATCGCTGGTGACCACCGCTTAGGAAGATAAGAGATCGGAAGTGAGCAGTAGAGACACGCAGCTCCCAGACTGCTCTCAGCGTTTCTGAAGCTGCAAAGCCACGTGCTTCTGCTTTCTGGGGTGCCCTGTGCACCCTCAGCGGGATGGGATCAATCCCAGCTGCTCCCGGGACTTCCGAGTAAACACAGCCACCCCGTGGCCCTCTGAGTAACGGCGGTGTATGTTTCATTATGAATTTTCACAACTTAACTGAAAGCTTTCCCCCACGCCCCGATCGCTTCTGTCTCCCACACCTGTTAACTTACGGCTCCTCTCTGATTCCGTGCGCTGGCTTCTAAAAGAACTACCAGGGGCCACAGAGCAGTCAGGAGGCCGCCTCACCAGCAGAGCATGTCCACTGAGCCCAAGCACACCCCTGTCAACGTTTCCCTAGGCGTCCAGACACTGCTCCGGCCTCTTCCAGATTGGAAGGTGGTCGCAACATGTGCAAGCCCTGTGATGAGTACAGTGTCTGTGTGGATAACATATCCCACAGGCAGGAGACAGACATTCTGGCTGAGTGGAGTTGGGAGTAAAATACGAGTAGGGAGCTCAGGAGGTTGGCTGAAGAGAGGAACATTCTATCAACAGAACCAGGTTGCTTCTGCTTGAGTTCAGGTAACTTAGAGCATCCAAGAAGGGAACGCCAGATTACAGCTTGTCTAAATAACCTGATAAGAAACGAGAAATTGTTAAGAGGTATTAAACAAGGCTCAGAGATGGACGTGGCCAGAAAAAGGTTGCAGAGGAGAGAGGGACCCAGAAGCACAGTGAAAACCAGCCCTCTGGCCTCAGGCTCACTCGATCTTGACACGGCCCCTTAGCTGCCACGTGACCTGGGGAAATGACTCAACCATCTGTGTCTACTGCCACATCTGTGAAACATCAGCCCAGCTGTGGAAGATACCATGGAGATTAATAACAAACTGGCCACCTAGGACAGTGCCTGTCACCAGTTGTGCCCAATGGGCGTTCCCAGCGGAACAGGGGGCCGTTCAACGCTGAGCAAGACCGGGCTTCACACAGCCTCTGCCTCCTATAATGTGAAGTTCAGGGGCACACACCTGGCCTCCGCCCCACCCTCCCCATCACTGTGGCTGAAACGTCACCATTAACAGTCCCTTCTCTGAGGTTTCTGTTTCCAGGACTCCTCGACTTAGAAGGCAAACACAGACCTGTAGGGGAGGCCACTGGGTCAAGATGCTGACTCACATACTCTGGTGAAAAGACCTCTCCTTAGCTGGACTGGTGGAGAGAGTGGACCGAACCTTCCGTCCCTCTGCGTCCCCCTGGTGAAATAGCATCGGTGACATCTGTCCTGTCTCCACAGCTGCACGGTGCTTTTCTCTTTAGAATGACTGGTTAATCTGCCTAACTCTGTAGGGTCAGAAGAAGCCCGGGTTTCCATCTGAGGACACTGATGACCAGGTAGGGGCCATGAGGGCTCTGAGGTCTCCCCCGTCCAGGAAATGCAGGACCCTTTGGAAGGTACCTGGGGGAGGCATCCCTGATGCTGAGCCCAGAAGGGCCAAGAGGTGCTGAAAGAGGGGAGGGGGGCACCCGGGCCAACTCAGCCAATTTCCTAATTTGGCCAACGTGGCAAAGAGGTCTCCACATCCCCCCCAGCATGGCCACGGGGCCCCACCCTCCTCACCATCTGACTGTGTTCTGCCTCCGCCCTGCCCCCCAGGCAGGCACAGTGCCCTTGTTTTCTCCCCTCTTCCAGAAAGAAGTTCCTCCTGTTGGCTGGCCTGTAGTAAGTCAGGAGTCAAAGACATGTGGACAGGGACTTCCCTGGTGGTCCAGTGGTTAAGACTCCGCGTTCCCAATGCAGGGGACCGGGTTCGATCCCTGGTCAGGGAACTAGATCCCACATGCATGACACAACTAAGAGCCCACATGAGGCAATGAAGATCCCACGTGCCGCATCTAAGACCCGGAGCAGCCAAATAAATAAATAAATATTAAAAAAAAAAAAAAAAAGACGTGCAGACAGCTGGGTACATCCCCAAGAGAACCGAAAACAACACTCAAACACAGAATTGTACGCACATGTTCACAGCAGCATTATCTACAATTACCGACAGGTAGAAACAGCCCAAGTGTCCGTCAACTGATGAACGGACCAACAAAATGTGGTGTGTCCATAAAAAGGAATATTCAGCCATCCAAGGGAATGAAGTACTGATACACACTACAACACGGATGAACCTTGAAATCATGCTATGTGAAATAAGCTGGACACAAAACCCCACATATTGTTCAATCTCACTGATGCGAAATATCCAGAACAGAAAAATCCGTAGACACGGAAAGCAGATTCGTGGTTGCCAGGGGCTGGAGGGAGGGGGAAATGGGGGCAGGCATTCCTTTTTGGGGTGATGAGAATGTTCTGGAACTAGACAGTGGTGATGGTTGCACAAAACTGTGAAGGTATAAACGTCACTGACCGTACATTTTATGTTAGGTGTATTTTAACACACACACACACACACAGTTGGCCTTCCCACCCGCAGGCCCTCATCTAAGAGGCCCAAACCACCACCATGACCTCATTCCTCGTGGTCGTGGAGGGGCAGGCCTCCTGGGAGAGCTGCCCCACAGCCATCAAGAGGATTCAGCGTGAGTAACTACCCAGTAATTAAGGCCTCTGCCAAACCTATTCTTCTAATTAGTTTCCTTCCAACTTAAATCCTTCCCTTGCCTTCCCTAGTTCTGTGGCTTCTCCCCTTCCATTTCAGCAGCTCTTTCCCATGGGAATAGGAACAGAAGCAGGGGTGAGAGGTGAGGCTGGGGGCCCCACCTACAATGAAAACGATCCGAAGGAGTGTCAATCGGGGGAGATGAAGCCAGTTTCTTCCACCTAAGAAATTCTTAACCTCATGCACAGGACTGCTTTGTGGGAATCAGAAAACGCTGCCTCTTCTCCAGATGGGCCAGACCCCTGAGTGCAAGGCTGGGTTTCAGCTGCCCCTGACTCCCCCCCCAATCTGGGCCCCCTTGTTGAGTAAACAACCTGCTCAACTGTGTATGACAGCCCATCCTCTGAGAATCTAAAGAAAACTATGGCTCTTCTGCCCCCCAAAATGGAGGCATGTGTGCACCTACTCACTCCCCTTACTTCCTGTGGAACATCGAGAGTTTCTAGACCACTTCAGAACCCTAGTCTAGAAGGTCCTCAAGAAACATCTGAGCTCAGATCCCATTTGCGCTCATTGATAATGACTTTCACCAAATGTTTACAGTGCACCAAGGACTGGGCCAGGTGCTTCACACACTCATCTCTAATCATTGCCACAAGCCGGCCACAGAGATGCCACTTTTTCCCATTTTAAAAGGAGGAATCTGAGACTCAGGGAGTTTAATATCTCCACCAACACTGCACAGCTAATTAACTGGTGAAACCAAACTTTAAGATATTAGCTTTGTTTCTATCCAGTTACCCAAATCCTAGTTACCCTCAGCCCATCTCTCCCCAGCTGTCTGTGATCAGCTCTGTATCTTCACCTGGACCACCTGACATCCCAGCTCCCGTGCAAGGAGGATGGCAACTCAGGCCTGATTCTCCTGCCTGTCTCACGGTCTCCAAACGAGCATATGCCTTCCCAGGAGACGTGCAGAAATATCACCGCCCACGTCCAAGCAGTCACGTTCCCCGCCTGTGGGCTGACTTCCTTGTCTCCTTACTTAGAACAACACAACCAGAGAAATTTTCCTCTTAATGATGGCTACTGATCCCCTCCTCGGAGGGGGAAAAAAAGAGCAGACAAACAAAGGGAAGTCACCTAGAGATTAAAAACAAATCCCCCTACATTGGTGTTTCTCAAAGTGTGGTCCCTGGGACACCCCGTCCATCACCAGGGATGTGGGTTAAAGTGCAGATGCCGGGGCTCTGACTCCAAATCAACCTTGAGCCTAGAAAGCTGCTTTTTAACATGTACCCTTAAATCTCATGCTCAATGAACTCAGAAGAGATGGTCTGCAGCTTTCTTTTGAAGGAGTGATGGAGAGAAAACATCACTTCTGAGATCAAAACTGGGAACAGAAAATTAATAATTTATAAAAAGACAGTGTTTGGCTGTCTGGCTACTTATAAAGAAAAGACTCCTGTCCCCTGGCCCAGACCCTTCAGATAGACTATTCTAAGAGATCTGATCTTGCCTCTGCAGCCTCCAGGCAGTACGAACCCCCACCCTCAGACCCCCCCAGTTTCTTCAAGTTCAACCCAGGACTCCTTGCCTCTTAGGAGACTTCCGGAAGCACCTGGTTCTTACCTTCCGCAGGTGTGAGCAAACGGTCCTCGCCGGTGGTAATGGGGGGCCGTCAGACACTTGATTTTGCAGCCGGATCGGACGGTTTTAAGGTCCCCCCATTCCGCGTCTTCTCACACCCCAAACCCAGAAGCAATAGGAGCGCTAAAGAAAGGCATTTCCACGGCCCTCACAGCCCCCCTCCCCCACACCCAGATCTATATATAACAGCACTGAAGTTGTCAGCCTAAGGAGCCACTTTCTGGCAGACCCGTTGCCATGGCAATGACTGCTAATGAGCCCGGTACCGTGACTGGCAGCGCCTGAAGGCATCTCCATAAAGAACTCGCCAGCAAGTTCTCCCTTCCCAACGACACAGCCAGCTGGGACACCCGGGAGCAGCCAGGACGTGGCCAGGTGTGCCTGGGAGCCATCAGCCCCCGGGGAACCAGTTTGTTACAGGTGCGCCCTGAGCAGTCCCCGACCCGGAGGCCAGAAGCGGCTTCCACTGTCACTCAATATGGTCAACCAATTCGGGACAGGGTTGCAAGAGAGTCACCAAGAAGCCCAAGACCCCGGGCTTCCCTGGTGATGCAGTGGTTAAGAATCCGCCTGCCAATGCAGGGGACACGGGTTCGAGCCCTGGTCCGGGAAGATCCCACATGCTGCAAAGCAACTAAGCCCCGTGCGCCACAACTACTGAGCCTGCACTCTAGAGCCCACGAGGCACAACTACTGAAGCCCGCGTGCCACAACTACTGAGACCACCTGCCACAACTACTGAAGCCCATACGCCTAGAGCCCGTGCTCCACAACAAGAGAAGCCACCGCAAGAAGCCCGTGCACCGCAACAAAGAGAAGCCCCAGCTCGCCTCAACTAGAGATAAGCCCTCGCTCAGCAATGAAGACTCAACGCAGCCAAAAATAAATAAATAAACTTAAAACAAACAAACAAAAAACCAAAAAAAAGAAGCCCAAGACCCAGCGGGGCTGGAGACTGGAGAGTCACATCCACCCCACGCCTTTCTGCTGACACCTGTTTAGGGTGGAGAGATTCCCAGACAGAGCTGGGAAGAGCTACCCAAGGAAAGATCATCTCTGGCTACAGGGTAAGAGACAAGGCATGAAGCAGGGCCCCACTTCCCACACCGGTGCCGCCAGCCACAGGGTCTGTGTCCACAAGAACACTGAGCACGTCTCCTCTGTCTCACAGGTGAAAGTATTGTTCTGTCTGGCTCTGGCAGCCTTTCTATCCATGGAGAGCGACTCAGAGAAAATAGCTGGGGAGGAAGGAGGGGGCCCGTGACAACAGCACAGTGCATTCTGGGAAGTGTAGTCCTCCCAAGTAGTTTCATAGGCTGGTGGGAAGAGGATGGACATTGACAGCATCTTCATGTTCTTCTAGGGGTGAGAGATTTGGAGATCCGGCCAGAGGGCAGAGGAAGAGGAGGAGGAGGAGGAGGGGCCGCACAACAGAGAAACAGAGTGTAAGATTCAGGAAGGCAAGGCCATGTCCACCTTGTTCTTAGCTTTAGTCTCAGCTCAGTACCCAGAATATTGGATGGAGGGATGCATGGATGGAAACTGGGAATTGTAATAGAAACTGGGCTTCAAACAGATTTGAGAGGCTATTTCCCCAAGACAAGTAAACAGAGAATGGCTGTCCAAGCAATGCATGTGCCCCACCTGTGAACAAATCCCAGCTCTTCATGGACTGACTGAACGGACTGTTCAACTCTGAGTACAGGGAGGTGGGGGACACAAGATAACACAGTGTTTCTTTAAGGGCAGAAATTAAATTGAGGAAGAGCATCCAGAAGCTTCAGGAGCAGCACAAACTTCTACTCACGAGCTCATCTGGTCTCCAGAAGAAAAATTCCAGGAAGCCATTTAGCAACCTCAAAAGAGGGCAGGAAGATACAGCCTCTATTATACAAACGCCGAAGTCATAAGGAGAGAACAAACTAACGGAAAAAAAGGCAAGTTGGTTTTAAAAAATGGTATAAAAAAAAAAAGGACAGGATGTGCTCAAAACTGTAGGGAAATGTAAAAGGTAGTGATAAAAGGAATATCCACATTGGTTGCAATAGAACATAAAATCAGTATTGTAAAAAGAAAAAAAAAGTCAGTTCTGTACAAAACAAACTGAAGAATTTTTTTTCCCAGAATGCAAAGGAAATGGGAAAACATGAAAACGGAATCGACAGAAGAGCAGGCCAAGATGCTAGGTGTTCCTGAAGAAGAAACTAGAACAAAAGCCGTAGCAGAAAAGAAACTATAAACAAAGGTTGATTGGCGGGGCGGGGGAAGAAAACCTCCCTCAGCTCCAAGAGACACACAGGAAGGTCCGCACTGCTCCAGGCAAAATGGGTTTTAAAAGCCCAACAACAAGCTGACACCCTCTAACAATACATTTACACAGCAAAGAAAGGATAAAGTCCTACAACGCTTTAAGTGGGAGGAGGGTGTCTCCGATAAAGGATCATAAATAAAGCTGCTCTCAGCTCCTCTGTGACCACATTTCCAAAGACACCCCTGGACCCCTATGTAGAAAATGCCGAGCCCATTCTATGTGGCCACGCTGTCTTTCATGAGTGAAATCGATCGAAATACATTGCTCTACAGACAAGGGTTCAGGATATTTACCAATCAAGTGCTTAAAAGACGTACTCCAACTGCCTGAAAGATTAAAACAATTACAGGTGAAGAATGAAGGCCTCGAGGTAAAAAGGACCAGGGCTGAACACTGAAAGCAGCTTTTAAAAAAATGTGTAAATAATCATTGTAAACCTAGTTACAGAACATGTGTAAGGGTCACTATTCTCAATACATAGTGTAAAAAAAAAAAAAAAGAAATAAAAACCCGGATCACAAATTCCAGAAAATACTAGAAAAGATCAGGAGGTAGGAGAAGAAAAGTGTGGACGCCGAGAGAAAGGAAACAGAATCCCACTCTCCCTTCCCATCCTGATAAAGTCCCCTTCTTCCTCTCCCCCCTCCTGCCAAGACTTTCAGGTACGTACGCAATTCGCTACCATCCTCTGGCATCTGGCATTTGTCCTCCTCTATTTCCTAGAGAAGGACGGGTTTCCAGCCAGAGGGACCACGGCAGAAGGGAAGGGTCCTTGCAGACCACAAACTTTCTTCCACAGGGAGCCCTGAGCCCTGAAATCCATGAAGGCAGACAGGGTGGGCCCAAAGCCCTTTGCTGGATGAGGGAACGCTCAGGAACCCAGGGCTTCTAGAAGATCTCATCTGTTCCTCCTGTTTGCCTTTGGAAGCCCTCAAAGCCAAAGCTGGGCTCAGCACTCAGAGAAGACTGTCACTATCGCCCAGCCTGAGTCTGAGCTTTTCTGCTTCCCTTGATCCACTCTGGTTGGACCCCGTGTGAAAGGGGGTCCAAACCATAAGGCTCACCTCTAGCTTTTACCCGTCAGGAGCCATAGAGCCACAGGATGTCTTTCTCCCTTTCACTTCTCTACGTGCAGAATTTCTCAGTAAATGTGACCGACTCGTCAGAGGTTCTGCCAGAACTCTCCATGAGTATACTCACACCCCTCTTACTAGAAATCACCTGGTTGGGTCTTTGAGTCCATTTTATTTTATTTTATTGTACCACATTTACTCTTTTTTTTTTAATTTATTTTTTACTGAAGTATAGTTGATTTACAATGTTGTGTCTTTGAGTCCATTTTAAAGGAAATTTCCAAACCAGGCTCTAAGCACTTAAATGCAAGAGCTCCCAGGACTCTTCTAAACCTGATACCCAAGTGTCCTCAGGCCTCATTGCTCAGAGTAGATGGATAGATGGATGGATGGATGGATGGATGGATGGATGGATGGGGTACCTTTCACAGCAATGATCCACATCCCTCTGGCTTGACTCCCCCGCTTAATCATGCCAGACCTGTACCCACCCCATCCCCGAGAAGCTCCCAGGATGATATCTACCGGTGGCCAGAGGGTGACGCACCTGGACTCGCCAGCCCCGTTCCCCATGAGCGTCTGCCTTGCTTTTCTTTGCCTGCATCAGTGACCTTTCGCAATCCCCCCACTGGCTCCAGCACTGTCCTCCATCCATGACGCTGCTGGAGGAAGCCTCACGCCCTGGCTGCCACTGGTACCCACTCCGAGCGGTCGACATCAGCGCCATGGGGGTTTTCTCCCGGCACCCACAAAGCTGTCAGCCCTGGGCCTGGAGGCTGAACCGCTTTGAGCGCTGCAGGCGTGTCTGGCTCCTGAAAACTCAGCGAGAGTCCTGGCCACTCTGAACATCCATCAGCAAGCCCCCCAGGGCCTCCCTGGGGGCCAATCAACTCACTGGGCATGTTTCTTAGGACTGAATAGGCAGAGGACACAGAACAATAAACTCTGTATTTTCTGACCCTGAAAAGGAAGGGAGTGATCTGGTGGACCAGGAATTTTGATTAACACAATTACAATGTAGCCCATGCAGGGATACAGGAAGTCAACCCTCGCAGGAAAACTTGCTCAACTGGAAACCACGGGGTCTCCAGCGGGGCAAGGATGGATGAAAAGCTTCGCAAGTGATACTGCGAATTACAAGAAAGCGCTGGATGAATGAACCCTCCTGGTTCAGAGGCCACTTCATGGCCTTGAAGTGTCTGGGGGTCAAGCAGTAGAGGGTAGAAAGTGGCTTCTACGTGGGCCCGGCACGCATTCCTGCATGGGCCCCACTCCACCAACCCTGGAGGGAAGAGATTTGATTATTGTTTCCCCTGTCGTACAGATATAAGACAGAAGGGCCAATTCAGAGGGTTTAAGAGGAGACAATGCAAGGAACGAGGAACTCTGGATGGCTGGTACTTTTCCTGGCGACACCATCCAGCATGACAGGGACCCGAGAGATGCCCTGTCTTCAGCATCTCCTGGGAGAATCTCCACATTGACCGAACAGCATAAACATGCCACTGAACATCACAGTCACTCTTGCTGTTTACGAGGTTTGGAGCAGGTACCCGGAGGCCTCATGGCCGTGCTGAGGGCCACACGGGGAAAGGGGTTCCCGTGGATGTTCCTGAAATACAGAGAACAGCTCCGGGAGTAAGACGGGAAGCCACAGCTGCTTCCCCACCTTGGAGTCTGGAGGGGCTTGGGGAACCCCAGAGAAAGCCCCTAACTTTTGCCCTGTTTCTCAGGTGCGTCTGATCCTGATGCTTCGGAGCTATAAAGGAAAAGGCAGTGAGCTCCCGGCAACCCGTTCCAACTTCTGGCTCCTGAGCAGGAAAAACCCAAGTGATTCTGCTCACTTGTGATTAACAAAGACATTTTTATTCAGACTCAGCTTCCTGATGGGCTGTTGAGAATGTTGGCTCCCTTCCTCCTACCCCTCCCCTAGCAGATAAAAATAGCAGGGGCTGTTCTGACATCCTACCTCCACGTCGGGAGCGTCGGCAGAAAGCACAGGGGTCTAGGCTTAAAGAGACTGTGTTCCCAGGCAACGAGCTGTGATTTACGCAGTCCTCTTTGCCTCTCTGGATGTCTGTCTCCTCGTCTGTAAAACCAAGGGCTGCCAGCCCTCAAACACTGGGGTTCGGACTTCCCTGGTGGCGCTGTGGTTAAGAATCCGCCTGCCAATGCAGGGGACACAGGTTCGAGCCCTGGTCCGGGAAGAGCCCACATGCCGCGGAGCAACTAAGCCCGTGCGCCACAACTACTGGGCCTGCGCTCTAGAGCCCACGAGCCACAACTACTGAGCCTGCGTGCCACAACTACTGAAGTCCATGCACCTAGAGCCTGTGCTCCGCAACAAGAGAAGCCACTGCAAGGAGAAGCCCGTGCACCGCAATGATGAGTAGCCCCTGCTCGCCGCAACTAGAGAAAGCCCGCGCACAACAACAAAGACCCAACGCAGCCAAAACTAATTAACTAAATAAATTTATATGAAAAAGACCACTGGGGTTCCACAACCTGAGGCACGTCTTTCATAACAGAACCCAAAACTTCCACAAGGGAAAATTCAAGGCATTTAAATGACCAGTGCAAACTTGCAAAAGCAGCTGCTACATAAAGAGGTGGCAGAGACCTCCTGACGAGGAACATAAACGGTCATGAAACATTACCCTTTTTTTTCTGCATGATTCCCCCAGACTCTTTTGGGGTCCAAAGAGGAAGCAGTCTGAAACTCTTTTGGTCTAGAGATACCGCTTCATTCACTCCAGACTCAGGATTGGTGGGAAAGACACCAGTGAAGTGATTAACAAATATTGTAGATCATTAAGTTTATGCCCAAACCAGGATACTATTATAAATTGTGGGCATTAGACCTCAAACCACTATTAGAGACTGAACACTGAATTCTCCTCCCTTTTGCTACAGGGCACTGCTCTGGCCTCTTTAGGGCTGAAATGTCCCTATTTGTGAGAGGAAGGAGTTGGGGTAAAGTTTCACAATTTCCATAGTTGTAAAGGATCTCAAGATACATCCTAGGAGAGGAAAAAAAAGAAAAACAAACAAAAAAACGCATCCTAGATTTTCTATACTAGTTTACCTCTATAATGATATCAATTATCCTGCCCTAGAAGATGTTTTTTGCAGGACATTTTGAGGCTCACTCACCAGAAACACTCTCCCTAGGGAGCTCCTGGTAGGGTGAAGACCCCACTAGATGATTCCGGGTCCAACTTCTCTTTGCAGAGGAAAAAGGCTGGGAATAAGAGAGTTTTGCCAAAAACACTTGGTATTGGGAGGGGAAAAAGAAACACGGCCTTTCTTTAGTATTAAGGTGCAAAACCCCAAAATGCCTATGCCATTTCTGGCACTTTCGTAAGTTGTTATGACTCTGAAGAAAACCCCATAACCAAATTTCCCAAGCATTCTGTTCTGTTCGAAATGGATTTAAGAGGCTCAGAAGTGAGGCAGGGAGTTGAAAGTTGCTAGCCCGGGGAAGTCAGAGGCTTGGGTACCTCATGGAAAGCAGCCTGCCCGCCAGAAAGGAACTTCAAAGACAGGTGACACAGCTGTTGCCCACAGCTGCTCCGGGAGTAAAAGCGGGCTTCCTCGTGGGGAGTGGGTACCGTTTTAAAGGGAGGCAGACTAGAGCTCATTAGGGCACAAAGATGGGTGTCTCTGATGGCTGGTCTCTGGCCGAGGTCCAGCTGATCCAGCTTTACGGATGCTACTTGCAGGCCCGCAGGCACCAAAAGAAACCCGGGGCAGCCAGTCTTCTCACCATGGAGACGCATTCCACTTACTCTGCAGTGCCAACGGCCTGGGCTCCCAGGGATTCCAATCAAAGACTTCTGACTCTGCGAGCTGGTTCCCAGAGATCCCTAGTTGGCCCTGAACCATGAGCACCGGGGGGAGATTAAGGCTAAGAGGGGCTGGTTCTGTTTCTATGAGTCAGAAGGGGTGCGATTCCAACCAACCCAAGTCAGCTGCCATTTCTGGAGCCTGAGCTCCTGGTGCACATAAAACTTAGACAAATGGGACAGCCGAGGACATGGCCGTCGAGGTTTCGGATCTACCACCGCTCTGGGGCACCATGCAGAGAACACGGACTCAAGAGCTGCCTCTGTCTTGCTGTGAGATCTTGAGCAACGTACTTCATCTCTGCTGGTACAGAATTTCCTCATCTCAAGAATACGGAAGTTGGACCAGATGGTCTCCAGGGTTGTTCTTGTTTGTTTGTTTATTTTTTGTTTGAAAGGTATAGCCTAATGCTCAATGATTCTGGATGTTAGTATCTCTCTTTTAAGGATGTGCCATTTTTGTCGGAGGAAAAAAGGCACGTTCAAGTGCAGACACGGGATTCAGAGGCGGTCCTGGAACGCTGCCCGGGCCCCAAACACCTGGGCTTCTGCCTCGCTACCTTGGAGCTCAGCGCCTCCGCCTCTCACCACGGGGCGTTCTGGTGAGTTCTTCTGTCCTGATGGCCTGTGTCCGCCCCTTCCCTGTCACTCCCAGAGCCACGCACGGTTGCTCTCTATTTTGCCAAGAACCGGACGTCCACCTGGCGTCCTGCGATTCCCTGTAACCGAAGTTAGAATTCTCCCCGCACCCAAAGCACGCTCCGGAAGAACAGTTCCAGACCTGCTGGCACACGGCGCCTCTGCTCACCACTCACGCTGCACCCCGCCAACAGCCCGCACCCCATACACCTCAGCCTCTGCCGAGAGCTTTACCGGGCTCCTCCCCGCTCCCTGAATGCACCTCAGCGTTCATCTCCTTGCTAATCCCGTCCTCCCCGTAAACCTCCCTGCCGCCACGCGCAGCCAGGGCCACACCTGCCCAGGGCTCTGCAGCCAGGTCGTGGGCAGCTGTAGCTGTCAGCGCTGGATTGACTGGTCTGGGTTCTTTACAACAGCCATCATCCCAGTGTGGTCCCTGCACCAGCAGCCCAGGCGTCCTCTGCAAGCTGGTCTGAAACGCAGGGTCCCAAGCCCCACCCTAGAGCCAGGCTCTACGTCCGAAAGGTCCCCGGGCAATTCAGAGGCACGTTAGGCTCTCTGAGAAGCCCAGCTGGGAACCAGGTCACTTGGCTGGTCAGAGGATGCTCCGGGAGGATAAGCACCGTCTCTGCTCCTGGTACAGGTTCAGGCCTCGATCGGAAGCCACGCCACAATCAGAGAGGCTGATTTTGACCCAGCCAGTGGGATAGAACGTCCTGGAGGAAGGTTTTGTGCAGAGACAGACGGGACTTTCCACAGAAACTGGACCTCCTTCGGCTGTCCAGAACCTCAACAAAGCGGTCACTAAAGTCTGAGCTGATCCCTCTTGGTCCCTCTTTCCAAAGAAGGGGAGAGTCTAACTTTCAGAGGCAGGACGGTTGGCAAAATAAGGCAATTCTCCTCTGAAGTCTCCGGAGAGCGTCCATCATCTTTAGGGCGGCCACGGCTGCCACCACCAAACTGGACAGAAACATCCAGCCCAGCCTGGAACCCCAATGCAGATACTGGATTAACTGGGCAGATACTCAACAACCTTCTGGGGAACTGTGTCCTTTAATGGGCTTTTCACCATCCAGTGTCCCATCTGGAACTGGGCCGTGGAGTAGAAGGTAAGTGGGTGGGTAGAAGCCAAGCTTTGGATGTGGGACAAGTTACTGGCAGAGGCAGATCTGGACTCCAATCCCCACCATAGAAAAATCCACATGTCACCACTCTTCTGCTTCTCCGTCACACTGAACTGAACTGCTTCCCCAGGGAACCAAGGGGGAGCCAAGGCCCTTTCCCTCCACAAACATCCCCTTTTCAATCTTTTGCCCCCTCTCCTTCCTGGTTTCTCCAACATCAGCCCACATCTTCTCCCCTCCTCCTGCCTCGGGCCCGGGAAAGGTGCCCCCAACACACCAGACTTTGTAAGCTCAGCAGCTGGGAGCCCGTATCTCGGAGGGTTCTCAGAACCGCCTCTTGAAAATGCTCAAGCCATCTTAGGAGCATGCGGAGAAAGGCAAGCTGCACACACGCTGGCAGGTAAGCAGAACGATTCTTACCATTGGAGGAGGGCTCATCTTCTCTGGGGGCCGCTAACTCAGAGTCGTGGGTCCTGTCTGCGGTGCCCGGGCTGCTGGCCAGGGCCCCTGCCAGCTTCCTCTCCACAGGCCCCTCTGTGGGAAATGAGGCCCAGGCGAACAGCTACCCCAGGGTCAGGGCTCTGGGCACCCCGGAGGATGTTTCTGTGGCTTTTCTCATCGCTGTTCTTTCACAAAGAACCCACTACATTGCACAGTTCCTTCCAAATCTGCTCCAGCTCCTGTGGGGAAATCAACGATGCCTTCTGGACTTTCCAGATACAAAGGATCTGGGGGCTTTCTTTCTTTCTTTCTCTCTCTCTCTCTTTCACTCTTTCTTTCTTCCTTTCCTTCTCTTTCTCTCTTTTTTTCTTTCTCTTTCTTTTTTGCACGCTTTTTCTCCTTCCTCAGCTAAAAAAAGTTGGCTGAGGTCACGACATACAATGGCCAAGCCTGTGTCACTGACCAGATGCCTTCCACCCCCAGGCCCGCGGACAAGAGCTCCTTTGTCCACTGTATTTTAGGCGGGACTCCCTGGGCCTGCCCAAGCCCTGCTGGGGAATGTTCCGCCAACTTCTTCCCATCCCAAAGTCACAGCTCTGGCCCCGGCTCCGGCCCCAGCTGTGCGAACCCAAGGCCAGATAAAAACCAACATAAAAAGGATGGAGAATGCTCCCCCAAAGAACCACTGTGCTGGACTCGTCCAGGGCTGGAGAGCTGCTGCCCCCAAAAGGGCAAGATGAGGGTCCCCTGCCTTCACTCAGCCCCTGTCACCTCCAAACCTGGACAGACAGCGGGAAAAGAGGAGGCAATGCTGGGCATCTCAGATGAAAACAGGCTGGGGATCACCAAGCTGTTAGGTTCACGGGAAGAAAGGACTGGACCCTGAGAGCCACACTGCCTCCACCAAGGAAATGAGTTTCAGCAAGGACTTGGCTCCTTGGTGAATATATCCTATCCCTCCGCTTAGAAAGCTTTTCGGAGCAGCTGAAGGTTTAGCACTTGAAGTGCCCTGCATTTCTGGGTTTGCTTTCAGATGCAAACCTTTGGGATTTTAGGAACTGATTCTTTACCTCGAAGTAAATATGGTGTTCTGGAGGAACAGAGGTCCTGAGGACTGCGCGGTTTCCTATAAACTATCACTTCTCTCAAACGCATGGATGAAGTGTCTACTTAGGAAGGTTTCAATGCCAGCTCCTTGGGTGGGGGCCAGGCCATCAGTACTGTCATTTAGGGACAGAGTCAGGTCAGGGTCAGGGCTTTGCTGGTTCACCACTGTGATACGTAGGGCAAGGCCTCTAAGCTTCAGTTTCTTCAAGTGTAAAACGGAGATTATCTTTCCCAAAAGGTTGCTGTGAGGATTAAAGGGGAAAAAAGCAATCCATGTAAACACTTAGTATAGTGCGAGGGTGATGTGAGTTATTACTGTTGATGTTGTTACTATCAGCAGGGGCTGAAAGAGTAGGTGCTGCAGTTTCCCTGGACACGAAACTGTTTAGACTCAACAACAAAAACAAACAACCCAATTTTAAAAGGGCAGAGGACATTTCTCCAAAGAAGATTTACAAATGGCCAATAAGCACATGAAAAGATGTCATGTGTCACCAGTCATTAGGGAAATGCAAATTCAAACCACAATGAGATAACACCTCACACCTATTAGGATGGTTACTATCAAAAAACAGAAAAGAACAGATATTGACGAGGATGTGGAAAAACTGGAGCCCTTCTGCGCTGCTGATGGGAAAGTAAAATGGTGCAGGTGCTATGAAAAACAGTAAGGCAATTCCTCCAAAAATTAAACATAGAATTAGCATACGATCCAGCAATCCCACTTCTGGGTATATACCCAAGAAAATCAAAAGCAAGGACTCAAACAGATATTTGTACACTCCTGTTCATAGCAGCATTATTCACCATAACCAAAAGGTGGGAACAATCCAAGTGTCCAGCGATGGATGAATGGATAAAAAAAATGTAGTCTATACATAGATCTATACATACGCTTAAATCTACGTTTGTAAAATGGTCCCAAACCAGCCACTAAGAGAAGAAGTGAGCACCGTACGTATCCAGAGGCGAGAGTCCTCCAGTGGCTGCTGGGTTATCTTCTCCCTGGTGTGGGAGGGGACGCCAGGTGCAAGCTCACCCCCTGAACCGTGGGACCAGCCATGCCCTGGAATCCACAGCAACGTCCTTCTCTGCTCCTGGAAATGGGCTCCCACCCAGGAGAAGATGAGAACAAAACTTCACCTGCATCTAGACAGCCAAGACCCTCATCTTCAGGCCCTCTGGTTTTGTGGAATTAAAATGGCGATGGAAGCTTTCACAGCCCATGACTTCTTGTTTTTAACGACAGCAAAGAGGGGACGGTTTTCAGGCCCTTCAGCCTTGACACCACTCTGACCCTGCAGCACCCAGACGAGTAGATACAACCACAGAAAATAATGCCCTGCTGTAGGCAGCACAGGAATCACCGTCATGATGGTTCTCTGTAAGGCCTCCAGCCAATGGCGAGGGGCCTTTCTGGCCCATTACAATCCAGGAGGCTGATCTGCGCTGACCTGAACTAAAGCAAAACAAACCAGTACTGCAGAGGTTTTATTCTTTAGGATTCACCCAAGTTAACATTTCTGGGTGTGTTAAGACTCGCATATACATTCCAATGGGTTTACTGTTTGGGGTTATCCTAGCGTTCTAATCCAGAAGTCACTTCTGTTCTGCTTTACTGATAGTCCTCTATCATCACAGTTGGCTGGGGAAAAGCACAAATTGTTCACCTCCTTTTTTGTCTCTGAAAACAGGTACGTTTCTAACTATGGGGCCACATGGACAAACAAAAGACATCAGGAAACCCATGATCCAAAAGCAAAAAGACTGGCAATCATTTCCACTAAGCTTCATTTTCCCCGAGTTGAATGGAGTCAGATGCAACCAGCCCTCCTGTGATTATTCTTTGTTTCAGCTGAGTTGAAAACTGTCAACCAAAAATAGGCCACGTTCGCTGTGGGACCTCATCCTCCGTTGGACAAATTGTGTTGTCTTATAACGACAATTAAGAAAGAACATCTGGGGATGGCGATGACTCACTTCTTCTAAATGCTTCAGAGGAATGAAGGGAAAAATTATTCACCAGCCCGTGCAGTCTCCAGGGTACAGGGTCTCAAAGACAGCCCCACCCCCTGATACGCAGCCCCTTGGCTACACAATCAATCAGCAACTAATAACTAATCAAGTTCATAACTAATCAAGTTACTAACGACCGCTTTCCTGAATGCTGTAGAAGATACAGGCAAGTCTCATATATAGGACTTGACTTCTGAAATTTGGAAGATAAGGCACAGACAAACACAAGTGTAAAAAAAAAAAAAAAAAAAAAGGAATAACCATACAGAGGACTCTGTAAGGAATGCTGACTGATAAGTAGGTAGACAATAAGAGCTTTCAGAGTCCTGAGGAGGGCAGAGCCCTTTCAGTTGGGACAGGCAAGGGCAGTTCCTCAGAAGATACAGAATTTGCCCGACAGCAGGGATGAAAAGAAAGGGCTTGACCACAGCAGAAGGACACTGAGTAAGAAGCAGAATAAGCCTTGGCAACTGATGAGACGTGGGGGGAATGGGAGAAAGTAAAAGTCAACTCCAAAGGGAACAAGAGAAGCTAGAACCAGTTGCCCAGCGATCCAGCTATGGTGGGAGCCATTTGCGGGAACGTGGTGGAGTTTGTTGTCTGCGTATCCAGGTTCAAAGTGGTCACTGGGCAACTGGGGTGAGTCTGGCCCTCGACACATGGAGCTGCAGCATCTGCACGGAGGTGGCGGTGAAATCCTATAGGTCAATGCTGAGTTCATGCAGAAAGGATGCACAGTGGAACCTATGGGGGGGGTGCATTCAAGTAGCAGGAGAATGAATCCATCCCACCCCCCATGCCCTCCATTCACGCAGGCAGCACCCCCTGGGCCCCTCTCAGTACTCTTAAAGGCAAAAAAAACCAATCAAACAAACAAAAAAACAAGTCTTAATCTGTTTCCCCTCCAAACCAGTCCAGTACTTCATACTCAGGGAGTACATGATGGGGAATGAACAGATGTGGGTTCTGAGAATCAGAGTCACAGGAAGCAAACGAGGATGGGATCTTAAGAAGAAATACATAGTTCAGTGTCCACACGAGATAATGAAGAAAACGCTTACTGACTACAGAGAGGTTTCCCCACTAATCTCAGAAAGGAATATGGAAGTAAGGTGGGCATGGAAATCTGAACACAGGCACACAAGGCGCTGGGGCGTGTGAGGAGGCACAGGGAAGCAAGGGAAGACATTCAGAGAGATGCCCATTCAGAAGAAAGCAAGAAAGGGACGGGGCTGTATGTAGGTAGTGGCCAGATCTGGCCTACCAGGCCAAGCGATGGCCCCTGGGAAGTGACTGGCAGCCAGTTTCTTGCACTCAATGTGGTGGGGTCCAAGGCCCCTCATAAGGTTTCTATGTGTCCCCATCATAAAAGAGTCCCAAGGTCAAGTGGACATATCAGAAATGGCACCTGGTTTCAAAAGCCTCCTTACAGGCCCCGTTCCAGACCTACGGGATCCCCTCTCCTCAGTGTCTCCCAGACCTCAGTCACTCACGTTCTGCTGTCAGAACTTTCCCGCTGTCACGCCTCAGCTACACTGTGATTTACTTTTTTTTTTAACTGACTTACATGGAACTTGAATTAAGCCTGGCCCTAAGCAGTAATATCTATGAAACCATGGATTTGATTAGGTTGGGGTTTTTTCTTTTTTTCTATTACACGCGAAAATAAATGGAACTTAAAAACTGTTATCTCCACGTGATCTAAGATCATCTCGCATATCCTCAGTCGTAAACTCAGCCCACTTGGAGAAACACAGTCTCAGGCTACATGTAAAACTATCACACAGCATCCAGGCAATGGTTTACAAGGTTCTTTTTTCAATCCCAGAAAACCAAACTTGAATTTGTTACTGACCACATACCCACAACTGCAGGAATGAGGTCCCTAGTGTGGACCTGAATCACCACGGGGAGGACCAAGAGGACAGTTAAAGGGATGCAGAGGGACTTCCCGTGGAAAGGGGCACCGGGCGGTAGCCCTGTGGACACCTCTGTCAAATCCCGGTTAAAGTGGCACTAAGAGGGAAAGATAAAACTTACCACGCTACAAAAAAAGCAAAAATAGTGTAGACAATCAGAATCTGAGGGAAAAACCCTCCAGAACCTTTAAGGCCAGTGGAGTACACGGAGAAAATTTTACAAAACGGAGACTAATTGTGAAAGGGGAAACAGCACTTCACACCTTCACTGCTCTCTGTGTCTAATTTGAGATGCACTTGGCACCTTGGCCCTTCTCAGACCCCGATGTGAGATACAGGATCTGCACCCACCTGAGCACTAAACAGCCAGCCCCTGTGGCTCAGAAGCCACCTGAGATCTGCCCCTCTCTCCCTACCACCCATTTCCGCACAGCGATTCCTGGAAAACAAGCCAGCGGGCAGCGCAGGCGGGTGCAGGGCCTGGGGAGGGGTGTTAGTCATTCAGAGAGGTACGGATCGCACAGGTCAAGTCTGGAGAATGTCCTGGCAGCAGTGCGTGGGGATGGGGCCAGGAGAACTGTGATTTCTCACGCACTCCACCCATTTGGAATATCAGCGAGCCAGGCAGTAAAAGAACGATGCACCAGGTGACAGCCAATTTGAAAACAAGAACAGGACTGGGAGATGTATGTACCACTGAACCTACAGGTGAGCAAATGTGAAAAGGACTCAACCTTCCCCCAAGGGCACAGAGTGCCAAAGCCAGTGACAGATGACCTATACTCTTCTGGTATAATGCAGTGTCTACATAGATCCTGCCTTGTTAAGAATGAGTTTGAAAAGCCGGGGGGGCGGTGGTGGTGGGCAGGGGGCGGAACACACGGGAAATGAGTGAGGAAACACCATCCTAAAGGCTCAAAGGAAGAGCACATCTCAGAAAGTAATTCGGAATATAATTTAAAATGTCAGGAAACTGCTAGAATGTAAGAAGTTGTGACCTCTTAGAGAGAGGAACAGAAAATTCGTAATGGAAAAAACCAGGCAAAAGAGAAAGGTTGATATAAAGAAGAAAATAGATAAGGTCAGTATTATATGAAAATTGCTCATTTAAAGCCACATTAACAGTTGTGGATAAATAAAAATATTAAAAGTTAAATCAGTAAAGTGCAGAGTAAACCTAAAAGGATCTCTCCAAATTGCAAACTAAAAAAAGCAAGGAAATAATGAATCAATGTAGGTTTAAGTAGTATTCCATTAGAAAAGACCAGATCAAATACACTAAAATCAACAATTAATGACAAAAATATAAAAAATCATGCACACCAACAGGCAAAGAGAAAAGTTATCTAGGAAATCACTCCTTCCTCAGACTTTTCCTCTACTCCTACTAACAGCTAGAGAACACTTCCCACTAGAATAAAAGCTCTGTGAGGCGGGGACTTTGTTTTGCTCACAGCTCATCAGGACTGGGCATCGCCCATCTGAAAGTGCTAGAAGACAAATGCCACTGAGGTCAAAGCCTCAGGGGGTATGGCCATCATCTTGTTCATCCCTGTGGGTGTCTATAAACATTTGTTGAACGATGGAACAGGCTGAGCTGCAAATATGAGTTTCTGTCCAAAAAGGTTGACATCCAAGATGTACATATCCAGCTAAGTCATATTACTCTTTGACATGAAAGAAACAGGAAGGTTCTTGTAGGCATGCAAGTGAAGACACCATCCACTTACTGTTCAGACACTGAGAGAGAAACCAAAATTAGGAAGATTATGCTGGGGAAGTAACGGTATAAATGCATTGCTTAGTACACTCCCCCAACTCAGAAATGCAGCAAAGTGTACTGCCTGGGGTTAGGGTTAGGGTTAGGGTTGAGGTTTGGTGCCGAGTGTTCCCCTTGGTCCTCCTCTGCTGCTTCCCTCCCATCCTGGAACCAGGAGACATGTTTCTCCTGCAACATCCAAAGCCAGTACAGACGAAGCCTCCAGCCATGTGTGGGGCGCACTTGTAACTGCTGCTTCCTTTTCTGTCCAAGCACATGCCGACCGTGGAGGGACTGTTCAAGCTTTGCGGATCCTGTGCTGGGAGAGTCACCGAACAAAAAGTCTTTGTTTCCTTTGTCCACCCGAGCAATGCTGCACGATGCAGAACATCATAGCGGCCACTTTCTCTGCCAAAGAACTTGAGTGATGATTTTCTGTGTATTTAAAACTCATACTGAATGAACCAAGTCTTCCCCCACCCCCTCAAAACAGGAAAGACTAATCAACCACCCAGTAGCCAATGCTTTCTGCCATCAAAACCCTCTTTTATATCATCTTCTAAACCCTCTTTTATATCATCTTCTAAGAGTGGTTCCTGTTTTAGAAACAAGAGTACGCAGCATGATCTCAACTATGGAAAATAATGCTCTCCCCGCCCCAAGCCAAGCACGAAGGAAACACACGAAAATGTTAACAAAAGTTATCTTTGTACTGTGGGATTGCTCTGGCTGTTGTAATTGTATTTCTTTTATCACGTTTAAAATTTTGAGTTTTTAATTTTAAAAATGAAAATTTTAATTTTTCTTTATTTTAAAAATGTATTCGTAAACACTGCCCTTCCCCTGAATCAGCATGTACAATTCTAAATATACCATATGATCCCAATTATGTAGACAAATATGCACCGGAAAAAAAAACAAGACAAGCATGCTAAATATTTTTTCTTATTTCTGTTTTTCTGTATTTTCCAAGTTTTCTATAATGAGCATATTCATTTTAGTGCATTCTTTTAAAAAAATCTTTAACTTGGATTCCATTATGAGCTAATACATGAATATATAGCCTTATGCAAAATATTTAGATAATATTTGCTAATAAAATCCCCCTTGACATATTCCATTTCACTTGCCATCCCCTAAAATGAACATTGTTTATCAGATTAAGGTTCACTGTATTATCTTTCAAACAGCAGGGAGACTTGGGGGGGGCAGGGCTTTATTTTTAGGAAAACTAATTGAATTAAGACAAAATGATCAACAGTAAAGAACTTAACCAATGCAGCGCTGACACAAAAATTAGGGATGGAAGGGACCATAGAGATCACTTGATCCCATGTTGCCATTTTACAGATGGGGAAACCGAGGCTCAGAGACAGACGGGGGTTGGTTGGACACCAAGTCTCCCAGTCCTAATGCAGAGTCTTCTTCTCCTCGCTCTTTGGCCCTAAACCTTGGTGCTGATGTTGCCATCATGGCTGGAGAAGTAGCTCTGGCCAGATGGCATGGCAGAAACCAAGCCCCACTCAGGACCCCTCCCCAGGCTGACCCCCACAAGGCTCCGTGCAAGGTGACCTTTGCCAATAAGTCTGGCTCTCAGCTCAACCATGAGCCACTTCCCATCTGTTTGTGGCCAGTGAGCCCCCGCGAAGCAGGGTGGGGGTGACCCGGGGAGGAAACATCTGTGCACACAAAGAGGAGTCATAAACGCACTTGATTTTCTCTTTTGGCAAATCCTCTTCTGCTTATTTTTTTTTCCACTCATTGAAATGCAAAGCTCCGTTCCAACAAGGGGGCCTGGAAGATTCCAGAGGCTTCGAGGAACCACAGCCTCTGGTCTGCAGCAGGGGCTCCCAAAATAAGGTATGCACGATGCGATGCGTAGTGGTGTGGGCGGGGATTAGAAACAGAAGAGGCAACCCTCACTAGCCACTCGAATGCCCACAGACATCCCTTTGCTTGTCTCCAAACCCAGCTTCTAACCTTCAGCCAGGGCAGAGGAAGTTCAGGTATAGGTTCTACCTCTTACCAGCCATATAATCTCAGGCACGTCACTTCACTGCTTTGAACCTCTTTTTCTTTTCCACATGTAAAAATGGAAATACCACCACCCACTGCACAAAACTCTTGCAAAGACTAAATACAAGGGCCGAAATGATGGAAGAAACTCCGTAAGCATTAGCTGTGCTCCATACCGTCCCATCTCCGTTAAATCACTGAGCAACCTTTAGGAGACTCATCAGCTGAGGTCCCCAATGCTGAGTCACTCGTGCAGCACGGCCTGCGGGCTAACCTCTCGGAGTGACACCTTCTGAACTTCCTGACACAGACCGGAGAAAGAGGAACAGCATGTGACTTGGAATCAGGCCACTCTGTGGGCAAGACTGGGGTTTCGGGGACCAGCAGAAGGGGCCAGAGAACATCCGCCTCCACCGGGGCTGCTGGGAAGCTGGTGACCCCCTGCAAACCAGACCGAGAAACAGACAGAGCCGTGCACAAAGAGCCGTGAACCAACCAACGCAAAGCCTGGCAACCTTCCTAAAGCAGCCCGCATGTGACTTCATTTGAATTGTTGCCACCAGCAAGGACACCCCAAGAGAACACTCCCAACCCCGATTTCAAGCTCCTAAAAATGAGACAGGTTGGATAATCAGGAGGACAAAGGACAAGATTTCTTTTTCCCACCAAAGTCGATTCCCACTGTCTGTACTTCACCATTAGCCCTCATCTTCTCCGTGGTTCTTCCTTGCTGAAGTGCTTTCTGTCTATGGTGGGCCAGTACCTTGTATCTGTTGTAGCTTATTTGACCTTTACAAGAATCCTGGGAGAGAAGTATTCATTTTATAATCAAATCATTTTTATTTTATAATCGAATAAACCAAGGTCTTACCACCACCGAGACAGAACTGGTTTGAACCTGGTGTCCCGTCTCCAAGGCTGATGCTTTTGCTCCTGACCCCAGGCCATCATCCCCGAGTTCCTCCATGAATCAAGGCTCAGCCTGGGTTCAATGCTCCAGCCGGGAGGGGGGTCCATCTTGCTCTGTCTGGTGGGCCAGGCTCCTCACTTCTTGCTGTCTCCCTGGGAGATGCAGACCCCTACCCCACCAGCCCCACCTTCCCTCCCCCCGGTCGGATCCACTCATTACCTCCACAGCTGCTCTTGTTCGGGGGCCAGGGAGGAGTGGTCCTCACACCCCGCTCACCTGAGCTTCCTGAGGACGTGAACAGTGTCCTACCCAAATCTGTCCCCAGACACAGAAAACATGCCCAACAAGCATGTGTTCAATCAGTGGAGTTCCTTCAGTCTCCAGGTAGGACTGTCAGCCCACTAAGAAAGCGGGTTTCTTACTTTCCCAGGGTCACCGGGGCCCCAAGGTGAGAGGAGAGGAAGAGAGAGAGGCAAGAAGGTAGAGGCAGAAGCACAGCCCGCGTGTTAATCTATTTTTCACTGGGAGGGGTCTTACATACCGAAATGCCCTCAGGGGCCCCCAAATCACAAACGAACGAAATGGGCCTGGGGAAAAAGTCATCAATGGCTTGGGCCTGGGGAAAAAGTCATCAATGGCTCGGTCGAGGTCTCTGAAACAAGCCTCTCATGGGCCTAGGGCCCTCCAAGTAAATACACTCGGAAAAAATGTACTCTCTTGGCTCACTGAGACTGTCCACTGAGGTCATTAAAGCCTTTAGCCAGAGAGAAAGTGGGCAGAAGCCAAGGGATCATCTATGATTACAGCAGCCTGAGTGACCAAGGGCAGATCTGAAATGTACATATGTGATTGGCTCTTACCTCTAAGTATTTAAAAAACTGGTAATTATTTTCACCTAAGAACTCCTAGCCCATGAATGCCTGGTCATCTTCGATAAGCTTGAGCAGCCAACCTGGTCCCTCTCCATGTGATGCATTCCCCGGCCTTGTTTGCTAGGGTCACCTGGGAAGAGAGCCCGGTGACCATCTATCTCCCCAGGACTGTCAGAGGCACCAGGGCTCCTCCACCACTGTTGCACCAACGGGACCCACAGATGGAAGCACTGGACTAAAGCGAACTGGAATTTGCTGAGCTCCCGTAGCCAGAAGTACTCCTCCAGCCCTCAGAGCGTGAACAGAACTCTGCCTGGAGTGGTGTCGGGTGAGAACCTCAACTCCTTCTCTTCGGCTAGGGATCCCCGCCTTTCCTCCCCTCTGGGTCTTAAAAGGATGGAAAGGGACAACACAGGGTGCTGGCATCCTGTCTGTGCTCTGAGCCTCAGAGCAGCGGTTCTCAGCCTTCGCTCCTTCAGCTGCATCAGAAGGGTCATCAGAACACAGACTGCCAGACCCCACCTTCCACATTTCTGAATCAGCAGGTCTGGGTAGCACCCAACAGTCTGCGTTTCTAACAAGATCCCAAGTGATGCCGCTGCTGGTTCAGGCATCACACTTTGAGAACCACTGATTTCAAGGCAAAAACAAACAAACAAACAAAAAAACACAGCACCTGTTCTAAATCTACCGCTATTCCTTAAAAATTAATCTTTAGGAGACCAACAAATTCACTTTCAGAAAGAGATTCTTTAACATCTTCTTGAAAACTGCAGCCCTCTCACTTTCCCTCTTTTCACAGACATGGGCACCGGGTCTATTTCATATTTCCTAACCGTAAGAAAAACATCACAAATCATGCGAATATTGGCAACTGTTCCCTCATTGCTCTCCATGCCGGGGATGGGTAGGGACTGTAGCAAACTGAAACCCCGCCCTTCATCAGCAGCATACTGCTGCCGGGCAGGACAGTGGGCTCAGTGCCGCCAAAGCTACTCATTTTTGCAAGAGAAGCTGGAAATCTGAATTTTTAATGTGAAATCTGCTCACTTTTAGAGGTTGGCAACCAACTCAAAAATTTTTAAATGAAACTATGGGCAAAAACGAAAACAGAACCACCACCAAACCCCCCTGCAGTTTTGCACTTGAATTTTTCCCAGTGGCCACCAGTGTACAGCTCCTGGTGTTAATTGCTGGGTATCTGCATAAGCAGTCATTTGAAGAGAGGGCGCCCTCGTGTTAAAGAATTGAATACCACCGTCCTAGACTAAAAGTACAATCAGTACTTTTACCCTCTATTAACCATCCTCTCGCGAAGACCTCTTACTACCAACATCTCCTGGTGGGTGAGCTGAATACCAGCTTCCCGGTATCAGTACACACCTTCCAAGGGCTGCAAATGTGTGGCCAACTCCATCTCACCCCGGAGCTGAGCGCCCCAGCCTGGGTCCAACCTTCCTTGGAAGGGAAGCATAGGACAAGGTTTGGGGGGCCAGAAGGGACCCTGGAGAGTCTGTCCTACTCTGTCTGTGGAAGAGTGGTGCCTCAAACAGCTGATGAGAAGGTTTGGAAGGGGAGGCGGTAGTGAGGAAGCTGATGCAGCTTAAGGAGTGAGGCATGCACCACCGGCTGGGCAGGGAGGCAGAGAAGGTGGTCAGAGGCAAAGCCGTGCACAGAGCGGGAACCAAGGAGAAAGAGGATGGGGCACGGCAGCCTTGGAGGACAGACGCGCATCCATGGGGTGTAAAGCTGAGACGACACAGCTGCCGCAGTGAGCAGAGATCCCCACGGGATCGCCGGCGCTGAGCAGCTGGAAGCCAGCACCCCTGGAGCACGGTGCCTGCGGGGAGGACGGCTGGGTCCACCCCTCATGGGAGCAGCGCAGGGCTCCAGGGCAGGGGCATGTGTGTTTTGGGACCGCTGGGGAGGGCGCAGGGGGAGCAGGCAGTCGCTGCAAGAACCACAGGCCCTGGGACCAGGGGACGCCCCCTCCGGTCCCCAGACCTCACGCTTCCCAGCCAGCCTGTTTGCCCCTGTCTGAGCTGCATGCTGCATCACGCCAGCTTCTCAAAACGATGCTTGCGTGAGGCTCTCCCCCACTGAGAACCCTTCCTTTCTCCTTCCAGCTTTTTCTTGGAAAGGAAATCCCCAGCCATCCACAGGAGATTTCAGGCTCACTGGGTCACCACTCCAGGCGAGAAGGTGTCATTTTTTTGGTTTCGAAAGCCTGACCCACGGTGAAATGCACATTTTACTTCACAACCCAATATACATGCAAAGCAAAAGTTTCACGTAGCAATCCACGCTTTACCACGTGCAATGCACTCTGCTGTTTTCCCACTCTGTTTTCCATGCTGCTTAATACGGATTACAGACACGTTGTAGCTGGTGACTCCTGCTTTAAGAAACACCACTTTACCTGGTCCCGATCTCCGTTTTTAAAACTCCCCCCTTTATACCCCTCCCCCCATTCTCCATCATAAATTCCTGCAAGAGATTCCTTTGCTTTGCACTTTCCTCGGCCCGCCCAGGCAGGGGTGAGTGCTTCCAATTTCCAATCTTCCAGCCCCACAGACTGTACACCACTCACGGGCCCTAGATTCCAACTGTACAAATTTTCTCTTTTCAAGAACAGGGTCGGCACTTTGCTGTACAGCAGAAACTAACACAGCATTGTAAAGCAACTATACTCCAATAAAAATTAAAAAAAAAAAAAAAAGAACAGGGTCAGGAATTCCCCGGCCATCCAGTAGTTAGGACTCTGCTCCCTCACTGCTATGAGCCCGAGTTTGATCCCCGGTTGGGGAACTAAGATCCTGCAAGTCACGTGGCACGTCAAAGAAGGAAAAAAAAACCAAAACTGGGTCCAAGTCTTTGGATCCAGTGCACTTAAAATATTTGTCGAATGTTTGATATTATAGAAGAGGGAGCCCGGCTGAGACTTTTCTAAATGATGATAAAACTGTAGGGCATTTCAAGGCACACCCAAAACCCAATCTCCAGAGAAGCCCTCTGTTTCCGGCAGCCGCCTCTCCCTGTCGCTGGGGAGCGAGCTGCATAGATGCTAATGGTTTCCTAACTGCTCTGCCCTCAGGTGCATCACACCCCCATTAGGACCCAAATGCTGCTGCTGACAGTTTCACACTGGCTGTGACACTGACCCTCCACCACAGAGCTGGGGAAGAGATTCCAGGACTTAGTGGGGAAACTGAGCCTCAGCGAAGTGGACACAGTTGCCACACGGGAAGCGGCTGAATCCACATGAATCCGTTTTCCAGACTCCAACTTCCATGCTCTTTCCAGAAGCCTTCATGGCTTCTGATCCTGTTACATAATCCTGTGTTCCTTACTTGCCCTCCAACTTGTGACGCAAGAAAGGAGCGCCCCCGAGTGGGCCACCCTCTCTGCAGCCCCCGTAAGTCTGGTGTGTACACCCACAGCTGTCCTGACCCCACCACACAAGTGCCCGCACGAGGCACAGGGGCCCGAGTCAGAAGTCCCCTGGGGACCTGGTTCCCGTCCCACTCTCTCTCTGGCTGGCTGTGTGACATCTGGCACAGCGTGTACCTCTCTGGGCTTCTCCCTCATCTAGAGCCGAGGGAGCTGAACCTGCCGACTCCCAAGGTCCTTCCAGGCTTCTCCTGAATATTCTATCTGCACCACGTGGAGCCATCTGGCCCCAACAGGGAGCCACACTTGGGAAGGAAGAAAAGGCAGAACAGAGGAGGCGAAGATCCAGACCGGAGAACCAAGTCAAAGGAAACAAGGAAAACTCACACTGCGCACTCGGCTCACTTCAGACACCACCCTGGCCAGTGGGTGCTCCTCTTTCCGGAGCCTCGGGTTCCCCAGGCGGCCCAGACACACTGAAGGAGGAGAGGCGACCCGCGGGGAAACAGAAGAATCACCCTCCAGCCCAGCAGGAGGCCAGCCAAGCAGGGCTTCCCTCCCTCCCTTCCGCCCGCAGGTGTGGGGCTGCCTTTCCCGCTCTCACCCTGCTCCAATGAGCTCCAAGCAACCTGCCCTATGGATCAGCGGAAACGCCCCGGGTGCCCACTCACCTCAGCCCCGCAGTCCCTCCTCTTGCTAAGCTGACCCACTGGTCATTTTCTGCCACCGTCTCCACATCCGCTGCTTCCCCCGTGGCATCAGCTAATTCACTGTGCAAAGCAGCACTTATATATAGAAAGTTGCAGCCACGCAGGTTAGCATGAAAATAGAGACTTGACGTTGCCGTGGCAACCAAACAAATGCTATTCAAAACAAAAGAAGTATTCTGCGATCGGTTAAGCATGTCCACAGCCTTCCAGCACAGCCGCGCCGTTTCCCCCGCGAGGGTAGGTGGGCCTGGTCCTCCATAAATCTCCTCCCTGTTAAGTCACCCGCTCTGGTTTCAGCTGTGGCCACGGCCCCCCTGCACAAGCTCCTTCCTGAAACCAACTCCTTACCCGGAACAGACCTGAGGCCAAGACACTGAAGGAGTACGATGACCCTGACCAGGTGTATCAATTTGCAAAAGCTCTACTCCTCAAGCACCAAGGGAAAGCAGCCTGTGGCCCTGGTGTTACTCCCAAGGATGCTTCTGGAAACAAAGGGGGGTTTCTGCCAACCGTTGGCCACAGGCAAAGAGTCAAGAGGCACCAGTGAGCTGAGTGACATTTGGCAGGCTGCTTTCCCTCTCTGAGCCTCAATTTAAAAATAAGGGAGCATACTACTACAAATACAGTAGATAACTAATAAGGACCTACTATATAGCACAGGGAACTCTATTCAATACTCTGTAATGGCCTAGATGGGAAAAGAATCTAAAAAAGAATGGATATATGTATATGTATAACTGATTCACTTTGCTGTACACCTGAAACTAACACAACACTGTAAATCAACTATACTCCAATAAAAACAAAAATAAAAAAATAAGGAGGGACAAGGGATGGAGAAGTAGCCTAGTGCCTCCCACCTCTGTGATTCTAGGATGTGCATCTTTTCTCTGTTTTCGCTTCCTTTTTTTTTTTTTACTTTCCTTGTTTCCCTAGTCCCTGGGCATATGCCTTAACCCTGCCACATATGCCCTGATGTTGCTGCAGCCCCCAACCTCACGCAGAAGTTACTGGTTCCTAGTCTGCCACGTGGAATAAGCCTCTATCATCCCTGTTCAGCACAGCCATCACCCAGAATGTACACAGCCGTCAAGTCAAAAGGTTTGGATTTTAGTTATTCAAGGAGCCACCAAGAGCCCAGGGGCCTTAGACAACCCTCTGAGCCTTTCTGAGATTTGTTTACACATTTCAAAATCAGACATGATCTAGAGTGGCTAAAATTTAAAAGATGGACAATACCAAGTGCCGGCGAGGTTGCAGAGCAACTGGAAATCTCATCTATTGCTGGTGGGAATGCAAAACGGTACAGCCACTCTGGAGAGCAGCTTGGCAGTTTCCTATGAAGTTACACATACACTTACCATATGACCCAGTCATCAATCCCACTCTTAGGTATGTACCCGAAAGCAATGAAAATACAGGTCCGCACCAAGTCTTATACACGAATGCCCATAGCAGCTTCATTCATAAAAACCCCAAACTGGCAACAACCCAAAAGATCTCAACAGGGACTAAGGAACAAACTATGGTACATCCACGCAATGGAATACTACTTACCAACACAAAGGAACGAACTATTGACACAGGCCACAACCTGGATCCGTCCCGTAGACATTACATTAAGAAGCCAGTCTCAAAAGGTTACCTACTGTATGATTCCATTTATACGACATTCTCAAAAAGACAAAGCTACAAGAATGGATGAACCGTGAAGGGTCGGGTCAGGGAGGGTGTGAATGCAAAGGGAGGGTAGGAGGGAGGATCTTGGGGTGATGAAACTCTTCTATGTCCTGGTTGAGGTGGTGACTACATAAATCTATAATATGTGTTAAAAATCATAGAACTGTACACCCAAAAAGGTCAATTTTAGTGTCTGACAAAAATTAAAATAAATGCTATTTTCACCGTGAAAAAGTAAAAAAAAAAAAAAATCACAAATGATGATACTATCTCCTCATAGGATTATTCAGATCAAAAGTTGGGTCCTCACAAGCAAGAAGGATATACTGTACAGCACAGAGAAATATAGCCATTATTTTGTAATAACTTTAAATGGAATATAATCTATAACAATATTGAATCACTGTGTTGTACACCCAAAACTAATATAATATTGCAAATCAACTACACTTCAATGAAAAAAGTGGGGTCCTCACCAATAAACTGTAAAGTCCTGAGAACTATTAGTTATTGGGACCACTTTTAATTACAAAGATCTTCTTCTTGTTCTAGACCAACGGTTCTCAACCTTGTACCATCAGCACCAGCGTCAGCCGGGAATTTGTTTGAAAGTACAAACTTTTGGGCCTCACCCCAGTCCTCCTGAATCAGAAACTCTCAGGGTGGGGCCCCGCAATCTGTTTTAATAAGCCCTCCGGGTGAGTGATTCCAATGCAGGCTGAAATTTGGGGACCACTGGCCTCCATACACCTATTAGACCCAGCTAAGGCCAGCCCATCGTGGAACGGTCTGGCCCTTTAATATGAAAAGCATGGATACAGGTGGTATCTTTCTCCATATCCCCCCTTGCTCACTGACTTCTCCCTCTTTTTTCTTCTCTCCCTGCCTCTGCCTTTACTCTGCCCCCAGGCCAGCAGCTGCCCTGAACGGAGGAGCCAGGGGCCACAGCTCTGTCCGACCACCCCGAGGCGGCAATTGACACATGGACTCACGTGCTGTTTCAGCTGAGATGCCTGGAAGGAAGAGGCACTGTGACCTCAGCGGAGGACCAGGAAGCAGCCCTGGGCTGCACAAATCCCCGGCAGGCTCTGCAAACGCTCCTCCCTTCTGACCTGGCCGCCCACCTCCCAGCTCTCAACTCCTAGAGCACCGCTCGAATCAAACCCTGGAGAAGCACCATGTCCTGCTTCCCCCAGAACAGCAACTTCAAAGCCGCTTCGCAAGGATTCTGGCTCCGAAGCCACACAGAGATGACGGATCACAAAGAAGGAATCAGAACCATATGGATTTCGTAGTCGGCAAAACAAACAGAATTACAGCATCGGGGTTGGGACGAAGAAAGCCGGGGGCTGTGTGCTTGGCCCAGAGCCCGGGCTCGGTGGCCCCCAGCACGGCCTGAGCTCCCCGGCCTCTCCTTCCCGCCCACGACACCCACAAACAGCGCCGGGGCGCCCGGCGTGCTGACCCTCCTTGCCGAGAACTCTGTGAGCAGTGCCGCTTCGGCTGACATTGACTGAGTTTTTATAGTCTCTTTTATGGTGCAGTTGAAGATAGTTCAGCTTCTTTGCTAGTATCGTACAAATCTGCACAAGCACACTCTGTCACTGGTGACGGCGCCGGGAGCCTCGGGGAGGGGCTTGGGGGAGCAGCTGTGGCCCCTACCCCCCGCTCCCTTTCACACCACTGGTTCCTTCCTCCCAGAGAGAACCATGCTGGGTGGACAGCCAGCCGTGCTGGGTGCACCCCCTCCTGGCCTCATTCTCATCACAGAGAGACTCTCTCCCAGTTTCTAGGGAAACAGCATGGTGGTCCCCGTAGCCAGTGTTTCTGCATCAGGGGCGATTCTGCCCCACAGGGGACATCTGCCCATGTCTGGAAACCTTTACTGGTGGTCACAATGTGGGTGGGAGAGATGGGCAGGTGTACCAGTTCCCTGTTGCTGCCGTAACAAAGGACCGCAAACTCAGTAGCTTAAGACAACACAAATTTCTTAGAGTTCTGTATTTCAGAAATGGATCTCACTGCGCTCGAATCAAGGTGTCCGCAGGACAACGTTCCTTGTGGAGGCTCCAGGGAAGAATCTGTTTCCTTGTCTTGATTTTTAGCTTCTAGAAGCCACCTGCATTCCTTAGCTCCTGGCCCCTTCCTCCATCTTCAAAGCCAGCAATGGGTGGGTCGAGTCTCTGTCACGCTGCCGTCTCTCTGGTTTTCTCTCTCCTGTCTCCCTCTTCCATTGATAAGGACCCTTGTGATCATATTAGGCCCACCTGGATAATCCAAGCTACTCTCCTCACCTCCAAGTCAGCTGATTTGCAATCTTAATTCCACCTGCAACCTCGAGTTCCCCTGACCATGTGACCTAACATACTCACAGGTTCCAGGAATGGGGACGGGGACATCTGGGCGGGGGGCATCTAGTGAGTAGAGGCAGGGATGTTGCTACACATCCTACAATGCACAGGACCCCCAGGCCCACAACAAAGAACGATTCATCCCCAAATGCCAATAGCGCCGAGGCTAAGAAACCCTTGTACAGCCTACCACTGAGCAGGTCTTAGTTGGTTCCCAGTGACCCTGACTCAAGTCTATTTCCACGGAGAGACTAACCATAGGACTTTTGGAGATCATAGAGAAGCTCTGACACATGATTAAGGAGGAATATTTACCATCCTGTTAAATCTTTTAAAGTAGATTCTGTGACTATTTCAAAATCATCCTCAAATGATTCTTCTTTGATACACAGAAAATATACACAGGCTTTTAAAACAAATAAAATACATCTTGCCCACTGAAGGCACATGAATACACTGGACATAGATCATGTAAGTCTCTTTGTGTAAATAACTTCAAATAACATGGCTAATTCTGCTTTGCTGTCGGGTACGCAGTTTGGTCTCAGAAATCCCTGAAACAGCAAACCAGAGCTGCTCACAGCCCCGTGCCCTCCCTCCCCTCCCCCCAGGGAGGGCTGAGCCACCAGGAGCTGATGAGGATTCCTAACGACGCTGCAGATCTCAGACCCCCCACCAAATGCCCTCCAGCCCCTGGGCTCCTGCGGGTACCCAGGGGGACCCCCACATGGGCGAGGCTGCAGGGGGGCCCCATCCAGCCCTGCAGACGGCAGGGGCCACCCAGAAAGGATGCGCCCCAGCCAAGGCAACCTCCGCCCCGCCGCGTGGGCCATTTGCCAGCAGGGTTTTCCAGAGTGGGTCAAGAAGAGAGGCAGCAGAGAGCGAGTCGGTGATGGTTTCTTGGCAATTCCCCGGCAGGAAGAGGCAGGAGAGGAAACTGAGGTTCAAACAGCCATCTGCCCAGGGGTGGGCATGCATCTACAGCTCCCAAGTGGCAGCGCTTGGTGGGACTGGGCCCCAGGTGGCCCTGAGGCTTTCTCAGGGTGACAAGCCCAAGGCCGCACCATTAAGAAGACATGACACTGAGGGAGGGCTGAACCTGCACATCTGGCTCTGGGCCTCCAAGCCCGCCAGCTCTCCTGTCACCTGCTCACTGCGGCAGCTTCCTGAGCACCGCCCAGCACAGCTCAACTGCTGGGCGTCCTTCTGGGCCAGAAGCCTCCTTCCGGACCTGGGGCCCGCGGCTCCCACCTCCAAGGGGTGCACAGGGGGCAGGGCGAGTGCTACTTTCACGCGGCCACAGCAGTTCCTTGGTGGTTCAGTCCCCACCGTGAGTCTCCTCCCTCCACAGACCGTTGCCAAAGAGAGAGCCCTGTTGTAGCAGGAGCGCCCACCCCCCCGCTTCCCTTTTCCATTTCCCAAGCACGGCTTTCACCAGATCGAACATTAGTCATGCAAATGCCAAGAGAAGTTCAAAGATGCTTTGATAATGGGATTTTCCAATACAAGCAGCTGCCGCCGCTGGACACAGAACTTCTCAACTTCTCGGCTCTCTTCCCGGATCTCCCACCTTTTGGGGCCTCCGGGGTCAGCTTTTCCATCTCCTGTAACGTGTGGGGCTGGTTTTCACACTTGGATTCTTGTGGCAGAGAGAAAGCCTCAAAGGCATGACCTGGCATCTCCAAGCGCAGTGATCTAGGGGCCTGGAAACCACCATGGGCTCCAACGGCGTCTCACCAGCCTCAGGAACTACGAGGCCAGAAGCAACTCGTGACAGTTACCTGCTCTGTGTGCCTGTCCCGCAGCTACACACACCCCTGCTTCTGGTGAGAGCACCCTGATTCTTTTTGGGGGGTGCACCTTTCCCCCACTCCGTCATCACGGTTTGTGGGGACAGGTAGCCCTCACCTCTCCAAGGAGCCTAGTGTATCCCCCTGGCCATAGTGACTAGAGTTCTGGGATGGGCAGGTGACCCAGAGGCTCAATCCCTGAACTTTGGTTGGAATTACTGGAGAGAAGAAGCAGTGTTATATAGAATACAAGCCTGAAGCTGCTGATGGTCACCTTGACACCCTACAGGAAAAAAAAAACAAAACACCTCCCTGAGAATAGAAGCCACACAGAAAAGGAGCTGGTGAGGGACAGAGGGAAGAGATGGGGATGGGGGAAGGGGAGACATCAGACTGCTGACACTGTGTAAGCCCCTTGATCAAACCATGCCTGAAGCTGACAGCCTGGGACTGTTTCAGTTACACCAACCTATAAATTTCTTTTTTGTCTGAAGCCAATTCGGTTGGCATTTCTGTAAGATGTGATAGAAAGAGTTGTGCCTAACATTCTCTCGGCACAGGCCAGAGCATAATATCAACAGCAGTGAAATTTAAACAACGTAAAGCAGAGAGTATTAGAGATTCAGCCCCTTCCATCAGCCTGCATCTGTGGCAAATTCTTCTCCCAAAGATATATGCATTTCCAAAGATCCTCTGTATTAGTTTCCTATGGCCACTGTAAAAAATTACCACAGACTTGGTAGCATAAAACAACAGCAGTATATTCTCTCTCAGTTCTGGAGGCCAGAAGTCCAAAATCTGTATGACTGAACTGAATTCAAGGTTTTGGCAGGGCCACGTTCCCTCTGGAGGTTCTAGGGGAGAAGCCATCCCTTGCCTCTTCTGGCTCCTGGTGGCTGCCAGCTTCCCTTGGCTTGTGGTCACATCACTCTGCCCCTGATCACACCTCTCCTCTTCTGTGCACAGCAAAATCTAACCTAATCTCTGCCTCCCTCTAATGAGGACAACTGGGACTGCATTTAGGGCCATCTGGATAATCCAGGATCATCTCCTCATCTTAAAATCCACAACTTGGTCACATCTGCAAGGACTCTTTTACCAAATCACATAACGTTCCCAGGTTCTGGGGATTAGAATATGGACACATCTTTGGGAGCCACTCTCAGCTGTCTCCCCCAGACCCCACCCCCAGTCTGGCCAAGTCAGACCGTTATGGGAATGCGAATGAGACAGGTCACCATTCACGCCTCCGAGGGCTCACAGGGTCTGCTCCGCAGACCAAGTGGCCCTGGGAGAAGAAATAACCAGAGAGTCGTTAAAACGGGGTCAGAGTAGAAGACATGCAAGGGAGCAGAGTGCCAGGCGTGGCCGAGCAGGGCTGGCACCCCCAGGATGAGGTCTGTTCAGGGACATTTGGGGCAGCTGGAGTCAGGGGCCTGTCTGCTTGAGGGTAAAATGCAACGTGACCTCAGAGCAAGATGAGGATAATTAGAAGACACCCCGCACGTGCACTCCAATGTCCCCAGTGAGCAGGAGGGCAGGGGGTGGCATGGGGGGGGAGAGGTTCCCTCTGTAACGGAAGCAGGAGGGATGGAGGGAAAATGAGGGAGTACGATGTGTGACGGGAAGCCACGTCCAGATGGGCTGTTTCTTACAGCTTCGGTGAGTCTGGCCTGTACCTGTTGTCAAGGGGGCCCCAGCACCAGAGAAAAGGAAGGGAAAGACCACCAGCTGGAGAGAACCGAACCTGCGGATACAGCTGCTCACCAGCCGGGCAAGGGTGGGGCCTTGCCTCTGGGGTGTCCCCGCGCCCCACCGTGGGGAGAACAGAGGCTGGCCACGCCCATAAGGGTGTCTGGGTGGACCCAGATCCACGTGGGGTGTCCATTGCTGCCACCCGCCCTGCCCCCCCCAACAGGACTCGGGCAGCTGGGGAAGGTCCTCCAACCCCCCTTAACCACAACCGGAAGCAGCCTCCCGCCACGAGGGGAGTTGCGTCAGGACACGCCCACATCTCTAGGGAAACACGATGAACAAAAGGGACTTTTGAGCTTCCGTTGCGGTCTGCAGACCTGGCTCATGAGGCAAAGCAGGGTTCCCCAAAGCGTGGGCATTCCCATAACACTAGCAACACCCAAGATGACCTGGCAGGGCTAAGAGGCCCGTTTTTAAACAGTGCCATACGCATTTTAAGGCGTATTAGGGAAACCCATATACAACCAGCACATACAGAGCATGTGGTCACTGTCATTCTGCACGGGCAGCAATGATCCGCTCTGACTGGCTCCTTGCGGGGCTCACTGAATGCCTCCCCTTTACTCCTCCATGCAGACTAGTGCCCCCGCCCCCGAGTTTATCTCAGGCTGAATACCTCCCTGGAGACCCACACGGAGGACCGGGCCACCCTCACCAGCCTCAAGCCAGGATGTCTGTTTACCCTCAATCATGTCAGTTCTTTGAGAATACAACTTGGACACTGCACGCCCTGCTCTGCCCTGGCTTGCGGAGGCCTTCCTCCGAGGTAAGAAACCATCCCCCTGTAAGTCTTTAGAGAGACCCCACAATTAGTAGACGCTGATTCTGTAACCGAGGGAAGCTGACAGCAACATCCCTTAGTCTTGATGCTGACCCTGAGGTGTCGTCACCTCACATTTTATAAAGAGCCAGGGTGTGGTGCCTCTGACACGATCTGTACCAAACAATGGTCTTGACCTTGGTCACTTCTGCAAGAACTAGTCTGGGCCTGTGATCTTTCCTTCAGAACTTAACACACCCCACGGTTGAGACTGAGGCCTCACATGAAAATACCCACCAGGTCCCCCCAAACCTCTTAAGCTGCCACATGAGAAGCTCAGTAAGATCACACCCGCACCCCAGAGGGGCAGCCCCCAGCACACTCCTGATGGCCCAGCTCTCGCCGTCAGCGGCATCAGTGCCCCCACACCCTTCCCCTCAAATGGCCAGTGGAGCCTGGGTTCTCCTCCAACTGGAAGGCAGAGACCGGCTGTGTCAGGGTTCCTAGGACCACCCAGGTCTAGTCATTCACTAGAAGGACTCCTAGCACTCAGTATGTAGCCATGATTTAGTACAGCAAAAGGATACAAGAAGAATCAATAAAGGGAAATGGTGCCTGGGGCCAAGCCCTGAGGAAACCGGGCGCAAGCTTCCAGAAGTCCCCTCCCAGTGCAGCCACAAGGGATGCACTGAATTCCTCCAGCAATGAGCTGTGACAGCAGTAGGAAGTGTGTCAACCAGGGACGCTCACAGATTCAGAGTCCGGGGGCTTTGTGGGGGGCTGTTCCCATAAGCACCCTCTGCCTGACACGCAGCAAAACCCCAGACTCCCAGAAGGAAAGCAGGTACTCAGCGTAAACCACAATGTCTTAAGAACAGTTTCCATAAGAACCACCCTTATCGTTTTGGGAAGGGTGGGAACCCTCCCTAAATTCAAGGTCCCGGACGTCAGCCAAAGACCAACAACGCAAGCAAGCTTTGTAAGAGAGAGCAGTCTCAGGCCGGCTCTGTGAACGGTCTTTGCACACTGGGCATATTGATAGAATGTTCCTTAGAAGGGACCTCCCCTGCTGTCTCTGGCCCGTTCAGTGGCAGATTCCTGCCACGGACTCCTAGGCAGGTGACAAGTCTCTGAAACGCTTGTGCTGATGGAGAGCTCACTCCCTTACAAAGCGTGCTGGTCCATGGTTGGCCTGTGCTCACCGACAGCACTTTTCTCCCAGGAACACCGGCCTCCAAGTGCAATATTTCTCGTTGATGAACACTTCATATAATAACAACCACTACTTACTATCACTCTATGTCAGGCACTGGGCCCAGCACGTGACACACATGAGCTCATTTAATATAATATTCACGGTTTACAATGGCATCAACTATGGCTTAGAGGCATGTGAGGACGTGCCCAAGATTCCATTTTAATGGGCGTGAACACTGCTCTTTTTGACCCTATAGCTTCCCCTGGGAACCTGTCTTTCACTGACCACATTATCATTTTCGGCATGACATCATACCACTCTTTCTCTTGTTTACTTCATATTTTTAGTTGACTCGCTTTTTTTACTTTAAAAAACATTTTATTTCTCAGAAAATTTTAGAGTATTCTCTGAATGGAAAACGAGTAACATCTGCCAGAAATCCACAGCACGAAAATAATTACAACAAAAAAACCAAGCAGTGCTATTCAATCCTAGCTAGACAGTACTACCTGCTGAGGCCTGTTCTCACCCAGCACCACCCGAAACTCTCCTTCACTGAGAGCACTGCACAAGGAAAACCCTTCTCCTTTTCTGATTCAATGGTACTGAAAGCCTTGCCCATAGACCACTGAGACCCACCTTTGCCCAGCCTTTTGGGAAACGCTACACGATTACCCTACGCGCTACAGGAACCTGCCCCGCCAGGCTCACAGGTAACAGGGAAGCAGGGGCTCCCTGCTACCTGTGTGCCCCACCCCTGACCCCGCACCTGGATGCAGGATATTCCAGCTGCTTCCTCCCCATTGGCTCCTTTGTTCTCCGGCCTCTGCGGCCACTGTGCGCTGGAGTCACGCGCCATCGGCACCCACCTGGGTCAGGTGCCCCTTCTGCTCCCAGCCTGGCCCCCTGTTCTCCCTCATTCCTAGTTTCTGCTCCCATGGGCTCCACTCAGCTGGCCTGACCTCGGGGAGAGAAAACGCCAGCAAAGACGCTGTCCCCCTGGCCCATTTCCTAAATCAAGAGGAGGCCAGGAGAGAGGGGCAGAGGGTCCCTGCGGGGCAAGTCATGATCTGGAAGGTCGGGGTGGATCTGGGATGGGGGGAAGAGCAATCAGAAGTTGGAAATGTGCCATTCGTCTCAAACAGGGGACAACATCCAGATTCCCCTTTTCCCAATGACCCTCTCGTCCGGCCCCACCACGGGCTCGAAGGACTCACCCAATCGCAGGCAGAGGGGTCCACCCAGAAGCCATCCAGCGGTGGCAGCCCAGAAGGCACCAAAGACCCCCAAGCGCAGGAAGGCAGCGGGGTGGCTGAGAGCTGCGGCTTGTGAGACAAAGAGAGCCGAGTCCCGACTCCACCATCCCCCTGGCTGAGTGACTTTCCACATCTGAGACACGGGATCAAAATCATACATACCCCACAGGCCTGTCGTGGGGTAGCGGGAAGCGCCCAGGGTCTGGCCTCAGGAACATTAGTTCTGTGGAGCTGGGCTCTGAGTCTGAGGCCAAGAACAAGAATAGGAAACGGCCGAAGGTAGGGTGTGTGAAGGCGGGCGTACTCGCCCCCGTGTGCAGAGAACAGCCCGACAGGTGGAGCCCAGCCCCACAGGTGTTTGTGTCAGAGAGGTGAGGGCTCAGCCTGCAGGTCAGGGGCCTACATGTAAAAACCAGGAAATTTCCCATGAAAAAATAAAGTCGTCTCATGCACACTCAACAAGGCCATACTGAAGTTGCCCTGGCAGGATGAAGATAAACGTTGCCATCTTCCCTGCCGTCCTCTGATGCAGCGGTTTTCAGCCTGGCTGCTCGTGAAAACCATCTGGGAGATTTTGTCTTTTTTTTTGGCCACGCCACGCAGCTTGTGGGATCTCAGTTCTCCGACCAGGGATGGAACCCGGGCCCTGGCAGGGAAAGCCAGGAATCCTAACCACCAGGCCACCAGGGAACTCCCCATCTGGGAGCTTTAAAGCCACCCAGATGCCCAGTAATCCCCTGGCCCCTGAAACAGGCTGTCCCGGGGAGAGACCTGGAGGTGGTTGCCCCACAAGCTCGTAGGTGATCCTAACACGCGGCCAGCAGGGCTGCCCGACCGTCTTCGTGGCCACTGCCTGCCTCGCTGGGGCTGGTATCAGACACGACTCGGCCCGCAGCTTGTTCAGCCAAGGTTAATCATAGGAAAGGCGGGGGCCCCAGGACGCAAAGCCAGAACGCAGACCCCGCGAGCCGCCCCTGCTCTGAGCATCAATCATTCCACAGCAGCGATGCCGGCCGGCGTGGTCCCCGGGGCCTCCTCTCAGGGCTGCATCACCTCTGCCCATCCCGGGAAAAGCCGAAGGCCGAAGCTTAGTGAGGGCCAGGAGTGCGCTGGAAAAGCACATAGGGAGGCTTCCCCTGCCCAAGGTCTGGGGATGGCCCCAAAGGCATTCGGGTTTCCACTTTCCTGCTGGGTAAGAGGTTCTTCTGTCTTAAAATACACTTTCTGTAAAGCCCTGGAGCCGGACCATGCCCATAGAAACCCCAGGTTCCATCTCTCACTGATAGAATGATCCTTCTGTCCACAAGCCTCCCAGATCCACAGGAGTCGATAATGACTGTAAGGGAAAGAACAGAGCGGAGCGCTTGCCAGCACTGTTTCTGAGACGTGATGGGGAGAGCCAGGGACAACGGCTCGGGGACGGACTGGCACCTGTGGTCTGTCTGGCCCTAGGATTGGTGCATTACTGGCTTACCGGCAATCTGGGGCGCTGCCCCCTGGTTTTGTGCCATTTCTCTAAAAAGCGGGGGCTAAAAAGAAGAAAGCCAGTGTCAGGATGTCACAGTTCGCCAGCCTGTACTGTGATTCTGGGTGTACGGAGTGGCGCTGCCCTTGTCTTGCCCAGGGCGGGCAGCACAACGGAGACGTAAGAGGAGACGCTCCCTGCCCGGGGACCCAAGTGAGAGCAAGGCGAAGGCTCGCAGGAATGAGGCAAGGAAATGGGATTTTGATTGCACAAAGCGTGACAGGGCCAGAGAACAGTGACAAGTGACATGTGAATCACAAAGATGAGAGCTTCCCAGGATGCAACATGTCCAAACAGGCCGGGTGGCTCAGCCTGAGAAACAGGAAAATGGGGAAGAGTGTGAAACACAGTTTGAGGCCAAGCAATACCTCTCCCCAGCCAGCGTGGGCTGGGATCTTTCACAGTCGCTGGTAACAATCCTGGAAGTCAGAATGGTTTTCACCTGAGCCTCTTCTCTAAGTATAGGGTCTGTCTGCTATCCCTGAGGCCCGGGGGAAAGCCATGGTGTAGATGACAAAATGATAGCACGGACCCTCGCTCTATAAAGCATGGTCCACGCACGGTACCTCTCAGGGCACTAACCACGTGCTGATCAAGCACGTGACAATCACACAGACAGCTAACTTCATAGGTGGTTTCCGTTTAGGCATCTCACACTGACTTTCTTCCCCATCAAATTCAAGGCTGCAGCTACTTCCTCGGTTCCCAACTCACAGATCAACTGAGGTGATCGCTGATTAAAATGTCTCCCCACAGCCGTTGAACTTGATAGAGTAACCTTTCCAGATTTATTTGCCCATCCGCTCACTTATTTATTTACTTGTTTGCTGCGCTCATTCAAACACTTAAGTGGGCACCTGCTATATGTCAGGCACTGAGAAGCAGAAGATAAACGACCCGGCCCGGTCCTGGGAAGAGTGTGCCTCCCGCAAAGAGAGAAAGATGGCAGACAGGCAGACACGGTGCAGAGTGACGGATGTGTGCGCTGCTAAGGGGAAAAACCGAGGGGTCCAGAAAGGCATCCTCGGAGGAGATGCTGCCTACAGGCCATCATAACCACATGCTTTCTCTTCACCGGGCTTTTCGCTTTGCTTTTTCTGCTGCCTCCTGCCTTGCATTCTATCGGATCGATTGCATTTTCTTTATTCTCCCTCCAACCCCACAAACTTGGTATTTATAGAGTCTATTTATACTACTTAGGTGGTTACACTGACGTTTGTAACATGTACACTTGACTTCAAGCATAAAGTTAATCAAGAGCTCTTTTCTCCTTCTGAATAAGACAAAACCCTGCAGTGCTTTCACTTTGATCTCCTCCAGTGACCTTCCAGGTGTCCGGAGTTTGAATCAGTGGAAGGTGCTGTCTTCCCACAAGTCCTGGGGCCGCCTGGTTTTTTGCTATCTCCTGCCACTGATCATTTTTCAGAAAAACTAAAAATTTCAAATTGACTCAGGCGGAAATAGAAAACCCGCATAGATCTATAACCTTCAAAGGAATCGATTCTGCGGCCTAAAAACTACCTTAAAAAAACGATAATGGGTTTATGTGGTTTTACTGACAAAGTTTTCTCAAACCTTTAAGGAAAAGGCAACACTTACATAATCTCTCCCAGAAATAGAGAGAAAAACCATCAGTTCCTTTTATAATACCCTGATACCAATCTTCAAAGGAAAACAATGTAAGAATTCAAAGCCTAACCTAACCTCACAGAGCACAGGTATAAAAATCCTAAATACACATTAGCAAATCCTGGGGATGGACGGACCGTCTTATGCCCTCAATAAAGTTTTCCTAAATAAGAAATAAAAAGCACAGTCTATGCAGTCATAAATACATTTGACTAGACTACAATTTAAAAATTCCACATGACAAAATATACCGTTTTAAAAAAACGAAAAAGCAATGCTTAAAAGACAGCGTGATGGAAAAGTGAGCAGAGTATGAATAGGAAATTCACAGGAGAGGAATTCTGAAAGGCAAATACACATATGGAAATATACACAACCTCACTAGCAATGAAGGAAACGTAAACACAAGTTAAATCTGAGGTGCAATATTTTACACGTTCAGATGGCAAAAATAAGCGTGCCTTGTTGGCAAGGGGAGTGGGTATTGTAATATTCTGTGGGTAGCAGTATATGTATATCTGCAAAACCTCTTTGGAAAATATAGTGGCAAAATCCAAAGGTACATACTCATACCCAGATATTCTCCTTCTAGGTATCTGCCCCAGAGGAATACTCACACAAGTGCACAAGGAGAAATGCACAATTGTTTCTAAATGTCTAAAATGTCCACCCACAGGAATAAACTATGAGATACACGTGTGCTAGAAAACTACAGGGCAGTTGAAATGAACTAGGTCTACATGTACCAACGTGGATAAACTTCAAAAACACCTGTGAAGAAAGCCAATCCCAAAAAGATAAATATATTTCATGTAAGTTTCAAAATACACATTAGTGAATGCTATTTTAGATGCATACATGCTCATAAAAGTTTTAAACATGCTCATGGGAAAGATACACCAACAACAGAACAGTCATTACCTCCGAGGAGAGAAGGAGAAAAGGGAACAGAACTGGAGGAACACACAGGGATTTTTTTTTTAATGTCGAGTAATTGTGTTATTTTTGACTGACATTTGGCAAGTGTTGATACTTGTGGAATCCAGAGATGGTGATAAGCACATGAAAAATGTTCAACATCATTAATCCTCAGGAAAATACAAGCTGAAAGCACAATGAGAAACTACTTCATACTCACTAGAATGGCAAAAAAAAATGTTGGCAAGGAGCTAGGATAATTGAAAGCTCATATGCTGCTGTGAGCGACAAGTGAAGTGCAGAAAATAGTTTTGCCGTTTCTTATATAAACATACACTTACCATATGATCCAACAATTTCACTCTTAGGTATTTACACCAGAGAAATGAAAACATGTCCGAAAGACTTATACACAAATGTTCACAGAATTACTCGTAACAGCTAAAAGCTGGAAACAACCCAAATGTCCATCAGTTGACAAATGGATAAGCAAATTCTAGTCTGCTCAACCAGTGGAATTCTACTTAACAATAAAAAGGAATCAACAACTGATACAACAATATGGATAAATCTCAGACGTTATCCTGTGCAAGAGAGGCCAGATTCAAGGGTACACACCGCATGATCCGTTTCTATGAAAACCTAGAATAGGCAAAACTAATCTATAGGGTAGAAATCAGAGGTGACCTGAGGAGATGAGTGGGAGGAGAGAGAAACTGACTGCAAATGGGCAAGAGAGAACTTCCCGGAAAGATGTCCTAGACTTCGATTACAGTGGCAGTTGCACAGGTGTATCTATTTGTCAAGTCACTAACCTGTACACTGAGAATGGGGGGATTTTAGTTTATGGTAAATTATAGCTTATGGTAAATTTAATTTAATTTATTTATTTGTGGTCAATTATATACTTTATGGTAAAATATATAAATTACAGTTGATTTTTAAAATAGGGATAGTAGATACATTTGCTATAATCTCCTGTTTTTCGTAGACAAACTTTATTAAAAATTAAGTGGATTTTAGAAAGTACTGATCATTAATTGCATATACTGTGGAGCAGGAGGTTTCAGGGGGAGAATAAAGAACTAAGAAGGCGACTAATGCTAAGTCCTAACCCTTCCCAGTGGAAGAGCTGTCTATTTCATCATTGGAGCAGTCTTATTAGAAACCCAAGGGTCCTTTGAGATTATCAAGTTCAAGTCTCTCATTTTCAGAAAAGCAGCCCAAAGTGAGATTTGTCCAAGATCCCTGCTGCAGACGTTTGTTGCTTAAGCTGCCCAGTGTCCTTACCTGTATCTTAACAGCCCCACTCCTTTTTCTAGGGAATTCTCTCTCTCCCACTAGGCCCTTTCTCTGCGCATCTCTTAATCCAGGTGCCAGCCCTCCCCCTACAAGCCCTAAGGGGTCTCAGGGGGTCCCTCCCCTTTCACAGGCAAAGGTGTGTCTGCCTCCAGGTGGTCTCTGCTGACACCTGGGGAGCTGCTCCTCCATCACAGCCAAGCACACCTGACTACACTCTGTTTGCTTTATACGACTGTTCCTATTAGTCCTACCTCCTGGCTCCACACAGCTGAGCATCTCGGGTTCTATCTGCTTTCAGGAGGTTTCCCCAGCCTCCCGTCCATTCTGTGAACTTCCAGTATCTTTGCAATAAATTCCACTCGGCTGACATCAGCCAGAATCGGTTTCCGAAGTGTGCAACCAAAGAACCCCACGTGACACATCACCCAACCGGCGCAAGGTAGACGGGGCCCACAGCCCAGAGTTCTGAATTCTCGAAGATGTCCCTGGGCGTGGCGGCCACCTAGCTAATGCCTCAGGATCCTTGGCGGCAATGTCTCAATCCCCCGAGGCTGCTGGGACATAGAATGAGAAAGTGATCACGTATTGAGTGATACATTAAGCGCTCTGACATGCTTTAATTTCGTCCTTCCCACAGCCTGGTAATGTAGGGATTACCCCACTTTATCTACGAGGGCACTAAAGAGGAAGAAAAATATTTTCCCAAGGTCACAGACCTCATAAGTGACAGCGCCAGAACTTGAGCCAACTCTGTTCAACTTTAAAGCCTGGCTCTTGTCACTTTATCAGGCTGCCTCGCCCCAAGAAAACATTCAGTCTTCTGCATCTCCTACTTTACAATTAGGTCACCGGGACTTCAAATTAGGCATCAGAGGCACAACTGGATGCTGGCCGCACCCACAAAATAGCGGGGGGGGGGGGGGTTGGAGGGGGCAGGCAACGCATACAGTAGGCCAGGACACCCACCCAGGAGAGCGTAACAATGGATGGGGTGGTGGTGGTGGTGATGCAGTGTGGGGGTGAAGAGGACACTGCAGCCTTAGGGAGAACACACGTGCCCTGCCTGGGGAACAGTGTGGGAAACATCCACTTCCTTGAGGAGTAGAAGTGAATTCTTTCTGCTTTGAGATGAAGACATGTTCGCGTTGCCATGGCAATGGAGCACGCTCACTGCTGTCTATACCTGTAAGTGACTCACGTTTTTGGCATTGCACCAGCCCAGTCCTAAGTCATTAGCTAATCAGCTGAGAATGCATACACTCCTGGGGTGGGGTGGGGCAGGGGAGAAGGCGGGTAAATAGAGTCTCTGCATATCCTTCTGAGGCCCCGAGAGCAGGGATCACATTTCCTTGGTTTTTGCGCAGCGATTGCCAATACCTGGCACCGTCCCTGCTCCCAAACTATCTGTAAGGAACCTGAGTTTGTTGTGGGCTCTCTAAATAGAGGGGGATGGGAGCAGAGTTTCAGTTAAAACCAAGGGTAGGGAATTAAACATGATGCGAAAAGTGAATCAACTTGGGTTGCACAAGCTGTTGGAATTAGTTAAGAACTGCCGGTCGGTGCAAAATTCCAATTTCAGACGAAAACTTGTTAATAGATACTGAAGGGTGGCCTGCGCAATCCTACTGGGGGTCGAGCATGATCTCAGCTTGACTTGGGTTCGGTCATACACGTTTCCAGGGAGGAGGAAAAGGAGTCTTAGAAGATACCTAGCTCCTGGGAATGCATCACAGCTACTTGAACTATAAGAGAGATTGGTGGGGGGGGGGGGGGGGCAGGGTTAAGAGCTGAAGCCTAGATTCCAAAGAGATCCTGGTGCCAGAGTCTCTGTAGGAAGAGGAGGCCTAGAAGCTACAAGGACTCCTCCAGACCAACCTGGAAAACCTTCAGTGCCTCCCAAGTAACTAAAATGACCCTATCAGTTTAACAAAGGACCTCTACAGGGCACCAGCAGATACAGCGAAGGGTTACATGAAAGGGGTTTTTTCCCCTCTAAACATAAAGAGAACACCTATGGTCCCACTTAGTTTCAGGAGAGTTCATCAAGAGGTTCAGGTGTGCATGGGGAAAACCCAAAAAGGAAAATCTATCGGGGAGGGAGAGTCCAGAGTAAGGAGACATCCCACCCACCCACCCAGATTTCAGAGGAAGCTGGGCCTGGCCTCCCCAGGAGGGCTGTACACACACACCACCCCGATTTCTGATAATCAGGCAGTCCTCTCCCGGGAGATGGGATTACTGGTAAAGAAGTGGACCAGGATGTTTTCTGAGGGGCATTCATCATCACCACCATGTCAACAGCACTTGCCAGAAAAGGTTTATACTGGAGTTTGGCGCCTGCTTGTCCCAGCTTGGCAATGAGCTTGTCGGCTCCCGGGACACAGGGGGCCAAGTGTCCACACTGGGTGTCTACGCTGCCCACAGCACCCATCAGACATGCCTTGCACACTGAAGAAATTCAATAAAGGTTCACTGAATCATGATGGACGGATGGATGAAGAGGGCTTTCTGAAGGGTTCCCTCAAGCAGTTCGGAAGACTTCATTACCGTAAAGAGGACTGACTCAGCGAGCCTTACCGTCTCAGAAGGCAGCCAGCCCGCCCCCGCTGAGCTTGGAAACGAGGGCCCCTTTCTTTATGGCACAGAAATGGAAGCAGGGCTAAGTTCTGAGGTCCTCCCAGCTCTGAAATCCACAGGCCCCTAAGCAGCCTCTGTTAAGAAAGTAACTGAGGGAGTTCCCTGGTCATTCAGTGGTTAGGACTCAGCTCTTTCACTGCCGTGGCCCCAGGTTCAATCCCTGGTCGGGGAACTAAGATCTCCACAAAGCCGAGCATCGGGGGTCAAATCAACCACCACCACCACCACAAAAAGAAAGTAACTGAAAATAAAGAAATGCACCACCTGTTAGGGGTTCTATCCAGAAGGAGGGGAGGGAATAAAATCCTGATGGGCTGTGCCAGGAGCAGACAAGTCCGCTGGGCAGGAGGGCTGCTGGGGCTTCACCCAGAGCGGAGCTCCCCCATCTCACTGTCAAGAGGCAACCGCACCAGCTACAACTTAGTAAGATTAAAGGGGGGAAAGGCATGTGCTGCTTCAAAAGAGAGAAAAAAGGAAGAATAAATTACTGAGCCAGCCTAACTGCGGCTCCGTTAGGGGTACCAGGGAGGTGGGTTGGGGTCGGAAGGATGATGGAGGTGGGTCCAAGACCCCAGGCAGCCCAGCTGCTGGCATCCTTCCTGCCTCTAACAGTCCGGTACCCGGAGCCCCTCCGCTGAGGCGACGAGGGTTCAGGAGAAGGGGACCAAGCGCGCCAACACGAAGCTCCTTGGCCTCTGGCCGACTCTCCTTAAACCAGCACAGGCCCGGCCCAGGGCGGCTCCACGCGGCCCTGATTACCACGCATCTTTTTACAATGCTCAGCCAGGCGCACTGAAGGGACTCCAGGTAAATACTCATCCAGCCCGGTGTCTCTAACAGGGAAGTAAATCACCCTTAATGACCCAGGGCAGGCCGCCACGTGTCCTATTTCTGGAGTGGTTGCTTCCCATGCTGGCAGCGGGGCGGGGGGGGGAAGTGTGGTGTGGGCACAAAACCCAGAGGAGGGAGGTCAAGTTCGGCAGGTCTGATTTCTGAGCGGGGAGAGGCTGGGAGGCTGGCGCGGAGGGGAGAGAATTAGTGAAAGTCCCCACGCCACACTTCCCTGATGCAGACCCCGAGAGAGCCAGATTGGATCCAGAGAAAACAGGAGCAGAAAAAATGAGACGACGTCTGGCTGAGGTCAGGGACCTCTCCAGTCCAATCTCCCAGCACGAGGTGGGGCGGAGTGGGCGGCAAATCTGGCACAGAGCTTTGCAGCCAGAGCAAAGAGGGAAATGTGTTTGGCTAAAGGGTCCTCTGTGTCCTTAAGATAAAATAAGCCACCTGCTCAAGGGAAACGCCATTCCTACCCTAAAGCCGAAAGAGATTCCTCCAAGGGGTTCAGAGAAAGAAGACAAGTTAAAAAAAAAAAAAAATCTTAAAAGACGATGAGTTTCATAGGACTGTTCATTTTAACCCTTGGTTTGAACCAGGTCCTTAAAAAGCAATCCCCGGGTATCAATTTCCAGCTGTAGCTCCTACCACCCAGGTGTCAGTGAAGACCTGGGAAAAGGGCAGGTAGAGTGTAAACAACCCCTCATCTTCATAACAGGGAACCAACAGATAGTGTTAAAAGTTAACAAATTGCGAACCAACACGTAAGCATTTTATTTAAAATTGTGGAAGTAACTGCCAGGAGAACTAAACATCAAATGCGACTGGAAAGGAGGGGGGTGGGTGTGAGCGTGTCGCTTTGCACTCTGAGCCTTCCAGTACTATTTGATTTTTGTTTTTAACCGCATGTATGCTATTACTTTTGCTCCAAATAAAAACAAAGGCTTTTAAATGTACAGCATGGAAAATAAGGAAAGAACACATACCGGAACGCAAGGCCAGCGAGAGTGTGTCGTAACGGGGATAACTTTGAGTTTGCTCAGATTTATACACAAAAGTAGCGACCTCCCTGGCGGTCCAGTGGTTAAGACTCTGCGCTTCCACTGCAGGGGGCGCGGGTTCGATCCCTGGGTGGGCAACTAAGATTCCCGCAGGCTGCGTGGCCAAAAAAAAAAAAACAACTTATACACAAAAGTAAATCTCCCGCAAACTTCAGAATTATTAGGAGCAGCTCTGTGTACCTCACCTCCCACCCGGGAGAGACACAAGCGCATCACACCACCGCATCAGAGGACCACTCCTCCTAGCAGTCCCATAAAATCCTGATGCCGGCCACGAGGCAGGCTTCCAACACCTGACTCTTCCACTTCCATAGAAATTCCATTTGTCTAAGAATGTAAGTCCTCCTTCCCACTCGATTACGCCAGCCCTGTTTATTCTTGGCTTTCAGAGCCAGCGGGGTGGGGAGAGATCCAGGTGTGCTGACACAAAGACACCCACCTTCACCAGATGCAGGAGCGTCTTCACAAATATCGGTGATTTATCCTTGGGCAAGAAGTCCCTGAACTGTGGAATCTGGCAGCTAGTTAGTGGCCTCGGTTTTCGGATGAGGACGCCCGGATGTGAAGTGAGACAGGCCTGAAGTCTTAAAACTACGAGGCGGTAACCTCAGAACTTGCTCCTCCAGAGTTCCGACCCAGTACTCTCTCCACTATATCATGTCTTTTCGGACCCTTCGACATGTTGAATAGCTATCTGAAGTGGGGTTCTGCTGTCAAATGCGGATTAACCCAAGCCTTCTCAGAGGCCTGAAGTGATGATGTAACATCCTGAATCCAAACCTACTCACCATCTTCCTTCACCACCTCTACTTTCAGCCACGGCTCAGGCCAACCACCTCTCTCAGCCAATTGCTCTCCTGGTTTTTAATTGGGGCCACCACCTCCCACTCATTCTCTACCCAGCAGTCACAATGATTTGTCTTAAAAACCCATCAAAAATCATGTCACAATAGATAATCCACAGAGACCGAGAGCAGATCGGTGATTGCCCTTGGCTGGGGGAGCGGGGCCAGGGAGATAATGGGCAGCGACTGCTTGATGGGTATGAGGTCTCCTTCGGGAGTGATGAAAATGTTTTGGAACTAGACAGAGGCGGTGGTCACACAATACTGCAAATGCACTAAAATATCAGGGAATCATACAGTTTAAAATGGTTAATTTTAGGTTAGGTGAATTTTATCTCCATCTTTAAAAAAAAAAATCATGTCATGCCTCCAGTCAAATCTCTCCAGTGGATGCCCACCTTCCTCAGAGTGAAAGCCCCTCCCTCCCTCTATTCCAGACCCAATGGACGAGCCCCTGTGCGTCAACTCTTCCTTCCCCTGGGACACACACTCCTGAGACACCCACAGGCTTGTTGCCTTATTTTATTTGGGTCTCTGTTCAAATATTAGCAACCAGCGACTCTTCCTGTTGACCTCATAGAAAAAAGCAACTCCTGTTACCCTCTGCTCTGAGAGGAAAACAGAACCTCATTAGCCTGATATTATGTCATATTTGTTTTCTATTGTCTGATTTCCCCCAGAAGAATCCAAGCAGTGTCGGCAGGGACTGTGTTATAAATGCCCAGCACTTAGAACAGGGTCTAAAGTGCAACAGGTGCTCAAAAAAAGTGTTGAATGAATGAATGAACGTTCATTTGTTCCAGGTTCAAAGGTCATTGACCAGGGATCACTTTTCCCCCCAAGGGGCATCTTGACAGGCTGACTTTGACAAATGCTCACTGTATTAGTCTGTTGCAGCTGCTGTAACAAATAACCACAAACCTGGCAGCTTAAACCAACACCCATTTTTTTCCTCTTCCAATTCTGGAGGCCAGAAGTCTGAAATCAGTTGCACTGTGTCAAAACCAAGGTGTCAGCAGGGCTGCACTCACCCTGCAGGTCCTAGGGGGCTTCGTTCCTCAAATCTTCCAGACTCCCCGGTGGCTGCAGGCATTCCTTGGCTTGTGGCCACATCACTCTAATCTCTGCCTCTGCAGAGAAGTGGGAACACATCCTTCACCCATGGACTAAGGGATGGGCATGTGGGCTCATCAAACCAGCTTGCAAACGTGGGACAACTCTGGGCTGCCTCTCCCCTTCCAGGCTATGGATGACAGCCCAGAACAGCGCCATGAAACCAAGGAGAACACAGCCCACGGACCGCAGGCTGCTAATCACTAACGGAAGACCATGAGCCCAAGATCAGCCTCTTGCGGCCCTTCCTCTGCATCCTTGTGGGCCACTCCCAGATCCCCACTCGGGTTCTGACTCATGCGGCAAACCACATTCTGCTTCAGAGACACAGGCCACTGACACCTCAAATTCAACATGTCCAAAACCGAATTCCATTCCCCACGCCATCCCTGCCATACACATATAATCAAAGAAGATTATATGAGGGACAGAGTGCGGCCCTGGGCGTGGAGGTGAGCAATGGGTCCCATGTCCCCCACTCCCACTTACTTCTCTGGGACCTTCCCTGAGCCCTGTTTCCAAAATCACGCTTGTGAAATAAGCCTGCTGGATCAGATGATCTATCTCAGAGGCCCCCTTCCAACATCGCAGCCTGTGAGTCATCGGAAAAAGCAGAGGGAGTGGGGGGACCCGCCCATCCAGCCCTCCCCCTCCGCCACACCCCTGTTTACCAAACAGCGCCTGCTTCACCGGCCCCTGCAAAGTCAGGATGCGTTCCTGCGGAGCTCCAGGAAAGGCGATGCAGAAAGCCCTGGTAGGTTTCCACCACACATGCTGAAGTGGGCAGCCTGAGCAGGTGGGCACTTTGTATTAAATCTCTCTGGCCGGTGAAAAGTTTAACCCGGGTCACAGTGTCACGTGACCTGAGAAAGGCATCTTTCCACTGCCCTGGGGTGGATTAGGCAGAGGCGGCCGGCTTTCCCCGTGTGGTGCTGGACGTGAGGAACGAATTCCAGCATTTCGTAATTTCTCCTCCAACATACTTTCCCCTCGGTTTTCCTGCTCAGGGGGCCAAGTTGGATGGTCAGGCAGGAGCTGACTCCTCTAACACCCTGCAAGCCTGCCCTATGAGACACACCTGATACAACAGGGGAGAGAGCCGTCCCAGGCAGTTACAACAGCGCCATCATGCCTACATACGCGACCCTTGGTCTTGAAAAGAAAGCTGCATCTTCATGACTTTTGCAAGAGGAGTCACCCTGGATGCACTACCTAAGTGTGACCAGTCCGTGTGGTGGCCTCTGCCAGATCTTTCTCCCAGAGCTATTCTCTTGCAAACCAAGCATGGCTCAAATCTGAGAGCGTGGTCAGCTAACTTCCTCCCAAACTCACCATCAGACTCCGTTTCATACCAAAAGGCATATCATGGGGACAGGGACAGGCCAGAAGGTTTCTCTTCTTCTCTCCTGCTGGGCTGGAGGAATATTCTCAGCTTATTATTCCAGCTCCTTGGCACCTTCACAGGAGACCAGGAAAGAGAGGAGAAAAGAGGTGGCTGGGATTCAACTGTTCCTCTCCTTGGTAGGAGTTCTGAAGGCTCAGAAGGAGGAAACGGAAACTTTAGGTTAAAAGAAGACTTGGGGGAATAACTCACGTTTAACAGATGATGAAAGGAGTGGTTTATATGATTCCTGGAAGCCTTGCCCTTTGGTGATTAATTTCACTATATTTCTAGCCCTGCAACCGGCAACCTTGTCTCCTATTAACACAGAGGAGCAAAATCTTGCCGCTGGACTTCTCAAAAGAATGGTCTCCGCCTGCCGGTCTGGCACCTCACCAGCGTGTTCTCTTCTTAACGTCCTCACGCGGGCACGGGCACACGAAATCTCGCAGTTAAAACGGGGATCACCATTTCTCACGTGCCTTTTCCCAGACCTCATTCCCCCAAGCTCCTTGAGACTTTTCCCTTGATGTCGGTGACACTAACCATTCGGTCCTCTCTCTGCCTGAGAGCTGGACCTGTTCCCTCAAATCCCATCCAGGCTCACATCAAGGATTCCATCACTGCCACGTCTCGTCAGTTACCATGTGGGGGTAGATTTCCATTCTCCACCCTCTGGAACCAACTGACCTTGATCTTCCTCTGGGTACCACTCTTGTTCCTTCCTCAGTCTGTGTGGTTAGGATGACCCCATCTCTCAACTATGCCACCCCAGGCTCCACTGGAAAGCTGCCCAGTGATTTTCCTTTTTCCTCTTGGAGTTACTGAGAGTTTCTAGAATCCTTCTGAAGAGGTGACTAAGCTAGAAAATGACGCCGACACAGAGGAAAGTAAAGCCAAGAGATGGAGAGTTTTGATGAGACTGCCTTCACCTCTTCTACTAGTTATTTACTGCTGCGTACCAAGTTAGCCCAAAGCTCAGGGTCTTCAAACAACAAATGTGTGGTCTCAATTTCTGCAGGGCAGGGATCTGGGTACAGTTTACCCAGACTTTGAGCCTTACCCAGGGTTTCTCACAAGGCTGCAACCCAGGGCTGTGGTCATCTCAAGGTTCAGCTGGCAGAGAATCCCCTTCCACGTTCATTCATGTGGGTGGTGTTTGCAGACCTGGGGTCCTTGCTGGCTGTCTAGGTTTTAGTTCCTTGCCACATGCAGAGATCCTTTAGTTCCTGACTTCCATCATGACTCCTGTTATGAGTTTTGGCAATTGGATGATAGGTTTCATCTTATAAGTTGGGCTCTCAGTTTTTGAACTGTTTTTCTCCTCTGCTCTTGTTCATGACCAGGCTGTATGGCTCAAGGGACCCCACCATTTGAGTGCCTTTTTTGAAATTTTTTAAGGAGCCTGGGACTACCAGGGATTGGTAGAACCTTTGAGCAACACCCTCTACATACCCAAGTGTGTCCCTCCCCCCACCCATGAAGCACCTACATGAGGTAGACCAGATGCACCCAGGAGCTCTGAACTGTGTGCCAATACAGTCATCCCAGGACCCTATGAAGATTCCAGAACAGCCTGGTGAGCAGATTGCGCCTGCTGGCTGACATGGAATTTCTCTGGTGGGACTATGTAAGACTAGGTGACTAGAATAGCCTTGGCATGCTGATTTGGGGTGACTCAAGTTGTTTATATAGACGGGGCCCACACATCCTAAGGGCAACGGTGCCGCCACCCCACTTGGGCCACCTACTCCCATGGTCATCCCCTTGACCTGGTATTTTAAATCAATGCTTCTCAAGCCTGGATGAACACTAGAATCACCAGGGGAGCTTTTAAATTTATTTATTTATTTATTTTTGGCTGTGTTGGGTCTTCGTTTCTGTGCGAGGGCTTTCTTTGGTTGTGGCGAGCGGGGGCCACTCTTCATCGCGGTGCGCAGGCCTCTCACTGTCGCGGCCTCTCTTGTTGAGGGGCACAGGCTCCAGACGCGCAGGCTCAGTAGTTGTGGCTCACGGGCCCAGTTGCTCCGCGGCACGTGGGATCCTCCCAGACCAGGGCTCGAACCCGTGTCCCCTGCATTGGCAGGCGGATTCTCAGCCACTGCGCCACCAGGGAAGCCCCAGGGGAGCATTTAAAACGTAGGGTGCCTGGGATCCACCCCACACAGGTTAATTCAGAATCTCAATCAAAATCAAAATACCCAGGCTCTGGTGTTTTGTTTTCAAGTCCTCCAGATAATTCTAACATTGAGAAGACCCGCTTTAAATAATGGCCACACATCTCAAACTGGCGCTCAACTCTTGCTGCTCTGCCCTTAAAGTAAATTCAAGGAGCGAACAATTTAGGCATCTCCTGGACACATAAGAAATTGTGTCTTCTTAAGCGTCCCACTGCAGAAGTGCTACGGACTCTTGCTACTCAAAGTGGGACCCAAAGCCGAGAGCATCACCACCACCTGGAAGCGTGTTAGAAATGCAGAATCTGGGCGTCCCTGGTGGCGCAGTGGTTGAGAATCCGCCTGCCAATGCAGGGGACGCGGGTTCGAGCCCTGGTCTGGGAAGATCCCACATGCCGCGGAGCAACTGGGCCCGTGAGCCACAATTACTGAGCCTGCGCGTCTGGAGCCTGTGCTCCCAACAAGAGAGGCCGGGATAGTGAGAGGTCCGCGCACCACGATGAAGAGTGGCCCCCGCTCGCCGCAACTAGAGAAAGCCCTCGCACAGAAACGAAGACCCAACACAGCCAAAAATAATAAATAAATAAATAAAATTTAAAAAAAAAAATTAGAAACTCAGTTTGTATTCTAAATTGTAAAAAAAAAAAAAAAGGAAATGCAGAATCCGCATTTTAACACATCCCCAGGTGATTCATTTGCACATTGGTGTTTGAGAAGCATAGTTCAAGCCATCTAGCAACCCTACCATGGTTACGCAATGATTTGTTTTCCACCTTCAAAACAACTATTTCACTCTTTCTCATGAAAGACAAGAGCAATCTGACAGCAAATGCTCATCAACCCACTGCCCAAATTCCATCCTACCCACGTCAGTACCCATGTTCTTAGCCTGCCCTCCCATTACAGTGGCTAAAAGGCCCTCCTCCTATCAAAGGCAACCTACCTGCTTTCTACCTGTCAGCATATAACACCTGGCTTTAAAAAAAAAAAAAAAAAAACAGAGAGGATAAACAACAAGGTCCTATTGTAGAGCACAGGAAACTATATTCAATATTCTGTGATAAACCATAATGGAAAAGAATGTGTATATATATATAGCCAAACCACTTTGCTGTACAGCAGAAATTAACACAACATTGTAAATCAACTATACTTCAATAAAATAAATTTTAAAATATATAAATTTTAAAATACATAGAATTTTTTAAAAAGAGAGATAAATCTATCCTTTGACCCCACTCCTCCAGGCCCTGCCTATTCCTCTGCTTCTCATCACAGTGAATATTTTCACCAAAAGACTTACTTATAGTCATGACCCCTACTTTCTGACCCCTAATGCTCTCCAGCCCAACTCCACTGAGGCTGATCTCCAGTATCACCAATGACCTTCATGCTGTTACCAAATCCAAGGGCACCCTGGACTCTTCTACAGTCCTTGGCCAGGCAGCAGCATTCAACGTTCCCTCCTTCCGGAAACTGTGACTTGTCATGGCTTCCATGGCGTCTCACGTTTTCTCAGGTAGTTGCCTGTCTGGATCTTCCCCTAAGTTCAATCTTAAATGTTCTAGCAATCTCCTGCCCCTACCCTTCTTTCCTATCTGTTCATTCTCTTTAGTGGCCCAACCCTTCCTGTCCCATAGCTTTCTACACGCTCTATTTCCTGATGACCCTAAATGCACTTCTCTAGCCCTGACCTTTCCCCATGTCCACCTGGCTACTTGCCAGCGCTACACCAATGCTCAGGAGGAATCTCTAACAGATCCAAAACAGAGCCCATCTTCCTCGCTTCCAAAAAAAAAAAAGCAAAACCAAACCTGTTCTCCACGCCTCATTTTAGCAAATGGCACCATGATCCATCCTGTTGCTTAAGCCCCAAATCTAGGATCGTCAGCTTCTCCACCTTCCCAATCCAGTCCCTGTCAACTCCTGTCAATCTGCCTCCAAAGCTCATCCAGAATCCACCCACGTTTCTCCGTTTCCACTGCTGCCACCCTGTTCCCAAGGCACCACCACCACTCCCTATATCATTATCATGGTCTTCGAGTTGGTCTACGACGTCCCCTCTTCATCCCCTACAATCCATTCTCAACATGGCAGCCAGAGCGAACTTGCAAAACATTAATCAGGTTATATATATCACCTTCTAATTAAAAGCATCCAAAGGCTTGGCACTCCTCTTTGAAAAAAAGAAATCCAAACTATTTAGCCTAACTCACAAAGCAATAAAGTCTGCCTTCTATTTACCTGATCCTTCATCATTTTATACCACTTCCCTTCCAGCCACACCAACCTTCTTGCTCTGTGCCATTCAACACAGGGTGGACCACAGCCGTATCTTGCTTTTTAAAGTTAGACTTAAATTAATGACAACTAAAATGTGAAATTCGGTTCCTAAGACTTACCAGGCCCCTTTCAAGTGCTGAGTTGTCACACGGGGCTGCTGGCCACGTGACAAGTGCAGATACAGAACATCTGCATCACTACAGAAAAGCTTGGACAGCGCTGTTTGAGCTGTTCCTCGGATGGGGAAGGTTTGGTCCCGCCTTATGGCTTTGGCATTCACTGTTACCTCTGCGTGAAGTGCCCTTCCCCCAGCAATTCATTCCCACGGCTGGATCCAGACATCAGCTTCAATGGGAGGTTCCCCCACAAGCACCGATCTAAAGAAGCCAGCGTTTAGTTACTCCCAAGCACACGTGAACCAATTTAATTCTGCACAGCATTTACCTCTGGCTGATGCTCTCCTTGTTTATCTGGGTTTGTCTGCTTATTGCTCAACTCCACACGCCTCCTCACCCCAAAGCAAACTTCCAAGATCAGGGACCGTGTCCGTCTGGCTCACAGCATTCCAGCGCCCGACACACCTGCCCGATTAGTATTAACCGACTGTTAGGCCCACGCCATTCGTATTTCCTTTTAAATCACCTTTTCTCCACCTTCCCTGCCACCACCCAGCCTGGGCCTTCATCCAGGCCACCCCGACGGTACTACAAACAGAATCCTGCCTCTGCCCTGCCTCGAGCCTGCAAACACTCGCAGGTGGATCTTGTTAGTGCTCCCCCTGTCAAATCAACTCCCCGCCCATTCTGGCTCCAAACGGCCTCCGTGTCCCCAAAGGCGGCACGCTTGCTCCTACCTCGGCGCTGCTGTCAAGTCTCTCCCTCTGCTTGGGGCACCCTCCCTGTTTCTCGGTGAGGCCGCACCTTCTCCTGTCTCCCAGGTGTGGCCCAGGTGGGGGTGCTCTGCGGACACCGGCCCCGCCTCCGGCCTCCTCCAGCACTTCCTGTCTGCAGCCCGGCTTTGGCACTCACACACGCACAGAGGACAAGACGTTCCACCTTCCACGTACGCGCACACAGATCATCCCCGAGATGACTCCTAAAAGCGATGCTTCTCAAGCTTTACTGAGGAGCAGAGTCACCTGGAGAGTTCATAAAGGGCACACGGGTCAAGGCTTATGGGAGCAGGATAAGATCGGGGCCTCTGTCCTTTTCCCACATTCCCCAGGTGACTCGGAGACGCACCAAAATATAAGCTGCACTGCTTTTTTTTTTTTAATTTACTTTATTGAAGTATAGTTGATTTACAGTGTTGTGTTAATTTCTGCCATACAGCAAAGTGATTCTGTTATACACATATAAACATCCTGTTTCATATTCTTTTTCCATTATGGTTTATCACAGGATATTGACTATAGTTCCCTGTGCTATACAGTAGGACCTTGTTGTTTGTCCATTCTATATATAATAGTTTGCATCTGCTAATCCCCAAGTTCCCCCTCCATCCCTCCCTCATCCCTCTCCCCTTTGGCAACCACAAGTCTGTTCTCTACGTCTATGCATCTGTTTCCGTTTCATAGATAGGTTCATTTGTGTCCTATTTTAGATTCCACATATAAATGATATCATATGGTATTTGTCTTTCTTTTTCTGACTTACTTCACTTAGTATGATAATCTCTAGGTCCATCCATGTTGCTGCAAATGGCATTATTTCATTATTTTTTAGGGCTGAGTAGTATTCCATTGTATATATGTACCACATCTTCTTTATCCATTCATCTGTCGATGGGCATTTAGGTTTCCATGTCTTGGCTACTGTAAATAGTGAGCTGCACTGATTTACAACATCAGATCTTCAACAGGAGTGGTTCAAGCCTTGTCCATTTCCACCAATCGGGAACACTTGGGAAGGACCCGACTTGGTTAATGACCTTCTCTGACACAAACTTGCTCTCCTTCAAGTATTGAAAGCTACCCCCTGGGGCAGGCTGAAAAATGGCCCCCCCAAATGGAGCCACATCTTAATCCCTGAAACCTACAACTGTCACCTTCTATGGCAAAAAGGAACTTGCCAGGTGTAATTAAACTAAGGATTTGGGGATGAGAAGGTTTTGCTGGATTATCTGGATGGGCCCTAACTATAATCACCAGGGTCCTTATAAGAAGGAGACAAGGTCAAAGAGGGAAGAAAAGCCAATGTGAAGCCAGAAATGGGGAGAAAAGGTAACAGGATGTGCAGCCATGAGCCACGGAAGGAGCTTTTACAAGACGCAAAAGGAAAGAAACAGATTCCCCCCAGATCCCCCAGAAGGAGCCAGCCCTGGGACACTGACTTTAACCTCGTGACTCATCTCAGACTTCAGACCTTCAGATCTATGGAAGAGGATGCGTTCTTTGAAGCTACTATGTTTGTGGCAATAGGAAACTAATACACTTCCTTTCCTGTAAGCATCCTGATTTTCTACTTAACTCATTATTGAAAGATACAAGAAGCTCCATTCAGACAGGGCTGGCTTGCTTCGTTCACCTCTGTGTCCACAAGGCCTAGCTCAGGGCCTGCCACACACATCCTCAAGGAAGGCCGATGTTCCAAGTTGGAATTTGGGACCTTCCCCGATGCGTCTGGTAGCCTAACCCCATTGGTGTTTCCAATAAGGGAAATACATGAAGTTCAGAAATAGGTCACCAAGCTTGAGCATCTTGGGGAAGAACTACTGTTGTATTTTGACTCGAGGAAACCTAGGCAGATACGCTCTTCTTTCTTAGACTCTTATTCTCATCCTGAAAAGTGTGTGGCTTTGAGCTGTGCTGTCCAATATGGTAGCCACTAGGCACATATAATGATTTAAATATAAATAAAAATTCAAATGAAGACCCAGCCTCTCAGTCACACTAGCCACATCTCAAGTGCTCACCAGCCACATGTTAGTGGCTACGGTATTGGATGGCACAAACAGAGACCATTTCCACCATCGCAGAAAGTTCTACTGCACTATGCTGTTCTGACAGCATCTCTCCAAACATGCTTGGCTCCAGCTCCAGACCCCAAACTAGAAAACCTAAGGGGGAGAGAAATGCAGCCACCACACCCCATTCTACCCTGGAATTCATTCTTGAGCGTGTGTCCTAAGACGCAGAGCTTGGAGTGGTGTCCAGAGATTTTCGTCCAAGTGTGATTTTTCGTTGAAAAGACTCTATCGTTGGAAAGTGAGAAGGAGAAGTAGCAGCTGAGGAAACTGCAAACGAGAGATCGGACTCATGCAGGGGTGAGGTGGGGAGGATGGAGATTAGAGAGGGAAGAAGCAGGGGAAAGTAAGGGGAGCAGCACGTAGGAAATAGACTCTAGTGATGTGATCACGGGCAGAAAATTCAAATGTCGAAAAGGAGGCCTCCCTGGAGATCTGAAAGCACGTAAAGGAACAGCCAGCCTGCAGAGGGGCTGGACCACTGCTCAGAGAAGGGTCTGCGGGACAGACCTTCATCTGCCGTGGACACCCTGGTACCCACTCACCGTCCCCATAGTGGGCAGCAATAGTGTGGGGGGAGAGATGGGGAGAGGAAATCAACTGAATGCAAAAACACAGAACTTTTCCATACAGAAAATTAAAAACTGGAAAGTGGGGGGCTTCCCTGGTGGTGCAGTGGTTAAGAATCCACCTGCCAATGCAGGGGACACGGGTTGGAGCCCTGGTCCGGGAAGATCCCACATGAGGCGAAGCAACGAAGCCCGTGCGCCACAACTACTGAGCCCGCGAGCCACAACTACTGAAGCCCGCGCGCCTAGAGCCCGTGCTCCGCAACAAGACAAGCCACCACAATGAGAAGCCCGCGCACCGCAATGAAGAGTAGCCCCCGCTCGCCGCAACTAGAGAAAAGCCCGTGCACAGCAACGAAGACCCAACGCAGCCAAAAATATATAAATAAATAAATTTATATATTAAAAAAAAAAAACTGGAAAGTGCACAGTGCTGCCGAGGCTGTGGGTAAATGGGCACTCGTAGACGTAGCTGGTGGAAGGGTAAACAGTTCTGCCTCGCTGGAGGCTGTCTGGCACTTTCTATCAAATTTACAAACACACTCTTTGCTCCAGGCTTTCAACTTCAAGAACTGATCCTTCCCTGACACTCCCCCGTGTGCACAACGACGGACACACAGGGTATCCGCAGCACATAAAGGTAACAGGAAGAGATGAGAAGCAACCTATATGCCCATCTGTGAAATGAGTCAGGAAGGTATTAAAAAAACGAGGACACTCCTTCTATTGACTAAACTGCACGATATATTGTTACAGGGTTTAAAAAACAGCAGCAGCAGCAAGGTGAAGAAGAAAGAGGAAGCCAGCACAGGTGTGAAGGGAAATAAAGGCACACGTATATTCGTAGATATCTGCACTATTTCCTCTATGCCCACAAGAAACTGGTAACTTGCTCACCTCTGGGGAAGGGAATTGAGAGGCACAGGACAAAGGGTAGGAGGGAGGCCAACGTTCACTCTATATTTTTTAGTGCCTAATAAATGTCAGAATTCATCTATATATGACCTATTCAGTAAGAGTAAAATTAACAAAGATACACTTCTGGATATGTACACTCAACAGAGAGTTTAAAACTTACCCCACGAACCCCCTTCTGCATGGATGCTACAGCCTCAGCGGGAAGACAGCACCTGCCAGGTGAGCGGGCCCAGGGGACCAGCTGCACAGCAGCCGTGAGCCCCCGGGTGCCACGGGCGCCTCTGTCCCCTCGCCCTGTAGCAGGTGTCACCTCCCCTGTGGTCCCGGGCCTCCGAGGAGGCGTTCCCAAAGCCCTGGCGCTCAGCAAACCCGGGCTGTGTTCCAGCCTTGGAAATGATCAGGAATAGGCCTGCTCCTGCCTAAATCCCAGCTTCTGGGTCCATTTCCGACCAGGGTGCCACCCCACCCCAGGGCGCCCACTGCCAGGGCAATGATACCCCGCCAGCCTCTCACACTAGGGGAGCAAATGCAAGCGAGTGCCACGGCTGCGTCCGATAATCACTATGGACACCAGCCTGAATCGGGTCTGTGTCCAATTAGCCACCCCTGCAACAACACCATAGCAACGAAGGTAATATTATTGTTCCACGAAGAGAAAATGAAACACACACACACACACACACACACACACACACACACACACACACACACGATGTGTTGTCCAACAGCTTCCAAAGCCACAGACGTAACACTTCTCCACGCCCTGCAACTTGTGCCTCTCCCTTCCCCATGACGATGCAGCTTCTTTGATGGGAAGCCACAGGCTCGGGCAATTACCTCTTCACAGCCTCCACGCTGCATGCCCTTCACAGGGCTGCCCTCCTCCCTCTGCCCTTTTCCTGCTGGAGACAGCACGGCCTCCAGGTGACGCTCCAAGCTGCTCTCGGCTGGCTGGCTGGCTGGTTTCTCCAGGCCAGACCCAAGCTGGGCACTGGAGTTTTGGTGGCTGCAGCCATGAACCACACACTAATCTTCAGACACAAATGTGGAAAGCATTAACCCAAATGGAAAGACATAAATCAGGAGGGGAGCTTATGGCACGGAGGAAAACAGCTCTGCTCGGAGAGCCCGGGCCGTTGCACAAGAGCAGAGTGAGTCACCCGCCAGCGAGGGAGGACCGGGGAGGGAGGAGGGAGGAGGGGGGAGGAGGAGGGGGGAGGGGGGAGGAGGAGGGGGGAGGGGGAGGGGGGAGGGGGAGGGGGGAGAGAGGAGGGGAGGGAGGAGGGAGGAGGGGGGAGGGAGGAGGGAGGAGGGGGGAGGGGGAGGGGGGAGGGAGGAGGGAGGGGAGCTCCGGTGGGACTGACGGGTGGATGAGCGGGGGCAGGGGAGAGCAGTGCAAAAACACAGCTGTGGGTTCATTACCAACCACACTTCATCAGCAGCCTGGGGAGAGGGGGGCAAAATGTCACCTCCCCTCCCCAACTCAGGAAGTGTTTCAAAATGTGTCCTCTCCGGAGAAGACAGCAGGAAGGAGTCTTCCTAACAGCCAACCAGTCACCCTTTACAGCCTGCAGCTGTGTCCCGGGGAAGCAAACCCCAGGCCCCCTTGAAAGAAGGTCTGCCTTATGCTTCTTTGCTCCTCTCTGGCCATGCGTCATGCTGTTTTGGGGTCCTCAAGTCTAGGTGCCCATCGTGGGCACACAACGCTTGTCCTACCTGCTTGCCCATCACTACCGTTTCATATCTTTTCTTCCTTTCCTTCTTCCAAACACCCCATACTCCACACAAGCTGCTGGGGACAAGACAAACCTATCAGCTTCGCCATCCCTGCTCCCTGGGGAGAACCTCGCAGCTTCATGTAGGACATTGCCTCACCCACCAACTCCTCTGCCAAGACTGATTCCCAACCTTCAAGTTCTAAGCACCTGCTCCGAGCGAGGCCCTGCTGTCCCTGGGTGTGGCAGTGGGGAGGAGGAGCCCCAAAGAGGGAATGCAGCTGGAGAGGAGAAGCACCAGGAGGTCTGAGCCCTGGGGGTTCGAGAAATTACCATGGCAATGCCCTAGCTTTCAGCAGGACCCTCCCCATCTCCAGGCCATCTTCATCTTGCTCTGATGAAATAAGAGGTTGCATTTAGAGATCAGCGGGGTCCCTTAGACTCTGACAACGCTACCTAATGTAGTGGAACTTACACCCCTGTGAGTACAGACACACAACAGCCTGAGAGACTGGTAAATGACCCAGTTTTGTTGGAAGGTGACAAGGGATGGAGAAAAAGAGCAGAGCAGTATAAAGGGGTGGGCATGACAAGGTGAGCAAGAGAGTCAAAAGAGATGAAAGAGTGGGTTAGTTTCTGGTGGCTCTGTACCCAATTATCACAAACTACGAAGCTGAAAGTCACAACACAAATGTACTGTCTTCCAGTTCTGGAGTCCGAAGTCTAAAAAGGGGTCTCACTGGGCTACAGTCAAGGTATTAGCAGGGCTGGTTCCTTCGAGAGGCCCTGGAAGAGAATCCGCTTCCCTGCCTCGTTCAGCTCCTCGAAGCTGCCCGCAAGTCCCTGGCTCGTGGCCCCTCCTCACATCCTCAACCTCTTTGCTTTTGCTGTCACATCTACTCCTGACCTGACCCTCCTGCCTCCCTCTTATAAGGACTCTCTGTCCTTACACTGGACCCACCTGAATAATCCAAAATCACCTGCTCGTCTCAAGAGCCTTAATTTACTCACACCTGCAAAATCCTGTGTGCCTCGTAAGGGAACATCCACAGGCTGTGTGGATTAGGACATGGACATCTTTGGGGGACCATTACTCAGCCCACTGCAGGGATCAGCCACGTGGGCTGCCAAGGCCCTAAGGAGGAAGCATGCCTGCAACACCCGCAGGAACGCCACAGAGGCCGGTGTGCAGCAGAGGAATGAGTGAGGTGCAGGGAAGGAGAGGCCCCCAAGGTCAGGGAGGTCACGGGCCCGACCGTGTAGCACCTTGTCAGCTGCGGTGAGGGCTCCTTCGGCTTCTACTCTGCCATCATGGGGGCCCATCGGGATGTTCTGAGGAGCAGCGTGATACGATCGGACTTATTATTTGAAAAGAACAGACTGGGGTCTGGCGGAGCAGTCAGGAGGCAACTGCACTAGTTCAAGGGCACAAGGCTGGTGGCTGTGGCTCGGAGCAAGACGACAGCAGCGGGGGTGGCGAGGAGTGGTTGGATTTAAAAAAAAATCAATTTGGAAGGAGGAGCCCACATGTTTACCTGACAAACTGAACATGGGACGTGAAAGAAAAGGTGGCGGTGGCGGGGGGGGGGTAGTCAAGGTTTTTGGGCACAGCAGCTGGAGGGACGGACTTCCCATTTACTGAGAAGGACAGGCTGCGGGTGGCGTGATGCTTGGACAGGTTGAACAGCGATGCCAACTGGATATGGGTCAGGGGGTCAAGGGCAAATGAGCAAAGACTGGAAATGGACTTGCCGGCCACAGCTGAAGGCTCTCACTGTGGCAGGCATGGGGGCAGCGGGGGTGGATAGTCAAGGTTTTTGGCCACAGCAGCTGGAGGGACGGACTTCCCATTTACTGAGAAGGACAGGCTGCGGGTGGCGTGATGCTTGGACAGGTTGAACAGCGATGCCAACTGGATATGGGTCAGGGGGTCAAGGGCAAAATGAGCAAAGACTGGAAATGGACTTGCCGACCACAGCTGAAGGCTCTCACTGTGGCAGGCATGGGGGCGGCGGGGGTGCTGCCAGGGGTCCAGGCTGGGTCCAACCACCAGGCTGAGAACTGGCATCTGGACTTGACCCTGAGAGTAATGGGACGCACCTGGGCCCCACGGCGGCCCGGGGTGTGGAGCCAGCCGGGATGACCCGGATTAATTCTGTGGGTCGGGCACCAGTTGCAAGAAAAGAAGGCAGAGGCTGAGTCAACAGGGATTGCGTCTCAGCCCTCGATTGCTCAACCCGGCGTTCTTCTACTTCTCACAGCCCAGAGGGTGGGAATCCCAGTTGTGGGGAAGGTCGGGGGAGCGGGGCGGGATTCAGGAACGGGGTCAAACTCCAGGCTCCAGGATCCTTGGCTGTAGACAGCTCACCTCACTAGCCAGTCGGTCTCCGCCTGGCCCTCGAGGGCCCTCACTGTCCTGCCCATGAGTCCTGGAAGGCCTTCCTGTGTCCAAGCTGCTGGACGGTATCAGCGTGGTCCTACCTGAGGGGCCCAGTAAATCAGAAGGACAAAGCAAGTCAAGGGCAGGTGGCCAGACTGTGGGGCACCTCCAGGGGACAACGTGCTGAAACATCTATTGCAAGCTGGATTCCCATGGCCCAACGGCACAAGCCAAGCCCTTTCAGGGCACTTTCATCCATTCATCCATTCATTCATTCGACAAATATTTAGTGAGGACCTACCCAGGGTCAGGCACTGCTTCTAGACATTTGGGGCATGGCAGTGATCAAATAAAAGGGGAAAAAAACCCTGCGTTTGTGGAGCATTGATTCCAGCATGGGGGTAAGGGGATCACACAATAAAAACAATAAATAAGTAAACTATAAAGAGTATTAGAAGGTGATGGAGGAAAAAAAAATTGAACAAGGGGAACCAGGAGGTCAGGGTAGACTGGGAGGGTGGGCAGCAATTTTAAATAGTCTGAAATGTTACAACCGCTTCCAAGTCACAGTGGACGATCTTTCTCGCTCCTCAGCCCCTTCCTTCCCTCCTTCCCTCCCTCCCTTCAACAGTCACTGAGTGCTCACCCTAGGGCAGCCCCACGTGCTCCCCGCTCTCATGAACATGTTTTATTTTACAATTTATTACATATTATTATACATTTTATTCAAGGAGACAGAAGTTAAGACAGCTAGCAATTCCAGAAGGGTGACGAATGAGTGGAGACTCACGATCCCACAGGATTCCTGCAAGCACGCCCATCGCAATGGGGGACCCTCCCAAGAGTGTCTGATTCTTGGTCCAAGTCCCCAGCCCACTTCCTCCCTCCTACTTCACGTCCCCATCACCACCATGACCTGGATTAGTAGAAACCACAACTCAGTGGTCTCTCTGGAAGCTGCCCACAGACTGTCCTTACACCTGGCCCGGTCACCATCCCAAAGCATCGACTGGTTTTAGGGCCTCTGGATGAACTTGTCTGTTCCACGTTTCAGACTCAACATCTTCTCGAGGAGCACCAGCCCCCCCCCAATACCCCCGCCCCCCCACAGTGGGCCCTGCCGGCCCTGCCCTCCCCTCTGCTCTGAGCGCCTCTGTCGGGCAGGTTCTGATTCCTCTCTCCCGGCTGTGCTCACTCCCGGGGCCACGGCGGCCCGGGAGCAGAGGATGACAGGAGAGGATGTCACACTCGGGCTGTCTCGGGACAAAAGGCGTTTGGCAGCTCACGCCTCTGACCACGACGTGCAACTCTCTTATCAGTGGCGCTAACCACCGGGGAACTACAAGTGAGCTGAGCACAAAGGCTCTTCCTGTTTGGGGGAAAGTCAAGGCTGGCCTCTGAGGCACATCCCTGACAGTCCTTTGGCCTCCGGACCCTCCCTCTCCTCCCACTCTGCATCCAGCTGTGAGCCAGCTGGACCAGTGCTGGCCGCAGGCCCGGGTGGACGCCACAGCCACCAGTGGGGAGGAGCAGCCTCCAGGAGCTGGCCCAGCCACTGTGTCGCTCCCTCTGCCCTGCCACAGACCCTCCAGTCTTACTCCCCCCTAGAACTGGGGGGCACTTGAGAAGACGGGGCGCCATCACTTTTCCTTCCTGTCGTGTTACTGAGCCTCCCCTAAATGGTTCAGCTAGACCAGCACTCAATCCGCAGACCGCAAGGATGACGCCCCGCTGAGATGCTCTGATCTCGCCACACCTCACAGCCACGCGGAGCTCGGGGCCCCACGGCCCTCTGCGGGAGCCGGTACACAATCGGTACAGCAACCGGTGGGTCAGAGCATGGGCTCTGGAGAGAGATGGTCTGGGTACAAACCCTGTCGCTGACTGGGTGACCCTGAAGAAAGGATGTCACTTCTCTGTGACTCAGTTTCCCCACAGGTAAAATGGGCCTGGTAGGACTCATAGGTTTGTTGCAAGGATGAAATGAGGGAGTACATAAAGACACAGCATCTAGAACGGCGCCTGAAAAAATAGCAAGTGCTACATAAATGCTGTCTAGTATTATTAAATATTTTTGATTGGACAGATCTGTTTTAAAATAAACTAACCACGGGACGTCCCTGGCGGTCCAGTGGTTAAGACTCCACACTTCCACTGCAGGGGGCTCGGGTTTGATCCCTGGTCAGGGACCAAAAAAATTAATTAATTTTAAATTAAGTAATTAAAAAACAGCCTATCCACCCGTGTGGCCACAGGCCCGTTCATTAGTTGAGAAAATAAAGCATAAGTACGGGGAGAGTATTGACGATCTAACCGTGTACCGCTGAGACTGCTTGCTCATTCCTCATCAGCCTCTCCCGGGCTTCTCCAACCCCATGCTTTCCATCGAAGTCTCAGAAGGCCAGGGGATTCCCGGGTGCCTCTAGCACCCCAGCAAGGAACTCAGCAACCCTCCCACCCAGGGCACACCACAGACATCTCAGAATCCACGGAGACCCATCGTCTTAGGGGAGGGCTTGGGAGGCAGTGGACCCAGGGCTGCCTGGAGCTCTGTGGGCCCCTGACACAAAGCCCCCAAAGCACGTGGCGCGGCGTGGCCGCTCGCTAACGGCCACACAACATCCACCCTCCAACAGCACCATCAAAGCCCCACGCTCCAAATGCCATCAGCACCGTGGCTCCTGCAGGTGGCAAGACGGAGGGAAAAGAACATCAGGGGACACCACTTAATGATGAGCCATGTGACCCAAACCCCAAGAGTGGGCTTTCCCATCTGTGAACTGTGGTGGTCTGGCTCTCCCAGACCCACCCTGCCAAGCACAGTGTTTCGCAAACAGTACAGCCTCAGAAACGGTAGGCCGCTGTGTTTGCCTTCACCCTGCCCTCCCACTGAAGACTTGCAAATAGCGCCTTCTCCTTGGAGAAGCAGCTGGTGCCTAAGCCAGCATCTCTTAGAAACCCTCACGTGTTGAGATAGGGACCCAGACATCCTTCACTGGAGGCATCGTCCCAAACACCTGGGTTGATGTGTGTGGCGGGTTTGCTTAACAGCCATGGGAGGGAGAGTGGAGAGCCCCCAGCTCAAAGTGGAAAACCCTGGCTCCCAACCACGTCTCCACTGCACAAACCAGTTACTGATTGCCATCAGCCTTGGTTTTCCTCACCCAGTAAACCCCAAACACGACCTGACACGCTGCAGAATTAACTGAAATACATGTAAAGGTGTAGGCTGAGATCTGTATCTTTCTCCTGAATATCTTTAGATGGGGCTACGCCCCCCAGGTTACCACAGCCTCAACACTCATGAGTTACCTGTTGGACCCCGGAAAGCACTGAAAACTATTTTGAGCAGGGGTCCTGGGGTTCCTGCATGCAACAGAATTCCCTGGAAAGCACGTTCAACACAGATATCGGGGCCCCACTCCTGCATTTTGACTGAGCAGGTCTTGGGGGTGATGCTGGTCCAGGGACCACAGTTTGAGAAGCCCAGCCTTAGAATCTGAAGACTGAAGAAAGTGCACTAGGAATCACCCAACACGATCACAGAAGAGCCAGGGGACACTCCATGCCCCTCGCCTGGTGAACAGCTCCTGGTCCTGTCCTGCTGTTGGCCTGACGCGAGGCTGTTCCAGCTCCCACCTCAGACACAGGCGGGGCTAAGGTGGAGGCGTGGCCCCGGCTGCTTCCTGCCCCTTGGGGGGGGGGGGGCGAGCAGAAAGAGACCACTGGGTCCCCAGGCTGCTGCCTTCAATGCCCAGCCCTCTGGATAATCCTTCTCCTTGGTCCCAGCTCCTCCCTTCCAGGAAGAGGCAAGCCTGGCACAGGAGGTCTCAAGGCTGGGAGGGTGGAGTCCTAGGCCCCAGGGAAGGGAAGGGGCACGGTAGGGCCCTGGGGCAGCTGATTCTAGGCCAAGCCCCTCCATCCTGAGCACAGCCCGGAGACAGTGGGCTCTGAGGGGCGGGGAGCCGGGCAGGCACGCACACTGCACCCAGTGTCCCAGCCACACAATGCACAAGGGGCCGGCGGGGCAGGCGGCCAGGGCCCACTCATGCCAGTACCATCTCGAGCCCTTGCCAGGCCTCAGAGGGCCGGTGAAGAAGCTGGACTCTGTCCCGAGGCACAGTCGGGCTCTATTCTTATCTCAAGGGGGGAATGCGTGACTCTCCTTGCAGGGAACGGGGGCCCCCCCCGGCGAGGTGGGAGAGGGAACAGGGCCGTCCCTGTGCCTAAGAGGGCTCCCCACTCGGCTCCCGGCTCCGACTGGCCCCTGGTGCCAGGGCCTTGCACGAGCCTCCGACAAGGACAGGCTGGGCTGAAGGTGGACAAGGAAAAGTGCAGCCCGGCGCAGACTGGTCCTCACCGACGGCAGGACTCGGAAACCTGCACACACGGGTCCTAAGTGAGACCCAACAGGACGGGTCCGAGAGGGAGACACAGCCTCCTGGACACAGTTACTTACCACATCCCAAAGGAAAGGGTCCAGATATCCTATGCACCCCACACACAGGCACAAGTTCCTGCTGGCAGATACGGGTCCCTCTCTCACCTAGCCCAAAACATCATTTGCAGGTGGCAACAGATCTCATCAAGACCTCCCTTTAGTTTGATAGAAGGAAACACAATGATTCTGACACGCATTCATCCAACTTTCTAGGTGTCTGAGGGCCGTAAAACAACCTACAGAAGAGCCTGGGTTACTACCATGGACTCAAAGACTCAAAGCACTCATATCTTAAGTCTGCAAGTATAAAGGCGCCCCGTGGTGGATGAAGTGACAGATGAGGGTGACAAGGGAGGTGCCAGGGGTCAGGGGGATGGAAGAGAAGTTGCGTGCACTGAAATAACTGAGGGATGATTAAAAATAAAGAAATGAATATTTAGTCATCACCCACTATGTGCTGAGTATGTAATTCTGTAAGGCAAGTATCAGCGGTCCCTTTTTTTTTTTTTTTTGGCTGCGTTGGGTCTTCGTTGCTGCGCGCGGGCTTTCTCTAGTTGTGGTGAGCGGGGGCTACTCTTCGTTGCGGTAAGTGGGTTTCTCCCTGCGGTGTCTTCTCTTACTGCGGAGCACAGGTTCTAGGTGCACGGGCTTCAGTAGTTGTGGTTCCCGGACTCTAGGGCACATGGGCTTCAGTAGTTGTGGTGCACGGGTTTAGTTGCTCTGCAGCATGTGGGATCTTCCCGGACCAGGGATCAAACCCGTGTCCCCTGCAGGGGCAGGTGGATTCTTAACCACTGCGCCACCAGGGAAGTCCCAGCGTTCCCATTTTAAAGATTAGAAAACAGAGTCACTGAGAAGTCAAGAGATTTTCCTTAAGCAGTTATGTACAGAGCCAAGATTCAGACCTAGGCCTTCAAGTCCAGCCCTCTTTGCATTAGAGCAGCCCACTTCCTGGGTGCAAGACACGGAGGAGAGATTAGTGTTGGAGAGGGAGAAGGCGTCTCAGGCATAAGGGCGTTGGCAGAACGCATTGCCACCCATTTTCCTTCACATGTTTCTCCTTTAGGCCTGCGGATCCGAGTCTTGGCCAGTGAAGGGGGCGGCAGGCACTCTCAAGGGCTGTAAATTGGTACCACCTTTCTGAAGGGCAACGATAGCATGGGTCAAAATGTGCACCACAGATGTAATTGCAGAGCATGCTTCTTTCCAGGAGAGGATGCCTCACAAGGAATGTTGGCTTCAGTGATTTTAACAAAAGCCAAAAAAAAAAAAGGAAAAAGAAGAAAGCAACCTCAGTGTCCATCACTAGGGGATTATAAATAATAAATAGTTCATCCAAATGATGAACTAATGGTGAACACTAAAAATAATGCTTTAGATACATCTACTCATATAGAAAGATACTTAACATATATTAAGTTTAAAGAAAAAATGCCGCAGAGCAACTAAGCCCGTGCGCCACAACTACTGAGCCCGCTTGCCGCAACTACTGAAGCCCACGCGCCTAGAGCCAGTGCTCCGCAACAAGAGAAGCCACCGCAATGAGAAGCCTGCGCACCGCAATGAAGAGTAGCCCCCGCTCACCACAACTAGAGAAAGCCCACGCGCAGCAACGAAGACCCAACGCAGCCAAAAATAAAAATAAAAATTTTTTAAATGCCTTAAAAAAGAAAAGAACAAAAAAAACAGGTTGCACAATTGCATATATAATATGATTAAAAGGGGGGAACATGGGCTTCCCTGGTGGCGCAGTGGTTAAGAATCCGCCTGCCAATGAAGGGGACACGGGTTCGAGCCCCGGTCAGGGAAGATCCCGTGTGCCGCAGAGCAACTAAGCCCGTGCGCCACAACTACTGAGCCTGCGCTCTAGAGCCCGCGTGCCACAACTACTGAGCCCGTGCGCCTAGAGCCCGTGCTCCGCAACAAGAGAAGCCACCGCAATGAGAAGCCCGCGTACCGCAACAAAGAGTAGCCCCCACTCGCCGCAACTAGAGAAAGCCTGTGCGCAGCAACGAAGACACAAAGCAGCCAAAAATAAATAAATTTATTTTAAAAAGGAGTGGGGGGAAACAAGGAGATTGTTCTTCCTTTCCCAGTAGGATGAAAGAGAGGGGTGAATGGTGACAGGGTGATGGGGGCAGGGGTGGGAGGGTCAGGGTGGTGCTAGGAATGAAACCAGGGGGTGAGGGGTCAGCTGAGGGTGGGAGCCGGAAGAGAACTTAGACTAACTCCTGTTTGGCCTTCCTCTGGACCAGTCTTAAAGGACTAGGAAACATCCAGAAAATACTGAACTAGTAATTCTTTTAGAAGCCCCTCCCCCCTGCTTTACTTATTAATACTCCCCCCCCCACTCCCCTCCCACCCTGATGTTCCCATCACGGACCGAGCCAGAGGGGCCTGGGCAAGGCAGACGCGGTGAGCTCCCAGGCTCTGCCCGCTGAGGGTGCTGCCGGTCTGTGGCCTGGACTCAGACACCGCTCGCCAGTAGTGACCGACCCAGTGACTCAGGGAGGGCACAGATAATCGGGCCTTTCCTGCAAAGGGGGAGCCGCTTCCCAGCCAGAGAAAAGTACAAGCAGACCTCGGAGAGATGGTGGGTTCGGTTCCAGACCACCACAATAAAACGAGTCACAAGATTTTCTTTTTTCTTTTTTGGTTTTCCAGTGTGAATAAAACATGTTTATACTATAGTCTACAAAGTGTGCAACAGCATTATATCTAAAAAAGAGTACATACCTTAATTTAAAGATGCTTTATTGCTAAAAAATGCTAGCCATCACCTGACAACGCAGGGTGGCCACAAACCTTCAATTGGTTTAAAAAAAAACAAAACAACAAAACAAGAACGCAATACCCGAGGTGTGCCTGTATTTCCTTTCTCTTTCAACTCTCCAGTTCTCTTCCTTGGAGTTCTCAGGGAAAACCCAGGAACAATAAATGGGTGTGAGGGAGAAGAGGGAGAGAGAATTCACGTGCCCCCCACATACACACACACACACACACACACACACACACACACACACACACACACACACACATACACACACACACACACACCCTCAAGATCTCCTCTTGTTCCTGAAAAGTCCACAGAATTCGGGGAAGCTGTTCGCTGGTCAAAGAGCAGCCCTGTTTTGAGGGTCAGGACCAATCTCAGGGCGGAGCTCTAGGAAGAGAACGTGACTGGGACCAAAAGACCCCCCCAACTCCCATCCCAGTGAGAGCAGAATGGCCAGAGCCAGCCACTTCTGGGTTCAAAGCCCAGCCCTGCCCCTTCCTAAGCCGGGTGATCTTCCTTAACCTCATTGGCCAGACACAGACCAGAACCTGGGCGTCTAGACCCAGGTGAGTGCAGGCTCCTGACCAGCCTGGCAACCTTGGGCGGGTCACCGTGTCCCTAGAACCCAACATCCTCTGCAGGGAGACGGCTGCAAGCAGGCAGAAGTTGGTTAAGTTCTGGCCGGCACACTGGGTTGCTGGCTGTTGTTTTCAGTTTCAGTCAATTACCAGCATTACAAAACGGGGTGATTTCAAATTTCCAGCTGGGCACATGCTCCCTACAATTGGCTGTGGCTGCTGTTTCCGATGGCACATCATTCCTCGGCGCTTAGTGACCTACTGACATCTGAATCTGTCACCCCCGCTAGAGGTGATGCAACATTCCATGACTGTGGGCACCTCTTTGCTCTGAACACCGGGGTTAACTCGGGGAGCCCCGGAAAGAAGGCAGCAGTGACCCCCACTCCGTACATAAGCCCCTTTCTGGACCCAGCTCCAGCTTACATCAGGGGGACTCGTGGTTTCCTGGGGTTGGTGGGGGGACTGCACAGCCCGCAGTTGGGGGCTGCTGAGGGGCTTTTGCTACTGGCTCCGTGGTCTTGAGGAGACCTGGGCTTGAAGTACTACATGAAATACTCACTTTTTCTTTGTTCCAGAACCCTCATCATCAACAGCTCCACCCAACTCCCCCGAAAGCATTCCAACTGTCAGCTCACCGAGGGCCAGACTCCAGGCTAGAGGACATGCCGCTTGCTTGAGAACTTTGATTTTAAAGACGCTAACCTGACCCCAGGAAACACAGGACCCGGGCGGAGAAGTCCCCTAAGCCCAGAGCTCCGACCGGATTCCCTTCCAAGACCTGAGCCTCCACCTCCCTGCCCCAAAACCCCTGAGACTGGGCAAGCTCCCACCAGGCTGAGCGGACCAGGGCAGAAAGCTCTGAGCAAATCCTGGAACCCCCGAGCCTCTCCCTAGAAACGGGGATGAAACACAAGAACCACACAAAGATCTGAGTGATTCCAGGACCACCTCCGGGGCCACATAAGCTCTCGACAGAGCACACACAAACACTGAGTCAGGGTTCTAAACATCTGGGGCTTAGCTAATCCTCGGCTCTGGGGCCTTCAGCTTGGGTGGACTCCCAGAAACACCCGAGCCGGAGGGGGATCCGGGTCCAGTTTCCAGGGAGCTGGGCCAGGCCTGGGAGCCCTGCACCTGGCCCTGCCCCAAGCCGGGGCCCCGAGTCCCCATGAGGCCATGCATGCAAACTCCTGGCCCGCACCCGCAGTTCCGGGGCGGCTCCGCCGCCAGCCCACACGTGGAAGGCAGAGGCCTCAGCGCTCCAGGATTCCATTCTGCGGTGGAGGCTTCTAGAGGAAATAATTCCCTAATCCCCTTCCTAAATCAAGGCCAAGAAACAACTTGCGCAGAGCCCGCCAGACGACGTCTGCCCAGCTGTCCCTGCACTGACCTCCTGTAGCTAAGGAGGAATTGGGGGGTTTTGGGGCGGGGCAGGATGTGGGGCTCCTCGTGCCCACGGACCCACACTTGATGCCGTCAGCTCTGATTTTCGGTCCACAGACCATGGAATTCCACAGTAAGCCGAGGCCAAGTGCTTCCCCCCGTTCACCCTTAACTGGGCCAGAAGACAAAACTCTGCGTTTCATGACATGTTTATTCAACTGCATTGTTTGTTGCCTATTTTCACTTGCGGTGAAAGTTTTCATCAAAATCTTGTTTAAAATTCCAACAAAGGCATCTTTTAATGTAAGTGACCCTTGACTGATTTGATTTCTCCCTGTGGGTCAACAGACATACATGGGACATCTCCTTACCCGATGACTTAAATACATAAAATGGTTAAAAGATGCCTCGATGACAAAAGTGCCAAGACCATAAAACGGAGAGGGGACAGCCTTTGCAACAAACAGTACTGGGACAAGACAGCCACATGCCAAAGAATGAAGCTGACGCCTTTCTCTCACCATGTACAAAAATTAACTCAAAATAGATCTAAGTTCTAAATGTAAGAGCTACAACTATAAAACTCATCGAAGAAAACGCAGTGTAAATCTTCATGATCTTGGGTTAGACAACAGTTTCTTAAACAACAAAAGCACACGGGACAAAGGGAGAAAAAACAGACATCATCAAAATTAAAACTTTTTGTGCTTCAAAGGACACTCTCAAAGAAAATGAAAAGACAACCCATAGAATGGAAGAAAAATTTTGCAAATCGTCTCTCTGATAAAGGACTTTTATCTGGAGTACATGAGCACATACAATTCAATAATAAAAAGACATTTGTTATTCAACTCAATATGAGGAAAATGGGCAAAGGCTTTGACAAGACCTTTCTCCCAAGAAGATATATGAACAGCCTATAAGCACTTGAAAAGATCTTCAACATCATTAGCCTTCAGGGAAATGCAAATCAAAGCCACAATGAAACGCCACTTCACACCCACTAGAAGAGCTGTAATCAAAAAGATAGATTAAAAAAAAAAAAAAAAAGATAGATAATAACAAGTGTTGGGGGACTTCCCTGGTGGCAAAGTGGTTAGTGCAGTGGTTAAGAATCCGCCTGCCAATGCAGGGACACGGGTTCGATCCCTGGTCCGGGAAGATCTCACATGCTGCGGAGCAACTAAGCCCGTGCGCCACAACTACAGAGCCTGCGCTCTAGAGCCCGCGAGCCACAACTACTGAAGCCCGTGTGCTGCAACTACTGTAGCCCGCGTGCCTAGAGCCCGTGCTCCGAAACAAGAGAAGCCACCGCAATGAGAAGCCCGTGCACTGCAATGAAGAGCCTGTGCGCAGCAACGAAGACCCAACGTGGCCAAAAAACCCCCAAAAAAACAAAAAACAAAGAAACAAATAACAAGTGTTGGCAAGGATGGGAAGACCCTATACAGACAGCAATGTAAACTGTGCCCCAGCTTTGGAAAATCCTCTGGTAGTTCCTCAGAAGGTTAAGCACAGTTACCATCTAACCCAGCAATTCTGAATTCCCGATCATCCACCCCACCCACGCTGCGTATGTGCATCCAAGTACGTGCCTGCGTGCACACACAGATCACTGCCACTCACCATCAAATCCCTTGTCTTCACAGCCATGACCTCCCCGTGGCATCACACTTGAAGAAACATCACTCAGGCAACCAAAAATTGTAATAAAAGCAATTTGATCTTTACTAAAGTCTCTTTTAAAAGGAAGAAAAGGGCTTCATTCACAACACGTAGCAAAACTTAAAATCTTCCCCTCCTCCCTTTCAATCTGACTCGCAGGCAGCAGCCAAAGCCCAAATCTCCTTCCTACTTTCTCCAGAGGACTTTAAATTCCTCCCACACCCCCATGGCTTGGGTCTTTCCCCCCCTGCAGACCTCCTTCTCCAAAAGACAGACAGACCGACAGACGCTCATACATAAGCCCTCAAGATCAGTCCTTTCTCTTTTCTTCCTAAAACTACCCTTCCAGACTGCTCCAACTCTGTCCCTCTCTGCCCATTACTCAGATAGGTTCTCCACAATGAAGGCCAGGGACTGAGCTGGCCAGATTTCTCCTAAACTAATAAAGGCAGGGGAGCAGCTATGAACATTCCATCACGCTCTGCTGGTTTACGTTTGTTTATGTTTCCGACTTTGCCTTTCAAGATTATTTTTACGTGTGCTTTCCTGTCTCCACGTGGCGGGAACAAGCCCGGCAGTGCAGGCACGACGCCTTTCTCTTTCCGGTCCACCCACAGCTCTGGTACCACCTTGCGAGCTCCATGCCCCATCAGCACACAAGATGTAGGCTCAGAACTGGTTGTGGGGATGGGGGCGCCCGCCAGCCAAGGCGGGGGGTGGTGTCTGCATTGCTTAGAGCTGGATGCCTCAGCTCTGGGAAGGAAATAAATTTCCAACAGAAGATCAAAGGAAGGAACACTAGCAGAAAACCACGGGGGAAGGCTTGAAGCCGCAACATTTGAGGAGAGATGAGACTTTTTCTGGTTCAGAGTTGCAGGGAGAGTTTAAAGGGCAAGGACATAAATTAGCAACTTGGCCCCAGAGCAGCACGGGATGGCTGCAGACAGGACAGCACAAAGGGACGTCTGCAGGAAGACTAGACGCCCTGAACTAAAGCAAATGCCTCCCAAACACGGTCTGTCTTTTATTAATCACGATGTCACCCGTGGCGGAGTATCCTGTGACTACCGCCAACCGTAACAGGGGGCGTGGTGCCAGCTTGCTCATCTTCCTTTCCAAATGAACCTCCCACGATCCACGGGAGGCGGAGGCTTCTTCCATGGATCCGATCAAACTGTAGCCTGTGTTTCTGGGCTTGGCCTCAAAACAGGATTTCTCGCGGGGACATCCGAACCCCTTGGTTATTTTCATCTCTCAGTCCAGCCAGAAGTTTGGAGAGTCGCTGGGGTTTCTCCCAACTCAGCACAATGATGCTGTGGCAAATGCAGGCCAGATTTCCAGTCTTGGAGAAGGGGAGCTTGACACACTTCCTTCTCATAGGAAAAGCCAAGGAGCTGTCTCTCAGACGAGGCTTGCAATTCATCAGCAAATCCGTCAGCGCCTCCTTCGACGTGGACCCTAAATCTAACACTCCTTACCAACTCCGCCGTATCAGCCCAGGCTGCACCTCCATCCCCTCAGGTCTGCTGGCCTTGACTCACAACCGGCTTCAATCCATCCTCCACTGGCAGCCAGAGTGACCCTTTAGGATGGAAAGCCTGACCATGTCACTCACAGCTCCCAACACCCACACACCCCCAGGGGCATCCCGTCTTACTTAAAAAAAAATAAATAACAGAGCATCTATGACAGACCCACAAGGTCCTGCATCATCTGACCTTCCTCGACCTCTCAGCCCCCAAATCTTCGCCCTCTCCCACCAGCTCACCCAACTCAGGCTCCATGGGCACGGCTAACCGTCCTCAGGGCCTTTGCACATCCCTCCCCCAGATCTCCAGGTGGCTCATTCCCCATCTTCATTTCATTCTCTGCTCAAACGAGAGAGGTCTTCGCTGACCACCCCACTTAAGGTAAACCTCCCCCCTCAATCTGCCTCACTCTCCACCCCCTCCCCCCGCTTCATATAGCTTCACATTATGGATCACTCAGCTGACATATGTGTGAAAGTGTGTGTTTATTGGGATGTCAGCTCTACTGCGCAGGGAACTGGTCTACTTCGTTGACGGCTGTATTCCCAGCGTCCGGAACAATTCCTAGCACTTTGCAGTTGCTCCATAAATATTTGTTGGAGGAATGAGTGAATGAACACATGAATTCCTGGTTGATGATGGTCCAATAAGGAACTTCGTGATGCCCTTCATTTTACATTTGTGTCATGGTTCAGATGAGAAAGCATTTAAACAAATGTAAAGGAAAGAACTATTGATCCACTGCGATCCTTCCAACTCACTAGCAAGAAAGGGAAGAAAACAGAACTATGCCCACGTGACAGAGAAGGAAACGTTGGGATACTGTTAGAGGGAATAAGGAAGCATATGGGCTGGTCCAAAGTCAAATTTGTAACCAAGAACCAAACTAGAGCCAGAATCCGGCTTTCCAGACACTCTGTACTATGCTCTTTCCAGCAAGTTGCTCTGATTTCAACACTGTCCTGCTAGAAACTCTATTAATATCATTAATCATATTAATATTTCAAAAACCTTTTAAAATATGATTATCTTGAGAGATGCTGATAAGGCATCATTTGATAAAATTCCACATCTATCTGTGGCTTCAAAAATAACTCTTCTTGGGACTTCCCTGGTGGCTTAGTAGTTAAGAATCCGCCTGCCGATGCAGGGGTCACAGGTTCGAGCCCTGGTCCGGGAAGATCCCACATGCTGCGGAGCAACTAAGCCCATGAGCCACGACTACTGAGCCTGTGCTCTAGAGCCTGTGAGCCACAACCACTGGAGCCCGCGTGCCTAGAGCCCATGCTCTGCAGCAAGAGAAGCCACTTGGTACCAAAGATCAGGAGTGTTTTCCGGAGATGCACAGCCAGGTCTCGAAAGGGAGTTCTCAACTGTGGCTGGCCATTCCATGGCCGTTCCACCAAGATGGCGCAAGAAACACTGGTTGCCCCGGGCAGAGGGTGGGAGACCAAAAGAAAACCCTCAGCCCATCCCTGGCCGAAAGCCTTGCTCAGCTGAAGGCTGCAAACACCCTGGTGTCCAGAGCCATCTGCCAGGGGCACGGGGACAGGTATGGTAAGGAAAGTTCAAAGGCACTCACAAAGGAAAGAAAACAAACTGTATTTCAGAGCAGTGCTGGGAAGGGGGTGCAGAGAGAACGACAGAACTCCCAGGTTTCTCTGGAGCAAGCCATGCCCAGCTTAGTCCAAGGAAAAGGTGCCCAGGGAAGCTCAGGCAGCACGAAGACCAGAAGGGCCCCCCGATCCGATCATTAGAAAACTTAGTTAAGGGAGGAAGCAGCAGAGGCTTGGAAGAAACCTTCAAGGCCATAAAACCAGATGCTGAAGCCCTGCCCTGGCCCTGGGGGTCTATCACATAGGTGGCATTGAGATGAAGCAGAGCCCAGGGCCCCGAGGACCAAGTTCCGAGTTCCTACAGGTGTAGCAGCCCAATCGGCGGCCTGGTCCTGGTGTGGGGAAGAGAGGCACCCGTGGGTCCTCTGTTCCTGCCAGGGACACCATCACATCACACCTGCTGCTGGGCAGACAGTGGCTGGGTCAGGACCAGCAGCCAGAGAGTCAGTGCACGGCCGGGGCTCAGGGAGGGGGGTGTCAGAGCAACGCCTTCTAAGACCCCCAGAAATGAGGGCCATCTCCCAGCCCTCAAAGGAGCATAATCCTGGAGCAAAGCCCCAGGGTTCAGTGAGGTGGAGACACATTATATTTTGTCTCTGTGGGGCAAAGCAACCACCTCGATGATAAAACTTGCTCCTGCTGGTCCAAAGCCAGGACTTTCTGGGAAGGGCCCAGAGTGTGAGCCCCAGGCCCTTTGAACCAGCAGGCTTTGTGACCAAAACCCGTATTAAATAGAAAGGATGGGAAAGAAATGCAATGTTTTGCCCATCCCAGCCTACTTCCCGGGTCAACCCAAGAAAAGATGCCCCGGGATGGGGTCCTAGCCAAGTCTCCCACGTTGTGACTGATCTTCACATCTTGCTTTACAAAGCAAAATCCTCTCAAGAGACAGAAAGTGGATTCCCTGCTACTCAAAGTGGGGTCCACAGACCAGCCTCACTAGGAACTTGCCAGAAATGCAGACTCCCAGGCCCTCCCACGGGCTCCGAGGCCCCATTCTGCTTTGATGCACCCCGGCTGGAAACTGACCACCTCGGTATGTAACAGGCTACATCACGGTCAAGGGGGTAACGGCCTAAAGAACACTCCTTTCCTACAGTGAGACAGTAAAAATTCCTTATTTTAGGACCTACAATTTCAGAATCCATGCTCCTTTGGGCACGCTAAATTGAGGTTTACCTATTAAGTCAAGAATTTCTACAAGCAAGGAGGAAACCATAAAGCCCTCTTCAAATGCTTAGTCATCCAGTTTACATTTTTTGTTAGTGTTAATGGCAAAATACTTATTCATACCTTCCCAATTCAATTTAAAACAGTTGAAAGTATTTTGTTCATCTTACTTGTGCAAGATCCCCCATGTGCCTGGGTTTTAGCTCATGAATAAATAGTTGTTATCCCACTTTCAGGCAAAGCCAAGCAGTGAGGTTTGGTTTTTTTTTTTTGAGGGGAGGGCCATGTATGTGTCCCTGTGTTTAATCACAGCAAAGTATAAATATACAGCTGCGTCTCTGAAACCCGCAAAAGCTCCCAGACAACCTCAATTAGGTAGATTTTTAAAACACTCAGACAAAAGGAAACAACCCGAAAGTTTCTGTAAACGGTGTCTGATCCCAGCTGAACCTATCTCCCAGTTTGGAATTTACCAGCTAGTTAAAATAACAGGAACATCCTTTTATTTCCTCTTAGAGCTCAAACGTGAGACTCTAAGACCAGCCAAGCAGGGTAAGAAACCTCACACATAAACATAGAAAATAAACTTGTAAAAAGATATTGGGTAACTGTGTTTGTACACACGGGATGGGACTGGGGGTACACACTGCCACCCCTCTTCCCTTGTGCCAAAGATCCAACCGGAATTTTATCAAAGCTTCCTCATACCAAGCTCGAACTCTCTAACTTGATTCTTTAAAAAAAAAAACAACAGAGTACCTTTATCTAGATTTTAAAATGAGTGTGAACACTGCCAAGAGCTCGTAATAAAAGAGTACAGAACTCTGAGTCAAAGGGTCTGAATGCTAAGTCTGTTCTTGACTAACGGCCACTTCCTAACCTGGAACAAATCACAAATTCCTCGCCTCCCGTGTCCTGGGCTGTAAAATCAGGAGGATGGGAGGAGTCACCGCTCGCCCAAGCTCAAGGTCCTGCTGAGGACCCACCGTGAGTTACACGTGAGAACACGATAGACCTTAAGGCTCACGCAAACCTTAATTACAGTAAGTCCCCCACATACGAACCTTCAAGTTGCGAACTTTCAAAGATGCGAACGTGCGTTCACATGTCCAATCACGTAAATTAGTTCACGTGTCTGGCGTACACCGTCATGTGCGTGCATCCTCTACAAATGGTTGTGTTTTGGTGTACTTTACTGTACAGTACTGTATAGAGTACAGCAGTACAGTATCTTTATTTCAAGCCCAGGTTGTCCGTTAGCATGCGTAAAAGCAGCGGTGATGTAGCTGGTACTGCTAAGAAGCGCCAGCTGTTGTACTGTACTGCTGTACTTTTCAAGGTACTGTCCTGTAAGATTAAAAATGTTTTATCTTGGGACTTCCCTGGTGGCGCAGTGGTTAAGAATCCGCCTGCTAATGCAGGGGACACAGGTTCGATCCCTGGTCGGGGAAGATCTCACATGCCGCAGAGCAACTAATAAGCCTGTGCACCACAACTACTGAGCCTGAGAGCCACAACTACTGAGCCTGCACGCCTACAGCCTGTGCTCCGAAACGAGAAGCCACTGAACCACAACAAAGAGTAGCCCCCTCTCACCGCAACTAGAGAAAGTCCACACGCAGCAACGAAGACCCAATGCAGCCAAAAATAAATAAAATAAAACTTTTAAAGAAATTTTTTATTTATGTTTGTTTTTTATGTATTATTTGTGTGAAAAGTATTATAAACCTATTACAGTACAGTCCTATATAGTCATTGTGTTCGTTGGATACCGAGGTTAACTTTGTTGGACTTAACGAACAGATTGGACTTACGAATGTGCTCTTGGAACGGAACTCATTCGTACGTAGGGGACTTACTGTATTGCCAAGAACAGGCATTTTTGACTGAGCAGCTTGGGAAAGAGTCAGGATCACCTGTTTTAGGGGTTTTTTTAATGTCTCAGTTGCATCTTGGTATTGGGGGGTCACTTTTGTGGGATGGGGAGTCACTTTTGTGGGATGAGGAGTAACTTTGTCAGTTTGGGTTAACCTGGGCCCTTCTCCACTCCATCCCTCTGATGACCCTTTATTGCTGGTCACGAATCACCATGGGGGAGGCGGTGATCCTCCCTCAGGAGGCTGCATCCCCAGGTGGCCTGGAGGAACCCACAAGCCAACCTCCTGCTGCAGAAGGTTGGCACATGGCATGTCAGCTTCAACGGAAGAGGGGCCATTTTAAAGGGCATACCATAACCCATCTCATAGAATTTAGGACACTGCAGCCAGAGAATGAAGCACCAGGCTACATTTTTACAACCTTCCATAAATGACATTTAACGATTAGAGGTTAAAGAGCTAGGAAAAGTTTGGCAATTCCTCAAAAAGTTAAGCAAAGAGTCGCCATGTGACCCCACGATTCCACTCCTGAGTATACACCCAAGAGAAATGAAAACTGTCCACACAAAAACTGGTACCCAAACATTCATAGTAGCATTATTCATAATGGCCCCAAATCAAAAACAACCCAAATGTCCATCAGCTGATGAATGGATAAATAAAAGGTATTCTCTTCACACATGGAATATTATTCAGTCATAAAAAGGAAAGAAGTGCTGACACACGCTACAACATGGATGAACCCTGAAGACATCATGCTAAGTGAAAGAAGCCAAACACAAAAGGCCACACAGTGTAGGATTCCATTTATATGAAACGCTCAGAACAGGCAAATTTGGAGAGACAGGAGATTACCAGTTGCCAGGGGTGAGGGAAGGAGGAAGAAGGGGGTGACCATTAATGGATACAGGGTTTCTCTTTGGGGTAACAGAAATGTCCTAGAATTAAACAGTGAATATACACTGAAGTGCACACTTTAAAAGGGTGAATTCTATGTTATGTGAATTATATCTCAATTTTTAAAATATATTATAAAAACAAAGAGCTAGGAATAGTGCTTCACTAACTCATTAAAATGTAAAAGGGCAGCCCTAACAGGAGTTACTCACTACGGCCCAAGAGAAAATCAGGTGTGACATATAAACTTGATGTCATCTTACCTTCAACCTCCTAACCCCACGTGTTCTTGGGCATTGTTTAACCTTTTCTTTCCCTTTCTCCCTCCCACCTCCTCCCTCCCGCAACTGTCTTTTCTTCTCTTTCTCTGTTTTTCTTCTATTTCTTTCTCTCCCTTAACTGGTTACGTCCTTAAGAAAAAAAATGAATGATTGAATGCAATCTAGGTGGTAGTGGGCTTTTTAAAAAATAACTTCTCAGGACTTCCCTGGTGGTCCAGTGGTAAAGAATGCACCTTCCAATTCAGGGGACACGGGTTCGATCCCTGGTCGGGTAACTAAGATCCCACACGCCAAGGGGCAACTAAGCCCGCGCGCCACAACTACTGAGCCCGCGCACCTCAACGAGAGAGCCTGCGTGCTGCAACTACAGAGGCCACGTGCCCTGGAGCCTGCGTGCCACAATTAAAGAGAAGCCCACATGCTGCAACGAAAGATCCCACATGCCTCAATGAAGATCCCGCGTGCCGCAACTAAGACCCAACGAAGCCAAAAAAATAAAGAAAATAAATAAATAACTATTTAAAAAAAAAAAAAAACTTCTCTCCTTTTAGACAGCAGTTAATAAATGCCTGTGAAAGGCAGCATCCTGGGATTGTTGAGCATGACTTGGGGGAGTGGCTGTTGGGCTTCAATCAGGCACTGCTGTGACTGTGGACAAGTCACTTTACTCCTGGGCCTCAGTTTCCTTACCTGTAAAATGGGGGCAATCGTAGAAACTACTTCATGAAGTCTCTGTTAGGATTAAAAGAGTTAGAACAATGCCTGGCACGTAGCAAGTGCTCTATGAGTGTTTGATAAATAAGAAAATGAAAGAAAGAAACCTATCAGCTAGGGCTGGCTCTGAGGTTCTCCAGACCTGACTTACAAGCACTCTTCCTGATGCAAAACTTCTTCTGCATCAGTTAGACTGTTTTCTAATTGCAAAACTAACACATGTTCATTGTTCCTTGGTGATATTTTGCCTTATTACATATTTTTCTACATCATTCAGTGGCGGCATGGCATTTGATTATAGGAAGATATTGTAGAAACATGTTAAATAAAATCTTCCAGTTTTGACTTTTTACCTGCAACACCCTTTCTCTTTCCCTTTTGCTAATGGGACAAGAGAGACCAACGCTGCCTTCTAGGATGGAAGGAAAAGAGAGCCAGGGCTTTCAGTAATCCACGAGTTTAAGCCAAAAAGGATGGGGAGGGCGTGGGGGGGAGGGGGCTTATAAGCTCCTGTTACCGGGTGGAGTTCAGGGATGACTGGCTCCAGGGACTCACACAATGTCAATGGGGCACCATCTCTCCCCTCTAATTGGCTCTCCTCTGAGGCTGGACTCTCCCTAGTTTAGGGGGCATTGGTAACTTCCACCCACTTAGCAACCTACCATGGTTGACAAGCCCCACCAGGACTACAGGGTAGGGGGTGAGGCGGAGAGTAGGGGTGACTCCCCCCCAAAAGATGAGAGAAAGGGCATCATGAGAGGCAGATCAAAACCAACGCTACAGATGTGGCACATATATACAATGGAATATTACTCAGCCGTAAAAAGAAACAAAATTGAGTTATTTGTCATCAGGTGGATGGACCTAGAGTCTGTCATACAGAGTGAAGTAAGTCAGAAAGAGAAAAACAAATACTGTGTGCTAGCACATATATACGGAATCTAAAAAAAAAAAATGGTTCTGATGAACCTAGGGGCAGGGCAGGAATAAAGACGCAGACGTAGAGAACGGATTTGAGGACACGGGGAGTGGGAAGGGTAAGCTGGGACTAAGTGAGAGAGTGGCATGGACATATATACACTATCAAATGTAAAATAGATAGCTAGTGGGAAGCAGCCACATAGCACAGGGAGATCAGCTCGATGCTTTGTGACCACCTAGAGGGGCGGGATAGGGAGGGTGGGAGGGAGACGCAAGAGGGAGGGGATATAGGGATATATGTATATGTATAGCTGATTCACTTTGTTATACAGCAGAAACTAACACAACATTGTAAAGCAATTATACTCCAATAAAGATGTTAAAAAAAATAGAAATAAGAAAGAAAAAAAGCTTCAGCAATGCACTTTGGAAAGCAATCAACTGCTCAAGAGGATTTTACTCAAGGGAAACTGTTACATGCTCAGCACTGGCTAAGGCGCCCTGGTGGAATACAGGAGGATGGATAACAGTACCCTGAGTTTCTGTAATTTCACTTCGCAGTGAGGAGGTGGTTTCCCACACATTGATCTCTTAACCCTTACAGCACTCAGTATTATTAGTTTAACTTTACACCTAACAAAATAAGGCCCACCTAGACCGAGTGACTCAGTCAGGTCACACAGTCAAGATGTGAACCCAAGTACAAATTCCTCGAAATCTCAGGGCTTCATACACCACTGTCCAGGTACAAGAGACCATATTAAAAATCACAGGAGAGAGACAGCTTCTGCCTTCAAGTGAGGACCTCTCTATCTTAACATACATGCTTTAGAAGTGCCAATTCAGGGCGGTGTATGTCAGGTGCCTCTTAGGTACTTCCTTCCCAAGGAAGGAGAGACTCAAGGGCTGGATGAGCAGCTAGACTTCCTGGAGGAGGGCCCTGCAGGATGCAGGGAGATGGCGAGCAGGGCCAGACAGGCCGAGCCAGGGTCCAAGAGAGGTCATCTGTCAGACTCCTTCAGAACGTTCTCAAAAGAAATCAGTAGGAAAAAAGATAACAGAAGAAAATCTATGAACTGCTAAACTATTTACATATACTAACTCCTTTATTTAATGCTCCCCACTCTTCTACGACACAAGTCCCATATTATTGTGCCCATTTTACAGATGAGGATGTGGATGCAGTGAGAGGTTTGAGAAGCCTGCTGCAGGCCAGAGGGACCAAGCAGGGATTCAAACCCAGTTTGAGCCCCTCGAGTTCCCTGGGCTTTTAACAACTCTAAGATGCTGTCGATCCGTGATGCTCCAAGCCACCTAGAAAACGTCTTCGTTACGGCTGAAAAGAGATGTTCACTGTTTCATAAAAGTGGAGCCACCATCAACCCCTACCCAGCTCTGTCTCTCTCTCTCTCTCTCTCTCTCTCTCTCTCTGTCTCTCTCACACACACACACACACACACACACACACACACACACACACACACCCCTAATACCCATCTCCACAAAGCTTCAGGGTACCTCCACCACTAAATCCTACTGACCACTGACTCTTCAAGATGAGAAACAAAACATTTCAGTAAAAAGTTTTCCTCTTCCTCCACCTCCCTCCCCCCAACACTCTTCCTTCTGTTACCCATGCCCTCAAGCTGTCCCCCAATTGCACCCGATTCAGAACCAGAAGGTCCTAGTACCTTTTCATACTAAAGTGTAAATGACTGCCCATTTCTGTTACCCATGCCCTCAAGCTGTCCCCCAATTACACCCTATTCAGAACCAAAAGGTCCTAGTACCTTTTCATACTAAAGTGTAAATGACTGCTGAGCTTCAAATAGCCACCTCTGTGACAACTGATCAACCTCCAAATAGAAGCTAACTCAAGCCAATTTCCTTGGCTCACTCCCCACCGCTATCTCAAGGATCACTTTGGGTCACGGTTTCCTCCCACTCTCTCCTCTCTGGTGGGACCACTCTTCCCCACACCCCCCCACCCCGAAATTGCTCCACTCGGTCCTTTCCAGTTCAGAGGCAGCCTTTGGGACAACATCAGAGAACCTGAAGACCAAATCACACAGCAGTGGCTTATGGTTTCTGGCTACTCACTACAAACACCCAGGGAGCTTTAAAAATATGCTGATGCCTAGGTTCCACCTCCAGGGGATGCTGGTTTAATTCACAGGGCCCAAGCGATGATATTTTTTAAATGACAATCATATTAATAGGCAACACTAATTGCCTGATTACTCCGTGCCGGGCATTATTTTAAGGTTTATGTCTATTGACTCGCTGGAACTTTAATACAATCCTATGAGATGGGTATTATAATGGTCTCGTTTCCAGATGAGACATCTGAGACACAGAGAGGTTAAGTAATCTGCCCACGATCCCACAGCTAAGTGGCAGAAGAGCCCAGCATTGTGGACCATGATCCTCCACAGCCATGGGTAAGCACCACCAGGAGTCGAGATCCTGGGGAATAACCTTTCCCACCAGCAACTGGCTGAAGCTCAGCCCACTCCACAGCCTTGAGCTCCTGGCCCTTGTATTTCTTGTTCCACAAGCCAGCCTATAGACCGGGTTCTCGACCTCTGACCTGGCCGCTTCTCCACTCTGAGTTGACGTTCCCTTCTTGTTCGGTACACCCTAGGCTCTGCCACGACCTCCCTCTCTCTCCATCTCTTTTTGGCGTTTTGTTTTGTTTTTCGGCCACGCCGCGCGGCTTGCGGGATCTAAGTTCCCCGACCAGGGACTGAAGCTGTGCCCCCTGCAGTGAAAGAGCGGAGTCTTAACCACTGGACCGCCAGGGAAGTCCCTCTCCATCTCTTTTTGATAATGTGATCATACTTCCCTAGTAAGTGGACTTCCCAGGTACCTCCACCCCAGGGAGCTCGTTCTGGCTCCCCCCGCCTCCTAGACCCACAATTCTTCCGAGGTGCCTCTGCTCCTCCCAGCCCCTTGGCGCCACGGCCCACCAGTGCCCCTGTGCCACCATTTCCTGGTGGAACCAGAAGGTCCTAGTACCTTTTCATACTAAAGTATAAATGACTTCTGCTTTCCTAAGGCAAGCAGAGGAAGGATCTCTATGTTCAAGATCCGTCCCCGCCCCCGTATTTGCACTTGATCTCACATCGGTTCCTAGGCCAAAGCTCCCTTCCAAATTCTCCAAGAGGGTTTTTAAATGCCCTCCACCGAGAGCAAACATGTTGCCACTTTAACATGGGACAAAGTTCTGGAAACACCTCTGGGCTGGTTACTCTCCGTCTGCCCATGGGGATCTACACCCGGCCCTTCTCCTGCCTGCTCTGTGCACCAGGAGGCCGGCCTGCACGGACTGCAGCTAAGGACTCCCTTGTCCACTGGTTAACAAGTGGGTTCGGCCAGTGGCGGAGACAGGCGGGAGGTGAGGGTTCAGGAGGAGAGCGAGGTCCAGGCATTTCCACCTGCTCCCTCTCTGCAGGCTGCGGGGGGCTGTAATATCTTTCCACCAGTCACCCCTCCAGCTACAAATCTCTCTCCAGCTCCCTGTCACTGCTCCCTCCCCTTACCTCCCCTGGGCCTGTTTCACCATCCCCTAACCCCACCAACACCTCTGGAAAAAGTCCCTTCTTTAAATTCCCCTCGACCTCCACAATTATGTTTCTTTGCCCTCCAGACCCTGATGGAAACACCCTGCGATGGTGCAATTCGGACACGACTGCCACCAAGAACAGGGTCCTTGGGAGAACATTTTGGTGACCACCGCCTTCACAAAATGATGGCTGATACGAGAACAGGGTCCTTGGGAGAACATTTTGGTGACCACCACATTCACAAAATGATGGCTGATAAGAAACAAGAAGCTGACCGAGGATGTGGGTGACCTCACTTCTCCCCAAGTCCAGCCCACTCTTCGTGACAAGGCCGTGTGTGCCCAGCTGCAGGATTAGACAGACGGGGCTGAGGAGGAGGAGGGGAAAATACCCACCGCTTACAAGCCTGCAGCAAAAGAGAGTCCTCACCCACAAAGCATGGGACAACACCTGAAGCCCCAAAATGCAAGATGAGCCAACCTTGGAGCTGACCAGGGAAATTCATTTTTTTAAAAAAAAATCCCTTTCTGTCAACTGCCCTGAGAAGCTCCACCCCTGCACCAGCACCCTCGCTTTGCAATATGAGGACAAATCTGACACCAACGTGGGGAGCTCAGAGCCACACTTCCTCTGGCAGCTGCTGGTCAAATCTCTTTATGAATCTGCTAATGATTTTGAGTCCTCCCACTAGACTGACACTCACTGGAAGGAAAGTTATATAACTGGAAATGATTAGAAGATAAGGCTTCGAGGGACACGCTTCAAATTTTCACTCCTCTAACCGATTTTTGGATGAGTTTTTAACATATCAGCATTTCCTCGTTGGGAAGTCTTACAGGGTATAAAGAGTCGACCTTCAATTAATGGCAGACACCTTGGAATCATATTGTTACAGGAATATACTCTTGGTACCCCCGCCAATCAGCTGGGCTCTTTCCCTCATCCCTTCCTCCCCCCACCAAATTAAAAGTCACCCTTAGACATGTTACAAGAGAGGAAACCCGAACGGCCCGTAAGCGTATTAAAAGGTGCTCAGCATCATTAGTCATCAGGAAGATGCAAATTAAAACCACAGTGAGATTCTAGAGTAGAAAAAAAAAAAATCAGAGCCATGGTTGCTTCTGGCAGGTGAGGGCAGGGACTAAGAGGGGAAGGGGCTTTGGGTGACAGTCATGTTCTGTAACTTGATAGGGTCTGGGGCTGCACAGGTGTAGACAGTTGTCAAAACTCAACAAACGACTCTTACGATATATGCACTTGACGGTATGTAGATTAAACCTCAAAAGAATAAAATAACTGCCAACACTGTACTGTGGTTAGGGCTACGTACGCTGAAGTGTTTAGGGGGAGGTGTACTGATGCTCTCAGCTTTCTCTGAAATGCTTTCCCCCCAAAAGTACGATTGACAGATGGATAGAAGGACAGACACGTGATAAAGCAAGCATGATAAAATGCTAATGGTGGACTCCAGACGAAGGTGCAGGAGTGCACGCTATGAAACTCTTGCAACTTCCCTGTACGTTTACAATTTTTCATAATAAAACACTGAAACTGTTCAAATTTAAAAGGTAAAGATAAAACACACAACATGACACTACTACACACTCACCCAAGTGACTAAAAGTCCAAAGGCCGCGGCCAGCGCAGACTAGGACATGGAGCAACGGTGACTCAGACACTGCTGTTCCAAGTAGAAAAACAGCAAAAGGTCCCAGGGAGAGAGGAATCTCCCTGGGCCAGCTTGGGGCACACGGCCGTTCCTGGGTCACTATGGCCAGGGAAGTCAGGTCAAGCCTGGTTCACATGTCCCTCCTCTTAGGGTTCACGGGTAGCACCAGCTCCCACAAAAGCATTTGTTCTCTATGCCTCCACTGCACCTGTGGTTCTCCAAAGACAAACTGAGATGCTATGACCAGAATAAGGAGAACAAGAGACAACAAAGAACACATATGTACATAGCCACTGGCATCTTTGTCCCCAAACTCAAGCATCACGGCAGAATTCTACCATGGCCCCAGGAGGAGGGGCACAGACTTTGAACTTGAGTTTCCTGGGGGCTCATACATTTCAGCTGTCAATCCACTCAGTGATTAAGTATCACATGTAAATCAAATATGCCCTCTGGTTAGCCAAAAACATCCAATGATAGATGAGGAAGCCAAGACAGGCAGGCAATGTGCCCATCGGCCTCCTACACCTTCCAGCCTCCTGCAGAGTATTTCATGGGCTCCCGCCCTGAGCACTAACTCCCCAGGCACACTCTGGCCCCTCTGGGGATGCAACTGATGCAGCGCCTTGGCCGAGGACCATCCCTACTCTGGCAGCCGGGCCAAGGGAGCGGGAGCTGTCCCATGTTAGAATCACACAGTCTGTGTTCAGAGGGCTGGAGGGACTTGTTTCAGAAGAAAAAAAAAAAAAATCCCCTGAATCCTCTCTCTCTAGGAAGGAGCTACATATTTTATGAATGGTGTGAAACCACGCCTGGCTGTCATTTCCTAAATTTATTTGAAGGGCTTAATTTACCCTTCAAGTTTCCTGGGGTCCCCCTCCCAGGCACTCTTGACAAACATCCTGGGGGAGTTCATATCTTCTGGTTTTTTTTTTTAAAGGAGAAAAAAAAAACTCAGAAAATTGCAAAGGTCCCAGTTTGCTCCATGGTTTTTTTTTTGTTTTTTGTTTTTTGTTTTTTTTTATAGCTACTTTATTTATTTATTTTATTTTATTTTTGGCTGTGTTGGGTCTTCGGTTCATGCGAGGGCTTTCTCTAGTTGAGGCAAGTGGGGGCCAGTCTTCATCGCGGTGCAGGGACCGCTCTTCATCGCGGTGCGCGGGCCTTTCACTATCGCGGCCCCTCCCGTCGCGGGGCACAGGCTCCAGACGCGCAGGCTCAGTAGTTGTGGCTCACGGGCCCAGCTGCTCCGTGGCATGTGGGATCTTCCCAGACCAGGGCTCGAACCCGTGTCCCCTGCATTAGCAGGCAGACTCTCAACCACTGCGCCACCAGGGAAGCCCTTTTGTTTTTTTTTTAATTTCAATCTTTTCACGTCACTGACCATTTTGACCATTTGTCACATTGCTTTTCCCGATAGGTACAAAGTAAGAAAAGACACAGCCAGACCTGATCAAATCTGTATTTTTCTATGAATCCACAAGGTGGTATAAAAGAATAGCACAAAGGATGTTAAAAAGAAAAAGAAACAGGTCCAAAATGGAGTCACTTGTGCTAAGCCCCACGGCAACAAACCAAAACATAATGCCTAACCTAACTGGAGGTGCAGCCTCTCCCAGGAGTAGAATTTTCAACCAATCAGTCTGGAATTTCCTGATCAACACTAGGGAGGTAATCTGCATGACAGACCCCAGCCCTCCCGGCAAAGGATGGTGACCTTGCCTCCAAACAACCCTTTTCACTCGTTTATGGCTTCCTTGTCCTGCGCTCTCTCTGCCTATAAACCATCCCCCCCACTTTTGTACAGCTCTTCAGAGTGCTTTTCTATTTGCTACCTATCAGGATGCTGCCCAATTCATGAATCGTTTAATAAAACCAATTAGACTTTCAAATGTACTCAGCTGGGGCTTCCCGGGTGGCACAGTGGTTAAGAATCTGCCTGCCGATGCAGGGGACGTGGGTTCGAGCCCCAGTCTGGGAAGATCCCACATGCCGCGGAGCAACTAGGCCCGTGCGCCACAACTACTGAGCCTGTGCTCTAGAGCCCGCGAGCCACAACCAGAGTTCGCATGCCACAACTACTGAAGTCCACGTGCCTAGAGCTCCGCAACAAGAGAAGCCACTGCAATGAGAAACCTGCACACCGCAACAAAGAGTAACCCCCACTCGCCGCAACTAGAGAAAGCCCACGCACAGCAACAAAGACCCAACACAACCATAAATAAATAAATAAAATTTAAAAAAAAATTTACTCAGCTGAATTTTGTTTTTTAACCATTATTCACCTATTAAAAATGTTTTAGAATGCTAGGTTAAATAAGCCCATCACAAAAGGACAAACACTCTATGATTCCTCTTATAAGAGGTTCCTAGAATAATCAAATTCATAGAAACAGGAAGTAGACCGGTGGTTGCCAGGGGCTGGAGGGGGGGAGGGGGGATGGAGAGTTATTGTTTAATGGGTACAGAGTTTCAGTTTTACAAGGTGGAAAGTTCTGGAGATGGATGCTGATGATGGCAGTACGACCAAGTGAAAGTACTTAATGCCACTGAACTGTTTAAAAAGGTGAAAACGGTACACTTCATGTTATGTATATAGTACCACTTTTTTTAATGGATAATAAAAAATGGACAATAAAAAATATTTTACATAGGAAAACATACACGAGAACAAGGTTTAAAGAAATAAAAATATCCAGGTATTAAAAAAAAAATGCATTAGAGAGGAAAACACTGTTCTCACCCAGCTAAAGAGACCTTGCGGCACCAACGCAGTACCCCCACTGACCTCCACAGTCTCTTCGTTACTTAGCAATGCCTTCTGCCATCAGATGCTACAGCCTGCTTATCACGTCGGCAAGCTTTGTCCACCAGCTGAGTTTTTGCCAAGAGTGCCTTTAAAAAGTCAAACCTTCCTCTTCCTCTTCCCTCTGGACATCTTAAGATAGAAGTGCACTCACTCCCACAGTAAATACAACCAAAGGGTCTACCGCTTGCATCTTTGTACTACACTTACCCTTCCCACACAGAGCCCCCGAACTCCAGTTCCTCCCACTGCAGCCCCCAGCAAGGTGGCGATCCAGGCCTGGAAACAGGACGCCCAGGTGGGCCTGGTCAGACATCCTTTCACCTTGCCCCATCCCAGGGGCTCCAGACACCCTAACATCACACAGAAAGGCCATTCTGCCCTCGGCCAGCCTCCCAGAGCTCTTAAGAGCAAAAAGCATCCAGGAACACAGGGCCATGGCTCCTTTCTAGGGGCTGAGGTCCTGAGGGACCCCCTTCATCTCACTCCCCGGGAGAATTTAAATTGTACAAATGGGCACCAGAGTTTGCACCATACCAAGGTAGGGACATATCTTTTTCCTTTCTCTGGTTTCCCTTCTTTTAATTTTTTTCAGTTTTATTGAGACATAATTGACATATGGCACTGTATAAGTTTAAGGTGTCCAGCATAATGATGTGACCTACATACAACATGAAATGATTATTGCGTAAGTTTAGTGAACGTCCATCATCTCATATAGATACAGAACTTAAAAAATAGAAAAAAAAATTTTCTCCTTGTGATGAGAACTCAGGATCTGCTAACAACTTTCATTTACTATCATAGAGTCATGTTAACCATAGTTATCATGTTGTACATTACACCCCTAGTTCTTATTTATCTAATAACTATGTGTACCCTTTGACCACCTTCATCCAATTCCCCCTTCCTCAACCCCTGCCTCTGATAATCACAAATCTGATCTCCTTTTGAGTTTAGTTTTTTTGTTTTGCTTTGTTCTTTTCAATTCTACATAAGTGAGATCATATGGTAGGTGTTTTTCTCTTATTTCACTTAGCATAATACCCTCAAGATTCATCCACGTTGTCGAGAATGGCAGGTTTTCCTTTTTTATGGCTAAATAATATTCGTGTGTGTGTGTGTGTGTGTGTGTGTGTGTGTGTGTGTGTGTGTGTCTTGCATCTCTCTTATCCAGTCATCCATCAATGGACACAGGTTGTTTCCATGTCTTGGTTATTGTAAATAATGCTTCAATGAACATGGGGGTACAGATCTCTCTTCAACATAGCTTCCTTTAACTTTTTAATGAAATATTGACACTTCTCTTTTCATAAATTTTCAGGTGTTTCTCCGATTACAATATCCATACACGTTATTTGAAGGAAATTGAGGAGAGGGGCTAATTGGAAAAAGACCAAAAAGCAACTATCTGTTCCCTTCAGCAACTATCCATTCCCTTCAGCCAGCAGTAACGGTCCCTCACATTTTGATCAATCTTCTTTCAGACTTTATACGCACACACATCTTTTTTACACAAATTTAGAATTTTACTGTACATATTTTGTAGCCTTTTATATACGGTGAACTTAATATATGGTGAACTCATTGTTTTTGAAGAAAAATGTTGCCTATTCTGCTTAGTCAGGGAAAAGCATCAGATAATAAAAACAACTTCAAGCACTCTCATGTTTGAAAAAATAAGGAACTCCGGACTGAACAAAAAAGACTAGCATCTTGATAAAGCCAGGACCCAGCCTCCCATGAGCTCTGGCCTGGGCAGCCCCCCAAGGCAGGCGATCACAGACCCCAAGGACCCCAGAGTCCTTCTCACCTGCCAGCCCATGAAATGGGCAGGGGCTCAGCCCCAGGTCTTCACTTTTCCACTACCTGCTGTGAGACTTCAGACAAGTTATCAATATTTCGCTTTTCTAAGCTTCAGTTTTCTCACCATTAGAGTAGGGCATGAAAAAGACTCGTTTTCTGGGGCTGTCACAGAGATTTAAGGCGACACCGTGCTCCAAGGACCTGTTACAGAGCCTGACGCCAGCTGGGTGTTCAGCCTTCCCTGTCTCCATCCCTGGTCCCTAAGACTCCAGCCTGTGAGAGGACCGTTGGCCCTGTCACCTAGGAAGTCCTCGTCTTCTGCTATCCTCGAGAGTCATCAAGCATGGGCACGTGTGCAAAGAATGAGCACTACGATGGAATTCCCTGGCGGCCCAGTAGTTAGGACTCGGCGCTGTCACACCGGGACCTGGGTTCGATCCCTGGTCAGGGAATTAAGATCCTGAAAGTTGCGAGGCACCGCCAAAAAAAAAGAGCATTACAATGGTATTTTTAATAGCCAAAACAAGGGGGGGATGGGGGAGAAGGAAAGAGAAACTCAGAAACACCCTAAATATCCACCAACACAAAATATAAAATGAACTACACCACATTCACACTATAGAATATCACATGGCTTTTATAAATAACCATTGATGTATATATACCAACAAGAAAATACCTTCAAGATATATTATTGAGTGGAAATGAAAAAGAAATAAAGAACTAATACACTCTTGTTCTTTATTTAAAAGAGGAACTAAACCCACGAATCATTAGGATCTGTTTCCACAAGGGGCTGGGGAGGTCATCAAAGGGGGAGAGCTTTAGTCTAATTCGGTTTCTCACCCTTTTTTCTCAGGATCACCCTCTCTTAGGTGCCTTTGAGGACATCTTTCCTAATCACTGCCCCACCACCATGAAATTTTAATACTTCAGCTATACTTGTTGGTCTGTATGTGTATTATGACCCTTTGGAGGGTCACAAACCACAAGTAAGACCCAGGACATCCTTGCTGTCCAAGAACCAACTCCCTCCCACCCATTGTGGATGTATAGTTTAATTCATATGTGACTTGTGTGGTTAAAAATTAATAATTAGGGACCTCCCTGGTGGTCCAGTGGGTAAGACTCTGTGCTCCCAATATGGGGGCCCGGGTTTGTTCCCTGGTCGGAGAAGTAGTTCCTGCATGCATGCTGCAACTAAGAAGCCCACATGCCACAACTAAGAAGACTGCATGCCGCAACAAAGATCCCGCATGCCGCAACAAAGATCCCGCGTGCCACAACTAAGACCTGGGGCAGCCAAAAATAAATAAATAAATAAAAATTTTTTTAAAACACTATAAAATTTTTAAAAAATTAATAATTAAAAGTTCCTTCCCCAAACTATTTGCAGATGGGGCTGCCAGTGAGGCCTGGGAATACAGGAAATGCAAATATGACTTTAGCCATACTAAGATGGTTGTGCTTATCCCAAAAGGATACAAAAACCAGAAGTAAATTCTAACCATCCTATGAACTGCAAGCCTCATCTCAGATACTGTTTGGGATGTACCTAGTGTCCCTTAATGCTGTGTAGCCCTTGAGAGCCCTGATGTCCCAATGACCCTGAGCTGCTGTCTCAGAGCCCAGTGAGATTGTTCTGGTCTTCTGGTTTCCCTCGCACCCACCCTGTGGCTGAACCATCTTCTTCGCGGTTGGCTTCCTCCTCGCCCCCTTTGGGTTGCCTCTGGGCTCCACCCCTGGCCCTCTTCTCTTCTCTAGCCACTGGACTCCGTGGGTGACCTCATCCAGTACGGCAGCTTGAAGACCTACACCAGAAAGACTTCAAAATTTTAACTGCAGCCAACTTCTCCCCTGAACTCAAGCATCCTCTTTCCAAATGCCTACTCAGTATCATGACTTGAGTCTATACAGGAATCTGAAACTTGACACGCCAAAACAAACTCCTGATATTCTCCCAAAACCCATGTCTTCCAATCCTCACCTTCTCATTTAGTCCCGGCTCCTTCCTTCCAGTTGCTTAACCCGAAAACTTTGGAATTATCTTCAAGTTCTCTTCAAACCTTACACATCCAATCCATCACCAGATCCCGTTGGTTTTACCTTCAAAATACAGCCAAAATCCAACTGTACTACCCTGGTCAAAGCCACCATCACCTCTCACTTGTGTTACTGTGATAATCTCTCTACTCATCTCCTCCTTTCATCCTCACCCCTCACTCCATCTGCATCCCCCACATCCACTCTTAACAAAGCGGCAGAGTGACCCTTGTAAACAATAAATCAGGTCACATCAATCCTCTGCTCAATGGCTCCCCCTGGCACACGAAGTAAAAGTTAGGATCTCCTGAGGGTCTCCAAGGTCCTCCGGCCGTGGGCCCCTCCCACCCCTCCCTCGAATACTCCCCACCCCCCCCACACCCTCGCTTGGTCCAGCCACACAGATCTTGCTGCTCTAAACTGAAAGTATGCTCAGGCCACAGGGCCTTTGCACTGGCTGTTGGCTCTGCCTTCTGGCTAGAACGCTCTTGTCCCAGAAATCTACACTCTTACTCCCTCTTCCAGAGGCCTTTGCTCAAATGTCCTCTCCTAATAAGACCTTCCCTGCCCATCCCATTTACAATTACAAATCTTCTTAATCACTACACAGTTTAGTTTTGTTTACGGTCTGTTGCCTTCAACTAGGATGTAAACTCTATGCTGCCTTGTTTACTACTGTATCTCCAGCTTTTATGTGGCACCTTACACACTGGAGGTGTTCAGCTCTCACTCAATGAATGAACTTATCTTGTTAATGTGCCAAACGGTTCCAATGGGAGGGAAGCGCCTTTTTATTATACCCAGCAGTTCTGTCACCTCAGGGAAGGTTTCTAAGCTTAAAAATACCACCTCCCCACCAATACATACACACAGGTCCCCGAACAACTCAAAGGCCAGTGGGCACTTTCTGTGGCTGAGCCAGCAAACACCACCGGTTCATACGTTTTCTAAGCTCAGCAATTTGCTGAGGGCCCAGCCAAGCAGAGGGCCCCTCCTAACTGCCAGGCACTGTATTTCTCTCACAGCTTCACCTGAGCCACGAAGAATCTAGGCTCCTGGAGCTCTGAGCTCCATTCATGCAAAACCCTCAAACTTCCTTCATCCCTTAAGTCAGAATCTTTTCCTTTTCTGATTTGGAAGAAAACCAGAGGTGTTAAAACCGTACATCTTGACCCAATTTCCTCCGGGCATGCTCTCCCTGGGCTCACTCACTCCAGCACAACCCGCCCCTCCCGCAAGACCCAGCAGGAGCCAGACTTCTCAGCGACTTCGTCCAACCCAGAGCTCCGGCAGTGAACCCGGAACCCAGTTCCAAGCGGCGATGTCATCCAGAGCTGGCCCCACGCCTGTCACCAGGAATGACAACAGTTCTTTAAATCAGACCCTCTGCTAGCAAATGAGGAACACACCAAGATAGCAGGAAATCAGCTTTCCTTGAAGCTTCTCTGAAGTCTGTTGAGAAAAGAGGAACCTACTGATTGAGCAATAGGGAAGGCCACACCTGCAACTTCTACAGAACTTCTTCTGGACTTGCAAATTCTAAGAGGTCAAAAAAAAAAAAAAAAAGATTTCCAAGATGAAAGGGGTCCAACTGTACAAGGATTCATTTCTCATCTCCCTAAATAAGTGCTGCCACATGGTTCTTATCTGTTGTAAAACCCCTGCGAGGGAGGGGGAAGCAGTGGGGAGCGCTGGTCCCAAGCAGGGACCTGCCCCCCGCTGCTCCTCCAGCTGGCTGTGTGTCCAGAGCAAGTTCCTTAACCTCTCTGAGCCTTAAGTCTGTTGATTTGAGAAACGGAATCCACCTTGCCAGCCTGCTGTAAAGACAGACAAGAACTCCTGTGTGGAAGCCCCATCGCAACCATTATAGGACTAAACAAACGAAGTTCTCATCACATACATTCAACACTACTTATGTCCAGAATCTCTGAGGGACACCGTGAGCAAGAACAAGGGGGCAGAAATAAAAGACAGCCACCGCCCTTGTCTTCAAGAAGCTGAAACTTCACCTGGGAAGACAACACACACAGGACTGCAGAAGATGTAGCCTTTGCAAAGCAAAACACCGAGAAAAGCAAACACCTCCATCTGCTGCTTTCCTCCAACTGTCCCTTGGGTCTGCTTATTTGGATTCTAATATCTGCTTAAGTGTCCATCAATCTGGCTACTTCCTGGACTGCAAAAGGCCTCAAAACTGACTGTAAATGAAGTCTCTAAAGCCAAGCCCAAGGGAATGGCAGGGCCATCTCGGCCCACATTCTCCCGCTAAGGTCCAGCTGTGGCTGACTTCACCCCATCACCCAGCCAGTGCTTCCAAACGCCTGCCTCTGTCACCCATCCCACCCTTCCCAAGGGTGCCTGTACAACATCCATCATCCTGTTCATCTCCAGTATAGCACTGGACAGAAGACCACCTCCTACATCCCCAGGCCAGCTGAAGAAAGAGGAAATGAGAAGAAAGGAAAAGGGAATCCAAGGGCAGCCATTAGTAAAAAGAGAAAAGAGGAAGCAGAGGGAAAAACAGAAAGCAAGAAAAATCATAGGAAAAATGAGGAACATCGGTAACTCTCACTTGACATCTGACTTTGCAGCTTCGGAAGGACTTAAACTTACGTTCTATGATTTGTGCCTCATACAACGTTCTGGCTGAGTAAGGCAGGCAGAGAATTCTACCCCCATTTTGGAAATGAGCCAACTGGGGCTTGACAAAACCTCAGAGATGGAGCGAGAGCTAGGACCGGGAACCTGCCTTCTCAGTTTACACGTGCTTTTTCCACCACCAGTAACCCATGCAGCCTGGATGTAAAACTAAAGTGCATTTGGAGGTAGAAATGGAGACAGAAAAAGAAGTGAATGGTACTAGTCACGACAGCCAAAATGTGGAAACAACCCACACTCCCATCAACTGATGACTGGATAAGCAAACGTGGTGAATCCATATGACAGAATATTATTCAGCCATGAAAAGGAATGAAGTCCCGACGTATGCTGCAACATGGATGAACCACGAAGACATCATGCTGAGTGAAAGAAACCAGACACAAAAGGTCACATGTTGTTTGGTTCCACTGATATGAAATGCCTAGAATAGGCAAATCCACAGACAGAAAAGAGATGAGTAGTTGTCAGGGGCTGGGGTGGGAGGGATGATGAGGGGATGGGAAATGGCTGCTTAATGGGTATGGGGTTTCTTTGGGGAGTGATAAGAATGTTCTGGAACGGGACAGCAGTGATGGTTGCACAACATTGTAAATGTATTAAATGTCACTGAACTGTACACTTTAAAACGGTAAATTGTGGTGTGGTATGTGAGTTTTATCACGATTTTTTTAAAAGGTGGGAATATGAAAAGAAAAATGAGAAAACTGGATGCAGAGTAGGAAGAACAGAAAGTAGTCAGAAATTCTTGGGCAAGTCACGATTTTCTCCAAATCAGGGACCCTCTCTGCACGTCAGACCAGGGGAAGTCTGCCGTATCAAAGGAGACGTCTCTTCTTACAGTGAGGAGATAACAGATGCCTTAACCAGGGGCTGCAGACAAAGAACCACCAGCAACAGCCTGAGAAGGAAAACAGCAGTGAGCAGAGAGAAAAGGGGCTTTGAGGCAATGGGCGGGGGGGAGGAGAGGTTCCTGCAGAAAGACTAGCTGGATTTCCCCCAGGAACTGCCGAGCATTTACGAATTATCTGCACTTTATATTGATGGAACTGTTGATTCCCCAAATATAAGTCCCCAACTCTGGGCCAGCCACTGTCATCGGTGTCAGGGATGTTGCAGTGATCAAATCCCTGGCCTCAGAGAGTTAACCCTCTGGAGGGTAACAGCACTCAAACTAACTCATTGGCTGGTATGACCCAGCTTAACAGAATCTGTGGCTCAGCCCACCAAGTGTAAAGAAAAACTAACTAATAAATGAACTCTTCTTCTCTGATTTTTTAATACATTTTAATCACATTTGGTGGCTGGGTAGACATTAGAGAGACATGGGACACAGTCTGTAGAAGGAGCAGGAAGCCACCTCACAGGGTGGGCTCCAAGCAGAGACCTGGACGTGGAAAACCAGCTATTTTTTTTTTTTTTTAAAGCACTTTTCTTTTTTATAGCTACTTTATTTATTTATTTTATTTTATTTTTGGCTGTGTTGGGTCTTCGGTTCATGCGAGGGCTTTCTCTAGTTGAGGCAAGTGGGGGCCACTCTTCATCGCGGTGCGGGGACCGCTCTTCATCGTGGTGCGCGGGCCTTTCACTATCACGGCCCCTCCCGTCGCGGGGCACAGGCTCCAGACGCGCAGGCTCAGTAGTTGTGGCTCACGGGCCCAGCCGCTCCGTGGCATGTGGGATCTTCCCAGACCAGGGCTCGAACCCGTGTCCCCTGCATTAGCAGGCAGATTCTCAACCACTGCGCCACCAGGGAAGCCCGAAAACCAGCTATTTTAATTAAAACTTCTGGATTTAGGCCCAGGGTGAGGAATTTGACTTCAGGCCACTCTTTCAGACAGGATTCATCCAAAAGACATGTTCCAATGCCCACGTGGGCCCTCACTTGTGCTGGATTTTAGGGACCCTGCAGTGAACAAACCAGAAGCGCAGCTCTGCCCTCGTGGGGCTCACATTCTAATGGAAGGATCTGGAACATAACGTGTTCACAAGGAACACGTGTGAAGGAGAAAAACGGGACAAGCACAGTGTCCAAGGTTTTGATCCCAAACTTATTACACAAGTAAGTCTCCCACCCAAATCCAGGTTCAGGGCCCTGTAGGAGTTGTCTCTGGCGGCCAGAACAAAGTACCACAGGCTGAAGAGACAAGAGAAATCTACTGCCTCCCATTTCTGGAGGCTGGAAGTCCAAGATCAAGGTGTCGGCAGGGTTGGTTTCTCCTGAGACCTCTCTCCTTGGCTTGCAGACAGCCATCTTCTCCCTGGGCCTTCATGTGGTCTCCCCTGTGTGTCTGTGTCCTAACCTCTTCTTCTTCTAAAGACATCCTAATGACCTCGTTTAACTTATTACCTCTTAAAGGACCCTATCTCCAAATACAGTCACCTTTTGAGATACTACAGGTTAGGACTTCAACATATGAGTTTGGGGGGGGCGGGGGGCGGGTAACAATGCAGCCCATCACAGGTCCCAAGTGCTCCCACCACCCTGGACTGCCTCCTAAGGCCCCTCACTACTCGGGGCATATCTCCCTAGCCACTCACCTGGTTCCCCATGGGTGACAAGCCCTCTGACCACAGGGACCCGTGAGTCTTGGACAAGACGCCAATCAGTCTCATTCTCAGTTACATCCCCAGGGCCTGGAACACGCACAGCTGGTGCCTCGGAGGGGCCCAATTAAAGGCCACAGGGATGAACCTGACGACCCTCTTACTCCAAATGCTTAAAGCTTGTCTGGGACAAGAATATTGACAGTTTTTTTAATCACCCAAGCAGGGGACGAGGAGGTGGCTTCAAAAATAAGTTCAGAGGGGACTTCCCTGGTGGCGCAGTGGTTAAGAATCTGCCTGCCAATGCAGGGGACACGGGTTCGAGCCCTGGTCCAGGAAGATCCCACATGCCGCGGAGCAACTAAGCCCGTGCACCACAACTACTGAGCCTGTGCTCTAGAGCCCACATGCCACTACTGAAGCCCACGTGCTTAGAGCCCGTGCTCTGCAACAAGAGAAGCCACCACAATGAGAAGCCCGCACACTGCAATGAAGAGTAGCCCCCGCTCGCCGCAACTAGAGAAAGATTGTGCACAGCAACAAAGACCCAACACAGCTATAAATAAATAAATAAATAAATTTATGGGGGGGGGAGAAAAAGTTCAAAGGGTCCAGTGCAGAAAGGACCAGAACAGACAGCTGAGCGGTTGGGACAAGGCCGCCAGGGAGAGTCGGGACTTCGGGGTCCAGGAGCTCCAGACCCTGCCCCGTCACCACCACTTCCTGCACAGCCTCTGATAACAGGCCTCACGCTCGTCACCAGCTCACCCTGAGTTTTAAAGCATGTTCACACCCACCATCACCTTGAAACTTCTTCCAACCTAAGAGGCAGCAGAACGGGTGTCACCTCCCTTTTGCACAGGTGAAGAAACTGAAAGTCAGAGATTTTTTAACGAATTTTCAAGGTCCGAGAGCCAAGAAGTGTGTGCGGGTCCTACAAGGAGAACCCAGGCCTCCCGAGCACTGCCCACAGAGCCCTCAGCTACACCCACCTGTCCCTGCGGCAGCCCCGCTGAGAAGCAGGACAGGGAGAGAGGACCAGCCCACGGGACACCTGCTCACCCTTCCCCCTGCCACTCCGGGGTGTCCCGTCCTGTGGCCCAAAGTGCCGTGTTCTCCAGGACCCAGTGGCCTGACTTTGATGTTCAGTGCTGAGCTGACCTGGCCATCCGCCTTCTAACCTGGGCCTTCCCATGACCCCAATCCTCACACCATGACAAGGCCATTCACATCTTTTCAGAGGAAGACTGGTTAGGCCATGAACCAAAACCACAGCGAGATGTGCCCAATTCTCTAGGGCAAGCTCTCTCTTCATCCTTTTAGTTCATCCATCCATCCAGCCGGCCATCCAATAGTTACTGAGCCAGACCTCACGGGTGCCAAGCACTGTGGCCGGCCAGGCCGTCGCAGAGATCTGGGAAGCAGGTTTCCTGCCCTGGAGGGGCTCAGAGTGCAGGAGGGACGCGACTGCAGCCCAGCGTGGTCAGTGCCATCACAGTGGGGGGCCCTATGGAAGCCAAGGAAGAATGACCAGCTCGCCTGGGGAGAGAGCAAAGGCCACACTTGGGCTGGTTCTGGAAGAGGATTATCATTCCCCAGGCAGGCAAGAGGGGGAAAGGACCCCAGACACAGGAGCAGCCGTGCACAGGCACAAGGGTGTAGAGGTGTGTGCCAACAGAGGGCAAGTGAGGAGGTTGGGCCGGGAGGCCAGGTGTGGTCTGTGAAGGCCCGTGTTTGTCCCAACAAGGAGCATCCTGACACCAGGACAACAGAGAGTCAGCGGAGAGGGCTCTGTCGGACTCAGGTTTTAGTAGTTCACTGCGGATGGCCACGCAAGGCTAGGGGAGAGTGGGGACACTAGCCCTAGCCTGGGATTCCTGTCTCAGTGGAAATGCAAGGAATATTTACTAAGAAGCAGGTTAGGGACTTCCCTGGTGGTGCAGTGGTTAAGAATCCGCCTGCCAATGCAGGGGACTCGGGTTCGAGCCCTGGTCCGGGAAGATCCCACATGCCGCGGAGCAACTAAGCCCATGCACCACAACTACTGAGCCTGCACTCTAGAGCCCGTGAGCCACAACTACTGAGCCTGTGTGCCACAACTACTGAAGCCCGCGTACCTAGAGCCCACGCTCCGCAACAAGAGAAGCCACTGCAATGAGAAGCCCGTGCACCTCAACGAAAACCCAACACCTCCAATAAATAAATAAATAAATTTATTAAAAAAAAAAAAAAAAAAGAAGCACGTTAACGGAAAACTTGTCCACTCCCAGGGGGGTATCGGGCACCTTCAAACTGCTTCCCTCCAGCCGTCCCCCTTGGGGTACAGCCCTCCCCTCTCTCCCCGACAAACCAGGGGGAAGCCGAGTGCAGGTGGCTCTGTGACCATCCAGCATGCCGGCTGCAGGCCCCCACGGTGACCCTTTGCAACTTGCCCGCATTTCACATCGGTCCCTGTTCGCAAGAGACTCGCCACTGCAGCTGAATATACAGAGGGTCCTGATGATTTGCAGTGAAGCACAATTTACACCTCTGCTGCTTCTCCGAGGAATCCTCTCCCCAAGACTAATAATAAAGCAGACCTGGCACCTAGAGTAACGAAGCACCCCAACCAACCCCTGGCACTCAACTCCAAAACAACCCAGATTGGCACTCGCTTTGGCATCTCCCAGAGCAATGTTGATGGGCAAAGAGGAATGCTGACATTTAGCGGACCACGGTACAGGGCTTTTTAAACCGTCTCCCCCCAGAGCGCTAGGGTTTCCTGAAGGCACCCCCGGAGTCATCTGAACAGTGGAGTGATCAAGGTCCCCACCCACCCCCGGCCCCGGTCCCCGGAGGGCGTGTGGAGCCAGAAGAGCAGCACCTGTGTCAGACCCCCCCAGGAGCTAGCATCAGTGACCCCGGGTCTGGGAGATTTGGAGACTTCAGGCCAGCTCTCTTCCCCCTGCCCCCATTCACGCGTCATCCAAGCCATCTTCTTGGGCCGGGGACATAGTCAAAAGCAAAGGGCAGGAGGCTCAGGCCAGAGGTGGCTCCACCATCCCCCCGGAGTGGCCGATGATGCTTTGGCCAGGCTATTCGCCACACATGCCCCACTGGCAGGGCTCTCCACCCGCCAAACGTGGTCGGCATGGGTCCACTGGGGACCCTGCCCAGGTGAGGAAGAGAGCCGGCTACACTTCTACTCTGGCTGCCTTCTCCTGGGGGAAGCAGAGGAAGCCCATCTGAAACCCTCCACCCCCGCAGCATCTCCGCAGCCACGCCCTCCGCAGGGCTCCTTAAGGGCGCACACAGAGCAGGTCTCATCCCACTGCCGTCCGCAGGAACCCCCCCAAACCCCAGCTCGCTGTCTCTCTGATCCCAAATTCCCAATCCGCGTGCATCAGTCATCCAGCCTGAGTAGCAAGAAGAATCCTTTAAAAGATCCACACCAATATTTTTTTTTTCCTGAAGACCAGACTGTCTCCTCTTTTCACAAGAGAGAGTCAGAAGCAGGAAGACCCTCCCTGCTCTCTCCTCTGGGTGGGCTGTCGCGAGCCCAGAGAGATGACTTCTCCTCTGTGCCCTGGTTGGGTGGCGGGAGCAGTAGGGACAGACAAGGACGAGCAGAAAGCCCTTCAAGTGCCACCATGAACAGTCAGATTATAGGGCCGGGGCAGAGGGGAACAGGGGCACAGGCAGAGTTTCCCGCTACTGTGCTCCCCTCCTGCCCCCAAAGAACCTACAACAGCCATGCTCAGAAATTCGGGCTGAAAGAAGGAATCAAGGGCCCCATGGCCACATCACAAACACATCAACTTGAAAATATCCGCGGATGCTGTGACCCCACCTCGCTCTGAGCAGTACCCTACCCACAGTCCTCAGGATGCAATCTTCTGCAGAAAAATCTGCCTTTACAGGCGGGTTTATCTGCCACAGGCTCTCAGATAAAATTCCCCTCAATTACTGACCTGCAGCTAAGATTCTAATCTTGGTCACACCCAGGCAGGTTTATCACACTCAGAGAGGGTCCAGATGGGAGGAGGTTCAGACAACTGTGACATTTCAGAAAAGGAATTTCTGGCTTAAGCTGGTGGTGGAAATATACCACGACAAAGCTGTGGGTCTGTCCACAGTAGGGCCGCGACTTCCTCTGGCAAACACATCTTCAGTGATGACGCAAAACGTGACGGAAAGGGACTTACCTGGAAGAACCAAGATGGGAACTGAGTTGAGGTGACAAGAGCCAGAGAGACAAGGTCTCCACCAGAAATGGTGACCATGACGTCTGGACTGACGCTCGGGGGGGAAACACGTTTTTTTTACTAAGAAAATAATGGCAAGAACGCTGAGTAATGGATGGCCACCAGCATATCGGGAACCTTGACACCAGGCTCCCCGCAGAGCATTTACAACAAAGGACACAATTCTAACTTTCACAGTGACTCTCTGATATGGGTCTTAAAGATATGGAAACTGAGGTCCAAGGTCAGGTGAGCAAGGGGGCCCAAAGTCTCACACAGCCAGCACCCAAACCCGGGTCAGCTCAGCTCTGAACACCACTACACCAGACTGTCTACAAACTGAGGACAGTCCCATTCGAGGATTCCAGGATTGTTGCAGAAAAATGGGGTCATCCTGGAAAATGAGACAGGCCCCAGGATGTATGCGGTTGTTAGCTTTTATGGGCTGGGTAATTTCATATGCTAATGAGTGGGAGGAATATTCTATCTTGGAGAAGGGATGGGGAGTTCCAGGAATTGGGGCACCGCCCACTTTTGTCCTCGAACTGCCATGGTGCCAGTGGGCGTGTCCTTAACATGCTACTATATTACAATGAGCGCATAATGAGGCTCGAGGTCTAAGCACAGGAAGTCAAATCATCCGCCATCTTGGGCCTAGTAGGGTCTAACCAGTTTATGTCGTATCCTCAACGGCTGTGTCGTTGTTTTAACGGTTGTGCCCTGCCCCCTTCCCTCCTGTCTCAGGGTGACCCGGCACGGTTGGCTGCGCCTTATATACAAGGTGACGCTACTTCCCAGCATCACGCATACGGAGAAATGCTAAAAACAGCTAAAAACACGGCTGGGGAGGGAGGCAGCGGCCAGGTTATAAAGGGCCTTGTAAGCAAAGCTGAGTCATATTATATCATAAAGGCAACCAAAAAGCTAAGAAAATTCTCCAGCAGGAGCGTTCCGTGGTCAAACTGGCTAGAAAAATCACTGTGGCATCACTACAGAGAATGGGCATCACCAAGGGACCAAAGGAGCAGCCACTGCTGTTAGGGACCACGGCAGTAATCCAGGCAAGAGGAGAGAGGCCAAGTGCAGAACAGTGTAGACCTGAGGGCTCCATCCAGGGGCTGCGGGAGACGCCTGCTTCGCGGCACTAACCACCATCCCCGGTTTCCGAGCCCTAGAACACGGGCCCTGTTGTTCCGAGCCCCATAACAACGCTTTCAGAAGAGAATTTCCATCCAGGCCCTTGAAGCAAACCTTGCCTTTGGCCCAGGACCAGCAAAGATGAAAAGGAATGTCTAAGTCCCTTAGCAACCTCCTACATGTCACCTCTCCCGACAAACAGCCTTTTTCTCATTATAAGAGCCTCTTCGGGGTGTGTCCCGGCAGCCAGAGCCCCATCTGACCCAGGTGAGAAGCAATTAAGACTAATCAGGCCAGCCTGAGCAGCGGCAACCATCATGCAGCAGTTTCAAATAAACCAGAACTGGCCAGAGGCTGCAGCTTCCCTCGCTTCAAATAATAGGATCTGTGTCCTGAAACACCCCCAAAGGTGCTCTCCAGTTGTGCTACTCAAAGTGCGGGCCCAAGACCAGCAGCATCTCCTTGTCAGACCTTTTGAGAAATGCAGGCTCTCAGGCCTCACCCCAGACCCTCAGAATCCAAATCTGCATTTAGTAAGATGCTCAGGCGATCTGTACCCATGGGTCAGAAAGCCTTTTTTTTTTTTTAATTTTCTTGGCTGTGCCGCACGGCATGTGGGATCTTTAGTTCCCCAACCAGGGATAGAACCCATGCCCCTTGCACTGGAAGCGTGGAGTCTTAACCACTGGACGGCCAGGGAAGTCCGGAAAGCCTTGACCACGGCACCGCAACGAGCCAGCCTTGTACTTGACCTCAGAGGGGCCCAGGGAAAGAGGCTTCTCGCAGCCAGCAGCGCCCCATCAATGGAGGCCCAGTTAGCCAGAAGCTCTCAGCATTCAACCTGGCACGATCCCTAGAACATGTGGGACGTACACTCCACTAACAGAGTGCATACAAGATGCCAGCTACCCGCACAGGAACCCTAGGAAACTCAGGAAGATTCTGCAACTCGCCCAGGGTCTCACAGGCAGCAGGGGCGGCTGAGTCAGGATTTGAACCCAGAGCTGCCAGACTCTTGCCCTGCACTCTGCGGCCCACATGACTGGGGGGGGGGGAGGTTCTGCCCCCGTCTCTGAACACGGTCAGAGCAGTTCACACCAGTGGTAGCCGCCGGGCTCACGTTCCAGCCCACAAACCAAACCACACCATGCATCCAGCAGCCCCTTGGAACCGATGAACTGCCTTGAGATGTGGTGGTCACAGCCCCACTGCATGTTTTTCCTAACACAGTTGGTATCTGGCAAGACCACCCCGGGCTCTCTCTCTGCCACCAAGTTCATACTGCAGTCAAGACCCTGGGCCTACTACCCTGCCCACGTCACTCACCACTCGGCCCCCAACCTCTCTTCCTCATCTGGCCACGGTAAAACATGCTGGAGCCCCACCTCCACCCCGAAACTGTGATCAAGGGACCCCTCTGGGCAAACTGGAACACCAGCTACCACCCTCCCCCATCCTACCTTTTTACCATCTCCATACCTCTCTTCTCGGATTAAACAGGCTCAAAATGAGGTCTAATTCCAAAACCTGTGTTCCTTCCATGATCCTGTGTAGCCTCACATAATCCACGAAGAAAAAAGAAACAGAAAAAAGAAAGTAAACTAAACCCAGTCTAATTCCAGAATTTAATCATGACTTGCACACTCTGAAACCCCTGAGGGTACTCAAATGCTTTCCTACTCAAACTGTGGCTCAGAGGCCAGCAGTATCAGCGTCACCTGGGAGCTAGTTAGACAATGCAGAGTCTCAGGCCCCACCCCAGACCCACTGAATCCAAATCTGCATTTTAACAAGAACCCTGTGTGATTTGCATGCACCTTAATATGTGAGAAGTGCTGTCCTTAACGTCCTAGATGGTAATGTTGTACAGGTAGATTCTATGTGCCCACACCAAGCGGGAGGCCCCAGGCATCCAGGACCTTCTTTATAATACGAAAATATTAGACTGAGTACCAGATTAGTAGATTTTGTGCGAAGTATGTCCTTGATTATCCAAAACTCAACAGAGTTTTATTTTTCACTCCAAACACCACAAAGGCTTGTAGCTATTTATCAATAAAACACTTGCTAAATGAGAACAGTGGCCTCCAACTTCCTATTTCTATTTCTACATTATATTGTGAATCAAAAACAAATGACACTCTACCATGAACCACTGCTAAAATAAGGAGCCTCTGTTATGATTAAATTCGGACAAGGACTCATTTCTGTAGAATTTTTGAAATATCATCTCTAAAGAGTTTTTACAACTTAATTAGTTTTTTTTGTTGACTAATCCGGGAGTTCTCTGTGCATCTGACGAGCAAATGGAACGAGCAAAGGAACTAAGGCATTTGAGAAAGAACAATGGATGCAAAATGTCTGGAAGGGCTTTCATTCCAACAGAACAAGTGTGAAACTGAAGTCTCTGAGAGAAATCACCTGCCAGAGTCACCTGGAGGGGCTGGCACATCCCCGAGGCACATTCCAGAGAAGACCTTGGCTCCAGGTCTTGACTTATCCCCTGAGACTTGCGGAGAGCCTGGCATACACAGTAGGTGCTCAAATATAAATATTTGTTTTTGTTGAACCAAACGTCGACAGATGTATTTACCGCAAAGAAAAAAAAAATCACAGGAAGTCTGGGATCAGGCCAAGTATCACTGGTGTGCCCAGCGTCACGCTAGATTCCAGGAGAGCTTGAGGGACGGGGAGCTGATTTGAAAGCACAGTAAGAGCTCATCCTGGTCTCAGGAGCCATGGGCACCTGCTGAGGCTTAAGTCCTAGGGAGCTCGTCAGACATGCAGAGTCCCAAGCCTCACCAGACCTACTGAGTCAGAATCCGCATCCAACAAGATCCAGAAGACTTGCTCTAGAGGCATCAAAATCAGCTTGAGAAGCACCACTCTAGGCATGGCCATAAAATACTGAGATTGAACTGGAACAGAAACGGGGCATCCCCCTGAGTCAGGACACACCTGGCGGTCACCAGAGCTGTCCACACACATTCAGCTCACTCCTTCTCTCCTTCTGGGCACATGGCAGGATTGCATTTCCCCACCCACTTGAAGTTAGGTGTGGCTGGGCTTTCATCAATGAGATCTGAGCACAAATGCTATGTGTCACTTCTGGGAAGACGCTTTAAAAACCATGTGCTGTTGATCAGCAGCAAGATTACAGACAGTGGTTGCTCCCTCATCTTGGGTCCTGGACGGTCTTGCAGCCCCAAACCAACTCGCAACAGACTTGCAGCATGAGGAAGAAGCAAACCTACGTTGTTTTTAAGCACTGAGATTTGGGGGCTGTTTGTTACGGCAGCATTTCCTAACCCATCCTGACTGACACAGCATGTAAGCCCCCAACACTGCCACCTTCAGAGCATCTCTGTTACTCCCCCACTGAGATCCGCTTAAACACAACATGACTTGAGGATAGGACCTCTTTTTAAATCCCAAACAGCATTACTTAACTCAGTTACCTTCTACACTCTTCAGACTTCACTCCAACCATCATCTTATTTTCTCCTTTCCCCAGATTTCCCCACATATTAATGCTTTTATCTTACCATACCGTATGCTTTTTGGTAAGCTGCTTTACATCCTTTTCTCAACAAGGTGATAGACAGTCAGTCACACATACAGACACACCAGACGTGGCTCCAAATGAATTTTGGCTGTTTCCAAAAAAATCAAATTCACCCCTCGAAAGACAAAGATTTGCTGTTACTAAGGATATCTAAAAGAACGTGGCCCTGGGCCAGGCAAGTATTCCTTCAACCTGTTCTTTGCACAAAAGGATGCATGGGACACAGTCTCTGCTCTTAAAAAGCAGTTCATTCTTGGAAACACCATCTCTTTTTGCCTTGTCATAAGGTGAAATCTGAACCATGCTAACTCCATGAAAACACTTAGCATCACTGACAAAAATGTTTTATTCTTAAAATTCTGCTGAGCCCCTTTTGCATGGCTGTCCTTGTGTGAAGAACAGGTGAATCTTATTTTAACCAGTTCCTCTTGGTAGGCAGGTAGGGTGTGGCCAATTGAGCTATATTAGCAACAGGCTGCAATGGGTATTCTGAGGCTTACAGCTTACCTACCAGATGCTTTCTGAATCCAAATTTCTAGATGTGGAATTGTTGGGTCAGAGGGCACGTACGCTGTTAAGGTTTTAAGGTATATTGCCAAACTACACTTCAGGAAGCACAGGGCAATTTTCCTACACCCTTGCCAATACTCATTCTTTTTTTATTTTGACACTTTTCATTAAAGCTACCTTTTTAAAAAGTGTGCAGTTCTTTGACTACTAGTGAGACTGAATATGCTGATGATTTTGCATCTTCTATTATAAAGTGTCTATCCAAGTTCATTGCCCATTCTTGTACTGATGTGTACCTTTTTGGCTTTTTTAAAAAAAATAACTTATAAAAGAACTTTCTGCATTAAGGACATTAACTTTTTTACATTAAGGACATTAACTTTTTATTTTTATTTGCCTTTTACCTCATTTTTTAAAGGAAGAGGTCTCTGGTGGCAGAATGGACGATTCACAGATGAGGACAATACCACAGGGGGAGTGCATCACAACTCACGTGCAGAGGTGAGGCCCCCTCACCCGCCCCAGTCAATCTACCAGCAAGTCCTTTTGACTCAACCCTCAAAATACATTCCAAATCCATCCACTTCTCTCTCAGCATCTCCACTCCCACCAGCCTGCTCCCAGCTTCCTATCTCATCTGCTTGCTTCCCTCCCCACCCGCTTCAAATCCATCCTCCACACTACAGCCCAGGTGAGCTTTCCAAAACAAATCAGAGCACGCCAACCCGTCAATCAAACTGAAAGCTACCAACCACGAAAAAGAAAGGATAATCAGGGAATGTGACAGAGGTGCTAAATATCGCTATCATATTACAATATATACATGTATCAAATTAACACGTTGTATACCTTAACTTTACACAAGATGGCATGTCAAACGTATTCAATTAAAAGAAGCCACTGGTAGCTTCAAATCAGCCATGGCAGGAGTATTTACACCCCAGAAATTGGCAAACGTGACAAATCAGAACTTCTCTCACTCCACCTCCCACCCTCCATCCGCCAAAGCTGATTGTTAAACATTTACCAACACACCAGTGGAGGCAAAAGAAACTTCAGCCAGTGTCAGAGAATGACACTCCAATTTTGTCGTCCCAAAAACTGCTGAGAAGGAGGAGAGGGAGCTCCAGATGGAGGGACCCTTCAGACAGGAGACTGTCTCTGGCAAAAGTATGGATAGACAGAGAGACCCACGCGGGGAGCACAGCTCAGCAGATGCCCAAAGGACATCAAGGAACAGCTGGGCCCTTGGAATGATGCTTCTTGCAGTTAAGCCCCCCAGACCATAAATGCAAACCTGGGGAAAGGCAAGCAACCTCAAATTATTTGACAGTTCATTTCTTCCGCCATGCAGGATAGCGACTCGAAATACAAGTTCGTAGAGAAAAATCAAGTTACATATATGGGAGGGGGGGGAGACAACTATCCAACTTACCTGCCTCCTTCTCTGTCACATCCCAACCTCTCTTGTCCTTGCTCCCTGCTCTCTAACCATTCTGGAATATTCTGGTTCTCTCAAATCTATCAAACATACGCCCCTCTTCAGGGTTATCTGCATCTGTAGTGCAAATACTCACACGCCCCCCGAGATCCTCACACGGCTGGCTCCTCTGCGTCACTCAGGTCTCTGCTCACACATACCCTCCTTGGGGAAGGCTCCTCTGACAGCTTCTGGAACCCCTCCCTTCCTGCACCCCACACCCCTAATTTGTCACAGTACCCTGTTTCATTGGCCCCATACCACTTTAAAAGTATACATATATATATATATATATATATATATTTTTTTTTTTTTTTTTGCTAGTTTACCATCTCCCCAACTAAAAGGTAAGCGTCTTTTCTAGGCCTTTCACTGCTTCACCTCCAGCAGTGCTCACAGCCCATGGTCGGCACTCTATTAGGGGTTGTTGAATGAATGATCGATCAACTTTTGAACAGGGACCGGCAAACTACACACAGCCCATAAGCTAAGAATGGCCTATCCATCTGTAAATGGGTGAAAACAAAGTGAGAGAAGAAGGATGTTTCATGGCACAAATTCAAACCTCAGTGTCCATAAATAAAGTTTTATCGGAACTCAGACACACCCGTTGGCTTGGGGCTCCTCTCTACACGTTTCGTGCTCCGCGGGCAGAGCTGAGCCACTGCGACGGAGACCATATGGGCGCTCTCACGGCTTCTCACTGCCTGCAGCACACTATACATCACAGGGATGCAACTATAACTCGAGTGTGCCTCTTGGCCTGCAAAGCCTAAAACGTTTCCTGGCCCTTTACAGAAAAAGTTTGCCAATGCAAGTGAAGAAGGAGAAGGCTTTGAGAAATGTTTCTAAGGGAGAACAGACCAGGCTTGCCACCCGAATGAACAGGAGAGAAAAGGTAAGAGGGGGGCAGAGTCAGGTGACACGGCAGAGAGATGGTGGCGACATGCACAAGGGTTTGGAGGGTGCGGGGAGAAGGCAGTGAAAGGAGGTGAGAGAGTAAGAGTTTAGTTTGGACATGTAAGTCCCTGGGGACTGAGTCTGGAGACCAGCTCAAGAACCGGGGGGAATACAGTGAACCGGGAACTTAACCTAACAAAACAGATCTTTACCAGATGGAAGACAGGAGAGACACTAAATGTGGAGGGAGGAGGTGGCTCCGTCCTCTGAGGAATCCACATGAACCTGGCACAATTCACACACCTGTCGCAACTGAACCTACACAATGTCACCCATGCTCTGGTCCTCCAAAGGACAAGCCAGGCCGACCTGCTGGCCACCATTTCTACTTCTCTCCATGGGGACAAACACCACCCAGAAGCCTTGCCGCTGTAGGAAAGAGCGGAACCTACTCGTTTTGCAGTTAAGGACCGGGGGACCCGTGCTGACATTCTGTTAGAAACCTTGCCACGTGCCGCCTGGCTGCTGGGAGAACGCCGTCCCCTGGAGTGGCCCGACAAAAATCCTGACACCTAACTTGTACCCAAGCCTTCCTGGTTTACCAAACCTCTTCTTTCACCAGCCACGTAGGGACCAGCATCCGTCCTCGTAGATGAGGTCGACCGGGCTGTCAGATAAAAGCTGGGCTTTTTCAGGCTGGGACGAGTACAAGCGGGTCAGCATCTCATTCATGTTTCTAGCTGGTAATGGACCGCAGGGATTCACGTGGTGGTTAACACATGTCAGGGATTCCTGCCGACTTGTTGCTAAGGGAACTTTTGTGAAGATGCCCCGAATCCAGGGAATCCAACAAGCCCTGCCGACCGCTTTGAAGTCCTGAGGGGTGGCCAGTTGACCGGACCAGCACAGAGGGAGCACAGAGCGGTGCGGAGAGGGGAACGCTCCTCCGGATCAGAGGCAGACAGAGTATGGGCCAAAGGTAGAGTTTCACACAGCACAGGAGCCACAAACGCGGGCCACAGCCCCCAAATCAAAGGGCAGGATGACTTCATGAAGACGGCAGAAAGCACCTTAATCTTTTCGGTCACAGCTACATGCTCCGCAAACCACCAGCCCTAATTATACTTTTCGTGAAAGAGCTGACGACCGCCTTAAAAAATACGGGTGTGAGGAACAAGGTCACACCCATTTTAGGTAATTTCCACGTAACAGAAAGAAAGGCCCTGTACTAAAATCAATTTGTGTAACGTATCAAGCATCTACTAGATGTCAGGCAGCTCGAATGCACCATGTCCATTAACAACCAGCACCAAATAGCCCCGACCTGAAAACGCTGGGCTGGTTTGTCAGTGGCCCAGGGGACAGACCCAGGCTTCAGGGACAGGAAAATCTAGTTTCAATATCAGCTGCACCATTTATTGTGTGGCCTTTATAAAGAAATCCCTGGCGTCTTTAAAAACAAAAACAAACAACAACAACAAAAACCTCCAAGGATGGCGATGGAGAATTTCCTAGCAGAATGGCCAAATCTGTTCGTTCTACCCCCCCCGAGGCTCTCTCAACGGTCTGGCCTGGCACTGCTTCCTCTCTAATGGATCACCTGTCCCAGGGTGTTCTCCCTACCCTTCTGAGGTAGCTAGTCTGCAAAACAGCCCTCAATGAACCTCGCCTCGCTGTATACACACCTGTATGCACCTCCCTCCCACACTGTGACTCACTTTACCCACGGAATGTGGCAGAAGTGTGCGCCAGTTCTGAGCCTAAGCCTTAAGAAGACCTGGCAACTTGCACTTTTGTGTCAAGAAGCCAGCATGTTAAACACTCCAACTGCCCTGCTGAAGAGAAAGGCCATGCAGAAAGGCACCGAGGATGACACCAGGCAGAGAGAAAGGCCATACGGAAGGCATCAGGCATGTGAGTGAAGACACATTTTGGAGGTTCCAGCCCAGCTGAGCCTCCAGGACCCCAGCTGCGGCCACCATCTAACTGCACATGCATGAGAGACACCAAGATAGACCGGCAGAAGAAGCGCCCAGCTGAGCCCCGTCAACCCATAGAAATGTGTGAGATAATAACAAATGGTGATTTTGTGACACTAAGTTTTGGGGTGGCTTGTTACACAGCAATGGGTAAAACACTATCCCTCAATGATCCACAGCACAGCCCACTTCCCCAGCCCCGCATCTCTCTGCCCCAGCCACACCTTGTAAACTCCTGCAGCACAATCACCTGAACCCACAATGGGAGAACAGAAGGTGAAGAGAAGGAGGTGCAAGGGTGACCCTCTGCGGCTGACTAGTTCAGCTGGCAGCGTCATATTCTGTTAGTACCTGAGTACCTTGCAAGTGACCTTGCAGCCAGCTCGTGGATTCTGAGAACAGCACCTCCGTCAAGGAAAGCTCTGTTGTGTATGCATTCCAATCTTATTACCCTGAAGAATCATTTCCCCAAAGCTCTGGTGGTTTTTGCAGATGCCTTACAGTATCTTCCAGACCCCTCATTTCTTCTCTCCATTCGAGGGAAGAGCATCACCTCATTTCCTCCTAGACCATGTCTCTCTCAGATTCTTGACCTCTTCATGGCTGAACAGACCCTCAAGAAAGATGTTTCTGGCTGCTTTTATCTAAGGGCCTTGATAACTCCTGGGCAGCCGTGGGTCTTACCCGTGAGGCCTCCTCCCTTCTCTGGGGGGAGCTGGCTCCCCTCCTCCTGGCACCCTCTGGAAGGCTGCCCCACTCACTGAATAGCATGATCCTTGTGGCCAGTCCTTGCCCACCAGGGCTCCCCCCAGCTCTGCTTGGCAGAGGTTTTCCTGGAGGCCGCCCTCTGCAAGCTAAGTATGTTCTGCCCTGTCCCCCCATTTCCTTAGGGTCTTGACCAAAGAGATTTCCCCAGGAACCAGGACCAGAACCTCCACCAAACTGGCCTCTCCGCAGGGGCTGGCTGGCCACCAGGGTGGATCTCTGGGCCCTCTCAGTTAGCTCCCAACTCCCCTCCACGGGGTATGCTTCCTGCAAACCAGGGCCTCTCAGTTCCCCTTTTTTCATACGAACAAGGAGGAAATCCTCGGAGCGTGTGCATTTTGCACACACTGCCCTCAATCATTAGCACACTCTTGCCAAGATGGGGTTTCCTGACATCACTCTTTCCGCCAGAGAGCAAACGGTGCACGGGGGTGGGGGTTATGCTGGTAGTGCCATTCTCAGTGGTGCACCCGCCATCCCACTCCTGCCGCAGGAGTCTGGTGTAGCCCTTTCTGTCTGTACTTGTATCTGCGACAGCTCCCCTGGCCTTCTGAACTCCATGCCCCCAGCAAGCTCAGTGCCAGGCGCCCACTAGCAGAGGCTTACCACCTCTAGTAAGTGGGCCCTTCCCTGGCCTCCTGGCTTCTGCACTAACACCTGGTTGGCACTCCTCCAGTGCCATATGCTGGCCAGTCCACCACCGGCAACCCCCTCAGGAGTTCTGCATTCTCCCCTAACCCAGCCTGTCTTTGGGGAGTCACCCCATTCCAAGGGACCCTACCTGCATCTCCTCCACCCCTCCCCAGCCTCAGCCTTGAGGTCCAGCCTGCTCAGGGAAGAGGTTCCCAGAGACAAAAGGGCCTGATCTACGATCCTCCCTGTGGAAGCTGCGTCTGCTTTGGCCCTGAAAAGAGTCGCAGGGCTCAGGCCCACTCCTGTCTCCACCTGTGGGAAAACCAGCTGGCTCTGAGTGAAATCAAACTCCAGGCTTCGCAGGAGACATGCTCCAGGTAGGAAGGAGCAGCTGCCCTCACTGGAGCCCCAGCAGCCCTGCCTCCCTTATGGATGTGCTCACTGGCAGGCAGACCTCGGGAGCTGCACTGGCCCTTTCCCACAGGGATCCAGACCCTTTCTTTACTTGCCTTCTGGTACAGCTGAGCCAAGGATATTGGGTTGAAAAGAGACATAGGCACAGAGGGTAGCATTCAGCCAGCTGAGCTGCTAACCAACTACGCAAGCCTTACTCCCTGGCCAACTGCCTTCACCTGTCTCATATTCAGTTTGCCTGCCTGTAAAATGGGGAGAGTGCCTCCCCCTTCCCAGGGCTGTCTGGGGAATTGGTGACGCTGCATGGACCACGCCTGGTGCCTCGTAGGTGCTTAACAAACGTAAGCCCCTCTAGGGGTACTACTCACACAGGCGGGTACTTGTCTGAAAGCACCTTAGGCAACGTACATGCCACAAACTGTGACTGACACGCCCACAGCTGTCCTAGCTGGTCACTCTGCTTGTCCCCTGGGTGGTGTGATTCACCCTCTCTGTCCTCCCGGGAAGAAAAAGCAAAGACACTTCGCTCTTGCTAACACAGCCGACAGACCCACCAGACTCACCCCCACCCAACACACAGCTGGCTGAGTCCAGCCAGGGACACTCCTCACCAGACATCCAACAGCCAAATTTCCACATCAGTGTTTCCTGGAAAAGCGTGGCCACCAGAGAACTCCACAACAGGAGTCTCTGCCAGGGCTGCTGGGCTAGAAACAAGGAGGCTCCAGGTCTTCGTAAGAAGCAATTCACTTGCTTTCGTCCACACCTGAATCTCAGGAAGGGAACTAGGAAAGCTGAGGAACACCTGAACCTCTCCCAGGTAGCCAGGTTCCCAAATGGCAGAACCACGAAGGTGCCCGAATAGGCTCAGCTGACAGCCCAGGAAGGCGCCTTCCAGCCTCAACTTTGCTCAAATACTACTAGCCCACGTAGGAGGGATTTTGTTCTCTGGACCTGAAAGAAACATCACGTACCTCTAAGAGGCCAGGCTCTATTTTGATAATGTTTCCACAGGATATTTCTCAGGCAAACTCACCCATAACCGTTTCGCCGCTATCTAGCTTTCTTTCTGTCTTTTTTGAGTTGCACAGAGCATTTTCAGTCAAAATTTGCTACTTTGTTCTTTGTGAAGTAGGTGGGGGGGGAGGGTAAATTATTAATCAGTTCAGTCTCTATGATTTGGACAGTTTTGCCAGAATACTTCCGTCTACTCACAGGCTTCACAACAATCTTGGCGTCGGGCAGCCTTTCACTAAAGGGGACACCCTGTAAAAGCCCACCCCACACGCCACCAAAGGACCTGAGGAACTTAAGAATCCCACTCAGGCTATGACCATGAGCTCGGCGATGAGAGGACATCGAGGCCTCCCAACTGTCACCCAGACAATAAACAGCCAGCCGACTTGGCTCAGCAGGTCCTGTGAAGCCCGGGGCCAGGCCAGAACCCCAGGACAAGCCACTTTTCAGGCTCTGAACCCTGGCCTCGGGGAGCTGGGCCAGGGGACGGGGCGCTGGCCGGGGGCTGCGGCACCCCTGGATCAAGCCTGCTGATGGGGCTCGGGTTGGTGGCTAGCCAGGCTCAGCTGACCAGTAAGTGGGCAGCCCGGAGGCGGCCAGGCAGCTGACCCGCCGCAGCACGACCGTCCACGGGCCGGCAGGCTCGGGGCTCCGGGGCCCAAGCGGTGCCACTTTTCCCAGCCCCATCCTCCGTGCGTCTTCCCTGGACCGCCGGACGCCGAAACCCTCCTGCGGCCCCGGCCACCGCCGGAACGCGCCCGCCAGCTCCCGAACTCACACTGGCAACAAGTTCTCGCTTCCTCAGGGCGGCCACGATGTGCTCGGGAGGCCCGGCACGGGGAGCGCTCGGAGGACGAGCCCCGCGCCGCCCACGCCCGGAGAGGCGCCCGCCGCCTCCGCCGCCCCCAGGAGCGCGCGGCTCTGCGTCGAGCGCGCATGGGCGGCCCCCGGGGCGCCCCTCGGGCAGGGGCGGCTCCGGCCTCCCGGGCGCGGGCAACAGGTATGCGAGCGCGCCGGTCTCCCAGCCCCGGCCCTCGCCGCTTACCTCCAGCAACTGCACGTAGCTCGCCGGGAACCAGCCGCGGAGCCCGTCCTCCTTCTCGCCTTCCCACCAGCCGCCGTCCGGGACCTGCAGCAGCGTGATGAGCTCGCCCGCGGCGAAGCGCAGCCCCTGGCCGTGCCGCTCCCCGGAGAAGGGGTACAGGGTCCGGCAGCGGGCGCCGGACATGGCCTTGGCGCCCGGGCTCACAGCGCAGCCTGCATCCCTGCCGAGCCCCGCAGTCTGGGCAGCGGCTCCGCGGGGTCCCAGGCGCCCGGCGCTCCGGGCTCCCGCGCTCTGGGCGCGCGCCGTCTCGGGGGTGCGCGGGGGTCCCCGGCTAGGCGGGGGACGCGCGCCCCGCTCAGGGAAGCTGAGACTTGCTGGCTTCGGAGCGAGCGGCAACGCCCCCGGGCCGGGCGGCTCGCGGCTCCCAGCTCGGGCCGTGGGGGGGCGGGGCTCAGGGGGAGGAGACCCAGGCGCCGCGGGCTCCGGAGACAACTTCCCGGGGACGCGGAACGCGGGCGGCCGCCGCGAGGGCCGGCCAGAGCCGGGGCCGCCCTGGCGCGCGGAAATGCGCAGCTCCCCGCGGAGGTGGGACCCGGAGCATCCCCCTCGGCCCGGCTCCGCGGCGAGGGAGTGGCGGCGGACGTGGAGAAGGGGCTGGCGGCCGGGTAGCCTGCCGGGGGCTCTCTCGGCGCGAGGGGGCGGGACTGGGCGGGGGCTGGACCGCGGCGGCCACGCCCGCTGAGGGCCGGGCGCTCCCTAGCCGAGCGGGCGGGTCACTGGGGAGGGGTCTTCCGGCTCACAGCCGCACCACCGAAAGCCGCGGGGGTAGAAACGCCTCTCTCTAAGCGTTTTGTAGGCCTTGTGGCCGGAGCGGAGGTGGGCGGGCGCCTCCTCCGGGGTGCCTGTGAGGGAATGTGTTTGTGGCCGTCACTAGGGGTTGAACCTGGGGTTGAATTTGACTCACCGGAAACTGGACAATGGGTGAGAGACAGATTTGAAGCCGGGCGCCTGAGCCGGGAAGCCAGGTGGCAGCGGGTTACACCGGAGGGACCGAGCGGGGAGGCGACGGAGTCGGAATCCGAGTTGGTAGAATTGGAAGGAGATCATTCCGGATAAAAGGAGAAGAGGGGAAGGTGAGAGGATCAGCCCCCGTCGTTTGTGCATGCAAAGGGGAGGCTGGCCCAGGGTACCAGCTCTCCTGAAATCGAGATGGGCCAGGCTGAGGAGTCTACACTCATTTACTCAGTCAACAGACATTAGTGGGAGGCTGCCACGTTCCACGCAATGTGCCAGGTACCTACAAAATTCATTTGGGACAAGCTCCTGCTCTGCTGGTACCAGTGGACCTGGGTGCTGAAGGAAGCTGACCTTGAACTGATGGCCTGGAAGTAAAAGAAAGCTTTCTTTGTTCGCCTACTCTATAGGAAAACTTAAATTCCATTTCCTAAACTGTAAATAGCTGAACCCTTTAATCTCTCTGTATACTTCTAATTGCCTATGCTTACATCCTGCTCAGTAACCTTCCATGGCTCCCTATTACCTTTTACATTAAACTTAGACTTCTCAGCCTGTGCATTTCAGGGCCTCCACAATACCTCCCCCAGCCTCATCTCTCACTATGCTTCCGTAGATAACCTTTACAAAACCAGCCCAGCTGGCCTACCAGAGCCTTAAGATCTCTTTCCACACTTTGAATCAGTGGTTCTCATTAGAGTCACCTGAGTAACGTTAAATGCTCATGCCCAGGCCCACCCGAGCTTTGAGAAACACTGTTGAGCCAGATTCTGCATTTAAGCCATCTGCCCTAGCAGCCTCAGCCTGGCCTCTGGCCATGGGCAAGTTGACAAATGCAGATTGTTTATCATATTCCATCAATTGCAAATTCACAAACCCTTGCTTGTCTACAATCATGGGGAAACAAACTCTTGACCACGGTCACCACTAAGAGTCCCTTAAAGCAGAGCTGCAAAATTTGATACAGAAAACAATCACTAAAAGTAACTGACCTGGGCTTCCCTGGTGGTGCAGTGGTTAAGAATCCGCCTGCCAATGCAGGGGACACGGGTTCAAGCCCTAGTCCGGGAAGATCCCACATGCCGCGGAGCAGCTAAGCCTGTGAGCCACAATTACTGAGCCTGCGCTCTGGAGCCTGCGATCCACAACTCTACTGAAGCCCGCACATCTAGAGCCCGTGCTCTGCAACAAGAGAAGCCACCGCAATGAGAAACCCACGCACCGCAACGGAAGCTGGAGAAAGCCCGCGCACAGCAACGAAGACCCAACGCAGCCAAAAATAAAATTAAATTAAAAATTAATTAATTAATTATTTTAAAAAGTAACTGACCTAATCAAAGGCTTAAATGGGACTAAAATGCCCTATATCAGGGGCACATTAAGTACTCAAATATTAGCAGTCATTATTATCTACCTAGCCCAATGGTCCTGGTTATTTATTATCCAACACTTCATTTTGAACTAAGATTTCCAGGGCAGTAATAGAAGTGGAAACCCTTACATCTTTGGAATGCCAAAAATTTTAAAGGAACACACTCTGGGTTTCTGTTTTCTCACAAGATCTTGAAGGAAAGATGAGTTTCTCCCTTATCTGTTTTCCTCCTTGTCTTCCTCCCCCCACCCTCACCGCCCACATCTTCTGTTATTATCTTGAACTTGTATTTAAATCTCTAATTATTTAACTTCTTTGATAACTAAGTCTTATATTACTGATTAGATGCTTAGTAACTCAGGGGAGGGATAACATGTTTGTTTTAAATTTCCGTCTATCCCTCCTAAAGCCTAAGATTGCAAAAAGTAGGCATTCAGTACTTCCTCAATTCGTTTTGCACAGATAGTTTGGACCTTTGTGCAGATTCAGATTTTCCATATTGCCAAGTTACTCTATAAACACATGTGTTAGACCATCTGGATTAGACTGTAAACTCCCAAGGTCAGGCTTTACTCCCTTTTTCTTAGCTTTCTCTCAACACTGCACTTGATAACTGTGTGCTGGCGGATATTTCTTTTCTACTTGAGACAGTCTCATATGCCCTTGCACCAGCAGCCTATGGATGGCAGTGAAATACAAGGACTTCAATTTCTTAAAAAGTTAAACATAAATTTACCGTATGACCCAGCACTAGTCCTAGGTATCTACGTAAGAGAAATGAAGACAAATAACCACACAAAAACTTACAGTGCATATCCACAGCAACACTATTTCTAAGAGCCAAACAGTGGAAATAATCCAAATGCCCATCAACTGATGAATAGAGAAGATGTGGTATACCCATACGATGGACTACTCACTCAGCCACAAAAAGGAATGGGGTACTGATACAGGCTACAACTCGGATGCACCTCAAAGACGTCCACCATGCCAAGTGGAAGAAGCCAGTATTGTGTGATTGCATTTATATAAAATGTCCAGAAAGGGCAAATCTATAGAGACAGTAAAGAGATTAGCAGTTGCCTGCGGATGGAAGTGTGAATAGGGAGTAAGCAAAGGGGCAGGAGGTTTCTTTCTGAGGTGATGACAATGGTCTAAAATTGGGCTGTGGTAATGGTTCTGCACAGTTCCAGAAATCATTGAATTGTACACTTAAAAACAAGTAAATTTTTTGGTATGTAAATCATACTCCAGTAAAGCTGCTAACATAAACCAAAAAATAAACAAAAATATGCAAAGGCCTCATTCATTCAACAAGAATGCCCTGGGACTTCCCTGGTGGTCCAGTGGGCAGGATTCCGTGCTCCCAATGCAGGGGACCCGGGTTCGATCCCCGGTCGGGGAACTAGATCCCGCATGCATGCCGCAGCTAAGAAGTCTGCATGCCGCAACTAAGACCCGGAGCAGCCAAAATAAATAATAAATAAATAAAATAAATATTTTTAAAATTAAAAAAAAAAAAACAAGGATGCTCTTCCACACCCATGTGCCAGTTTATTCAGCAAAAACCTGAAGAGCTATTAAGCCCGTGCTATCAAATGGACAGTGTGTTGGGCCTGGGACAGAGAGATAAGTATGGAGCATATGTAAAGAATTCCTATCAATCAAGAAGAAAAAGATGGATGACGCAATAGAGGAAAGGGAAAAGACTTGAACAGGCGTTTCATAAAAGAAGACATCCAAATGGCCAATAACATTAAAAGGTGCTCAACTTCATTAATCATCAAAAAAAAAGCAAATAAAAATCAGAAGGAAGTAACAATACACACTCACCAGGCGGTAAATATAAAAACAAAATAGAAAATACCAGGTATTAGGAGGCTCTGAGGCCCATGGGGCGCTCATGCACCGCTGAGAGGAGCCCTTCGGAAAACGCGATATTTAGCAGAGCGCAGGGAGCCTCCTTTATGACTCATCCATTTCCCTCCTAGGTATAGAGCCAACTGAAGAGATGTGTTCATATGTTCATGGAAAGACATATACAACGTGCATAGCAGCAGTATTCATACGAGCCCCAAACTGAAAACAGCCCAGTGTCCATCTACAGCAGAGTGGACAAAATGATGACGTAGTTATACAATGGAAAACTTTACACTTTGAGAATGAACAAACTATTGCTACAGGTAAGTGGATCCCACAGATGTAATGTTGGCCAAAAAAGCCACTAAAGAGTACATATAGCATGATTCCATTTATATGAAATTCCTAGAAGTCAGGAGAGTCGTTATTTGAGGGAAGGGTATTGAGGGCGGGGATCTGGGATCCTGGTAGTAATCTACTTTTTGATCTGGGTGTGAGTTACACGGGGCTGTTCTCCGGGCTGTATACTTACTTGTGCACTTTTCTGTATGGATGCTATGCTTCAGTACAGTTTGTTAAAGAAAATAATATAGTCCCTGACCTCAAAGAATATACAGTATCTTGATTCTAGAGCGATGTTCTCCAAACTTTATTGACTGTGCACCTCTATCAGTAAAACTCCCAAATATATGTATTTCTATTACTTATAAATTAAATACATGAACCACTAAACTAATAAGTGTCTTATAATACACAAGATTAAAATTTTTAAAGTTATATTAAAATATATATTATACGCAATTAGAGGTTCTAACATTGTCTTCCTGCATTGTAGTGGATGTTTTGTGCATTTCTTGGGAATCGGTGATCTTGGGAATCAGCTTTAAGAAGACACTGGGAAGGAAAAGAAAGTTAGTGTACTGAAAATAAGCATTTTGGAATCATGACTTTGGAAAAAAAAGAAATGGGTCCAGTTCTCTTGGAGTCTGGGAAAAACCTGGCATTGGGCCTACAAGGAAGAGAAAGCATTCAGAGCTCCATCCATCCTCACCCCACTTCTCCCATGCGGAGTCTGAGCCAGAGGTGCAGCCAGAGATTCTGAAACTTCAGTGTGTATAAGAATCACCAAGGGGACTTCCCTGGTGGTCCAGTGGGTAAGGCTCTGCACTCCCAATACAGGGGGCCCGGTTTTGATCCCTGGTCAGGGAACTAAGATCCTGCATGCCACAAGGAAAGATCCCACCAAAAAAAAAAAGAAAGAAAGAAAGAAAGAAAAGAATCATGGAGGAGCATGTTAAAAATGATGCCTATTTCTGGAGATTCTGATTTACTGGGTCTATGATAGGACCCAGAAATCTGTGTTTTTAATAAAACCTCTGTATTATTCTACCGGAGTCCTTACACCATAGTTTGAGAAACACCATCCTTAACACTAAGGTTGCCAGACATTTTCAGGTAGTCTTTGTACCACTGGAGAACGTTATAATTTATAAGTCGGAAGCCTTTGCATTTGCATCCTATTTGGCCAGGCACCACCAATTAAAAAGATGTCGAGGGAAGCAGAAGCGGAGCCAGAGGCAGGCAGAAAATGGAAGGCAGAGACGTCATAGATAAACGAGGAGAGGAAGCCATTGTGGGGAATGGGAGAGACGGAGGCTATAGAATAAGAGAAAAGGGATGGGATAGAAGCGAGAAGGGGAGGGGGAGAGAGACCAGGGAGGGAGGACGGAAGAGAAAAGACAGCCCTGCTTTCCCCCACTCCATCCACCACCCACACGCACCCACCCACCAGGCTCTGAAGGCAGAGCCGACTCTGGCCAGACCCCGCTTCCCTGGTGAAATTCATTTGCAAAAGAAGCATGAAGAGAAGAAAAGAGAAAGGGGAGGAGAGAAGAAAAGAAAGGCCACAGAGAAATCGTCAGTTGTGGGACCAAAAATAACATTTAGAAATAGAAGAAGTCCATCTTTACATCGGTCCTTGGCAGGTGGGTGGCAAAGGAGTGCCTGCCCCATTCCAACAGGACCCTGGCGGCAGCTGGAAGTAAGGAAGTGATATTCCCCTTTGGGAGTAAATAACAACAAAATATCCACCGAGGAGCCCAGCAGAGAGAGGCAAAGCCACATTAAAGAGGCAGCAAGCCTCCAGGGCCAAGACCCACCTCTAACTTGATGGCGGCTATTAACATATGTGAAGCCTGGAAAAATCCACCCAACGTGGGCTGGGCTCTCTGGAAGCTTAGAAAAGAAATTTGAGAGGTTTCTGAGAACTGCTGCCCCTCCTGGTCTCTGCTGTCTTTGAAGTAAACACACACACACACACACACACACACACACACACACACACACACACACACAGGATGGGCTTTTGATTACCATCCAGCCTGCTTCTCTTACCCCAAAGACAAGCTAGACCCTAATTCTTTTTCCCCAGCAGCGTGGCTGAGGCTGGGGTTTTCATTTGGAGGTGCTGTCCCTCTTATCAAGGTGTGAAAATAGTTCTCCAAAGTCGCTTAGGCGGACACAAATCCCTGGGGAATCTTGAGCTCTGAAAAAATGCACACGGATGACCTCCCTGCTGGTTGTTGGTTTCCTCGTGGGAAAGGGGGCTGGCCTGGGAAAACTGTCAGGAATAGCACGTTTCTGGCTCAGAACAAAACCCCACCACGAGTCTCCATTCTTTTGAAGACTAAAAATAAATTCGGAATTAGTCACAACAGAAAAGGAACAGTCTCTTCAATGACTATAATTATTAGGCTCATCCGAGTCCCAACTTTTTTGCTTACTAATTACATGGCTGGGACAAATGACTTCACCTCCCAGAAACTCCGTTTCCTCATCTGCAGAAGGCGGGAGTGGGGAATGGGGTGGGTGGCGATACCTGTTTCGGGAGATCATGGGAAGGACTGGCTCACAGGAGGCCATCTGGTGAATGTATTCGGTCAAGAGTCCAGCTCTAGCGAGTGTGCCCTGGGCTGGGTTCAGACTGGAAGAGACTTTACCCAAATCTGGGATTTGAGAAGGCAGAGAGTGGTGTGTGGAAACTTTTAGGCTTGGTGTCATAAGCGGGTGGAATTCATGCTTATTTACCCTCTAGACTAATAAAAATTCCTTCCAGAGTCTTCCAGAACAACCTTGGGGAGGAAACAGAACACAGGTTTACATTCCTCCTGACTTCCCCAGCAGGATTTCCCAGTCAGCAAATGCTCTCCTGTGATCACCTGGAGGTCAGAGCCTGAGAAGTGTGAACTACTCTGCGAGGACCCTGGGTGCAGCCTGGAGATGGGGCAGGACTCAAGGTGCTTCCAGAGAACCTTGTAGCAAACTGCCTTTCAGACCTGCCCATGCCAGCATCTTGAGTGACAGCTAAGAAATGAAAGGGTGCACGACAGGGGTCCTCCTCTCTGGGTATTCAAAGTGATAATAATGGTACAGGAATATCCAGATACTTCAGGAATCCAGAATTCAACAAGAACTGAGCAAAATGGAATTTTGAACAAACAAGGCAAGAAATGCATGTACCATGTTAATTGTAGAAGGCGGGCTGCTTCAACGGGGGTGGGGGTGGGGTGTCATTATTCTATTCTCTCCTTTTTTATAAGTTTGAAAAGTTCCATAATAAAAAAGGAGGTATAGTCCCCGAGCCTCTTCCATATACCTAACTCTTAGGAAAGTCCTTCAGAATCTCAGTGAGAGCATATTCACACCGTTTCCAAACAATTCTAAGAAACTAATTTTCCTTCGCTAGCTTTTCAGTCCATAGTATATGGGACAAGTATCTTGACAGCAGGAGGAAGTGCCAGGTGACAGTCGACACTGGCGGGGAGAGGGATCTGGGAGAATCACTAAAAAAGACTCAAGAAAATAAAAAGTGCCTTAGCCCAGAGGTGTTTCTAAGATGCTGGCGATGGATGTTCATTAACACACAGTGGAGCACAGACAGCGGGGGCAGAGCTGAGTAAGCAGGTCCTGAACTAAGCTTGAAAAGCAAGTGATGGGGATGGTAGCCCAGGCTCTGCTCTTATAGCCAGAGCCTCAGTTTCCTCATCTGTGTCTGCCTTATCCTACAGGAAAAAAGGTGTCTGCTTATCCTACAGTCCCGTTGGAAAAACTAAAGTAGGCAATGCATTGAAAGGTGGCTGGTGAACTATAAAACACTCTCCAATATAAAGTTTTGTAAGAGTGACAATGACCCTGAGCCCTTCCATTTCCAAAGTCAAGGCACTGTGTAATACTTTTCGGAATGATCTTTATCTTAGTCTATTTCGGCTGCTATAACAGAATACCCTAGACTGTGTGGCTTACAATCAGAAATGTATTTCTCACAGTGCTGGAGGCCAAGGTCCAAGATCAAGGCGTCAGCAGATGCAGTGTCTGGTGAGGACCCGCTTCTTTGTTCATAGACGGCTGTCTTCTCACTGTGTCCTCACAGGGCAGAAGGGACAAGGCAGCTCTGTGGGGTCTTTCTGGTAAGTGCACTAATCCCATTCACGAGGGCTCCATCCTCATGACCTACTCACCTCCCAAAGGCCCCACCTCCTGACACCATCACGCTAGGGGTAGTTTTCAACATATGAATTTTGGGGGGGCACATTCAATCTATGGCAACCATCATCCACAGTGCTTAAACTATCTCAAATTATTTCAAGTGTTTGCAAGTAAAAGGGACAGGGTTTTTCTTTAAACTGAAGTATAGTTGATTTACAATGTTTCAGGTGTACAGCAAAGTGACTCAGATTTTCAGATTCTTTTCCATTATAGGTTATTACAAGATATCGAATATAGTTCCCTGTGCTATACAATAAATTTTTGTTGTTTATTTTTTATGTAGTAGTGTGTATCTGTTAATCCCATATTCCTGATTATTCCCTCCCTCTCCCCTTTCCCCTTCGGTAACCATAAGTTTGTTTTCTATGTCTGAGAGTCTGTTTCTGTTTTGTAAATAAGTTCATTGGTATTATTTTTTTAGATTCCACACATAAGTGATATTGTGTAATATTTGCCTTCTTCTGTTTAACTTACTTCACTTAGTATGATAATCTCTAGGTCCATCCATGTTGCTGCAAATGGCAATATTTCATTCTTTTTTATGGCTGAGTAGTATTCCATTGAATATGTATACCACATCTTCTTTATCCATTCATCCATTGATGGACACTTAGGTTGCTTCCATGTCTTGGCTACTGTCAATAGTGCTGCTGTGAATATTGGGGTGCATGTATCTTTTCAAATTAGAGTTTTTGTCTTTTCTGGGTATACACCCAGGAGTGGGATTGCTGGATCATATGGTAACTCTTTTTAGTTTTTTGAGGAACGTCCACACTGTTTTCCATAGTAGCTACACCAATTTGCATTCCCACCAACGGTGTAGGAGGGTTTGAAAAAAGGGACAGTTTTGATTCCTGGACAAATCATTTATGTGGAACAACTCACTTCCTAACAAAAATTAAGTGAGGTGGCTGTTAGCCTTGGTCACTTGCGGGAAAAGGCGGTGGGAATGGAGGGGAGGGTGGGCAGAGATGATCCTTTCTTTATAAATCTTGGCATTGTTTCATTATTTACAATGGGCACACATGACATGTAAACTAAAGCTAAAAAAAAAACAGTAAAAAATTAAATACTCATAATAAGCAAGGGGATAATGAACAGAGATTTTGTACCTGTGGCCCTTCACCAGGTGAGGTAGGGGATCTGGACACTTCAGCCCATGGTGAGTCCTGCCTTCCAGCAACGCTCTCCTTATAGGGGCTGAACCTGTTAACCTCCTGAGAGGAGCATCAAGCCTTGAAGCTCTGAGCAAATGGCTGATGAGAAGGCGAATCCGGGTCTATGCGGGTCGTGGGATAGGATCAAGAATTAACATTGGGAAGATAACTCCAGCCGGTGCTAAACTTGCATGTGTGTCACATGCAGATAACCCTGTAGAGCTACTTGGAACCTTGAACTCTGACTGAACTCTAGGCCCCCACCATGCCCGCCTCCCTACAGAAGCCTCTGGAAACAGTTGTCTCCTAGTGAGTTGGTATTAGATTGAACCACACAAAAACAACAATGCCAGATCATCTTTGGTCTATACAAATAGCAATCTTAACTTCACAGTTTCAGTGCCACATCCCCCATCCAGACCTACCCCCAAGAGGTAATGTGAGGCCCACAGAAGTCTCCAATCCATCCCGTTCCTCCCACATTCCTTGTTGACCCTCCACTCTACAAAGTTTTGCCTGATGTTATGCTGGATTCATGATATGAAACGCCAACAGTTCGCTGGAATCACTGGGAACTTGTGACAAATTCCAATACCTGGGATTAAGTATGGAGACGTTCATCACTGAGGTCTGGGGTGTGTGCATGCTTAAGTTCCCTGGTGGTTCTCATGCACAGACCTGGCTGAGACCCTTGGCTTAGTGCAAGGCTTCCCACCCTTTGCTGTATATTAGATTCACCTGGAGATCTAAAATATCCTGATGGCCAGGCTGCACTCCATACCCAGTAAGTCAGTATCTGGGAACCAGGCATCAGCATTTTGTAAAGATCTCCAGGGGATGCCAATGAACAGCCAAGTTTGGGAACCACTGACACAGTGAATGATGGACTTTGCTGACCTTTATTTCCAGATGCAGGAGTCACCTGCAACCCAGAACTGACCACATCATCAGGGAGTAAAGATAGTGCAGGGAGGACAGAGACCTGGCTACGTGGGGCTCCGGTTAGGGCCTGGGTCAAGCTTACCTGTTCGTCTAGTGCCGGACTCGCTGGCTTTGTCACCTGGCTGTCTGCCTCTTGAGACGGGACAGCCGCTAAGCCTTGCGGCCTCAGCCCCTTCTATTTCCCGGGCAGCTCGCCTTCTGATGCCCACAGTGACAGACACACTTGGGAGCTGCTTCCCCTGCCTGGGAGTGCAGCCCAGGCCCCACCAGGGAGCGTGTTGCCATGGCGATCATGGCATACTGCTCCCTAGCCCCTTCTGCCACTGTAAAAGCCCTGTGAAAAATTAGAATTCACAGGGCTTTTCAGGCTGCCTGGACTTCTCCACAGGAAGGGGATGTGGGAGATTTTTGCCCTCTGTGCTTTGGGAAGATGGGGCAACGAGGGAGGGGACAGCAGCCTCAAAACAAAACCCCAGGTTTCCCGGTCTATTGGGATATATGAAGACATCTACTTTCTTAGAGCAAGGGTTGTCAACCGTAACCGCTGTCAGGATGTTTGTCAAGAGGAAAACGAGCGGGGATGTCGGAAGGAGAAAGAGCCATTTCTTCAGGTGGAGGAGGAAGGCAGAGATGGATGGAGGGAGAGGGGGGGGGGCGTGGGGGCCGCATCGAAGGGTGATCCTTAGAGAGAAAACCGCAACTGAAGAAAGAGGATGAGACTGAAGGGCTGCATGGAGCAGGGGTGGGTAACCTGGTGAAGAAACCAGGGAATTTAGGCAGGAAACAGAGATGGATTGGGGAAGAGAAGACTGATAAAAGAAGTGTGCACTAGTTACCTATGGTTCTGGACCAATTCCTGCAAAATGTAGCATCTTAAAACAATGATGAATATCTATTACCTCACAGTTTCTGTGGGTCAGGAATTCGGGAGCAGCTGACCGGGTGCTTCTAGCTTGGGGTCGCTCATGAGGTTGCAGTCAAGATACTAGCAGGGGAAATTCCCTGGCGGTCCAGTGGTTAAGACTTGGGCTTTCACTGCCGTGGACCTAAGTTCAATCCCTGGTCGGGGAGCTCAGATCCCACAAGCTGTGTGGTGTGGCAAAAAAAAAAAAAAAAAAAGATACCAGCAGGGGCTGCATCATCTGAAGGCCTGACTGAGGCTGGAGGACTAACTTCCAAGATGACTCACTCATGTGGTTGATGAGCTGGTGGTGGCCGTTGGCAGGAGGCCTCCGTTCTCAACCCGTGGAGCCTCTCCAAAGGGCTGCTTGAGTGTCTTCATTACATGGCAGCTGGCTTCCCCCAGAGAGAGTGATCCAAGAGCCAGGAAGACAGAACCGCAGTAATTTTTGTGATCTAGCTTCAGAAGTTATTCATCTTATTTCTACACTATCTTACGGGTTACACAGCCCTACGTGGGGCTGGGAGGGATTATACAAGGGCATGAATACCAGGAGGGGAGGCTCACCGGAGGCCCTCTTGGAGGCTGGCTACAACAAGGAGAAAATCCTTTCTGAGTCATGGGACTATCGAGCATATTGTGCAACTTAATCCCTGCACAAGGACACCAGGCATATGGGACAAGTGGGGATTGCAATCCAGGCTGAACTCTGATAGGCTGGCCATACCCCAGCCTGAGCAGGCAGGTATGCCTTTTTGCAATGTGCCTCTCTAGAAGAGGTACATGCACTATTCCTACAAAGGTATAGCTTGTGCCTCAGTCTCAATTTATCAGGACACTTTTAATTGTAAATAACAGAAAATCCAACAACAAAAACAACAACAACAAAAAGAAGAATGTATGGTATTGATTTCTATAAATGAAGGATGCAGGGATATGAAGCTTCAGGCACGGCTGGATCCAGGGTCTCAAACAGTGTCCTGACCTCTCTGTATCTTAACTCTGCTTTCTTTTGATTTGATGTAACTCTGTCAACTTTATTCTTTAAAGCTCTCTCATCATGGCAGCCAGCATCTCCAGTCTTACTGACTCTCAGATTCAGCCTAGGTATGGAGATTCTCCAAGCATTTGAAATAAAACTTCTGACCCTGACTCTCTTTGACCCCTCCCTTGAACATTCGCTGGGGGCAAGGAGATGGGACATGCTGGTTGGCTTAATCTGTAATATATGGCCACCCCTAAAAACTAAGGGGGCTTGCTCAGCTCCATCCAGCAATTTCAAAGAAGTCTTCCCAAGGGGAGGTCCTGGATGCTGGTGCCAGAAAAAGGAGGGATAATGCCAGGAAGGTAAAAATCACAGTGGTCTTCCATAGCTCCAAGGCAGTATTTGACTGAATCAGGAGGGAGAGAGTTCCTCCTGGAGCCTGGGGGTGATGCTAATGGTCACAAGATGGGCCAGATTAGTGCTGAGATATGGCGGTAAAGGAGGAAACATGTGACTGCTCACTTAGGTGAGGTCAGAGGCCTTGGTTTCCCTTAGGCTTGGCTGGTGGAACCCTGGATGATAGGCTTGTGATCTAAACTACAGGCCTTTTAGAATTAAAAAGGAGAATTTTATTTTCAGATTACTTTTCCCAACAGTAATGTATAAACTAAAAGAGAGAGTCTATCCACTTATCAGCTTTTCCATCAAACGCATTTGAAGTACTTCCTCCTCGCCATGACAACTTGTGATGAAACAATGCTTTAAAAAACTGGGGAAATATAGGTGCAAATCCAGGACTGGCCTGGTTTAGAATTTAACTGTCAGTACCCACTGCTTATCCGTCCATATCTACTCCCAGGCATGAGCTAGATTAGCCCGACTCTCTTTTTGGAGTTGGAGACCTCCCCAGATACGCCCATTTGGGCAGTTCCAACTTTGGGGATGAAATTTTCCTGCTTTGTCTGTTCCCCTGCTTGAGTCATGGGAAACTTCAATAATCGACATATTCTTCTCCAGTTGCGGACCTTATCAATTCTACCACCTCACCATCCCTCAGCGTTAAAAATCCTTGCCCCTTCCCTTGCGCAGCAATTCCTGGTTCACTACATATCCCTCTGTCCTGAGGCAGAGAAGAGAGAGAAACACATGGAGACCAGCAATTCCGGTTCGAGCTGGGGAAACAAGATTCCTGTTAGCTCGATACTGCCATCAGATCCAGCCTCCTGCTGGCACACTCAATGGCTCTCTCCTTTAAGGGTCCTTATCTATATGTTAGTAACTCTACCAAGAATGATTTAAGATTCTGCTAAATTCTGCATTTTAAAACCTGACTCTGCGAAAATTTGCTGGAGAAATGGCTTCTATTTTTAAAGGGGCTGATTCTTTCTTTTTTCTGATTATTTTCAAGAGAAATTTGAACTTAACGGAGCAGTTTTGAAAGCCCAGCTGCACCGTGAATCCTTCCTAAGCTGTGCAGAGCTGGGTCAGTGTTTCATAAGTGAGAGGCACTTCTACTGGTGGTCTGGTGATTTAACAGATGATTGTAGGGGGCATGGGATGAGCATTTAAAATGATGTTAAACTGAAAATTTTATGAGTATCAAACTTAGGATTTCATGAAATTTTTTTCTAGCACGAGGTGAAAGCAGAAAGCTATATTATTAGCTCAGAATTTATTTGAAGACAAATGTTAGTAAACAATGACACTATTGGTGTGCAGACTTGGCAAAAGTCATGAAGGTGACTCTATTAATTTCCCATGGCTGCTGTAACAAACTACTACAAGCTCGGTGGCTTACAAGAACATACATTTTTTTCTCTCACAGTCGTGGAGGCCAGAAGTCTGAAATCAGTTTCACTGGCCTGGTCCAGTTTCACGGCCTCCAAAGGCTGTAGGGGAGAATCTGTTCCTTACCTCTCCCACCGTCTCTGGTGGCTGTGGATATTCCCTGGCTTTTGGCCACATCACTCCAATCTCTGCCTCTCTGGTCACATTGCCTCTTCCTCTTCAGTGTGTAGCAAATTCTCCCTCTGCTTCTCCTTTTATAAGGATGCATGTGATGGCATTTAGGGCCCACCTGGATAATCCAGGATAATCTCCCCATCTCAAGATCCTGAATTTAGGATAAACAAGAAGGTCCTGCTGTATAGCACAGGGAACTATATTCAGTATCCTATAATAAAACATAATGGAAAAGAATATGAAAAAGAATATATGTGTATGTATAACTGAATCATTTTACTGTACACCAGAAACTAACACAACATTGTAAATCAACTCTACTTCAATTAAAAAAAAATCTTGAATTTAATCACATCTACAAAGTGGTCTTTTGGGAATTCCCTGGCGGTCCAGTGGTTAGGACTCAGTGCAGTCACTGCGGAGACTTGATCCCTGGTCAGGGAATGAAGATCTCACAAGCCACGAGGCTCAGCCAAACAAAAAACAAAAAACAAAAAGTCTTTTTTTTTTTTTTTCTTCCCCCCAAACAAGGCAACATATTCACAAGCACCAGGGATCAGGGTGTGGATATCTTTGGGGGGAAGGGGGCTATTATTCAGCCTATCACAGTGGCACAGGAATTTGGAACAGAGCAAGTTAAGAAATGAGGCTTCCTGCCTGCAGAATTCATACACCCACCTGCGGGTCTGCACCTGCTGAAAGGGATGTTGCCCTCTGTTCCCATCTCCCTCTCACTAAGGACACTGGAGGAGAGGGATGTACAGGGGGAAGGACAGTCTCCAGGCTCCTGTTGCCTTTGGAGAAGAGACACGTGTGGGAGCAACCGTGGACCCATTCATTCCCCACAGCCTGCGATTCTTGGACAGATTCCTTGGTGCACACCTCGGCAACAGCTACCCTGAAAAATATGACTTTAAAAGTTCCCAGGTTCCAATGAGTGTTGTTTCACTCCATACAGATCCCTACCTTGGGGCCCCCTCTCAGACTTGCACTGTATTTATTTAAATTGCTTTTGAAATGTTAATCACCGAATGTTAATAAACACAGTAATTATTCTTGATTTTCCTTATGCGTTCCATTTATTAACCGGAACTCATACTATTCATGACTTCACAAGGAAGCATGAGCTCTAGAAGTAGGCTAACGGGCTTGTCTTATGAAATCAACGAAGACATCTTCTTATCGCATAATCAGTAAATTAGACGCGGGATGATGGCGTTTCAGGAAAAGGTACCGGAACAGCTTCTCGCGGGATCTGATTAGCGCGTTCACAGCGAGAGCTTGCTCTTGGGAGCCTTTCTGGAAGGAGGGTTTATCAACTGAACTCCCGTAATTCAGCAAGTTGAGTGAAAGTGTGCAAGCGAGGCAAGTGGGAGAGACAGTCTGTCTCCAACAGCTTTGATCCCATCCGGCCTGCTCCCCACTCCCACAACCGCCGCCCTCCGGGCATCTGCATCTGCGCGGGCCTGTAACTTCTCTGACTCCAGTGACACCAGCAAGTGACGTCTCCTTTGGCCAAGCAGACAAGAGCTGACCGGAGGAGCCAGGGAGCTCCGGGGCAGAGGCCTGACGGTCTGTAGCTGGCGAGAAGGAAGCCAGACCAGCGTTAGGCATTAGCTCTAACTCGGAGCAAAGACTGAGAACCTTGCCAGGGAAGAAGCTTGTTCTAAACGCCCCAAAGGTGAGGCCTGGAGATGACCTTTCTTTTTTCTTTGGCAGCGCCCCACGGCTTATGGGATCTCAGTTCCCCGACCAGGGACTGAACCCTGGCCATGGCAGTGAAAGCCCAGAATCCTAACCGCTAGGCCACCAGGGAACTCCCCTGAACTTTCTTTGACCTTGACCTTCTTGGGGCTTACCAGGTGAGTGAGAGATGCTGGCGCCGGACACCCCGCATTTTCCTGCTCAGCTCCTGGGGCTCCCAGTGATCCTGATTCAAATCCCAGGGTGGGGTCTTTTCCCTACACAGGGTCCTTTTAAATGAAAGACGTGTTGTTCAGGAAGATAGGAGGGCCCTGAGGGCTCCGGTCAAACACAGAGCGGACCTCCTCAGGGAAAGAGGAGGAAGTGGTACAGAGGCTGGGGTCCTAGCTTACAGGGAGACAAAGTTCTGATCCCAGCTGGTTCGAGACACGTGGGGAGGGACATCTTGCTGGATTTATTCACAGGACCTTTCACTAGTGACCAATAGTTAGAAGCAATAAAGATAGGTCTCAAACAATAAAATTTTTAAAAAGAAGCTTGAACATTATATACATATTTACATATAATAAATGGGAATTGATCTCACTATAAATTATGCAGGAAGCATATAGAATTTTTTTTTTTTTACCTGAAGTATAGTTGATTTACACTGTTGTGTTAATTTCTGCTGCACAGCAAAGTGATTCAGCTATACATATATATACTACCTTTTTTTTTTTTTTGGCCTAGCCGCATGTGGGATTTTTGTTCCCTGACCAGGGATCGAACCCGTGCCCCCGGCATTGGAAGTGTGTTGTCTTAACCACTGGACTGCCAGGGAAGTCCCTATACATTCTTTTTTTTTTTTTAATATTTATTTATTTATTTATTTTGGCTGTGTTGGGTCTTCGTTTCTGTGCGAGGGCTTTCTCTAGTTGTGGCAAGCGGGGGACACTCTTCATCGCGGTGCGCGGGCCTCTGACTATCGTAGCCTCTCTTGTTGAGGAGCACAGGCTCCAGACGCGCAGGCTCAGTAGTTGTGGCTCACGGGCCTAGTTGCTCCGCGGCATGTGGGATCTTCCCAGACCAGGGCTTGAACCCGTGTCCCCTGCATTAGCAGGCAGATTCTCAACCACTGCGCCACCAGGGAAGCCCCCTATACATTATTTTTCATATTCTTTTCCATTATGGTTTATCACAGGACACTGAATATAGTTCCTTGTGCTATACAGTAGGACTTTGTTGTTTATTCATTCTATATATAGTAGTTTGCATCTGCTAATCCCAAACTCCCAATCCATCCCTCCCCCATGCACTCCCCCTTGGCAACCACAATCTGTTCCCTATGTCTGTGAGTCTGTTTCAGTTTCATAGATAGGTTTATTTGTGTAATATTTTAGATTCCACATATAAGTGATATCATATGGTATTTGTCTTTCTCTTTCTGACTTAGTTCACTTAGTATGATAATTTCTAAGTCTATCCATGTTGCTGCAAATGGCATGATTTCATTCTTTTTTATGGCTGAGTAGTATTCCATTGTATGTATGTACCACATCTTCTTTATCCATTCATCTGTCGATGGGCATTTAGGTTGCTTCCATGTCTTGGCTGTTGTGAACAGTGCTGCTATGAACATAGGGGTACATGTATCTTTTTGAATTATAGTTCAGATATATGCCCAGGAGTGGGATTGCTGGATCATATGGTAACTCTATTTTTAGTTTTTTAAGGAACCTCCATACGTTTTCCATAGTGGCTGCCCCAACTTACATTCCCACCAACAGTGTAGGAGGGTTCCCTTTTCTCCACACCCTCTCCAGCATTTGTTATTTGTAGACTTTTTAATGATGGCCATTCTGAATGGTGTGAGGTGGTACCTCACTGTAGTTTTGATTTACGTTTCTCTAATAATTAGCGATGTTGAGCATCTTTCCATGTGCCTGTTGGCCATCTGTATGACTTCTTTGGAGAAATGTCTATTTAGGTCTTCTGCCCATTTTTCAGTTGGGTTTTGTTTTTTGTTGTTGTTAGTGAATTGTAGGAGCTGTTTGTATATTCTGGAAATTAAGCCTTTGTTGGTCGCATCATTTGCAAATACTTTCTCCCGGTCTGTAGGTTGTCTTTTCATTTTGTTTATTGTTTCCTTTGCTGTACAAAAACTTGTAAGTTTAATTAGGTCCCATTTGTTTATTTTTGCTTTTATTTCTATTGCGTTGGGAGACTGACCTAAGAAAACATTGGTATGATTTATGTCAGAGAATATTTTGCCTATGTTCTCATCTAGGAGTTTTATGGTGTCATGTCTTATATTGAAATCTTTAAGCCATTTTGAGTTTTTTTTCGTATATGGTGTGAGGGTGTGTTCTAACTTCATTGATTTACATGCAGCTGTCCAACTTTCCCAAAACCACTGGAAGCATATAGAATTTGCCTTATTTTTTTATTTTTATTTTTTGATAAATGTTCTCCAAACTGTCATGTTTATAACAAACAGCATTTAAATAAAATAAATTTATTTTCTGACTTAGAATATTAAAAAAAAAAATCCCGAGTCCAGTGGGGTGATGAACTCAGAGACTTTAAAATTCCCTCCAGTCCTAGGAGTCTGATTCCTTTATGAGTCACTCATGCCTTCCTCCTGGGCAGAGCTGTGGGGTGCACAGAACCTGGGCTCTGGCATCAGACAGCCCCAGGTTTGAATCAAGTCCCACCACTCGCAGCTGTGCGGTCTTGGGTTTGTCACTTCACTGGTCACTTGTCCTTGCCCACAAAAGTGGAGATACCATGTCCCTTGTGAGGTTGTTCGTAATTACGAGACAGAAGGACATTGGGCCAGGTTCCTGAGTCCTGAGTCCTGAGTCAGGTTCCTGAGTCTTGACAAGCGGCCTGCCCCCTGATGTTGGTTCATGAAGCGGCTATTCAGTCCCCCCAGTGTGTTCACTGAAGCTTGTGGCCAATCCCAGCTTGGACCTTCCTGTCCTTTCCCTACCCGGCCTCGCCCTGCCCCTGCCTGGTTTTGCAGGTGGACACCGTCCAGGTGCATCTGGGCACCTAGGGTTGGAGAGGCAGGAATCCAACTAGAAGAGCCAGAAAAATTCCAATACAGGGAGGACCCAAGAGAAGTCCCAACAGAAGACGGAACAGACCTGGCCACATGGACCCCAGAGCCTTGGAACACTTTGCTTGTTACACCAGTTGCGCCTCCCTTTGGGGACCTCCAGCCAGTGTTTTCTGGTTAGGGTTCCATCAACAGTTCCCTCTGTGGCGGTGGAGAATGGCCAGGTGTGATCTGAGGGGAGGTAGTGGGGAGCTCCCCCTAGTGGCCGTCGCCGAGCATGTCAACCAGGGGCCTCTTGGGACTGTCATCCCCACCAACCCCCTCTCCATCCCACCTTCTCAGTGCCTTGTCCTTTCTGAGCATGTTTTCCCAACCTGGCCACTGCCTCGCTACACGAGGCCAGAGACCATAAATTAGAGATCCATGGCTCTAATTTACTTGGCCAGCACAGTGTTGTTGAAACCTTTCATTACAGGCCAATACTTAAACATCAGATTTGACATAAAAATCCAGATATGTAACTTCTCTTGAAAAATCAGAAGCTCTGGCAGCCCTGAGCTTGGGCTTCTGCCCGGCCACGGTGGTGAAGGCAGTTTACAAAACAAGCAAAAATCCCTGCCGTCTCGGAGTTGACGGTCTGGTGGGGGAGGGGAGAGAGAAGGAGCCCTTAACAAAGCCAGTTATGATGCATATATAGAGACAGGGGAGGTCAGACCAAGCAGGGCTTATAGGCCACTTAAAGCAGCGGTCCCCAACCTTTTTGCCACCAGGAACCGGTTTCGTGGAAGACAGTTTTTCCACAGAAGGTGAGGGGAATGGTTTCGGGATGATTCGACCACATTACATTTACGGTGCACTTTATTTCTATTATTATTACCTTGTAATACATAACGAAATAATTATACAACTCACCGTAATGCTGACAGGAGGGGGAGCTCAGGCGGTCGTGCGAGTGATGGGGAGCGGCTGTAAGTGCAGATGAAGCTTCGCTCGCTCGCCTCCTGCTGGGCGCCCTGCTTCCTAACAGGCCACGGCCCGGTACCGGCCTGGGGACCCCTGACTTAAAGGACAAAGGCTTTTACTCCAGTAGACTGGGAGTCACAAAGGTGTTGCCAGGAGGCTTATGTTACTTTCGACTAGGCTGTTCCGGCTGCTGTGTGGACTGTAGGGTGGGGGGGGGGGGCAGGAGCAAAAGGTCCCGTTAGGGGGCTGCTGTTGTCGTTCAGGTGGGAGGTGACTAGGATGGTGTTAGTCAAGGAGATGGGAAGTGGTTGGTATGGAAGAGAATTAAAACCTCCCAAGTGCATGCAAAAGCATCTCCCCGCCCCCGTATCTCCTGACCTCTGTTCCCACCCAGGCAGAGGGTCCCTGGTTGCAGCCCCATCAGCCATGGCCTGAGCCACTATCCACTGGATGGACGGGTTACCCTCCCCCCAAGACTTCACAGGTAGCCCATGTTGGTACAATCCCAGGGGGGGTCACTCACCAGGACCCAGAAGAATACCAGTCTGTACCCCCAACATTGAGAAGACACAGGCAAATGCCAGCCCCCAGTGTGACCAACGGAACAGTGAATTTTGTTAAAGTGACTTCTCTCATTGAGTCCTGATAATGAGGGAATCTTCTGGAGGAGAGCAGAAAGGTCGTAACAAGCAATACAGCTGCCACCTGTGTGGAAAACTCTGACACTTCTGAAGTTTTCAGCTATAAGCAGCACAGCTGTCTTGAGGCCGCCATGCTGTGAGGAAGGCCAAAGTCTCATAGATGGAGAGGCCCTGAGACTAGTTGAAGAGAGAGGCCCAGCCAGCCCCCAGCTGCTCTGGCCACTGTCTGATTGCACTTGCCTGAGACCAAGGCCAGAACCACGCAGCTGAGAACTTCCTGAATTCCTGACTCATAGAAATGACTATCTTTATTGTAAGCCGCTGAATATTGGAGTGATCTGTTATACAGCAGGAGATCACTAGAATAGCTCTTGACTTCAAGGAACTTAAAATCGAGTTGGAAAAAAGCCAAGAGGTAAGTGAACGTAGCCAAGTTTATTAGACAGTGCCAGCAGTCTGGATGACCAAGGCCCAAACTGTAAAGCCCTGTCTATGTAAATATAGTAAATATAGCCACCCTCGCACCCCACCTTTTCTCTCCCTCCACCTATCTTGCTCCTATATTTGCTCCTATCTTGACTGACCTTCCAAATCCTTGATTCTCATCATAGGTTTGCAGTTCTCTGCAGGGCTGACACTTTCTCAAACTCGCAACCTGCTAAAGCCCTAAATTAACAAGCTACCTGGTCTCCCCAACTTCACTTTGGATATACTGCCAAGAGTGGAATCAAGGATGTTTAGACCACAAATCCCTGGTTCTGGTTCCTAGTTCTTGGCAACAGTCATCACATAAATTTTCCAACAAGAGACACATCCGCATAATTAGACCAACGATATCACAGACTCAAGACACATGCAAAGAGGGCAGGGCTGAGAGAAGGGTAGTATTCATCAAAACCTCATCATAAATTCAAGTTGAAGGATTGAAAAGAAACAAAACATGGACACTTCCCAAACCCGGCAGCTGGACCTCTCACTGAAATCCTGAAATCACTGCCGCTCAACTCAACATCTGGGAGAGAATAAAAAATAATAAAGATTTAAAAAGAACAGACGCTGGACAATTACCAATTGAAGTGTGGATTGGGAATATAAATTCTCCAAGAGCCTAAAGACAGAAATACACATTGGCACATGGGTCTTAGGACTGTGAATTTCATCCAGCTGTGGCCACCGTTCTTTTTTATTATGGCTAATATTTAGTTAGCAAATGCACTTTCTAAGCAATGAACATAATTATGTTCAGGTTGACATGACCTGAATTAGGGTTACTGAATTTTTAAAAAAAATATTTATTTATTTATTTGGCTGCGTCGGGTCTTAGTTGCGGGATCTTTAGTTGCGGCATGCGAACTCTTAGTTGCAGCATGTGGGATCTAGTTCCCTGACCAGGGATCGAAGGGGGGCCCCCTGCACTGGGAGCATGGAGTTTTAACCATTGGACCACCAGGGAAGTCCCAGTGTTACTGAGTTTTTGCTTATTCAGCACTGTCAGTGGAATACAATGTCCAAAAAGATTCGGGTGCTGAGCAGTAGCCCCAAAGAACATTGGGAAGAATGTTGTATCTACATTTGAGAGACCTGGGTTTAAGTCTTGACTCTTCCATTTACTAATTGCATGAAATTGGCATTTTTTAACCTTCTGAACTTTTGAAGAAATCTGTCAATAGAGATAAGACTTGCCTCACAGAGTTTTTTTTTTTTAATATTTTTTAAAATTTAATTAATTAATTTGTTTATTTTTGGCTGCATTGGGTCTTCGTTGCTGTTCGCCGGCTTTCTCTAGTTGCAGCGAGCAGGGGCTACTCTTCATTGTGGTGCATGGGCTCTAGGCGCGTGGGCTTCAGTAGTTGTGGCACACAGGCTCAGTAGTTGTGGCTCACGGGCTCTAGAACACAGGCTCAGTAGTTGTGGCGCACGGGCTTAGTTGCTCCACAGCATGTGGGATCTTCCCGGACCAGGGCTCGAACCCATGTCCCCTGCATTGGCAGGCAGATTCTTAACCACTGCCCTACCAGGGAAGCCCACCTCACAGAGTTTTTATGAGGATTAAGTTAGGTAATTTATCTTCAAAACTCCTGTAACATTGCTTTTAGCTTCTTCACCTATGAAATAGGAACAATACTTCTGTCACAGAATTGAGTTACATTGTAAGTTACATTCCTTAGCTTATGATACTACTTAAGCTACTTTTAAGACATGTAAGAAACTTTTGGTTGTAAATAACAGAAAGTGAGACATAGCAGCTTTAAAATGAAAGGTTTTGAATTGTTTTAGTCAAAGAGAAGGCAGGAGGTAGGTGGTTCCACGGTAGGATCAATGATATCAGGCACTGAGTCCAAGTCTCTGCTCTCCATGTGACTCTCCCCTCATGGTGACAAGACGGCTGCTTCACTGCCAAGCATCACATCTTCACACCAGAACATCCAAAGCATGAGAGGAGAGGAATCTATTCAGACATCTCTCTTATCAAGGAGGAAACATTTCTTAAACACCTCCCACAGATTTCCCTTTACATCTCATTGGCTAGAACTGGCCCATGGCTATCTCTTGCTGGGAGGGAATCTGGGGAAATGAATGTCCAGCATTTCCAAAAGCTAACGTGAGAAGCCACTTCTACCAACAAGGAAGAAAGGAGAGAAGAATAACTTTGGGGTAGGAAACACACATTCTGGGCCTTTCACCGTAACATACGTGAGAGTGCTTACTATGAGGGGACCCATTAAATGGAGGTAGCATTTATGGAGTACTTACTGTATACTAGGCATCATTCAAAGTGTTATACATGCATCACTTCATTCCATCCTCTCAACAACCCTATGAGGAGGAACTACTATTATTCTTGTTTTATAAATGTGGAAACTGAGGCACAAAGAGGTTAATAAACTTTCCCAAGGCTACCCGACCCATGAGTGTTGGGCCAAGATGTTGATCTGAGTCAGAGCAGATTGAGTCTTCACGGGAGGACCAAGGTGGATACTCAGCTCACCTCTCACATCTTGCTCGTCCTGATCTCACCTCAAGGTCCAGTGGGTTTGAGTTGTCATGTGGTTGTTTGATTACCTATTTATCTGTCTTAGAAGTGATCGTGTTCATGAAGCATTACCATAAAGCAATGAGATCTTTGAAACTGTCCAGAACTTACATGTTTGAATTGTGGTGGTCATTGGCGGGTGGGGACCTCATGGTTAGACTCACTGGGCCAGTGAGGTCAGCGACCCCGACTCATCCTGGGATAGATTTGCACCCATCACTTTAGCTGGGGGCTGAAAGGTCGTCTCCAGAGTTGGGGACAGCAAGCTGTGGGACACCCGGGCTTTAGCTGCGCTCAGGAAGGTCCCGGGAACTGGGTGTGGACGGAAGACCCTAGCACAGACCACGGGGCCCTGGGGAGAGGATGAGAGCCTGGCAAGAGGGGCGGGACTCCGCCACGGAGCCTGAGGTTCTGGGTGCAGCACGTGGATCTTCCCTGAGGGAGAAGGTCTTATGTAAACGTAAAGAAGCCTCTCTAACCCTGCGTGATCCCGGGCCGGGGAGCCGAACCGTGAGGAGGAGAGCTCTTTCCCAAGCTGTGCTGGAGATAAAAGCCAGCCCAGCATTCCAGGGCAGAGCAGAGCACAGCAGAGCCGGCTAGGGTGGGGGCGCTGGAAAGGGGCAGGGCCACTGGTGCTGATGGGGAGCCCCCTGAGCCTGGAGAGAAACAGCCCAGGGCACTACCAGCTGTGGACAAAGGTCTTTCTTTGACCTCCTATTTGGTGCCAGGCCTGGGCTGGCTCAGCCCATGCCCTCTACAGATTTATTGACCAGTGAAAACAGTGTGCTAAATTCCAGGGTGGGGAAGTGCAGGGTGCCAGAAGTGCCCTCAGGAGGGGCAGGTCCCAAACAAGCTTCTAGAAGCCTTCTTATTAGGGCTTTCCTAATCTCTGTCCTGCTTTCTCATGCTTGCTCTCATGCCTTGTTCTTCCCTACTGCACCCCAGCCTGCAGAGGGCAGCCAGATTTGTCATCCCGAAGCAGTGTTTTCTCAACCTTTTTACCATTGCCACCCCTCCCCCACCCCGTGAAATTTTAATACTGCAGATATATTGTACGTCTGCTTAGGTATTGTACACGTATCTGTGCTTTATACATACAAAGGGTAAGATTATTCCACCTCCCGAGAACCAATTTTTGGTCCCTCACTGGCAAAATCACCCCTAAAAGAATAAGCCCATTTCCCACTGATTGGCAATAGGGTGGTCCTTGGCTACGCTCCAGTGTATCTTGTGTAAAGCCCTTCAGTCTTTTCTGAGGGGTGTTTAGTAGAGCCCTTTAATCTGGTGCTGGAATGTTAAGGTGCAGATGAAGGGCACACGCAGGGAAGACTGTAGTCAGTCGTTGGACTGGTAATCTGTTGCTCCATGACAATTACTCTGAAATGAAGCAACTCAAGACACACGTTATCTTTTGGTTTCTTTGGGTTAGGAATCCGGTGAGGCTTAGCTGGGTCCCCCGGCTCAGGGTGTACCACAGGCTTCAACCAAGATGTTGGCCAAGGCCAAAGTCGTCTCAGGCTTGACTGGGGAAGGATCTGCACCCAGGCTCATTAGTGAATGATCATTGGCAGGCTTCAGTTCTTCGCAGCCTGTTGGACTGAGGACCTCACTTCCTCGGTGGCTACTGTTTGGAAGCCCCCCCCCCCCTCAGTTCCCTGCCATAAGGGCCTTTCCGTAGGGCAGCTTATAACATGGTAGACAGTGGGTGGGTGGAGGGGGGCGGGAGAGGAAGGGGGGAGGGAGACAAGGGGAGAGAGGCGGAGAGGGCAAGCAGGAGAGAGAGTGTGTGTGAGCGAAACAGAAGTCACGGTCTTCTGTATCTCAGGAGCGTCACGTTTGCGGTGCTCTCTTCCTTAGGAGTCACTGGCTGGGTCCCGGGAGGCAGAAACTTTGGGAGCCATTTCAGAAGCTGCCCACTGCAGTGGTCAAGCTGAAATCAGGGAACAAACAGGTCACAAAAGTCAGGCCGTGGGTGGTCTAGGTAGGGCGGAGGGTCAACCTCCAGGCAAGCAGTTCGGGACCTGTTATTAGGGCAAAGCCACGGGCCAGGACCAGAGGGGTGACCCGGAATCAGGCATCTGCAGGAGTCAGAATTCCAATCAAGGTGTTGGGTCAAGTTGGGAAGGATTCCCCTGGCCCCAAGCAGGCCAGGCAGCAGAGATGACCCAGGGCAGCAGGAAATGTGTAAAACTTGGTGATGGCTACCTCAGCCAGGAAGCTTCTTACACGCCATCTGCCTGATAAAGATGACCCCAGACCTTGGTGGGTCCAGGGAGCAGCAATGCTCTTTAGGAAGGAGAGGAATTGGGCAGCTAGAGGCAGGGCTCAGAGCAGACAGGGAAGCAGCACAGGAAAGGCTCTGGAACTAAGCTGGTGGGCCTTGCATCCTAGCCCAGCTGTTTGCTTGTTGTGGGACCTTGGGGGAGTAAATTTTTCTTTCTTATAAATTTATTTATTTTATTTTATTTAGTTATTTTTGGCTGTGTTGGGTCTTCGTTGCTGCGCGCGGGCTTTCTCTAGTTGCGGCGAGCGGGGGCTACTCTTCGTTGCGGTGCGTGGGCTTCTCATTGCAGTGGCTTCTCTTGTTGCAGAGCATGGGCTCTAGGTGCACAGGCTTCAGTAGCTGTGGCTCGCGGGCTCAGTAGTTGTGGCGCACGGGCTTAGTTGCTCCACGGCATGTGGGATCTTCCCGGACCAGGGATCGAACCCGTGTCCCCTGCATTGGCAGGCGGATTCTTAACCACTGCGCCACCAGGGAAGTCCCTGGGGGAGTATATTGACTTCAACCTGAGTTTTCTTCTCTCTAAGATAATACCTAACTCACAATGAGGCTGAGAAGATGAAATGAGATACTAAAAACCCTTAGTACAGTATCTGCTGCAGAGCAAGCACTCAATAAATGTTCATTATTGTTATTATCATTATTATATAAAAGTAGTACGCTTAGAAAGGAAAATGAGTTCATTCCTTAAAATCAAAACAACAATAACAAAAAGAGCTGAATCTTTTATGGTTGAGAAGATGCCACTTGAAGGTCTAACACAATTTCGTATTTACAAATGTGGCAGGCATGGTGAGAACTGCAGCTGTTCAGTGGCTATTCCACGTCAGGCATCGAGCGAGGTGCCTTATAAATTATCTTCGTGCCATCCTTTCAACTCACATAAATGATGGGTTATTATTCCCATTTCACAGATGAAGCAACAGAGATCCAGAAAGATCCAGTATGTTGCTGAAGGCCATGCAGTTAACAAGAGTCAGCTGTAATTTACATTATAATTTACATACCATAAAATCACCCACTTTAAGTGTACAATCCAATGATTTTTAGTATGTTTACAGAGTTGAGTAATCATCACCACAATCTTAAGTTTAGAACATTTTTATCAACTCCCAAAGAAATCACATACCATTAACTGTCACTCTTTCCTCTTCTTCCCAGCTCCTGGAAACCTGTAATCTTCATTCTGTCTCCATAGATTTGCCTGTTCTAGACATTTTATATAAATGGAATCATACAGTATGTGGTCTTTCATGATTGGCTTCTTTCACTTAACATGATGTTTTCTAGATTCATCCGTTTGTAGCATGTATCTGTACTTCATTTTTTTTATTGTTGAATAATATTCCATTGTATGTATACATCACATTTTGTTTATCCATTCATCTGTTGATGGGCACTTGGGTTATTTTCACCATTTGGCTATTGTGAATAATGCTGCTTTGAATATTGGTATAAAAATATCTAAGTTTCTGCTTTCAATTCTTTCGGATATATACCTAGGAGTAGAATTGCTGGATCATATGGTAATTCTATGTTTAACTTCTTGAGGGACTGCCAGACTGTTTTCCACAGCAGCTGCACCATTTTACTTTCCCACCAGCGATGCACAAGTGTTCCAATTTCTCCACATCCTTGCCAGCACTTGTTATTTTTGATTCTAGCCATCCTAGTGGGTGTGAAGTGGTATCTTATTGAGGTTTTGATTTGCATTTCCCTGATGGCTAATGATACGGAGCATCTTTTCGTGTGCTTATTAGTCATTTGTATATCTTCTTTGGGGAAAATGTCTATTCACATTCTTTGCACATTTTAAAATTGTGTTTTTAAAAATATTTTTAATTGAATTGTAATAGTTCTTCATATATTCTGAGTGCAAGTCCCTTATCAGGAAAAGAATTTGCAAATATTTCCCCTCATTCTGTGGGTTGCCTTTTCACTTTCTTGAGGGTGTTGCTTGAAGCACAAAAGTTTTTAATTTTGATGAAGTCCAATTTATTTTTTCTTCTATTGCTTATGCTTTTTGGGTGATATCTAGGAAATCATTGCCTGAGCCAACTTCATAAAGATTTATTTTATGTTTTCTCCTAAGAGTTTTATAGTTTTAGCCTTAAGTTTAGGTGTATGATCTATTTTGGGTTAATTTTTAGATATGATGTTATGTAGGGGGGCCCAATTAATTCTTTTGCATGTGGATATTAGTCTTTGTTGGTATATATTGAGAGTTTTCCACAATAAAAAATTAATTTAAAAAAGGGCAATGACAAACAAATCATATACCAGGTAGGAACTGTGTTTAGCTGCTAATAACAACTACTTAAAATAAGAGGGCTTCAGCAAGACATGTTTGGGTTTTTTTACTTATTTATTTTCGGTAAAAGAAGTTCAGAAGTAGATACAGCTGATATGGCAGTTCTATAATCATTACTGAACCAAGATCCTGCTAGCTGTTTGTTTCAACATTCCTACATGTGGCCTCCATCCTCAAGATTACCTCATGGTCACAGGGTAGTTGCTGTAACACCAGCCAACACCTCTGCATTCTGAGCAGGAAGAAAATAAAAGGCAAAAAAGGCTCTTTAAATAACTACACCTGAAACCAATTTAAAAACTTGGGTTTCCATCTCACTGGTGATTCCTGTGGTGGGGAGGCTGGGCACCTTAACCTACTCATCAATATAAGGATTCTGAAAGTAAGTCAAGTGCGTATGCACAGATATCAAGTAGCCGAACCAACAGGCCACGGTGGAGAGTGGCAGTTGCCTACCCAATATCTGTTCTTCAGCATCCTTAGTGGCAAGTAGGACTGAGGGATCGTGAGCTCGGTATTGCCAGAGCTTCCAAGTTTTATAAGCTTGGATTCTCCATTTTATGAGCCCTCCAGATTTTTCAGTGTTGGCAATTAACCAAAACAAATATTTAACTTTTCCTGGGCCAAACACAATACATCTGCGGCCCATATCCCATCTCTGTGCTGCTCGTTGGCAACCCCTGCTTTCAGGTGAACGTCAGAGCCCCTTAAACACCTGAAGGGCATGGGAGCCATATTACACTTCCCCTGTGTGGCTCTGAGCCAGTGCGTGGAAGTCACGAGCAAGGAGGTTTTGGCTCCACTGTAGGGAAGAGCTCCATCCGCAGAGCTGTCAAAAACAGAAGGAGCTGCCTGGGGAGGTATGAAGTTCCCTGTTGCTGGAGGTGTTTGAGCAGATGCTAGAGAACTGCTTGGCAATGACTTCTAAGGTCTCCCCAACCCCAGGAATCTCTGAAGATTACCATGATGACTACTGCTGCTGCGATGACTTGCTGAAAGGAGATGAAAAGAACGCAAGGGGCTCTGCATCTGGATTGTTAGGGAGCTGGCAGCCCCCCAGCTGCTGTGTCCCCACCCTCTCAATGACAAGGAATATGCCCTCACCATTGAGATGACCTCTAGTCAGTTTCGCCGGTAGAGACAGCCAAGGTTGACTTCCTAGTATTCACAAGCGTGATTTGATTCTTCTCCACTCATCGTATAGTATACAACAGATATGTGGCTTTTCTTATGGAGGATCATTCAAGCTATTCCATTCAATTCATTTATTTATTCAAACTTTCAGGGCTGGTTTCATGGGCATGTGACCTGTGCAGGTGCACAGGGACCTGCATTCAGGAGGACCCCATGTTTGGCTTGATGCTTTTTTCCTTCAAATTATTAATCCTTTTGGAACAAGAAACCCCACATTTTCGTTTTGTAATGGGCCCTGCAAATTAAGTATCCTGTCCTCCATACTTTTACTCAAAATGTATTCACTGTCTAGCAAGTGCCAGGCATCGAGGATACAGAGCCACACCCAATGTGTTCATACTCCAGTTGGGGGCAGAGAGATGGGAAAAGCTGAGAGATAAGAAACTACTGAGATAGCTGCTATGGAGCACACTGTTTGCAAGAGGGACATCTCACCTAGACAGAGAAGTCAGGGGGTAGAGAAGGTTCTTCAGAGGAATCAAGGTCTGAACTTCAATTGTTTGTTGAAATTCATTACTCTATTCTAAGAGAACTACAGGCAGGCACGTGGCTGCTTAACTAAGGACTACATTTCCCAGCATCCCCGGCAGTTAGTTGTGGTCACGTGACTATGTTATCACCAATAGCATGAGTGGAAATGATGTGGACCACTTCTGGGTCTGGACTGCAAAATATCTCAGGGTTCCTTTTCCAGCTTCACTTCCTCCTTTACCACATGGAATCCACATGTGGTGGTGACCCAGCTTCCATCACGCAGATGACCTGAGGGCCTGGGGGTCGGCAGAGTGGAGGCTGGAAGGAACCTGGGTTTCTGAATGACCACAAGGAGCAGAGCTTCCCACTCACCTGGACTGCTCGTCTCAGAACTGCTACCTGAACAAAAAGAAACTCATATTCACTAAGCCGCTGCATTCTGGGATCTTTGTTAGCCTACTCTACCAAATACAGTAAGTACACAGGAGCTAGCCATGTGGAAAAAGGGAGACAGACTCCAAAGCACCCAGTCAAGAGAGAACAAGGGAATTCAAGATCCTGAAGTGGTGGCTGTGAAAGGGCCGCTGTAATAAAACACCGTAGACTGCGTGGCTTAAACAGCAGACACTTACTTCTCACAATTCTGGAGGCAGGGAAGCCTACGATCAAGGAGCCTGTAGATTCAGTTCCTGGTGAGAACTCTCTTCCTGGCTTACAGAAGGCCGCCTTCTCGTTGTGTTTTCACTTGGTGGGGAGACGAAGCTCTGGTCTCTCCTCCTCTTCTCATAAGGACACGAATTTCATTAGTAATTTCATCACTAATTTCATAATTTCCACCCTCATGACCTCATCTAACCCTAATCACTTCCTAAAGGCCCCACCTCATTGGGAGGTAGAGCTTCAACATATGAATGGGGGCAGGGGCACAAACATTCAGTCCATCACAGGTGGGAGGAAGGAAGACTGGGCCACATCTTGGACCTTGTGTGCCAGGCAAGGACCTTGGATGTCATCCTCTGGGCTGTGGGGAACCAATCGGGGAGTGACATGATCAGGTTAGCTTTTTGTTCTGTCAGCTTGAGCTGGAACCTGCAAATTTTTTAATTTATGAAGTATTTCAGAAGACCAGCCAATAGTATTGGGCTGGCCAAAAGGTTCGTTCAGTTTGCTCCATTAAGATGGCTCTAGTAGTACTTCGTTGTCTTTAACTTCATTCAAAACAATTTTGTTGGATTGTATGTGACAGCTGTCATATCACTGTACATTTAAAAAAAGACATCAAAATTGGTGAATTTTTGTCTAGCCATTTAATACTGCAGATGGAAGAAAAAAAAGCAAAGTTTTCAGCATATTATGCTTTATTATTTCAAGAAAAGTAAAAAACGCAACTGAAATGCAAAAAAAGATTTGTGCAGTGTATGGAGAAGCTTCTGTGACTGATCGAACGTGTCAAAAGTGGTTTGCAGGGACTTCCCTCGTGGCACAGTTGTTAAGAATCCGTCTGTCGATGCAGGGGACACGGGTTTGAGCCCTGGTCCAGGATGATCCCACATGCTACGGAGCAACTAAGCCCGTGTGCCTCAACTACTGAGCCTGCGCTCTAGAGCCCACGCACCACAACTACTGAAGCCCGCGTGCCTAGAGCCCGTGCTCCGCAACGAGAGAAGCCACCTCAATGAGAAGCTCGCGCACCGCAACAAAGAGTAGCCCCTGCTCGCCGCAACTAGAGAAAACCCGCGCACAGCAATGAAGACCCAATGCAGCCAAAAGTAAATAAATAAAATAAATAAATTTATTTTTTAAAAAAAGTGGTTTGCAAAATTTTGTGCTGGAGATTTCTCGTGGGACAATATTCCATGGTCGGGTAGACCAGTTGAAGTTGATAGCGATCAAATTGAGACATTAATTGAGAACAATCAATATTATACCACTCGGGAGATAGCCAACATACTCAGAATATCCAAATCAAGCGCTGAAAATCATTTGCACCAGCTTGGTTATGTTAATCGCTTTGATGTTATGGTTCTGCATAAGTTAAAAGAAAAAAACCTTCTTGACCATATTTCTGCATGCAATTCTCTACTTAAACATAATGAAAATGTTCTGTTTTTAAAACAAATTGTGACAGGCAATGAAAAGTGGATACTGTACAGTAAAGTGGGATGGAAGAGATCGTGGGGCAAGCAAAATGAACCACCACGAACCACACCAAAGGCCAGTCTTCATCCAAGGAAGGTGATATTGTGTATATGGTGGGATTGGAAGGGAGTCCTCTATTACGAGCTCCTTCCAGAAAACCAAATGATTTATTCTAACAAGTACTGCTCCCAATTAGACCAAATGAAACAGCACTCGATGAAAAAAGTCCGGAATTACATGACCAGGCGAAAACTGTTACAGCTTAGCCAGGAAGTTCTGATTCATCTGCCATATTCACCAGACATTGCAACTTTGGATTTCCATTTATTTCGGTCTTTACAAAATTCTCGTAATGGAAAAAATTTCAAATTCCCTGGAAGACTGTAAAAGGCACCTGGAAAAGTTCTTTGCTCAAAGGATTAAAAGCTTTGGGAAGATGGAATTACAGAGTTGCCTGAAAAATGGCAGGAGGTCGTGGAACAAAATGGTGAATATGTTGTTCAATAAAGTTCTTGGTGAAAATGAAAAATTTGTCTTTTATTTTTACTTAAAAACCAAAGGCACTTTTTGGCCAACCCAATGCAATGAGCATTCACATACCCAACCACCTAGCTTGAAAAATATATTACAGATAAAGGCCCCGGTATTCCCTTCCTAATCCCATTTTCAGCTTTTTTTTTTTTTTTTTTTAAAGGGCACTTGGAAAGGGCAAGAGTGGAAACAGGACATGCATCATTGAACATCTAGTGTGTCCTCAGCACCGTGCGAGGTACTATCCTTCTATACGTATACAAGCAGCCACAGCTGGGTGGGGGAAAAAAAACAACAACAGAAAATGAAAAACTTGTGCATTCCCAGAACAAGGTGACTCCCTTCTGAGACCAGATGTGGCATGCTTGGAGGAACAAGATACAGGATTTTATCTGGAGCACAGATAGAAGATGTGATGGGATATTTGCTCAGAATCTCCAGCCCTGGCCTACTTCTTGTGATTCACGTGCAGATAAATGGTGCAATAAAAAGAAATCTGGAATACGTCTCTGGAAGTTTTAAAGTTCTGAGAAGGACTTGGAAGGTTTTGAGTATACAGGCGGTATTCCATTTTTTCATCCAGCTGATGGCTGTGACTTTGGAAGAAAAAGGAGAGGATACTGGGAGTGAACAGCTGGTGATGTTGATGGTGTTGACGAGGGTTTCATTTCCTGGGCAACAGCCCAAGATACTGGAATAGGAGGCTCCTGGCAAAGGACAGAGAGTGTCACAAAGACAGGGAAGAATGTGTTTGGCAGGAAATTTCCAAATGGTATCAAAGGGCGTTTAAAAAGATCGTCATGGGATGTGGAGTGGACAGCTGCTGTTTTTGTCTGCTCAGCAGCCGTTTGCAATCTTCTCTTAACAGCTTCTTTATCTTTGAAGGGAAACCATCCATCCTCAACTCACAGACCGTGTGGCTAAAGAGGGTTGATCCCAACCTTTGGCTCCAGAAAAAGTCAATCACAATCTCAAAGGCTGTTTCAGAACTTGGCTACGTGACTGGATCTGGATCAATGAGAGTTGTCGCCAGGACTTTGCTCAAATGATTGGTAATGAGGTATGCCTTCTTTCTCGCTTAGAGTGGCTGAGATGGTACATTATAAGCCTGGAGCTGCTGAATGCTACCTTGTCTTAATGAATCTGAGAAGGAAGTCAGCATAGCGGAAAGCCGAGCCTAATGATGGAGAGAAATTCCTGAAAACATTAGAGCTCCTGGATTTAACCATGTTTGCAGCTAGCCCTACCCCTTGGACTTTTCAGTTATGCGAACCAGTATTCTCTCCCCCAGCCCCCCAGCCCTGCCTCCCGGTTTAGTGTAGTTCCTGTGGACTTGCTACCACTGATAGGAGAAAATGGAAAACAACATTTGTGATATAGACAGAAACACAGTAATAGAGACAGTACTATTATTCTTGAGCAAAAATAAAGACAACTGGGCCAGAACTTTATTTATGGTCCTGTATGTCTATCTCCTAATGCAAAGAGTACAGGGAATGGATAAGGCAAGATATTCATGGTACCCAAAGAAGAAAAATATAATTTCATAAACATCACTGTTGCTTGGAGGGGATTCCTAACTAGAAAGTAACAATGGAAGGATATATATTGCTCAAAAAAGGCAAATCTAATAGAAAGGGAAAATTATGTAGCGTCATCAGCAAAGGAGGTCTGTCCGTCGGGGAGGAGAGCTTTTGGGTCAGGAATGAGGAGAACCACAGAACAAGACCCCACTCCACCTCCCCCCTACCCAGACCAGAGGAAAATTCCAGAACGTGCTTTCCTAACACATATCACAAAGGCCACAAAACAGGGTTTTCATGGGGAGTTCCACTTTTTCAGACATAAACTGGAATTCTCCTTTTGCTAAAGTTTAGACCATCTGATAAATTATTAGCTTTATTGCTAATATTTGATATAATTATTTGCTAACAGTTTCTCAGAACACAGGAGTAGTAATAGAAGATGTTCTTTTATTTAAAAAAAAATTTCCCCCTTGAATATAAAAGGAAGACGTCCCTTTTATGAAAAATTGGATAATATGGTGGTCCAACAGCAACCACTTATAAATCTATTTCCAGATGTTAAGTGATGGGACTTGTGTGCCAGATGCTGGCTAAGTATTTCATAAATAGGCTTATTTAATCTCCGCAACAATTTTAAGAGGTCCATGCTTGTACGATCCTCATTTTGTAGATGTGGAGACTGAGGTTTAGCAAAACTAAAAAACTCCCCTAAGCCAAGTGGGTATCATAGGATCTGAACTCAGCCGTCTGGATCCTAGCCACTACACTATGCTGTGTATTTCTTCCATTGATATAAATTCCCCGTTTGATTGTATATTTATCATTTTATAGCTTGCTTTTCTTCGTTCCACTGGATATTATAATATGAGCACTTCCCCATTTTGTTAAAAACTCTTAAAGTGTTCAAAAAAAAAAAGTAACGAGGCTAATCTAAGGGATGCCCATGAACCCATCACCCAGCTCCAACAATTAACAAATCAAAAGCAAAAACAAAAAAACAAAAAAAACCCTCAATTATCAACCCACCTTGTTTCCTCCATCCACTCCCCACTCCATTATCTAAAGCAAATTGCAGATGTCACATCATTTTATCTGTAAATATTTCAGTATGAAATTTTAGTAATTCTTTAATAGTATCAGATATTCAGTCTGCGCTCAAAATTTCCTGGTGTAAACATTATTGTAAATGCTATTCTAAATTTGGTTCTGAGGATACATCAGGAAGAATTGGTGGCTGGTATGGAAGTGTCAGAAACCTCACACCAACGTGATCCTGTCATTCCGGGGTTTGCAGTAGCAAATAAAGTTGCCCCCGAAATTTAGGAAACCAGACTTCCAAAAGTTCAGTAGAAAGAATTGTGTACAACTTCATCTTGAACTGCACTAACCACACGTGGCTATTTACATTTACGTTAATTAGAATTAAATAAAATTTGCAAGTCCATCCCTCAGTTGCACTGGCCACCTTTCAAGGGCTTGATAGGCACGTGTGGTTAGTGGCTGTCCTTCATCACAGAAAGTTCTATTGGGCACCTGGTCTAAGAAGGAATAGTATTTATCAATATAAGGGCAGGAGATTCTAAACAATTTTAAAATATCTTCATTGATAATGGTGAAAGGTCTTGAAAGTATGCCACGCATCTGCATGGGGCACTTGACCAGCTCGAGAGGAAGCAGTGCACACACGCCTCAGGTCTCATTGTTCATTTATTGAACTGCTCTGATTGAACTGCCCCCACTTGGCCATGCACCAGTGAGGTTGGCTTTATTTTTATAACTTACTTCCTTTTCTCTCAAAAAACCCTGTTCACGCTCACCAGTGGAAAAACTGAAGTTAGCCCAATCTCATAAATATCAGTTCTGCCCAGCCACTTCCAGTTTAAAATAGTTTCATTTTGAGGAAACATTCTATCACATTCAGATGTTGCTATTTTGTATCACATTTTGGTTGAGAGCCCCCTCCTGGGCTTGGGAAGCCTAAGACAGCTTTGTTTATTAATGCTCCCTTCCCTTCCTCCTGGCAGCCCCTCGAGCCGGCTCCAAGGGTGCCCCCGTGGGAGGTGGAGAAGGAGGACCTCTCCTCTCTGTGCCAGGCCCTGCTTCTCTGCCTGGCCAGGCCCTCAGTGTCCGCTGCTGGCTGTGCGCTTGGCTGGATCCGCCTACATGGGGTCCCAGGTAGGATCTGGCTGTGATGCTTGGTACAGGCTGTGGCCCGGCAGTGTGTCTCTGTCCTGGGTCCTCATCCCCCTTTGTCCCCCCACCCTTTTCCTTACTTCTCCTTGGTGCTAAGAGCTACTAACTCAGTTTACAAGGGTACGTTAGTTACCTGTTGCTGCAGATCAAATGACTCCAAAATGTACATAGCAGCTGAAAACAACAAACTATTACTCTCTCACATAGTTTCTGAGGATCTGGAATCCAGGTGTGGCCTAACTAGGTGGTTCTGAATCAAGGGGTCTTGTGTGGTTTCAGTCAGGATCTCAGCTGGAGCTGCATCGCCTGGAGGCTTGACTGGGGCTGGGGGAGCCACTTCCAAGATGGCGCACCCACATGGCCGTTGGCGAGGGGTTCAGTTCCTTCCCACATGGGCCTCTCCACGGAGCTGCTCACGACAAGGAAGCTGGCTTTCCCCAGACCAGCTGATCCAAAAGAGAGAGAATGACCAAGATGGAAGTGTCTTTTATATCCTAATCTCAGAAGTGACATACCATCTCTCCTGTCATATCCTGTTGGTCTCATAGACCAACTCTCATACAACGTGGAAGGGGAGCTACCTAAGGGTGAGAAAACCAGAAGGTAGGCATGCTGGGGGTGGAGGGAGGCTGGCTACCATGTTGAGGTTCATCCAGTGTGAGAATTTAGCTGGAAATCAAGCTCTCTTTTAACTTGTTCTTTTATTTTATTTATTTATTTTTAAAAAATATTTATTTATTTGGCTGCGCCAGGTCTTAGTTGCAGCACACGGGATCTTCGTTGCCGCGTGTGGAATCTTCATTGCCGTGTGTGGGATCTTTAGTTGCGGCATGCAGGATCTAGTGGGATCTAGTTCCCTGACTGGGGCTCGAACCCGGGCCCCCTGCATTGGGAGTGCGGAGTCCTACCCACTGGACCACCAGGGAAGTCCCTAACTTGTTCTTTTAGAATTAGACAAGTTGTTTTCACCATGCATGAGCTTTTCCAGGAAAGACCCAGGACGGGTCCTTGCGGCAATTACCATGGATACACCTACTTATAAAATCTGTGTTTATTAGATAAGTAACATGTATTCATTGTTGAAAAGGAAAAACGAAACAGACAAGTGAAAAAGCAGGTAAAAGTCATCTTTGAGTCCACCCTTCAAAAGTAAACTCTGACATAGTTTTACAGAATTTTCTTCTGTATGAATGTTACTTTTACAGAATCTTTTCTGTCCATTCATGCTTTTAACAACTATTTTTTGAACATCAATTATGTGTCAGTAATTCTACTTCCAAGGATTTATTTAAGGAAACATTCAAGGCCCTGAGCAAAGAGTTAGATACAACCAATTTAATCCAACACATTTACCCAATAATCTTAATGCTGTTTTACATTTGTTTGTATTTCAGACTTTTTCTTTTTCCTCATGGTTTCTGGTTCTGAGAGTTCTTATCCTCATCTAAGTTTACAAAAATTCACTTTTAAGTGGTGGGATTTAAAAAAATCTTTCTACTTTCTTTGTATTATAATAAAAAAGGGTATAATTATGGCCATTCGGTGTCCTCCACAGATACACTTTTCCGTCATCATTTTTTGTTTCTTTGTTCTTTTTCTCTGAATTTTGAAAACTTTTTTCAAGATGGTCCCTACACATGAATATTCCCCTCTTTAAATTTTAAAATTCTTTAAAAAATATTTGACCAAATAATTAAAGCAGACAAAATAATATTCACAACATACATATAAGATATAAACTGCCATCAGCTTAAGAAATCAAGCAATACCAGTATCTTAGATGCTCTTTCCTCCTCTCTGGTAAGCGCTATCCTCAAGTTCGTGGTTATCATTCCCTTGCATTTCTTTATAGTCGTACAACAAACATGCGTATCTTTATACAGTACATTGTCTAGTTGATGCATTTTTTCTGATGCAAGTGCAATCAAGTTGTATATGCTCTGCTGTGAATTGCTTCCCCTCCCCTCGTCGCATAATGTTTGTGAGACTCATCCACACTGATGGATACGGCTGCAATTAACGTTTACTCTGCTGTAGTGTTTCATTGTGTGAATGCACCCCATTGTGTCAATTCTGCCCATGGACATTGGGAAATTTCTGGATTCTTGCAATTACAAACAATGCTGCAGTGAACATTCGGGTAGATGTCATCTGTTGCACACACACACAAGGATTTCTCTAGAGTAGTCATTCCCAACCTTGGCTGCACGTTGGAATCACGTGGGAATGAACAAAAAAACAACCTATTGATGTGTAGCTCACCTCCCACCCTGCAAGACATTCTGATTTAATTGGTACAGGTTCTGACTTGAGCATCTAGGTTTTAGAAAGCAGGTTTGGAACCATTACCCTAGTGTATCTGCCTGGGAGTGGAATTGCCAGGTTGTAGGCTATGTGCATCTTCCGTTCTACACATTTTCTTACGAGGAATGTGGGAAAATTCCAGTTGCTTTAGGTCTTCACCAATATATGGTATTGTCTGATTCAAAAAATTTTTTGGTAACATCAGTTCTACCGTTTGTGAAAGGAGTGGTGATGTGAGTTTTAATCTGCTATTGTTTTTAGTTTTGTTATACTCCTCCTTTATCACCCTTTTAATGCTACTTTTATTTATCTCAGTCTGTTGCCTTTTCACCTGAGTCTGTTTCTCCTTATGATCCTATATTTCAGAAAGGCCGTGTCTTCTTGTATCCTCTGGTGGATGCAAAAAAGTTTCCCGGCATCTACCTACTGATCCGGCAACGGCTGTTTATCAGTGCCTTGCTCTTCCTCTAAGTCTTCTAATGAGGCATATGCTTTTTTTTCATTCCCTTCTGTATTTTTTCATGGACCCCATGCTGGTTTTGTGCTCTTAATTTGCTCTGAACAACACATGATCTGATGCTTGTCAACAGGTAGAAGGCAAATCACCTGTGGTCTCATGGGGGCAATGGTCTCATTTCCTTCCCAGTCTACAGCTGAAGTGAGACTTGATCAGTACAGATCCTGGTCCATTTCCTTGATTAAAATAGGCTCTCACTTGGGATTCCACAGCTCTGTGGGGTGGCGTCTTCTTGCTCCCATCATAGGCTTTGGGGAGGGGTCAGATTTAACTGATTCAACACCAGGTCTTCCTGTGTTAATAGTGGGTTAGGAGAAAGTTTAAGTGCATGTGGTCTTTTCTGAAAAATAGAGATGATAATAGCGTCTGTGGATTAATTGCCCAGAAAGGGCTTAGCATAATGTTTGACACATGGCAAACATTTAATAAGTGTAGCTGCCATCACTATTTTATTGTTGGTATATTATTAGTATATTGTATGTTTGTGTGTATATTATTGACATGCAGTATTATTACTGTTCATCTCTTTGGAATGAAAGCTACAATGAAGGTAAGGATTTTTGTCTATTTTGTTCATTTCTTTATCCTCAGCAACTAGAACAGTGCATGACACATGGTACACACCCAAGAAATATTTGTTGGATGAATGAAACTTTGAGAATTTGGAGAGGCTATAGTTGGAATTGCTCACCATGTGCTATTTTGAATCAGAAATTGGCAGTGTTATTTATATTAGCAAACAATTTTAATCAACCTACAGGTCAAATAACAAGGGTTAGTTGAATAAATTATAGGACATCGTATGCTGGAATGCTGTGTCCGTATGGCAAATTATGTTGTGCAATACTTTTTGACAGGGGAAATGTTTACTTATATTGCTGGTATGAAAAAAATAGTTACAGAACAGTGTATACAGTATAATCTCAAATATATAAAAAGTGTGTGTATGTAGAAAAAACTGAAAGTAATATAACAAAACACTCATAATGGTTGTCTCCGGTGGTAGGATTAAAGATAATTGTGAATTTGCTTCTTTGATCTTCTTGGTATTTTCCAAATATGTTTATAATAAGGATACATTATTCTGGAAGCAAGAATTTTTAACAGACATGTACCAAAGATGAATTAAGTGGCATATATTCCAGGGATGCAATACTGTTAGTGCAAATCTGGAAGAATAATGTCAGGAATGCTAAAGCTGAGAATGGTTTAGGGCTCAAAGGAAGTTTTAAAAGACAATAAAATGGGTACTAGATCAGCTAACATTCTTAGTTGCAAGCACCAGAAACTAACTGGCCATTTAAGCAGCAAGGCAATCTATTAAATGGGACCAGAGTAGCTCATAGCATTGCCAGGAGGGCTGGAGGACCAATGTCAGCAGCCACCCAGCAAGAAACAGTGCTCCAAATCCCACTGCAGAACTAGCCCAGCTTCCCCTGCTAATACTGGGTACAGTGTCAAGTCTGCTGCCCTGGGACCCAAGCTCGCCCCTGGGAACCACAATCATCATTGTAGAGGTTGCTCTAACTCAAGGAACTACCGTGGTCCTGGGAGCATTAGAAATGCAAATTCTCAGGCTCTACCCCAGACCTACTGAGTCAGACTCTCTCAGGGTGGGACCCAGCCATCTGCATCTCAGCAAGACTTTTAGGTGATCTTGAAGACACTAAGCTTTGAAAAGCACTCTCCATAATTGCTGGTGATCCTTTGCATTCAAAGTCCAAGAGGAATGTATCTGATTGGCAGATCCTAGGTCATGTGCTCACATCCTTGCTGCAGGAGAGGCTGGGGAAGTGGGTGTCAGCAATGATCAGCTCTGCTTTGTGCTATGATTTATGGGGTGTGAGGTTCTCAAGACATAGAGAAATGGTCCAGATGCTGACCCACCAAAAGGGATGACTGGCGTCTACATCCTATCCCAATGTTTGGAGCAATCAAAGAAACAAGAAGGGATAAGGTCATTGTGTCAGCAGTATTGCTTGATAATCGTTTTGCTCTGGTCTTCTGAAAGAAGAACAAAACCTCAAACTGAAAAATGCACAACAAATTCTTTTTTTAATTTATTTTTTATTGTGGTAACATTATAACGTTGTATGTTTCATGTGTACGACATTATAGTTCTACTTCTTTGTACTCTACAGCGTGCTTACCACCAAAAATTTCATTACCGTCAGTCACCATACTGTTGACTTTCTTTACCTGTTTTGCCCTCCCCCCTACCCCTTCCCATCTGGTAACCACTATTCTGTTCTCTGTATTTATGTGTTTGTTTTCATTTGTTTTGTTCATTTATTTTGATTTTTGTTTGTTTTTTATATTCCACGTATAAGTGAAATCATACAGTATTTGTCTTTCTCTGTCTGACTTAGTTCACTTAGCATAATAACTTCAAGCTCCATCTGTGTTGTTGCAGCTGGCAGGATTTTATCTTTTTTATGGCTGAATAGTATTCCATTGTGTATATATACCACATCTCCTTTATCCATTCCTTTGATGAACACTTAAGCTGTTTCCTTATCTTGGCTATCATAAACAATGCTGTGATGAACATTGGTGCACATATATCTTTTCAAATGGGTGTTTTTGTATTCTTTGGATAAATACCCAGAAGTGGGATAGTTGGATCAGGCAGTAGTTCTAGTCTTAGTTTTTTGAGGAGTCTCTATACTGTCTTCCATAGTGGCTGCACCAATTTACAAAATTTTCAAATGAAAAAAACCTCAGTAATGTGCATTGTTTATGGATGTATATAAGTGTACTAAAACTACAAAGGGCAAAGGAATTACATACTCCTTCTTTTGGGCATGGGAGGGGCATGTGAGTGGGGCTTTAGCTGTGTTTGAGACACCTCATTTAAAGATAGCTGAGACAAATATGGCAAACTACTAACATCTGTTTCATCATGGTAGTGGGAACATGGATGCAAGAATGATATTAATAATATTTAACCGCTGACACACCCTGGGTATGACCAGAAGAGACACTGACTGCAGGCTTGGAGCCCCATCCTGCCGTGCCAGCCATCACCTCGTTAGTTGCTGGATTGCGGGTGGGTCCTTGAGAAAGACCGGGAGAGACATAAGCTGTCACCAGAGCTTTTAGGTAGGTTTGTAGATGATTATCTCTCAGGCTGGAGACATATCAGCAGATTGCCATGGGGCCCAGCTCTTGGTTCTTTTCTATCCAACAATGTTATCTGTGGCTCAGATGAAACCATAGCAGGGACATTAGTCAGATTTGCAGGTGATGCAAAACCAGGATTCCTGAGAGACCCCATACTTGACTCAATCTCAAGGTTTCATATTTGACGCTCAAGAGTCAAGACTGAATCTCTAATGTAACCATCTCAACAGGGGGGAAGGAGAAACTAGAGTCAATAAAGTACAATTAAAGAAGTATAAATACAGTATATCATTGAGCTTAAAATCAATGACTACTTACAGACACCTGGCTTGGCAGTCTCTCATATGAAAATTCCAGGAGCCTTAAAGGCTTTTATAATCTGCTGATGGGAATGTACATTGATTCTGGAGGGTAACTTGGTGATAGATAATTAAAAGCCTCACAAGAAAACACATGTCTTTTGACCCAGCAACTCAAACTCTAGGAATTATTAAGAAATCATCAGATATGCTAAGTGAAATAAGTCAGATAGAGAAAGACAAATACTGTATGATCTCACTTACATGTAGAATCTAAAAAAACTGAACTCAGAGAATCAGAGTAGAGTGGTGGTTCCCAGGGGCTGGGGGGTATGGGGAATGGGGAGATGTTGATTAAAGGGTACAAACATCCAGTTACAAGATTCACAAGCTCTGGGGATCTAATGTACAGCATGGTGATTGTAGCTAATGATACTGTATTGCATACTTCAAAGTTGCTAAGAGAGGAGATCTGAAATGTTCCCCCCACAAAAAAGAAATGGTAAATATGTGATGGGATGGAGGTGTTGGCTAATTCTATGGTGGTAATCATTTTGCAATATTTAAGTGCAGCAAATCAACATGTTGTACACCTTAACCTCACACAATGTTGTATGTCAGTTTATGTCTCAATAAAGCTAGAAATAAAAGAAATCATCAGAGAAATATACAGAGATGGATGTATAAGAATGTTTATCAAAGCATTGTTTACAATAGCAAACAAAACAAAACTGTACAGAACCCATTCAGAGGGTACTATTTAAATATATACCATACTTGGAATATTAAACAACTGATAGAAAAGACAATATAATAAGCAGATAAAATAGTCTGGAAGCTTTACAAGAATATGTTTTTAGTGACTATCCCTGGGTGGTGGGTTGTGAGAGTTCTTAAATTTATCTTTTGCTTATTTGTATTTTCTCATTTTCAAAGATTATGTGTTGCTTGTATGATGGAGAAGTAATGAGTTTTAAAATTAGGTTTTTTTTTTTAAAGATTCTATACTTTATTTTTATTTATTTATTTATTTTTGGCTGCATTGGGTCTTCATTGCTGCATGCGAGCTTTCTCTAGTTGCAGGGACCGGGGGCTACTCTTCGTTGCGGTGCGTGGGCTTCTTATTGCGGTGACTTCTCTCTTGTTGCGGAGCATGGGCTCTAGGTGTGCGGGCTCAGTAGTTGTGGCTTGCAGGCTCTAGAGCGCAGGCTTAGTAGTTGTGGCACATGGGCTTAGCTGCTCCGTGGCATGTGGGATCTTCCCGGACCAGGGCTCGAACCCGTGTCCCCTGCATTGACAGGTGGGTTCTTAACCACTGTGCCACCAGGGAAGCCCTAAAATTAGTTTTAATTCAATATATATTATAATGTAATCCAACAATGTAATTCTGCTGTTAAAAAAAAAGTGGTCATTTATGTAATTAGGGAGAAGAACGGGAGAAATAATAATCCTAGTATACCCTTCATGTTCCCCGGATGGGGGTCACATTGTAAGCGTCCAGAGGAGTGGCACCAGGATGTTGATGGACTTGGGAAATTTGTTCTACAAGTAACTGTTGAGAAATCAGGGCTGTATATTCCAAAAAAATAGATGACTAATGGAAAGTGTATTGTCCTCAGATATTTGAATGTCCATCTCATGGAGAATATTGGCTCAAAGTTTCTCCAGAAACAGGAAACAATTGCTCTAGAAAACAGTTGCTCTAGCAAACCGAATGGGGTAGAAGTTGCACAGAGGAAGAGTTAAGTTTGCAATAAGGAAGAGCTTTCTAACAGCTATGGATGTTACTGTCGCCACAGTGAGTTAAATCAGGGTTCTTTGGTTGCAAACAATAGAAACAAACTCCAGTTAACACATATGCAGGAAAAAAAAAATACTGGCGGTTGGGACATCTCAGGGAGAGAAGCCTGGGGAAGCAGGCTTGGAAAAATGGAAGAAGCAAGAGATGTCTAGGATCCTAGACAGAAGGAACAACTCAACAGGACACTACCGTTGGGATAAATTAGCACCCCCTACCCCTACTTTAAAGGTTTGGCAAAGACCTAGACTTCATGGAGGAAGAGTCGGATGAGCCTGGCTTGGCTAGGGAAAGGCAGGATCTCTTCATTGACAGTCCCTCTAAGATCTCATACAGTGGGTAAGAGATCATTTCAGAGAGACAGGTGGGGGGGGGGGCAGGGTGGAGAGCACTGTTTCCATAAGAAGAGAGAATGAATCCTAGGGACCAAACAACTAATACCAATACATCATTTTACTGGGCTAACCATTTGCTTCATCACTGAAGGACTTTAAGCAGAGCCTGAACGGCCGATGACTGATAACTGTCGGCTGGGGAAGGGGGTGCTGTGGACTAAATGAGTTCTGTGGTCCCTCAGTAACCCAGTCAGCCCAACATTCTATCTCTGAGTCATACTGAGGGCGTTTTGCGGAAACCAGTGGCAGTTTTCATCCAAGAATGTTAAGGACGTACTTCTTAAAACTCCCCACTGTCCTCTTTACCATCTGATATGGTTCCATTACCCATGAGTTAAACAAACCTTTCGTGAACCCAAATATTTTGTTATACTCTACCTCTTCTGGGTACTTAATTGGTCCATCAGCTTATGAAGTCCAAAAGATCATTGCCATATAAATGAGTACTTCTGTTTCTTGGTCCTCAAATTCTGCCTCTAGGCATTCATAGGTATCTGTTATTGTCATGTTTTGGGGTTTAGTGAACAAGTTTATGTTTGCCCTCAAAACTCATTTTATCTTTTTTTTTGGAGGGGCCACGGTGCAGCTTGTGGGGTCTTAGTTTCCCGACCAGGGATTGAACCTGGGCCCCAGCAGTGAAAGCGCCGAGTCCTAACCACTGAACAGCCAGGAAAGTCCCAAAACTCCTTTTATTTTAAAATTGGCAATTTTAGAATTTGCCATGCTGCTCACCCCAGATTTATTAGCCCGTGGAATGATCTTTTATGGGACCTAGTGGAGCAAATGATTATGGATAGAGGGACTCCATGTTTTCTTTACAGGGGAGAGGTTTTCCTTCCACTGATCAGAGCGTCATGTAGTTAGAAGGAAACTTGCATGGAAGGAAAGAAGCCGAGAATAAGGAGCCCAAAAAGGAGAAAAGAACCAACGTGATATTCCCCTTCCATGCCAGGTATCATGCCAGGCACTTGTGTAGTCAGGATTCCTAGTTATAAGCACAGAAAATGACTGACACAGGTTAAAGCAGGAAAAACATTATTTTGAGGCTACTGGGTCATTCACAGAATTCTCAGAAAGATCAGATAACCAGACAGAGCAAATAGGCAGGAACGAAGCAGGGCTTTGCAGTCAAAGAACAGCAAAAATCGTGCCACAGAACTGGTTCAGGAAAATAAAAAACAAAACCTGCTGCCAGCACCACTAAATTCCAGAGACCAGAGGCTGCACTGCTGAACCCTCTGGCCGGGCACCATTACTACTTACATACTACTGTCCCCCAACTCCACCCCATTCCTCTTTTCTAGCTTCAGTTCCCCTCCCTCCGCTCATTCAAAGCATAGGAGCCTGTGCATCTGATTGACAAGAGTCTAGGTCACCAGCCATGCTTGAGCTTCACGGGAGCTGGGAGAGGAAGATCCAGAATGTTCTACGTATCTAGTTACTGCAGGACTCTGCCTCTCATTTGGACAGCCAAAAAACACCAAAGTCCACTTTAGCACTTGACATATTTTCCTTTCTTTCTCTCTCTTTCTTTCTTTCTTGATTGAAGTATAGTTGATTTACAATGTCGTGTTAGTTTCAGGTGTATAGCACAGTGATTCAGTTATACATATATATACATATATATCTTTTTCAGATTCTTTTCCCTTATAGGTTATTATAAAATATTGAGTACAGTTCCTTGTACTAGACAGTAGGTCCTTGTTGGTTATCTATTTTATATATAGTAGTGTGTATACGTTAATCCCAACCTCCTAATTTATCCCTCCCCCGGCCCTTTCCTCTTTGGTAACCATAAGTTTGTTTTCTATGAGCACTTGACATATTTTTCTAATCCAGTTTTCTTAGCAATCCCGTGAGCAAGTACTTCCCCCATTTTATAGATGAATAAGTTGAGGTTCAGAGAGGTTCAGTTACTCGTCTGAGGTTATAGAGTCACTGAGTGACCTAACTAGGGCTTGAACCCGGGTCCCATCCTTTATCTATTATACCATGGTGTCTCTTATATGCCAGGACTATGTTTAGCCCTTGACACAACAACCCTACAAGCTAGGCATTATTATACCCATTTCACAGATGAGGAAATAAAAGTTGACTTGAGGTTCTCAGCTCATAAGTTATGGGAAGCAGGTGGCATGACTTCAGAGTCAGTCCTTCCACTGCTACGCTGTACTGATTCTTGGGGAAAGAGAGAAGTGGAGTGTCTTTCTTTCTCATGCTTTCAGTCTTTTTCGGGCAGGCCTTGGTGTAGGAAACATGCCAAGTCACCACCCAGACACCCATCTCAGGCAATAGGACACTAATCCCACTGTCACCTAAGATTGGAAGCTCGGAGCATTCTCAACTCCTGGTTTCTCACTCCACATATGATGAGTTGCCAAGTTCTTTTTCACATGCAAGGTGTGTCTTCAATTTCTCCTCCTCCTCCATGCCCATAGCCACCTCTCTGGTCCAGGTGTCGGGTCCAGTAATCTTGCACTGTCCCCTCAATGGGTCTCCCTGTCTTCAGTCTCCCCTTGGAGCCCACCTGCAAGCTGGCAGCCAGGGTCTCTGTGGTGGGCATCATGGTGGATGCTCCAGTGTCATTCCAGCTCAGATGATCGGTCCAAGCCAGGCACAGCACAGGCCTCTCTCCTCTGACAGGGCCGTGTGGCCCAGTGAGGCGTGGGGAGGGGTGCCTCCTGGGAGGATGCTGGAGGATTTGTTTGCGCCTGAATGTGTTACTGGAACGGCCACTTTGCAGCCACCCCGGAATAAGGCAATAACTAGAGTTTGCACGGTGGAGACATGGAAAGGTCATGGGTCTTTGGGGGGCTGATTGTACCATGCCTATAGCCCGCCTATCCTTGAATTTCCAGTTAGGTGAGATAATAAATGTCCTTATCGTTTAAGCTAGTTTTCATTGGGGTTCTGTTATTCGCATCGGAAAGCTAGTTTTCATTGGGGTTCTGTTATTCGCATCGGAAAGCATTGTCAGTGATAGTCATTTAGCCGGAATACAAATCTAATCATTTCCCTTCTCTGTGGGTTTTTTTAAAATAAATTTATTTATTTATTTTTGGCCGTGTTGGGTCTTTGTTGCTGCGCATGGGCTTTCTATAATTGCGGTGAGCGGGGGCTACTCTTCGCTGTGGTGCGCGGGCTTCTCATTGTGGTGGCTTCTCTTGTTGCGGAGCACAGGCTCTAGGCACGCGGGCTTCAGTAGTTGCGGCTTGCGGGCTCTAGAGCACAGGCTCAGTAGTTGTGGTGCACGGGCTTAGCTGCTCTGCAGCATGTGGGATCTGCCCGGACCAGGGCTCGAACCCGTGTCCCCTGCATTGGCAGGCAGATTCTCAACGACTGCGCCACCGGGGAAGCCCTTCTCTGTGGTTTTTGCATTGTCGGAATCAAGTTCATGTTCCTTAACACAGTTCACAAAGTCCTTAGGCTGTGATCAGATCATCCTGCTTCTCTTCCCAAACACACCTGGCACTTCTACTCTGTTTCTTCCCTAGAATGTTCTTTTCCTTTTTCTCTACTTTTTCTCTTCTTTTTCTTTTTCATCTACTGGACTTCTGTTCACCTCCCAGGGTCAGCTCAAGTGACAGCTCTTCTTTAAAGTTTTTCTTAATGCCCCAGGCAGAATTAAGGAACCTTTTAAGTGTCTCCGAGCACTTTGTGTCTATATAATGGAGCTTTCTGCAGCCTCACACACAATCACAGGCACTTATGTTTCTGCTCCTTTGCTAAAGTAAGAATTCCTTGAAGCCTGGGACTATGTTCCATCCACCTTGTCGCTCTGGTACCTTGCGTAGGACCTAATGATTCTATAAGTACTAATGAAATGTTTGTTGAATACATGCTTATTCATTCAGCTTGTAGATAACTTAACATATGGCTATTAACTCTTTATTATTTTTATGAGAAATAAAGCCATATTATCATCAATAAAAATGTCTTTGGGACTTTGCAGTTTAAGAAGCTCTTTAATATACACTGTCTCAATTAATCCTCACAGAATTCCTATAACACCAGTATTATCCCCACTTCATAGACGAAACTGCGCACCCAATCAAAATATATTTTTTGAGTGCCTACAATTTGCATAATGTTATGCAAAAGGCCAGCTGTGGAGGGAGGTGGCAAAGAAGTAAAAACCATAGTCTCTCTCCTCACAGAGTTTACAGTTTACTTGGGGAGATAAAAAATAATACAGAATGTTTCAATCACAAGAGACAAGAGCAGTGCAATACAACAGTGCAGAGATGTTGAAGGCAGTAATTTATTACATAATAAGAGAGGAATACAAGACATAGTTACCATAAGAATTGAGATAACACTGTGGGCTTATGGTGGAGGTCCATGGTGCATCTTCCAAAAGAGGATTGACCCTGGATTTTAAGGGTCAGTGGGATTTCACAAAATGAGAAAGGGGGAAAGGCATTCCCTGTGAAAAGTGAAGCCTAAACAGGGAGAAAGTACATCTCTACAAGGCCAGGAAGAAGAAAGGATAGTGAAAGTCCCACAGAAATGAATGAGTATTTGTTGGATGAATGGATGGCAGTATGGATGGGTGGATAGATAGATATCTAGGTTGGAAAGATAGGTGGATAAGTGGCTGGGTGGCTGGATAAATAGATGAATAGCTGGGTAAATCTGCAAGTTGCAGAGGCTGGCACTCATTTTACTGAGAACATCTCCAAACACAGCAGCGTGATGATGAATTCTATTCTCTTCACAAAGTAACTTGGTTTAGCTTGTCCAGATGAAAGAAAGACATTGTGGATATTCAAAATCACTTGCTGAATTGAAGCATTTGAATGTGGTCAGAGGTACATGGACAGGCCTGGGCTTAGGATGTCATCACACCAGTGTGGCCTTTTAACATTATGTGTGGGTGTGTTTTCTCACAAACACATGTACAGAGACATACACAGAACTTTGTTTGGGGTTTTTCTTTTCCTTTTTACTGCATTATGCCAAACTTCTGTTTTGACTGAATTGTCACTTTCCAACTTCCCATGTGTGGGAGCCCAAAGGCCCATGAGTCAACATAAATGAGACACTTGGACCCATAATAATGGTCATAGCAAGTGTTTACGTAACTTGGGTAAAGGATACAGTTCAGCCAGTTTGGGAAAAGGATATTCTTGATGGGAAAATGGACTTGGTCCCTCAGTCCCATCCTTACTCCTGACATAATCATGTCCAAGGTCGATGGGCTTTTGTGATCAACTTGAGATGAGAGTTGCCCCCCTCCTCTAGCTTTTGATCCCTAACTACTGATGAAGCCACATTATTAGCATAATATGGTCAAATTTCTGCCTCCTCCACAGTATAACCCATCATCTGGCTTCCTGGAATAGAATTTCTGGCTGTACCCCAGAGCTGGTAGCCATGCATTTGAACACAAGGGCTTTTCCTCCAGCAGAGGGGCTTTCCAGCCTAGGGTTTTTCCTAAGACAGGTCTAACTCGGGTCTAAGTCAAAATGTCTGGACTAAGTCTGAAATGTGCCTTTCTTCTCAGTTTTTAAAAATTTCCCAGCCTAAAATGGCTTGAGCAATCTTCATTCAAATGTCTTGTGGTTTCTCTGTGAAGGCTTTTCTGGCAGACAGTGTTGTTTGCCTACACAAGCCATTTCTGGCCCCCTTTTTGCTCTTGCTGCCTCCAATTTCAGAAACAGAATAACCAAGTACAGAATTTCCCAGAGGTAGTCATGTGACCTGATTTGGACCAATGAGAAGAAGAGGAAGTCTACCTGGGACTTCTGGGAAAATTTTTCTCCCTTATATAAGAGACAAGTTGAGATGCTCCCTGATGTCACCTTTCCCTCCTTTTCCGCATCTTGAAGGCATTTATGTTGAGATGTGACTTGAATAGTTAAGGATGTTGGATTGGTGGGTTGAACAAATTCTGCGGATATTTACCGAGTCTCTACTGTGTGCCTGACGCTATCCCAGGTACCAGGGATGTAAGTCTCGGACATGACAGGATGGGTGCCTATCCTCACAGGGTTGACAGTCTGGTCCCTGGGAGGGTAAAGTCAGCATAGAAGAAAAGAAATCGATGGACCAATATTGACTGAAATTGGGCATCAGAAAAGGACTTTCCAGGTCTGAGGAGGGAGAAGGGGTGGACCCTCCCAGAGGGTGCTTCTATTAAAATACCGCAGACAGGCAGGCTGAAGATGAAGGGACCATAGCAGGGAACTTCACAATGCCTACTGGGCAGAGATCAATCTTCACCATGAAAGGGAGGACGAAAGAGGGGAGAGCAAAGCAGGAAAAGCAATAGGGGTCTGAGGAGCACGCCTCCAGCTGCAGGCAGAGAAAAAGGTGGTTAAAAGAAAAGCCTTAAAACTCTGTCAGGGCAGAAAGAGGAGTCGCTGGTAATGAAAGGGATTCTCACAAGTGCCTGGAAATAGGCTGGCGAGGATTGTACAGACTAAGGCTTGAAAAGGCTTTGTTCTTCTCTGGGACAAGGAAAGCTATTGTGGTCCACAGGTACACAGGAAATAAGGAGCTCCGGGGCTTGTGTGTGTGTGCGTGTGCGTGTGCGTGAGTGTGTGTGTGTGCGCGCCTGTGTGTGTGTGTGTGTGTGAGTGTGTATGTGTGTGAGATTGGGGGTTGGGGGAGCAGTCTCTAACCCCAAATGCAGAATGATGGTCGGTGTCTCTTCTGTACCTTGCACCTGCCTGGGCAGAGGGCTAGAACTGTCCCCGTGGGGACACGATGAAGCCAGGCCCCGGGGTAGGAAGGTTGGGATGTCGCTGTGTGTCCGAGTCACAGCACATGACTTTCTATGAACCAGCACGACCCTGCTGGATTAGCATCAGGGCATGGAGCCCCTGCTTTGGGGCCCCAGAGCCCATCAGGTGGGGTGCGGATGCAACAGGGAGAAGCGGGGACTGACTGCAGCCCGGAGAACCTGCCCCAAGGACCTCTGGGTAAGACAGAGAACCAGTGAATGCAGGACCACAGCTGCCCTGAGGGTGCCCCCATTGTGACCCCGAGCGTTAGGTGGGTGCTACGGTCTGGCTCAAGCCAAGTCTGGAGAGTGACCGGAGGGCTGCAGAGAACACCAGGCTGGGATTTTCCGCCTTCCATCAGAGGAGCCGGGGAGTGAGGTCCAGAAGAGTGTGGGCTCCAGGGTCACCCCCGGGGTCAAATCCAGGCTCCAGGGTGGCTTTAGGCCAATTTTAACCTGTTTCTGCACCTACAAAAGGGACACAGTGGTACCTCTCTCATGGGGCTTAAGGGGGAGTGAAAGCTTAAAAAGTGTGTAGGACATAGAAAGCACTCAATAAATATAACTAATAATAATAATATTATTATTATTATCATCATCACCGTTATTGCCTTTGGGAGTTGTTTGGCAAGGGAAGGGCACACACACTTTGGAATATACCATTTCCCCTTGTTCCTTAGTTTCAAGGGCAACCGACATGTTTCAGTACAGGGTGAAGTCTAAAGACAAACTTTAAAACGAAGTCCCAGACCTCTTAGCTGTCACTTCTCTCCTCTGCCCGGGGAGCGGCGAGGAAGCCTCACAGGGTGCTGTAACCCTGGCTTAAGAACTGCCGGGAAACCCGCCTGGAAACACACAAGCTCAGTCGTCATTCCTCCCCAGAAGTTCTAATAGCCGATGACATGAACTGAGTGATCTGGACCTCAGCTGCTCCTGCCGCCCAAGGTTGGACTTTATTAAGGAGACGTGGTAATAGTTCCCTGGGCACCCCACCGCTGCCCCCCCCCCACAGCCTTCTAGACTCTGCCCAGGGCAGCCCTCGCCCTTCCTCTGCTCTCTGCTCAGTTTCTCCTTGACCCTCCGGGTGCACGGGGTGGGGGGGGGATGATTTATATGCATAACATTTGAAAACAGAATTGTGGCAGCTTTTGTTAGATGCCAGGGGTCTTATGAAGGGCACAGAGGCCAAAGAGGAAAAAACAAAAGGAAATATTCTGGGAATTCCCAGTTAGTTCTTAGCACCAGTAGGAATCTTAAGTCACTCGGAAGCTTTTCTCTGCGTCTCAGTCGCCCCCCACCTCCACCCCACCTTCCTCCTAACACTTTCAGAAGCTTTGTGAGTGAGTGCCTGGGGCCAATTTGAGCCTGAAACCTCAATTGGCCTGGGGCCAATTTGAGCCTGTATATATGTACCACATCTTCTTTATCCGTTCTCCTGTCGATGGGCATTTAGGTTGCTTCCATGACCTGGCTATTGTAAATAGTGCTGCAATGAACATTGGGGTGCATGTGTCTTTTTGAATTTTGGTTTTCTCAGGGTATACGCCCAGTAGTGGGATTGCTGGGTCGTATGGTAGTTCGATTTTTAGTTTTTTAAGGAACCTCCATACTGTTCTCCATAGTGGCTGTATCAATTTACATTCCCACCAACAGAGCAAGAGGGTTCCCTTTTTTCCACACCCTCTCCAGCATTTGCTGTTTGTAGATTTTCTGATGATGCGCATTCTAACTGTTGTGAGGTGATACCTCATTGTAGTTTTGATTTGCATTTCTCTAATAATTAGTGATGTTGAACATCTTTTCATGTGCTTCTTGGCCATCTGTATGTCTTCTTTGGAGAAATGTCTATTTAGTTCTTCTGCCCATTTTTGGACTGGGTTGTTTGTTTTTTTTAATATTGAGCTGCACGAGCTGTTTATATATTTCGGAGATTAATCCTTTGTCCGTTGATTCGCTTGCAAATATTTTCTCCCATTCTGAGGGTTGTCTTTTCGTCTTGTTTATGGTTTCCTTTGCTGTACAAAAGCTTTTAAGTTTCTTTAGGTCCCATTTGTTTATTTTTGTTTTTATTTCCATTACTCTAGGAGGTGGATCAGAAAAGATCTTGCTGTGATTTATGTCAAAGAGTGTTCTTCCTATGTTTTCCTCTGAGAGTTTTATAGTGTCCGGTCTTACATTTAGGTTTCTAATCCATTTTGAGTTTATTTTTGTGTATGGTGTTAGGGAGTGTTCTAATTTCATTCTTTTACATGTAGCTGTCCAGTTTTCCCAGCACCACTTATTGAAGAGACTGTCTTTTCTCCATTGTATATCCTTGCTTCCTTTGTCATAGATTAGTTGACCATAGGTGCGTGGGTTTATCTCTGGGCTTTCTATCTTGTTCCATTGATCTATGTTTCTGTTTTTGTGCCAGTACCATATTGTCTTCATTACTGTAGCTTTGTAGTATAGTCCAAAGTCAGGGTGTCTGATTCCTCCAGCTCCGCTTTTTTCCCTCAAGATTGCTTTCGCTATTCGGAGTCCTTTGTGTCTCCATACAAATTTTAAGATTTTTTGTTCTAGTTCCATAAAAAATGCCATTGGTAATTTGATAGGGATTGCATTGAATCTGTAGATTGCTTTGGGTAGTATAGTCATTTTCACAATATTGATTCTTCCGATCCAAGAGAACATGGTATATCTCTCCATCTGTTGGTATCATCTTTAATTTCTTTCATCAGTGTCTTATAGTTTTCTGCATACAGGTCTTTTGTCTCCCTAGGTAGGTTTATTCCTAGGTATTTTATTCTTTTTGTTACAATGGTAAATGGGAGTGTTTCCTTAATTTCTCTTTCAGATTTTTCATCATTAGTGTATAGGAATGCAAGAGATCTCTGTGCATTAATTTTGTATCCTGCAACTTTACCAAATTCATTGATTAGCTCTAGTAGTTTTCTGGTGGCATCTTTAGGACTCTATGTATAGTATCATGTCATCTGCAAACAGTGACAGTTTTACTTCTTCTTTTCCAATTTGTATTCCTTTTATTTCTTTTTCTTCTCAGATTGCCATGGCTAGGACTTCCAAAACTATGTTGAATAATAGTGGCGAGAGTGGACATCCTTGTCTCGTTCCTGATCTTAGAAGAAATGCTTTCAGTTTTTCACCATTGAGAATGATGTTTGCTGTGGGTTTGTCGTATATGGCCTTTATTATGTTGAGGTAGGTTCCCTCTGTGCCCACGTTCTGGAGGGCTTTTATCATAAATGGGTATTGAATTTTGTCAAAAGCTTTTTCTGCATTTATTGAGATGATCATATGGTTTTTGTTCTTCAATTTGTTAATATGGTGTATCACATTGATTGATTTGCATATATTGAAGAATCCTTGCATCTCTGGGATAAATCCCACTTGATCATGGTGTATGATCCTTTTAATGTGTTGTTGGATTCTGTTTGCTAGTATTTTGTTGAGGATTTTTGCATCTATATTCATCAGTGATATTGGTCTGTAATTTTCTTTTTTTGCAGTATCTTTGTCTGGTTTTGGTATCAGGGTGATGGTGGCCTCATAGAATGAGTTTGGGAGTGTTCCTTCCTCTGCAATTTTTTGGAAGAGTTTGAGAAGGATAGGTGTTAGCTCTTCTCTAAATGTTTGATAGAATTCACCTGTGAAGCCATCTGGTCCTGGACTTTTGTTTGTTGGAAAATTTTTCATCACAGTTTCAATTTCATTACTTGTGATTGGTCTGTTCATATTTTCTGTTTCTTCCTGGTTCAGTCTTGGAAGGTTATACCTTTCTAAGAATTTGTCCATTTCTTCCAGGTTGTCTGTTTTATTGGCATAGAGTTGCTTGTACTAGTCTCTTAGGATGCTTTGTATTTCTGAGGTGTCTGTTGTAACTTCTCCTTTTTCATTTCTGATTTTATTGATTTGAGTCCTCTCCCTCTTTTTCTTGATGAGTCTGGCTAATGGCTTATCAATTTTGTTTATCTTCTCAAAGAACCAGCTTTTAGTTTTATTGATCTTTGCTATTGTTTTCTTTGTTTCTATTTCATTTATTTCTGCTCTGATCTTTATGATTTCTTTCCTTCTGCTAACTTTGGGTTTTGTTTGTTCTTCTTTCTCTAGTTCCTCTAGGTGTAAGGTTAGATTGTTTATTTGAGATTTTTCTTGTTTCTTGAGGTAGGCTTGTATAGCTATAAACTTCCCTCTTAGAACTGCTTTTGCTGCATCCCGTAGGTTTTGGATCATCGTGTTTTCATTGTCATTTGTCTCTAGGTATTTCTTGATTTCCTCTTTGATTTCTTCAGTGATCTCATGGTTATTTAGTAACGTATTGTTTAGCCTCCATGTGTTTGTGTTTTTTACGTTTTTTTCCCTGTAATTCCTTTCTAATCTCATAGCGTTGTGGTCAGAAAAGATGCTCGATATGATTTCAGTTTTCTTAAATTTAGTGAGGGTTGATTTGTGACCCAAGATGTGATCTATCCTGGAGAATGTTACATGCACACTTGAGAAGAACGTGTAATCTGCTGGTTTTGGATGGAATGTCCTATAAATATCAATTAAATCTATCTGGTCTATTGTGTCATTTAAAGCTTCTGTTTCCTTATTTATTTTCATTTTGGATGATCTGTCCATTGGTGTAAGTGAGGTGTTAAAGTCCCCCACTATTTTTGTGTTACTGTTGATTGCCTCTTTTATAGCTGTTAGCAGTTGCCTTATGTACTGAGGCGCTCCTATGTTGGGTGCATATATATTTATAATTGTTATATCTTCTTCTTGGATTGATATCTTGATCATTATATAGTGTCCTTCCTTGTCTCTTGTAACATTCTTTATTTTAAAGTCCATTTTATCTGATATGAGTATTGCTACTCCAGCTTTCTTTTGATTTCCATTTGCATGGAGTATCTTTTTCCATCCCCTCACTTTCAGTCTGAGTGTGTCCCTAGGTCTGAAGTGGGTCTCTTGTAGACAGCATATATATGGGTCTTGTTTTTGTATCCATTCAGCAAGCCTGTGTCTTTTGGTTGGAGCATTTAATCCATTCACGTTTAAGGTAATTATCGATATGTATGTTCCTATGACCATTTTCTTAATTGTTTTGGGTTTGTTTTTGTAGGTCCTTTTCTTCTCTTGTGTTTCCCACTTAGAGAAGTTCCTTTAGCATTTGTTGTAGAGCTGGTTTGGTGGTGCTGAATTCTCTTAGCTTTTGCTTGTCTGTAACGCTTTTGATTTCTCCATTGAATCTGAATGAGATCCTTGCCGGGTAGAGTAATCTTGGTTGTAGGTTCTTCGTTTTCATCACTTTAAGTATATCATGCCACTCCCTTCTGGCTTGTAGAGTTTCTGCTGAGAAATCAGCTGTTAACCTTATGGGAGTTCCCTTGTATGTTATTTGTCATTTTTCCCTTGCTGCTTTCAATAATTTTTCTTTGTCTTTAATTTTTGCCAATTTGATTACTATGTGTCTCGGTGTGTTTCTCCTTGGGTTTGTCCTGTGTGGGACTCTCTGTGCTTCCTGGACTTGGGTGGCTATTTCCTTTCCCATGTTAGGGAAGTTTTCGACTATAATCTCTTCAAATATTTTCTCGGGTCCTTTCTCTCTCTCTTCTCCTTCTGGGACCCCTATAATGCGAATGTTGTTGTGTTTGATGTTGTCCCAGAAGTCTCTTAGGCTGTCTTCATTTCTTTGCATTCTTTTTTCTTTATTCTCTTCCGCAGCAGTGAATTCCACCATTCTGTCTTCCAGGTCACTTATCCGTTCTTCTGCCTCAGTTATTCTGCTATTGATTCCTTCTAGTGTAGTTTTCATTTTCAGTTGTATTGTTCATCTCTGTTTGTTTGTTCTTTAATTCTTCTAGGTCTTTGTTAAACATTTGTTGCATCTTCTCGATCTTTGCCTCCATTCTTTTTCCGAGGTCCTGGATCATCTTCACTATCATTATTCTGAATTCTTTTTCTGGAAGGTTGCCTATCTCCACTTCATTTAGTTGATTTTCTGGGGTTTTATCTTGTTCCTTCATCTGGTACATAGCCCTCTGCCTTTTCATCTTGTCTATCTTTCTGTGAATGTGGTTTTTGTTCCACAGGCTGCAGGATTGTAGTTCTTCTTGCTTCTGCTGTCTGCCCTCTAAACTGCTTCTTTTTTAAGAAATCCATCCTTTCCTATGCCCCTCGGGTCCCTTTTGGTAGAGCAAGCAAATCTTTTCCCCTTGTTTTTCTTCTTCAAGAATACATTGGTGATTCTTGATCTTTTGCATTTCCTTATAAAATGGATTAACTTGTTAACTTCTGGCAAAGGAAGGGGGGTGGGAGAGGAAGGGTATGAGGGAGGAAGGAAGAAAGAAGGAAGGCTATAGAAATGTTTACTTTGGATTGTACTGAGTCTATAAATCGATTTGGGAGGAAATGATACCTTTATTCTATGGAGTCTTCTAATCAGTTAGTATGCTGTATCTTTGTTTTAGGGTTTTTTTTTAGTAGTTCTTAATGATCTAAGGTCTAATAGTTCTATAATTTTCTCTGTAGAGGTCTTGTATGTGCTTTGTTTTATTTGCTGCTAGGAAATTGATTTTTAAATTTCAATTATAAATAGGATAATTAAAAAATCATTTTCTACCTGTTTGGTGCTGGAATATACAAGTATAATTTACTTTTGCATTTTTATTTTTAAATTTTTATAAATAAACTTTAAATTTTGGATTAATTTTGGATTTAGAGAAAGGTTGCAAGGATAGTACAGAATTCCTGTATACCCCTCATCCAGTTTTCCCTAATTTTTTTTTTGGGGGGGGCACACCATGTGGCATGCAGGATCTTCATTCCCCAAACAGGGATGGAACCCTCGCCCCCTGCAATGGAAGTATCTTAACCACTGGACCTCCAGGGAAGTCCCTACATGTCTTATTCTTGATCTCAAAGGAAAAGCTTTCAACATTTTACTGTTTTACCATTAAGTCTGATTTTTTTTTACAAGCATATATTTACAAGCACGTATAAAAACTCGTACAGTCATGGGCATTCCCTTTTATTTATAGTTTAAGAAGAAGCATTTAAAAAAAGGTAAATGGAGGGACACTAGTAATAGCACATGCTTAACATGGTAGATGGGTGTTGAATGTTTATCAAACACTTTTCTTTTTCTGCACCTGTTTCAGGGAAAAGTTGTGGGGTGCAAGAGGATGATCACGTCCCAGGTCTCCGGTGAGTCCCTGGGATGGGCTGCCAGTATGGGTTCTTGGCTTCCAGTAGGAAAGAATTCAAGAGTGAGCCATAGTAAAGTGAAAGCAGGTTTATTCAGGGAGATACACACGCCATAGACAGAGTGTGGGCCATCTCAGAAGGCGAGAGGCCCCAGGGTACGAGGTTGTTAGTTTTTATGGGCTTGGTAATTTCATAAGCTAACGAGTGGGAGGATTTCATAGGCTAATGAGTGGGAAGATTATTCCAACTATTTTGGGAAAGGGGAAGAGATTTCCAGGAATTGGGTCACTGCCCACTTTTTGGCCTTTTGTGGTCAGCCTCGGAACTGTCATGGCGCTGGTGGGTATGTCATTTAGCATGCTGTTGTATTACAATGAGTATATAAGGAGGCGCAAGGTCCACTGGAAGTCAAATTGTTCGCTATCTTGGTCCTAGTAGGTTCTAACCAGTTTATGTCTGTCCTCCATGGCTGTCATTCTTTTAACGGTTGTGCCCTGCCCCCTTCCTGTCCCACATGCATTGAAACGATCATATGATTTTTCTCCTTTAATCTGTGTATGTAGAGTATTAACACCAATTGATTTTATAATGTTCCATCAAATTTACAATCCTGGAATAAACCCAGTCTTACCCCAGTATATACTATCTTTCTTATATGTTGCTGGATTCAGTTTGCTAATATATGTTTTAGAATTTTTAGCATTGGTGTTCATGTTCATGATTGAGATTAACCTATAATTTTTGTTTTGATATCAAAGTTTATACACTGACTTCATAAAATGAGCTGGGGTGTGTGTGTGTGTTTGTGTGTTTTCCTCTGGAAGGGTTTGGGTAAGTTTGGAATTATTTCTTCCTTAAATATTTCACTCCCATGAGTGTCTACGGCCAAGAAATACAGGATCCTGCCCTGAGTGTCTCACAACCATTTTGCTGTATGTTTCTCTCCAGAGCCCTGGAGCGCCCCTCGTAGGTTACACTGACCCTTTACAGCCAGGAGGAGAGCACGTGTAGCTCATCCTCTCTGGGCTTTGCAACACTGGAGGCAATGGGCTGATCGCAGGTCATTTACACCAGTCGTTCCTTAGGCTGAAGATATGTGATGGTTGGGGGAGGTGCCCCCATGGGTGTGTTTTTGGGGGTGGGGAGGAGATGGGGGATTACAGAAAGCCAAGGTGTAGAGCCCCAGGCACCCAGTGCAGCAGGGAAATTCTCCTTGACTCCAAAGCTGTTCCTTGGAGGTTTGTCCAGAAGCAGCAGAATCAGTGTAGTAGCATGGACGACAGACAGTCGTCCACGCTCTCCAGCTCCGCTTCCTCCCTCTAACCCTCTCTTCTCCCGCTGGCCAAGGCATTCTCAGCATCATCTTCCTTGATGGGGAAACCTCCAGGGGCATTTGTTTGGAAGGACAGGGTGTGACACCGGTGGGGAGGCTGGCGGGACACATTCCAGGAAAGGAAGCATGTGACACCAGTGGGGAGGCTGGCGGGGCACATTCCAGGAAAGGAAGCAAGAGAGAAGGGTTCTTTTTGCCTCTTCCTGTCCTGCATCCTGGGGAGGTTTGCTGTCCTGGAGGCAGGTTGAGGTTGTGCTGGCGGAGGAGTCGAAGGAGAATCTACTTTCCTTTCCAAAGCTCTGTCCTCAACAGACCCCTCAAGGTTTAGCTAAAGTCCTATGCTAGCCGTTCTCAAAAGCCTTGTTCTCTGGACCTTTCTTAAAAATTAATTAATTAATTAATTTTTGGTTGCATTGGGTCTTTGTTGCTGCGCGCGGGCATTCTCTAGTTGCAGCGAGCGGCGGCTACTCTTCGTTGCAGTGCGCAGGCTTCTCATTGCGGTGGCTTCTTTTGTTGTGGAGCACAGGCTCTAGGTGCATGGACTTCAGTAGTTGTGGCACGTGGGCTCAGTAGTTGTGGCTCGTGGGCTCTAGAGCGCAGGCTCAGTAGTTGTGGTGCACGGGCTTAGTTGCTCCACGGCATGTGGGATCTTCCCGGACCAGGGCTCGAACCCGTGTCCCCTGCATTGGCAGGTGGATTCTTAAGCACTGCGCCACCAGGGACGTCCCTGGACCCTTTTTTATACTTTAAAAAATTACTGAGGACCCCAAAGGGCTTTTGTCTATGAGGATCCTATCTAGGGTTATTTACTGTGCTAGAAAATAAAACTGAGGCATTTAAAAATATTTAATTCATCTAAAATAACAACAATTAAGCCATTAACAACAATCACCCCTGTAAGGTCTGAGGTTCACCGTGGTTGAGCACTTTAGTCCAGAGCCTGACCCCCAGTGAAAGGAGAGCCTCATCTCTGGGGAAGAAAGGGTGAGAAATCTGCATGGCCAGTGAAGCCAGCTGGCTAGAATTCATGAAAGAAGAGGCCCCAGTTTCTTTAAGGTAGGAGGGGTCTTAAAACCAGCAGACGCAAACTCCCACCCAGGCTCCATGTGAACCACCAGGTGATGTGGACCTGTTCTGCCACTTGACCGTGGACAAGTCAGTCTCCTCATCTCTAGAATAGAAATGGTAATGTACCAACTTGGCCCACAGGGCTACTGTGAGGTCCAAGGGAAGTAGGGAATGTTAAAGCGTTTTGTAAAGAGTGAGGCTCACCTGTTTCTGCGCTACACAGCATTGTTAGAATTTTCTTCTTTCTCTTAAGCGAGAAGATGGGTCCTGTAACTCTTTCCCACTGGTCGGGACCTGTCTTCTCACTATGTGATCCCAGGACCAGCAGCGTCAACACCGTCTGGGGGTGTGTTAGAAATGCAGACGCCCAGGCCTCACCCCAGAGCTAATGAACCAGAAGTGCTGGGGATGGGGCTCAGCTGGCTGCACTCTAACAAGCCCTCCTGGTGATGCTGAGCCCTGCCGGGCAGGACGAGTCCTCCACTCACACCAGATGCAACTCATCGCCCCGGTTCTGCAGCACCAACGATGGTCGGGGTGTGGTCCGCGGATCAGGAGATTGGATACCACTGCAATCGTCACATGGCTTTAAAAGCCTCCAAACACTCTCAATTTCTGTACTTATCCTGCGGGAGACCGTTAACAAACAGTTCAGAGGTGGGCACTGGCCTCTGAACCACAACGTGAGTAGAATCGCTCCAGATCTGTGCTTCTCAAATTGAATGTGCTCACAGATCACCTGGAGATCCTGTTCAGGGGCACATTTGGATTCACTGCATGTGGGAGGGCCTGGGATTCTGCATTTCTGAGCACCCAGGGGATGCTTCTGTGACTAAGTTGACGCTTTTATGACCCTCTCTACAAGGATCCCCCATGCCCACCACCCGGAAGCCCCCTCCTCCATCTCTCAGGACCCCCCCCAAAGCCAGCCTTCAGCCAGGGCTTTGTTTCAGAAGATCCTTGTAAAATGCATTTGCTGGGAAGGAGCAGAATTGAGTCAGTCTCATGTCCTAACATCTCAGCCAGGATTCATCTATCAAATTAGGGAATAGGTTGCCCAGCCCCCAGGGCATAAAACTCACAGGTAGATAACTTTAAAAAATTATACACAGCTTTACAGAGAAATGAAACCTGAAAGAGATGAGAAACTCCATTTCATCACCCTGATTGTGGGCTTGTCTGACACAGGGCTGTCATCAGCATGTATATATTAACTTAAGCTTCTTTTATTTAACTTCTTTTAGTAAATATGTTAATATCTACATCTTCATGTAGTCAAACGCTGTTTGTGCTGTTGCCTTTTAAAGGATACATAACCCTCCAAGTAATCCTAGACTAACGTGGTGATTGCAAGCTCAGGCCCTACCACTTACTAGCTGTGTGACATTAAGCAAATTCTTAACCTCTCTGAGCCACACTTGTAATATGAGGAGAAAATAGGAGCCACTAGCAGAGAAGTTTTGTAACTATTAAATGAGATGATGCATGTCAAGTTCTTAAAACAGCGTCTAGCACATAAAAAGTGCTCAATTAATGTCAGCTGCTGTTATAACTATTACCATAAGGTATTCAGGGAGCCCTCGATTACTAAGCATTTTAGGTTATTTGCAATTATTTTATTATTGTGAAAATGCTGTTATGAATGTTCATCCTTTCCAGCAACCTCTATGGACCGCCTCAGCTGCACTAGAGGATTCTAAGATGATGAAGACGGTGCTGGCCCTTGAAGAGATGGCAGTTTAGTGATGCTGAGAAACCAGGAAGTGGACGATTACAAGAATCCAAGGGACCAGAGAGGAATGCGAGAGGGCAAGTGGGGCAGGTGAGAGTCAGGAGCTGCTCGGTGGAGCTCTGGAGGTTTGAGATGAACTTGTAATACCTTTGGGAGGAAGGCACTTCTAAGGCTTGTTATTTATTTCCCCACTTTGTTCCCAGAGCTTAGAACGGCTCCTGGCATGTCATAGGCGCTCCGTCAATCCACTGTTGGCCAGAGGCATTGTCTGCTTGCTCTCCAGAAGGAGCAATGCCCCGGCAGTGCCACCAGCCTGCTGTGGGCTGGCCCTGGGTCCAGATCCCAGCCGTGTCCTGATCTGGGTCCAGATGTTTTGTCTGGCTCCACCCGGACCTCTCCCTCCTGACTCGTGAGACAGGAAGCTCCTGGCCTTGGGGCAGTGCCTCTGAGCTCCGGGCTTTTCCTTCTCCCGCCAGCAGTGAGAGGCCCGACGTGGAATTCAGGTCACTGGTGGGGGAGGAAATGATGTGATGTTATGAGAAGTTGCACGCTAGCAGAGTGTTGAAGGACGAGGGGTGTCTGCCGTGCCAGCTGGGTCCACAGTGAGTGAAGAGAGATCCTGTACATACCCTATGACTGAGAAACTTGTGTCAGCAGTGGTGCCTCTTTGGTGGGAAAGAGATAAGTAAGGAAGAAAGGAAAATGCCAGCTGGCATTTTAGAAGCGCACTCTGTGCCAGGGGGTTTACAGCTGTCATATGGATTTGTCCACACAGTGACCCTGTGGGCAGGCAGCCCAGTTCCAAAAGCAGAAAGCAGACTCAGCAGAGCCCGTGGCCGTGTGCTCATGAGCCCTCGTAATGAAGAGTTGGTGCCCTTTTTCCCCCGACACTGCTTCTGGGAATAGGAGCTTGACCTAGTAGGAGGAATAGGAAACACCCCTCCTGACTCTGGGTTCATGGGGTTTGGGTGCAGCTGGTCCCCCATGACTGAGAACTGACCAGTCAAAGCCTCACATCCTCCTACCATCTCCTGACCAGGGGCCTGACCATCCGGGCAATTACAGCCAATGAAAACCAGCCCTTTGGCTTTTGCAGGAACTCCTGGGAAAGAGAAGCTCTTAGGCTGCTGGCATAAGATGGTAAGATACAGGATATAAGCCTGGCCATTTTGTAATCACAGAGGGGCAGCCTTCCTGGGAATAAAGTTAATTTAGAGGAAAGCAGAACTGAGAGATGGGAAGAGAAAAATAAGAAATCATCTGAAAACCTAGATCCAACTACACGTCTGTGGGCCCAGTCAGCCTGAAGATTGACTACCCTTGAAATGTTCGTTTAGGTGAACCAATAAATCTTCTTTTTTGCCTAGACATTGAAGCTGAACTTCTGTCACAGCTGAATGAGTTCCTATGCCCTAGCCGTGGAATTGGGACTTGGATGGCATGGTCCACATTTCCTTCCCGTCCTCCCCACCTTCCCTACACTCTGCAGGATGCAGTTCTTAGCCCTGAGAAATCCTCTCAATTTGCTGCCTTGAATCAGTTGACCTGGTAGGACTTATGGGAACATGGAGGGTGGGCTTGGCCCTACATACTCCAGTATCTTTATATACAGAATTGCACATTTGTTTTTACTTGGGTTTCATTGGTTCCACTTAGTGGTGTGCTGGTAAATGTTTAACAAGCTAACAAATAAAAAAGCCCTGCATTGACGTGTTTGTCAGTTTCCGTGGTGTAAATATTTCCACCACCGCCAGGTTCAGGATCCCCCGTGACATCACTGAATGCGGAGACAGGAAGAGATGTAAGCAGCCCTCCATTGGAGAGTATTTCTACCACACCGATTTAATAGTCATAAATCATAGATCATGACAGAATGTAGTAAGTTAGTTATATGTATTGATTTTTTTTTTTTTTTTAAGAAATTCACGTTCTTTTATTTATTTATTTATTTATTTATGACTGTGTTGGGTCTTCGTTTCTCTGCGAGGGCTTTCTCTAATTGTGGCAAGCGGGGACCACTCTTCATCGCAGTGCGTGGGCCTCTCACCATCGCGGCCTCTCTTGTTGCGGAGCACAGGCTCCGGACGCACAGGCTCAGCAATTGTGGCTCACGGGCCCAGTTGCTCCGTGGCATGTGGGATCTTCCCAGACCAGGGCTCGAACCCGTGTCCCCTGCATTGGCAGGCAGACTCTCAACCACTGCGCCACCAAGGAAGCCCTGTACTGATTTTTTATTACCTTTGTTTTTAGTATACAGGTCCTCCCTGACAACGATGGTTCGACTCACAATTTTTCAACTTTATGAAAGCAGTATGCATTTAGTAGAAACTGTGCTTTGGATTTTGAATTTGAACCTTTTGCCCGGCCTAGCGGAATGCAGTCTGACCCTCTGGTGATGCTGGCAGGGCCGCAGCCACAGCTCCCAGGCAGCAAGGCAGCCACAAGGGGAAACAACTGATACACTAACAGCCATTCTGCACCCAGACGACTACTGTATTTTTCACTTTCAGTACCGTATTCAGTACGTTACACGAGACAGTCAACACTTTAGTATCCAATAGGGTTTGTGTTAGATGATTTTGCCCAACTATAGGCTAATGTAAGGGTTCTGACCGCGTTCAAGGGAGGCTGGGCTAAGCTACAATGTTTGGTAGGTTTGATGTATTAAATGCATTTTTGACTTAACAATGTTTTCAATTTACAGTGGGTTTACTGGGATGTGACTCCATCGTAAGTCGAGGAAGATCTGTAATTTATCTCATTGCAATATTACAAAATTTAATTTTAATAATAAGTAAAGTATGAAATTTAATTTTAAGAACTGGTTCACAGAACTCCTAAAAATTTTTATAATTGGCTCTTGCGAGCTGGTACGAGCTGGTTCCAGGACACCACCGATGCCACTTAGATCTCAGCAGGAAAGGACTGCTTCTTCCTGGGTTTAAGAGCTATGAGTTTAAATGGAAAAAGGGGACCTGGATGAAATCCTAAAAGCTTGATTTGAGGGGAGGTCTGTGTCAAGTTGAAGTGTGCAGTGAAACTGAATGGGTCATTAGCGATCCGAATGGGATTTATGACCTGGAGATGTACGCTGGCCTCAGCGAGGTCGTGGTGCTTTGCATGGTCAGCTGGCCCCACTCCATAGGCGGGCCGTGGAGCAGGGAAATAGATGTGCAGGGTAGGGTGTGTATCAGCCAGGGCTCCGGCAGGAAGCAGGCGACACACTCAGATCAGCATAATGTGTGGGGTGTTTGAGGGAGAGACTCTTTTGGGAGGTGTGGGCAGGTTTAGGGAGGCCACAGGGGTAGGGCAGAGCTCCAGGTGCAAGCGGGGTGAGGGGACCGGTCACTGGAGGTGGACACAGAGAGGGCTGGGGAGCGCGATGCCTGAAGGAAATGGGACCTTTGCCTGCAGGGAGGGATGCAGGGAATAAAGGGCCTCTCTCTCCTCTTCCCCTCTGCTTTTCTGTCTCAGCTCCCCGTTGGCTGGATCCACCCGAAGGCCAGAGGGCAAGGAAACCCGTTGTTTCAACCCCTTCTGGGACAGGAGAAAGGTGGGAGGGGTGTGAAGGATCCGATGGCAAAGGTCTTGACTTGGGTATCTCACTGTGGAGTGGACGCCCTGATTCTTTGTCTTGGGCCTAGGAAAAGGGCCAAGAGACTCACTTTTGGAAGCTCCACGGGCCACCTTCATCCCAGAGAAACCCGGGGTCTGATCGCCCACCCCTGCTGGGGGCAGAGGGCTGTTTGTGGAGGTCCACGGCCAGCACTTCTCTTCCAGCCCGGTGGTTCCTGGGGTGAGGGGAGTGAGGTCTGGGAGAAGACCCTTGGCCATGGTCCCACCCTCTGCTGCCAGGGCCATCACTGGGGCCCACTCGCTGCCTGTCCGGTCCTAGGCCTCCATCTCAGATTCTGCAGGGTCCTCTTCTACGGACACTCAGTTGAGGGGGCCCTGGTCTGGGAGCCCCGAGACCTGGGCATCTGGCTCTGACACTTCATCCTGTGGGGTTACCAGATCCTGTCACGAATCTGAATTTTCTCATCTGCAAAACCAGTGGCCTGGATAGGATGATCCTGATTCCCAAGGACACCTCTGACTCTGAACGTCTAACGTCAAGACTTCAGGGGTGCAATCTCTAGGTCATTTGCAAAATGAAAAGCATGTCTTTCCATAGCCAGGAGGTGGCAGCAAAGCTCTGTTTTGAAGAGGCCTGTGGGTCCGGGTAGGTTCTGTTCTCCCAGGCCCCAGAACTCGAAGCCCAGGTTTGGTGGCTAGGTTTCACTGCTGAATGATGATAATAATAATGACAACGACAACGATATCATTGTTATTATCATTCTTGTTAGTAAAACATCTCCAGTTTGCGCAGTACTGCGTTTCTGGGGGAAATCTCTTGCACAGCATCATGCAGGAATCGTTCAACAACTTCATCCTGAGGTAGGAAGTTCCAGGACTTCCTACCCCATGTTGAGGCTCAGAGACATTCCCTTACTTGCCCAAGGCCTTCTGGAAAGTATGATGTGCTGGAGACCTGGGGGCCCAGGGTGGGGAGGCGGGGGACCAGGTCAGTGCAGAGACGCTGGGCAGCTCCAGGTGACCTGGGGAGTGTTTGAGCTGATGGAATTCAGATCTGCTTCTGTTGGGATGTCAGAAGGGAGTGATTCCACAGGAAATTTTTTTGATGACCCTCAAATGCATGGTGTGTTAGCTCCTCAAACCAGAGGAAGCTCCTTAGAGACACAGTCAAAGCCCCAGCCCATCTGGACCCTTGTCTTACACTCCCCCTGTGCCCTTAGACCATGTGTTACCTCTGCCCACCATGATGACAGGCTATCAGGGTACAAACTGTGTGTCTGGCTCCAGACCAAGGGCGTTCCTTGCATATTCTCACTTACTTCTCAGTATAACCCTCTAAAGTACATTGTTACATCCCGTTTTATACGTGAGGAAGCTGAGGCTTAAAGTCATGAAGTAAGTTGTTCCAAATCACACAGCTATGAATGGCAGGGCAAGACTGGGACGCCGGCAGGTTGGCCCCCAGGGCTCTCACCACGGAAGCCCACACCCACACAGAGGGAAGGCCACTGTGTGTGTGAGACTCTGTGCTGTACGGTGTGTCCGAAGAGCTGCCATGTCAGCTCCCGCTCAGCATTGGAAAAGCCACGGTCCATCTGCAACCCCGTTAGAAAATGAAGGTATTAATATCTGCCTGACCTCCTGATGGGCTTGTTGGGAGGCCAGGATGGAAAAGAGGAAAACGGTCCCATAAATACTCAGCATCATACAAAATTGTTCGTGTATTTGAAATTGTATTACTTTTATTGGGAGGGCGATGCAGTAGGGTGGCAGAAATGTAGGATTAGGATCTGGTATCTGGGGGCTTTGAGAACAGCCTTGGTTTCCTTGTCTGTAAAATTGAGGAGATTGAAGAGATCATTTTTAATGACTCTTTGAGTCCTCAAGTTTAGCCATGATGATGGTGAGTATGGTGATGATAGTGGTGATGATGGTGATGATGGTGATGGTGATGATGGTGATGATGGTGATGATGGTGATGGTGATGTCAGACTTCTGAGATCACCCGACCTCAGAATCATTTCCTGCCACCACTACTGGTGCCACCCATCCTTAACTTCCAACCCCACTGTGTCAAAGGCACAAGGGGTGGGCTGGGGATGAGATGGAAAGGAGGATCTAGAAGGCCAGAGAGAAGGGACGATCTAAGATGTTAGAGGAGAGTGCATCTCAGTGCCTGGTACATAGTAAGCAAGAAACCCTGCACCCCTTGCCAACACCCCAACCCCCCATCTGTCCCAGGGAAGCTGTGATTTTTATTGGTATCTCTGCCTTACAGAATAAGGAAATTGAGGCTCAGACCGTTAGTCTTAAGTTGCCCAAGGCCACACAGTTGGTATGTGATAATACTGGGATTCCATGCAGGTTTGCTGGAACCCGAAGTCCATGCCCCTGACCACACGGGTCAGTCTGACCATTGAGGCAACTCAGGTTCAGGGAATGTATGCGGCCAACCCAGGCCACTCAGCTGTTGCTACTAAGTGGTCAGGCCGAGGCTCAGATTTAGTCTTGGCTTCTGATCCTGTGCTTGTTTGTCCTGCTGCTTTACTACCCTTCAGGGTAAGCAAGCCAACATAATCACACTCAGCAGGATCTGGCTGGGATCTGGGAGTGACCCTGAGATTAGCTGCGCCCCTCACCCTTGGCTCAAGCACCGGGGGGGAGGATCCATGTGCGTGGAGAGGAGGAGCAGGGCTTGCAGGATAGGCCAGCCCCTAGGCAGTCCTCCCCGAAGCATCTGTCCTCCCAGGAATGAATCCCAGGTTCAGGAGCGCCTACTACCTCCAAAGATGTTCTGGGAGCTGTGGGTGGTCTGAGAGGAGTGGAGACACGGCCGCTGGGGGGGACGGGATGGAAAAGCAGAGCTGCTTGGTGGAAAGAGCCCTGCTTGGGGGGCCTGGGATCTTGGGGTCTAGTCTCCCACCGCCCTAGACAACTACAGTCAGAGTACTTAGTCTAGCTGGGTCCAGTTTCCCGGTCTGTAAATTTAGGGGAACTGAATTGGAAAGAATTATGAGTTCCTAGGCAGAAAAAGGGGTATGATTGTCTGAAAGGGTTTTTATTTTTAACTGCTGGGGAGCTGGTGATCTATCTCGCGATGGGTTGGATTTCCACCTTTCCTTCTCGGGGCCAGGGGGGTCTGCTTTCACATCCCTTACTTTCTTTATAGTTTATAAATAAACCTGGCAAGAATCTGAAAACCACCGCACGGAGGAGGAATGGACGGTGATGATAAACACAGCAGAGCCAGGGATCCGCGTAGTCAGGAGAATTTATTTCTCACGACACCTTCTCTCCGTTTTCCCGAGGTGTCCCATGGTAACGGGCATTGGGAAGGGCTCATTCTTCCATCTTCTGGGGGGAGAAAAAGAATCCTACGCAGGAAATGAGTTAAACCAAAGGTGAGGCGGGGCACTGTCTTCAAGTGGGGGCAGCTGGAGATGCTGGAGCCTCAGAAAAATATTCAGGCGTGGCTTTATCCCCCTTTGTGCGTTGTAAAGACAAACCAGTCGAGCTCCCGGAGTTGGGGGAATCCTCCCAAAAGCAGGGGCTTCTTGGGCAGCACCTCTTGCAACAGGGAGGGGCGGGGATGATAGGGTGGTCTGGCCCCTGGTCCCGCACTGCTCCCGTGAGCCTGGAACCACGGGGGTCCAGGCTAAAGCAGAGACATTCGTGGATGCACGGCCAGCAGCGGGGAAGATGCGCTGACAGGCACCCTCCAAACTCTGCTGGGTGCTGCCTGGTCCTGGGTCCTAGGACGTCTGGGGAGGAAGTCTGCTCTCACCTGGGCCCCCATGTCTCGGCTCTCGGCCCTCAGCTTGCTGAGCCGGGACTCGGCGATGTCCGCCCGGTCCTTGGCCTCCTCCAGCTCGTGCTGGGCCCTCCGGCACCGGGACGGCTGCGTGCTGCCCTCCTGCTCCTGGACGGAAGGGGGAGGGGGCAGGAGGCTGAGGGAGTCCCTCACTCTGGCGCTGAGGCCCCCGGTCCCTGATGGCCTCTGGGGAACTGGGGAACCAGGAGAGCTTGGGCCCCCAGTTCCCTGAGGGCAGAGGAGGGAAAGCTGAGCTCTGCAGCGGTGAAGACGGTGCCCCTGGCTCCTATGTACACTGCCTCGTTACCTTGCGGGTCTGCTGCCCCCCAGGGTGCCTGCATGTCCCCCTGCACCCCGCCTCTCTGCTATCCCCCCAACCCCAGAGCTCTTTGGAGGAAATCCAGGTGTCCCAAGGCATGTGGAGCTGTCAGAGACCAAAGGTCCAGCGCCCCCCCCCCGCACCCCCCTCCTGCCCCGGGCCTGCTCCCGGTACTGTCTGCCTGCAGTCAGGGCATTGTATGAGTCTGAGGGCCATCCAGGGGTTTCTGATGAAGGCGGCCTCCCGGGGCCCCTCCAGCCTGGCCAGTCCTGCTGCAACTGTACTGATCCTCCCCCAACTTAACCAGTTCAGATCTGCTTCCCAGAGGTCAGGACAGAAGCACCAGGCTCTTGGGCGGGGAGTAAAGAGGACGGGGGGAAGCCACATCCTCAGTCATTTATCTAGGGCAGACTCCCCCAGGTTCTGTTCCTCAGGACAAGTCCTGTGGGAGGCTCTGCCTCCAGTACAGAGATGCCAAGGTCCATTAAAGGGTGGGAAATGCTACAATCTAGAGTGCCTTTTCCACTATGGGGTCCATCCCATATTACCTGCAAAATCTGAGAAATCCTTGAAGTAAAGCCACCCATCCAGCTCTGTGTAACCCAGAGTTTCCCAAACGATTTCTTTTCTGTAAAATACCTACCCCTCCCCCCTACCTGCTGCCCCAACTTCCTGCTATTAACATCCTCCAGACCTAGTGTCCCCAGAAGATATTTGGGAAATGTTGGTTTCAGCCCAAACTATTTCCTCACTGTTGGTTTCACCTGTTTGCTCAAGGGCAGATTAAAAAAAGGATGACCTGGAGGGTGGGAGCTAGGGAGGCCAGGGAAAGATGGAGGTGGTAGAAGCCAGGGCCAGGGCTGAGATGGGATGATGTGAATTAGGGTCAGGTGTTCAAGGTTAGCTCACAGGGCAGGGAATTCTGAGTAAGTTGGGGGTGGGTGGAGTCAGCCAGTGTGGGTGGGATTAAAGCCAGGTGGGCTGAGGCAGAGGAAAGGGATGGAGGGGCGGGGCCAGGACTGATGAGGCAGGAAGCCCAGGGGAGGGGGAGGTGGGGCAGGTTTGCATAATGCGGACCGGGGAGGGAAAGGGCAGGCGTCCTGAGCTTGTGTTTATAGCCTGCAAATGAAAACTCAGGCCTCAGCTGCCGCGGGCGCTGTGAAACTCAGGCCTCAGCTGCCGCGGGCGCTGTGAAACACGGACGGACTCCTGCTCGGGGCCAGGGCGCCCCCGGGACCCCCTACTCACGGCCTCCTCCGCCTGCTTCCTGGAAGCCTTCACTTTGGCCTGCAGCTTGCCCACCAGGTCCTGGAGCCTGAGTATGTTCCTGCGGTCCTCCTCGGCCTGCCAACACAGCGTCGGTGCCAGGGCCCCGGGCCCCCTCCCCCGCTGCTTCTGTCCGGTCTGATCCGGGGGATGCAGGAGAGCCGTTGCCTACCTGGTAAGTCATTTCCTCCACCTTCCGTTCGTATCTGTGCGCGCCCTTCGGGGCCTCGGCTCCCCCCTTCTGCTCAGCCTCTAGCCCGCTATCTAACTCCTGCACCTGCACCCAGAAGAGAACACAGAGGTCAGGTCACGCCTCCCAGGCTTTTTCACCCACTCATGTGCCGGTTGTTTTAGGGTAAACTCAAGATGCTCTAATTATATTTTGCGCAGATGTCTCCTCCTAGGGCTCAGGGACATATGTGGTCCCCAAGGCCTCCACGAGTCCGTGCCGTGGCTTTGTGCGAGTGACAACGAGACGCCGTCTTTGGGCAGGAGCATCCCCGGGCGCACGCGCCTTGCCTCGCGGACCAGGCTTTGCAAAAAAGTGACGCCTCCTCTGGGGCCATGCAGCTCGGTGAGGGCTTCCTGATCAAGGAAGGTGGCAGGGGTCATGGAGAGAACCTGGGCCAGGTAGAGTCAAAGGTGTGTTTCAGGCCCCGGTCCAGCTGATCGATCCAAAGTAAGTCAGTTGTCATCACTGAGTATGAGTTTCTGTGTATTTAGAATGGTGATGATAATTCCTGCCCAAACTGCCTTGAATGTGGGGATCAAATGAGACAAAGTCTGTGAAAGTATTTTTCGGTGATAAAGCACTACACAGGTATTGTTGATTTCATAGCTGTGTCTGCCGTTCCTGAAGTCGTGAGGGGGCAGGGCAGCCGCTGAGAGCGCAGGTCACCACCTGGGGCCCGGTTCCTCAAGCCAGAGAGAGCCCGGTGGTGGAGGCGGCAGCCAATCCCTGGGCATCCCAGTAGCCACAGAGAGGGCGGCTCTGGGCCTGCAGACTCACTGGAGCAACCTTGAAACCTACCAGTGGAACAGGCAGCTCTGGGCACTGTTCCAGAAGAGGCCCCGCCCACCGGCCCTGGGAAGCTGTCTTCCACCAGCTTCCCTGGGAATTCTCTCTAGGCCTCTGTAAGGTTCATGGAACTAAGATAACTGGGCAGCTGGGGGTTGGAGGACAGTCCAGGTGCCTCACCACGCCAGAGGGGAGGTTGGCGGAGGGTTCCCTGCCGACCCAGGAATCAAAGTATCAAAGAGGGTGGCATGGGATCTAGTTCCTCCGTCCAGGGAGGGGTCCATGTGAAGGACAAGCCCAAGTTTGTTTTAATAGAAGAGAACTGGGAATAATTAAAAATAAGCATTTGAAGAATTTTGGGGGGAGCTCTGACTTCCCTGGTGTTTACTTGTGTTACTCGTGTGTCTACAGCCTTGTAGGTTTTAGCCAAAAAATTGTTTCACGTTGAAAGTGTACAGGTGCTGGTGACCACGTCCCTGGGAGGCTGGCATGAAGAATGTGTTTGGGTCTTTCCTGCTGGGAGAAGGTGTTTCCTTCTCTTCTCCTCCCCTTCCTCCTCTTTCCCTCTTTCCTGCCCCTTCTCTGGAGGACAACAGGGAGTTGTTAGGATGATGACAAACGAGAAAACATTTGCAATGTGCATTACCGAAAAAATATTTCCTTCCTTAATATGTAAAAAAGACAAATCATTAAGATAAAAGGGCAAAAGTACAAATAGCTAAGACACACCAGAAGAAATACAAATAGCCAAAAATACGACAAAATGTTCCACCTCATTAGTAATCGAAGAAATAAGAATTTTTAAAATGAGGCATTTTCAACCATAAATCGGTGAAGATTAAAAAAAATAATAGCTAAGCACTCTCACTTATTTTCCCCATGGGAGTAAAAATTGGGACAACTTTGTTGAAGACCAATTTACAACATATCATAAATGTCTTTGCTGTTTTGACCATGGATATATACTTCCAGGAATTTACTTACTTTTAGGAATATTAAGGAAATAGTAATCATGGATATATGTGAAAATTTAGTTATGAAGAAGTTAGTCATACAATCTTCTAAACATAAAAATTTTTATTGGGAACAGTCTAAAAATATCCAACCGTAGAAGACTGATTAAATAAATGTGCCATAATACACAACTAAAATGGACTGCTTTTCTGCCATTAAAAAACTGTATCATAGAAAACTATTTTAAAATATAGACATATGTTCACAACACGTTGTTAAATGAAAAAAAGTTGCAAAAAGATTGATCACGTTTACAAAAAATATCATATTTATGTATAGAAACAAGAGCCTAGAATAGGAGATCCCAAAATGCTGACAATATGGTTGGTATTTTTCTATTTTTTTGGCTAATTCAAAAAATAGTTTTTAAAGCAAGGAATTTTGGGGGAATTCCCTGGCGGTCCAGTGATTAGGGCTTTGTGTTTCCACCACGCAGGGCGCGGGTTTGATCCCTGGTTGGGGAACTAAGATCCCGTATGCCATGCGGTGTGGTCGAAAAAAATAAAAAATGAAACAAGGAATTCTTTAACTTTCCTAAAAGTAGTTATTTCAAAAGACAATCCTAATTTTCTAAGCTTGCAGCTTAAATGTTACTGCCTCTGTGAAGCCTTTTCCAGCCCTTTTATGCAATAATTCGTCATGCCTTGCTCTGATTTCCCCATGATCTTTTATCTTCAGATAAAAGAAAGCTCAGCAATCTGTCCATCTAGAGACAAAGTTATTCCGAGAACTAGGCCTAATGAAAGTTTGTCTTGACCACTAGCCTGGAAGGAGCGGTGGGAACTCCTCTCCATCAAGCCTGGGTCCTGCCTGCCTCCAGGGTGGACCCAGAGTGGAGTGAGGACGGACACACGTGGGGGTGAAGGAGCTGCACGCGGTCGCTGGCCTCCAGCAGCTCGTGCTCCGCCAGCTTGCGGGTGCGCTCCGTCCGCGCCAGGGCCACCTTCCTCTCCTCCGGCTCCTCCAGCAAGAGGCCATTCCTGCGCTCCACGAGGGCCAGCTGCTCCTTGAGGTCCGCGCTGCTCCTCAGGGCGTCATCCAGATGCAGCTGGGAGTCCTTCACGAGAAACCAGGGGTGAGACCGGAGCCCAGGGCAGGCTGAGGTCCCGCCAGCTCCTCCAGGGGCCGTGCACTCACCTTGAGCTGGCTCTGGACTGAGCACAGGTGTTTCTGGGTCTCTGCCACCTGGCGGTTGGAGTGGCCCAGCTGAATCTCCATCTCACTGAGGTCTCTCTCCATCTTCTTCTTCAGCCTCAGAGCAACATTCCGGCTCCGGGTCTCAGCATCCAGCACGCTTTGCATGGCCTTTGCTGCCCGCTGGCTGTTTCTTTTCAGCTGCTCGATTTCTTCTTCCTTCTCAGTGATCTTGCGGTCAAGCTCAGATTTCAGCTGGTCCAACTCTAGCTGGACATGCAAAATCTCGCCCTCTTCATGCTTCAAGGAACCCTGATAAAAGTAAAGGAGTGATTGGGATTGCCGGGGGCAGCCACCTTCTTGAAGGAGGTTTTTCATCCCCATTAGGATAAAAAGGGTATTATTAGGCTCATTTTACAAATAAATAGGACAGTACTCAAAAAGGTCAAACAGTTTGCTCCCAGATTGTTACTAGTAATGAAACTAGAACTGAAGCTTTGTTGTTAACAATCTTATGTCTTGAGGAGGACAGAGCATCGTTTTCAATTAGTAAAAATTTTGATTACTGTGTCTTTTTAAATAGTGACCATAAGTCAGGAGCCAACCTCTTCTCAAAAAAGACAGAGAAAGACAGAGGAATTGCTCTCCTGTTATCCTGCATAGTGCAAATTTCCCTAGACCCTCTTAAGCATCCGCCCCTCACTGGCCACAGCTGGTGATTGCATCAGGATCCTGCACTCTTTGGACCACACAGAATTCCCAGCAGCCAAAGATGACCGTGTATAACTCTCTGTTAAAACTAAGGGATTCTGAGCTGGCTCTCAGGATGTTTGGTGATTGAGTTCTTGCTTTCTGAGAGGAAGACGTTGAGGACATAATGAACAAGTTTATTCAATAGGAGAAATACGATGGACTAGAGAACACCCAGGAGGCGAGGCAGCAGAGAGCAGCTGGTCCCCCCCCAGGGCGGGGGTGGGGCTGGATTCTTCCCCTTGGAGCCCCCAGTGCCTCCTGCAGGAAGGGCCCCTGGGGGTGGTCCAGTCCCCTTCCTCAGTGCCCCGCCCTCCTTCACATCCCAGACACGTGCCTCCACCTCTTCCAGGGCAGCCTGGAGGTCTGACTTTTCTTGCTGCACTTGCTTCCTGGTCTTCTCCACTTCCTGAAGATTCTTGCTCATTTCCGCAATCTGCATGGTTAAGTCGGAAATCTCTTCTGCAAAGGACAGGCTTGATTTAGGCTGTTTTCACAGGCTCTGTCTGATAGCACAGGCATTTGCCAGGGAATTTGGGGATTGGTGATTCATTTATGACCTTCATATAGGAGAGGACAAATACAGTGAAACCTTTCGGGGGAGGTGTCGACAAGACACAGGTGTGTGGCCTCACCTGAAGATGAAGAGGGAGGAGCAACAGAACACCTGTATGACCCTGAACCTTCACACGGTAAACAAAAGGGTCACAGAGAGGACCGGGGGAGACTACTGTGGAGAAAACACATAGAATCATGGTCTCAGAAATAGAAGGGGATTTAGAGGGCATTGGATCTGGTCTAGTTTTGTAGGTCAGCGGTCTGAAATCCTAAGGGATCTAGTGACAGGATCAAGGACACAAAGCCATGTAGAGACAGAATCCATGGAAGATACGTTCTGTAGAAGAGCACGGAGCTTAGCAGACCAGTGAGCCCTCTGTTCTCGAGAACAAGGCTTGGCTGTGACTATGCCTTACATGGGGGAAGTTTGGGTCTCAGGGTAAACTGAGTGGATGTGAGGATTTTGTGGGGCATCGGGAAGAAGGAGGCTGTGGCCAAATGGGGGAGGGGTGGCCAGAAGAGAAGGGGGGCTGTCACACACCTGTGATAGGGAGAGAGCTGGGGGCTGTCACACACCTGTGATGGGGAGAGAGCTGGGGGCTGTCACATACCGGTGATAGGGAGAGAGCTGGGGGCTGTCACACACCTGTGATGGGGAGAGAGCTGGGGGCTGTCACACACCTGTGATGGGGAGAGAGCTGGGGGCTGCCACACACCTGTGATGGGGAGAGAGCTGGGGGCTGTCACATACCGGTGATGGGGAGAGAGCTGGGGGCTGTCACATACCTGTGATGGGGAGAGAGCTGGGGGCTGCCACACACCTGTGATGGGGAGAGAGCTGGGGGCTGTCACATACCGGTGATGGGGAGAGAGCTGGGGGCTGTCACATACCTGTGATGGGGAGAGAGCTGGGGGCTGTCACATACCGGTGATGGGGAGAGAGCTGGGGGCTGTCACATACCTGTGATGGGGAGAGAGCTGGGGGCTGTCACATACCGGTGATGGGGAGAGAGCTGGGGGCTGTCACATACCTGTGATGCGGAGAGAGCTAGGGGCTGTCACACACCTGTGATATGGAGACAGCTGGGGACGGTCACACACCTGTGATGGGGAGAGAGTTTGGGGCTTTCAGGCAACTGTGATGCGGTGACAGCTGGGGACTGTCAAATACCTCGGATGGGGAGAGAGTTGGGTCTGTCACTCACTTGTGATGGGGAGAGAGCTGGGGGTTGTCCCATACCTGTGATGGGGAGAGAGATGGGGACTGTCACATACCTGTGATGCTGAGACAGCTGGGGGCTGTCACATACCTGTGATGTGGAGATACTGGGGTCTGTCACATACCTGTGATGGGGAGAGATTTGGGGGCTGTCAAACACCTGTGATGGGGAGAGAGCTGGGGGCTGTGAGACACCTATGATGGGGAGAGAGATGGGGAATGTCAAATACCTGTGCCCTGGAGAGAGCTGGGGGCTGTCACATACCTGTGATGGGGAGAGAGCAGGGGGCCGTCACTTACCTGTGATGGGGAGAGAGTTGGGGCTGTCACGCACCTGTGATATGGAGACAGCTGGGGACGGTCACACACCTGTGATGGGGAGAGAGTTTGGGGCTTTCAGGCAACTGTGATGTGGTGACAGCTGGGGACTGTCAAATACTTCTGATGGGGAGAGAGTTAGGGGCTGTCACTCATCTGTGATGGGGAGAGAGCTGGGGGTTGTCCCATACCTGTTATGTGGAGACAGCTGGGGGCTGTCACATACATGTGGTGGGGAGAGAGTTGGGGGCTGTCAGGCACCTGTGATGCTGAGAGAGGTGGGGGCTGTCACATACCTGTCATGCGGAGAGAGCTGGGGGCTTACAATCACCTGCGATGGACAGAGAGCTGGGGGTTGTCAAACACCTGTGATGGGGAGATAGCTGGGGGCTTTCACTCACCTGTGATGGGGGAGACCTGGGGGCTGTCACATACGTGTGATGCGGAGAGAGATGGGGACTTTAAGACATCTCTGATGGGCAGAGAGCTGGAGGCTGTCCCATACCTGTGATGCGGAGACAGCTGGGGGCTGTCACATACCTGTGATGGGGAGAGAGTTGGCAGCTGTCCGGCACCTGTAATGCGGAGGAAGGTGGGGCCGCTCACATACCTGTGATAGGGAGAGAGCTGGATGCTGTCACATACCTGTGATGGGGAGAGAGCTGGGGGCTGTCACACACCTGTGATGGGGAGAGAGCTGGGGGCTGTCACTCACCTGTGATGGGGAGAGTGCTGGTGGCTGTCACACAAAAGTGATGTGGAGAGAGCTTGGGGCTATGACTCACCTGTGATGGGGAGAGAGCTGGGGGCTGTCAGACTCCTGTGATGCGGAGAGACCTGGGGGCTGTCAGATACCTGCGATGGGGAGAGAGCTGGGGGCTGTCACTCACCTGTGATGTGAAGAGAGCTGGGGGCTGTCACTCACCTGTAATGGGGAGAGAGATGGCGGCTGTCACTCATCTGTGAAGGGGAGAGAGCTGGGGGCTGTCACCCACCTGTGAAAGGGAGATAGCTGGGCGTTGTCACGCACCTGTGATATGGAGACACCTGTGGACGGTCACACACCTGTGATGGGGAGAGAGCTTGGGGTTGTCACATACCTCTGATTTGGAGACAGCTGTGGGCTGTCACATACCTGTGATGTGGAGAGAGCTGTGGGCTGTCACATACCTGTGATGTGGAGAGAGCTGGGGCCTGTCATATACCTGTGATGGGGAGAGAGTTGGGGCTGTCACGCACCTATGAGGCGGACATAGCTGTGGGTTGTCACATACCTATCATGGGGAGAGCTGGGGTATGTCACTCACCTGTGATGGGGAGAGAGCTGGGGGCTATCAAATTCCTGTGATGGGGATAGAGTAGGGGGCTGTCAGGCCCGTGTGATGCGGAGACAGCTGGGGGCTGTCACATACCTGTGATGGGGAGAGAGCTGGGGGCTGTCACACACCTGTGATGGGGAGAGTGCTGGGGGCTGTCACTCACCTGTGATCGGGAGAGAGTTGGGGGCTGTCACACACCTGTGAAGGGGAGAGAGATGGGGTCTGTCAAACACCTGTGATGGGGAGAGAGCTGGGGCTCACACATACTTGTGATGCGGAGACAACTAGTGGCTGTCACATACCTGTGATGTGGAGATACTGGGGTCTGTCACATACCTGTGATGGGGAGAGAGATGGGGACTGTCAAACACCTGTGATGGGGAGAGAGCTGGGGGCTGTCACACACCTGTGATGGGGAGAGAGCTGGCGGCTGTCACTCACCTGTGATGGGGAGATAGCTGGGGGCTGTCAGGCACCTGTGATGCGGAGACAGCTGGGGTTTGTCGCATACCTGTGATGGGGAGAGAGTTGCGGGCTGTTAGGCACCTGTGAGGTGGAGACACCTGGGGGCTGTCACATACCTGTGATGGGGAGAGAGCTGGGGCTCACACATACTTGTGATGCAGAGACAACTAGTGGCTGTCACATACCTGTGATGTGGAGATACTGGGGTCTGTCACATACCTGTGATGGGGGGAGAGTTGGGGGTTTTCACACACCTGTGATGGGGAGAGAGATGGGGACTGTCAAACACCTGTGATGGGGAGAGAGCTGGAGGCTGTCACATATCTGTGATGTGGAGACAGGTGGGGGCTGTCATATACCTGTGATGGGGAGAGAGATGGGGGCTGTCAGGCATCTGTAATGCGGAGACAGCTGGGGGGTCTCACATACCTGTGATTGGGAGAGTGCTGGGGGCTGTCACGCACCTGTGATGGAGAGAGAGCTGGGGGCTGTCACACATCTGTGATGGGGAGAGAGATGGGGACTATCAAACACCTGTGATGGGGAGAGAGCTGGGGGCTGTCACATTACCGGTGATTGGGAAGGGTGCTGGGGGCTGTCACTCACCTGTGATGCAGAGAGAGCTGGGGGCTGTCACCCACCTGTGAAGGGGAGAGAGCTGTGCGTTGTCACGGACCTGTGATATGGAGACAGCTGGGGACGGTCACATACCTGTGATGGGGAGAGAGCTTGGGGTTGTCACATACCTTTGATGTGGAGACAGCTGGGGGCTGTCACATACCTATAATGGGGAGAGAGCTGGGGCCTGTCACATACCTGTGAGGTGGAGACAGCTGGGGCCAGTCATATACCTGTGATTGGGAGAGAGTTGGGGACTGTCAAACACCTGTGATGGGGAGAATGCTGGGGGCTGTCACGCACCTGTGATGGGGAGAGAGCTGGGGGCTGTCACACATCTGTGATGGGGAGAGAGATGGGGACTATCAAACACCTGTTATGGGGAGAGAGCTGGGGGCTGTCACATACGGGTGATTGGGAAGGGTGCTGGGGGCTGTCACTCACCTGTGATGCGGAGAGAGATGGGGGATTTCACTCACCTGTGATGGGGAGAGAGCTAGGGGCTTTCACCCACCTGTGAAGGGGAGAGAGCTGTGCGTTGTCACGCACCTGTGATATGGAGACAGCTGGGGACGGTCACATACCTGTGATGGGGAGAGAGCTTGGGGTTGTCACATACCTGTGATTTGGAGACAGCTGGGGGCTGTCACATACCTATAATGGGGAGACAGCTGGGGGCTGTCACATACCTGTGATGTGGAGACAGCTGGGGCCTGTCATATACCTGTGATTGGGAGAGAGTTGGGGGCTGTCACACACCTGTGATGGAGAGAGAGATGGGGACTGTCACATACCTGTGATGCTGAGACAGCTGGGGGCTGTCACATACCTGTGATGGGGAGAGTGCTGGGGGCTGTCACGCACCTGTGATGGGGAGAGAGCTGGGGGCTGTCACACATCTGTGATGGGGAGAGAGATGGGGACTATCAAACACCTGTGATGGGGAGAGAGCTGGGGGCTGTCACATACCTGTGATGGGGAGAGTGCTGGAGGCTGTCACGCACCTGTGATGGGGAGAGAGCTGGGGGCTGTCACATACCTGTGATGGGGAGAGTGCTGGGGGCTGTCACGCACCTGTGATGGGGAGAGAGCTGGGGGCTGTCACACATCTGTGATGGGGAGAGAGATGGGGACTATCAAACACCTGTGATGGGGAGAGAGCTGGGGGCTGTCACATACCGGTGATTGGGAAGGGTGCTGGGGGCTGTCACTCACCTGTGATGCGGAGAGAGATGGGGGATGTCAGTCACCTGTGATGGGGAGAGAGCTAGGGGCTTTCACCCACCTGTGAAGGGGAGAGAGCTGTGCGTTGTCACGCACCTGTGATATGGAGACAGCTGGGGACGGTCACATACCTGTGATGGGGAGAGAGCTTGGGGTTGTCACATACCTGTGATGTGGAGACAGCTGGGGGCCTTAACATACCTGTGATTGGGAGAGAGTTGTGGGCTGTCACACACCTGTGATGCGGAGAGAGATGGGGACTCTCACATACCTGTGATGCTGAGACAGCTGGGGGCTGTCACATACCTGTGATGGGGAGAGAGCTGGGGGTCGTCACTTACCTGTGATGGGGAGAGAGTTGCGGCTGCCATGCACCTGTGATATGGAGACAGCTGGGGACGGTCACACACCTGTGATGGGGAGAGAGTTTTGGGCTTTCAGGCAACTGTGATGCGGTGACAGCTGGGGACTGTCAAATACCTCTGATGGGGAGAGAGCTGGGGGCTGTCACTCACCTGTGATGGGGAGAGAGCTGGGGGTTGTCCCATACCTGTTATGTGGAGACAGCTGGGGGCTGTCACATACATGTGGTGGGGAGAGAGTTGGGGGCTGTCAGGCACCTGTGATGCTGAGAGAGTTGGGGGCTGTCACATACCTGTCATGCGGAGAGAGCTGGGGGCTTACAATCACCTGCGATGGACAGAGAGCTGGGGGTTGTCAAACACCTGTGATGGGGAGAGCGCTGGGGGCCGTCACACACCTGTTATGGGGAGAGAGCTGGGGCTCACACATACCTGTGATGCGTAGACAGCTAGTGGTTGTCAGATACCTGTGATGTGGAGACAGTGGGGGCTGTAACATACCTGTGATGGGGAGAGAGTTGGGGGCTGTCAGGCACCTGTGATGTGGAGACACCTGGGGGCTGTCACATACCTGTGATGGGGAGAGAGCTGTGGGCTTACAATCACCTGTGATGGGGAGATAGCTGGTGGCTGTCACTCACCTGTGATGGCGAGAGAGCTGGGGGCTGTCACACACCTGTGAAGGGGAGAGAGATGGGGACTGTCACATACCTGTGATGCTGAGTCAGCTGGGGGCTTTTATATATCTGTGATGGGGAGAATGCTGGGGGCCGCCCCGAAGGTGTGCATCTCACACGTGTCTTGCATGGCGGCTACCGTCAATCGGTGGGAAGGACCTTATCGAAGTTCCTCCGGGTCTTGTGCAGCAGGCATAGGCGGTGTTGGCCCGCTCCAAATCCAGCATCGGGTCGTCCACCTCTCCCTGGAGCCTCTGCTTGGTTTTCTCCAAGGAAGCACACTTGGAGCTCACATTCTCTGTGTTTTCCTTTGCTTCTTGGAGCCTCTGGGCCAGTTTTTTTCTAAGAGAACCAGGTTTGTTGTTGTTGACAAAGGTGGACCATTTCAGAAGTAATTATCCGATCAGAAGGGAACTGAGCCATCTATGAAGGACTGGAACTTGATAAGACCTAGAGTGTGATGATTGGACAGTAAGTGTCACCTGAAGAATCCCCAAATGGGCAAAGCAGTCACCTAGGAGGCGCCATGGGCAAGTACCCTGGGAGAGGGGCAGGGAGAGCAGGTCTGCGTGTTTAAGAAAACTCACAGGCCTGGGGAGGAAGAGAAGGTCTGTCCTCTGTCCCTTCCCTTGTGTCTTAGGGTCGTCTCTCTTCCTGTAACCTGGGAGCCCCTGCTTGGCCTCCTCCAGCTCCTCTGTGCGCTGGATGGCGTCCGTCTCGTACTTGGTCCTCCACTGGGCCACCTCGCTGTTGGCCTTGGACAGCGCCCTCTGCAGCTCGGCCTTGGCTTCCTGCTCCTCCTCATACTGTCCCCGCAGCAGGTCACAGTCGTGGCGGGAGGACCGCAGGGCGTGGGCCAGGGCGCTCTTGGCCTGCGGAATCACAGTGGTGACAAATTGCAAAAATGTGTGGCCATTTTCCAAGTTAAGGTCTTTTTGTTTCAACCAGTGTTTCCCAACTTGAATCACTCCCTTGCTGCCTTCACAAACTTTGCTGTAGCAGTATATCTCCTGTTTTATTTACTTCTTTTTTTAAAAAGTTGACTACTTTATTATATTTAAATATATTTATTTAAATGGAAAACCATTAACATTTGCCATAAACAGAAGATAACCATAATAAATGCAATGGAGGTAAGGCGGTGTTATCACCTCCTGGTGAAGTACTTTGCTGCTGTGCCTCTGTGTCTGAGGCCTACTCTCTGCGTCTTAATGAGGAAGATACACCAGTGTTAGAGAGATGGTATCCAAAGTTAGACCTTTTCCTTATTTAATCAGAAGAATTGAAGTAGAATTGGAAAGGGAATAATTTTCTCACTACTTAATGCAGTGTTATGGAGTACTGTGACCATGAAAACCCCAAAAGCATCTTTTGGTGTCACCAGTGGGCTGTGTCCCCACCCGGGAACTCTGACATGAGCTATGCCGTTTCCACAGCTCTGCCACCTCTTCCCAAGCAGGAGAGGGACATGCCCAGAGGCCTCCATCACTCACTCCCACCTGGTCGGGAAGACAATGTAGCTCTCATTATAATGGTCACAAAATACTTTCTGGTCAACCCAGTGCAATAACTCATACATTTTTATCCTTTTAAAGACACAAGTAAACAACAAAATTTTGCCCAGGAAGGAAAGCTTAGCTGCATCCTGGCCAGAGGACAGCCTTGCTCCTGTAATGGACCTTCTCAGGTTCTGGTTCTCTCCACTCCCCCTGCCTCCACCCAGTCTACCAAATACCCCTACCCTATAATAGGAAGATGGGAGACAAATATAGCACTTCTTTTTTGGAAGGGGCAGATGGAATGTGGTGGAATTCCAAGAGACTGCCCTGTAAGTTTTAGCTGGCACATGGTAACCTCAGAATTACACTCATGCAGTTTTGCGGACTTCTGGATTCCTATTCTAGTGCTCAAACACCCATCAACAGCATTTACTAAGCACCTACTGTGTGCACTGTTCTGTGTGCTGTACTTACTGTTTACCGTGACAGTGGGGAAAAATAATTCTTGCCCTTTAGAAGTTTACAGATTAGTGGGAAGACATGAATTATAAACATAAATATCTTGATATTGATGTCAAGAGGGTGATAATGGTGTTCATGTTTATGCAAATGTCCCAAGGGTGCTCCAAATGTGGTCTTTTGGAGGAGGGGGGCTTAACTGTGGGTGTTGTAGCTGGTGATACACAAAGAGTGATGAAGGAGAAAGAGGAGGGCATTTTAAGGGGCTGGGATGAATTGCTGGGCAGAGTGAAAGAATGCACAGAGGCAGAGATGCCCAAGCTAGTACAGTGATGGGGAGGGGATACCCCTGGCTGGGGAGGGGAGTTTATCAGCCCCTCCAGTGGGGAAGAGAGGAGCTCTGGGGATGGAGCACCCTGGGAGAGTTTTCTAGCTCTGAAGAAGGAGATCCAATGCCAAGGTCCTGTAACCTCCAAGAACAGGTTCCTTCTACTCCAAGGAAGAGAGGAGGAGCATCAGACTTCATGATGCAGCAGTGCCCCCAGTCGGCCTTGTGACTTCTCAGGTTCTACCTGACTCTGCCTTCCTAAACAGAGGCAACCATCCTTACCTTGGTTTCTTCTTCTCGCTGCCTCTTAAGCTCCTCCAGCTGCCGGGTGAGGGCCTGCTAGCTTTTGGTTAGCTGTGAAATCACAGCCTTCTTCTCTTCCACTCGGTGGCTCCGCTCCCCTGGCAAACAGATATGGCCCCGCGTCAGAGTTTGGACCACCCTCTCCCACGGCCCAGTGGGACCACTGGGCCCTGCCCATCCTCACCATTTTGGGTCTGCAGCCTCGCCTTCTGCATGTTCAGATCATGGATTAACTGTGTCTGTTGGTCATCCTTGGCCTTGATTTCATTAAATTGGTCTTCCACAGTCCGGCACATTCTTTCCACATTACTCTTTGAAAAGAAAAGAAAAAGCCCACATGAATGGGAAGAATGGGTCCCTGGTGCCCAGTATTGAACGTTCGACAGTTTAGCTTCTCATTAGGTAAAATAAGAATAAAAATACAGAACACATAAAGGTCAGTTTAAAAAATTGGTCATTTCAGGTTTTCTTTATTTTTATGTGTGATTGCTGCTTAATCACCAATATCTTGGAACATCAGCTTTTGATAGATAAGTATTTACTGGTTTGTAAACAAACCTTTGAGAAGATGACACTCAAAGGAACCATGGGATCTTCTTACAGTATAGTAATTTTACTGATGTGAATAATATTACCTTCTGATATGCCTGTGTGCAAGCAATATATTCAGGTGATGGTGTTGAGCATTTTATTTAATTATTAAAAAGGAGATGGCATGGGGGGATTCACCCCACAGCCTCCAGGTGGCCTGTATTTTTTTTGAAGTTTGTTTAAAAACCTCATATATGTTGTAGACCTCTTCCTTCCTCCTCTCACCTCATATAACATAAAATAAATACATCAAGCATGTATTCGTCTTTAGACTTCCAAGTGTGATATGGCAGCAGGAGAGGAAGGGATATTAGATTCAAAGGAAACCCTCAAGGAGCTTAGGGTATCTTTGAGAAGAAGACATATGAACATGAAATAATTAAATCAGGGGAGTTGGACAAGGGATGTTGACTCACAAGGAGAAAGATCAAAGGCTACACCAACTTTAAACATATAAAGCAATATAAAGTGCCTCTGGCACTGTATTTAAAAATTGAAAACGGAAAGCAGACAGCAGTGGTGGTGACAGGGAGGTTGTAAAGAGGTGCTGTTGATAGGCACAGCATGTGGGTGATCCTGGGGTTTCTTGTAACTCAGCAACCTGGCCTGGCTTGGCGAGAGGGAGAGAGAGAGAGAGAGAGAATATAAACACAACTTCTTAGAGGGAGACAAAACCCAAGAAGGGCAGAAAAATGGGGAAATCAGAAAGAGAGAAAAAGGAGTTGCAGTCAGGGAGTGGGGAAGAAATTAAGAGAAATCATGGGCAGTGTGAACCCAGACCCTAAACAAGGACAGCAAGGGGTACCATGGAGGCCACTTTAATTCTCTGATCCAAATCTCCTGTTTCTTTTCTCCACAGACACCCGGACCTTTTGGGCAACCCTCTGCAGGAGGCCCACGGCCCCTCATCTGGGGTCACTGCTTTTTCCAGCCCAGCTGAGCCGCCCAAGTGCAGCCTCGAGCACCCAGGAATGAGGGTAGCTCTTGAATTCAGGAGCACAAGTTGCTGTCTGAGGAAGCCTTTCCTTGGAAGTTACATGCAGAGGTGGGTGAAGTTTAAGCTTCAGGGCCCTCTTTTGCATGGGCCCCAGATAATGCAGAAGGTTCTAGATGAGGATGGGAAGCTGGGTGCAAACAAGAATATATTTCTAGGTAGGCATTTCCGGCACATGGCCAGAAGAGTTCTCAGAAGACCATGACCTGAGTCTCCAAAGCACCAGTAATTTGTGGCTTATTTTTCTCATTCTAAGTAAATATTTACTTTCATGCTTCATTTTGTATTCATAATGTTGTGTACATTTTTCTTAAAGAGGCCCTCCTCTCCTGAATTTTATGTGCTTCAAGCGCCACAAAACCTGGATCCACCCCTGATGTCATGCATAATGTCACACTGGCTCTGCCTCCCCGGGACTAATATTGTGGGCTAAGAAGGTGGTGGGCCCAGCAAGGCTCCTTGGTGCAATCCATCCACGAGTTTAGTTCTAGAAAATGCCAGACGGATTGGAAGCTTTCGGGAAAGACTGTATGGGTGATAAGACCTTGAGTGGTAGCAGATCTTTGGATCAGGGTTTGGGTGACTTGAATGAATTTGGGGAACGAGGAGTAGGTGGGAGTGGGAGAGGGTTTCTGTTTGGAACATGCAGTGAGTTGGAGGCAGTGAACTACACACGCCCACCGGGCAGGTGGATGTACTGCGTAGCGTTTGCAGAAGCATCAGGTACCTTTGACTTGGAGATGGTCTCGATGTTACTGGCCAGGTCATCAGTCTCCATCTTCATCTCACTCTTCTCCTTCTCCAGAGTGGTCTGGGAGCTGACCTTGGAATCACTTGGGGCCAGCCCAGCCCTCTGCATAGGGTCATCTCCCCAGCAAAAGAATCCCAGGTTAGGGTCGGGAATGGGCAGGGATAGTTAGGGAGTTTGGGATTGACATGTACACACTGCTGTATATAAAACAGATAACCAACAAGGACCTACTGTATAGCACAGGGAACTCTGCTCAATATTATGAAACAGCCTAAACAGGAAAAGAATTTGAAAAAAAAATAGATACATGTATAACTGAATCACTTTGCTGTACACCTGAAACTAACACAACATTGTTAATCACCCATGCTCCAATATAAAATAAAAAGTTAAAAAAAATCATAACCGGGGCTTCGCTGGTGGTGCAGTGGTTGAGAGTCTGCCTGCCAATGCAGGGGATGCGGGTTCGAGCCCTGGTCTGGGGGGATCCCGGGGGATCCCGCATGCCGCAGAGCGACTGGGCCCGTGAGCCACGATTGCTGAGCCTGTGTGTCTGGAGCCTGTGCTCCTCAACAAGAGAGGCCGCGATAGTGAGAGGCCCACGCACCACGATGAAGAGTGGCCCCCACTTGCCGCGGCTGGAGGAAGCCCTCGCACAGAAACAAAGACCCAACAGCCATAAATAAATAAAAAATAAAAATAAAAAAAAATGTAATTATAATTTACTTAAAAAAAATCATAACCAAAAAAATGAATAAATAAAAGATCTCACTAAGGTTATTAAAAAAAAAAAGTCAAGAATCCCAGGGAAACCCTGGGAGGCTTGTGAGCTCACCAAACACCCAGCTCCAGGAGTGCCTGTGGGGAATGCAAAAGGTACCCTCAAAAGGAGAGAGCTGCAAAGACAGGTGACCTACCGCTGTTTGAAGTCAACATAGAGGATCCGGCTGGGGAACCCTTTCCTGAAAATCCGGATGCCCTCCAGGACCCCGTTATAGCGCAGCTGGTGCAGGACCAAGTGGTGGTCCATCACGCCTGGGGAGAGAATGGCCCGGGGCATGTTTGGCTTTTTCCTTGTTTCCTTTGGTTATCTGGGCACGATGAGACACCCCAACACGCCCAGACTTGAGTGGGAAGGTTTGAGGCCAGTTCCTTTCCAGAGGGATGGGGATGGAGGCTGGACCCCGCCTACAGTCTCACAGTAGAAATAATCTCAATGCCTTGGGGAGACTCTAGCACCCCATAACCATAGGACTAAAAACCAAAATATTAATCTTTGCCCTGTTCATGGCCCTTGACCGTGATGAAGATGGAATGGTTGTCTCCATCTAGAAATGCTTCTCATAATTATTATTATTCTTATGATAATAATAGTCATATTATTATTACTATAATTGACAGCCAACATTTACTGAGTGTTCACAATGTGTTTGGCCCTATTTTCTTTTGTTTTATTTTATTTTATTAGTTCCTTGGTAGCCTAATAAATAATCAGTTGTAAGAGTTTCATGGGAATACACAAAGAAGTCTTCTCTATCATGAGAGTATTGTGTTTGAGATCTATTGATCAGACTGACCATATAATTTATTATATTGCATGCACTCTTACATATTTTGGTCTACCTCATTAATCATGAACTGACAGAGTTTATTTAAATTCACCTACAACTATTGTTGTAGTGCTATCTACCAGCATTTAAAAAACATTGAGGTGTGAGGGATTAACCAAGATGGCAGAGTAGAAGGACGTGCTCTCACTCCCTCTTGCGAGAGCACCAGAATCACAACTGGCTGCTGGACAATCATCGACAGGAAGACACTGGACTTCACCAAGAAGGATACCCTACGTCGAAGGACAGAGGAGAAGCCACAGTGAGACGGTAGGAGGGGCGCAATCAGAGTAAAATCAAAACCCATAACTGCTGGGTGGGTGACTCAGAGACTGGCGAACACTTATTCCATGGAAGTCCACCCACTGGAGTGAAGGTTCTGAGCCCCACGTCAGGCTTCCCAACCTGGGGGTCCAGCAACGGGAGGAGGAATTCATAGAGAATCAGACTTTGAAGCCTAGTAGGAATTGATTGCAGGACTTCGACAGGACTGGGGGAAACAGAGACCCCACTCTTGGAGGGTGCACACGGAAGAGTGTGCGCATTGGGACCCAGGGGAAGGAGCAGTGACCCCGGGGGAGACTGAACCAGATGTACCTGCTAGTGTTGGAGGGTCTCCTGCAGAGGCGGGGGCTGGCTCTGTTTCACCGTGGGGACAAGGACAATGGCAGCGGAGGTTCTGGGAAGTACTCCTTGGCGTGAGCCCTCCCAGAGTCTGCCATTAGCCCCACCAAAGAGCCCAGGTAGGCTCCAGTGTTGGGTTGCCTCAGGCAAAACAACCAACAGGGAGGGAACCCAGCCCCACCCATCAACAGTCAAGTGGATTAAAGTTTTACGGAGCTCTGATGCCACAGCAACAGTCAGCTCTACCCACCACCAGAGCCTCCCATCAAGCCTCTTAGGTAGCCTCAACCACCAGAGTGCAGACAGCAGAAGCAAGAAAAACTACAATCCTGCAGCCTGTGGACCAAAAACCACAGTTACAGAAAGATTGACAAGATGAAAAGGCAGAGAGCTATATACCAGATGAAGGAACAAGAAAAAAACCCCAGAAAAACAACTAAATGAAGTGGAGACAGGCAACCTTCCAGAAAAAGAATTCAGAATAATGATAGAGAAGATGATCCAGGACCTCGGAATAAGAATGGAGGCAAAGATTGAGAAGATGCAAGAAATGATTAACAAAGACCTAGAAGAATTAAAGAACAAACAAACAGAGATGGCCAATACAATAACTGAAATGAAAACTACACTAGAAGGAATCAATAGCAGAATAACTGAGGCAGAAGAACGGATAAGTGCCCTGGAAGACAGAATGGTGGAATTCACTGCTGCGGAACAGACTAAAGAAAAAAGAATGAAAAGGAATGAAGACAGCCTACGAGACCTCTGGGACAACATTAAACGCAACAACATTCACATTATAGGGGTCCCAGAAGGAGAAGAGAGAGAGAAAGGACCAGAGAAAATATCTGAAGAGATTATAGTCGAAAACTTCCCTAACATGGGAAAGGAAATAGCCACCCAAGTCCAGGAAGCGCAGAGAGTCCCATACAGGATAAACCCAAGGAGAAACAAGCCGAGACACATAGTAATCAAAGTGGCAAAAATTAAAGACAAAGAAAAATTATTGAAAGCAGCAAGGGAAAAACGACAAATAACATACAAGGGAACTCCCATAAGGTTAACAGCTGATTTCTCAGCAGAAACTCTACAAGCCAGAAGGGAGTGGCATGATATACTTAAAGTGATGAAAGGGAAGAACCTACAACCAAGATTACTCTACCTGGCAAGGATCTCATTTAGATTGGATGGAGAAATCAAAAGCGTTACAGACAAGCAAAAGCTAAGAGAATTCAGCACCATCAAACCAGCTCTACAACAAATGGTAAAGGAACTTCTCTAAGTGGGAAACACAAGAGAAGAAAAGGACCTACAAAAACAAACCCAAAACAATTAAGAAAATGGTCATAGGAACATACATATCGATAATTACCTTAAACATGAATGGACTAAATGCTCCAACCAAAAGACACAGGCTTGCTGGATGGATACAAAAACAAGACCCATATATATGCTGTCTACAAGAGACCCACTTTAGACCTAGGGACACATACAGACTGAAAGTGAGGGGATGGAAAAAGATATTCCATGCAAATGGAAATCAAAAGAAAGCTGGAGTAGCTATACTCATATCAGATAAAATAGACTTTAAAGAATGTTACAAGAGACAAGGAAGGACACTACATATTGATCAAGGGAGCAATCCAAGAAGAAGATACAGGGCTTCCCTGGTGGCGCAGTGGTTGAGAATCTGCCTGCCAATGCAGGGGACACGGGTTCGGGCCCTGGTCCGGGAAGATCCCACATGCCACGGAGCAACTAAGCCCGTGAGCCACAATTACTGAGCCTGCGCGTCTGGAGCCTGTGCTCCGCAACAAGAGAGGCCGCAACAGTGAGAGGCCCGCGCACCGCGATGAAGAGTGGCCCCCGCTTGCCGCAACTGGAGAAAGCCCTCGCACAGAAACGAAGACCCAACACAGCCAAAAATAAATAAATAAATAAATAAATAATTAATTTTAAAAAAAAAAGTTAAAAAAAAAAAAAGAAGATACAACAATTATAAATAGACATGCACCCAACATAGGAGCACCTCAATACATAAGGCAACTGCTAACAGCTACAAAAGAGGAAATTGACAGTAACACAATAATAGTGGGGGACTTTAACAACACCTCACTTACACCAATGGACAGATCATCCAAAATGAAAATAAATAAGGAAACAGAAGCTTTAAATGACACAATAGACCAGATAGATTTAATTGATATTTATAGGACATTCCATCCAAAAACAGCAGATTACACGTTCTTCTCAAGTGCACACGGAACATTCTCCAGGATAGATCACATCTTGGGTCACAAATGAAGCCTCAGTAAATTTAAGAAAATTGAAATCATATCAAGCATCTTTTCTGACCACAACGCTATGAGATTAGAAAGGAATTACAGGGAAAAAAACGTAAAAAAGACAAACACATGGAGGCTAAACAATACGCTACTAAATAACCAAGAGATCACTGAAGAAATCAAAGAGGAAATCAAGAAATACCTAGAGACAAATGACAATGAAAACACGACGACCCAAAACCTATGGGATGCAGCAAAAGCAGTTCTAAGAGGGAAGTTTATAGCTATACAAGCCTACATCAAGAAACAGGAAACATCTCGAATAAACAACCTAACCTTGCACCTAAAGCAATTAGCGAAAGAAGAACAAAAAAACCCCAAAGCTAGCAGAAGGAAAGAAATCATAAAGATCAGATCAGAAATAAATGAAAAAGAAATGAAGGAAACAATAGCAAAAATCAATGAAACTAAAAGCTGGTTCTTTGAGAAGATAAACAAAATTGATAAGCCATTAGCCAGACTCATCAAGAAAAAGAGGGAGAGGACTCAAATCAATAAAATCAGAAATGAAAAAGGAGAAGTTACAACAGACACCGCAAAAATACAAAGCATTCTAAGAGACTACTACAAGCAACTTTATGCCAATAAAACGGACAACCTGGAAGAAATGGACAAATTCTTAGAAAGGTATAACCTTCCAAGACTGAACCAGGAAGAAACGGAAAATATAAACAGACCAATCACAAGTAATGAAATTGAAACTGTGATTAAAAATCTTCCAACAAACAAAAGTCCAGGACCAGATGGCTTCACAGGTGAATTCTATCAAACATTTAGAGAAGAGCTAACACCTATCCTTCTCAAACTCTTCCAAAAAATTGCAGAGGAAGGAACACTCCCAAACTCATTCTATGAGGCCACCATCACCCTGATACCAAAACCAGACAAAGACACTACAAAAAAAAGAAAATTACAGACCAATATCACTGATGAATATAGATGCAAAAATCCTCAACAAAATACTAGCAAACAGAATCCAACAACACATTAAAAGGATCATACACCACGATCAAGTGGGATTTATCCCAGGGATGCAAGGATTCTTCAATATACGCAAATCAATCAATGTGATACACCATATTAACAAATTGAAGAATAAAAACCATATGATCATCTCAATAGATGCAGAAAAAGCTTTTGACAAAATTCAACACCCATTTATGATAAAAACTCTCCAGAAAGTGGGCACAGAGGGAACCTACCTCAACATAATAAAGGCCATATATGACAAACCCACAGCAAACATCATTCTCAACGGTGAAAAACTGAAAGCATTTCCTCTAAGATCAGGAACGAGAGAAGGATGTCCACTCTCACCACTATTATTCAACATAGTTCTGGAAGTCCTAACCACGGCAATCAGAGAAGAAAAAGAAATAAAAGGAATACAAATTGGAAAAGAAGAAGTAAAACTGTCACTGTTTGCGGATGACATGATACTATACATAGAGAATCCTAAAACTGCCACCAGAAAACTGCTAGAGCTAATTAATGAATATGGTAACGTTGCAGGATACAAAATTAATGCACAGAAATCTCTTGCATTCCTATACACTAATGATGAAAAATCTGAAAGAGAAATTATGGAAACACTCCCATTTACCACTGCAACAAAAAGAATAAAATACCTAGGAATAAACCTACCTAGGGAGACAAAAGACCTGTATGCAGAAAACTATAAGACACTGATGAAAGAAATCAAAGATGATAGCAACAGATGGAGAGATATACCATGTTCTTGGATTGGAAGAATCAACATTGTGAAAATGACTATACCACCCAAAGCAATCTACAGATTCAATGCAATCCCTATCAAATTACCAATGGCATTTTTTACGGAGCTAGAACAAATCATCTTAAAATTTGTATGGAGACACAAAAGACCCCGAATAGCCAAAGCAGTCTTGAGGGAAAAAAACGGAGCTGGAGGAATCAGACTCCCTGACTTCAGACTCTACTACAAAGCTACAGTAATCAAGACAATATGGTGCTGGCACAAAAACAGAAACATAGATCAATGGAACAAGATAGAAAGCCCAGAGATAAACCCACGCGCCTATGGTCAACTAATCTATGACAAAGGAGGCAAAGATATACAATGGAGAAAAGACAGTCTCTTCAATAAGTGGTGCTGGGAAAACTGGACAGCTACATGTAAAAGAATGAAATTAGAACACTCCCTAACACCATACACAAAAATAAACTCAAAATGGATTAGAAACCTAAATGTGAGAATGGACACTATAAAACTCTAAGAGGAAAACATAGGAAGAACACCCTTTGACATAAATCACAGCAAGATCTTTTTTGATCCACCTCCTAGAGTAATGGAAATAAAAACAAAAATAAACAAATGGGACCTAATGAAACTTCAAAGCTTTTGCACAGCAAAGGAAACCATAAACAAGACGAAAAGACAACCCTCAGAATGGGAGAAAATATTTGCAAACGAATCAACGGACAAAGGATTAATCTCCAAAATATATAAACAGCTCATTCGGCTCAATATTAAAGAAACAAACACCCCAATCCAAAAATGGGCAGAAGACCTAAATAGACATTTCTCCAAAGAAGACATACAGACGGCCACGAAGCACATGAAAAGATGCTGAACATCACTAATTATTAGAGAAATGCAAATCAAAACTACAACGAGGTATCACCTCACACCAGTTAGAATGGGCATCATCAGAAAATCTACAAACAACAAATGCTGGAGAGGGTGTGGAGAAAAGGGAACCCTCTTGCACTGTTGGTGGGAATGTAAATTGACACAGCCACTATGGAGAACAATATGGAGGTTCCTTAAAAAACTAAAATTAGAATTACCATATGACCCAGCAATCCCACTACTGGGCATATACCCAGAGAAAACCGTAATTCAAAAAGACACATGCACCCGAATGTTCATTGCAGCACTATTTACAATAGCCAGGTCATGGAAGCAACCTAAATGCCCATCAACAGACGAATGGATAAAGAAGTTGTGGTACATATATACAATGGAATATTACTCAGCCATGAAAAGGACCGAAATTGAGTCATTTGTTGAGGCGTGGATGGATCTAGAGACTGTCATACAGAGTGAAGTAAGTCAGAAAGAGAAAAACAAATATCGTATATTAATGCATGTATGTGGAACCTAGAAAAATGGTACAGATGAGCCGGTTTGCAGGGCAGAAGTTGAGATACAGATGTAGAGAACGGACATATGGACACCAAGGGGGGAAAACTGCGGTGGGGTGGGGATGGTGGTGTGCTGAATTGGGCGGTTGGGATTGACATGTATACACTGATGTGTATAAAATTGATGCCTAATAAGAACCTGCAGTATAAAAAAAGAAACAAACAAAACAACTAACACTAAACTTTCATTGGGTTATTTGTATGGAAATATGTTAATATAAATGTTTCAGACAGTACATGAAATTTCTAAAAATCTTATATGTTCTGGTATAATGTTATAAGTCATAATCCTAGTTATTACTTTAAAATGTATATCTCAGAAATAACTAATTTTCTTGTCAACTGCATTATTATGAACTTTCATCAGATCTTTAACCGTGGTCATTTTTAAGTCTTTCGTCATTTACAGACAGTTCTGGGTGTACTCTGATGCTTTTGCAAATATGTTCCTATAAAAGGGTTTCATCTTCAAGAAATTCATGGAAAAGACTCTGACAAGTACAGGCTTCTGGTAACTGACTGTACTGCTGAACTGAATGAATAAGCATTTTCAGAACTCTAATGAAAAACTGATGAACTCATAAAAGTGCTAACAAAAGATCAAGATAAAAAAAAACTTAATTACATGGGACTGAGTGAACTGATGAGGATGAGTATAATTTTTGTGACTTTCTGTTTGAATTAAAAAAAAAAAATCCCACAAGGACTCAGAGGCAAAGAATGTACAAATCAATTTTCACTGCAAAGTAAAGGAGCTGTTACAGTGGAGGATTACTGGACTGAATGTCAATATTATGACATAGTATGAGTGTGTTTCATGTTTGGTAATTGCAATCATTGTTGCTTTTGTTGTGGTCATCCATGTACAATGCTTGGTGTCAGTCTATTTATCTCTTGTAAAAATAAAATACAGTGTGTGTGTGTGAAAAAAAAAATTGAGGTGTAATTGGCATATAACATTTTACTAGTTTCAGCTGTACAACATATTGATTCGATATTTGTATATATTTTGAGATGATCACCACAATAAGTCTGGTTAACCTCCGTCAACATACATAGTTACAATTTTTTTTGTTCTTGTGGTGGGACCTGTTTCAAATGCTTTACGTGTACTGGCTTACTTAATTCTCACAACAGCCCTCTAAGGCAGGTTAAATGAGTTAATATTTACAAAATGAGTCAACACTTTGTAAGCGCTCACTCAATAAATAAATGAATTAATAACTAAGTGAATGCATAAAGAAAATGCCATTTTAATCCTCCTTTTATAGACCAGAAGGCTAAAGGACTCAGCTGCGGTCCCTTGGGCAGTAATAGGTGGAGCTGGGATCCTTTCCTTGATCATCTAATTCCTCTGCTCTCCTGTAACATTGCTGAAGCAGGACCTTGATGCCAGAAGCCCAGCCTTTGGGATTCAACAGCTTGGCTGGTGAGAGAGCTGCCTCGTAGCCACAGTCTGTGTGATGGTTTGTTCTTTCCTTTGTGACAAATGGCCCTGAAACTCAGCCATATTTGTGAATCCAGGATTGGTGATGGTCAAAGGTCTACTGTACCACATGGTGTTCTATGTCTATATAGCTGGTCTCTGACTCTCAGTTTTCTCATTTATAAAATGGAGATGATTATGCTTATCTTGCAGTGAACTGCTGTAAACAGTAGAGATAACATAATAATGGGACTGCATTAGGCTCAGAAAACAGTTGTTAGTGATGCTGTTTTTATTATGGAACACCTAAGCTGATTATTTGCCAAATATAGTGGCTCTTCACTTTGGGGGGAAAGGTTTTTAAGAATCTTATGAAAGGTATGGATTTAATGTACCTATATATGTACATAATACTTTGGATATAATTTCATAGTAGGGATGCCAGATAAAATATGCCCGGGATGCCCAGTTGAATTTGAATTTCAGAGAAACAGTAAATGCTTTTTTTTTTTTTTAGTATAAGTATATCCCAAATATTGCATGGGTCATATTTATACTAAGAAATTTTTCATTGTCTCATCTGAAATTCGAATTTAATGGGGCGTCTCGTGGTTTTAATTTGCTAAATCTGGCAGCCCTATTTCATAGACTGAGAAGTGATAAAGGCTATCATGATCCTGTCCTCAGGGAAACACACATGCACGTGCACACAGACACATGTACATACTCACGTGTGCACCCACACCCACACCCACAGAATTTTGCATACATTTCAGGGAGTCCTGTTCTGATGGATCCTTACTCACCAGGAGTCTTGGTCTCATTGGGAATCAGACATCGCACAAAGTGAGGATGAGTGCTCCTTAAATTGGCCATCAATTTGTTTAAATTTTCCTGAGACACAAACCAGAAGAAGCACATTAACCTTAGCAAACGCCGTTGCGCTGGGCAGAAATACAACAGAATGTGGAAGTTGCCAAAAAACAAACCCTGAACACAGCGGACACGGTCTGGAAAGAGGAGCCCTTCTTCTTCCCACCCTTCTTGCTCACCCTGGCGTCGCCTGGAGACAGACACAAGAGGGTGTGTCCAGTGAGTCCTGAGGACACAGTGGTGGCCTTTCCTACCCACCTGCCCCACCAGTTTTATTGAGATGTAACTGACATATAACACTGTATATGTTTAAGGTGTACAACATAATGATTTGATATATGTATATACTGCAAAATGATCACAGCATTAAGTCTACTTAACATCTATCCCTTCACTTACAGTTTCTTTCTCTTGTGATGAGAGCTTTTTTTTTTTTTTTTTTTTTTAATTTATGGCTGTGTTGGGTCTTCGTTTCTGTGCGAGGGCTTTCTCTAGTTGCGGCAAGTGGGGGCCACTCTTCATCGCGGTGCGCAGGCCTCTCATTATCGCGGCCTGTCTTGTTGCGGAGCACAGGCTCCAGACGCGCAGGCTCAGTAGTTGTGGCTCACGGGCCCAGTTGCTCCGCGGCATGTGGGATCCTCCCAGACCAGGGCTCTAACCTGTGTCCCCTGCATTGGCAGGCAGACTCTCAACCACTGTGCCACCAGGGAAGCCCTTGTGATGAGAGCTTTTAAGCTCTACTCTCTTAGCAACTTTCAAATATACAACACAGTGTAATTAACTGCAGTTACCATGCTGTACTTAACAACCACGGAACTTATTTATGTCATAATTGGAAGTTTGTACCTTTTAACCCCTTTCACCCAATTCTCCCACCTCTCACCCGCCACCTCTGGCAACCACAGATCTGATCTCTGTTTCTATGAGTTTGGTTTTTTAAGATTCCACATATACGTGAGATTATACAGGATCTGTCTTTCTGTGTCTGACTTATTTCACATAGCATAACGCCCTCAAGGTCCACTGTTGCCAATGGCAAGATTTCATTCTTTTCTATGGCTGAATAATATTCCATTATATATGACCTTTTCTTTATCCATTTATCCATCAATGGACACTTAGATCGTTTCCATGTCTTGGCTATTCTAAATAATGCCACAATGAACGTGGGGGTATCTCTTTGGGATAGTAATTTCATTTCCTTTGGGTATATACCCAGAAGTGGAATTGCTGGATCACATGGTAGTTCTATTTTTAATTTTTAAAGGAATCTCCATACTGTTTTCTGTAGTGGCTGCACAAATTTACATCTCCACTAACAGTGCACCGTTTTGTCAGTGGTGGCCTTTCTAAACCGCTTCCTCCAAACCCTGAAGTGAAAGTTTGGTTTTCTTTTGACATAGGAGAGCTGAGGTTTTTTGGTTTGTTCATTTCCGTATTCTGATTCTTAAAATTCCTCTAAACTACTCAGATTTGGGAACACTGATTTTTATCACTGTGGGAACGGAGTGGGGTGGGATATGGGTGGCATTCAACTGGGAGTATAATTTAGACTCTCTGTATCCAAGGAGAATCTTTTCCTTTAGACATCAGACATGAAATCCAACTGAATAGTTGGCAAGACTGAGATGTTCCTCTTGGTGAATGTGGTTTCTTTCATGACTGTCCCTTTTAAAAATTCTTGAGTCCCTGTTTATCTCTTCATGAGGAAGTAACTGAAAGTAATACAACTGAAGTTTCTCAGAATACTCTACAAGTCAATTTTTTTCTTGTCTAGAAGGAACAACCCAGCTTAATGTGGCATCGGTGATATTGGGTCTACTTTTTCTGAATGGCTCAATTTCAGATTTAGCTTCTGATATGTAATCAAGATTCAGCCCTTGGGGAAATTTCATGTCTCATTTCCCCCACCCTCCTCTCACTCCACCCTCTTTGTCCCCAGGGTCTAGCATGACCATGTGTTTGGGTGGGGAGGAGAGGCAGGAAAGCCACTTCCCCAGGTTCATGCCTACACAGGAGCTTATGTTTAGAGTCCTGGCATCATTGCTAAGTGAGGTTATGCAATACAGTTACAGAGATGCCCTAATTAGATTTGAAGAAGATGGTGTTCATCATTCAAGTTTAAAGTTATGCCCATTTTTATGTTATACTGCCCAATACACTAGACATTAATTGTAAAAAACTATCTAATGAATGATTATATTGCATGAATTAAAAGCATTAATTTGTTAAATAAATGCGTTTAAAATAGTCCATAATTTTTAAACCTTATTCTGGAAATTACTTAAAAAATATATAGGTAATCTTAACAAGTGATACCGGCTTGTGCAGCCATTTGGGAAAATGGTCTGGAAGTTCCTCAAAAAGTTAAACATAGAGTTACCGTAGGATTCTGTAGTTCCATTCCTAGGTATGTACCCAAAAGAATTAACAATGTCCACATAGAAACTTCTATAAAATGTTCATAGCAGCATTATTCATAGTACCCAAAAGTGGAGAAAACGTAAAGGTCCATCAACTGATGAGTGGATAGACAAAATTGTGTAAGATCCACACGGTGGAATATTATTTACCTATAAAAAGAAATGAATTGCTGACACTTGCTGCAACATGGACACCTGAAGAACGTTAAGCTAAGTGAAAGAAGCCAGACACAAAAGACCATATAGTGTATGATTCCACTTATATGAAACATCCAGAATAGGCAAATTCATAGAGACGGAAAGTAGTTTGGCAGCTGCCACAAGCTGGGAAGGAGGCAGGTGGAAAGTGGCTGCTGAAGGGTTACTGGCGTGATGAAAATGTTCTGGAATTACGTAGTGGTAATGGTTGCACAACCCATAAATATACCAAAAACAGCTGAATTTTTTTTTAATAAATTTATTTATTTATTTTGTTTTTGGCTGTGTTGGGTCTTCCTTCGTTGCTGTGCATGAGCTTTCTCTAGCTGTGGTGAGCGGGGGCTACTCTTCATTGTGGTGCGTGGGCTTGTCATTGTGGTGGCTTCTCTCCTTGAAGAGCACGGGCTCTAGAGCGCAGGCTCAGTAGCTGTGGCGCAGGGGCTTAGTTGCTCCGCGGCATGTGGGATCTTCCCGGACCAGGGCTCAAACCCGTGTCCCCTGCATTGGCAGACGGATTCTTAACCACTGCGCCACCAGGGAAGTCCCACCACTGAATTTTTTAAAGGGTGAATTTTATGCTATATGAATTATATCTCAGTAAGAAAAAAACTATTAAAGAATGTGGTATTGGCTACTGTGTCCACTGGGAGGCCCTGTTCACCTCCATAGAACTCAATCTCTTTAAAAAAAATTTTTTTTGACTTAAAAATTCAATTTATTTTTTATTGAATGAAAATTTCTTTAAATTCTACAGTGCTTTACAATTTTCACAAGTTTCACAACATGATTTCATATAATCCCATAATAACCCTTTTTCCCTCCCACCCTTGTATTGCCCCTCCCCCTTCCCTCTCCCCACTGGTAACCACTAGTTTGTTCTCTATATCTGTGAGTCTGCTTCTTATTTGTCTTATTCACCAGTTGGTTGTATTTTTTAGATTCCACATATAAGTGATATCATACAGTATTTATCTTTCTCTGTCTGACTTATTTCATTTAGCATTATGCCCTCCAAGTCCATCCATGTTGCTGCAAATGGTAAAATTTCATTCTTTTCTATGGCTGAGTAATATTCCATTATATATATATATATATATATCACATCTTCTTTATCCATTTATCTGGTGATGGACACTTAGGTTGCTTGCATACCTTGGCAATTGTAAATAATGCTGCTATGAATATCGGAGTGCGTGTATCTTTTCCAATTAGTGTTTTTGGTTTTTTTGGATATATACCCAGGAGTGGAATTGCTGGGTCATATGGTTAGAGCTTAATCTCTTAAGGAAGAGGAAGAATAGAAGTAGGAGAAAGAAAAATAGAGATCAGAGACAGACAAATAAACCAAGCTCAACCTGAAGCTCATGTCCAACTACTGGTTCTTCATGAGTTACGAGTAATTACACAGAGTTTCCACAGGGGGAATTAAAAAAAAATTTCACCTGCTTCTGCACCAGCATAGTTGGAAGAAAGGAAGGACAGCAGCTTCAGCGAAGACTTCTGGTACAGCCCGACCACGGTCTCGTTCAGGGGGTCCCTGTTCTTGTTCAGCCAGCCGGCAATGTTGTAGTCCGTGGTGCCCGCATGGTGCACCAGGGAGAAGTGGGCCTCAGCCTTGCCTTTGGCAGGCTTGGGCTTCTGGAAGTTGTTGGACTTGCCCAAGTGCTGGTCATACAGCTTGTTCCTGAAGGAGGTGTCTGTGGCCTTGGGGAACATGCACTCCTCTTCCAGGATGGAGAAGATGCCCATAGGCTGGAAGGAGGATAACCGACTATCCTCAGCATTTACTAGTACATCCCAATGACTCCATCATCTGTAGGAGGCAAGGACAACTTCTTTGGTGCTGTCACTCTGTTACTAGGAACACTGGGATGTAAGCACTGTGAGAACAAGGCTGTTGGTCTGTTTGGTGCGATGACAGAACAGTGCTCGGCATATGGTAGGTGCTAATTTAGTATTTGTTGAACAAAAGAGCATGGAATGAAATTGCATGTATATAAAGGTAGCTCATTGTGAGGTAACAGAAACATTGTATATTGGTCTCTGTCCCTGGTTCCTGGCACAGAGCTTCTGAAGCCTTTGCAATTTTCCTTAGCGATAAGGGTACCAGGAGCATCTCTTGTTCTATTGAGGTGACGCTGGGTGCGCTCCTGGATGGGGGCTGGTCACCAGGAAGACCAAGCCATGATTAGAAGCTTGGGATTTTCAGTCCTCTGCCCGCATCCTCCAGAGAGGGGAGAGGGGCGAGGGGCTGGAAATGGAGTTAATGATTGATCGTGCCTACATGAGGAAGCCTCCATAAAATCCCAATTGTAGGTGGTTCTGAGAGCTTCCGGGTTGGAGAACACATCCACATACTGATAGGGTGACACACGCCAGCCCGATGGGGACAGAAGCTCCTGCACTTGGGACCCTCCCAGACCTTGTGCCCAGTCAGCCCTGGGCTCCATGCACATTCTCAGGGATAACTGAGTCCTTGGATCGTAATCACCCACACACCTCTTTAAGTGTCTGAACAGATTCTGTGTGCTTTCCAAACATTTACCCTTCCTGCACAGGGAAGTCAGCTATCCGAAGGCTCAGAGCCTGGGGGAGTGGGTTTAGGGGAGCCAATCTATTAGCAGAAAAGAGTTAGAGTAAAGAGGTGGTGGTCCAACCAAGGTGGAGCTGTCCCTGGAGAGCAGCGTTTCTTTACCTTCTCGATGAGCTCAATGCAGGCGGCCAGGTCCATCCCGAAGTCAATGAACGTCCACTCGATGCCCTCCTTCTTGTACTCCTCCTGCTCCAGCACGAACACGTGGTGGTTGAAAAACTGTTGCAGTTTCTCGTTGGTGAAGTTGATGCACAGCTGCTCCAGGCTGTTGAACTGGGTATTTCGAATAGCAAAGAGTTTGAGTGAGTTTGGAAAATCCAGCGGAGACTCAGCAAAGCAGACACAAAGCGGAAGGGTGCTTTGGGGCTTGTCATTGATGCCAACAACTCACATGAAAGATCTCAAAGCCAGCGATGTCCAAGACCCCGATGAAGAACTGCCTGGGCTGCTTGGTGTCCAGCTGCTGGTTGATGCGGGTGACCATCCACAGGAACATCTTCTCGTAGACGGCTTTGGCCAGAGCGCCCACCGAATTGGTCACCTTGAAAAAAAGAACATCCACTCAACCCTCAAATTAATGTTTTTATGATTGTATTAAGTTGAAACACACAAAGTTCACGTCTTGAAAGTCAAAAGCAGCTGGAGATTGGCAGTTTCATATATTTCAGTCTAATATTAAATCTACGTTGAGACATCAGCTCGGTTCCATGAGGTCTATCCCATTTACAAAGATCGTTTTCTACCAACCTTGGTTGTAACACGTGACTCTAGCCCCGGCCACACCTAATTGAACCAGAGGTGGACATTTGGTCCAAGTTGGGCTAAACGGCACGTCTCTCCTGAGAATTTGGAATTGGGATCAAAGGATGCTGGTCTCAGTCTCAGGGTGAGGCTGGAACCACGGAGATGTAAACTTGGGAGTTCTGGGGTGGCCACGGGCAGGAGAGGTGGAGAAAGCTTACCCACCTAGTGAGAACACAGCAGAGCAGGAGAGAGAAGACAGCCCACGGTGCCCCAAGAAGGAGCTGGAAAGAGGCTGCCTGGCTCTGGAGGGTTCTTCACTTCCTGGCTCCAGACCCTCATGGCACCCAAGGCACTCCTTGAGTTACCCCTGAGGCCTAAGAATGAATTCCCCCTTCATGCTGAAGCCAGTTTCATATGTGTTTCTGATTCCTGCAACCGAAAGAACTTTAGGATGGCGGTTCAAATAGCAAAATACGTGAGCCATTCGAATTCAGAGCATCTCCATTACCTGCTGGACATTTTGCCCTTTAGTGACATATTCGTTCCCAACCTTCACCCTTGGACAGCACAGGCCTTTCAGCATTTCTGCAGAATTCAGACCCATCAGGTACCCAGCTCTGTCAGCCACTGAAGGAGGAGGAGAAATGGTGTCACACAGACAGCAGCTGCTAAAACAGCCAATTAGGCCCTGGGTCCTCCTAGAAGTATTTTCTATAATCCTTTTGGATGTTTTTATGTTTTCCTACACGCCCCAGGCCTGGACTTGACTAATGGAGTTTCAACCTCATAATCCAGGGTCCTGGGTTTTCAAGAACTTTCACTTTGCCTTCTAGATACAATCTTTAGAAATAGGTTGATCTTGACTTAGTGATATTTAAATTTCATTAAAAAACATATTGTTATGCAGTATTGTTGGAGTCTGATAATACAGCAACGTGGTATATGAATAAAGGAAGTACCATCTGGACAGTTAATATAAGTTAATAAGCACCTTCTTAATTTCTGCAAGGTGCCATGCTAATAGCTGAGAGAGAAGTATGAAACCTTCATCCCACCTGCAAGTATTTGGAGATGGTCAAGCTCAGTTGAATATGGGCAATTTCATATAGTTCACTAGGAGTTCAGTTGACTGTGGGATGGACCGGGCTGCCTGCATTGAACTCATAGAAAAGGTGAAGAAATGCTGCTTCCCAAGGAGAGCTCCTCCTTGGTTGGGACCGTCGCCTCATTGCTGGTTCGGGAGCCAAGTTAATAAAAATCCAGTGCAGTGTTTGTTAAGGACTTAGTAAGAGACCAATTGTGTGTTTTACTCTTTGCTCAAACCATCCCTTCTTCCTACTTTGCCCATTTACCATTATTCTTCTGGTTACTTAAACTTGAAAGCTTGGGGTGGTACATCCTTCTTTTTCACCCCTGACATGCAGTGTTGAGATAGGCATCTAAGTCCTGCTCATTTCACCTTAAAAATAGCTTGCATCTCTATGGTTTCTAAGACTGTAGGATAGTAAAGTGGCAAAGAGCCTGGGTTCAAATTTAGGCTTTGCTCCTTTATGCCTCAGTCTTGCCATTTGTCAGCTGGGGGACAGTGGCAGCACTTAGGTTACTGGGCGGCTGTGAAGCAGTCCTGGTATACAGTAAGCGCTCAGCAAACACTGACTTGGGTTGGTAGCATCACCAGAGGAGCTCAGGCCCCGGTTACAGCCACCGTTTTCCCCTTTGCCAGGCTCTTCCTGCTTCTAAACACTGAACACGTGGCTGCCAGGGCTGGAAGAGGGTCTGGGACCTTGCCGTGACACATATCCATATGGTCCGCCTGTGCTGAGGAGCCTGATACATTGTTTTCCTACACATTCCACACTCTGGGTGAGCATGACTACAGACAGATTAGTTCCAGGCTGTCACACATACTCTGCTGCTGCTTGGAGCGTCAGCGGCTTCTGGTGCCTATCACATACATTCTAAACCATTTATCCTGGCACTCAAACCCTTTCCAAACCGATGCCAACATAATCGCTTTTTAATTCCCATCTCTTACAAATCCACTACACATATAGTCTTCTATAGCCAAAGTGGACCACTCTCTGCTTCTCTGTCCCCATCACATCCCTTCCTTAACCCCCTTGCTCATCATTTCTTCTGCTTCGACTGCCTGCGCCCCCACCTTTTAGACTCCTACCCATCTTTCAAAGTCCAAGTCAATGTCCCCACCTCCCCCAGGAAGCCTTCCCTGATTACCCCAATCAGAAGTGCTCCCTGCTCTGAACACTTTGAATTTTTCTCCCGTTACTTCGCATGCACCATTGGGAGGACAATGCACCCGTGGGTGTACATTTCCTGTATAATCCCCTTCACTTGAGTGTGGGTGGAACCTGTGAATGTAATGAGATATCACTCCCATGACGAGGTTACCAATCAGTTGACTTTGAGTTAATAACAAGGGAGACCATCCTGGACAAACCTAACCTGATCAGGAGAGCCTTTCTGGACACTGATAAAGTCATGTATATTTTCCTGGCCTTTAATTCCTGGCTATTGTTCCTTCTTATCATCTGGGGTGCCAGACGCGCTGATTCAGGCAGTGTGGGGATGTTATCAAAAGGTAGAATTCTTAGGGATGAACCAGCCTTTTACTCTGGGAGCTTGTAAGCTGAAGTACTAGAGGCACGAGGCATGCAGGGTGTATGGCGGTGGGTCTGGCCGTCGGTCAGCCCCTACACTGCCCTCTACTCTGTTTCCAGGCCTCTTTGGGATGAGGCAGAGGCAGGTGGTGAGGTCATCCAGGTGAGAGTCACGGGGAGGAAGCTTTGTTCACCAGTCCTTGGTTCACGGTCAGTTCAACAGATGTAGGAGGCGGGAGAGAAAGTGATAGGAGGGAGAAATTTAGCGGCCACCTAAATTGGCAGCTAATTAATTAATTAATTTAGGTTAATTAATTTATTCACCTGAATTAATAGCTGCCTAACCAAGGTTCTTATTTTAGGCTCAGTGATCAGGACAATATTCTGGATATTAATAATGATACGTAAGCACAGAAAGGAAGGGAAATTCACTCACCGTAACCTCTCATAAATGTCCGCCCTAAAATAACAGGTAAACTGATGGTGAGAGACAGTGGACAGCGATTATTCACTTACGAGGTGATGCTCTCGTTTTCTAAGGAATCTCCACTAAATGATTCCTTGACCAAGTGAATGGACTTCCCCAGCGCATGTTCCAAAAGCTTTGGACGACCCAAATCCAGTTTGCATGGTTTTCCAAGAGCAGCTCTTGAGATGAACACAAAGTTTCTCTCCTGTGGTCCAGTCCACGTGTGAACGCAGGGGGACAGTCAAACCTCTGTCCCCTTCCCAGATGTGGTACCTTCGGTGCCGTCTGGCTCTGCCTGCTCTTCCCGCTGTTTCTGCTTGAATTTCAGGTTCCCGTAATGCATCACGGCGCCTGTGAGCTTGTAGATCCCAGCTTTCTCCTCTGAGCTGAAGCCCAGGATGTCAATGGCATTCTGGGAATTAGAAAAAAAGGACAGCCGTCACAGCAGGCCTCAGGGACCCAAATGCTGCTTTTCCCTGGCATTTTGTATAGCACGTGAGACAGCATTTACCCCAGTAAGTGCATGACAGGTGGGGTATGACAAGTTAGGGCTTAAAATCCATGTCTTAATTGAACATATTTGTGTGGGTGGGTGAAGATTATGGGAAGAAAATGTGAATAATCTGATTTTAATCCTTTCCCACTGTGCATAGATGTGGGCACTGCTTTCTGGATGAGAACACTGGGAAACACTGTGTGATGCTGGGAGGATGTACTTTCACGGGCACTATACCAGAGCTCGCGAACCTTGCATCGCAACCCAGGAATTACAGTGTAGTTCAGCATGGAGATAATATAGCACCGTAGACTATTAGAACTGGAAGGGAAGATGTTTTTCAAATGAGAAAGGAGCTAGGTAGGGGGGTAGGCACTGAGAAATGGAATACTTCCTGCCATATCAGTAAACAAAGGATGTCAGTCATCAGCGATTGCAGCCCTCCAACGAGAGCCGTGAGCCCTGAGGAAACTCAGGAAGGAGAGAATACGTGCCATCTAGCAGCCATCAGACGGCAGCCACTCCCCAGGTGAGCCCTGAGGAAACTCAGGATGTGAAAACACGGGGTACTGGCCCCAGATGGCTGAGGTGCATATCAAAGGAATGATTTCAGTGAGCTCAGACTCTTGCATCTTCCCACACACAGAAAAGTGCTAAATTCCTTAACTTGGGATTGCTGGTTTTCTTTCATTAACAGTAATCTTCTGATGTTCAGACTACCTGCCCTTGGTGGCAAAACTTCTGTATAACCTGGCTCCCCCCTCGCCCCCTCAGAGCAGTTCTCTCAGGGTTACTTGAGATGCTGCCTCCTGGGCTTGAAGCCCTAAAATTTCCCACCAAATAAAACATAACTCTCAACTTTTAGGTTGTGAATATGTTTTAAGTCGACAGCACCATCCCTATGTTATCTCATTAAGTCCCTATGAGAACCTTATAGGCGTGCAGATTTTTCCAAATTTCTAGGTGAAGAACTGAGGTTCTGAGGGACCTCCCTGCAGGGAGGATGTGATAAAAAGGGGACCGGAGCAGCGCTGGGTCACTTCAAAGCCTATAGCAGATGCTGATTTGGTTTTATAACCTCTTGTTCTACCACAGTGGTTTAAACTGGAAAATCCTTCTCTGGGGTATACATATGATTGTGTAGCAGGGAATGCAGCCCAAGCCTAAGCAATGCCCAGGGGTGGAGTTGAAACACGTCTGGATGTGTCAGGTAAGCTGGCGGGACGGACCATGGTATTGAAGCGTGAGGCACTCTTGGGGTGGCGCCCCCTTGTGGGGGAGGGAGAGTCCACGCCAGGAGCTGACAGAGGGGAGGAGAGATTCTGAGGCCCTGAATCCGTATCCCATCCCAGCTGATGCATATCTGTGTCCTAGGAACGGGCGGCTGCGGGTAAATAGAGAAAGAACTTTCTTTCGCTAAGTGCTGAAAGGAAGCAGGTGAGAGCGCGACTGCGGGGGAGCCTTCTGGAGAATGCAGTCACTCGGAGGCACCCATCCCCCTCCATCTGGCCATAAACCATCACCCTGGAGAAGCTCCGTGGGGGGGAGGAACAACAGCGGCCCTGATGGCAGAGATCTCTGGTGAGGACCTGAGATACTTCGGGGACTTTTAGAATTCCTTAGGAGGGCCTTTCGGGGGGTGGGGGAGGGTGGCTGGAGGCCTTGTATCAGTCACTAACTCTCCTCCCCAGTTGGTAAAGACTGCGGAAAGCTGGTTAAGAATATATAATAGCCAGACTAATGTCAAATGAAGTTTATTTGATCATGAACATTTTCTCCTTGCCTTAAAACAATTAGCACCACCTGGAAATGTCACAAAATGAAGGCCAGGGAGCTGGGCCCTGGGCAGGAGCCCCTGGGGTGTTGGGCCAGACCGCTTTCCAAAAGCTTTTACGGCTTCTGTGAGGGCAGAGCCAGCAGGGGTAGAGATTAATTGCACTGAGATGGTGTATTTTAGTTAAAAATGCAAGTTCTGGGGTTGGGCAGATCTGGGTTCAGACCGTCGTTTACAAACTGTCTTCGTGCAAATCGTGTGTTTTTTTCTAAGACTCAGCTTCTACCTTTATGAAACGGGGGTAGCAGTGGTGCTGATCCGAGAGGTTTTGTTGAGGCAAAGCTCTTTTCTCAGTTCCTAGCATGCGTGAGTGCTCAACGCACTTAGTTAATATTATGGTTATTGACCCTGGAGATACTCCCCAAAGCTAAAGGCCAGAGGCCTGACAGGTGTGTTGAGGAGGTGGGTGCCTACTGTGAGCCCGAGGTGGCAGGTAGCTGGAGGAATGGAACGGCTGCTGCAGAGCGGGACTGTTTTTCTCCTGCTTTAGACTTTTCTGTATTGTCTAGATTTTCTTAAAAGAACCATGTAGATGGTTTTGTACCCTGAAAACTTCCAACAAAAACTTTAAAGACCTTATCCATGCAAACATTTACTCTAAAAAGCTGGAGAATGGAACTGAAGGCCTATTTTGGAGAACTTCCTGTATTCCCATTTCCTGGAATCTTCTGAAATGGAACCAAGTGGGGGAGGGGTGTGATCTGTACTAATTCTCTGAGCTCTTGGGTCTAATCACTGAGCATCCCTGCATCCCAGCTTCCTCCTGAGATCATGGGTACCTCTCAGTTCATAAATTCAACAATTCCTTACTTAAGTAAATAAACACACAAAATACTTACATCAGTGGCCAACAATTCCTCACTGTCATCAATACTGGCCACGGTGCCCTCTCCTTGGCTCACAAAGGGGAAGTCAAAGGGGTTGGTTGAAATGAGAAGCAGGTCTGTGAAGCAGAAGGATCCCTTTAGCATCTTATGCACAACTGACTCTGAGTTTTTTTCCAATGTGATCGATTTGGAAGATGAGAATGATAACCAAGGAACTTACCCATAAGTTCCGGCTTCTTGTTTGACATGATTTGGTAAAAAATATGATAGCCTCTCTCACGGGATAACTGAAATGCCACCCTGGATTTTTCTAAGAGATCTAAGATAACAAAAAACGATGTGATTTTAGGGTCCCCAGGAGATGCCTCTGTGGCCAAATCCAAGGTGCCAGATAGAGTGTTTGGACTCACAGGTTTCAATGTCCGCTGACACCAGCTTTCCTGTGGCTCCAAAGTGAATGCGAATGAACGTCCCCTGTCCAAAGACAGATTGAAAAACACAGTTATTTTCTTTCTATGGTACTGTAGCCAGCTTCTGTTAGGTACTACTGAGGATGGGTGGGCTGTGTAGGCTCACGGAGGAGGTGATGCCAGAAGCATGAGGACCTTCCTCCTCTCTGTTTGCTTGGCATCTGGTCCCCACGCCGGCTCAGCCAAGACTCAGGTAGCTCTGCCCAAAGCACCTGGCCCTGTTCCCACAGCTCTGGGGATGCCTGCAGGCTCCCTCTCAAGTCTCAGTTTGGGACCACCTCCCACCTGACTGTCTCCTTGGTCTTTATCCTGCTCAAACTCTTTGTAACACCTTTGAACGGATAACCTGGTTGGACTCTCTGACTTCTTTTTTGCCTCTGGATGTTACTTCTGAGATTTCTTGCCTCAGTTTTCCTTACTACTTACTACATGCAAACCTAGCTCCCAGGCCAGGCCTCCTGGCTCCCCAAAGACCCACTCAGCACTTGGGTTCCCCCAATCTTGGGGAGTGAGGGCTGAAATTATATATAGTATATATGTGTGTGTGTGTATACTCCCTTCTTACATCATCTGCTTAATTGGTCGCTACCACTCTGTGAGCCAATTGGAGGGCAAAAATATTGCCTTGCTTGTTCACCCACAGACCCTGGAATGTAGTACATACTCAGTAGTATTCTCAGTATTTTCTGAATGAAGCCTAAGAAGAGTTAATGAAGGACCAGTGTAGGTTTATGTGAATTATGTGTTCGCTCTTCAGGAGTTCTAGCTGCCGAATGGAAGTGCCTCTGGGTACTTGCTCTACTGGCCAGTGAAATTAGATAGGAGACTGGATACTTGTTTATTTGCCAGTGTCGGAAGTAAATGGCTCTTTGGTTGAGCTAATCCTAAGTGAAACATTGAAGGATGGGACATATCCTTCAATATCTTCAGTATCAACTTCTTCCCAATTTTTGAGCTCTGCTGCCTCCACCAGGTTTTCCCTCCTCCCAGCACCTCCTGACTTGGAGAAGGTCAGATCTGCTAACTAACTTCACACTAAGGTTTTCATGGCTAATAAGTCAGTGGATACTGTTCAATGGACTTAGGTATTTTAAAATGCTCCCACCTGAAGAGGCCAATTTTAGCATAGAGAAGTCATTTTGTACTTGTGGAATTTGAATCTTGAATCCTTGTGACTTCAGGAGGCTCTGAGGTGATGCTGATTAGTTAGGGAAGGACAGCTAAATCTTCCTTTGGCTGGGAATAAGACAAAATGTTCTTTGAAGGGTTATCAGAATATCCCGGTTGGGCAGCTTGATCTGAAGCGCTTGGGGGTAGACTAAGGCCAGGTATATCCTAGTTTATGTGGCCATTTTTCATATTCATCATTGGAGGAGAGGGCTTTCTTTCTGGGGGTCATTGACAATTGGACTGAGTCTTACGAATCTCAAGGAGTTGTCATTCCTCACGGTCTTGGCATTTCCAAAGGCCTCCAGGAGGGGATTGGCCTGGATGATCTGGTCTTCCAGGGTTCCCTAATAATAAGTGAGAAGAGGAAAAGAGAGGACTTTGGACGTCTTCCGAAGTAACTTCCCAGTGACTCAAAAGTGTGGATGCTCTGGGAAGGTCCCAGGGAGAGATGTCGCCCAGCTCAGGCTGGTGGCAGGTACAGTTGTGCTGAGTACCCACAGGCCCATCCCCACCCCACCCAAGGAGGCTTCAAGGTCCCATCATAGAAGGAGTCTTAGCACAGCACCAAAGTGGCTTCTGGCCACACCAGATTCCAGGTTGGAGCCCTACCCGCTACATCTCAATCTCCCAGGCGGCCTTTCTTCTCTGATAACATTTTATTATAAATCATGGATTTGTGAAATATAGACCTCTGTTCCTGCATGCACCAGGACCCATTTATACAGATATTCAGGTTCAGAAGTAGAAACAGACTGTGAGCAATGAAAGTGACCCATACGATAGAAACAGTGGTTCTCAAAAAAATGTTTAAGTTGCATAAAATATTTTGTGAGAATTATTACGTAGAAATCCACTTATAGAAAGCAGAGTTTTCACCTTTCCCCCTTCCCCACATGATTGCTTGCCTTTCTGACTTCAGAGCTGTTTGGAAACTACTGTCCAGCCCAGTGGTTCTCAAAGTGTGATCCCTGGACAGGGCATGAACAATGGGAACATGACAGAAATGCAACATGCCAGGATTTTGAATGTGAGACAGGAATTTCAGTCAGAAATTCTGGGCCTGGGGACCAGCAATCCGTTGTTAACGAACCCTCCTGGTGATTCTGACGTGCACTCCAGTTTGAGAACCACTGGCCTAAACCATTCCTTTGCCAAAGGAGGATGTGGAGTTGTTCAAGGTCACTCGGCTGTTGCTGATGGAGCTGGTGCTAGAGCCCGAGTCCACAAGGTGGAGCCATTTCCTGCCTTGCCCCGTAAACACCCCCTGGGGCAGGACCTCGTGCTGTGCATCTCTGCTGAGCACAAAGCCCTGCAGACACTTGGTGCTCACCTGGGGTTTCAGTTATACTCATTCCAGCAAGCCTTCCAGGTGCAGGAAGCTGCTCACCTGCATCTTGCCCGGCCGCTGCTCCTTCCTCTTCTCCCCAGTGACCGCAATTGCTGCAAAGTGCTGGATCACACGCTTGGTGTTCACTGTCTTCCCAGCCCCGGATTCTCCGCTGTTGATTTAAAAGTAAGTGAGAGGGACTTCCCTGGTGGTCCAGTGGTAAAGAATCCGCCTTGCAATGCAAGGGACGCGGGTTCAATCCCTGGTCAGGGAACTAAGATCCCACATGCCGCGGGGCAACCGAGCCTGCACGCCATAACTACTGAGCTTGCGCGCCTCAATTAGAGCCCACGTGCCACAAACTACAGAGCCCACGTGCTCTGGTGCCGCGTGCCACAACTACAGAGCCCACGCACTCTGGAGCCTGCGTGCCACAACTAGAGAAGAGAAAACCCGCCCGCCACAACTAGAGAGAAGCCTGTGCACCACAGCGAAGAGCCCGCGCACCCCAACAAAAGATCCCGAGTGCTGCAACTAAGACCCGACGCACTCAAAAATAAATAAAATATAATAAAGTAAAATAAAATAAAATAAAGTGAGATACACAGACATAGAGAACAGACTTGTAATTGCCAAGGGGACCAAGGAAAGGGGGAATGGAGGACAAATGGATTGAGAGTTAGGGATGAGTAGATGCAAACTATTAGATATAGAATGCATAACCAACAAGGTCCTACTGCATTGCACAGGGAACTATATTCAATACCTTGTGATAAAACATAATGGAAAAGAATATGAAAAGGAATATATATGTATAACTGAATCACTTTGCTGTACAGCAGAAATTAATACAACATTGTAAATCAAGTATATTTCAAAAAAATAAATTTTTTTAAAAAAGTAAGTGAGCTAAAGGAGAGCAGAAGGAATGGGCAGCCCCTTCCAAGTCATCATGGCAACAGCACAGGTTACTCACGCGATGAGGACGGACTGGTTGTCTCGATCTAGAAATGCAGAAGGAAGCAGGACAGAATAAATAAACAACATACAGGCAGGATATACAAATCAGGCAACATTGGGGGTAGACAGAGCCCATGAGTTCTAGTTCTGGCTTTGCCATTAACTAGTGGTGTGATGATTTGGGCTAGAAGATGTCTAATCTTCTTTGAGACAATTTGTGCAGATTTCCCAAATGCTGGATGTGTAACATGGGCAGCATGGGAAGTGAACGGTGAGTCCCACAGTGTGGAAGTTATTCGTGTTCACAGATCTTTACCTCCTCGATAGCACTTTCTTATCTCCCTTTTCAACAAAGAAAGCAAGTCTCAGACTTAGAACTTGTAAGAAGCCACAGCTTCTAATTAGAATTTATGGACACTGATTTGTTGTCATTGCATTTTTCTTTCACCTTTACTTTCTACTTGTGGATAGTGACCGTGGTTTTCCATTTACAAGAGTGTTATAGGTTGAATTGTGTTCCCCCCAACAAATTAATATGTTGAGGCCCTAACTAACCCCCAGTACCTCAAAATGTGACCTTATTTGGAAATAGGGTCATTGCAGATGTAATTAGTTAAGATGAGGTCATACTGGAGTAGGTGGGCCCCTAATCCAATATGACTGGTGTCCTTATAAAAAGAGAAATTTGGAGACAGATGAGAACACAATGTGAAGATGAAAGTGCAGATCAAGGTGATGATTCTATAAGCCAAGGGATGGCGAGGATGGCCAGCAAACCACTGGAAGCTGGGAGAGTGGCCTGGACCACATTCTCCCTCTCGGCCCTCAGAGGGAACCAACCCTGCTGACACCTTGATCTCAGACTTCCAGGCTCCAGAGCTGTGACACAATGCATTTCTGTTGCTTAGGCCACCCAGTGTGTAGTACTTGGTTACGGCATTCCTAAGAAACTAATACTAATAGTGATATTATTCTTCCTTTTTTTAAAAAATAGTTTTCCTCCAGATCAAAGGGCAGATTTGTTCGGTTCCTATTTTATTTTTATTTTTGGCCACGCCACGTGGCATGTGGGATCTTAGTTCCCTGACCAGGTATCGAATCCGTGTCCCCTGCAGTGGAAGCGCAGAGTCTTAACCATTGGACCTCCAGGGAATTCCCTATTCTTCCTTTTTGAAATGGACGGAACTTCAGTCACTATAAGGAAAGATTTTAAATATGCAGAAATGGCCGGGATTGCGAATGTGACATTGGAATGGCTGAAGTTTGGGCAACATTGTCCTGGATGACTTTTAAGCATCTTCAGATCTCGGATGCTTGCTTCTACTTCTTCTCTCCGCACCAAGTCAAATCAGGTGAAAGCTGAACAGACCGAAGTGATGTTAGGCATGACAGGGTGACAGTATTACCACATCTCTGCTATTTCATCTGCTATTCTGGAAATTTAAGGAGGAGAAAGAGGGAGCCTGAGAAAACAGGTGAAAGGAAGTTGCTGTGCCCATTTCTCCAACTTTGCATTCCTAAGTGGCTACTAATATAGTCTCTCTTCCAAGTGTGTTCCGGTTGGGGGTTTCTTTGGAGGTGGGGGCAGCGCATCTCCTTGTGCTTCACATCCACCCCCAGAGAAGCATGTACTTAGTGTGGCTTCAGTCCCAAGCTCTGGCTTAAGAACCGTGACTGGTAATGGAAGATACTGCGCCCCTGGCTTTCCATCCTGACATCCTCTGAATCTCCTGAGGTCACTTTGGTCATTGCACCATTTGGATGACCAAAGCCTGTGAAGGGCTCGAGTAATTAACTAAGAACCAGTGCAGTTAAAGGACTTGAATACTTCACTAAAACTATTTTTTAAAATATGGATTAAAGAAATTACTCACCAGTCAACACGAACTGATAGGCATTGTCAGAGATGGAGAAGATGTGGGGCGGGGCCTCCTGGTGCTTTTTGCCTCTGTAGGCCGTCACCACCTCAGGGTTGTACACCGGCAGCCACTTGTAGGGGTTGACGGTGACACAGAAGAGGCCTGAGTAGGTCTGAGAAAATCAGAAAATTCAACCTATGGATCTTGATTTTACTAAGAGAAGGAAATGGAATAAAGAGAGGTTGAAGGGTACTCACGTAGATCATCCAGGCTGCGTTACGCTCTTTGAGGTTGTACAGCACTGCTGGCTCGTGCAGGTGGGTCATCACGACCATGTCCTCAACCTTGTCATATTTGGGAGGGTTCATGGGGAAGACTTGGTCACTGTTCGGAGTGAGTGTCTGGATATTGAGAGGAAAATCACATGATGAGTGGGAGAGCCGATGTGGTGACCTACCAGTGGGGTGAAAATGGTGAGATATTGTGGTGAGATTACCCCATTACCGTGGTTAACCTTATGGATCATTTCTGTGCCCGGAGATGATCCGTAAAGAACTGTTCTTGATAAATCTAAGACTGGTCAAACTGTAGAACCAATTCTGGTCTGATGCCCCCAAGTCAGCATGCCATTCTGTGTGCCAGAAGAGGGTTACAGGTGTGCAAGGTTATAGAGCCCTTCAGCCTCAGGGTGGCCAGGTGGAACTCAGGATGGCCAAGGCCACAGCAGCTTGCCTCTGTTTACCCCATTTGCTATGAGTGCTGCAATGAGATCAAGCTTGGAATACTGGAAAAAACTCTTCCAGTGTATTCTGTACATCTCCACCTCAATACCTCTGCTCATGTGGGTCCCTTTGTCTGGAATATATCTACATTGAAATTACATCTAGCAACCTTCAAAGCTCTTCTGAAGTGACACCTCTTCCATGACCTGTTTCTGCTCTCCCCTGTCTTTTCAAGGCTTCCAGCATTCCTTGCACCGCTGCCCTAATAGTTAAAACATTTGGACTTGAAGCATGATCCATGCCTGAACAGTATTTTGAGACTATTACCTAATTTTCCCCTCTCTGCTTTCCCTCCCCTTTAAGCATACAACTGGCACTCCATTACTCAGGAAAGGTAGAAAATAGGGCATAAAAGCGAGAGAGCCTGTAAGCCTTTCTAGCGTTTGCTTTCCAAAAGCCCGAATCCTCAGAAGAGCTTTGAGGGTTTTACCAAAAAGATAAAAGGGAGGAGATTTGTTGATATAGACCAAATCTCTTGAGGAAAGGAAGCCCTTCTGCCCCACCGCCCTAAACTAGAGAGAGAGAGAGACATCCAAAATAGCATAAGGGAGATGGAAAAATCTGTGTGTCCTGAAGGTTCAGAAACTGGGGCGCTCCTTCCACTTCCGTGACTGCGGGGCCTGCGGTCTCCCGGGCTCCCGCACGCACCCACTTGCCAACGAGACAAAGGGCGGGGGCGCGCTGCCAACGGCGACGCGTGGCGTCATGCGTCGCGGGGCGCGCCTCGGCGTGTGCGCTCGCGCGCGTCCTGGGGGGCCACTGACAGACCTGCGCGCCGGTGCGGAGCCGGAGGCGGGCCGCGGGGGCCCAACGACGGAGAGGGCGGGGCCGGCTCCGGGACCAAGGCGGCAACACACCGAGTGAGCGCCTGTGCCTGAGGGCAGCGATGCTGTGGTTCCAGGGCGCCATTCCGGCCGCCGTCGCGTCGGCCAAGAGGAGGGGCGCGGTCTTCGTGGTGTTCGTGGCAGGTGATGATGCGCAGCCTACACAGATGGCTGCAAGTTGGGAAGATGAGAAAGTGACCGAAGCGTCTTCAAACAGTTTTGTTGGTGTTAAAATCGATACCAAAAGTGAAGCCTGCTTACAATTTCCACAGATCTGTCCTGTAGTGTGTGTTCCATCTGGTTTCTTTATTGGAGACAGTGGAGTTCCCTTGGAAGTAATAGCAGGAAGTGTTCCTGCAGATGAACTTGTTACCAGCATCCACAGAGTCCGGCAGATGCACTCGTTAAAAGGTGAAATATCAGTGGCAAATAGTGGCCAGTGAGAAAGTTCAGTCTCTATGCCATCCACCTCATTTGATCATAACAACACTTCTGAAAACTGTCAGTCCAGAAATGTAGAGCTCTGTGAGACACCACCCACTTCTGATACAAAGTCAGATTCTGCAACAGGAGGAGAAATTTCAGGCCAGGCCACTGTGTCTCCAGAGCCTGGTGGATGCTCAAATCCGAGACCTACAGAGGAGCTCACCGTCAGAGTGGAAGGACTAACCAAAAAACTTGAAGAAAGGAGAGAAGAGAAAAGGAAAGAGGAAGAACAGAGAGAGATTAAGAAGGAAATTGAGAGGAGGAAAACTGGAAAAGAAATGTTGGATTATAAAAGAAAGCAAGAAGAAGAATTAACAAAAAGAATGTTACAGGAAAGGAACAGAGAAAAGGCATAAGATAGGGCAGCTCGAGAGCGTATAAAACAGCAGATTGCACTGGACCGTGCAGAGAGAGCTGCTGGTTTTGCAAAGACAAAGGAAGAAGTAGAAGCTGCTAAAGCTGCTGCCCTGCTGGCCAAACAGGCAGAAATGCAAGTCAAGAGAGACTCTTCCACAACAGAAAGAAGCAGTGTTGCGAGAATTCAATTCCATCTTCCTGATGGTTCTTCCTTCACAAGTCAGTTCCCTTCTGATGCTCCTCTAGAAGAAGCAAGGCAGTTTGCTGCACAGACTGTTGGCAACACTTAGGGTAATTTTTCATTAGCAACAATGTTTCCCAGGAGGGAATTTACCAAAGAAGATTATAAAAAGAAATTACTGGATTTGGAACTTGCCCCAAGTGCTTCAGTGGTACTGTTGCCAGCAGGAAGACCAACTACATCCATGGTACATTCTTCCAGTGGCGCCTTTTGGACATTCTTGGGGACAGTACTTTACCTTGCCATCTGGAGATTGATCAGCAACTTCTTATTTAGTAATCCTCCTCCTGCACAGACCTCGGTGAGAGCAGCATCATTGGAATCCTCAAACCTTGCATCCTCTAGCAACTCAGAAAAAAGGGAACCAGTCAGAAAAAGAGTGCTGGAGAAACGGGGGGAAGACTTGAAAAAGGAGGGCAAGATATACAGATTGAGGACTCAAGATGATGGTGAAGATGAAAACAACACTTGGAATGGAAATTCTACTCAACAGATGTAGTGTGACAAGTACAATATGTGCAGTAATCATTGTTTCTCTTATGATTTAATTCAACTAAAATTCTACTGGAGAAGTGGGACTGCTTTATGTTTTCCAACTCATCTACAAAGTGTCTCTTTATTCCTGCTTAGTGGGTTAAAGTTGTTTAACCTCAGATAAGTCAAGAGATAAAATAACTGGCTGCTAGATCCTTGTATATGGTAACCAACTGCTAGAAGCCTAAAATAACAAAAGGTCTGCGACAGCCTCCCTTTATCAGCTTTCTTGTTTAGTATTTCATATGCCCATTAGCCCTGTGCTCGCAGATGATATGTTTTGTTTAGGGCTGTTTTGCTCCAGAACTCCTCAGCCCACACAAAGTAACTGGTGTGTCACTGAATAATTTGATCTTGAGTCAGAGCGTTTTAACTAGCCAATCAGATGATAATTTGGGTTTAACTTTTCTCTTCTTGCTCATCAGCTGCAAGCAAAATCTTGTAGTTTTTAATCTTACTTAAACACTGAATAAAAAAATCTTTTCCAAAAAAAAAAAGAAACTGGGGCTTGTTTCTTAGCACATCCTTCAGGGGGGCAGTGACACCCCATGTGGTATTACTGAAAACGTGGCATGGTTCTGGGGAGGAGACCCCAATAGTAACTCCAGAAAATTTATTTCCAGCCCTGTGAAAAGAGGCTGACACCAGAGGTTAAGTTTAATAATAACAATCATCATCATCATCATCATCATCGTCATCTGTCTTGTATGCTTGAATTTGTGAACTGCGATTCATACCTACCATGTACTCTTTTTTTAAAAATTTATTTTATTTATTTATTTTTGGCTGCGTTGGGTCTTCCTTGCTGCGCACGGGCTTTTCTCTAGTTGTGGCGAGCGGGGGCTACTCTTCGTTGCGGTGCACGGTCTTCTCATTGTCATGGCTTCTCTTGTTGCAGAGCACAGGCTCTAGGCACACGGGCTTCAGTAGTTGTGGCGCACAGGCTCAGTAGTTGTGGCGCACAGGCTCAGTAGTTGTGGCTCGCGGGCTCTAGAGTGCAGGCTCAGTAGTTGTGGCGCACGGGCTTAGTTGCTCCGCGGCATGTGGGATCTTCTGGGACCGGGGATTGACTCCATGTCCCCTGCATTAGCGGGCGGATTCTTTTTTTTTTTTTTTTTTTTTAATAAATTTTCATCAGTTTTTTTTTTAAATTTATTTATTATTTATTTATTATTTATTTTTGGCTGTGTTGGGTCTTCGTTTCTGTGCCAGGGCTTTCTCCAGTTGCGGCAAGTGGGGGCCACTCTTCATCACGGTGCGCGGGCCTCTCACTGTCGCGGCCTCTCTTGTTGCGGAGCACAGGCTCCAGACGCGCAGGCTCAGTAGTTGTGGCTTACGGGCCTAGTTGCTCCGTGGCATGTGGGATCTTCCCAGACCAGGGCTCGAACCCGTGTCCCCTGCATTGGCAGGCAGATTCTCAACCACTGCGCCACCAGGGAAGCCCTAGCGGGCGGATTCTTAACCTCTGTGCCACCAGGGAAGTCCCCATACCCACCATGTACTCTTGATTCCTACACTAGATGATAAACTTTGGGGAAGCAGGACTGAGATTTGCTCATATTTGCAAAGTGATAGACACTGTGACCTAGACATGGTGCGCGTCCAGTAAGGATTGAATTGAATGGTGCTCTGTAATTCTCTGCATTAAATTAGGCGTTGCCTCTGGAGCTCCCTCTGTAAGTCACTCTGCAGCCTAGAGAGTTCTATTTGGTATATTCACCCATCCAGCAGCAATCTGTATCAATCTCTCCCTTAAACAGTCCAAACTCTTCCACCACCACCTTCCCCTTTCTCCAAAGCAAACATCATAAAAACTCTCAAAGCCCAAATCCTCAAAGGAAAGAGCCAGAGGAAAGGTAGGTGCCATGGCAGTTTTTACCTGCGACTTCACTCAGAGTAGATCAATGTGAGTCTTGTTCTATCTTCAGATTCCTATGGACCAGCATGCAATTTCTACTATTCTACTCCAAAGGCAAAGGGGGATGCCCATGTTAGCAAGGACATCTGAGATCAACACTTACCTGGTCGTCGAGGGTCTTGACTGTGACTTTGTCATTTTCCTTGCTCTGGATCATACCTTTCATATAAAATTCCTTATCATCCACTGCAAAGCAAGCTTTCTTAGAATCAAATGGGCGATTTTGAGCCTCGATTCTCTCCTTCTCTGATTTCCACAGGTAGGGAGCTGCTTCTCCAAAAATGGCCATCTCTGCATCAGAGCTCATGACTGCAGGGGCTGGGAAGACCAGGGCTGCTCAGTCTGGAGCTTTGGGGAGCTCCATCCTATTATTTCCATTCAGACAGGGGGCCAGATTCAAAAGTTCCTGGGATTAACCTACGTTCTGAGGAATCCAGGACCTGGTATAGGGGCCTAGAGTGGGCAAGTGGGGGTGAGCTAAAGGAGATATTTTACTCCAAGAAAAAAGTTTGAGGGGACATCTCTTAGTCCAGCTCCAGGTGTGGAAGTCTAAACCGATTAGAGGAAGCCAAGCTGAGCCTAATAAAGGAGGCCTCAGAAAATACTTCCTTAATTACGCATCACATTTGAGCCTCATGATCTCGGTGTCATTCCCAAATCTTAAGGGTGTCTGAAAAGAATTACTGGAATGTTGATAATTCCTAGTAGAAAGTTCAGATAGCCCAGTGAAAAGTAATGACTTGAACATAAAGTACTGCCACACTTGCTTAGCCAATTACAGGCAACAAGGTGATAGGAGACATTATGGCCTAGTGCAATGGTTCCAAACTTTAATATGCAGCAGAATTACCTGGAGAGCTTGTTAAAACACAGATTTCTGGGCCTCACCCCCAGAGCTTCTGATTCAGTAGGTATGGGGTGGGGCCTGAGAATATGCATTTCTAGCAAGTTCCTAGGCAATGCTGATGGTGCATTCATCAGCTGATGGTGAATTCATCATTGTGGTCCAGGGACCACACTCTGAGAACTGCTGGTGTAGGGCCTTCTGACTCCAAGTGTGGTCCTTGAACATGTTGCATCAGCATCACCGAGGAGTTGTTAGACATTCAGAATCTCAGAACCACCACACATTACAAAACCAGAATCTGCACTTTAACTAGATCTCCAGGTGATTTCTAGGCATAGTAGAGTTGAGAAGTACTGGGCTTAAGGCAGGGGTCTCCAAACTTTAGTTATGTGTAGCAGTGTCGGGGTGTGACAAACAGTGTTTAATTAAATACCTGCTTTAGAACTCACTGCTTAGCGTGTGTGTGTGAGTGTGTGTGTGTGTGTGTGTGTGTGCATGTGCGTGTATGGTGTGTTTATGTATCTTTCTGCCTCTCTCTCTCTGTCCACCCTCCCGCTCATCCCTCCCGTCACTTCTTTCCAAACCATCCCCTATCACAGACCTTCTCTTTATGTGTTTTCCTTGCTTAGAAGCTAGAAAATTTGGCTTAAAGTTCCGGCACTGAACTTGGTCAAACCACTTAACTTCTTTGGGCCACTAATTTCACTTAAAATGAAGAAGCAAGCCTAGCTCATTTCTAAGGCCCCTGCAGGTTGTGTGACTTTTCTGGTTCCTTTTCCTCATCTGCATTTGCTTTTCCTGTTCCCTCTGGACCTCTTCCCGTATCCTTCCTGACCCTCTGCTTCTTTTCCCCACAACTCTCCCCCTTCTCCCTTTCTTTCTCTGCTTTTTCTTTTCCATACGTTCTTCTGTAAGGGACCATAAAATGGAGTTCAATTACACACATGTATCCCCATATCTCTCTTAAGAAATAGTTCATATGTTTTGAATAAAGCCTTTTATGTTTCCTATTAAAAGTGGGAAAATTGAACATTTTATAGTTGTCTCTTGGCACTGCCCCCCGCCCCCAATCTTACACTTTATGAAATTACTCTTCATTGGTGACTGACTGTTGTTTCAATATCCCTCCTTGAGATTCTGGGAGGATCTAGTCCTACAGAAAGAGGAGCAACTGCTTCCCTCTGGACCTTATTCAGGATAAGTTGCATTTCGATTTTACTTTGGCCAGCGGCTCTGCTGAACCATCTGTGTGCTCGTGGTTAAGTTTTCATAGTTAAGAGATTGGAACTCAATATAGCACCACAAAGAGGACCTCTGGCTTGCAGGCTTCATGCGGTTTAAATTTTCTCAGTTACTGCCTGGTGGAGAGGAAGAATTCAACCATATTGTTTCCTCATCTGTGAAGATAGTCCCTACTTTTGTGGCTTAAGTGAGTTTTATGACAGCAGCAGTTCTCAAACTTTGTTTTCTCAGAACCCCTTCACGCTCTTAAAAATCATTGAGAACCCAGTGAGTTTGGTTTATGCAGGTCATATCTACCAATATTTATGACATTAGAAGTCAAAATTGAGAAAATCTAATTCATTTAAAATTCCTATCAAATTCATTGCATGTTAACATTAATGACATATTTTTATGAAAATGACTATATTTTCCAAAACAAAAAAATTAGTGGCAAAAGTACCATTGTTTTTCATTTTTGCAACTCACTTTAATGTCTGCTGAGTAGAAGATGGATGGATTTTCATGCCTGCTTCTGTATTCAGTCTGTTGCTGTACGGTTTTTTGTTTTTTTTGTTTTTTGGTTAAAGTAGATATAGAAAATCTTTCACAGATATATAATTTGGAAAAGGAAAGAGTATTTTAATTGCCCTTTCAAATAATTGCAGATATTCTTTTTAGATACTATACCAAAACTTGACACGTGGTAGTTTCTGTGGTAGTTCCTTAAAGGCTAGTTGCAATGTGGAATCTGAAACCATATCAACAAACATTATGATCTGTTGGTCTGTGTTGAACTTTGAATGAAACTTTTACCCATGTGTAAACATCATACATTGATCATTTGGAAAATATTGTTCACTGAATTATACAGAACTTCCAAATATTGGCACGTTTCATTATACAGTATAAAAAATCACAATCATTAATATCAGTACTGATCTCATTAGAAAATTCAGGGGCTTCCCTGGTGGCGCAGTAGTTGAGAATCTGCCTGCCAATGCAGGGGACACGGGTTCGAGCCCTGGTCTGGGAAGATCCCACGTGCCGCGGAGCAACTAGGCCCGTGAGCCACAATTACTGAGCCTGCGCGTCTGGAGCCTGTGCTCCGCAACAAGAGAGGCCGCGATAATGAGAGGCCCGCGCACCGTGATGAAGAGTGGCCCCCACTTGCCGCAACTAGAGAAAAGCCCTCGCACAGAAACGAAGACCCAACACAGCCATAAATAAACAAATAAATAAATAAATTAATTAATTAAAAAAATAAATAACGTCCATGTTTTTTTAAAAAAAAAAAAAAATTCAAATATTAGGAAGTTGTCAAGCTAATGATAGTAGCTACAAGTCTTCCAAAATTTTAATTTTTGCTTAAAAACTCAACTATATCATTAGTAAAAAATACTGTCAGTAGTTTTCCTTGAAAGGATAAACACACTTCACTGCTTTTTGAGAAACTGTCTGCCAGATCTCCAAGTCTGAGAAACAATAGTTTGTCTGCTAGTCATTCTTTCAAGTAAAAATGGTGCTTCATGAATCAAGTGGCTGGTTCATCTTGCAACTCAGACAACTGCACATGTGTTTTTCCTTGAGACAAATGTCAAAGTCCAGTGTGCAAAAGGAGTGCTTTTCATGGACTTCCTGTTTGATCATATAGAATATTATAAAGATGTGGATAAAATTGAGATGTAATAAAATTAATACTTTCCACTGCTGCAAATTTTAGGTCATTTTTCAATGAAGCTGGCTTTTTAAAAAATTTTTTTATTTATTTATATTTATTTTTGGCTGCATTGGGTCTTCGTTGCTGTGTGCAGGCTTTCTCTAGTTGCGGCGAGCGCTACTCTTCGTTGCGGTGCACAGGCTTCTAATTGCGGTGGCTTCTCTTGTCGCGGAGCATGGGCTCTAGGCATGCGGGCTTCGGTAGTTGTGGCACGCGGGCTCAGTGGTTGTGGCTCACGGGCTTAGTTGCTCCGCAGCATGTGGGATCTTCCCGGACCAGGGCTCGAACCCGTGTCCCCTGCATTGGCAGGCGGATTCTTAGCCACTGTGCCACCAGGGAAGTCCCGAAGCTGGCTTTTTAAATTAAAAAAAATTCTTTTTCACTGTCAGTGTATGGCCGTGAAGAATACTATGACTACTAGTACAGCTTGGTGCCATGTCTTGATTTGTAATAAAGCGTCAGAACTTCTATCCATCCTTGCTTTTGCATCATTAAGTCAACACAGTGAAGAAAGCACATTGCATCTGGGTATTATTATGAAAATTGTTTTGACCTCATGTAACTCTTGAAAAGTTCTTAGGAATCTCCAAGGATCCATGGGCCACAGTTTGAGAATGGTTGCACTATAGTGTGAGGGAATCTCGTCAGGCTGCAAGTGTATGATCTGATGTCATTTAGCTTGACTTAGTGTTCAGCCTGCTACCCAAAGTGTTGAAAGTTGATCCACATCAAAATCATCTGCAACAGAATCTCTGTGGTTGGGACTGAGGAAACTGAATTGTTCTCAAGGGCCTCAAACACAGTGATGTTTGGGAGCATTATTTTGCTTTTATAAAGCCACTCTTTCCAAAACCATGGCATGGTCCCAATGGTCAAATACAAAATGATTTTAGGCAACTATTTCTTAATTTTAATAGTTATATTAAAGTCTATTACCTTATTTTAGCAAAATGTAAGATGCCATCGATTGTAAGATAACCTATTTTGTGTCCCACTAATAAAGGAAAACACCCTGCTAATTACAATACTCCTTTCATTGATTATAAGATGCATCCCAAGTTTAGAGATAATATTTTGTGAAAATGTGAAGAAAGTTAGAATAAAATAGAATAATATGTGCTAACCACTTAGAGACAGTGAAATATCTGTTTATAGTAGTGATATAAAGCAGTCTTTCTCAAACTTTGGTGGGCATAGGAATCCAACTGGGAATCTTGTTGAAATAGATATTCTGATTCAGCAGATCTGGAGTAGAGTTTGAGATTTTGAATATAAATGTCTCAGCTGATGCTGAGATAGACGGTCCAGACTTTCATAGCAAGCATATAGGGTAACTTTGAAAAACACATCTAAGAAGAAAAAGGAATCAAGGTAAATCAAAATATTAAGTGAATTAGCAGTACTGGTCTTAAATGGGTATTGCAAAATTTGTGATAGTAGTATAAGAATGAAGTCTGAAGTTGGGGAAAGACTATACAATGACTCATGGTCAAACTATACCTTTAGGTCTCTTAGAAAAACAAGACTTTCCGTCTGGGATTCAAGTCACTGAGTGTGTTGAGGTGGAGATTTTTCTTCTTCCACCCACAGCTCTAACCATGACTCAGAATCCAGTATCTCCTAGTTTTACTGCCTAGATGATGCATGAGTTGTCTCAGCGATATTCTTGCAAATGTGTTGTCCAGCCTACTCAAATGCCTTCAAGATGACTTTTTTCCCTTTTGGAAATTTTGGAAAATCATTTGGGGTAGTTTCTGCAGGCCAAAGATACTTCTTGCTTTAAACTGAAATCTGGCTCTCTGTGACTTCAGGATGTTTGATCCTCTTTTCGGCTCTTGGTAACAACAGAAAGAGTTCAAACCTTCTCCCCACAAGACAACTCTTCACCCATTTGATGGCTGCTCTGGGTTCTCCTTAGCATTTTTTTTTTTTTTTTTTTTTAATGTGGACCATTTTTCAAGTCTTTATTGAATTTGTTACAGTATTGCTTCTGTTTTATGTTTTGGTTTTTTGGCTGCAAGGCATGTAGGATCTTAGCTCCCCGACCAGGGATTGAGCCTGGAAGGCGAAGTCTTAACCACTGGACATCCAGGGAAGTCCCTCCTTAGCTTTTTCTTTTCCAGGCTAAGTAGCCCCAGTGCTGTCTTCATCTGTTTCTTCCGTGATGTGCTTCTGCATCTCCTTTACCATCACAGTGAGCTCACTCCTGTTAATCTCTTAAGTGTGACATCCAGACCACATGTTGTCCTCCATCAGCATGTGCCCTCACCTCTCCTGACCTAGGTGTCATGCCCGAGGTGGTGACTGCCCTCTGGTAGCCTCATCACACCGATGACTCACCACTCACTGTCAAGCAAAGCCCCTCAACGCACGCTGTGTGCGTCCGGTTGCTAAGTCAGATCTTGTCCCCATATTTATACAACTGTACTCTGGGACCCAGGGCTAAAACCATGTATTCTTGGCTGATAAAACTTCCCCTTGTTAGGTCTCATCCAACTCTCTTGGCATGACTCATGGTGTCCCTGGAAACTCTACCCCCAGAAAGTCCCCTAATTATCTGCTTCTTGGTTTTGAGAGCTTGACCTGCTTCCAGCCCTACACAGCTGTGTCCCTCCAACCATCCCCTCTGTTCCTGTCTTTAGGGGTCTTCCAATGGGGATGGCCATCCCAGTCTCCCTGACCTCCAGCACCACCTTCTGAGTGCTCCCCAACCCCTCTTACTGCTGTCAGTGCGCTATGACACTGCTCTCAACTTTCAGCCCTCTCCTGGGAATTGCTCAGCTACTGCATCTTGTCAGCAATGGTGTGGTCATGACTTAATTATACTGTGGTTTCCTTGGTCCTAATTCGTCTAGAATTACTTCCAATAAACACAAATTCTGAGGTGGGGGAGTAATTTTTTTTTATTACTACAGTGGACATAGGTTTGAATCCATTTCTCCTTATTCTCTCAGCATCATTTGTGAGTAAAGACACAGCTGAGGGGATTCAGGGGTGCCGCCTCTGCTCAAAAAACAGCAAAGTTAGACTTGTGTGAAGACTGAATCTTGAGCCTACGAACATCATGTTTGGGGCCAACCTAAGTATATTGACCTGGAGCTTGTGTGTCAAAGTTCTGCAGTGTGTTTTATTCCTGTTAGTGTGATGAGCAAATTTGGGAAGCCCTGCTTCCTTAGCTGCATATTTTGTAATCTGCCTTTAGAAATACTTAAGTAATGGATTTTAATTTCATCAGTTTCAGATTCCTATGAGTGTGGCAAGAATGAGAATGTGTAAATCACTGTTTGCTAATTTCAATTATTGTATTCCCAATCAAGATGAAAGTGACTCTTACCTTCTTGGTTTCCAAAGCAATGGTTAGTGTCCTTCAGGAATGAAGTGGCTTCTGAGAGAGTGATTCCAGAAATCAAAACTAAACAAAACAAAGAACAAATGAACTATGAAGAGTTTAAATAAATCTAGAAATTGTACTTTTCTAAGTTTAGTTACATTTAAATAGTACACGGTGGATGGTGTGGGATGGAAATAAATTTTCCATTTTTCCCTTCGGTTAAATCATCATTCTTTAAGTAATTGGGTAATTACAGCACTGATTAACAATTTTTTTGAGTATCTTCTGTGTGTGCAAAGTACCATGTCAGCTCCTTAAGGGGGTATAAAAAAGGATAAAGACAGTCTCTACCCTAAAGGAATGCAAAATTTAGGAACAGTTAAGAGAAATGCTCAAATAAATCTTTGAACAAGGAAGAATAATACAAATTCTGTAAGCGTCTAAATGAAGTGTTATGGGGACTTAGAGAGATGATGCTTCCGGCTGAGGGTAGGGGGCTGTGAGGGGTCAAAAAAGAAAGGAAGGAGGGAGGGGAATGATCCGGATTGTAATTTGGATGCTTTTAGACCAGAAGTTGAATTCTTTGGCAATGAGAGAAAAGTTGTGAATTATGGGAAAGACTTCTTTAAGATGTCTAGGAAGGGCACTTTCTTAAATATCCTATATTCTCTTGGAGAAGATGAAGGTAGGGTAGCTGACAACTTATTTGGGACTAAGGAATCTCAGTCCAGAAGTTTATAACCTACATGAAGATCTCAGGATACCATAAGAGTCTGAATAATTTTCAATATCAAATTTAACTTAAACTTCCCATTTACCACACAGTACTTTTATGGAACCTGGGGAACATGTCGTGAAATACCATTTAGGCAGGAAGAGACATTTCAACACTTGCTTTCCTACTTTGGTCGCCTACTCTTGGTCTCTTCCTTTTATGAGTCTCTAATAATCTCCAGCTATATCCTAAAATTCTCACAACTTTCTCAGGAAAAGATTAAATGATTAAGTGTCATATTCTGAATCCTTGGTTCAAACGAAATCACACTTGGAGGCAGAACCTTGGTTTTCTAATGCCAGCTCTGTAAAGTAGCTGTTGTAATTTCCTTGAGCTTTGGTTTCCTTCTGTAAAATGAGACAGATGGACCAGAAAATCCCCAAGATTTCTCTTAACCCTGTGAATGTATGACAGAAGGTATTCTGGTGAAGATGGTGGCCAGAAATCGAAGCATCGCAAGTCTCCTAGAGCTACAGAATCCCTCTGAGGGATGCTCCTGCAGTGTCAGACATGACCCAGCCCGAAGTCCACAAGGCATGCCATGAATGAGCAGTCTGGACACTGGTCATTAATAAGCAAACTAGGATGCATTCTGAGATGGATCAAATGCATGGGAGAATTTCTTCCCGCAATCACCTCCCAGAAATCCTGACATAAGAAAAAAATTTACATAACCACAAAAATTTCAAATAATACTTCAAGGCAATCACAGAAGAGATATCACAAATTAGCATGTTTATTTGCTAACTGCAATTATAATACTGACCTAAACTATTAGAGGGGTAACTACGTATTATATTCAGCTTTATATCCTGCAGGTTAGTTTTTTTTTTTTTGGTGTCATAATTGCTTATATTCTTGTCTTTTTACTCTTTGTAGAAGCTTCTTGAAAGGCCTCACCATCTTGTCTCCCATATTGCCCTTAACACAGTTCCTTACGCTTAGTAGGCCCTCAGCAAAGGCTGCTGTGTTGCCTTCTCTCCTCTCCAGGTAACCTGATCAGGTATAATCACAGCTACACGGAGCAAAAAAGCGGGCACTTGTGAGCACTTACCTTGCGATGCTGTGGTTGAAGCAGTGTCGAAAGTGTGGCCCCCCAGCTCCCTTTATACTCCCAAATGTGCAAGCCCAGCACTCTAACGTGGCTGTATTTGGGGGGATCACCATTTACTCCTTAGATGTAAATGCATCGTAGCCCTGATCTTTCACTCTTGTTACTTGGATAAATGACCAGCGGAGGCTGTATAATGCCAAGTCAGCTGCGTAGGGATTTTGACGTTGGACACAGATCTTTGAGACTTAGAGAGTCCTAGAGGCCGAGCAGAACTGGGGCAGAGTGTGCTAAGAAGGTCAGTGAAGAGCAGAGCCACAGGGTGAATTGTCAAGCGATGGATGATCTATAGCATGGATACTAAGTACATCTCCTTTACCCAGCATCATAAACATGAGGTGGTGTGCGCCTCTTCTAAGAAATCTCCGGAAAACATAAGATTGGCCATTTAACACATCCATTCTTTTTTTTTTTAAACGTTATTTTTTAATTGTAGTATATTTGATTTACAATGTTGTGTTAGTTTCAGGTGTACAGCAAAGAGATTCATATATATATATATATACACACACACACACACACACACATACACACACACACACACGTATATATCTATATATTCTTTTTCAGATTCATTTCCCTTATAGGTTATTACAAAATACTGAGTATAGTTCCCTGTGCTATACAGTAGGTCCTTGTTGTTTTTCTATTTTATATATAGTAGTGTGTATATGTTAATCCCAAACTCCTAATTTATCCCCCACCTCCCTTTCCCCTTAGGTAACCATAAATTTGTTTTCTATATCTGTAGGTCTACTTCTGTTTTGTAAATAAGTTCATTTGTATCATTTTTTTTTTTTTTTTAGATTCCACATATAAGCGATATCGTATATTTGTCTTTGTCTGGCTTACTTCACTTAGTGTGATAATCTCTAGGTCCATCTAACACATCTATTCTTATCCATTAATTTATTTTGTTAAAAAATCCATTGTAGATGGAAAACTTTCTAAAATGTATTACACATTATCTTGATTTATTTAATCTAGTATCTTGAATAGACTTCAACTTTTCCTTGATCACTCAGGGGCCTGGGAGGTGATGTAATAAAGTTGTCAGGGATATTATAGCTTCTTCGCGGATTTTACCCTGCACTAATTGTTCCTAGGTTGCAATGAATTTTTGTGTCACCTTTCTAGTTTTTATATCTACACCTTCACGGCAAGGTACTCAGCTGTATTGTCTGTGGTTAGTGTGTTTGCCTCTGTGAGCCCAATTTTCCTTTTTCTAATCTGCTATAGAATGGGAAACAGATGAGCAAGCTAAAGGAAAAAACAAACAAAAAAAAGGAGTCATAAGTTCCATGGGAAGTTCTAGAAGTTCTAATGAAAATACATGGTCTTTGTGACAACTCTTATGGTTGCTCGGGGTTGTTTTTTGGCTGAAACATAAGTAATGTTTGACTATGTAGGAATTACCATACATTTTAGAAGTTAGAGCCATTTACAGCAATACAGTCTGACTTGTTTATGTTGTATATGATCAATGTGTACTGAATTATACTCAATATTTTGTAATAACCTATAATGGAATATAATCTGAAAACAATATAACTGAGTCACTTTTCTGTACACCTGAAACTAACACAATATTGTAAATCAACTATACTTCAATTAAAAAGAAAAAAAGATTCTCTAGTCTTCCAGTGGGTAGTCTCATATAGGTGAGGCATTTCCAAGGACAGTTTGCATTAGTCAAAATGAAATTGTGGACAAAGGAGAAACAGATAGGAATAGGGCTTCCACGTAGCATTTTCCAAAGTAGATTTGACAGAATGCTGATTCTGAGAGAAACTGTGAAATAAAAGGTCCCGTGGCTAAATGAGTTCAGGAAATGTGGCCAACTCTATTCCCTGTTGCTGGAGATTCACCATAAATACTAGCATGTTAAGGGGCCTGAGAAGGCTTTCAGTAAAAAAATATGAAGAACTTTTTTGAACCTGGTGATCTGATGTTGGAACACCATCTTATTCCCTGCTTGAGAAAACAAGAGGAGAAGGCTGAAGGCTGCAATCCACAGAGAACTTGTCTCATTCTTAGTACCATTTGGCCCAGAAGAAAGCAACAGAGAGTGATCAGGCATAAACACAGCTGCTTATCCAAGGGACAGTCTTTTGTATGTAACAGATGCTCAGTAGATTTTGTTCCTGTGTATAAATGAATAAGGACGATTCATGGGGAATCTGTGTTGAAAGAGGGCTGAAGTGATAAGGCAGAAAAGAATGGAATCAGACTCAGTCTCACTTAATAGTAATTGTTTATATTTATTAAGAACTCACTACGTGCCAGGCTTTATCCATATTGGCTCACTTAAGCATCACAATAGTTTTGTGGGGTAGGTGCTAACATCATTCCCATTTTATGGCTGAAGAAATTTGGGCCACTGAGAGTTTAAATAAACTGCCTAAGGCCACACAACTAGTAAGTGGCAGAAATGGGATTCAAATCCTCTCTGGCTCTAGAGCCAATGCCTATAACCTTTCACTTTTGCAAGCCCATCACTTTTGAGTGCTGGCAATGGGGAAAGAAGATATGAAATAGGGACATTGCTCCAAAGGAGGTGATAATGGACATGGGAAGAGAGTACATAGACACGAAAAGATAAATTACTTTTCCAAGGTTAAGTGCCAAGATGAGTGAGATGCACAGTGGACTAGATGTATGGACAAGGTATTTAAAACCCGGAAGGTATGTTGTGTATGTAAAATATTCTCAGAATTGTTATTAATGATAATGATACTGCTTTGGAGAGGAGAGAAGAGATCTGAAGGGGATGGTGACTGTGGAGATAATAATAATAATAATAATAACGCTTTTTATAGTTCTTTCCAGTTTACATGGCATTTTTGTATATTTTATTATGTTTATTTTTCTCTGCAAGCCTTAGGGGGTTATACTGTTTATATTCTTATTATTCCCATTGTCCATATGGGGAACTGAGGCCTAAGAGAGTTAAGTGATTGACCAAAAGGCCCCACAGCTAGTAGGCAATGGAGCCAGAATTGGAATCCCAGGTTGCTGATTCCAAAGCCTCACCTTTTCCTCTATCCTCTACTCTCCCTTAAAGGAGGCAGATTTTAAGAGTACAGGGAGGAGGTTCCAGGCTTAGGGAACGTAGGGATTGTGGTTAGAAACAAGACTTCCCAGGGTGTGTTTCAGGAAGGTGGAATGGGCAAGCCTGGATGGAAGGGTTGGGGGTAACATGGAGGTGAGGCTGGAGAAGTGGGCTGGGCTTGTCTGTGATGGGCTCCCAATGCCCATGGAAGGAGTCAGGACATTATTCTGAGATCATTGGGGAACCTTTCAAGGTTTTAAGCAGAAAAGTGAACGTGTGTGTGTGGAGACACACACATATATCTGAAGATTAGTATAGAACTTATGGTAGGATATAATGGAGAGGGAGAACCTGGGGTCCTAGAACCACTTAGCAACTATTTAGAAAATCTTGGTGTACAACTTGCCAAGATGATTATACAGGCTCTGATATGATTTATGGGAGTAGGTGGGCAGTTGGAATTAACCCCTGGATGACCCTATAAATTCAGATCTGTGTTAAAATTCTCCATAGCACCAGAGGGCTGGCTTTCACAGTGATTGTCCCCTGGTATCTCCGGGTCCATCCCGTAGGTTCAAGAAGAGTATTGTGTGGGCTTGAAGTTGTCTGCCTCACTGTCCCGTTTAGGCCTGGCAAAAAGAGAACCCCAGGAGGTGAAAGGAATATGTTTAGCTCATTTAAGACCTCTCTGAGCTCTAGACTTATTATTATTATTTTTAATATTTATTTATATATTTAGGCTGCTCCAGGTCTTAGTTGCGGCATGTGAGATCTTCTTTGTGGCATGCGGGATCTTTAGTTGTGGCATGCACGTGGGATCTAGTTCCCCGACCAGGGATCGAACCCGGGCCCCGTGCATTGGGAGCATGGAGTCTTACCCACTGGACCACTGGGAAGTCCTCTAGACTTATTTTTCGAGGCCCTATCCCACATTAATATATTACAATCCTCTCAACATAATATTAAACATGCAAGTAATATCTATTTGCATTGAATATAAAAATAATCATGGTGTAAAATGAAGAGGGCCTTGATTAAGCAGTACAGAAATGAGATGTAAAAGGAAAGAGAAAACCCAAGGGATACCCTGAAGGCAGGATCCACAAGACTTTGATGATGCCGAGTTTGAGGAGGAAAAAGGAATCAGAGGATCCTACCTTTCATCCAGCCCTCATTGCAGCCTAGAAATCTAGGGGCATGATACCAGCCCAGGAGAAATACTGAAGGGGGGGAAATATGAATTTAGATTTTGGACAGATTGAGATTGAGATGATGGTGATATCCAGCTAAGTAGGTAGAGATAAGGATTCAAAGTTTACATACAGGAGACATTAAGACTGAAGATGCAGGTCTGTGAGTATGAGGGTGTCACCTGTATGCAGTTGATAGTTGAACTTATTAAGGAAGTTGGGTTCTCAGAGAAAGGCTGCGTGTTGAGGAGGTGAGAGACGGAAATGAAGACAAAAAGAGTGGAAAAAAAAAAAGGTTATTCTTCAGGTAAACAAATACCTGAGTGAGATCTTGCTGGAGTCAAAAGAGCCACGTGGATCCATAATTTACTTCTGTCATTTACTGCCATAAATGGCAAGTCCCATCACCTCTCTTCGCAGCTGTGATGTTTCCTCCTTCCGCTGCAAAATCAGAAACATAATTCTGTTTCTGCCCAAGTCATGAGGATAGTGTGGGGATCAAATGAGATACTGTCAAGATGTGGCTGTCTCCGCAGGCAGTCTCTTTTCAGCCAGTGCCAAACAGTATGCTTCAATCTGTATCAACCTTGACACAGACCTTGGCAAATAATCCGCTAGCACAAAAAACATAAGTGAGCAATGCAGGCTTTACTGAAGATTTTGTAGAGCAGACTAGAAGAGGATTATATTACATCCCCTAAAGTATTCAGTTTCCATCAGCAATGACTTCCACGAAGTCCATTTTCCTTCACGCTGATGCAGGTGGTTGATTTCCTTTCTTCCCCTGAGGTGTCTGCCCAACCCCTACGGGTACTCAGTTGTTCCTCTGTTACATGGGGCTGTTTAGCTCTGCCATTGACCTGCATGCCTATTCATCTGGTTACTCAACAAAATAAAAGTCCTCAAGTAAAGAACACCACTTTTATCCTTAGAAAGTTTGGTGATCACCTATTTTCACTCACATATTCCCTTTGGGAGCTTCATCTTTATCCCACCACTATGCCCTGTAGTCCCCCAGCTCACACCCCACACCATCATTCCATCTCTCCCAACCCTGAGAGGAGTTCTGTCAATGAGGGTTTTCTCCAGTCTTGTTACAAAATCATTTTGTCAACTCTAAAGTGATGGGAACTTCATTATTAGTGTCAGAAGAAGTCAAGGGAGGTGGTATTTTCGAGAGGGTGGTATTTTCAAGAGAGAGGATATAGTAAAAAGCTCTACAGAAAAGATGGAGAAAAGGAGGGCCATGAAAAGGGCATTGGGTCAGTCAGAGAGGTGATCCTGACATTAATGTCAGCAGGAAGGTGGGGGTGGAAGCTTTGAAGGCAAGGATTAAGGAGTGAGCAGGTGTTAAGGAGGAGGAAAAAGTTTTCCTGATTTCCTTGGGAGCAAATCTCTCCACCAATCACTATATAAGGCGCATTCAGAGGAAATGCAGATTTGGATGGAGAAAGCAGCAGTAGGGCCAAATAGAGAGGCCCAGGAAACAAGTGTAATCAAGTTCATTCCGCAGAGGGCTACTTGAGAAGAAAGGGCAGTTCATTGTGCTGATAGGAGGATCATCCCTTACCCGTTACAACTATCTAAGAGCTATGTAACAGATGAAATTTCCAAAAGCAGCAAGAAGTTCCCCAGCCAGAAACAGAAATTTCTGGGCAAAAGTCACAGGACAGGTACATTAGTGAATGATACAAATTTATATTTAATCGCCTAATTAAAAATATTGAGTGAGAATATTAGATCCAGAACTAAAGGGGAACCTTGAATATTACCTAATCTAACCCTGATGTTACAGAATCAGAAACTGAGGTTCTGGACAGGTTACCTAATTAATGCTAATTAATTAGACAGACCCCCCTTCCCATTCTACTCTTAGATCCAAGAGCGCTAGTTCAGAACTCTTTCAAGCGCAATACATAAACTTCCATACTGCTGGCATTTATACACTACAATTTTGCAAAGCAAAAAGTTGATGGGGGATTATCCAGAGAAATATTTAAACTGATTTTCCTTCAATCAGTGAGGACATAGATTTATCAGTTTTACAGGTTGGAAAACTGAGGCTTGGCAAGATTAAGTGACTAGTCATACAGCTAGTAAGTGGCAGAATGGGAGCTAGAACAGGTCTGGTTTGAATCCAAGTCCAGTTTGTGTTTTCACTACAAGACAGCTGTTTCTGGCTTTGCAAGATCCTGTTAAGACACTAACGCTCTCAGAATTATACATGCTTCTCAGAATTACACACAAACGAGGCATCCTTCTCTGAAAATATCATGGAGAGAGTGTGTGCATGGCCTGGGAACATTGTGTTCAGAGAAGAAATTCTACCAGTTAGGTCTGTCCAGTAAACTGGAGACTTTCTTATCTGGCCTCATAATCTTGACTGATGCCTGTGAGAGTTAGGGTCTATGTCATTTGCCCTTTTTTGTCTAGTAGTTGTATTTTTTTTGTTGGTTTCTTCAGTGCTTAAAGCCTCATTAGAACTAAGAAACGCGTGATCAATTACTTTTAATTTCAACTGTTGGGGTATGAAACAACATAGCCTAAAAAAAAAAAAAAAAAAGATTTTATGCCCTTGGCTAGGCATAGCCCAAATGTATATTTACATTGTTAAGAGCTGCATGATAATGTAGTGACTAAGAGTGGACTTTGAGAGTCAGAATACTGAGGTTCAAATCCTGACTTCACTATTTAAACTATTTGAATTTGCGCAACTTATTCTACTTTTCTGAGCCTCAGTTTCTTCATCTGTAAAATGGGGATAATAACAATACCTAACTCATGGGGTTCTTGTGACAACTGAGTCAAGAAATGCATGATAGGCTACTTTTTGAAAGTGACATGGAGTGGGTGAGGCCATGTCAACAGCAGAGCCTGAGACTTAGAAGCCAGGAACTTTCTCTAGAGAATGTACCAACCATTGCCTGTGCCAGAGGGCTCTGGAAGCCAGGACAGCATCTTCTATGTTGTTCTTTCATCTCCTTTTTGTTGCTGTTTGGTAAGGCCCATCAGCTGACCACAGCCTCACTACTGTCCATCCAGCCCTCCCATTCTACCCACTACATATAGCCAATTTCCTCTCCAGATGGCCCAGAACACTCTTAAGTCACCGCCACCCCCCACCCCCTCATTCCACACACTCACAACAATAAAACAAGACGAGGAAGATGGAGCCTAGATACCTCAGAGCAGGGTGACCAACCTTCCTAATTTGCTTGGAATTGAAGAGATTCCTGAGACTTCAGTTTTCAAATCAGGACAATCCTGGGCAAACCCAGATAAATTTATCACCCTACCCAAAAGGTGGTTGGGGGTATGATGGCAAAATCCTCAAACTTGACCAAGATGGGGCTAGATGGAACCAGCTTGAGATCTCTCACAAAACCAGGATGGTGATGAAATTCACATATGGAATTGCTAATTTTGAAGCTGTAATGCACAGAGCCGGTAACAGGGAGCATGCACTTATTCAATTGTTTATTCATCAAACATTCATTGAGGGCTTACTACATGCTGGGAAGATTTTAAGCACTAGGGAACAGAACAGGCAAAGTCTCTGCCCTCATGGAAATTCTATTCTAGTGTGTGTGTATGTGAGGACAGACAACAAACAAACATATCAAATGTCAATTAGTGATAAATTCTCTGAAGGAAAGGAAAATTAGGATAAGGAAACAGTGGCTGTGTGGGTTTGAAATGGATCAATCAGGATAAGTTTCTCTAAAGAGATGATATTTGAGCACTTAGAGAAAGAGCAAGCCAGGAGAATATCAATGGGGCACAGTATTCCAGGCAGAGGAAACAAATGCAAAGGCTCTGGGAGGCGAACTTGCCTGCACAAGAACAGAATAAAGGCCAGTAGGGCAGGGATGAAAGGAGCCAGGGATACAGTAGCAAGGAATGAAGTGGCAGAAGCAGCTAGGGACCAGATGCTTAGAGCCTTGCAAACTAAGGTAAGGATTTAGAGTTTTAAATGCCAGCTGTTATTATAAAGGTAACGCTATTCTTCCATATTCTCTGCTGCGCGTTGGCTCTGTTATCTGCTGTTTTTCTACTCAGCTTTGCTTCACTCTGTCAAACAAAAAGTTTAGCTGCTCTTCATTTAGCAAATGGCTTACAAAGACACCGTTCCAGGCATTGGGGATTAGAAGTTGGTTCTCTCAAACAGCTTACCATCTAGTTCGGGGAGGGTGGGTGGATCACAGTATTGAAAACACGTGAAAAAAATCAGCAGCCGTGGACTTCCAAGGAAACACCCGGTAACTACGGAGAAGAAAGCTGGTTTCAATTTCCCAGAGAGGTGAGGAGTTGCTTCCGGTGCGCCCCAGGGCATCATGGGAGGGGTGCGCCCCGGGGCATCATGGGAGGAGTGCGCCAGCGGGGAAGGAAAGGCTGGAAGTGATTCCCCCCCGTGGTTGGGACCAGCCTGGAGACGGTGAGGGGCTCTGGCCGGTGAGTGTACGTTTGGAGTTTGTGAGAGAGGCAGGCCTTTCTCGTCAGCTCCGCGATTCCAGAGCTTAACTGTGCGTGTGGTGGGAGGGTGTGAAGCCGGAAGTGGCGAGGGAATTCGAACCCCCGGCTCTTGACGTGACTGGGCCGCAAGGAAATTTCTGAAAATTCTCAAGTCGCCAAATTCCATTTGAAGTTTTTCAGTACGTTTATAGGCATTTTATTACATTGCGTATACATATACTTATGTAATATATAGGGCTAAATCCATTTTTGGGTGCTAAAAACTGTGGGTATCAATAGAACAATTTTTCAGAATATACCGGAGAAAAATATGATCCTGTTGCTCCAAAGATACCACCTTTCCCATCATCCTCCTAACAACATTTTTCATAATTTGAGGGCTCCCCCTGTGTTGTACCTCAGTTTCCCCGAGAGAGAGCCATAAGCCGTTGTTTCTGTGAGGAGCTGAGAAAATAGCCCGCCCTCTTGGGAAGGTCAGGCTACTATAATATAAGAAAAGCCCTGTTTTGGGTGTGTTCCCCAAGGGGAATGTTTTTCTCCTTCATCAGCGAAGAGGCTTTCTTTTTCTCTTGTGGGCTCCGGAAGCAGCATCTTGGTGGCGCTTGGAGCCAGGAGGGAAGAATCAGGCTGGTAAATTCCATCCTTAAATAAGTAAGGTTCTTTGCATCTGCCCACAGCTGATTCTTCAGCTTCCCACTTAGGAAAATGTGACGGACTAAGTCCGCAGTGAAGGTGCCTGGGGACACTGGTGTCAATGTAACATGTGCCCAAACCTCTGTCACAGCCAGGAGGCAGAATTTTAAGTTTGCTCACCGACAGCTGCTGTGTTAGCCCTGGAATGTTAATGCTTACGGAAAACTTGGCTGAAAGGCAACAGCTTTTAGTAGTTGTGCTAATGGTCTTGTCCATCAAATGACCCTCTCCTCTTCACCTTTCTCTTGTCAGTTATACCCATGTCTTTGATGAGAATTGGATATGAAGTCCTCTTAAGAAGCACGTTCCTTTTATTTATTGTATTTAAAAATTAGAGCCTTTAAAAAAATTCCCAAAGTGAGGTACACATTGTAGAAAGATTGAAAAACATAAACATACTGAAGGAAAAATTTAAGTCCTTTTACACTTTTTTTTTATGTTTGTAAACACATACACAGTTGTTTTTTTTTTTTAAACACGTGCTTTAAACAAATACATAATTAGGGTATCAGCCTGTAAGCATGGTTTTGTATTCTGCCTTTACAACTTAACAGATTATGGGAAATTTTACCATGATATTAACTCTTCTTCTACATCATGATTTTTAATAGTTACATATCGTTCCATCCTATGACTGTACTCAGTTTTCTATTTTGGGGCACTTAGGGTGCGCTAATTTTTTTTTCTTTTAAATATTCCTGTAAACATATGTGTGCATATGTTTATGCATATCTTTACGATATTTATAGAATAGACTTTCTGGGCAAAGGGTATGACTGTTTTAAGGTTTGCAGTAGTAAATGCCTGTTATTAGAGTCTCCACAGTAGTGATGTGGCATAAGAAAACAATAAGTATTCTCTAATGATTGTTACGGAGCCCAAGCTCATATTGCTTGCCGCACAACAGGTCAACAAATCGAGAGACGAGTGGTTGGGGCAAGGAATAGTGACTTTATTCGGAAAGCCAGCAGACCGAGAAGATGGTGGGCTAGGGTCCTCAGGTAAGATGGGCTAGAACCATCTTCCCCGAGGTAGAATTCAGGCTTTTTTTATACTAAAAGGGGAGAGAGTGTTGTTAGCTGTTGCAAACTTGGTGTCGGAATCCTTTGTTTTTGCACTGTCCACTTAGGTCAGGTCATGGTGTTCCTGTAAACCTCCAACAAGACAAATGTTATTCTCTGTTCTGCAACTTTTTATCTCTCTATGAATGGAAAAGTGTTACACCTGTAAAGGCCAGAGCCTTGAGAATTGGCTATCCTGTATATTTCAGGCTATAGGCAACATTAAGTTGTAGCAAAAACAATAAAGTTCAAAGGTTAAAGTAAAAGAAACAGATCTGATATGGAGTCAGTTTTGTTATTCCCTAGTACATGAGCATACTAATTATCAGGTGTTGTAAATATGCAATAGTCAGTGCAACATGACTGCAAAATAAAATGACAAATACTGCAAAATTTTCAGAATTTAATGAAGTTGATGAAAGTGGTATTAGAAACCTGCTTGAATTTTGCAAAGCCACTGGCCAGGGTGATGCAGCAGCACTGAACTAGTTAATAATTAAAGTTCTGAACATGGACAATGATGATCCAATAAGTGCTTCAAGGGAGTGAGTTTAGGATCAAAGGATTAGGAAGACCCTTAAAATATCAATGAAGACATCATACAGTTTTTGCAAAAAAGGACATTCTTTATGATTGCATTGCAAAAGTTAAACATAAAGGGTGCCACATCATACAAGATTGTGAGAAGGATGTTCCTTTCCTCCCAACTCCAACATTGATTCATTCTTTGTTCTAAGAATTAACAGAGATGCAGTTATAACGTAAATCTTGTGAAGTGTAAGAGAAAATAAATTTATTTCAGTAGTTCTGGCTTGATTTTTATGATAAAATCCCAATCAGACTTTTTCCCCACAATTTACTGTGTAATTTTGGACTTCATTTTAATTAATTTAGATTCACCTTAAGTGGTTGTTTTCTGAGGTACATGATTGTTGATGTAGAAAATCCCAAAGAATTTCCCCCCAAACTCAGAACTATGAAGTGAGTTCAGTAGGGTTTCAGGGTATAACATAAACATACAAAAATCAGTTGTATTTCTTTAGGCTGTATGCTAGCAGTGAACATGTGGACACCAAAATTAGAAATACAGGGACTTCCCTGGTGGCGCAGTGGTTAAAAATCTGCCTGCCAATGCAGGGGACACAGGTTTGATCCCTGGTCCGGGAAGATCCCACATGCCATGGAGCAACTCAGGTCGTGCACCACAACAACTGAGCCTGTGCTCTAGAGCCTGAGAGCCACAACTACTGAAGCCTGCGTGCCTAGAGCCCGTGCTCCACAACAAGAGAAGCCACCGCAATGAGAAGCCCGCGCATCGCAATGAAGAGTAGCCCCCACTCGCTGCAACTAGAGAAAGCCTGCGTGCAGCAACAAAGGCCCAATGCAGCCAAAAAAAAAAAAAAAAAAGAAAGAAATACAATACAATTTACAATTACTTAAAAACAAAAAGAAAGAAAAAGAATTTAGGTGTAAATCTAACAAAACATGTACAGGACTTGTATGCTGGAAACTGTAAAACAAGGAAGACAGAAATTGAAGAAGATCTAAATAAATGGAAAAACATACTTTATTCACGAATTGGAAGAATCAACATAGTAAGTAAGCTAATTTTCCCCAAACTGGTAAATAGATTTAATGTAATTCCTATCAAAAATTATAACTCTGGCTTTAAAGTTTGACATACAGTATCCTAATTATTATTTTCCCAAAGCACTATAATTGTAGTATTTCCCCCAATGAAAAATTTTAACAGCTTTATGGGGATATAATTGATGTATAACGAACTGTACATATTTAAAGAGTCTTGACATATGTATACACTGTGACACCATCATCTGAATCAAGATAATGAACATGTCCATCACCCCCAAAATTTTCTCCTGGTCCTTTGTAATACATCCTACTGTCCTTCTGTGCCTCCCATAAATCCTGCCTCTCTATCCCTAGGCAACCACTAGTCAGCTTTCAGTCACTATAGATTCATTTTTTTTCCCTAGAATTTTATATAAATGGAATAATAGAGTCTACACTTTTTTGGTCTGGCTACTTTCCATCAGCATTATTATTTTGAGATCCATCCATGTTTTTGTGTGTGTTAATAGTTTATTTTTATCATTTTTTTAAAAAAAATTTATTTATTTTATTATTTTATTTATTTATTGTTCTGGCTGCGTTGGGTCTTCGTTGCTGCAGGCGGGCTTTTCTCTGGTTGTGGCGAGCGGAGGCTACTCTTCGTTGCGGTGTGCGGGCTTCTCGTTGCGGTGGCTTCTCTTGTTGTGGAGCACGGGCTCTAGGTGCGTGGGCTTCAGTAGTTGTGGCTCTCGGGCTCTAGAGCGCAGGCTCAGTAGTTGTGGTGCATGGACTTAGTTGCTCCACGGCATGTGGGATCTTCCTGGACCAGGGCTCGAACCCGTGTCCCCTACATTGGCAGGCGGATTCTTAACCACTGCGCCACCAGGGAAGCCCAATAGTTTATTTTTATCATTTTGTAGTATTACATTATATGGATTTACCACAATGTGTTTATCCATTCACTTGTTAATGGCCATTTGGGTGGTTTTCAGTTTGGGGCTAGTACAGATAAATATGCTATGAATATTTGTGTGGACATATGTTTTCATTTCTCTTGAGTAAATACCTAGAAGTGGAACGACTGGAACAAATGGGTAATTTCTTAACTTTTTAAGAGGCTGCCAAACTATTTTCCAAAATGGTTATGCTGTTTTACATGACCACTAGCCGGTGTGAGAGGTCCAGTACCTCCACCTCTTGGCCAACACTTGGACTTTTAGTCATTGTAATAGGTGTGTTGTGATATCTCATTATGTTTTAATTATTAGTCCCCTAATGATTCATGATGAGCATTTTTCATGTGCTCTGTGTATATCTTCTTTGGTGAAATGTTTGTTTAAATCTTTTGGCTCTTTAAAAATTGGGTGATTTGTTTTCTTTTTAGTGAAGATATAGATTTCTATATGTATTCTGGACACAAGTCCTTTATCAGGGGTATAATTTGCAAATACTTTTTCTCAGTCAGTGGCTTGTCCTTTCATTCTCTTTAACAGTCTTTTTCAAAGTGCAGAAACTGAATTTTGATGAAATCCAGTTTATCAATTTTTTCTCTCATGGCTTGTGCTTTTGGTGTTGGCATCTAAGAAATCTTTGTGTAAACCAAGGTCACAAAGATTTACTCTTATGTTTACTTCTAGAAGTTTTTTTTTTTTTTTAATTTATCTATTTATTTATTTATTTTTGGCTGTGTTGGGTCTTCGTTTCTGTGCGAGGGCTTTCTCTAGTTGTGGCAAGCGGGGGCCACTCTTCATCGCGGTGCGCGGGCCTCTCACTATCGCGGCCTCTCTTGTTGCGGAGCACAGGCTCCAGACGCGCAGGCTCAGTAGCTGTGGCTCACGGGCCTAGTTGCTCCGCGGCATGTGGGATCTTCCCAGACCAGGGCTCGAACCCGTGTCCCCTGCATTGGCAGGCAGATTCTCAACCACTGCGCCACCAGGGAAGCCCTACTTCTAGAAGTTCTTGTGATTCTACTTTTGGTTTCCTCTTTGATCCAAAATTTAATTTAGGAGAGTATTTTGAATTTTTTTGTTTTAAACTGTTATTAATTTTAGACATTTTTGCGATTGAGGCCTGTGCAGTTTATACTGTAAAGGAATGAGGTTGATAGGGGTTGGGAGGCAAGGGAGTGTGGATGGTAGAAGGTGGAAGAGGGACTGGAGTGCATAAAGTACAATTTTTGTCTAGATTGCATTTTTGTTCTACTGCTTCCTCTCTTTCTAGATACCAAACCCCTCATATTTATACTGCACTAAATCTTTCTTGTTTTATTCTTTCTCTTTTCATAAGTCCTTTCTCTCTCTCTCTCTCTCTCTCTCTCTCACCCACTCATCCATCCAATCTGTCAGAAAACCCTATGTGCGCTACCTTCACAGTACACCTAGAATCCATCTGCTTCTCGTCATCTCCCAGGGCCTATCTCTCTGGTCTAAGCCACTGTCATTTTTTTTTTTTTTTTTTTCACACACACACACTGTATTTTATTTTTACAAGAGATAAATAGACTGACACGAAGCATTGTACATGGATGACCACAACAAAAGCAACAATGATTGCAATTACCAAACCTGAAACACACTCATACTATGTCGCCACTGTCATTTTTTATCTTTTATTTTGCAGTAGGCTCCTAACTGGTCTCACAGTTTCTACCTCTGCCCCCTTCAGTGTATTCTCAAAGCAGCAGAGTGATTCTTTTTTTTTTTTTTTTTTTTTAAAGACTTATTTATTTATTCATTTTGGCTGTGTTGGGTCTTCTTTGCTGTGCACGGGCTTTCTCTAGTTGCGGCGAGAGGGGGCTACTCTCCCTTGTGGTGCAGAGGCTTCTCATTGCGGTGGCTTCTCTTGTTGCAGAGCACGGGCTCTAGGTGTGAGGGCTTCAGTAGTTGCAGCATGCGGGCTCAGTAGTTGTGGCTTGCGGGCTCTAGAGCACAGGCTTAGTAGTTGTGGTGCATGGGCTTAGTTGCTCCGCGGCATGTGGGATCTTCCCAGACCAGGGCTCGAACCTGTGTCCCCTGCATTGGCAGGCAGATTCTCAACCACTGCGCCACCAGGGAAGTCCCCAGAGTGATTCTTTTAAAATGTGTGTTAATATCACTCCTCTGCTCAAAACACTCCAAAGATTTCCCATCTCACTCTGAGTGAAGAAAAAAGTCCTCAGGTGGCCCTGAAGCCCTACATGATCCCTGGGGTCCCAGGTTCCTCTCTTATGCCGTAACTATCTTGCTCATTCTCCTCTAGCCCTGCTGGCCTCCTTCCTGTCCCTGGGACATGCCAAACTGCCCCTGCCTCAGGGCCTTTGCATTTTCTTTTGTTCCCTCTGCCTGGAATACTCTTGCTTCCTTCAGGTCTCAGCTCAAACGTGTTTTTCTTAGAGAGGCCTTGCTTGACTCCTCTCTACAAAGTACTAACTGCCTCCCTCTTACTTTTTTTATTTCTCATGAGCACTTATCTGACACATTACACAGCTTCTTATTTTTTTTGTAGATCTTTTTACAAAAATTTTATGTTGGAGTATAGTTGATTAACAATGATGTGTTAGTTACAGGTGTACAGCAGAGTGATTCATTTATACCCATACAAGTATCCATTCTTTTTCAAATTCTTTTCCCATTTAGGTTATTACAGAATACTGAGCCGAGTTCCCTGTGCTATACAGTAGGTTCTTGTTGATTATCTATTTTAAATCTAGTAGACACAGCTTCTTATTTGTTGACTGCCTTTCTTTCCTTGCAGAATATAAGTTCCCAGAGGGAGGGAACTGTGCTTTGTTCACTGCTATTCCCATAGTACTGAGAGCAGGGCCCGGCGCATAGTAGATGCTCAGTAACCACCTGCGGAGTGGGTGCGTGAGTGTGTCCTGTCTGAAGGCGTAACCTCAGTGAGTGGTTTCCTTAGTCATTTGTAACAGTCTAGAGAGATTTAATAAAATTAAGTCCAGTAAAAGATAATTGTGTGTGTGTGTGTGGTGGAGCTGGAGATGGGAAAGGGGATGCTGGGTGGTGAGGGAGGTACAAATATTGAATGTTCCACAAAGCCATATATAATGTTAAAAAAATAATAGCTAGGTGAGAACTGGGTTTGAGAATAAATAATTTTGGAAATAAATGAGTCTGGTTCAGTTTATCAGTTCACTGTAGTTTTTATTTATTCAACATTAAGAGAAAAACATCACAAAGCAAGTGACCCAAAATAGCACATTTTGTGCATTTCTTCAGCCCCTTGGCAGCATCAGGCAGATGTGTTCACTCTGCACTGACTTGTGTGTGAATCTCCCGGCTCTTCACCCGCAGCTTGTTGACCTGGGACTCGGCAATGTCAGCCCGTTCCTCGGCCTCCTCCAGCTCGTGCTGGAGCTTGCGGAATTTGGCAAGATTAGCATTGGATTGTTCCTCCTAAGAATAAAGTTGTGAGAGTTAGACTTTGTGGTTCTCATTGCACTTGTCACAAACAGGATTATTTCCTCAACTCAGATATTTCCTTCTTATGGTTTGTTTGTCATATCTGATTTCAAATCCAGACAGAACTTGTAACTTCGATTACATTTTTTACTCTAAAGAATGGAAGAAGAAATAGTTTTGAAATGGAAGAGACGAGCTCATTATGTCAAACCCATGTATACGTGAAGTCTATTTACGATGTATGGACTGAGTGGAAAGGAGGAAGAGACCCATGTGTGCTCGCTCACAGAGGTTAGACAGTAAATGTAAGGTCAAATTCTAACTTTGGGAAAATCCCAGTTGAAATGTTTTTGCCATATATTTTGACTCTGGTATACAGAGACGCTGCGGGTGGGGGGATGGGGATAGGAAGAAAGTATGCCCTTTGTTGGTTGGACTTACTACCATTCGTGCCTCTCCCTTTCGTGTTCCCTTTTCTTACCTCTTACCCACTACATTGTGTCTGGAAGAGTGGGGAACAACCAGGAAAAGTGAAGCTGGAGAATCTTCCAACACATCCTAATTTGCTACAGCGAATGTGCAGGGATAAGTCCCTGCTGATGACAGTGGTAGTGAGGGAAGGAGTCAGCTGGGGTAAAAGATTTCTGTTTGGCTTTTGGGAACAATTGATTTTGTGCATTTCTAGAGGGAGAGGAATATTTATCATGGTGTTAGATTTTCTGCTGGATATTCTTTCCAGCTATCAAGTAAGGTGGGTTATTTGGAATTTTCTTTTTTTCCCCCAACCCCTACAAATTGCTTAATAATAAAAATATCTCGTCTTGAGGTCTTATTCTATAATTAGGATTTGGGGGTAAATTCATATTTATATCATCTCTCTTAAAATAAGAATGACGTATTCTTACTTGGTCTCTTTCTTTCTCATTAACACAATCTCTTAATAGACTTTCTACCCCCAACAAAGTTTTCTTCTTCCCTCAAGGGCTTAAAGATACTTACAGCCTCCTCAGCTTGTCTCTTGTATGATTTCACCTTTGCCTGTAATTTATCTACCAGGTCTTGCAGCCTGAGAACATTCTTGCGGTCTTCCTCAGTCTGGAAGTTTGAAAAAAATGGTCTGCATTGAATCCAACAAAATAAACCCACACAGGTGGTGAAGTAAATCACTTTGATATGATGGCAGGTGGGCCTGGGGTAAATGTGGTCAACTCTGAGGCTTCCTTCATAGTATTAACAGTAGCCACTCTTGTTAAATGTCCACTGTGTGCAGGCACTATATTGGAGAGTTATACACGTCTCTAATCCTTACCTCCCTACTCTGGTGAGTAGATGTTTTTATTCTATTTTACAGGTGATGAATTAAGGTTGAGAGTGTTAGGTAATCTATCCAAGTTTAAAAAGTAAGAGGCCAAACTAGGACTAATACCAGTTTATCTGTCTTTGAAACCTGTATTCTTTCCTCACTTACACGATTTTCTAAAGGCCTTCCTGATTTTCCTAGCTTAGGAAAGGGTCTGTGATAGGTGATTGTGTCATTTGCCCCTTATGTATATCAAGTTAACATGTAGCTATTTGTGAGTACCACATAGTCACCAGGTTTTCAATTTCCCTTTGTGCAGGAAGTCTGGATATTCTAGAAAGCTCTTCCCCTTACCTGGTAGGTGAGTTCCTTTACCCTTCTCTCGTGTTTCCGCAGACCTTTAACAGCCTCAGCATTACGTTTCTGCTCACTTTCAACCTCTCCTTCAAGCTCACGTACCTACAATCAAGAAAGATACTTATATAGTCAGTTTTGGGGGATGTTAATTAACTCAGGACCTACTGACGATATTGGGTGGCTGTCCCCAGCCACAGGATAAGGATGGGAGTCAATATACAAGAAGAGAGAAGGATGGGGGAGTGCCGTTTTCACTTCCCGGATTCAGAGAGATTGAGAGACCCACCCTGGCCTCCAGCTTCTGCATCTGCTTCTTGCCGCCCTTCAGGGCCAGCTGCTCAGCCTCGTCCAGGCGGCGCTGCAGGTCCTTCACCGTCTGCTCCAGGTTCTTCTTCATCCGCTCCAGGTGGGCGCTGGTGTCCTGCTCCTTCTTCAGCTCCTCGGCCATCATGGCCGCCTAATTAGTAAATAAACCAGTATAATAAACCTGGTAATTGCAGGTAACACACAGTGTCGTTAAACAAATGCTCATTTGCTCACGTCAGTGATGGCCTTCTTGGCCTTCTCGTCTGCATTGCGTGATTCTTGAATTACTTCTTCCACTTCACTCTGGAGTTGTGAAACATCATTTTCCAATTTTTTCTTGGTGTTGATCAGGCTGGTGTTCTGTTAAAAGTAGTGGAAATTTACAAGACCTGCAGTTTGCACACTTGGGATTTTACAAATGTCTTACTCGTTGGCTTATGCAGGGGACTAATGGCAACATTTCACTGAACTTTAAATATTTGTTCAGTGCAAAATGTTAACCATTTGCAAGGTTGGTTACCCTGCCCCGCCGCTGCCCCAATGTCCATCTGATTTATGCATAAGGACATGGAGGTTCAAGAATGTCTATATTAGTTAATTGCTCTTTCAATTATATGTCAACCAGACATCGCTAGTGTTCTGTCCTTAAAAGGTTGGAAATATTAGAAAAGAGTAGATTCTTTTTGTGAGAGCCTGGCACTGAGAGTTTCTCAGTTAGAAGGAATCGATTCTCTGTTAACTTGAATGGTTTGCTCCCTTGGGGAATACTGAATTACTCTTACGAAACATTTTCTTAAAATTTCAACCCAGTGGTTCTCTAAGGGAAGCAATATCACCTCAGTGGGTATTTGGAAATGTATGGGAGTGGATATTTGTGGTTGTCAGAATAACTAGGGCGTGCTACTGCATTTAACGCCCGGGCTGGTCAGCGATGCTGAGTGTCCTGCAAGGCACAGGGACTGTGAACGTAGCAGTGCTGAACGCTAAAGCGCTCCTGGTGGGAAACGCTACGCGGAACATTTTCAGATTTTGGAGTCAACAGATGTCTTTATTCAAGTTTATTCCACACCATGGTTTTCAAAATAATCGAGAGTCAAATCTTCTTTTTAAATAAAAAAAGTAATACCCCTGCCCTGTTTTGGTAGAAAATCTTAAAAAGAACACACAGCAAAAAATCATCTATAATCGCATCACTTCAAGGTAATTGCAATTAATATTTTAAAGCATCTCCCCCATCCTTTTAAATATACACATATTTATAAAAATAGAGTACTTCCATATTATAATTCTGATTCGTCACTTTACAGTACACCAGCATTTGTTTGATGTGAGGGTCCCACCTGGGTGTGCAGGAGCTGGACGCGCTCGCTGGCGTCCAGGAGCTCCTGCTCTGCCATCTTCCTGCTCCTCTCCGTCTGCTCCAGGGTGGCCCGCAGCCCCTCGATCTCGGCCTGCAGCAGGTTGGCTCTGCGCTCCACCATGGCCAGCTGCTCCTTCAGGTCCTCTTGGCCCCGGAGAGCATCATCCACGTGGAGCTGGGTATCCTGTTAAGTTAATAAAAAGGCTAAGACACTCTGAAGAGGATGTGAACATCCCAGGAGATGAACTGGAAGAATGGGTTGGTGCCAGGAACAGGAAATGACAGGCCTGTCATTTGAAGGAGCATGAAAATGGGGATGCCACCTGCTTAGGTGAGAGAGGATTATCAGGAGACTGATTCTTGTTGTGTTTTATGCCATCAACTTGTTATTTTTCATGTGCGAGTCACCAGTATCTATAATTTATGGAGCATTTTCCATATGCTGTACCCAGCACTTGACATCTGTCTTCTCACTTCATCCTCACAAGTAACCCTATGAGGTGGGTAGTTTCATTCTTAATTAGTAGAAGAAACAGAGGTTCTGAGACGTTATAATAACTTGCCTAAAATCAGGCAGCTAGTAAGTGACAAAACTAAGACTCGACCTCAGGCCTATTGGTGCCAAAGTCTTTTAATTTCTCTCGTATTATAGCTTATCTCTGGGCTTCTGTTTGTTCTTTTATATAACGTTTCTTTAAAAATAATATATTCGGACTTCCCTGGTGGCGCAGTGGTTAAGAATCTGCCTACCAGTGCAGGGCACATGGGTTCGAGCCCTGGTCCGGGAAGATCCCACATGCCACGGAGCAACTAAGCCCATGTGCCACAACTACTGAGCCTGCGCTCTAGAGCCCGTGCTCCGCGACAAGAGAAGCCACCGCAGTGAGAAGCCCGCGCACCGCAACGAAGAGTAGACCCTGCTCGACGCAACTAGAGAAAGCCTGCGTGCAGCAACAAAGACCCAATGCAGCCAAAAATAAATAAATATATATTCTATGTGTATTTATTTTTAGCTACCTCCATACTATGAACTGTATAATTTGTTAAAAGAAAAAAAAAATGGATGGTGTAACAAGAAGGTGTTGTGATGAATGGGAGACGGGTCACTTCCCTGACTTGTCTGGGCTGTTAATGTGGGCCCATCTACCTTCAGGATCCCTTGGGTGTTCCTGTAGTTCCTCAAGCTCTCTGCTGCCAAGCGGTTGGCGTGGTTCAGCTGGATTTCCATTTCATTCAGATCTCCTTCCATCTTCTTCTTGACTCTCAGGGCATCATTCCTGCTCCGGATCTCAGCATCCAGTGTGCTCTGCATGGTCTCCACGACTCTAATGTGGTTCCTCTTCAGCTGGTCAATTTCCTCATCTTTTTCAGCGATTTTCTTATCAACTTCAGACTTGACTTGGTTCAACTCCAGCTGGATACGCAGGATCGTTCCCTCTTCATGTTCAAGAGATGCCTTAACAAAACAGTGATCAATTAGTTAATAATTAATAATGGAAAATGAATATTTGGAGGGTATTCCCTTGTGAGCCAAACTCTTACTAATATCAGTTTGTCTAATATTACAAAGTATAATAAAACAGCTCTAGGACCCTACTAGGTAAATCATCCTTTAATTTATTCAGTCATAGACTTTATTGGGCAACTCTGTAATAAGGGTGCTTTGTAAAGTATAAAGTGCTATACAAATATTATTCATATGAGTAGTAACAAAAATTATATGATTAAACTTATGTGTAGTAAACAGGAATTCTCTCCCGTTCTATAAATTAAAATGTTCACGTGATTCCTGTTGTAGAAATTCTCAGTTTTAAAACATATATATATTTTTGATTACAAAATATGTGTCCATTGTGGAATGTGGGGTAATTTATAAAAACAAAACCTTCCTATTTTGCCTCCACTTAGAGGCACAGTTTTAATGTGGTACATTTTTTTTCTAGTTTTTTTCCTATTTATATATATTTATACATGATAAAGTTATATTGTATATGCAAATGTGTGTCTTGCTTTAAAAATTATCCTCTACCATAAATATTTCCCCATATTAACTACATTTAATGGCTGTAGAAAATTGCATCATATGGATGTTCTATAGTTTGCTTTACCTTGTTTTTGGATTGGACATCTTGTGTGTAAGCTTTGCCTACATTTAGGATAATTTTCTTGGGATAGATTCTTAGAAATAGAACTGATAGGTCATATTATTACATTTTTAAGACTTTTGATAACTATTGCCAAATTGCCCTTCATAAAGGTTATATGAGTTCAGATTCTCACCTGCTCTGTAATAATGGATCCATCTCATAGTACCATTGCCCAATGAAAACAGTGGTGTTTCCACCAATGTTTATCTTTGATTTTCCCCCCACAACATCAATATACATACCTCTGCTTCCTCTAAGGCAGCCTGAATTTCACATTTCTCTTGTTCCACTTGCTTCTTTATTTTCTCCAGTTCATGGATTTGCTTCCCTCCCTCAGCAATCTGCCCAGTGAGGTCCGAAATCTCCTCTGTGGGTGAACAGAAGGGAGAAGTGGTCAGACTGATATAACATGGAAAGGTCTTTCCAGGGCCATATAGGGTAGGGAAGTTCAAGAGCACTCACGCTGCAAGTTCTTATTTTCTCTCTTTAGCATTTCAAGTTGTTCCAGGGATTCCTCGTAGGCATTCTTGACCTTGAACAGCTCAGTACTGAGAGAACGGGACTCCCTCTGGGAGGCCTCAAGTTCAGCCTGGGTTTCCTCATACTTCTGTTTCCATTCTGATAGGACCTGAAAAGCGGTAAACTGTCAGCTAATAGAAGGAGAAAGGGAGACTAAGTAAAACATCGGTAGAGTTTGAGCAGGCTGGGCCACCTTGTCAAAGTTCCTTTGCTTCTTATCGAGAGCCGCGCAGGCAGCATTAGACCGCTCCACATTAAGCATGAGGTCCTCCACTTCATTCTGGAGCCGCTGCTTGGTCTTCTCAAGGGAAGCGCATTTGGCGTTCGCGGCTTCTACGTGTTCCTCGGCTTCCTGCAGACGCTGGGCCAGCTTCTTCCTGAAAAGTTAGCCAGGCAGTTAAGGAGAGAGGTCAGGAACAGGGGCAAGTGCTAAACTCCTCAGCCCCCTTTCATAGTCCTTTTTCTACAATGTCAAGTAGCATGGTTTTCAAAACTGTGGTAGCCAGAACTGCTTTCCAGATGGATTAAACTGTGAAAAGGTCCAAAGTGGTGAACAACTGGACTCAAGTCCTTTTTGTTTTTGAATTGTTAGAGGCCATTGTTGGAGCTGACATTGTATGTATATTACAGCATATGATTTCACGATTTTCAGGGCTTCTGATTGAGTATGGTATGGAGAATGATTAGCCAGGGCAGTTCTATTGATTGATTTATATCTCATCTCATTCCAAAAAGGATTTGAGACTAACTAGATATTTAATTGGGCACAGATATACTGGGCATATTCTTTTGCTTTCTCAGACTTTACATTTTATTTTATATACTTTTCTTCCTAGAGAAAAATAACCAGTTTCTTCTAATAATATATATTTGGTCAGTCTCACCTGAGAGAGGAATGGATAAATAAATCAGGATAATTCATGTAGTCTAAGCAAAGGCAGGGTTTTTCTTTTTATTCCTTCTGAATTGCCTTCATTCTTGCTTTACTCCCAATTGTGTGCCAACTATACATGCCTAATGTACACAAAAACCTTTAGCCGTAATGCTCTAGAAGATCTACCTGAAGGTCTCCTTTGGTCTGTACCCAGACTAAGGCTTTACTTTATTCAGACTAACCCTGAACATTTTGCACAGTTCAGATGGCCTCCAACATGAGTTTTAAGAGATCTGTCTTTGTACTACAGTACTTAAGAAGGTGGTCTCTGGAATCAGAATGTCTGGTTCTAATCCCAGCTGTACTATTTATTAATCATATGCTCTTGTGTTAGTTGGTTAACCTCTCACAGTCTCAATTTCCTCATCTGTAAAACAGGGATACGAATAATAATGCAATGTAATGTTGCTATGAAAACTAAATGAGTTAATAATAGGATAGTATTTGACACAGTATGCACTTAGGGTAGCTTCTGCTTTTGTTATGTTATCATCATCATCACAGCTGTTTCTGGGAGTTGCTGAGTTGGGCAGCTGGGAAACCATGTCATGTCGCTCCTCTAGAGTTCACAGTACACACTTGGCCTCCTCCAGCTCCTCTGTGCGCTGGATGGCGTCCGTCTCGTATTTGGTTCTCCACTGGGCCACCTCGCTGTTGGCCTTGGACAGCGCCCTCTGCAGCTCGGCCTTGGCTTCCTGCTCCTCCTCATACTGTTCCCGCAGCAGGTCACAGTCATGGCGGGAGGACTGCAGGGCGTGGGCCAGGGCGTTCTTGGCCTGTGGAAGTATGAGTTCAGTGACTTAAATTCATTTCTTCAGTGATATTTAATTTATACACTTAAAGGAGAACCCAACTGAATATGTTTAGATTTGATCAGTCGAGAATACTTTTGGTAAAACTTACTTTAGTTTCTTCCTCTAGCTGACATTTCAGCTCCTCAGTCTGCTGCGTAGATGCTTGTTTGGTCCTTGAAAGCTGAGAGACCAAAGCATCTTTCTCATCCAATTGTCGGGAATATTCACCTAAGAATTACCGAAGTAAAGGAATTTGTTCATGGCATAAACAAACAAGCCTAAAGTTTGTATATATAATTATATGTATATGACAAATATATACTTTATCTAATTATAAATATTGTTACAGAATTGGCTAGATTAAAAAGCAGCATTGCTATTGTAGTGTAACAAATAAACTAGTCTGCTGATTCTTTCTTGCTTTTTTTTATTTCTTCTAACCCGCTCAGCAAATTCGTATAGTTGATTACTCCTCTCTAATATGGGAGTATTGCTGTTAATTCAGAACTTCCGGGATTGCTTTTGTCTAGTACATAATTGCGGGACTAAGGGAATCTCTACCCGCTTCCGTCTGCAGGCGTGCTCTCTGAACCGTCAGGTCATTGATCAGCCGCTGCTGCTCTTCCTCCTTCGTCTTAAGTTCACTCACTTGATCTTCTAGAGCGCGGCACATCTTTTCAAGGTTTCCCTACGGCACATGTACCCGTGAAAGATGAGACATTGAATACAGTTAAAAAAAAAAAAAAAGTTACCACTGGATTCTTAAAATATTTTTAGAGTGAATAAATTTATGTCAAGTGTGAGTAGAAACTTATGGCACCAACTCTATGGAACATGCTAGGATTCAAGTATGACGGGTGCATAATCTCCCTAAAGCGCTCATTGTTGGAACTCATTCATTTATCCCAGTGATACTTGACACTGATACTTAAAGTAGATTTGGAAATAATCTTAACAAATTATATCCAGTATTTTAAAAAAAATGAAATAAAATGGAATATATTAGAATACAAAATTTTAGATCAGTGCTATAAACTGCCTACAAACAATGTTTAATGCCAGAGAACAATGAGGGTTCTTACAGGTTATTAACTATGCTCATTTAAAGACAGTATTGGGTACCTTGGCTTTGGAAATGGTCTCTGAATTACTGCTAAGGTCGTCAATCTCCATCTTCATCTCACTCTTCTCCTTCTCCAGCTTCTGCTTGACCCTCTGCAGGTTGTCAATCTGCTCCCCCAGCTCGGCCACACTGTCCGCGTGCTTCTTCCTCAGCGTGGCCGCCGTGGCCTCGTGCTGCAGGGTGGCCTCCTCCAGGTCCCTGCGCATTTTCTGGAACTCGGCCTCCCGCTTCTTGTTCATCTCAATCTGGGCCAAAGTGGCCCCACTGGCCTCTTCCAGCCGCTCGCTGATCTCCTCCAGCTCCTGGGAGAGGTCCGAGCGCTGCTTCTCTGCTTTGGCGCGGGAGGCCCGCTCCGCCTCGATCTCTTCCTCCAGCTCCTCGATGCGGGCCTGGCAGTGACACAGCACGTTAACGTGAACTCATCTCAATTTCAGTTTTTTTGGGTGCAGAAACAAATGGAGGTGAGATGACTCACCTGCAACTCTTTGATTTTCTTCTGTAGTTGAATTTCTACTGCCTGCTCATCTTCAATTTTGCTTAGCAGATTACTGATTTCAAATTCTTTCCTTTAGACAGAAGAACAAGGCGTATTAGTACCCATACGAATTGAAAGATGATGTTGCATAGAATCTTTTTTCTGGAATTCCTACTTTTTAAGTTTCTCATCAAGTTGCTGTTTGTCATTTTCTATATCTACTATGGATTCTTGGGCCAATTTTAGGTCACCCTCCAGTTTCCTCTTGGCTCTTTCTAGATCCATTCGAAGTTTCTTTTCTTGTTCTAGAGACCCTTCAAGCTAATGAGAAAATAAACTTTGTTAAAAATGGAAAGTATATTAAAAAAAAACTTTCAAATGGGTATTAAAAACACACATCATCCACTTGCTGCTCTAGCTTGGCTTTAGCTTTGTTCAGGGTGTTCACTTTGTCCTCTTCTGCCTGCAGGTCATCCAGGGTCTGCTGGTGGGCCTCCTGGACGGCCTTCTTCTCCTTGGTCAGCTTAGCTATGACTTCGTCCAGGCCTGCCATCTCTTCTGTGAGGTTTTTCACCTAGAAAGGTTAAGGAAGAGATTATCTCTGCTCTAAAGCAGCTTAGTTAGATGGCAGAGTCTCTATATGCTGTATACAAATATATTTCATACCTTGTTCTCTGTGGCGTGTTTCTCCTTCTCAACCTTGGCCAGTGTCAGCTCAAGGTCATCTATGTCTTTCTTCAGTTCCGAACATTCGTCCTCCAATTTCCTCTTCTTGGCCGTCAGCTCAGCATTGATTTCTTCCTCATCCTCAGCTCTCTCAGTCACCTCCTTGATCTTTGCCTCCAGCTGGATTTTGTTTTTAATCAGTTGCTCACACCTTTCCTCTGCATCAGCCAAGGCATCAGCTTCCTGTGGAGAGATTTGCTGAGCTGTTTAGAGAATTGTTACTTATTTTGAACTTGTTCTTTGCACAAAGTAGTAGTGTTTACTGAATGCTAATGAATTTTTCAGTATGAATATAAATTAATTGAACATCATTCCATTGTCTGGAGAAATGTAGCTAATTAGATATGGCACTATAGATTTAGAAGCAAATTAGCCTGAAAAATGACTGGATTGAAGCAATTGACTATTTTAAAAAGTATTGTGTAGAAGAGTGGAAGGACTAAAGGAAGCCTGGGTTCTTGTCCCAAATTTGCCTCCATATGTATGACCTTGCGCAAATTGATTTACTCCTCTTACCCTCAATTATCTCATGTAATTAAGAGGATTGGAATAAATGATTGCTAAGAGCATTTCAACTATAATATTCAAAGATTTTTGACTTAGTCAAATTGGTTAGTTTTGGTTTTGATCATTCCCTACTTGCCTCAAACAACTAGTTGCTACATTGAATTTTAAAAAGGAAAACTACGTAATATTATGCCTATAAATACATTTCCATGAAGCATTTTTCATATACTCAAAACCTCCCTGATAGACCATAACAGTGCTGTATAATTGTCCAGGGTTTCCATTTCCATTTTAAGAATTACCTATTAGTCTCAAAATGAATATTAGACTATATAAGAACTTGTAATTTTGAGAAACTACGTAACTCAATGAGGTTTTTATAAATGATTAAAGGACTCATAAAAATCAGTTCAGCCACGACCTTATTACTCTGGGCTGGGGAATTTCTTTAACTTCTCAGTGTTTGTTTATATCTTAAGTTTTTAAAATGCTTAAACGTTTGATAATGAGGCCTTCCAGGGTTCCTTTGCTTTTATTTTTTTATTTTATTTTTATTTTTTTAATTTTTATTTATTTTTATGGCTGTGTTGGGTCTTCGTTTCTGTGCGAGAGCTTTCTCTAGTTGTAGCAAGCAGGGGCCACTCTTCAGCGCGGTGCGCGGGCCTCTCACTATCGCGGCCTCTCTTGTTGCGGAGCACAGGCTCCAGACGCGCAGGCTCAGTAATTGTGGCTCACGGGCCCAGTTGCTCCGCGGCATGTGGGATCTTCCCAGACCCCGGGCTCGAACCCGTGTCCCCTGCATTGGCAGGCAGATTCTCAACCACTGCGCCACCAGGGAAGCCCCGCTTTTATTTTTAATAGTCATACACTCAGTATATATTTACTCACTGACTAATGATAATACCTATGAAAAGAGGTTAAGATGAAGAGGCTGTGATTGGGAAAATGTAACCTTCATATAAGTGAACTTGTCAGAAGGAAAAGTTGAAAATAGCTTAAACATTTTAAGAAAACTATCCTTTTTTTTATACAGATTTCTTCATGACATTGTTGGGCTTGTTGGACCAAGAAAATGGGAGGTTGTATTTGGCCAGAGTGCTGATGCCAAGCCTATCCCCACTCTGATTACAACTTCTTCTTTAACCAATAAACAGAGGCCTTGAGAACTCAGGATCAGTATCAAAGGAAGAATCACAGCGGTCACTAGCTCTGTCTTCCACCGTGGTAGTTCAGTTTAAGTAACTGCAAATGAATTTATTGAGCTAAATCCTGGGGGTTGAGGAAAAGAGATACAGAGAGAAATAAGAATAACTGTCTTTTATGAGTTTAAATACAATCTCATACACTTGTATTCAGGAAATAGGGCTCTTAAGACTGGGATGAAGCAGGCAAGGCAGATGAGTAAAATGACTGAGATTTTGGGGGCTTGCCTTTAAACTGCTTCCTTCATGCCTATTAAATTTGTGATATTGTGAAATAAATTCTTCAATCTCCCATTTTCCATTTGCAATTTGGAAGTAGTTGCTGCCTTACTTCTTCACAGGAATATTGAAAGTTAAGCGAAATACTGAAAAAAGCAACTAGAAATTTTCTTTTTCAAGAAAAGGCCATTTGTAAATCCAGAGTGTATGTGAATTCCAGAAAAGCTTCCATGACATGGTGCATTCAGCACACAGAGTACTCACAGATTGAACCTGGAGCTGCAGCTCATTTTTCTCTTTCAAGAGAGTCACCATTTTTTCCTCCAGTTCCTTTCTTTTTGCCTCTGACTTGGCAAGTTCATCTTTGGTTTTCTGGAACTCTTCCTTCATGGTGGCCATCTCCTTCTCCGTCTCCGCACTCTTCAGCAGGGGCTTGATCTTGAAGAAGAGTTTCATCCAGGGCCAGTGCTTGACGTTCATGAAGGCACGTACATTATACTGGATGCAGAAAAGGACTTCTCTGAAATGACCGAAAAGTATCAGTGTAGATTGATCCATTAGAGACAATGTTATTGTTAGTATTATTTTTTTTACATACAAACTCCCCTTTTAATGACCCCCACATGTAAATGATGTGTCAAATTCTGTATATTTTATATGCAGGACACACACACACACACGCCCTCACACTCAGAGCGGTCCTCAGTATGACCACTTTGCTAATGTGCACTGCTCATACTGAACGATTGTGTGTTCTCAAGTCCCTGTCACATTAGCAAAGAAGCTGACTTTAGAGGAGGAATACTTCGTATATATGAGCAACACGTACCATTTTAAGAACATTTGAGAAATCACAATATTAGTGACTTGGGAGTGGGTGTGGCAGGTGTAAGTTAATTGTGCTGCTTGGCCTTCGGCACACTGATGTGACCTGTGAAAGGGCATGGCTTGCTTTCCTAATTGCCCACCTAAATTGAGCTTATGGTTTATCCTGTTTTCCTTGAAACCTCTCCTCTTATTTTAATCGCTGCCGAATTATCTACTCCATAAACAACTTTTGTTAGTTTCTTCACATAATAGACTGGCTTTTCTCAAGTCCTTTCAAATGCCTACTTCTTACCTGCTCAGTTAGATTGTTAATGTCTGCAGAGCATTTAGCTACAAAATTTGTTTTATTTAAATAACATTTTAAAATAGTAATAAAAGATATTCCTGCACACTGTAGCAATAGACTGGCAAGGTTTACCTGCCTTATAACAATGTGTTTGCCTCTTCAAGCTTGTTAAAATGGAGATTCTATTTCTGTAGGTCCAATTTATAAGAACCATATCTCTGAGAAGGCAGATATCATGACATAAACCATAATGTTGACACATGGAAAAGACTTGGGAACACTTATACCACAGAAGTAAATAAGTACAGATGAGCAAAATGAATGCAAAACATGTGTGTAAGGACAGGGAATGCAGTAGTGCTGGGTGGATGGGTTGGATGAGGTTAATTAGAGGAAGCGGAAATGGAAGTCTTGAATTGGTAAAGAGATAAATTAGGCTGAGAGGGGAGGGCTTGTGCAAACAGGAGAGAAAGAGATAAGCAAATTGTTTAGCCTGGCTGGAAAAGGCTGTGCGGTGGGAGATGATAGATGAGGTGGGGAATAGAGAGTGGCCTTGACAGACACACAGGCAACTTGGATTTGATGTGGGAGACCGTGGGGAACCGCAAACAGATAAGGCATGATGAAAATAGTGCTTACTGCAAATGATTCCTGCTGCTGTATGTGAGATGAATGAAAGGGAGAAACTGAGGGAGGAGAGAAGTTTTGAAGGGAATCCCAGTGTGAGGGGTTAAGCAGAGGCTGATGTGTTGTAAGAGTGAGTTCCGAACTGGGTGAGAAGTGCATGTTAACCACAAAATGAAAGAGTTACTGAGTAAGGAAGACCGATGTAAAGTCTCTAAGAGACCTTACAGTCCTTATCCTCTGCATGGTTACCTCCTTTGCAACATCTTCTGATATTCTACCCTCATTAGGAATCCCCTACAGATGGCTTGAGTTCTTGTTATAATCTGGGCCAACTTTTCATCTCTCATTTCTTCCAGAAGACCCAGCAGGCCAGCTTTGAAGAAAACCTGGAGAGAGGGAAAGTTCCAAATCATCGCCAGACTACAGGAGATACAGCCATGGCAGAGGACTTGGATCAGGTGTAAGTAATAGCCATACCTTTGTATGTCCAAATTTGTACTGGGTGTGATCAATATCAATAGAGGCAAGAAGTTTCTCAGAAGCCTTCTTGCTGTCAATGAACTGTCCATCTGGAATAGCACTTGCATTTAAAGCTCTGTATCTGTTCAGTCGAAGAAAAAAAGAATGATTAGGAAGGTGTGATCATATATGAAAACCAAACGACACCAAAAAAAGTCAGTAAAAAGAGAAAAAGCAAAAGTAGAAAATCCAGCTGTCCTTTTAGGTTCAGATAGTAAAACAATATGATTTTTCCACAAGCTAATGCATGCTTCCATCCTATTTTTAAGAAATGCCACCTTCTCTAGCCTGTATTCTGTTCTAGCACCACAAGACTATATTATTTGACTTAATTTCGTAGTATTGATGAAGCAGGATACATAAAAACAATGAACAGAGGACAACAGTGAAAATGATTAATTAGTCACAGCATTCAGTGAAATATGACAGAGGGAGACTGGCCTTTGTTTAAAATCCCCATATAAGATTCGGCTTGGGAACCCCTTCCTGCAGATGCGGATGCCCTCCAGCACACCGTTGCACCTCAGCTGGTGCAGGACAAGATCATGCTCCATGGCGCCTAAAAATAAATCAGAGTACTTACTACTGGGCACTGAATTTTCAAACTTGTGCCTGTTTGATTGTTTCATGCTCTTAGATCTTACCAGGAGTTTTGGTTTCGTTGGGAATGATACACCGTACGAAGTGAGGGTGTGTGCTCCTCAGATTGGTCATCAGTTTATTTAAATTTTCCTAGAAAACCAGGTAGAAGGGACTTGATGAGAAAGTTCTATTTCAGATTGCTTTTTTTGGTAATTATATGGAACGAACCTAGGCACTTTCTTAACTATATTAGGTAAAAGTTTATGAGGCTTCAGTTGCTCTGTGTTTTAAAGGTCTCAAGAGTTCTAGCCTGCCAAATAACTGAAAGGCTAAAGTGCTGGGAAGAAATGCAGCTCTCCCTGGTATTCATTTATGACACCTAGGATCTATCCTGTAAACAAACTGCAAATTCAGTAGCCTTGACACACAGGAAGTATTCTTGACCGGGAATCAGAAGACAAAAGACTACAGTCTCGCTTTGCCACTAATGAGCTGCTTGACTCTATAAAGTCCCTTTTCTCTTTCTGGGCCTCATCTGAAAATAGTTGAGATTACCTCTAAGGCCTCTTTCATCTCTCTCAGCGCTAATATTTTTCACAGTAGTAGTTTACAGTGGTAACCTAGGTTAGCCACTGTCCCAATGTTTGCCATTCCTTCCTTGAGTGTATTATTCCCTGGGACCTGTAACCTCTTGTTTTTTGGTTTTTGGTTTTTTTTTTTGGAAGAGTCTAAAATCATAAGACTACATGACCTTGTGTGAGTGGATCTTGGGTACCTGAGAATGATCACAGTCTGAAGCATATGGGGGGAGTTATTCCAGAAATAGAGTAACTGATTATGACAGACAGTGGTGTTTTACTCCACCACAGAAAACTAGCAAGTAGCTATTTCTCAGTATTTCTTAGGTATATTCGTTGAGAAGGCAGAGTTGCTTTATTTTTCATATCTCAGTTAACTATTAGGAAATAAAGTGAGTAATGTGAATTTCTAATCTTGCAATTATGTACAAGGATAAGTTGATGAAACAAGGGCATATTTGGTGAAATAATGCAAATTGGTAGTGAGAAAAAAAGAACAGGGCTGTTTTCTTGTTTAGGTCATACATAGTATCTGCATTTTAGTTTTAAAAAGAACGAGACTTAGCCATAGAAATCCTGACAAAGCAGCCATTAGACCAGATGCTCCATATGTTCCCCTTTAAAAGAGCCAGTTTTTAAGCCATCTAAGAGAATCACATTATTTGTAGTAATGTTATTATTACTGTTATTCTTAAGAGAGATTTTTCTGTCTTAATCATCAATCTAAATCACTAGGTTTGGCTTTAGATAATTTTCAGCTATTACAAAAAATTAAATCCACCTCGGAGGACAAAGATGTGATTTGGTGGAAGGATGTCCTAAAGGGTATGTCTCAGGCTCAGTTCTCAAAGGGGAACTCAGGAACATTCTCAAAGGGCAACATTAGTGGAATAAAGATACGGCTTTCCACAGGGAGACCTTTGAAGTTCAGCTGTGCTTCCTTAAAAATCGGCCTTATTATATAGCAAGAAAGCTTCGAAGGGCATTTTGGAATTCCTGAATACATTAGATGAGCATAATAAGGAATAAGAGGTAAAACATTCAGCCCTACAGGAGGAGTATTGCTTTGGCTGTACCCTGACAAGAAGGAATATTTGAAGTAATTCCTGTTAACATTCCATTCCCTCCTAATTTATTCTAAATCCTTTATTCTTATCCTAATTATGATAAGTCATAGAAACTGAATAGATTTTTCGAATTAAATTTGTACTTTACCCTGAAAAGGGCTGACACAGTCTGGAAAGAAGAGCCCTTCTTCTTAGCACCTTTCTTTGCGCCGCTGTCTAAGATAAAAAGAAAACCCATCAACGAAAGTAGAGTCCCAGAGGCTGGAATGGTATATGAACGTTCTGTGGGGAGAGGTTAATTTAAATCAGGGGCACAGAAAGTACCGGCTTCAGCACTAGCATATGTGGAAAAGAGACTGGCCAGAGTCTTCACTGCAGACTTCTGGTACAGCCCAACCACACTGCCGTTCAGGGGGTCCTTGTTTTTGTCCAGCCAGCCGGCGATGTTGTAATCCACGGTGCCCGCGTAGTGAACCAGCGAGAAGTGGGCCTCGGCCCTGCCCTTGACCACTTTGGGCTTCTGGAAGTTGGCACACTTGCCCAGGTGCTGGTCATACAGCTTGTTCTTGAAGGAGGTGTCTGTGGCCTTGGGGAACATGCACTCCTCTTCCAGGATGGAGAAGATGCCCAGTGGCTGAATTCAGAAAAGTAGACATTGGTGTCAACCTATCTGGTCTCAAAAGATATAGACATAGTGGCTGTTGTTTGATTGAATTATGAGCACTCCTAATTAAATATATTTATAAAGTAAACCAGGGTCATAGCTCAAAGAGGTCCTTTTGTTATCACTAGAATGACTTTTCCACCATTCTTTCTCACATTCAATACATAGCATTATTTTCAATTAAAAGAATAGCTGGATATAAACTCCAAATGTCAGCACTGCATAAGTGGGGGCGACTTATTAAAATGTTCTGGGATTATGTGATTACCACATTTTCCCCTGTTTGGTGAATTAATCTATTGTCAGAGTTTTATTTTTCTATGAAAAGGACTTACTGACTTAGAATGATGTTTACTTTATATGCAATAACTTAACGGTATAAATAATGCAAACCTTATTTAAGACATTTTGTGCATTTAATCCCTTAAAGATAGATTATGAAGAAGCATAGCAATTTGACTCTTGACTTCCAAACAGATTACCTTTGATATAAGCCCTAGCTGTGTGACCTGTGCATTAATTTTGATTTAGAAAATAGTTATTTCTATTGTTGACATCTTGGATCATAGTGGAGATAGATTTAGAACAAATGAGGTAGTTCTTCTAGTGAAGCAGACCATCTCAATAGAGATGCTGCTTTAAACTTGGATCTGAGTCAGTGTTAGAACAGAACTTGTTACGACAAAATGAAGCTAAACACTCTCTGATTCTTCTTACGTAAAAGTTGAAAAGAGAAAGTCATTTCTAAAGTAATTTTCTAACTTGTTCTGATATCAGTCTATTTAAGATTACAGTAATACATTCTGGAGTTGCTTAAGGCACTTGGGAAAGTTATCCTTTCAGTTCGGCTTTCCTTTAGAAGTCAAACAGACCTTCTCGATGAGCTCAATGCAGGCAGCCAGGTCCATCCCGAAGTCGATGAACTCCCACTCGATGCCCTCCTTCTTGTACTCCTCCTGCTCCAGCACGAACATGTGGTGGTTGAAAAACTGTTGCAGTTTCTCGTTGGTGAAGTTGATGCACAGCTGCTCCAGGGTGTTGAACTGCACAAAACCAAATTTCCAACATTAAGTGGATTTTTATAGCAGTAGAATTCATTACTGAAAAATCTTTTATTGAAAATATGTGGAATACAATAATGAAATAAAGTTTAAACTGATTGTTGTCTCTTCAGAAATCCCAGGGAAAAAATAATCATTTTTGACATGAACCCTTTTCATGATTTCTGAGCATTATTTAAAGGCACAGCTGTCAATCACACAGCAAGAGTTCTGGTAGAATCTACCTCTTTCCACCTCCTGAAGATTGCATGGGCAAAAATGTGCATTAAAAGTATAACCATGATCCTATGAGTTATGGTTCAGATTTAAGGATGAAAGTAATTCATTGCAAAGCCTCACTTCTTTTACCCCCCCCCCCCCACAATTCAAGATAAAGGTCACGTTTTCACTTTTGGCGTCACCTTATTAAGGAAAGCTTTTCTTAAGACCTTTAGTTGATGTGCAGAGTGAAATTAATAGGCTAATTGCTCTTCTATTCATATCAAACATTTGGTAAATCCTCATTGTCAGGTCTGTGAAAGTGGGGACCTGATGTTGTATAGAAATTGAAGATCTGATGGAGTCTTTATAATAATTGACACCCTCATTTTATAGATGATAAAGCTGATGCCCCAGAGGGGAAATGGTGTGTGTCAGATGAATCTGGAAGAGGGAAGACTATGAACTGTCACTACGCTTCTACCTCTAGGCCGTTTCTCCTCCATGGGAGGTGCCTTGTGTATGGACCAAACGTTACATAGCCAGGTTCCTGTCGTGGCTTTGCCTTATATGGCTGGAGGACCTTTAGCAAGTGTTTTGATTTTCTTGCATCTGTTTCTCTACATGTAATTAGAAGTAATATCAGTTACTCCTTCATGGGTTGTTGTGAAGATTAAATGAGGTAACATTTTGAAGTGCTTAGTAGAGAAGCCAGACATACAGGCTTTGTGATAAATGTTAGCTATTATTATTACTTCTGTTATTATCCAGTTACCTCCTAGCTATTTCGTTCTAGGTGCCATGCTGGAGAGAGCAATGTAGACACTACAAGTGTAAATGAATAATAATACTCAGTATATCAAAACCCAAATTGCCTTTCTCCCACTTTTTATTAATATGAAGATAAACTCACATCAAAGATCTCAAAGCCAGCGATGTCCAAGACCCCGATGAAGAACTGCCTGGGCTGCTTGGTGTCCAGCTGCTCGTTGATGCGGGTGACCATCCACAGGAACATCTTCTCGTAGACGGCTTTGGCCAGGGCGCCCACTGCATTGTACACCTTCAGGGACAGAGTAATGTTTGTTGGCACTATGAAAGGCCTGGGATGTGTGTGATTCATTGAGGTTGTGCACTTACCTGCTGCACAGTCTGGCCTTTGGTGACGTATTCATTGCCGACCTTGACCCTGGGATAGCAAAGGGCTTTGAGTAGATCAGCAGAGTTCAGACCCTGGAGATAGGCAGCTTTGTCAGCAACTGCAGAGACACAATTCAAGGAATGTTGTTTAACAGCAGATACTTCTTCAAGGTAGTCTTTCCATTTTCCTCCATCCATTTTCGTTATTATTTAAATAAAAAGCTTTAAATAATTCTATAGAAGATCAGGTGAGGCTCTCTGTATATTAGAGCATGTACTTGCTAATAAATGGTCAGTCAGTTACACTGGCCTTTGGTGATTTGTTGCAAGCAACTCCTGAGAAATTTAACAACAATAAAAATATGTCCAGTGTTTATGGAAATAATTTATGTAACACAAAAGCCAGAGTCCCTGCTCTTAAGACACAGTAGGTGGGGGTGGAAGGTAAGATAAATACACCTTATCTCAATTTAGCTCCTCCCAATTTAACCTCAACAAATTAGTTTCTTTATCTGAAAATGTGAGGATTAAATTTTAGTGCATGATTCCTACAGAGTCCCCTTCAAAAATTTTGTCAGTGACTATGATGTAAATGAGGGAGAGAGAATGTCGAGCCAGGGTGGTCAGGAAAGGCTTAAAGGAGCAGATAACTTTAGCTTCCGTGGTAGATCCTGTAAGTTCCATGTTCTTTCCATACATAGAGTATATGATTTTTCTTTCTCAGTTTCTTTTTTATCTTACTTGTTGCCTAGATTGTCTGAGGGTTAAATGTAGACAACACACACACACGTGCACAGATGTCCTCCAACCCCAGCTCTGTGTTTGGACGAGACCCTGTATCCCTCCACTAGGTTTACCCAGCTGGTGCTGAAATAGACCAATATGCCAAGTTATCCTGTATACCTTCTCGCCATTGCTAAGGCGAAGCAACCTCACGGTTCTGACTCATTCCCTCTCTAATGATCTGGCCCCAGGTTGTGCTTTTTAGATGTATCCTTGCAAGTGGCTATTAGGGTTCATTTGGGCTGCATAGAAAGACGGAGATATGGAGATGTGAGGAGGGAAAGTGGGTGAGGAAAGCATGCAGTGTGTGTAAATGTGTGCCTGCCCCTCAGAAGTCCAGCTACAAAGGAAATGTGAGTTTAGAATAACCTTTTTTTTTTTCTTGCCGTATTCTCTAATTTAAACCCAGATGGAGGTTCATTTGGTACCTTCGGTGCCATCTGGCTCTGCTTGCTCCTCACGCTGCTTTTGCTTGAACTTCATGTTCCCATAATGCATCACAGCCCCTGTGAGCTTGTAGATGGACACTTTCTCCTCAGGAGTAAAGCCCAGGATGTCAATGGCGCTCTGCCAGGAGAAATGACAGGACAAAGTTAGGGCAGAAGAGACTAACATATTTTGGAGAATTTACTCTATATTCTAAGGTAACCACACTTATAGTGTGGTTGCTATTGTCATTTCCATACATAATGGATTTTTAAAAAGTGAGTGTGTGTCTTACATCAGTGGCCATTAGCTCTTCTTGGTCATCAATGCTAGTGACTGTGATCTCCCCTTGACTGACGAAGGCATAGTCATATGGGTTGGTGGTGATCAGGAGCATTTCTGGATACATAGAATTCAGGGTGTATGTTTTACATTAGAAGTTGTTAACAAAAATATTAACTTTTGTCTGTGAACTTAAGTTCATCCTTACCAATCAGATCTGGCTTCTTATTGGAAGTGATCTGATAAAAAATATGGTAGCTTCTTTCTGCCTTTAACTGGAAAGTAACTCTAGACTTTTCTAGAAGATCTGGAAAGAGAGGGAAATAGACATTGAATTAGAAAAAAATATCAATGCTGCTGAGATATTAAATGAACTGCAGTGTCTTTGGCTAAAATTGGGGACATGACGTTAGGCTCCATTGAGATTTCAACGTGATGATCGATCCTGTTGGTACTACATGTAAGAATTCCAAATACGTATGGCAATTACCCAAGGTTCTCACCATCTAAGAGCAGAGAGTGAAGTATGCATGCTCTAGTAAAAATCAACTTTGCATATGGATGACCTGCGACCTCTGTATTATAATTGATCCTTAATATCCCCTCCTTCCTCAGATCACCTTAGATTCTTTGGTGAGGGACTACCTTGGAAACACCTACCAAAGCTCAGATTGGGCTTCCCTGGTGGTGCAGTGGTTGAGAATCTGCCTGCCAATGCAGGGGACACGGGTTCGAGCCCTGGTCTGGGAAGATCCCACATGCCGCGGAGCAACTGTGCCCGTGAGCCACAACTACTGAGCCTGCCCGTCTGGAGCCTGTGCTCCGCAACAAGAGAGGCCGCGATAGTGAGAGGCCTGCGCACCGCGATGAAGAGTGGCCCCCGCTCGCCGCAACTAGAGAAAGCCCTTGCACAGAAACGAACACCCAACACAGCCAAAAATAAATAAATTTATTTAAAAAAAAAAAACCTCAGATCAAGAGCAAATCACAGAAATGTATTGTAAGCCTATAGATAACTCATAGGAGTCCATAGATAGTCCTACTGTTTTTCCTGGAGAAAATGTCATAGTTGCTTCTGAGGCAGGAATTGCAGAATGTGTTATAGAGCCATCAGTCTGAGACTGAGGTAAATAGAGCACACAGCGATTATGGATAAGTTTGGCATTAGCTCACGGGCAACACCGCCAGCAGGCTCAGTGCTCAACAAGTGTTGCAAAATATCCCTGCAAATGATATCACTTGTTTCTCTGTTTGATTTTCAATGGTCCTGTTACTCACATGTTTCAATATCAGCAGAAGCCAGTTTCCCTGTGGTACCGAAGTGGATCCTGATGAATTTACCCTTGCAAGTGAAAAAGATGATGTTATATACAAAACTGTTAGCACACGAGTAACAAGAGGTTGAGTTAATAACTCAGACATGCCTTTTTGGGCATTTAAGACCTGAGAAAACCCTTCTGTGACCCAGAGACTCACAAAGCGAGAGGAGTTGTCATTCCTCACAGTCTTGGCGTTGCCAAAAGCCTCCAGCAGGGGGTTGGCACTGATGATTTGATCTTCCAGAGTCCCCTGCGAAGGCAAGAACAGTCCTCACATCTGGGGCTTCCTGCACGCGCTGCCAGTCTTGATTCTGACACGCCAGTCAGACCCACCTGCATTTTGCCAGTTTCCTCCTTCTTCTTCTCTCCAGTGACTGCAATTGTTGCAAAGTACTGGATCACACGCTTCGTGTTCACAGTCTTTCCTGCCCCAGATTCTCCACTGTCAAAGAGAAACCAGAGAAGAGATCAGAACTACAGCTCACATTGTCGACATCTAAGACAATCACCACAAACCAGAGAAGAAGAAAAAAATCACATACGTGATCAGGATGGACTGGTTCTCACGTTCTGTAAAAAAGAAATCAAGACCATCAGTTTTTAAAAATAGTACACATTCAGTACAAAGATTATTGACTCTGTAAAGATTAATCAGTTTATCCTTTTTAACATTTTGAAGATGTTGCCTGTGATCTTGGTTTTGTGTGTAGCTCCCAGATAGTACTTGCCTCTTGGAGTAAAACTTATGAAAATGAGAGGCAAAGAATCATCTGTTTCTTCTTAAAATATTATTAATTTTAAAACCTATGGGAAGTTTCAAACGTATACAGAGGTAGAGGCAATAATGTATAAAGAGCTCCTATGTACCCATCATACAGTTTCAACAGTTATTATTTGGCCAACTTTGTATAACCTGTACTCCCATCCTAAACTCACTTGGTTATTTTAAAGAAAATTCCAGGCATCATACAATTTCATCTGTAACTACTTCAGTAAAAATCATACAATTCTGAAGTTTCATTTAACAGATGAAGAAACAAACCCAGAGAGAAATAAGTGACTTTTCTAATAGTTACATAGCTTATCAAGATGTTTAGGTCTATTTGACTTCCAGTTTATATATTTTTCTGCTACCTGGCCTCCTCCCGGTTGTTCATATGAATTTGACAGCTGGTAATACTAAAAAAGGAAGGGATCTGGAACTGTAAATGTTGGTGTTCATTTACTTTTATTTTCCTTTTTATTTTATACACGTTTCTAAGTAATAAAAATAAAAATTGTCACTAGTTATATGACTGATATGTTGGATATATACCAATTTTCTGATTTGTTAAATCTTTAATTCTATACTGATATAGATTTTAGAGCATTCTCAAATCTAAAAAAATCTATTCAGAGAAATAGATGCTAATTTGGGTGCTATTTAGATATGGATATAGACTTTAGAGAACTTCAAAGCTCTATTCAGGGAAGTAGAGACAGATTTTGGAACATATTCAGATTGATTTCTTTTTCCAATAGAAGAAAATACAAGAAAGATCATATCACATCTAGTGGGAGCATAGATAAGAAAACAATGTTCTAGTCTCTAACCTGGTCAAATGCCACAGTTTTCAAAGAAAGAGGGATTTCTATTTTCTTCTATTCTTGTAGGAAAATGCTTCAAAATCTTTGAGAGGAAAGTCATAGCTCTTTCTTTACTCCTGTTCTACCCCAAAGGCTAGTGATATTAGCTGTGTCTTTTAAAGATAAAGAATTCACAAAGCTTTCCCGCTATGGCTGGTAACTATTTTCCTTGATTGCTGTGGATGTGGATATTTTTTAAAAATCTACTTGAACTTTTTTTCTGTCCAGATCAGAAAGTAAAAAATGTGAGAAAGCAACAACAAATATGTTTACAGAGGTCTACTAATTATTTCAACTAGGCTTCTGGCTACCAGCTGGGTTAGCTTGGGTAGGTCAATGCATTCAGTGAGCTTCACTTTACTCATCTATAGAATGGCTTCAGGGAAGAATATGTGCTATTACAGCTCTGAAAGTTTCTTGAAAGCAGTGAAGCCCCAGGTGGCTGCAATGTATTATTGTAATCAAAGCCCAAAGCCTGTTCGTTAAAGATTCTATTTCCACATTTCTGTAAATAGATGCATCACTCACTCACCAGTCATCATGAACTGATAGGCGTTGTCAGAGACGGAGAAGATGTGGGGCGGGGCCTCCTGGCGCTTTTTGCCTCGGTAGGCAGCCACCACCTCGGGGTTGTACACCGGCAGCCACTTGTAGGGGTTGACGGTGATACAGAAGAGGCCCGAGTAGGTCTGAGAAAATCAGAATATTCAACATGTGGGATTTGTTTTTACTTGGAGAGATAGGTGGAATAAAGAGATGTTGAAGGGTGCTCACATAGATCATCCAGGCTGCGTAACGCTCTTTGAGGTTGTACAGCACTGCTGGCTCGTGCAGGTGGGTCATCACGACCATGTCCTCAACCTTGTCATATTTGGGAGGGTTCATGGGGAAGACTTGGTCTTCTCTGACAGTTAGAGTCTGGTAAGTAAAGTAAGAGACAAGTTTGTATTAATGGTTGGAGGTAGGATTTATGTTTATCTGCTTTAATTATAAGACTACAGTTGTGGACACTTTCCATTATATTATTCGGTGTCTTTTAAATAAAGGCATGAAAATACATTCATCTTAGCGTTTGATGGTAAGAAAATCTGTTAACTCTGATGAGCTAGAATATGTACTAGTCTTTAAAAAATACTTTTTTCCTCCCACATTTCCTTGTCCCAGGTTTATTTATCAGTTTATTTCATTTTACTTAAATGGGTTTAATTTTTCATTTTTCCTGGCCATTTATTACAAGAAACTTCAATTTGGGGGGAAGTAATGGGGATATTAATACATTGTTTATCTAAGTAGATAGTAATTGTTTTGATAGGAGAAGCTAGTTTTTGTTTCTCCCAAGTTTGGGGATTTAGACTGGGAAGTGAGAAATTGAAGGGAAATGCTGGAGGCCAAGCCTAGTGGCTTTAAAGTCCTTTGGGTAGTTGGGAAAGGGAGAAATGAGGTTACTGCTGAGAATTTCTTTAACCTTCCAAATCTGATGTCTGTTAATGGACCAGAAGGGTGTCTGTATTGGCAGTAGGCTTAGAGATTCTGAGCAACGAAGGCTTCAAGTTGAAGCGAGGAGGTGGAGGAATAAAGCGGGGAGTATTTTCTCCTTGTTTTTACTTACTGCTCCACGTTCTGTCTTTACAGTTACTTTCCCTCCTTCTGTGCTTTGTATGATGCTCTTCACATAGGATTCCTTGGGCTCCGCCACAAAGACTGATGATTTAGCATTGAAGGGCCTGTTTTGGGCTTCAATCCGCTCCTTTTCCGATTTTCGAAGGTAGGGAGCAGCTTCGCCAAAAGCAGCCATCTCACCGTCCAAACTCGCACTCATGGCTGCGATTTATTTAGAGAGAATTTTGCCTTGGGGAAAAAATGAGGGAGAGGAGAAATAGAAACCGGAAGTTATACATGTGAGCTAGGATTTGAAATGAAAGAAATGTTGAGGCTCCATCGCCTGCCTGGGCTGTAACTATTCTCCCAAGCTGTTGCTGACCAGCGTTCTCATACAGTAACCCTAGCACACGGCTGGTTTGGAATAAGACTGCAGTTTGAGGCTTCATTTTTAGGGCTTTGAAAATTTCCTTCCCAGATGGCGTATCTTGATCTTCAGGGCTAGGGCATCTACAACTGAGTGAGAACGGAATCCTTGCATGTTTTATTCTCTAAACTGTAACAATATCTATAGCTAAGACTGTTGTTGATGGATTGTTTTATAGCAACTGTCATTCTTTAATCCCCACTTTTCCTTCTGCATAATGTTTGCATCTGCCATTTGCTAGGACAGTCATAGAGTTAGGAGGGAAGGTTTGTTTTGTGCAAATGGAGATTGATATCTTCCAAGCTATCGAAAACATCTTTGCCTTTTAGATGGCCATTTTTTCTCTCACAAGCCAAATAATTATTTTTAATGTCTACTTAATGTTAATATTTGGTGTTATATCTCTTGGTGGGTCATTAAAAAAACCCATAATAAATTCTTATCATTCTAGGTTTTTTGTTTTTTTTTTGTCATTTGGCTTGTTACCAAGAGACTTAGCATTGCCTTAATTCCAAAATCTCTTTTAACATTCTCCTTTTGGCATGAGAGATTTCAACTGTCAGTTAACAGATCTAACCACTGAGAAATGAGAGCTTCAGCACGAAGAACTTTCTTCATCCCACATAAATTCCACAGGCTTCTTTTCTTTCCGTCCAGAAAAAGAAAAGAGACAAAAATTTAAGAGTTCATCGCATGTATGTGAGCCATTGTCCTCCATCGATAGGTATGTCTCTCAGTGTTGGTGTGTTACTTCAGTTGGGTCTTTCCTTTGCTCTCAGGCAGTGAATTACTTGGGGGGAGGGCCAGGATCTCTTCTAAATTAGGTATGATATTTAGCCCTCTGTGGGTGTAATACTTGTGATTTTTTAAACGAACAATAACAAACCTTTCTAAAAACTACAGTGAATCATGAAAAGGTAGCTAAAATACTATGGTTTTAACAAGATGTTTGTTTTTGTTTACATTTTTAGATTAAGAATTTTTCTGGGTATTTAAAAATTATTGGTAAAATGTATAAGTATTCAATGCTCGTCAGGAGGGGGAGGTTGGCATGGAATAGTCCATTGCCCCTGGACAGTTCTAAGTGCAGCTGAGAACTCACTGTCAAAATTCATTCTTTCCTAAATGGTCCTTTAATCCTGGAATTCAGGTGAGGGTGGTCTCTGAGAATAAGACAGTCTGAAAAAATGATTTCCCAGCATTTATACGCAGACATTTGGAAGCACAATCTATTTACGTAACTGCAAAAATATGGAAATGGTGTACAGTGAAGAGCTGCCCCCAGCTTCGTTAGCCTAAATGAATACCCTCTGTCATCAATGAATGAATAAAGCAGAGTCTTACCTCTGGTTTCCAAATGAAGATGCAGGTTCAGAAGCGTCTAACACTGTAAAACAACAAGTTTCTTATTAGTGAAGCTCTGAAATTCCAGTAAGATAGTTACAGAATTAAAATATTTCCCTGGTCTGAAACTTGGCTGTATGAAAATAAAAGTCAAAGTTGGGAGGAACAGTCTCATGCTCAGAGATGGGCCATGGGGTAAGCTGTTTCTGCCCCCGGAGTCCTTCAGGTCCCAAGGCCCCCATCACTTACCTCTGGGTTCTTGGTGGAGATGAAGCAGGAGGGCTCCTTCGTGCTTATATAGGGGCTGATGTGCTGATGCTGCAGCTACCTCCTCTTTGTTAGAGCAAGACATTCGGCAGCATGAACCCTCAGAATAACTTGTACTGACGTTTGTCATATTTGGATATAATTAGAAGTATTCATATTACTTTGAGTATGTGAACCAATCTCCTATAAATAATTTGACAGCGACCAATTTGCTGGCAGAGAATGCTTTCTAGTGTGCTGGGAAGGTAATCTTTGACAGTGCCTGGTGGGGCCTCCTAAGAGCTATATTCATTTTGGCAAACTCTCTCGCACATGCCTGTGGTGACCCAGTGATCACATACTCAGCGACACATTGCTTTCAGGGCCCTATAACCACTTTTCCTTCTTTGGTACCACAGGAACCCCCACCTCCTCCACACCCTTGGGCTGCTGCCAAGGCTCCCCCCTTGGAGTCTGGGCTCGGGCAGCAGGGCCAAGGTGAGAGGAGGTGCTATCCTGAGTCTCTACCGTCGGGTCAGTGCCCATCCACCCAACACTGAAAAAAATGATTATTTATTACAAAATTATACGTATTCATTGTAGGAAAAAATACAGATAAGCAAAGAGAAAAAATGTCTATAATCCCAATATGCAGAGATAAGATATAGACATATAAGTACATAAATGTCTTACAACCTACTTTAAAAATTATATCACAGGTAATTTTCATACCACTAATGAAATTTACACCCTTATTCTTTCTTTTTTAAATTAATTAATTAATTAATTAATTTTGGCTGCGTTGGGTCTTCGTTGCTGTGCGCAGGCTTTCTCTAGTTGTGGCGAGTGGGGGCTACTCTTCGTTACGGAGCACGGGCTCTAGGTGCGTGGGCCTCACTAGCTGTGGCATGTGGGCTCAGTAGCTGTGGCTCGCGGGCTGTAGAGGGCAGGCTCTGTAGCTGTGGTGCACAGGCTTAGCTGCTCCGTGGCTTGTGGGATCTTCCCGGACCAGGGCTCGAACCTGTGTGCCCTGCATTAGCAGGCGTACTCTTAACCACTGCGCCACCAGGGAAGTCCCTACACCCTTATTCTTTAAACAAATTATATTATGATCATTCTTTTAAAATTAGAATCTTTTTTTAATGGCTAGGGATATTGAGGTATAATTTATATACAGCAAAATTGACTCTTTTTAGCTGACGGTTATATGAAAGTTTTTCTGCTGCTATTTAAAAAATTTTTTTAATTTACAATAAAATTCACTTCTTTTGTTTTATAGTTCTATGAGTTTTTGCATGTACACTCTTTCTTGTAACCACTGGCATAGACAGGATGCAGAACTTCATTTCTGTGAGTTTCGATAAACATGTGCTGTTGTGTAACCTCTTACATTCTATTTATATGAAAATTAAAGCCTTGTAGATTACACTAAAATTAACTGGATTGCATCTAATGTCTCATCAAATATGATATTTGATGTATACTTTATATCTGGTTTTCTAATAATTGTAATCATAAATGTGAATTAAACTGTTCCATTCGTAGATATAAGGCCAAGAGGATTGAAAGCATACGCTTATACAAAGACTTGCACATAAATGTTCATAACAGCATTATCCATAATAGCTAAGTGGAAACAACCCACATGTCCATCAACAGACAAATGGATAAATAAAATGTGGTATATCCATACAGTGGTATATTATTCAGCCATGAAAAGGAATGCAGTACTGATACACGATACAACATGGATGAACCTTGAAAACACTAATGCTAAGTAAACGAAGCTGGATGCAATGTGTTCATATTTGAATAACAAGAACAGGCAAATCCACAGAGACAAAAAGTAGATTAGTGGCTGCCAGACAGTGGTCTGGAGAGGAGAGATTGGGGAATGACCACTAATGGGGTTTCTTTTTGAGGTGATGAAAATGTTCTGGAATTAGATAGTGGTTATGGTTGCATAACTTTGTGACTCTCCTAAAACCACTGAATTGTTCATTCAAATGGTGAATTTTATAGTATGTGAATTATATCTAAAAAAATGCATTGGATTTTACCAGTGTTTTTTCTGTATCTATTGAAATTATATTTTTTTCTCCTCTCACTTGTTAATATAATGAACTGTGTTAGATTTCCTCACTTTTACTGTTCTGCAGTTCATGAAATAAAACCTATTGATGTAATGTTTAATTTCCTGCTGCTTTAAGTTTACGCATTTTTTTTAAAATGTGGGATTTCTGCATCTGAGTTCATGTGGGACTAGGCCATAATTGTCTTTTCTTGTGCTATCCTTTTCTGGTTTTGATATAGGATCGTGCTAGTTTTGTAAAATGAGTGCCTCCCATTTGTTTCTATTTTCTTCAACAGTGTGTTTAGGATGTGAATAATCTGTTCCATGAAGGCTTGGAACAGTTCCTTCAGGAAACTCTTTCTGCCTGTAGCCTCTTTGGAGGAGAAATCTTTCACTCTAATTTAAGGTTTTTCATGACTATTGATTAGTTTGTTCAGAGTTTCTACCTTTTTTTTTTTTTTTTTTTGCCCATTTGGAGAATTTATATTTTCCTAGAAAATTGCCCATTTCATGTGGGTTTTTAGATTTTTTTGTGCCTATCTTTTTTAAATTTATTTATTTGTTTATTTATTTATGGCTGTGTTGGGTCTTCGTTTCTGTGCGAGGGCTTTCTCTAGTTGCAGCAAGTGGGGGCCACTCTTTCATCACGGTGCACGGGCCTCTCACTATCGTGGCCTCTCTTGTCGCGGAGCACAGGCTCCAGATGTGCAGGCTCAGTAATTGTGGCTCACGGGCCTAGTTGCTCCGCGGCATGTGGGATCTTCCCAGACCAAGGCTCGAACCCGTGTCCCCTGCATTGGCAGGCAGATTCTCAACCACTGCACCACCAGGGAAGCCCCCTATCTTTTTATAGTTAAAAACACTCCTGTGTAGGCATCTATTCCTTTTAATTTTTTTACCATATTTTAATTTTGTTCTTTTTATTTTAAACCATATTTGCCAAAGTTTTGTCTTTTGTGTTGGTCTTTTTAATTTAGATTTACCAAATGAGGTTTTTTCTGTTTTATTATTTTCTGCTTTTAATCTTATTCATTCCTTTATTTCTTAGGTTTATTATATTGGTCTTTAATCTAGCATCTTGAACTGAAAGCTAACTTCATTTATTTTCATTCTTTCTTATGATCTTGCATGTTTATTTATGGTTATAAATTTTTCTTTGGTTACTGCTTTGGCTAAATCCCATGGGTTGATATGTAGTACCCTTGTATGATTGTCCTTCAATTATAATTATTTTAAAGCTTCTATTTCCATTTCAACTCCCAAATTATCTAGAGTTTTTTTTTTTTTTATAATTTCCAGATGTATAAACTTGGGCTTTGGGGAGAGGATTCTCTTTTAGCTGATAGTTCTTTTTATCGTGTGTGTGTGTGCGCACGCATGCATGTGCAGTTTATTTCCTAGTAGGTCCAATAGGAATGAGGGATCTCATGTGTTTATTTTTGTGCATGTAAGTAATACAATAATTCAGATAGCATCCAGATCAGAATATTATCAGCACCCCATAAACCTCTCTTGATCCTCCTCATTATAACTCTTATTTCCCTCTCCTAAAGGTAACTATGATTTTTACTTTATTTTTTATTAAAAAAATTTTTTTCACATCTTTATTGGAGTATAATTGCTTTACATTGTTGTGTTAGTTTCTGCTGTATAACAAAGTGAATCAGCTATATGTATACATATATCCCCATATCCCCTCCCTTTTGCATCTCCCTGCCACACTCGTTATCCCACCCCTCTAGGTGGTCACAAAGTACCGAGCTGATCTCCCTGTGCTATGCGGCTGCTTCCCACTAGCTATCTATTTTACATGTGGTAGTGTATATATGTCAATGCCACTCTCTCACTTCGTCCCAGCTTACCCTTCCCGCTCCCCATGTCCTCAAGTCCGTTCTCTACATCTGCATCTTTATTCCTGTCATGCCCCTAGGTTCTTCAGAACCATTTTTTTTTTTAGATTCCATATATATGTGTTAGCATATAGTATTTGTTTTTCTCTTTCTGACTTACTTCACTCTGTATGACAGACTCTAGATCCATCCACCTCACTACAAATCACTCAATTTCGTTTCTTTTTATGGCTGAGTAATATTCCATTGTATATATGTGCCACATCTTCTTTATCCATTCATCTGTCGATGGACACTTAGGTTGCTTCCATGTCCTGGCTATTGTAAATAGAGCTGCAGTGAACATTGTGGTACATGACTCTTTTTGAATTATGGTTTTCTCAGGGTATATGCCCAGTAGTGGGATTGCTGAGTTGTATGGTAGTTCTATTTTTAGATTTTAAGGAACCTCCATACTGTTCTCCATAGTGGCTGTATCAATTTACATTCCCACCAACAATGCAAGAAGGTTCCCTTTTCTCCACACCCTCTCCAGCATTTATTGTTTGTGGATTTTTTGATGATGGCCATTCTGACCAGTGTGAGGTGATAACCTCATTGTAGTTTTGATTTGCATTTCTCTAATGATTAGTGATGTTGAGCATCCTTTCATATGTTTGTTGGCAATCTGTATATCTTCTTTGGAGAAATGTCTCTTTAGGTCTTCTGCCCATTTTTGGATTGGGTTGTTTGTTTTTTTTTTTTTTTGGTATTGAGCTGCCATGAGCTGCTTGTGTATTTTGGAGATTAATCCTTTGTCAGTTGCTTTGTTTGCAAATATTTTCTCCCATTCTGAGGGTTGTCTTTTTGCCTTGCTTATGGTTTCCTTTGCTGTGCAAAAGCTTTTAAGTTTCATTAGGTCCGATTTGTTTATTTTTATCTTGATTTCCATGTCTGTAGGAGGTGGGTCAAAAAGGATCTTGCTGTGATTTATGTCATAGAGTGTTCTGCCTAAGTTTTCCTCTAAGAGTTTTATAGTGTCTGACCTTACATTTAGGTCTTTAATCCATTTTCAGTTTATTCTTGTGTATGGTGTTAGGGAGTGTTCTAATTTCATTCATTTACATGTAGCTGTCCAGTTTTCCCAGCACCATTTATTGAAGAGGCTGTCTTTTCTCCATTGTATATTCTTGCCTGCTTCATCAAAGATAAGGTGACCATATGTGCATGGGTTTATCTCTGGGCTTTCTATCCTGTTCCATTGATCTGTATTTCTGTTTTTGTGCGAATAACATACTGTCTTGATTACTTTATAGCTTTATAGTATAGTTTGAAGTCAGGGAGACTGATTCCTCCATCTCCGTTTTTCTTTCTCAAGAATGCTTTGGCTATTCGGGGTCTTTTGTGTTTCCATACAAATTGTGCAATTTTTTGTTTTAGTTCTCTGAAAAATGCCATTTGTAGTTTCATAGGGATTGCATTGAATCTATAGATTGCTTCGTGTAGTATAGTCATTTTCATAATGTTGATTCTTCCAATCCAAGAACATGGTATATCTCTCCATCTGTTTGTATCATCTTTAATTTCTTTCATCAGTGTCTTACTGTTTTCTGCATACAGGTCTTTTGTCTCGTTAGGTAGGTTTATCCCTAGGTATTTTATTCTTTTTGTTGCAGTGGTAAATGGGAGTGTTTCCTTAATTTCTCTTTCAGATTTTTCATCATTAGTGTATAGGAATGCAAGGGATTTCTGTGCATTAATTTTATATCCTCTTACTTTACCAGATTCATTGATTAGCTCTAGTAGTTTTCTGGTAGCATCTTTAGGATTCTCTATGTGTAGTATCATGTCATCTGCAAACAGTGACAGTTTTACTTCTTCTTTTCCAATTTGGATTCCTTTTATTTCTTTTTCTTCTCTGACTGCTGTGGCTAAAACTTCCAGAGCTGTGTTGCATAATAGTGGTGACAGTCGGCAATGTTGTCTTGTTCCTGATCTTAGTGGAAATGGTTTCAGTTTTACACCATTGAGAACAGTGTTGGCTGTGGGTTTGTCATATATGGCTTTTATTATGTTGAGGTAAGTTCCCTCTATGCCTACTTTCTGGAGAGTTTTTATCATAAATGGGTGTTGAATTTTGTTGAAAGCTTTTTCTGCATCTGTTGAGACTATCATATGATTTTTATCCTTCAATTTATTAGTATGGTGTATCACACTGATTGATTTGCGTATACTGAAGAATACTTGCATTCCTGGGATAAACCCCACTTGATCATGGTGTATGATCCTTTTAATGTGCTGCTGGATTCTGTTTGCTAGTATCTTGTTGAGGATTTTTGCATCTATGTTCCTCAGTGATATTGGCCTGTAGTTTTCTGTTTTTGTGGCATCTTTGTCTGGTTTTGGTATCAGGATGATGGTGGCCTCGTAGAATGAGTTTGGGAGTGTTCCTCCCTCTGCTATATTTTGGAAGAGTTTGAGGAGGATAGGTGTTAGCTCTTCTCTAAATGTTTGATAGAATTTGCCTGTGAGTCCATCTGGTCCTGGGCTTTTGTTTGTTGGAAGATATTTAATCACAGTTTCAATTTCAGTGCTTGTGGTTGGTCTGTTTATATTTTCTATTTCTTCCTGGTTCCATCTGGGAAGGTTGTGCTTTTCTTAGAATTTGTCCATTTCTTCCAGGTTCTTCATTATATTGGCATATAGTTGTTTGTAGTAATCTCTCATGATCCTTTGTACTTCTGCAGTGTCAGTTGTTACTTCTCCTTTTTCATTTCTAATTCTGTTGATTTGAGTCTTCTCCCTTTTTTTCTTGATGAGTCTGGCTGATGGTTTATCAATTTTGTTTATCTTCTCAAAGAACCAGCTTTTAGTTTTGTTGATCTTTGCTATCGTTTCCTTCATTTCTTTTTCATTTATTTCTGATCTGATCTTTATGATTTCTTTCCTTCTGCTAACTTTGGGGTTTTTTTGTTCTTCTTTCTCTGATTGCTTTAGGTGTAAGATTAGGTTGTTTATTTGAGATTTTTCTTGTTTCTTGAGGTAGGCTTGTATTGCTATAAACTTCCCTTTTAGAACTGCTTTTGCTGCATCCCATAGGTGTTGGACCATCGTGTTTTCATTGTCATTTGTTTCTAGATATTTTTTGATTTCCTCTTTGATTTCTTCAGTGATCCCTTGGTTATTTAGTAGCATATTGTTTAGCCTCCATGTGTTTGTATTTTTTACAGTTTTTTTTCCTGTAATTGCTATCTAGTCTCATGGTGTTGTTGTCGGAAAAGATACTTGATATGATTTCAGTTTTCTTAAATTTACCAAGACTTGATTTGGAACCCGAGATATGGTCTATCCTGGAGAATGTGTCATGAGCACTTGAGAAGAAGGTGTATTCTGTTGTTTCTGGATGGAATGTCCTATAAATATCAATTAAGTCCATATTGTTTAATGTGTCATTTAAAGCTTGTGTTTCCTTATTTATTTTCATTTTGGATGATCAGTCCATTGGTGACAGTGGGGTGTTAAAGTCCCCTACTATTATGGTGTTATTGTCGATTTCCCCTTTTATGGCTGTTAGCATTTGCCTTATGTATTGAGGTGCTCCTATGTTGGGTGCATAAATATTTAGAATTGTTATATCTTCTTCTTGGATTGAACCCGTGATCATTATGTAGTGTCCTTCTTTGTCTCTTGTAATAGTCTTTATTTTAAAGTCTATTTTGTCTGATATGAGTATAGCTACTCCAGCTTTCTTTTGATTTCCATTTGCATGGAATATCTTTTTCCATCCCCTCACTTTCAGTCTGTATGTATCCCTAGGTCTGAAGTGGGTCTCTTGTAGACAGCATATGTGCGGGTCTTGTTTCTGTATCCATTCAGCCAGTCTATGTCTTTTGGTTGGAGCATTTAATCCATTTAAGTTTAAGGTAATTATCGATATGTATGTTCCTGTTACCATTTTCTTAATTGTTTTGGGTTTGTTTTTGTAGGTCTTTTCCTTCTCTTGTGTTTTCCTTCATAGAGAAGTTCCTTTAGCACTTGTTGTAAAGTTGGTTTGGTGGTGCTGAATTCTCTTAACTTTTGCTTATCTGTAAAGGTTTTAATTTCTCCATCGAATCTGAATGAGATCCTTGCTGGGTAGAGTAATCTTGGTTGTAGGTTTTTCCCTTTCATCACTTTAAATATGTCCTGCCACTCCATTCTGGCTTGCAGAGTTTCTGCTGAAAGATCAGCTGTTAACCTTATGGGGATTCCCTTGTATGTTATTTGTTGCTTTTCCCTTGCTGTTTTTAATATTTTTTCTTTGTATTTAATTTTTGATAGTTTGATTAATATGTATCTCAGCATGTTTCTCCTTGGATTTATCCTGTATGGGACTCTCTGTGCTTCCTGGACTTGATTGACTATTTCCTTTCCCATATTAAGGAAGTTTTCAACCATAATCTCTTCAAATATTTTCTCAGACCCTTTCTTTTTCTCTTCTTCTTCTGGGACCCCTATAATTCGAATGTTGGTGAGTTTAATGTTGTCCCAGAGGTCTCTGAGACTGTCCTCAATTCTTTTCATTCTTTTTTCTTTATTCTGCTCCCTGGCAGTTATTTCCACCATTTTATCTTCCAACTCACTTACCTGTTCCTCTGCCTCAGTTATTCTGTTATTAATTCCTTCTAGAGTATTTTTGACTTAAGTAATTGTGTTGTTCATCACTGTTTGTTTGCTATTTAGTTCTTCTAGGTCCTTGTTAAATGTTTCTTGTATTTTCTCCATTCTGTTTCCGAGATTTTGGATCATCTTTACTATCATTACTCTGAATTCTTTTTCAGGTAGGTTGCCTATTTCGTCTTCATTTATTTGGTCTTATAGGTTTTTACCTTGCTTCTTCGTGTGTAACCTATTTTTTTGTCGTTTCATTTTTTTTTTTGATGGGTGGTGCTGTATTCTTGTCTTACTGGTTGTTTGGCCCGAGACATTCAGCCCTGGAGTTTGCAGGCAGTTAGATAGAGCTGGTTCTTAGTGCTGAGATGAGGACCCCGGGAGGCCTCACTCTGATTGATATTCCCTGGGATCTGAGGTTCTCTGTTAGTCCAGTGGTTTGGACTTGGAGCTCCCACCGCAGGAGCTCGGGCCCAACCTCCGGCCTGGGAACCAAGATCCCGCAAGCATGTGGCAGGCGAAGTAGTGGTCCTCCAAAGACATGGACATCCAAATCCCTCGAACTGCTTGGCTGATGTGTGGCGATGGGGACCTGGAGCCACTGGAGGGTCCGGGCGGTGGCCTGAGGCGCACAGGGTGGCCTGGTGTCCTCAGAGTCAGAGCCGGGACATCTGTGCCACCTGTGCCGACCAGCGTGCCAGGGACTCTGCCTGAGCTTGACAGGCATCTGCACCCTGGATTCACGTCCGATGCCCCGGATTTGCTATTAACATTTTGTTAATTGTTTTGGGTTTGTTATTGTAGGTCTTTTCCTTCTCTTGTGTTTCCTGCCTAGAGAAGTTCTTTTAGCATTTGTTGTAAAGCTGGTTTGGTGGTACTGAATTCTCTTAGCTTTTTGTATCTGTAAAGATTTTAATTTCTCCATCGAATCTGAATGAGATCCTTGCTGGGTAGAGTAATCTTGGTTGTAGGTTTTTCCCTTTAATCGCTTTAAATATGTCCTGCCACTCCCTTCTGGCTTGCAGAGTTTCTGCTGAAAGATCAGCTGTTAACCTTATGGGGATTCCCTTGTATGTTATTTGTTGCTTTTCCCTTGCTGTTTTTAATATTTTTTCTTTGTATTTAATTTTTGATAGTTTGATTAATATGTGTCTTGGCACGTTTCTGCTTGGATTTATCCTGTATGGGACTCTGCGCTTCCTGGACTTGATCGATTACTTCCTTTCCCATGTTAGGGAAGTTTTCAACCATAATCTCTTCAAGTATTTTCTCAGTCCCTTTCTTTTTCTCTTCTTCTTCTGGGACCCCTATAATGCGAATGTTGGTGCGTTTAATGTTGTCCCAGAGGTCTCTGAGACTGCCCTCAATTCTTTTCATTCTTTTTTCTTTATTCTGCTCTGCTATAGTTATTTCCACTATTTTATCTTCCAGGTCACTTATCCGTTCTTCTGCCTCAGTTATTCTGCTCTTGATTCCTTCTAGAGAATTTTTAATTTCATTTATTGTGTTGTACATCACTGTTTGTTTGCTCTTTAGTTCTTCTAGATCCTTGTTAATCGTTTCTTGTATTTTGTCCATTCTATTTCCAAGATTTTGGATCATCTTTATTATCATTACTCTGAATTCTTTTTCAGGTAGACTGCCTATATCCTCTTCATTTGTTTGGTCTGGTGGGTTTTTACCTTGCTCCTTCATCTGCTGCGTATTTCTCTTCTTCTCATTTTGCTTAACTTACTGTGTTTGGGGTCTCCTTTTTGCAGCCTGCAGGTTCGTAGTTCCCGTTGTTTTTGGTGTCTGCCCCCAGTGGGTAAGGTTGGTTCAGTGGCTTGTGTAGGCTTCCTGGTGGAAGGTACTGGTACCTGTGTTCTGTTGGATGAGGCTGGATCTTGTCTTTCTGGTGGGCAGGACCGCATCCAGTGGTGTGTTTTGGGGTGTCTGTGAACTTATTATGATTTTAGGCAGCCTCTCTGCTGATGGGTGGGGTTGTGTTCCTGTCTTGCTAGTTGTTTGGCATGGGGTGTCCAGCACTGGAGCTTGCTGGTCGTTGAATGGAGCTGTGTCTTAGCGTTGAGATGGAGATCTCCGGGAGAGCTCTCACCAATTGATGTTACGTGGGGCCAGGAGGTCTCTGGTGGGCCAGTGTCCTGAACACGGCTCTCCCACCTCAGAGGTTCAGGCCTGACACCTGGCCGGAGCACCAAGACCCTGTCAGCCACATGGCTCAGATGAAAAGGGAGAAGAAAAAGAAAGAAAGAAAAATAAAATAAAATAAAATAAATAAAGTTATTAGAACAAAAAATTTTTTTAATATTATTAAAAAAAAGAAAAAAGAAAGAGCAACCAAACCAATAAACAAATCTGCCAATGATAACAATCACTAAAAACTAAACTAAGATAAACATATAAATCAGAAAGTAGTCAGTCGCATACAGCAAACCCCAAGTCTGCGGTTGCTCCCAAAGTCCACCACCTCAGTTTTGGGATGATTTGTTGTCTATTCAGGTATTCCACAGATGCAGGGTACATCAAGTTGACTGTGGAGATTTAATCCGCTGCTCCTGAGGCTGCACGGAGAAATTTCCCTTTCTCTTCTTTGTTTGCACAGCTCCTGGGGTTCAGCTTTGGATTTGGATGCACCTCTGCATGTAGGTCGCCCTCTGGTGTCTCTTCTTCTCCCAGACAAGAGGGAGTTAAAGGAGCGGCTGATTAGGGGGCTCTGGCTCACTCAGGCCGGGGGGAGGGAAGGGTACGGAATGTGGGGCGAGCCTGCGACGGCAGAGGCTGGCATGACGTTGCACCAGCCTGACACGCACTGTGTGTTCTCCCAGGGAAGTTGTCCCTGGATCACGGGACCCTGGCAGTGGCGGGCTGCACAGGCTCCCGGGGGCAGGATATGGAGAGTGACCTGTGCTTGCACACAGGATTCTTGGTGGCTGCAGCAGCCGTGTTAGCATTTCATACCTGTCTCTGGTGTCCGCGCTGATAGTCGCGGCTCGCTCCTGTCTCTGAAGCTCGTTTAGGCGGTGCTCTGAATCCCCTCTCCTCACACACCCTGAAGCAATGGTCTCTTGACTCTTAGGCAGTTCCAGACTTTTTCCTGGACTCCCTCCTGGCTAGCTGTGGCGTACTAGCCCCCTTCAGGCTGTGTTCACGCAGCCAACCCCAGTCCTTTCCCTGCGATCCAACTGAAGCCCGAGCCTCAGCTCCCAGCCCCCGCCCACCCTGGCAGGTGAGCAGACAAGCCTCTCAGGCTGGTGAGTGCTGGTCAGCACCGATCCTCTGTGCGGGAATCTCTCCACTTTGCCCTCTGCACCCCTGTGGCTGTGCTCTCCTCCATGGCTCCAAAGCTTCCCCCCACCCCCCGCCCACCCCCCATCTCTGCGAGTGAAGGGGCTTCCTAGTGTGTGGAAACTTTTCCTCCTTCACAGCTCCCTCCCAGAGGTGCAGGGCCTGTCCCTATTCTTTTGTCTCTGTTTTTTCTTTTTTCTTTTCCCCTACCCAGGTACGTGGGGAGTTTCTTGCGTTTGGGGAAGTCTTGAGGTCTTCTGCCAGTGTTCAGTAGGTGTTCTGTAGGAGGTGTTCCACATGTAGATGTATTTGTGATGTATTTGTGGGGAGGAAGGTGATCTCCACATCTTACTCCTCCACCATCTTGAAGTTCTTCCCAATTTTTACTTTTATGATAATAGTTTCTCTGCTTTTCTTTATAGTTTATTATTTCTGTATTCTTCCATAAACAATGCATATACATTTTCCTTGCCCCCACCCCATGCATATACATTTTTTACCTGTTTTTAAGCTTCATATGAAGACAACTTTATTTATTCTTTAGTGTCTTGCTTCTTTTGCCCAACATTATTGTGAGATTTTTTTCCATGAAGTTACATGTAACTGTATTTTATTTTCATTACTGTACAGTATTACATTGTGTGATAATACAATTTATTTATTCATTCTACTGTAGACAAAATTTGGGGTTGTTCCCAGTTTTTTCTATAGTTTAAATTTTATTTATATTTTGCAAGATGAATAGTGACCGTCATGTCTGTGATATCTTGTTCTAGAAATAGTTGATACTTCTTTTGTGGCTTTGTACATGGGTCAGGTGTTGTTCCTCCCCTTCCTCCTTCTCTTCCTCTTCTTCTTTTAACAGGTCCATTCAGGTAGAATTTTATATACCTTAAAAGTCATTCATTTTAAGTATATAGTTCAGTGAGTTTTAATAAATTTATGCAGATGTGCAGCCATAACCACAATCCAGTTTTATAACACTTTCATCAACTGAAAAAGTTCCCTTTGCCCATTTGTAATCACATTCCAGCCCAGACTCCAGGCAACAGCTGATATGCTTTCTGTCTCTATAGTTCTGCCTTTTCTAGAAATTTCATATAAGTGGAATCCTACCGTGTGTAGTCTTTCCTGTCTGACTTCTTTCCCTTAGCATGCTTTTTGAGTTCATCCATGTTGTTGCATGTATCAATAGTTCATTCATTTTTGTTGCTAAGTAGTAGTCTATTGTATAGATGTGCCACATTTTCTTTATCCATTCAAGTTGATGGACATTTGAATTATTTCTAGTTTTGGCTATCATGCATAATGCTAATGATAATATTCCATACAAGTCATTGTATGGACATTTGTTTTCATTTCTCTTGGGTAGATAACTAGGAGTTGAATTGCTAGATTGTATATGGCTAATTTCTTAAGAAACTGCCAAATTCTTTCCCACCGTGGCTGGACCATTTTACATTTCCACCAATAATATGAGGCTTCCAGTTTTTTTACATTTTCACCTACACTTGTATTGTCCTTCCTTTTGGTTATAGCCATTCTAGTGAGTCTAAAGTGGTATCTTACTGTGGTTTTAATTTGTATTTCTTTAATGAATAATGATTTTGATTACTTTTCATGTGTTTATTTGCCATTCATATATTTTCTTTAGGTGAAGAGTCTATCCAAATCTTTAGCCCATTTAAAAAAATTGGATCATTTTCGTATTTACTTATTAGAGGTCTTTATGCATACATACATATATAGATATATGTTTTGATATAAGTCCTTTATCAGATATATGATTAACAAATATTTTACTTCAGTCTGTGGCTTGTCTTTTTCTTTTTCTATTTATTTATTTATTTATTTATTTATTTTACAGATATGTGTTTTATTTTGTACGGTATATATACCTTAGTATATTCCACATAAATGTACATATGTAATTTTTACACTTTCATTGCTCATTATAATAGTGGTAAGTAATTTTTTAAAGGTTGCTGATATAAGTACTTATCTCTACCATTGAAGAAAAATGTGGCATATAGAGAACGAGTACAGTTTATGAAGAAAAACAGACTAAAAGAGTTATGAAGTAAAACCATTGGAGAATATCAGTGTTAGCCCATTGCTTTTTTTTTTTTCACACACACACACTGTATTTTATTTTTACAAGAGATAAATAGACTGACACCAAGCATTGTACATGGATGACCACAACAAAAGCAACAATGATTGCAATTACCAAACATGAAACACACTCATACTATGTCATAATATTGACATTCAGTCCAGTAATCCTCCACTGTAACAGCTCCTTTACTTTGCAGTGAAAATTGATTTGTATATTCTTTGCCTCTGAGTCCTTGTGGGATTTTTTTTTTTAATTCAGACAGAAAGTCACAAAAATTATACTCATCCTCATCAGTTCACTCAGTCCCATGTAATTAATTTTTTTTTTCCATCTTGATCTTTTGTTAGCACTTTTATGAGTTCATCAGTTTTTCATTAGAGTTCTGAAAATGCTTATTCATTCAGTTCAGCAGTGCAGTCAGTTACCAGAAACCTGTACTTGTCAGAGTCTTTTCCATGAATTTCTTGAAGATGAAACCCTTTTATAAGAACATATTTGCAAAAGCATCAGAGTACACCCAGAACTGTCTGTAAATGACAAAAGACTTAAAAATGACCACAGTTAAAGATTTGATGGAAGTTCATAATAATGCAGTTGACGAGAAAATTAGTTATTTCTGAGATATACATTTTAAAGTAATAACTAGGATTATGACTTATAACATTATACCAGAACATATAAGATTTTTAGAAATTTCATGTAATGTCTGAAACGTTTATATTAACATATTTCCATACAAATAACCCAATGAAAGTTTAGTGTTAGTTGTTTTGTTTGTTTGTTTTTTTATACTGCAGGTTCTTATTAGGCATCAATTTTATACACATCAGTGTATACATGTCAATCCCAATTGCCCAATTCAGCACACCATCATCCCCACCCCACCGCAGTTTTCCCCCCCTTGGTGTCCATATGTCCGTTCTCTACATCTGTGTCTCAACTTCTGCCCTACAAACCGGCTCATCTGTACCATTTTTCTAGGTTCCACATACATGCATTAATACACGATATTTGTTTTTCTCTTTCTGACTTACTTCACTCTGTATGACAGTCTCTAGATCCATCCACTTCTCAACAAATGACTCAATTTCATTCCTTTTTATGGCTGAGTAATATTCCATTGTATATATGTACCACAACTTCTTTATCCATTCGTCTGTTGATGGGCATTTAGGTTGCTTCCATGACCTGGCTATTGTAAATAGTGCTGCAATGAACATTCGGGTGCATGTGTCTTTTTGAATTACGGTTTTCTCTGGGTATATGCCCAGTAGTGGGATTGCTGGGTCATATGGTAATTCTATTTTTAGTTTTTTAAGGAACCTCCATATTGTTCTCCATAGTGGCTGTATCAATTTACATTCCCACCAACAGTGCAAGAGGGTTCCCTTTTCTCCACACCCTCTCCAGCATTTGTTGTTTGTAGATTTTCTGATGATGCCCATTCTAACAGGAGTGAGGTGATACCTCATTGTAGTTTTGATTTGCATTTCTCTAATAATTAGTGATGTTGAGCATCTTTTCATGTGCTTCGTGGCCATCTGTGTGTCTTCTTTGGAGAAATGTCTATTTAGGTCTTCTGCCCATTTTTGGATTGGGGTGTTTGTTTCTTTAATACTGAGCTGAATGAGCTGTTTATATATTTTGGAGATTAATCCTTTGTCCGTTGATTCGTTTGCAAATATTTTCTCCCATTCTGAGGGTTGTCTTTTCGTCTTGTTTATGGTTTCCTTTGCTGTGCAAAAGCTTTGAAGTTTCATTAGGTCCCATTTGTTTATTTTTGTTTTTATTTCCATTACTCTAGGAGGTGGATCAAAAAAGATCTTGCTGTGATTTATGTCAAAGAGTGTTCTTCCTATGTTTTCCTCTAAGAGTTTTATAGTGTCCAGTCTTATATTTAGGTCACTAATCCATTTTGAGTTTATTTTTGTGTATGGTGTTAGGGAGTATTCTAATTTCATTCTTTTACATGTAGCTGTCCAGTTTTCCCAGCACCACTTATTGAAGAGACTGTCTTTTCTCCATTGTATATCTTTGCCTCCTTTGTCATAGATTAGTTGACCATAGGTGCGTGGGTTAATCTCTGGGCTTTCTATCTTGTTCCATTGATCTATGTTTCTGTTTTTGTGCCAGTACCATATTGTCTTGATTACTGTAGCTTTGTAGTATAGTCTGAAGTCAGGGAGTCTGATTCCTCCAGCTCCATTTTGTTCCCTCAAGACTGCTTTGGCTATTCGGGGTCTTTGGGTCTCCATACAAATTTTAAGATGATTTGTTCTAGCTCCGTAAAAAATGCCATTGGTAATTTGATAGGGATTGCATTGAATCTGTAGATTGCTTTGGGTAGTATAGTCATTTTCACAATATTGATTCTTCCAATCCAAGAACATGGTATATCTCTCCATCTGTTGCTATCATCTTTGATTTCTTTCATCAGTGTCTTATAGTTTTCTGCATACAGGTCTTTTGTCTCCCTAGGTAGGTTTATTCCTAGGTATTTTATTCTTTTTGTTGCAGTGGTAAATGGGAGTGTTTCCATAATTTCTCTTTCAGATTTTTCATCATTAGTGTATAGGAATGCAAGAGATTTCTGTGCATTAATTTTGTATCCTGCAACGTTACCATATTCATTAATTAGCTCTAGCAGTTTTCTGGTGGCAGTTTTAGGATTCTCTATGTATAGTATCATGTCATCCGCAAACAGTGACAGTTTTACTTCTTCTTTTCCAATTTGTATTCCTTTTATTTCTTTTTCTTCTCTGATTGCCGTGGCTAGGACTTCCAGAACTATGTTGAATAATAGTGGTGAGAGTGGACATCCTTCTCTCGTTCCTGATCTTAGAGGAAATGCTTTCAGTTTTTCACCGTTGAGAATGATGTTTGCTGTGGGTTTGTCATATATGGCCTTTATTATGTTGAGGTAGGTTCCCTCTGTGCCCACTTTCTGGAGAGTTTTTATCATAAATGGGTGTTGAATTTTGTCAAAAGCTTTTTCTGCATCTATTGAGATGATCATATGGTTTTTATTCTTCAATTTGTTAATATGGTGTATCACATTGATTGATTTGCGTATATTGAAGAATCCTTGCATCCCTGGGATAAATCCCACTTGATCGTGGTGTATGATCCTTTTAATGTGTTGTTGGATTCTGTTTGCTAGTATTTTGTTGAGGATTTTTGCATCTATATTCATCAGTGATATTGGTCTGTAATTTTCTTTTTTTGTAGTGTCTTTGTCTGGTTTTGGTATCAGGGTGATGGTGGCCTCATAGAATGAGTTTGGGAGTGTTCCTTCCTCTGCAATTTTTTGGAAGAGTTTGAGAAGGATAGGTGTTAGCTCTTCTCTAAATGTTTGATAGAATTCACCTGTGAAACCATCTGGTCCTGGACTTTTGTTTGTTGGAAGATTTTAAATCACAGTTTCAATTTCATTGCTTGTGATTGGTCTGTTCATATTTTCTGTTTCTTCCTGGTTCAGTCTTGGAAGATTATACCTTTCTAAAAATTTGTCCATTTCTTCCAGGTTGTCCATTTTATTGGCATAAAGTTGCTTATAGTAGTCTCTTAGGATGCTTTGTATTTCTGCGGTGTCTGTTGTAACTTCTCCTTTTTCATTTCTGATTTTATTGATTTGGGTCCTCTCCCTCTTTTTCTTGATGAGTCTGGCTAATGGCTTATCAATTTTGTTTATCTTCTCAAAGAACCAACTTTTAGTTTTATTGATCTTTGTTATTGTTTTCTTTGTTTCTATTTCATTTATTTCTGCTCTGATCTTTATGATTTCTTTCCTTCTGCTAACTTTGGGTTTTGTTTGTTCTTCTTTCTCTAGTTTCTTTAGGTGTAAGGTTAGATTGTTTACTTGAGCTTTTTCTTGTTTCTTTAGGTAGGCTTGTATAGCTATAAACTTCCCTCTTAGAACTGCTTTTGCTGCATCCCATAGGTTTTGGGTCGTCGTGTTTTCATTGTCATTTGTCTCTAGGTATTTTTTGATTTCCTGTTTGATTTCTTCAGTGATCTCTTGGTTATTTAGTAGTGTATTGTTTAGCCTCCATGTGTTTGTCTTTTTTACGTTTTTTTCCCTGTAATTCATTTCTAATCTCATAGTGTTGTGGTCAGAAAAGATGCTTGATATGATTTCAATTTTCTTAAATTTACCGAAGCTTGATTTGTGACCCAAGATGTGATCTATCCTGGAGAATGTTCCGTGCGCACTTGAGAAGAACGTGTAATCTGCTGTTTTTGGATGGAATGTCCTATAAATATCAATTAAATCTATCTGCTCTCTTGTGTCATTTAAAGCTTCTGTTTCCTTATTTATTTTCATTTTGGATGATCTGTCCATTGGTGTAAGTGAGGTGTTAAAGTCCCCCACTATTATTGTGTTACTGTCGATTTCCTCTTTTATAGCTGTTAGCAGTTGCCTTATGGATTGAGGTGCTCCTATGTTGGGTGCGTATATATTTATAATTGTTATATATTCTTCTTGGATTGATCCCTTGATCATTATGTAGTGTCCTTCCTTGTCTCTTGTAACATTCTTTATTTTAAAGTCTATTTTATCTGATATGAGTATAGCTACTCCAGCTTTCTTTTGATTTCCATTTGCATGGAATATCTTTTTCCATCCCCTCACTTTCAGTCTGTGTGTGTTCCTAGGTCTAAAGTGGGTCTCTTGTAGACAGCATATATATGGGTCTTGTTTTTGTATCCATTCAGCCAGTCTATGTCTTTTGGTTGGGGCATTTAATCCATTCACGTTTAAGGTAATTATCGATATGTATGTTCCTATGACCATTTTCTTAATTGTTTTGGGTTTGTTTTTGTAGGTCCTTTTCTTCTCTTGTGTTTCCCACTTAGAGAAGTTCCTTTAGCATTTGTTGTAGAGCTGGTTTGGTGGTGCTGAATTCTCTTAGCTTTTGCTTGTCTGTAAAGCTTTTGATTTCTCCATCAAATCTAAATGAGATCCTTGCCAGGTAGAGTAATCTTGGTTGTAGGTTCTTCCCTTTCATCACTTTAAGTATATCATGCCACTCCCTTCTGGCTTGCAGAGTTTCTGCTGAGAAATCAGCTGTTAACCTTATGGGAGTTCCCTTGTATGTTATTTGTCGTTTTTCCCTTGCTGCTTTCAATAATTTTTCTTTGTCTTTAATTTTTGCCACTTTGATTACTATGTGTCTCAGCGTGTTTCTCCTTGGGTTTATCCTGTATGGGACTCTCTGCGCTTCCTGGACTTGGGTGGCTATTTCCTTTCCAATGTTAGGGAAGTTTTCGACTATAATCTCTTCAAATATTTTCTCTGGTCCTTTCTCTCTCTCTTCTCCTTCTGGGACCCCTATAATGCGAATGTCGTTGCGTTTAATATTGTCCCAGAGGTCTCGTAGGCTGTCTTCATTCCTTTTCATTCTTTTTTCTTTAGTCTGTTCCACAGCAGTGAATTCCACCATTCTGTCTTCCAGGTCACTTATCCATTCTTCTGCCTCAGTTATTCTGCTATTGATTCCTTCTAGTGTAGTTTTCATTTCAGTTATTGTATTGGTCATCTCTGTTTGTTTGTTCTTTAATTCTTCTAGGTCTTTGTTAATCATTTCTTGCATCTTCTTAATCTTTGCCTCCATTCTTATTCCGAGGTCCTGGATCATCTTCACTATCATTATTCTGAATTCTTTTTCTGGAAGGTTGCCTATCTCCACTTCATTTAGTTGTTTTTCTGGGGTTTTTTCTTGTTCCTTCATCTGGTACATAGCCCTCTGACTTTTCATCTTGTCTCTCTTTCTGTAACTGTGGTTTTTGGTCCACAGGCTGCAGGATTGTAGTTTTTCTTGCTTCTGCTGTCTGCCCTCTGGTGGTTGAGGCTATCTAAGAGGCTTGATGGGAGGCTCTGGTGGTGGGTAGAGCTGACTGTTGCTGTGGCGGTCAGAGCTCCGTAAAACTTTAATCCACTTGAGTGTTGATGGGTGGGGCTGGGTTCCCTCCCTGTTGGTTGTTTTGCCTGAGGCAGCCCAACACTGGAGCCTACCTGGGCTCTTTGGTGGGGTTAATGGCAGACTCTGGGAGGGCTCACGCCAAGGAGCACTTCTGAGAACCTCCGCTGCCAGTGTCCTTGTCCCCACGGTGAAACAGAGCCACCCCCCGCCTCTGCAGGAGACCCCCCAACACCAGCAGGTAGGTCTGGTTCAGTCTCCCCCAGGGTCACTGCTCCTTCCCCTGGGTCCCGATGTGCACACTACTTTGTGTGTGCCCTCCAAGAGTGGGGTCTCTGTTTCCCCCAGTCCTGTCAAAGTCCTGCAATCAATTCCCACTAGGCTTCAAAGTCTGATTCTCTAGGAATTCCTCCTCCCGTTGCTGGACCCCCAGGTTGGGAAGCCTGACGTGGGGCTCAGAACCTTCACTCCAGTGGGTGGACTTCTGTGGTATAAGTGTTCGCCAGTCTGTGAGTCACCCACCCAGCAGTTATGGGATTTGATTTACTCTGATTGCGCCCCTCCTACCGTCTCACTGTGGCTTCTCCTCTGTCCTTGGACGTGGGGTATCCTCCTTGGTGAAGTCCAGGGTCTTCCTGTCAATGATTGTCCAGCAGCCAGTTGTGATTCTGGTGCTCTCGCAAGAGGGAGTGAGAGCACGTCCTTCTACTCCGCCATCTTGGTTAATCCTCTATTTATTTATTTGCATCTGGTCTTAGTTGCGGCAGGCGGGCTCCTTAGTTGTGGCATGTGAAGTCTTAGTTGCGGCATGCATATGGGATCTAGTTCTCTGACCAGGGATCGAACCTGGGCCCCCTGAATTGGGAGCGCAGTCTTATCCACTGTGCCACCAGGGAAGTCCCTTCATTTTCTTAAGGGTGCCTTTTGAAGAGCAAACGTTTTAAATTTTGATGAAGTCCAATTTATCAATATTTTCTCTTATACATCATGCTTTTTGTGTCATATCTTACAAATATTTCCTAATGCAGAGTCACAATATTTTTCTTGTATGTTCTTTTGTATGTATTTTATATTAATAGCGCTTACATTTAGGTTTATATACCATTTCAAGTTAATTTTTGGGTCTGGTGTGAAGTAAGGGTCTAGGTTCATTTACTTTTATGTATAGATGTCCAGTTGTTTTAGTACCATTTGATGAAAGACTATTCTTTCCTTACTAAATTACCTTAGTCTCTTTGCTGAAAATACTTAATGACTTTTCTTGTTTTAAAATTGAAACTATTTAGTATGAGAAAACTACTGAGTTTTCCTCCCCAGAGTCAACAACAGTTATCAGATTCTTGTATGCCCTTAAGAGGTATTTTATGCATGTATAAGCAAATATAGTTATATTCTTTTTCTCCCCCTACATGACTCAATTTTTGTGAATGTTTTAGATCAGTGTTTTTAACCTTTTTTTTCATAACTGCCCACTGAAGAGAAAAATTAAATTAAATTTATTAAGTTTAATTTCTCTTCAAGAAATGAATACTAAGTAATAAGATTTTAATAAAATGGATTTAAATTTAAACTTTAATTTCTCCATAACAAAAGAGATTAAGCAGTAAGGTTTTTTTCAGATAGGGTTGATCTTTTTTCCTGGGGGAGAGGAGTGGCACAGACTATTATAATACTAAGACATTTTTGCTCCCTTAAGTACTAATTTTTACTTTCTAAGGAGTGATGTCACCTCCACTGAGAATGTGTACATTAGATATTTGAAAAGCATTTATGTTCCCTCATTGTTGGCTACAAAATTTTATTTATCTTTACAATTCAGCTTATTATTTGTTTTTCAAATCATCTATATTTTAGTTTTGTCTGCTTGATCTGTGATTTTTCTAATAGGTGTAAGTTAAAATATTCCACTCTGATTATTCTCAGATTGTTCAGATTTTTGTTTGTGTAATTCAAAGATAGTTGCCAACTCCAGAGAAATTTACAATAATTTTATCTTTCTGGTAGATTGTACCTTTTAAAAATGAAATATGAACTATCCCTGCTGCTTTTTTTTTTTTTTTTAATTTATTTATTTATTTCTGAGTGTGTTGGGTCTTTGTTTCTGTGCGAGGGCCCTCTCCAGTTCCAGCGAGCGGGGTCCACTCTTCATCATGGTGCGCGGGCCTCTCACCGTCGTGGCCTCTCCCGTTGCGGAGCACGGGCTCCAGACGCGCAGGCTCAGCAGTCGTGGCTCACGGGCCCAGCCGCTCCGCGGCATGTTGGATCCTCCCAGACCAGGGCTCGAACCCGTGTCCCCTGCATTGGCAGGCAGACTCCCAACCACTGCGCCACCAGGGAAGCCCCCTGCTGCTTTTAGTATTATTTTGCTTTGAGTTGTGTCTTTGCTAATACTTCGCTATACTGTGTTGCTTTTACTTTTGCGTAGCATATATATGGATTATCTTTTCCCATACCTTTATTTTCAGCCTTTCTGAGTACTTTATTTTACGTCTAACTTTAAAAAATCAAGTAGCTACTTTAAAAATTCATTATGCAAACTTCTTTTAATAGGTAAGTTTTAGAGGCAGCAAACTGGCTGGTGTGCATTTTATGGTGTGCACAGTGTTTTAAATATCCATGTAACTAGCCAGACGTTATTTTTGTATGATTTTAGGCAAGTCACCTAACCTCTGTAAGTTTCAGTTTGTTCATCTGTTAAAGGAAAATTATAATAATTTCCCACCACCTCACAGGATTAATGAGAAATATAATTAATCCTCACAGGATCAGTGAGAAATACATGTAAAGCATCTAGCATAGTATCTGGCATTGTAGAAAGTATTTGATAAATATTGGCTATTACCACTCTATTTAAAACCATGTAAAAGATAGGGCTCTATCACCATGGGTCATGGGATATCACTGGAGTCTTTTAAACAAGGAACTGATGTTATAAGACTTGCATTTTAAACACAGTTGTGGTAGCATCATGGAAGATGGATTAGAGGAGTGCAACAGAGATAAGGAACCTCTGCAGTTGTTGTACTATTTTAGGAAAGAGCTAAGAACCTAAACTAAGCCAGTAGCTCTTGGAAAAGAAAAGAGGTGGGGAGTGGGGAATTGTAGACTTGACTGTGCTTGCTGCTGGTGAAATAGAAATAATTTTAGATGTTTAGGAATCCTTTAAATTTATCCTACCCCAAGACAACGAAAACTAAACTGAATTTCCTGAGATTAGGGTAATGTTTCTCAGTGGAAAGGGAACAGACTTAGAAGTAATAGGCGAAGGATAGAGCTATAATTCAATGGCAAATTGCAATATTAGAGTTCATAGTAAAAGAACGAAAGTTTCCAGGAATAATAAACTTTTACCAGACGATGAAGTAGCAAGCCACCCTACCTGACATCAAACATATTTTAGAAATGTGGTGATGAAAACAGTGTGAAGTTAGTGTAGGTGAAGACAAGTGGATCAGTAGAACATAATATAGTCCAAAAATTGGTTCTTGCATGTATAGAAATTTAGTATATGAAAAGGTGGCATTTCAAATCACTAGGAGGGAAAGAAAGGACTATTCAATAAATGGCATTGAAACTTTAAAAAAAACTTAAATTAGGTCCTTGCCTGACACCATTTATAAAAATAAATTCTAAATGAATTGAAGTCTTAAGCATGGAAACAAAGCAAAACCATAAAAATCAAGAGGAAAGGGAGAGACAAGCAAATAGAAAAAATAGCCAAAAGATACAAATAGACAATTAATGGAAGAGGCAATACAAGTGGTCAATAAACTTGAAAATATTCAACCTCAGGGGGTGTAAAACCAAATAACAGCTGGTATATTTCACCTATCAGGTTGAACAAAACCAAAACCAAAAACTGTTAACCAAAATTTCAGAAATGGAGACTTGATTGAAATAAGGAGGCATTATCTTGGGGTTTACTAGGGCTGTAGCCCGGGAGACACAAATCCAAGAAGCACTTGAACTGTGTTCCGCTGGACTACACAATGGGGCAGGCATGTAGGCAAAACCCCCACAAGGTCGCATAAATTGTTTGTCAGGAAGTAGGATTGGAGAGGTAAGAAATAAGGTGCTTGTTAAGCAAGGATTGGTTGGGGTCTGAAATGATTACATGGTGGGGAGAGTACTTTGAAACTCTAAGGTTGTAGCTAGTAGCTGCCAGCAGGTATTGTTTTGAAAACGCCTGTTGGTGTCCTTGAGTTTGATACAGTTCAGAGAAAATTCAGGTTCTTTTGTAGGAATGTGTCTGAAACCACATCCACACTGTCTACCTGGCTCCATTTTGGATGCCTTAACCATGGTTACTCCATTTTGATTTTTCAATGATCTTAAATATGTCATCAAAATTGATAGTAGCAAATGATGGTGTGGGGGAGTGGATGCTGTCATATCCTGTGGATAAGGGTGTAAAATTCCAGGGCGATTTTTTACATCTTTTGAAATTTAAAATTGCAATAATTTCCCTCTTACTCTCTTTCCTATGGAAGCACAGGGGGACAAGAGGTATGCCAAGGTTATGCATCTAGCATTTCTTCTAATAGCAAAACTTTAGAAACAACTTAAATGTCCTTTCAGTTACTTTGTAATAAATTAAGTGGCCACCTGTTGAGTGGTGGTGCTCTGGTTCTGTGGTGAGTGGTTGAAACCTAACACTTTAATCTGAGATTTGGATCAACATAATGTATTTTCCACTTGTTTTCTTTGAGATACAGCCCTGAAAATGGAAAACCTTATTTAAAATGACAAACAATTAAGTAAAGAGTTTTAATGGGCGATATATAAGAAAACTAAACTATGAGCTGTATTTTGCTAAAGCTTATTTATTGATACATTCCAATCTTTCTCCAATGCAGATCTCTCTCTTTTTTTTAAAATTTATTCATTTATTTATTCATTTTTGGCTGTGTTGGGTCTTTGTTGCTGCATGTGGGCTTTCTCTAGTTGCGGCAAGCGGGGGCTACTCTTGGTTGCAGTGTGCAGCCTTCCCATTGCGGTGGCTTCTCTCGTTGCGCAGCATGGGCTCAGCTGCTCCACAGCGTGTGGGATCCTCCCGGACCGAGGCTTGAACCCGTGTCCCCTCCACTGGCAGGCGGATTCCTAACCACTGCGCCACCAGGGAAGTCTGCAGATATCTCTTATATAATTCTTGTGGGACAAGTCATTTCTTTTAACTTAGAGCAAAAGCTCTTCCAGGGTCTGGCTTATATCCCTTGTCCTTGCTCTTCTCGCTGGTATGTGCTTACAGTTAAGCCCAGAGTCAGCATTAGGTTACTGTATCTGATGATCCTTCTGCTGTGAGAGCCCTTGCCAAAAATTAGTTTACAATTCCCAAGACTCTCTTTGCCCTAAGGATTTCTCTATCTTTCTCTTGAGTGAGGAAAAGCAGAGGAATTATAGCCACTTCCGGCATCTCTACCTTTCTGATATGAGACTGTAGTTATCTTCAACCAAAGGAAACAACTACTCTCTTTTCATGCCTCATGCCAAAGAGGAATGTTGTTTAGATACATCTGTGTTCTTCCATGTAGTTCATTTCTTTTTATTGGTGAGTAGTTTTCCATCGTGAGGATTTACCATATTTTTTTCACCTATTCTCTTGCCAATGAATATTCTTTCTTTCTGTGGACATATCTTTTATTTCTTTTGGTTAAATCCCAGGAGTGAAATAGCTATATCAAAAGGTGTAAAAGTATGTATTTAATTTAAAAGAAATGGCCAAACAATTAAAAAATACTTGAACCATTTTACATCCTCACTAGCAATATATGAGAAATGTAGTTGCTCAGCATTCTTGTCAACATTTATCATTGTCAGTCTTTATAATTTTAGCCATTCTTATGGACGTGTAGTGGAAGCTCCTTGTGGTTTTAATCTGTATCCTCTAGACCAGTGATACTGAGCATCTTTTAATTTGGTTATTGGACCTTCACATATCTTTTTTTTGAAAGTGTCTGTGAAAGTCTTTTGCCCATTTTTATTGGACTGTTTGCTTTTTTATTGGTTTATAACATTATATAACTTTTATGTGTACAGTATTACATTTCAACTTCTGTATGCACTATGGTGTGCTCACCACCAAAGATTTAGTTTCTATCTAGTCACCATATAGTTGACCCCCTTTACCCGTTTTTCCCTCCCCCAACCCCCTTCTCCTCTGGTAACCACTACTCTACTCTGTTCTCTGTATCTGTGTTTGCTTTTGTTTATTTTGTTTTGTTTTGTTTGTTTAGTCCACATATTAGTGAAATCATACAGTATTTGTCTTTTTCCATCTGATTTATTTCATTTAGCATAATACTCTCAAGGTCCATCCATGTTGTTGTATATGACAAGATTTCACCTTTTTTATGGCTGAGTAGTATTCTATGTATACCACATCTTCTTTATCCATTCATCCATCAGTGGACACTTAGGTCGTTTTCATATCTTGGCTGTTGTAAATAATGCTGTGATGAACATAGGAGTGCATATATCTTTTTTAATTAATGTTTTCATAATCTCTGAATAAATACCCAGAAGTGGGATAGCTGGATCATATGGTAGTTCTATTCTTAACTTTTTGAGGAATCTCCATACTGTTTTCCATAGTGGCTACACCAATTTACATTCCCATCAGCAGTGCATGAGGGTTCCCTTTTCTTTACATCTTCACCAACAGTTGTTACTTCTTGCCTTTTTGATAATAGCCATTCTAACAGGCTTAAGGTGATGTCTCATTGTCGTTTTGATTTGCATTTCCCTGATAATTAGTGATGTTGAAAATCTTTTCATGTGCCTGTTGGCCATCTGTATATCATCTTTGGAAAAAATGTCTAGTTAACTCCTCTGCCTATTTTTTAATCAGGTTGTTTATTTTTTGGTTGTTGAGTTATATGAATTCTTTATGTATTTTGGATATTAACCCATTAATGGACATATGATTTGCAAATATCTTCTTTCATTTGGTAGGTTGTCTTTTTCTCTCTCCTCTCTTTCTGGTACTCCCATTACACATATACTGGTGTGTTTAATGGTTTTTCATGTTTCTCTGAGGTTCTCTGGGTTTTTTTTTTTCCCATTTTTTTCTCCTCTGTTCTTTGGTTTGCATAGTCTCTATCACTCTGCCTTCAAGCTTGCTTATTCTTTCTTTCTGTTCAAATATACTGTTAAGCCCCTCTAATGAATTTTTATTTGTTATTGTGCTTTTCAATTCCAGAATTCTATTTGGTTCCTTTAAAATAATTTCTATCTTTAAAAAAAAAATTTATTTATTTATTTATATTTTGACTGCACCGGGTTTTTTTTTTTAATTTATTTATTTAATTTATTTATTTTTGGCTGTGTTGGGTCTTTGTTGCTGTGCGCGGGCTTTCTCTAGTTGCAGTGAGCGAGGGCTACTCTTTGTTGCAGTGCGCGGGCTACTCTTTGTTGCGGTGCACGGGCTTCTCACTGCGGTGGCTTCTCTTGTTGCGGAGCACAGGCTCTAGGCGCCCGGGCTTAAGGAGCTGTGGCTTGCAAGTTCTGGAGCACAGGCTCAGTAGTTGTGGCACATGGGCTTAGTTGCTCCACGGCATGTGGGATCTTCCTGGACCAGGGCTTGAACCCATGTCCCCTGCATTGGCAGGAGGATTCTTAACCACTGCGCCACAAGGGAAGCCCCTGCACTGGGTTTTAGTTGCAGCATGCAAGCTTCTTAGTTGCAGCATGTGGACTCTTAGTTGAAGCAAGGGAATCTTAGTTGCGGCATGCATGTGGGATCTAGTTCCCAGACCAGGGATCGAACCCGGGCCCCCTGCATTGAGAACGTGGAGTTGGAGTCTTATCCACTGGACCACCAGGGAAGTCCCAATAATGTCTATCTTTTTATCGATAGTTTCTATTTGATGGGAAATTGTCATCATGCCTTCCTTTACTTCCTTTTATCATGATTTCTTTTATCTCTGTGAACATGTTTATAATTGCTCTTTTCATGTCTTTTATGTTAAATCCAACGTCTGGTTACTGTCACTGGCAGTTCGTGTCACCTTCTTTTTTCAGTGTACAGGTCATAATTGTTTCTTTGTATGCCTCATAATTTTTTGTTGGAAACTAGACATTTTAGATAATATGTTGTAGCAACTCTGGGTACTGCCACCATTCTCAGGGCATGTTAGTTTTATTTGCTTATTTATTTGTTTTTAACTGGCTGGCTTATTTTAATGAAGTTTATTTCCTACCCATAGGCTTAAACCTCTGATGTTACTCCCCTTAGAAGTGCAGTTTTGGTATGCCTGCAGTCACCTTAGGATGGCAGTGGTTTTGATAAAGCTCTTTTTCTCTCTTTTCCTGACCACATCTGGCTGTTAAACTCCACTAATTTCTGGCTGATTACTTTATTGTTTTTAATAATGCCCTTGGGCGTAGATTATTCTACAGATTAATCCAATAAAACCCTGGCTCCTTTAAAAAAATAGCTTCTGAGGTCAGTGTTTGATATTTGTTCTTACACCTGTAGGACTCCTCCTAACTGTAGTATTCCATAGTTTCTCCTGAATGCTAGCTGGCCTACAGGTTAACCTGTATCATGCATCTTTCCCAATTTCCTTTCACAACTTCTGCTGTCCTTGAGAGTGAAGTTAGGCTTGAACTTCTCTTCCCTCTTTTGCAAATGAAATCAGTTCCTTTGGGTAAATATTAGGAGCTCTCTGTTTAATGACCTGCTTCTCCCCTCAGGCAAAGTCTCTGAGCCAAGGCTTTGGAGCTGGTGGTAGGCACAACTGTAAACTTCTCTCCTAGTGACACTCCTACTCTAGGAGCTGAGCACTTGCTGGTACCTGAGGTCCTCTTGGTTTATCCCTCTTGGAGTGGAACCAGCACCTTAGAAAGCAGATGTAGGTTTAATCAGGGCCTCAGTGCTCTAAGCACACTGGATCCATGAAAGAGCCTTTATTCCATGAGGGATGGCTGGGAAGGAGAGAGCCCCCACCTCATGACTGCACTTTCCAAGGACTTAGCCTCAGAAACAGGTAGCTGGAGGGAGAATGAGAAATACTGATGTCTTGTCCTTCCTGGGAAGAAAGTGCTCTATCTGGGAGCAGCCTGTGTTCTTGGCTTTAGTAATTGGGAGTGGAGTCCCTGTTTCTCTGAGCTGGGAGGGTGGAAGAGAGGAAGTGATCTTGATTCAAATATCGCAGACCCTTAGGGACTTCCCTGGTGGTCCAGTGGTTAAGACTCCACACCTCCAATGCAGGGGTCAGGGAACTAAGATCCCACATGCCGCGCGGCAAGAAAAAAAAAAAAAATCACAGACCCTTACCTTTCTTACAGAATTTTTAGAGATTTCCTTGATAGACATTTCTTCATTTGCTGTTTTCCCTTAGGACCATTTCCAAAGGCTTTCAGTATTGTTGTTTTTAAAGTAATTTTCACCAGTTTCACTGGGCGAAGGGTCAGTGGGACTCCTCAGGCTGTCTTGCCAGAAATTGGTCCTTCCTATAGTATTTGTGTGTGTGTGTGTGTGTGTGTGTGAGTGTAGGTGTGTATTTCTTTGCATGTCATTTTTGTAGTTGCTTTAGGTATGTATATAGAAAACTTACCATTGTCTTCTTTTGTTGTCATGTTACCAGTTCAAGTGAAATATAGAAACTTTACCTCCCTATAAGTCCCTTTACTCTCCCCTATTTATTGATACAATTGTCTTAAATATTTCCTCTTATATACATTTATAGCCACATCAGACAGTGATATAATTTTTGCTTCAATCATTAGACATAACTTAGAAAACTTAAGAAGAGAAAGCCTGTTGTATCTACTACTATTTTTGATTTCTGTGTTCTTTCCTTTTTGATGTTCCAGGGTTTCTTCCTTTATTGTTTCCTTTCTATTTAGAGGACTTTCTTTAGCCATTCTTCTAGGGTAGGTATGCTGATGACAATTTTCTTAGTTTTCACTCATCTGAGAATGCCTTGATTTTCCTTTCATTCCTGAAGCATATTTTTTTTCCTGGGCACAAAATTCTGAGTTGACAGTTCTTTTCTTTCAGCACCTGAAAAATATCCTATCACTTCTTTCTGGCCTCCCCGGTTTCTGGTGAGAAATTCTCGATTATTTGAATAAATTCTATCTCTGGCTGCTTCCAGATATTTTTCTTTGCTTTTAGTATTCAGAAGTTTATGATATGTCTTGCTGTGGATTCTCTGAGTTTATCCTATTTAGATAAACTCCTTATTAAATCTGTAAGTTATGTCTCTTGCCAAATTTAGAACTTTTCAGCCATTATTTCTCGGAGTACTTTTTCACTCTCTTCCTTCTCTTTATCTAGGACTCTGATAACATGAATGTTATATTTTTTTGTTATGGAGCCACAGAGCCCTTAGGCTCTGTACATTTTTCCTATCCATTTTCTTTCGGTTGTTTAGATTGGGTTATTTCTGCTCTATATTCCAGTTCACTGATTCTTTTCCTCTGTTCCCTCCATTTTTCCATAGAGCCCATTTATTGAGTTTTAAAAATTTGTTATTTATTTTTCATTTCTAAAATTTCCATTTGTTATTTTTAGATCTTCTGTTTCTTTGCTGAGACTTTATATTTTTACATTTGTTTTAAGCAGGTTCATAATTGCTCCTTGAAGCATTTTTATTGTAGATGCTTTTTAAAATCTTTGTCAGATAATTCTGATATCTCTATCATCTTGATTTTGGCTTTTTCCATTCAGTTATCCTTTTTCATTCAGTGCGAGATCTTCTTGAATGGTGAGTGATCTTCAGCTGAAGCCTGGACATTTTTGTATTACGTTCTGAGATTTTGGATCCTATTTAAACCTTTTATCTGGTTTCCTGTGACATTGTTCTGTCAAGGTAAGGGGGGTGGTGGCACTTCAGTACTTCCAGTTACAAGTCCAGGATTCCTTCTGTTCACACCTGAGAAGGAAGTCTCCTTATTATGCCTGGGTGGGGATGGGTGGCTCCCATGTGTTCTCCTCTGACCCCACAGTTGGGAGGTGGTGGCCTCATTACCACTGGGCAATGGTGAAAATGCTGACTTTCTACTAGGCCTCCTCTGACAGTGAGAAGGACAAGAGGTGCCTTTTTGTTGCCTGGTGGTTGAGAGTCAGGGATCCCCATGTCATTTTTTTTTTTTTTTAATTTTGAAAAATATTTAGCATGGATACATGTTCACAACACAGTCTTAACTGAAAAACACAGCATATAACATTCTTTATTTATTTTCTTTTTTCTTTCTACTATAATGCATGCTCGCTGTAGTAAGTCACATCACATGTTGTAGTAAGTCAGATAGTATCACCCCATGACCCAATTAATATAGTCAGTGTTAACAATTTGGTCAGTTTCCTTCACACCTTACTTCATACTTATATAAACATATACACAATTATATACATATATACAATATGTTTTTTTTAATTAATTAATTTATTTATTTATTATTTTTGGCTGTGTTGGGTCTTCGTTTCTGCGCGAGGGCTTTCTCCATTTGCAGCAAGCGAGGGCCACTCCTCATTGTGGTGCGCGGGCCTCTCACTATCGCGGCCTCTCTTGTTGCGGAGCACAGGCTCCAGACGCGCAGGCTCAGTAGTTGTGGCTCACGGGCCTAGTTGCTCCGCGGCATGTGGGATCTTCCCAGACCAGGGCTCGAACCCGTGTCCCCTGCCTTGGCAGGCAGATTCTCAACCACTGCGCCACCAGGGAAGCCCTACAATATGTTTTTAATTTTATAAATCTATTTATAGATTTTAAAAGTACTGGGTGGAATCCAGTACTGTATGGAATCCAGTACTTTTAAAATCTGTAAGTAACTTGGATGGAATCCAAGTTATTTCTGAGAAATTGGATTAGGAAATATTTTTTTATTTTTCTGTATTTTCCAAATTATCTATATAGAACATTAAAAAAAAACACTGAGTGAAGCCATATCTGAGTTAACCAGGTATTTTTGTTTTTTGTTTTTTGTTTTTTTCACATCTTTATTAGAGTATAATTGCTTTACAATGGTGTGTCAGTTTTTGCTTTATAACAAAGTGAGTCAGTTATACGTATACATATGTCCCCATATCTCTTCCCTCTTGCATCTCCCTCCCTCCCACCCTCCCTATCCCACCCCTGTAAGTGGTCACAAAGCACCGAGCCGATCTCCCTATGCTATGCGGCTGCTTCCCGCTAGCTATCTATTTTACATTTGGTAGTGTATATATGTCCATGCCACTGTCTCACTTTGTCCCAGCTTACCCTTCACCCTCCCCGTATCCTCAAGTCCATTCTCTAGTAGGTCTGCATCTTTATTCCCATCTTGCCCCTAGGTTCTCCTGACCATTTTCTTTTCTTTTTTTTTTTTTTTTTTAGATTCCATATATATGTGTTAGCGTACGGTATTTGTTTTTCTCTTCCCCATGTCATCTTTACTGGCACCATTTGTGGGGTCCCATTACTGGCTGGCAAGCATGAAAGTCTCATCTTCCTTGAATGCTGTGAAACTGTCTAACTTCCTCAGTGCTCTTCTGGGCCTTTCTTTATACCACTGTTGGAACCCTGCTTTCATTCTGCGTTCTTATTAATTTCTGTCATTGTCATCTCTAATGTGGGGCTATAGTACATCATATGTAATTCCTTTGTGAAATACTTGGTCATAATATAGAGCTGTGGTTTTCAGAATGTAGTCCCTGGACCAGCAGCATCAGCATCACCTGGAACTTGTTAGAAATGCAAATTCTTTGGCCCCAACATAGACCGACTGAATTAGGAACTCTGGAAGTGGGACCCAAAAATCTGTGTTTTAACAAGTCCTCCAGATGATTCTGATGCATGCTAGCTACATTTGAACACCACTGATGTGGAGGTTCGTAATCCCTTGGCTCATGAGGAAGGATGCTGGAAGTCTTAATGCTCTGAGTCACCCCTCAGCAAAATTGTTAATAAATGGCCTTTGTGGACATATTTTCTTATCTCCCCCTTGCCCTCCCTCAGGGTTGCCTTCCTTCAGGCACATCTCAAGAGACCTCTTTCTTTAGATACTTTCTTAGTTGATTAGCCAGTAATTCTAGCTAGGGTATTAGCTGAAATTAGTATATTTTCAATTTAATAAGAGATTAAAGTGAACATCCTCCAAGATGCCAAGTGTTCAGTCTCTAATAGGGAGCTATTTAGATATAAGATTGATAGAAGGGGAGGTAATGTTTTGGAGTAATGTTTGGAGGTAATGTTTTGAGATTTCTTCTGTTCTTGGTATCTCTTGGTTATGTGAACAGTTATGAATTGAGTCGAGGGAAGAAGATTCATGGTATTTCCAAGTGTCAGTATGTCAGTGGTCCCAGAGTTTGCTTTAAGTGACCATGCATGGCCTTTAAGGCCTCAGAACATAGAGTGGTAAAGAAACTGGCCTTAATATAAATTCTTAGGAGATTTTATTAGTTTAATGATACGTGGCTGGATACCAAAAGCACTAGGGCATGGTCGTCTCTGCCTAGTTCCCTATGTGTATATTTTAAATAGGTTCATCTGTAAGTTAGGGAAAATGTCCCTTGCCCTTTGTAACTTTTCACAGTCTTCTCCCAGTCTCAATTTCTTTCCAATACAGTTAGTCTAAGTGCTGCTTATCAGGGAGGAATCAGACTTAACCTACCTCTATATTTCCTGATTTAAATTTGGCTTTGGAGACAGCCTCCTGCTATCTCCTTGCTTGTATCCTGTTTAGATTCTCTTATCCAGTATCAATAGTTTAGAAACAGTTCCCAAATCTCAATGATCCCTCATATCAATTTAAGAAAATACGAAGAGTGTTATAAGTATTTATAGATGATCATGTGTGGTTTTCTTGTAAGATATAAGGAACTAGGTCTATGAATCACTTAATCTGTGAGGAAGATGAAGAAGAATATTAACTAGCATAGTTGTGACTCTGAATCCTTGCTGCTTTAATCAGGGACCCCAGAGTAATTGACCCCTAGATAATGAAATCCACTCTCAACTCTCTACATAAGCAATTATTTAAATAGTTAGGAGACAGAATAATAAAGCAGTAGCCCATTGCTTTTGAGGTCAATAGGTTAACTCTACAGAGTTTAATTAAAATTTGATAATAAATGCCTACTCTAGGCAGGATATTTCATTAGTCTTCATCGTGGCCTAGGTAAAATATTCCTTATAATTATTTTCTACCCCTTTTAAATTCTCTTCTCATGAAGCAGGCTTCTTATTGCTAATTAGGATTCTCACACCGGGGAAAGAGATTCCCCAAAGCAGCCTCCTCATTAGAAAGGGCTATCCACCACTGTAAAAGAATAAATTGATATTCAGCGATCTTATTTTTTTTTTTAAACATCTTTATTGGAGTATAATTGCTTTACAATGGTGTGTTAGTTTCTGCTTTATAACAAAGTGAATCAGTTATACATATACATATGTTCCCATATCTCTTCCCTCTTGCAGCTCCCTCCCTCCCACCCTCCCTATCCCACCCCTCTAGGTGGTCACAAAGCACCGAGCTGATCTCCCTGTGCTATGCGGCTGCTTCCCACTAGCTATCTATTTTACATTTGGTAGTGTATATATGTCCATGACACTCTCTCACCCTGTCACATCTCACCCCTCCCCCTCCCCATATCCTCAAGTCCATTCTTTAGTAGGTCTGTGTCTTTATTCCCGTCTTGCCACTAGGTTCTTCATGACCTTTTTTTTTTTTTTTTTTCCTTAGATTCCATATATATGTGTTAGCATACGGTATTTGTTTTTCTCTTTCTGACTTACTTCACTCTGTATGACAGACTCTAACTCCATCCACCTCATTACAAATACCTCCATTTCATTTCTTTTTATGGCTGAGTAATATTCCATTGTATATATGTGCCACATCTTCTTTATCCACTCATCCAATGATGGACACTTAGGTTGCTTCCGTGTCCTGGCTATTGTAAATAGAGCTGCAATGAACATTTTGGTACATGACTCTTTTTGAATTATGGTTTTCTCAGGGTATATGCCCAGTAGTGGGATTGCTGGGTCATATGGTAGTTCTATTTTTAGTTTTTTAAGGAACCTCCATACTGTTCTCCATAGTGGCCGTATCAATTTACATTCCCACCGACAGTGCAAGAGTGTTCCCTTTTCTCCACACCCTCTCCAGCATTTATTGTTTGTGGATTTTTTGATGATGGCCATTCTGACCAGTGTGAGATGATACCTCATTGTAGTTTTGATTTGCATTTATCTAATGATTAATGATGTTGAGCATTCTTTCATGTGTCTGTTGGCCATCTGTATATCTTCTTTGGAGAAATGTCTATTTAGGTCTTCTGCCCATTTTTGGATTGGGTTGTTTGTTTTTTTGTTATTGAGCTGCATGAGCTGCTTGTAAATCTTAGAGCTTAATCCTTTGTCAGTTGCTTCATTTGCAAATATTTTCTCCCATTCTGAGGGTTGTCTTTTGGTCTTGTTTATGGTTTCCTTTGCTGTGCAAAAGCTTTTAAGTTTCATTAGGTCCCATTTGTTTATTTGTGTTTTTATTTCCATTTCTCTAGGGGCTGGGTCAAAAAGGATCTTGCTGTGATTTATGTCATAGAATGTTCTGCCTATGTTTTCCTCTAACAGTTTGATAGTGTCTGGCCTTACACTTAGGTCTTTAATCCATTTTGAGTTTATTTTTGTGTATGGTGTCAGGGAGTGTTCTAATTTCATACTTTTACATGTACCTGTCCAATTTTCCCAGCACCACTTATTGAAGAGCCTGTCTTTTCTCCACTGTATATGCTTGCCTTCTTTATCAAAGATAAGGTGACCATATGTGCATGGGTTTATCTCTGGGCTTTCTATCCTGTTCCATTGATATATGTTTCTGTTTTTGTGCCAGTACCAAACTGTCTTGATTACTGTAGCTTTGTAATATAGTCTGAAGTCAGGGAGCCTGATTCCTCCAGCTCCATTTTTCGTTCTCAAGATTGCTTTGGCTATTCGGGGTCTTTTGTATCTCCATACAAATTGTGAAATTTTTTGTTCTAGTTCTGTGAAAAATGCCAGTGGTAGTTTGATAGGGATTGCATTGAATCTGTAGATTGCTTTGGGTAGTAGAGTCATTTTCACAATGTTGATTCTTCCAATCCAAGAACATGGTATATCTCTCCATCTATTTGTATCATCTTTAATTTCTTTCATCAGTGTCCTATAATTTTCTGCATACAGGTCTTTTGTCTCCTTAGGTAGGTTTATTCCTAGATATTTTATTCTTTTTGTTGCAATGGTAAACGGGAGTGTTTTCTTAATTTCACTTTCAGATTTTTCATCATTAGTGTATAGGAATGCAAGGGATTTCTGTGCATTTATTTTGTATCCTGCTACTTTACCAAATTCATTGATTAGCTCTAGTAGTTTTCTGGTAGCATCTTTAGGATTCTCTATGTATAGTATCATGTCATCTGCAAACAGTGACAGCTTTAATTCTTCTTTTCCGATTTGGATTCCTTTTATTTCTTTTTCTTCTCTGATTGCTGTGGCTAACACTTCCAAAACTATGTTGAATAATAGTGGTGAGAGTGGGCAACCTTGTCTTGTTCCTGATCTTAGTGGAAATGGTTTCAGTTTTTCACCATTGAGGACAATGTTGGCTGTGGGTTTGTCATATATGGCCTTTATTATGTTGAGGAAAGTTCCCTCTATGCCTACTTTCTGCAGGGCTTTTATCATAAATGGGTGTTGAATTTTGTCGAAAGCTTTCTCTGCATCTATTGAGATGATCAGCGATCTTATTTTTAAAACATCTACACAATGAAGCCAAATTGTAAGCTTTAAACAATTATCACTGCTCCCCATCCCCCACTTCGGCAATAGCTATGATAAAATTTCAGTCACATTCTTTTTGATACTAAGAAATTATTTTTCTGGTTCCTGCTTAAAATATGTATGGTACTGAGAAAATTCAGGTTCCTTGGTAAGCAGAATTGTATGTAGAAATTAGGTCAACAGGAAGATTTATCTAAAAAGTTCTGTCCTTTTTCTTGGAGAGGTATGTGGTTCAGAGGAAAAAAATTCCCCCCCAGACGGAAATAAAAATCTATAACCACAAAGTAAGTGGGAATTCTGTCAAACTGTCTAACTTCCCCAGTGCTCTCCTGGGCCTTTCTTTATACCAGTGTTGGAACCCTGCTTTCATTCTGCGTTCTTGTTCATTTCTGTCACTGTCATCTCTAGTGTATCTCATTTAAAAAGCCTCCATAGTATTTCCAGGCTCTGGTCTTTCCTATCCTCCTTCATCCTCCACACTACTGTCAGAATTGCGTCAACTCTCCTCCTTGTGAAATTTGACCAGTTAGATACGTGTCCTAATTCCTTAGACCTGCGTGTGAGGCTGAACCCCTCATAGTCAGGTCTCAGCTTCTATCTCTGGCCTTCTCGGATGCCCTTTGCTCATGGAGCCTCTGCTTCAACTACTCTAAAATCTCATGCTTGTTTTCTCTTCTTAGAATGACCATGTCCTTTTCTCTTTCACATGATAACTATTTACTCATCTTTTAGGAGCTAATTCCATCTCCCTTGAGAAACCTTTCTGGATTCCCCAGGTTCACATCTCACTCTATGTTATTACTACACTTTGTTTTCATGCTTCTCTCAGAGTACGCATATTGTACCAGCATCTGTTTGAATTGCTATCACTTGCTGGCTTGAGCTCTTCAAAAGCAGGGATGGTTGTTATATCCTTGGTGCCAATTTCTGTACAGACACATTCTTGATACTCAATAAAACTGGTTGAATGGAATTGATGATCCATTAACCACCATTGCATCCTCTTAGAGCACTTCATTTCATTTGCCTTCTATTAAAGTTGGTTCCCTGACCACATTCGTTTTTTGTCATTGTCTCTGACTGCACACAGTAGGAACATAACAAATGTTGAATAAATGAATTAGTTCTAATAGCACTATTGAGCTTGTAATTAAGAGACACATGTATTTTTAGATTGCAAAATTCTCTGCAGATTTATTTCCTTGACATTACAATGACATATGACAGTGACAAAGAACTTCACATTTTGTGCCTTTCTTTGGTCACCTTTCAGCATTTGGATGAATTACTCTTCACCTATGACCTCTGTGTGAACCTCCCAGCTCTTCACCCGCCGCTTGTTGACCTGCGACTCGGCAATGTCAGCCCGTTCCTCGGCCTCTTCCAGCTCGTGCTGGATCTTGTGGAATTTGGCAAGGTTGACATTGGCTTGTTCCTCCTGAGAAAAGAAATGCATTTGAGAGAACAAGAAAATTTGACATTTTCTGATTCTTACTGCCTTTGTTACTAAGAGCAGCTATAGGATTTGCTTCATGAGTGAGAAAGCAAAAGGTTCTGTTCTTTGGTGATGTACCTATTTGGGGCAGGGCATCCCACATATTCACCTCTGTGTTGGTGGGCTTACAACCCCCTGTTCATTCTCTCTCACTTGACTCTCTTCCTGACAAACCTAAGATGCTACAGTGACAACAGGGATATCAAAGTAGCAGGAATTTGAATCAACCTTGTTTCTGTGAAACAAACTTTAAAAAGTAGGCACTGTGGTAGTATTGGGTGTGGAGAACCTTAAGGAAGGTTTTAGAATTAACAGGATGAGAAAGATAACTGCAGCCAAATGGAAAAGAAATGTTCTGAGGTGGATTCATCATGAACTTAAATAAGGCTTAGATTCAGAGTGCTCGTTGGCACAGCCCCTGTGGGTGCTGGCAATTGCTGGGAGTAGAGTGCTCTAGTTAGGGAGGGAGGTGGGTTGTAACCAAGAAGCATTTCTACACTACCTTGTCTGGAAAACTGCTAGAGGTCTCAGAAGAAATGAACCTGAATCTCTAAGGCTCCAATAATTAGTGGTAAGATTTTTTTCATTCTAAATAAATACTCATTTTCAAACCTAATTTTGTATTCCCAATTTTGTGTTCTTTGCCTTAACGAAAGCCTCTTAAATTCTATGAGCTTTAGTCTCCACAAATCCTGGCCCTGCTCCTGAACCTTTCTCTCTCACTGGGGAGGTACTTACAGCCTCTTCAGCTTGTCTCTTATAAGCTTTAACTTTGGTTTGTAATTTGTTCACCAAGTCCTGTAGCCTGAGGACATTCTTGCGGTCCTCCTCAGTCTGGAATGAAAGAGGTAGCAAATAGTGTCATTGTTTGAAAACAACTCATTTTTATTTTCTTGAAAGCAGTAGGCTTTAATTATATGGAAAGGCTGGTCACCTAGTAAGTAAGTTCCTTCACTCTTCTCTCATGTTTCCGAAGACCCTTGACAACCTCAACATTGCGCTTCTGTTCATTTTCAACCTCATTTTCAAGCTCCCTCACCTGGAAGAGGACAAAGGTGTTTAGCCACTTGGCTGTAACTAGCAGCATGAACAGGCTGGGAAGTGAACAGGCTGCGAGACCCACCCTGGCCTCCAGCTTCTGGATGTGCTTCTTGCCGCCCTTCAGGGCCAGCTGCTCAGCCTCGTCCAGGCGGTGCTGCAGGTCCTTCACCGTCTGCTCCAGGTTCTTCTTCATCCGCTCCAGGTGGGCGCTGGTGTCCTGCTCCTTCTTCAGCTCCTCGGCCATCATGGCCGCCTAATTAACAGTAACACAAAACCAGTAGAGAGAGCTGAGACAGCCCATCAAGATTCTAGCGTGACCACCCCCGTGTGGCCCTCTGCTCACGTCAGTGATGGCCTTCTCGGCCTTCTCTTCTGCGTTGTGAGCTTCCTGGATAATGTCCTCCATCTCTCCCTGGATTTGGGAGATGTCTGTCTCCAGCTTCTTTTTCGTGTTGATCAGGCTGGTGTTCTGTTTAAAATATCAAATTTAGAAATACTAAGTACATGAGAGCAAAATTACAATGTCCAATGTTCTAATGAACCCACAAACTAATTAATTAAGGTAACTAATTAGTATCCTTTCTTGTTCCATAAATTATCTGAGTTGACAATATACTTTTACAAGACAGTCAACTCTGAATGTCACAGTTCATATAAACAAAAATATTGTTAATCCAAAGATATTACATATTTTAAACTGTAACCTCCGTAAAACGTTATGCATAAATTTTAGATAGTACTAAGATTTGAGCAAGAATATCATTTTCAGTCCACTTTATTTTTTACTTTTATGTTATACTCACCTGGGTGTGCAGGAGCTGGACGCGCTCGCTGGCATCCAGGAGCTCCTGCTCTGCCATCTTCCTGCTCCTCTCCGTCTGCTCCAGGGTGGCCCGCAGCTCCTCGATCTCGGCCTGCAGCAGGTTGCCTCTGCGCTCCACCATGGCCAGCTGCTCCTTCAGGTCCTCTTGGCCCCGGAGAGCATCATCCAGGTGGAGCTGGGTATCCTGTGAAATGAACGATCATTGAGACACCTTGTTCTCAGGACTGCAGTCACCCCAACTGCCCTGGGACCATCTCCTGAGCCCATTTACCTTGAGGATGGCTTGGGTGTTCCTGTAGTTCTTCAGGGCCTCAGCAGCCGTGCGGTTGGTGTGGTTCAGCTGGATTTCCATTTCGTTGAGGTCTCCCTCCATCTTCTTCTTGAGCCTGATGGCATCATTCCTGCTCCGGATCTCAGCATCCAGCGTGCTCTGCATGGTCTCCACGACTCTAATGTGGTTCCTCTTCAGCTGGTCAATTTCCTCATCCTTTTCAGCGATTTTCCTGTCAACTTCAGACTTGACTTGGTTCAACTCCAGCTGGATGCGCAGGATCTTTCCCTCCTCGTGTTCAAGAGATGCCTTAATGACAGCAAGGGGTGACATTAGCAGGGAACGGAAGTGCGTAGTATTCTAGAGATAGGAAATAGTTCCTACCTTTGTGCTGCTATAACGCATCTTTATTCCATTGTTACAGAAATTTCTGTGATGTGTTGTTGTTGGTTTTGTATAATTCTGTCTCCCCAGCTAGCTAATGCCCATGGGGGCAGGGCCCTTAACTTACTCATCTTTGTTTTCTCGGTGTCTAGCACACAGTTCCTGATGTCCGGTTATGTTAGTTGTATGCATGGTCAGTGTTCCATCCTCATATTTATTACCCAGAGTAAAAATTATTTTTCTTTTCTCTTGATTCACCTATTCTTGCATGTATTAGATCTTAATTCCTCTCAAAATGGTTTTAGAGTCTACAATAAAATGTCTACCTCTGCCTCTTCTAAAGCAGCCTGAATTTCAGACTTTTCTTGTTCCACTTGTTTCTTTATTTTCTCCAGTTCATTTATACGTTTCCCTCCTTCTGCAGTCTGCTCAGTGAGGTCAGCTGTTCGTGAAAAATAAAAATTTAAAAATGCATTCAGTGAGGGAAAACAGTCTTTCAAATCTTTTGTTGAAGAAAAGGTAAAATGTACTCACGTTGCAAATTCTTGTTTTCCCGCTTCAAGGTTTCAAGTTGGTCTAAGGATTCCTCATAAGCATTCTTAACCGTGAACAGCTCTGTGCTGAAGGCGCGGGACTCCTTCTGGGAAGCTTCAAGTTCAGCATGAATTTCTTCATACTTCTGTTTCCATTCTGATAGGAGCTAAGGGGCAAGGAATGGTCAAGAAATTGGGTGGAGAAAGTTTGATGGGATGAAAACCATTTCTTCTGACAACTTTCAAACAGAGTTGAGATGATCGGGGACTGAAAACTAATTATGAATGAGAAGAGTAGAAACCACAGGAGTCCCCCCCTCCTCCCCACCTACTCATGGAGCAGGAGCTGCTGAGAAGAGCCCTCGGATGGTTTGAATAGGCACATGGAAGGTGGGAGGCTATCCTTAATCACATGTTGAATGCTGAGACAGAAACTGGTGCAGAAATTACCTTATCGAAGTTCCTTTGCTTTTTGTCCAGGGCTGCACAGGCGGCATTTGTCCTCTCCACATCAATCATGAGGTCCTCGACCTCATTCTGGAGCCACTGCTTGGTCTTCTCAAGGGAAGCGCATTTGGCATTCACAGCTTCTACGTGTTCCTCGGCATCTTTCAGACACTGGGCCAGCTTCTTCCTAAAAAGTGAAATAAGGACAATAGAAGTGAATGGTCACTCAGAAACTCTTCTAAGGCATCCACCAAAACATTATAATTCCTATCTGGCTCTACATTATTCACAGAATAAATGACTAGATCTCTCCTTAAACTTTCTCTTGAATGAGCAGGTCCCTTCCTTAAACTTTCTGTTGAATAAGAGTCTCCCTCTTAAGTTCATTCTTGAACTTTTGATTGCATTGAATATTTAGATCTTTAATAACAATATGTGTTATTTCTTATTACAGAGCTTAATGTCTACTTTTTAGTCTTTAACACTGTATTCTTTTTTCCTCTACAAATAACCGTGTTTTTACATCTCAAAAGGGGGAGCTGTGCTTTAAAGTCTGATTATTTTTCTCTTACATATCTGTCACCCTGGACCGATTTTTCCATTAATGGCTAAGAGGGCGGAGCAGCACGGGAGAGTATAATTGACTCTTATTCTACCTACACCTGTATGGATAGGATGATGTCAGAAGTTCCCCTTTTAAAAAATAATCATTCAGCTTCCTCTTGCCTTATGTCCTTTTTCCTTCTACCCTCTAACTTAATTTCTTTCCCTAGACAACTTAGAGTATTTGTTTTTCTTGCTTAGGTTTATGTCATGCATGATTTTTCCTAGGTTTTTATTTGGGGAGCAATGGACATTTGCCCATGTGGTATTTAATATCAGGTGCACTTTGATTGTTAACAGAGCTATTTTCATTTTAGGTAATTCTAGAACATATTTGGCCTCCTCCAGCTCCTCTGTGCGCTGGATGGCATCCATCTCATATTTGATCCTCCACTGGGCCACCTCAGTGTTGGCCTTGGACATTGACCTCTGCAGCTCAGCCGTGGCTTCCTGCTCCTCCTCATACTGTTCCCGCAGCAGGTCACAGTCGTGGCGGGAGGACTGCAGGGTGTGGGCCAGGGCGTTCTTGGCCTGAGAACATAGAGATTGGTGACTTAATTTTATATCTTTAAAGTGATGTTTAGTCCCTAAGCTCCTGTAGGCCGCCAGAAGAAAATCTGTAGAAGTAAGCAGAAAACAATCTCAAAAGCAAGGAAAATGACAGAAACAACAACAGCTGTGAGTAGGGCTAACCTTTATCTCCTCTTCAAGCTGCCTTTTCAGTTCTTCTGTCTGTTGTGTGAATGCTTGTTTGCCCCTCGAGAGCTGAGAAACTAATGAGTCCTTTTCATCTAGCTGGCGTAAGTATTCACCTATAAAGATCAAGAGCCAAAAAACTCAACCTTACTTTGGAAATTAAAACTCTAAATTACAAATGGGAGCAGGGAAAGGGAGCTGGGTCTGAAACATGATGGAGAGTGTGGATTTTAGCAAACCACCAATTTCCACTTCAACCCTGGTGAGGACGTCTATGTGAAAATGAGAAGTAGGGAAGACATTGAGGCAGATTACATGCTTCTGAACAACACAAAAGATTTGGGGAGATATTTCAAACTATTTGATCACAGTAGAAATTGGTGAAGAAATATGTGAAAAAAAATGTAAATCAAACTAACAAAAAATATTCCAGTGTTTTTTGTGTAAGGCAACAGTGTTGTACTAGTTTACCTTTCACTGAAACTTGATTGAAACCGAATTTATTCTTTGGAAAATAGGAGACTTTGAGCAGTTCCCTCTGAAATGATGTTCGAAGGAAAATCCTGGAAGAATTTTTATATTAAGAAACAATCAAGTGTCTTTCCACCCCAAGGACGAGTTGGTTTGTGGATAACTAATCAGTCCTTAAACTAAGTGGCATTTAAATTTGTCTCCCATTCTTTAAGCACCATAATTCAGAAAATACACTATATAGTTGACCCTCGAACAATCGGGGTTAGGGGTTACGACCCTCTGCGCGGTTGCAAATCCGCTTATAACTTTACAGTCAGCCCTCTTTTTTCACATCCATGGATTTAGCCAACTGTGGATCACCTAGTACTGTAGTGCGTTTTTATAGAAAAAAAAATCACGTGTAAGTGGACCCACACTGTTCAAACATGTGTTGTTCAAGGGTCAACTGTATTATGTTAAAAAGAGAGAAAACATTTCCAGCACCATTTTTGAACTGGTTACCTGGAAGCCTTATCTCTTTAACATTTAATAAGAATCACAGCTTTCAATTTTTTTTTTTTCATACCACTAAATTACTAGGAGTAAACATGTAATGAGGAAAAGAAACTACAGGGAGCATTCTGATTATTTGCAAATACAGTTTTTGTTTTTCATAAAGTGTACTTATCAACTGTATACCAATAATAAAAGCCTTACTTGAGCTTTGTTCTAGAAAGAACAATATTTGAATGAATATGAAAGAGTAAAGTGGTTCTCCAACAATTTGATCTACCTATTACGTTAATGGTCCAAATGACCCACAAAACAATTTCCATCTTGTTACCTCTCACCTGGGGAGGAGAACTTTGGTAGAAAGTTGGACAAGTTGATAGGGGGAGGAGTAAATGCAGAGACCCTCCAGTTTGGATAATCGAAATTCTATGTACCTCACTTGAATGCTCCTGGCTGGATTGTGGTCCTGAATATTTCCGTACTTAACTGTGGTGCTACTGGCAATCGGCAAGACTTCAGGGAAAAGACTGGAGTAAGCATTCTTGGACAGGTCATTTCATCACTACCATAATCCGACATCTTTAAAATGGGGATAACATTACACAGATTAATGAGGGTAAAAAGGTAATTAACTTGTGGAAGCACTTTGAAAAGCAAAAGTAAATACTGTCAGGATACACTTTTTTATTAGATAACTTTCAGATGAGAGTGAAATCTGCTTTAAAGTGTTAAAAAACAAAACAGCCTGGGTCTCTATTTAAAAGAAAACAAACCCAAAACCAAAAAGACAGAAAGGAAGAAAGTAGTCCATGCTGGTGGTCAATAAGGTGTTCATATGAGCGGCACCTCCCAGGGAGGTCATATGTGAGCTCAGGTAACTCAATGTAGAGTTTTTCAGCACCTGGATAGCCAAGATAAATGTATCATTCAAGGTCAACACTGGTGGATGGCCCACCTGATTCCGTCTGCAGGCGTGCTCTCTGAGCCGTCAGGTCATTGATCAGCCGCTGCTGCTCTTCCTCCTTTGCCTTAAGTTCACTCACTTGGTCTTCTAGAGCGCGGCACATCTTTTCAAGGTTTCCCTGCGTTCAAAAAGTGGTAAACGGCATCTTAAGCAAGTATTTGGACCATAGAAATTTGCAATAATCTAAGCATTCCATAGGAGCTGCAATACTCATTTATTTTGAGAATACACTACCTTTACAAAAAAAAACAACAACAACTGAGGCCTTAGTTTGTGATGGAAAGAGTAACAAGACACATAGTCTAAACCTACTGCCATGAAATTGCTTTGTGAAACTAAGCCTTTACTCAGTTGGCTTATCTGTGATATGAGAATAGTGACACTTGATGACTCAGCTCGTGAAACTTCTTTGAGAAGCAGATTATGTATTTGTGCTTAAGGGAAAAACAAAAAGCCTAATCAAGGTGAGGCATTTTAAAAATTTCGAAATACATCATTGAATTGTATTTTTTATTGGAAAGAACTTGAGTTTTCAGGATGCATATCCTTCGGGGACAGCTATTCTCCTGTAAAGAGGGAGCACGTGGCCCCATCACATGGGAGTTGCCCTTCCTGCGACCAGCCTCCTGCCATAGTCTCCTCCTGCCAGGTACTAGTGATTCTTGAAAGGCTCACTCACACCTGTCCTCCAGAAATCTCTTTAAGACTTAAATCATGATTGTACCTTGGCTTTGGAGACAGTCTGCATGTTGCTAGCAAGGTCATCAGTCTCCATCTTCAGCTCACTCTTCTCCTTCTCCAGCTTCTGCTTGACCCTCTGCAGGTTGTCAATCTGCTCCCCCAGCTCGGCCACACTGTCCGCGTGCTTCTTCCTCAGCATGGCCGCCGTGGCCTCGTGCTGCAGGGTGGCCTCCTCCAGGTCCCTGAGCATTTTCTGGAGCTCGGCCTCCCGCTTCTTGTTCAACTCAATCTGGACCGAAGTGGCCCCGCCGGCCTCTTCCAGCCACTCGCTGATCTCCTCCAGCTTCCGGGAGAGGTCCGAGCGCTGCTTCTCTGCTTTGGCGCGGGAGGCCCGCTCTGCCTCCATCTCCTCCTCCAGTTCCTCGATGCGGACCTGGCAGTGGGGAAAAGCTCAACGTTAGCTCCTTTGTGTTAGTATTTTGTCATGTTGAATGAGACTGATGGAAATCATGGACTTACCTGTAACTCCTTGATCTTCTTCTGCAATTGAATGCCAAGTGCTTGTTCATCTTCAATCTTGCTTTGCAGACGGCTCATTTCAAACTCTTTCCTGTTAGGAGAGCAACACATTAGCTCATACTCTGTCCTCTTGCCAGTCTTCTTCTCTATGTGTAACTGAACGTTTTTGTACTGCTGGTGTTGAGGAAGTGCTAAGTGCATGTTTTACAAGTCAGTACTGTACCATTTTCATTAAATACAAAAGTTAAAGATGTCATTATTTGTTTTTTTTCTGTGTGCTGTGAAGTAATATTTTTGAGATCCAGACAACGAGCAGGTTACAATTGAATTCTCTCATACTCACTTTTTGAGTTTTTCATCAAGTTGCTGCTTATCATTTTCTATATCCATTGTGGATTCTTGGGCCAATTTTAGGTCACCCTCCAGCTTCCCCTTGGCTCTCTGTAAGTCCATGCGCAGTTTCTTTTCTTGTTCCAGAGATCCTTCAAGCTAAATATAAATAATGTTGAGTCATAAGGATTGCTTAGCTTCCCTTTGAAGAAAATAATTTCCTTGATAATCCTAGACTTGCGTCATCCACTTGCTGCTCTAGCTTGGCTTTAGCTTTGTTCAGGGTGTTCACTTTGTCCTCTTCTGCCTGCAGGTCATCCAGGGTCTGCTGGTGGGCCTCCTGGAGGGCCTTCTTTTCCCTGGTCAGCTTAGCTATGACTTCGTCCAGGCCTGCCATCTCTTCTGTGAGGCTTTTCACCTAGAAAGGTTAAGGAAGAGATTATCTCTGCTCTAAAGCAGCTTAGTTAGATGGCAGAGTCTCTATATGCTGTATACAAATATATTTCATACCTTGTTCTCTGTGGCATGTTTCTCCTTCTCAACCTTGACCAGTGTCACCTGAAGGTCATCTATGTCTTTCTTCAGTTCTGAACATTCGTCCTCCAGTTTCCTCTTCCTGGCCGTCAGCTCAGCGTGGATCTGTTCCTCATTCTCAGCTCTCTCAGTCACTTTCTTGATCTTTGCCTCGAGCTGGATTTCGGTTTTGATCAGCTGGTTACATCTATCTTCTGCATCAGCCAATCTATCTGCTTCCTGAGAAGGGACAGTAGACACTTTTAGATCTTGTTCTGTGGACATTTTCAGATTTTATTAAGATTTTGAAACCAAACAAATAAATTGTGCTTTAAAGCTTTAGGTTAATTTTTATTAGCTTTCCATCATTTAGGAAATATTTATTGGGCACTCCACTTATGGCACTGGAGATTTTTAAAAAAGGAATTGGTCATAATTCCTGATGAATTTATAATAAAATTATACTTATTAATGATGGGGTTCAGGATACACTATCCCAAAGTATGGTACCTTGGCATAATGAATATCTTAAGCTAGAGGAGTTTGAGAAAAGAGCAGAAATAGGAAGCCCACCCTGACCCATTCCCCTCACCCTTCTTCCCTGAAACAGGTCATAAAACTTCCATGTGGAAGGTCCCCTCCCTGTACTGGGAGGAAAGAAGACATTCTTATCACAAGAGGTGGGGAATTTAGGACTGAGAAGGCTGTGTAAACGAACCTTGTTAAACTAACCCTTATCTTCCTAGTTATTTCTTCATCACTTACTATCCCAGTCTAGACCCCTTTGTCTTGTCAATTCTTCACACATTTATCATTTCTTTGTCTAAAGGGTATAAAAGCTCCATGCTCTGGTCACTTCTTTAGGTCTTTATTCTCTTGTGAAAGCTCCCTTGTACACATAAAAATTAAATAAAATTTGTTTGTTTTTCTCCTGTCAATCTAGCTTTGTCAGTTTAATTTTCAGACCCAGCCAAGGAACCAAGAGGGTCAAGGAAATTTTTTTACTCCCCTGCATGATAACCTGTGTTTAATGTGTTGGTATATAATTTCAGTTAGTTTTCTTTATTTAATATTATTTTCCAGAAAAGTTTAGTATATGGAAAGCAAAGAAAATGATTGAGTATTTAGCAGAAAAGTGAATTAAAGGGGAGACACATGCTACAGTGACAGAGTGGGTGGAATTAATGGGAGCATGCGGAAGAACTAAGGGGAACGGAACATTTTAGAAGGTGGTGCAAGAGAAGTAGCAAACGTGTTTCTCAGGAGAAGAAATAGGAGTTGGAATATAAATCCTCTGAGGGCAGGGACTATGTCTCTTGCTCAAAGTTGTATCCCTAATGCTTGGAACTTCATGAAATATTTATTAAATGGGTAGTTGACAGAGTAATGTTGAAAAGAAGTCATATTATACTGAGAGGAGTATACTTAGATCAGTTATACTGATTATACTTGGATCATATTATACTGAGAGAAATTAACTTCCATACAATTATCTCTTGATTCTTGAAGATGTGATGAACCCCTCCTCAATTTGGGAAACCTTTGTCTCCATAAACCATAAGGGAAGTCACAGTGCCAGCCTAGGTATTTATAATTCATTTTTCTTTAATTTTTCTAGTTATGTGTCTAAAACCTGTGCGCCCACTGGAACCAGTGCAGATTCCCTTCTAAATTCAGAGAACTGGAGAGTAGCTTTTAATGTTTCTGTTGTTGATTTCAGTGGTGGCAGCTGAAATTTTCTTGTCATTTGGGTCACAGAAATGGGTTAGACAGTGGTGTTGATCAAATATTTCTTCTCAAGCCTCTGGATATTTCTTGGGACATCAAAACAAGAACATCAGTACTATTTCTCATGCTTTGCCTAATTGACACTATTTATAGAAAGCATTGCCATTGTCTTTGCAATGATCTTATTCTTTGAGGTCCTAGAGACTTTCTCAAGATATAGTTGAGAGGGAAATTGCCAGGGGACCATAGATTTTAAAATTCAGAATATGGGTTTCGAGTTGATACGTTCTCATCATAAAGTCTCCTCGCTCTTCACTGTCAACATTGTTCTTTCTTCGCTGCTCTTACTTGCATTTTTCAGCAGGGAGAATCTTAGGGAACAAAGATCACTTTATTTACTGCCCATATTTTGCTAGGAGAAACAACAGGGGGAAAGGAAAAATGCTTTTATTTTTCCCTTGTCAACAGAAAGGAATCCTACCACAGAGCTTTTTAGTAATATTGTATATGAAATTTTATGGAACATTCTGAGGAGTTGTGAATTAAGAAAGATTGATAATCAGTCCGTTAATAAGGTGGAATTTAGTCTCTCCCCTAGCAACTGCTGAATCGAAATTCTAGCATCAGATTGCAAGCAATGGCTTCTGATACTCACAGATTGAACCTGGAGCTGCAGGTCATTTTTCTCTTGCATCAGAATTTCAATTTTCTCTTCAAGTTCTTTCAATTTTGCGCTTGACTGATCCAGCTTTTCTGTGGTCTCCTCATCACCTTTCGGGGTGGGCGTCTCCTCTGTCTTTGCACTCTTGAGGAGGACCTTGATTTTGAAATACAGCTTCATCCAGGGCCAGTCTTTCACATTCATGAAAACACGAATATTGTACTGGATACAGAAGATGGACTCTCTGTGATAGGAACAGAAATGTTCAAAGGCAGGTATAACAGGAAACAGAATGAAAAGGCCTAGGCTGATGGGGTTTAGTAACGTTTCCTATTTTACCTCTGCTCCTCCATCTTCTGGTACTCCACTCTTGCCAAGAACCCTCTGCACCTGACCTGGGTTTGAATAACCAGCTGGGCCACCTTGTTCTCTCGCATCTCCTCTAGTACCCCCAGAAAGCCAGCTTTGAAAAAGACCTGTGCATGGGCAGAGTTGCAGATCAGAAACTTTACATAGACTCCCAAGGGACAGGCATAGTGTCTGGTGGGCCTTAGAGACTATTACCTTGGTTAGACCACATTTGTACTTGGTGTGGTCAATGTCGAGGGACCCAAGGAGCTTCTCAGAAGCATCCTTGCCGTCAGTGAATTGTCCTTCAGGGATTGCACTTGCATTTAATATCTTGTATCTGTTTGAGCCAAACAAATAAATGATACAGCTGTTGTCAGCAACAAGAAATCTTCCTGCCTCAGTATAGAAACAACTTAACTGTTGGGTAGTCTAACACAGATAAACAAGCAATCATATCTATCTCTTTATCTAGTCTTTGTATATTCAAAGGGTGTCAAACTTTTGGTATATCGATACGGAGTCTTTTAAATTCGTTGCTCTTCAATTTTAATAGAAGTTATAAAGGACAGGATCATTTCATTGAAAAATGAAATAACAAGAACCTTGTAAAATAATTCCCGGTGCGAAAGTCTGACCTGTATATGAAGTCTGCATGCAGGCTTCTGCTTGGGAGCCCCTTACTGCGGACGCGGCTGCCCGCCAGCGCACCGCTACACGTCAGCTGGTGCAGGACAAGCTCATCATCCATGAACCCTAAACAGAGACACATGGTCCATATAATAGTCTAATGAGCAGTCACACTAGAGCTTGTCTGGATATCAGAAGTGTCTTACCAGGGGTTTTGGTTACACTGGGGACGATGCACCGTACGAAGTGGGGGTGAGTGCTCCTCAGGCCAGTCATCAGCTTACCCACATTCTCCTGTGGAACCATATGAATATTTGGTTAAAAATGCACTGTTCTTGTACAGTCATATTTATAGACATAATTATCATGATCCATGATACTGTTCTAATTTCAATGATTAGTATCCAGATTGAATTTGCAGAGGGTTATCGCTGGAAATATCTCTATTTTCCCTATCTTTGTGCCTTATAAACTCACTGTTGAAGTGGTTATTCATTCCTGTTGAATTTCCTAGCGTATGTTATAAAGTTATGGCATTTTAACATATGGAAATACTCTACTCATCATCTTTTGCCTAGATAATGTGGTCCGATTTACAAAAAACTCAAAATCTCCTTCCAGCTCTCCCATTTCTTTCTTTACCCAACTTTCAATTGTATCTGCTTCTCTAGCACATGCTTATTCCTTATAATTACATAGCTGTGTCTTCCTGCTGGTTTCATAGCAAGGGGCCTTTTAATGCCTTGTTCTGGGAATTGGCAGAAAACGGACAGTCATATTGCCAATGTGAGAGGTTTTCCACCCTATGGAAATCCTGATTTTTCAGAATAACTAGAACTTCAGTTATTCCAGATAGGATTGTCAAAAGATAAGTAAATTTTCCTTAAGAAGCTATTTCTTAATCACACTTAATTTCTTATTTTCTTCTTTAGATCAGCCTCCAAATCCTACCACTATTTTTCTATCCTCACCTTTCAGAATCTACTCATTTCAGTTTTATGCCAATATACACCTAAACACCTACCCCATTTGGACGCTCCCAAAGAAAATCTCATGTTTTGCTTAGTCTTCTCCCAGAAGAAGCTTTTAAGTGTCAGATGACCTTATTTCCTGGCCCCAATATTGAATTTTACCATCTCATACTGACTCTGACCTGCTGGCACCTGTGTCTCCTATATACTGAGCTATCTCTTCCAAGCTACCCCACACCTTCCTGCGAGAGTCAATGCTACCACTACCTGCTGACCTGTCTCCTGGAGCCACATTTAGCTCTAGAATCCTTGCAAGATTATTTACCCTTCCCCACATAGTAAAGTAAAATTTAACTTCCTGAACCTAGTTAGAGAGAGAAAGTGAAGATTGTACCCTGAAGACAGCTGACACGGTCTGGAAAGAAGAACCCTTCTTCTTGCCGCCTTTCTTTGCACCGCCACCCTCTAAGGGGAAGAGAAATCACAAGCACTCATAGTACAGGCTTTCTCTGCCTCAGTTTTATACATTAAGTAAAAGATTAATTCTGTTGATAATTACCTGCTTCAGATGTTTGCTCAGAGAAAAAGAAAGCCAGAATCTTCACTGTGGAATTCTGGTACAGCCCGACCACCGACTCGTTCAGGGGGTCCCTGTTCTTGTGCAGCCAGCCAGTGATGTTGCAGTTCGCGGTGCCGGCGTAGTGCACCAGGGAGGAGTGGGCCTCAGCCCTGCCTTTAACCGCCTTGGGCTTCAGGAAGCAGGGAGACTTTCCAAGATGCTGTTCATACAGCTTGTTCTTGAAGGAGGTGTCTGTGGCCTTGGGGAACATGCACTCCTCTTCCAGGATGGAGAAGATGCCCATAGGCTGAGAGAATGAAAAGAAACATGACACTTGAATTTTGTCTGCCTGTAGAAATAATGGTGGAACACAATGATCCTATTTGAGTAAATTCGTCATTTCATTCTTTACAGTTAGTGAGAACTCATTTCTTTGGTCAGAAGTTGTTAAATCACAAATATTTATCAGGTACCTATCAAGATCCGGGTGTGGTGTTGGGCTCTGGGATATGATGGAGAGTAAGATAAAAAAGGAAGGAGCTAGGGGCTTCCCTGGTGGCACAGTGGTTGAGAATCCGCCTGCCAATGCGGGGGACACGGGTTCGAGCCCTGGTCTGGGAGGATCCCACATGCCACGGAGCAACTAGGCCCGTGAGCCACAATTGCTGAGCCTGCGCGTCTGGAGCCTGTGCTCCGCAACAAGAGAGGCCGCGATAGTGAGAGGCCCGCGCACCGCGATGAAGAGTGGTCCCCGCTTGCCGCAACTAGAGAAAGCCCTCGCACAGAAACGAAGACCCAACACAGCCATAAAAATAAATAATAAATAAATAAATAAATTTAAAAAAAAAAAAAAAAAAGGAAGGAGCTCTGGTGGAGTTTGTGTCTTTGCCCCAAAGGCCTTAGAGCAATATTTCTCCAGGTGTGACTTGCAAACGGGTTGTGTCAGAAGCACTTGGTAAAAATGCAGATATTCCAAGGCTCCACCCCACACTTTCCCAAAAGTATTGCTAGGAGTGAGATTAGGGAAATGTGCAGTTTTACTAAAAGTACTTCTGGCAAGTCTTTGACACTACTGAGAGCCTCTTCTTTAAAGCACTAGAAATTCCAATTTCAAATGCCAGCAGTGATGACTCCAAGGCTGACAAAGAGATAAGAAGTAAAACATGCTCTCGTCAGAGCTCTTTTATAAGGAAAGATGGCTTAAGCATCGGGCTTGCATTGCACACTGTGGGGAAATGTAGAGTTCTGGACTCTCTAGAAAAGGTTCAGTCTCCTTTTACCAGAATACCTACCTTGGAGTTGGCAAAGGAATTTTCCTGATTTTAGTTACAAGTAGAAATTTCTTACCAGAGTATACAGTGAGTGTTATGATTTTCTTTTAAATACGGGTCAGCAGTGTGATCTGTGATCTGAGAAAGGGAAGCGAACCTTCTCGAGGATGTCAGCGCAGGCATCCATGTCCTTCCCAACGTCGATGAACGTCCACTCGATGCCCTCCTTCTTGTACTCCTCCTGCTCCAGCACGAATACGTGGTGGTTGAAAAACTGTTGCAGTTTCTCGTTGGTGAAGTTGATGCACAGCTGCTCCAGGCTGTTGAACTGGGTATTTCGAATCGCAGAGAGTTTGAGTGAGTTTGGAAAATCCAGTGGAGACTCAGCAAAGCAGACACAAAGCGGAAGGGTGCTTTGGGGCTTGTCATTGATGCCAACAACTCACATGAAAGATCTCAAAGCCAGCGATGTCCAAGACCCCGATGAAGAACTGCCTGGGCTGCTTGGTGTCCAGCTGCTGGTTGATGCGAGTGACCATCCACAGGAACATCTTCTCGTAGACGGCTTTGGCCAGGGCGCCCACTGCATTGTACACCTTCTTAGACAGAGTAATGATCGTTGCTGTTATTAAAGACGTGTCCTGAAGGCCTGGGAAGTGTGAGATTCACAGAGGTTGTGCCATTCATTACCTGCTGCACACTCTGGCCTTTGGTGACATACTCATTGCCGACCTTGACCTTGGGGTAGCAGAGGGCTTGGAGCAGGTCAGCAGAGTTCAGACCCTGGAGAGAGGCAGCCTTTTCAGCAACTGCAGAGACACAATTCAGATGTCCAACGTGACCTACTATGACCCCACAGCTCCTCGGGGCAGAGTAAGGACTGAATCATTCCTGTGTGGGGTTAAATTTGTATGTGGCCATCAGATGCTCAAGTGCAAAGGAGACATGGGTTTGGAGTGGGCTTATTTGCCTATATTCTCTCATTTAACCCAGTTGGAGGTTCATTTGGTACCTTCAGTGCCATCTGGCTCTGCTTGCTCCTCACGCTGCTTTTGCTTGAATTTCATGTTCCCATAATGCGTTACTGCCCCCGTGAGCTTGAAGATGGACACTTTTTCCTCAGAAGAGAAGCCCACGATGTCAATGGTGCTCTGCCAGGAGAGATGAGAGGGCAGAATTAGGGCACAAGACACTAACTTATTTAGAAGAACTTATACTGTGTCCTTATTCACACCTACAGCAGGTTATCATCGTCATTTCCATGCACAATGACTTATTTTTAAAAAACTGCATGTGTAACTTACGTCTGTGGCCAACAGCTCTTCTGCGTCATTAATGCTAGTGACTTTGATCTCCCCTTGACTGACGAAGGCATAGTCATGTGGGTTGGTGGTGATCATGAGCATTTCTGGGTACATAGAATTCAGGGTGTATGTTTTACATTAGAATGTGTGCTAATAAAAATTTAAACTCTTTCATACCAACTAGTTCTGGCTTCTTGTTAGACCTGAGCTGATAAAATATATGGTAGCTTCTTTCTGCCTTTAGCTGGAAAGTGACTCTAGACTTCTCCAGAAGATCTGCGATGGAAAGTAGACATTGGATTAGAGGGAAAAATGATAAAGTGCCTGGAATGATTTTGGAACTTGGGGTCATAAGCTAAATCTCACTGGCCCCATGAGATTTCAGCTGAATGGTCCCGTGAGGTATCACATATTACATCTCTACCACTGCGGTTGTTCTTGCCACCTCTAGAAGGAAACTGAAGTTGCCTGGCTCAACACATGTTCACTTCTCATACAGAAGATTCTTGACATTTCAAATATAATTGATTCTTGATAACCTGTTCCTCCTCAGGGTCTCTTCTCACTTTATAACAGAGGGGTTACTAAGGGCACCATTTATCAAGGCTCACACTAGGAAGAAATCACATACACTAAACCCAAGTTATATACCCCCAGTCTTAGTTTTTTCTTAGAAAAATTTGAAATTTCTTCTGAGGCTGGCATCCTTCAGATAAGCCCAGCAACTCCTGGCAATTTCTAGAGCACTGTTGGCTCCTGACTGAAGTGGGTGAAGCGCACTGTGGGCTCTGGTTAAGCCTGGCATTACCCACAGGCATGTTTGGCAGTGACTGGTGTTTCACAGGCTCCAGGCTCAGCAGGAGCTGTACGATGTTCCTCCCAACCGTCATTTGTCATTCTTGGATTCTATTTAGGAGGTCCTGTTACTCACATGTTTCAATATCAGCAGAAGCCAGCCTCCCCGTGCTAAGGAAGTGGATCCTGATGAATTTACCCTTGCAAGTGAAAAAGATGATGTTATATACAAAACTGTTAGCACACGAGTAACAAGAGCTTGAATTAATAACTCAGACAGCCTTCTCTGGCATTTGAGAGGACACCTGAGAAAACCCTTCTGTGAGCCACAGACTTACAAAGCGAGAGGAGTTGTCATTCTTCACGGTCTTGGCGTTGCCACAGGCCTCCAGCGGGGGGTTGGCATTCATGATTTGATCTTCCAGACTCCCCTGCAAAGGCAAGAGCAGTCCTCACATGTGGGGCTCGGGAGTTTCTTACTTGACAGCTTGGATTCTGACGTGGCAATCAGACCCACCTGCCTTTTGCCAGGAGTAGGTTCCTCCTTCCTCTTCTCCCCAGTGACTGCAGTTGTTGCAAAGTACTGGATCACACGCTTCGTGTTCACTGTCTTCCCAGCCCCGGATTCTCCGCTGTCAAGCAGTGATCAAATATGTGTGAGAAATTAAGCTCTGTGACAAAGGAAACTACTTCCTCCATTAGCATTTACTGTCTTATGCGCCTGTCTTTATATGTCTTTGTCAGAGTGCCCTAGATCTTTCTCTTCAGGCCACATTTAGCCCATATTATTTCTGTTGCTTTGCACTGATAAGCATCTGAGGCAGTCGATCATTAATCATGTAGCACTTATTTCTTGAGTGCTTAAAATGTGTCAGGCTCTCTTCTAGGTGCTGAGGCCGGGCTTCAGGGGTCCGAGAAGCAGCTCCTCAAGCACTATGTAGTAAATGAAACAATTAGTAAGAAACTCTCTGAAGCAAAGCAACTCTCTGAAGAACATTAAAGTGTTCTTCAGCTTCCTTAGACTAAAGATATTCCCAAGTTAGGTCTTTGAAGGAATAGACAGTCCTCAAGTAGGCCTTGGAAATGACCCACTGGTAACATCCGCAAAGTGCCCAGACTTCAGAAGGTGTGTGCTCACTCTCCAGTACTGGGCTCTGGCCGTGTGTGGACCTGGTGCTTTATATCTCCCAATCCCTGGAAAGCTCTGGAACTTTTAAGACTGGACTAGCGAACGATGTAATCTGGGACATTGTTATTTTATATTTGGATGCAGTCTGAGCCCTATAATAAGTGATAGCAATATTTAGTTCCAGGCTGATTATGCCATTGCTTTAGTATGGGGCGTGAACTAATTTCTTCTTTTGGATTGTGATTTTCCCAGTGAAAATAAAATAGGAATAAGTCTCAGAATAATAATACATACGTGATTAAGATAGACTGATTCTCTCCATCTAGAAGAAAGACAGTGGACAGTCAGCATATCTACTAGTTACACAAACAAAACTTTCTATAGGGAAACACTGAGGGCATTCAGTGTAAGTGTCGCATTCAGTGGAGTTTTTCCGTATGTTATTGTAAAGTTACACGTGGTGTTGTTATTATGTCTCGTAAGTTGGGGAAGAGAAACATTAAAATGTGTCGTATTTTAGACTCCTTACGCCCCACAGAAAGTGTGTCCTTCTGGTTTAAAAGAAAGAGCAATCCTTTCCAGAGACACGTTCCCTAATTGTCATCTGTAGGTTCCAGCGGCCTGCTCTTTGCTGATGAATGCATATAACTGAAAAATGCACAATATGCTAAGGATTTGGACTGTATTTCATAGTTCCAAATAGTGTTAATCAGGCCAAGATTGAGATTTAGTTTCTAAATGGATCAATTACACACACACAAGCATGCACACACACACGTGCATGCACACACACACACACACACACACACATCTCTGTCTCAAGGTCCCAGACTGCAACCCTAATTCTGATCAGCCTCCCAAAAGCATGCTATTGGGTCAAAGAAAGATCAGGTAAGAGAGGGCGCCTCAATCAGAATAAAGTTCTTTTAAGGGGGAAACTGACAACTTCCTTTTGAATGCAGTGTCCCGGAATACCAGTTTCATTCAGAGAGAGGCTATTATCTCTGAAATGGGTTCTGATGACTTTAAAGACGTAACAATACTTCTTAAAGTATCTAATTCAAAATCAACAGGAAACTTAGGTAGTAAAATGATTGAGCATATATTTTTCATTTCTATTCAGACAATACTATTCAGCTGTTAATTTAACCTTTTTTGTTACTTAAATATCTAAAATCATGTATGTCTAAGCAAGGAGACTGTAAATGAACTTATTAGGGTTGGAGTAGTAGCATAGTCTGGTAAAATCGTGGAGGTAGAATCAGGAGAACTGAGTTTTAATCCCCACTTGACAACGTGTACCTCTCTGTGCTTTAGTCACCTCTTGTGTGCAACGAGGGGGTTGGATTTGAGTATTTCTAAAGGTCTTTTTAACTTTTCCATTTTGTGATTATAGGTGGTGAAATAATTTGTATGAAAAACAGTCAAGCCACTCACCAGTCAGCATGAACTAATGGCATTGTCTGACATGGAGAAGATGTGGGGTGGGGCCTCCTGGCGCTTTTTGCCTCTGTAGGCAACCACCACCTCTGGGTTGTACACTGGCAGCCACTTGTAGGGGTTGACGGTGACACAGAAGAGGCCTGAGTAGGACTGCACCGTAAAGGAAAAAAAGGAAGATAATTATTTCACGGGGACCTTCATAACATACTATTTTTCAAAATATTAACCACCTGCATGAGCAGAGGCTGTGAGAACAAACTCACGTAGATCATCCAGGCTGCATAACGCTCTTTGAGGTTGTACAGCACTGCTGGCTTGTGCAGGTGGGTCATCATGACCATGTCCTCGATCTTGTCAAATTTGGGAGGGTTCATGGGGAAGACTTCGTCTTCTGTTACAGTTACTATCTGTCAAGTCAAGTAAGAGAAGCCAGGTCGACAAAGGAGTGTCAGCTCCCCTAACTGGCAATGGGGCCCAGTCTCTAATCCCCTCCAGATGTTTTACTCACATCCCCAGCTTCGGTCTTGGCTGTCACCTTCCCTCCTTCTGTACTCTGCAGGGTTGCTTTCACATAGGACTCCTTAGGGTCTACCACGTAGTTTGTGTTCTTGGCATCAAAAGGCCTATTCTGGGCCTCCGTGTGCTGCTTTTCAGGCATTCGGAGGTAAGGAGCAGCCTCCCCAGAAATGGCCATCTCAGCGTCCGAACTCATGGCTGTGGGTTATTGATGGCAGCCAAATCAAAGACACTGCCTGGCAGAGGAAGGAAAGACATTATAGAAAACCAGTAACTGGACCATTCGATTCATGTTAAAAAAAAAACCCACGACATTATTCCTTGACAAGTTGAGCGCTAGCATCTTGTTGGGTATGGTCAACTCCATGGCTTGGCTGGAGGTGAAATGTCAGTCTCCGTGTTCTGTGCCAGTGGTGATAGATACTTATTCTTGCATTTGGAAAGAGACCATTGTTTCTGGCTCATCTACTATATGATACTGTAGCTCCTTTCTCTGTTTCATTTGCATATTAATCTTAAGAAGCCTCCTATCATCAGCTTATACAGAACACCATGCTAAGATGACTGCAGGATTTCTCCAGCTCTTTCATTTGTAGTTCTTATCTTCCAGTTGGATTATAAGCACCTTGCAGACAGGGAGTGTTTTCCTTCTACGGCACCCTTCACACCTCTTAGAACACATGCTGGGTGTGGGGAAGGACCAAAGTTGGCTTTATAAATTAAAACATCAATAGAAATACGTTGCTAAAGTTATAGGAACTGTTTAGTACCTGGTGAAAACCTTTTCATTATAGATTTGGGATTTACAAGGACTACCTAATAAAGGAAAGCAGAAATGTGAGGAGCCTTGTTTTGCATTGTTCAGTTAAAAATATCCTGTTTTACATCAACTTCTCTTGTTCCTGTGTCATAATTTTGACAAACTCAGTTTCTTCACCTCTCTTTAGTATTTCTCAAAGACATTATAAAATGTTATTACCTATGTTTTCTTGCTTTATTACTAGTATTCTCATAAAACTTTCAGAAAACTTTTTCTTTTCAAGATCTGTCTCCTGCCACTTTAACATTCGTCAATCCTGTGAATAATGATCATATATAACCTATTTTATAATAAAGATATCTTTTTTTTAAACATCTCTATTGGAGTATAATTGCTTTACAATGGTGTGTTAGTTTCTGCTGTATAACAAAGTCAATCAGCTATACATATACACATATCCCCATATCCCCTCCCGCTTGCATCTCCCTCCCTCCCACCCTCCCTATCCCACCCCTCTAGGTGGTCACAAAGCACCGAGCTGATCTCCCTGTGCTATGCGGCTGCTTCCCACCAGCTATCTATTTTACGTTAGGTTGTGTATATATGTCCATGCCACTCTCTCACTTCGTCCCAGCTTACCCTTCCTCCTCCCCGTGTCCTCAAGTCCATTCTCTACGTCTGCGTCTTTATTCCTGTCCTGCCCCTAGGTTCTTCAGAACCATTGTTTTTTTGTTTTGTTTTTTTTAGATTCCATATATATGTGTTAGCATATGGTATTTGTTTTTCTCTTTCTGACTTACTTCACTCTGTGTGACAGACTCTAGGTCCATCCACCTCACTACAAATAACTCAATTTCATTTCTTTTTATGGCTGAGTAATATTTCATTGTATGTATGTGCCACATCTTCTTTATCCATTCATCTGTCGATGGACACTTAGGTTGCTTCCCTGTCCTGGCTATTGTAAATAGTGCTGCAATGAACATTGTGGTACATATCTCTTTTTGAATTATGGTTTTCTTAGGGTATATGCCCAGTAGTGGGATTGCTGGGTCATATGGTAGTTCTATTTTTAGTTTTTTAAGGAACCTCCATACTGTTTAAAAAGATATCTTTTCAAGGAAAACTCAAAAGCACTTGGGTAATCTTCTCAACATTTTTCTGTTCAAACTACAGTGATTTGGATAGCACAGTTAAAATCCTTTATCTTGCTAAAAATGCTCACATTTTTCATATTATATTTTTTTAAATGTCCATTTTACAGAGTGTGAAACAATATGCAGATTTCAGCCACTTTTCCAAGGCAAGGATTCAATCCATTCTATTAATCCATTTAGACAGCATCTCAAGGTTTTTTATGTTATATACAGTGGTGAGTAAAAGCTGTGCATAGGAAATTTATTGGTTTGGCCAAAAAGTTTGTTCAGGCTTTTCCATTAAGATGTTACGGAAAAAAACACGAACGAACTTTTTGGCCAACCCAATACATTTTCTCTGTAAATGAACAGCAACACTGTGAAATGTTGTATTGCATGTTGTAATTCAATTATTTAAAATACAAACTGCAATGCTGGAAATGGAAAAAATTGTACCTAAAAACTCCTAAAGATTCTGAGAAAGCATTTCATTTATTGCAAAAGATATAAATTAATGAGAACCAGTTTCTAAAGTCTCCCTCAGAGTTTTTCAAGGGAAGCATGAACAGCCATGAAATTGAAATGCTTTTATTTTATAACCTCCACCCCCCCACCCCCACCCCCCGCCCCCGACCTCTCTCCAAGCCACTGCAGATTTCCTGCTCCCTGCGAGGAATGAGAAAAATCAGTATCTTACCTTAGAGATGCAACCTTGAAGTGGGTCAGAACTGTAAGAAAAAGAGCAAATTTCTTCGTATTAAATGCTAACAATTCCCAATAATAGCATGAAGGATTCCGAATTGAGAAGCAGGAAATGACTGGGAACACCAAAACATCTAATTAAAATTGCCACGTAGTAAGTTGGTAATTCCCTGGAAGGGCTGCCGTGGGCAGTGCGGGCCAGGGTGTGTGGCATGCGTGCGGGCAGCCGGCGTCCCTGCTGGCCCTTCAGACAGCGCCCTGTCCTCACACACGCTTACCTTGAAGCTTTATGAGGACAGACAAATCATACGCATTCCAAGGGTACTTTTATAGGGTCGGATACGGAAAACACGTAGCCTCCTCCTCTTTCTTAAATCATATTTGGCAAAACGTGTTTTTGGCAATGAAGGTCTCCCAAGTATAATACCCCTAATATTAAAGACGTTTGCATGTAATTAGACATATTTCCTCTCACATTGGGTTAAGTGTATAAATCAATCTACTATAAATAATTGGAGTTGTTGGCAACCTGGAAGTGACTGCCTTTGGAATAATGTAAGGTGTTGTTTCAAAGACAGCTATGATCTGGATTCCCTGAACTCTGTTGCCTGCTGCTCTTGTGTTTCACTGAATTGCCCACGTGTAGTCTTTTCAACTGCCTGCACAATTGCAGATATTAGACTAGGGAGGAAAGTTTCTGCTCTTTAGCAGAGAGTCAGAAAAAGATTGTTAGTTTCTCCCAAGAGACCATGATTTTTCCCCCCATTTATTGTACTTTTTCAAGGATGCTTGGAAATTTAATTTTAAAACTTGCTTCATGAAGAGCAGCCAAAGATAGACAGCTTCTTTCGTTTCCTTCAGTCAGTCACCTCTGATTCACTGTCAAATCATTCCACGACTTCGCCGAGCTGGGTTGTCCTGCTTCTTTCACTTTTGTTTTTTAAATGTAAGTTGCTTGTGAAATCTCTTTTCCTCTGTGAAACTCAACATAGGAACAAACTAGAAAACAGGGTATTTCTCTGTCTAATTATGCATCTCCATCAGTTATCCATTGTATATATTTCACATTTTGCTTACAAACAATACCTGCACGTTATTTTCTATTCTGTTGTTTAATTTAAAAAAATATTTGTTTTATTGTCTCTGTGGTCTTGCATCTCTTATGTCAGCATTGTCTATCTGGGACTGAGACAAAATTTGCTTAATATACCCTGTATTGCAACCATTCATGTATTATTGTACTTATATTTCAGTTGATTTAATGGAAAGACGCTGCCTTATGAAAGCAGATATCTGGAGATACTGTTTGTCATGGTCACAGGATTTTATTGCTGTAAGGGACTATCTAATCCATATTCCTCATTTCACTAATAAAGTAACTGAGATTCAAAGAATAGAAGAGAGTTCACAAATCACACAGCAGTGTAGACCTTGGTCGCCTGATTTGCAGTCCAGTGTGCTTGCTGGTAACACTCCTCTACCTCAGTAGGTAAAGCAATCAGGAAGGGTCTTCCAGGAAACAGCCCCTCTTCTGAGAGGGGCTTTCCTAGCCAACTCTTAACCTGCTTTGTAACCACAGGTACATCATTTTATTTTCTTAGACACTTTCTTTATCAGGCATCTGCAAAATGTCACAGTGTTCTCAGAAAGAGAGAACATTTTAATAATGCTCTCAATAGGATTTGATGGGAATTTTAAGACAGCCTTTTGACTGCTCTGGATAGATTTTCCAATAAGTAGAGAATAGATGTTGGTTTTGGTTATTACTGCCAAGTTCTGAGGCACTTAAGCATTTACAGGTGACGTGGGAACACAGTGAAGGGGGCCAGTGCAGCGAGGAGCAATTCCACACCCTTCCTAAGGCCAGTGTGAATCCAAATTATCTGTGAACCTACTTCCACACATCTAATTAAGTCATTCTCTTGCAGGGCCATTTAAATCAATATACTCTTGCTTTCTATTCAGATGGGACGTCACCACTCAGTTTTTCCTTTACGCTGTCCAGGAAGGCTATATTTTTGGCTATGCATCACAACTAAATCCAGCTTAAAAAATCTTGATTCTCTCAGGAAGCTCCTCTGAGTAACTCAGATTGCTACCATAGCTAGTTTTTGCACCAAATTCATACGTATCATTATGTGGGTTTAATATACATTTGAATAATTTATTTGGGGATCATATTTTATTGATACTTTTATTCATTTATTTTGGCTCTTTACATGATTACAGGGGGCCATGAAGTCTGAAAACATACTTGCCTATTGACAATAATATATAGAATAATAGTTCCTTTGTCTCCAGACTTTATAGCCACTTTGTAGCTTTCATATGGAGAAAGGTCACATCTCACTGTTTCGTGTGGTACCTATTATCCAGTGCATATACTATGAATATATTGTATATATTACATGTATTAATGATGAAAATCTTCCTGTGCTACTAATACTACCTTGAATTTGTATTAGTTATTAAGCAACGAGAATTAATGATATAGTTCAGGAGGCATCCCCTGTGTGAAAATGTAGCTAGTGCCATCCTTTGTATAGACCTGGAAAATAGGTTCATGTTAGGGGAAGCAGGAGCTTTCTAAGATCCTACTATACCCCAATATTAGGGAAAGGTTAGAAATAAAAATAACTTCCGTATTTCTGTGCATCAGAACAGGCTTCCCTGATCAGTGACAACTTTATGGTCTTAAAGTATTACTATAGACCTAAAATAAAAGCAAGTACATAATTCCTTCTTAGTGGCAGGTCAAATGTGATTGTTTGGTAGTCTTGTGATTATTCAAGTTTTGACATCGCTTCAGGAGAGAGAGAGAAAAGAAAAGACCAGTCTAAGGATATTGCTTGCACAGTGCCCTGTGCTCTTTACTTCTTTTGCAGTAGGGCAGGATAGACAATAATTACAGAGAGAAATGACCAAAGACTTCACATTTTGTGCCTCTCTCCAGTCATTCCATAGCGTCAGGACATGGTCACTCTTCACTTATGATCTTCGTGTGAACCTCCCGGCTCTTCACCCGCAGCTTGTTGACCTGGGACTCGGCAATGTCAGCTCTTTCCTCGGCCTCCTCCAGTTCATGCTGGAGCTTGCGGAATTTAGATAGATTTGTATTGGATTGTTCCTCCTGAGAATAAAAATGGAATTGTAAGGCACCGATACTGGGCATCTTTCTAGACTCTGTAGGCCTAAGGGAAGAAAGGACTTGCCATCTGCAGAAAAGTTAAAATACCCAGCGGGAAACCTTATTGTCTTACCACCTTCTGAATTTTGCTTATCATTGAAATTAACTTTATGATTTATTTGGGGCTTCGTGTCTCATAAATCATCGCAACTCTACTTTTGCAACCAAAAGGTGGAAAAAAAATATGTACCACAATTAGAGTAAGAAAAATATAAGAGCAGAGAAGAAGGCAAGGATAAAATCATGCTTGTTAATGCTTGCTGGAAGATGACTATTCGCTCGAGTTAGATATTCTTTATCATTAAGGATGAATTTCTTAATAGCTTCTTTATATTGAAATAAATGTTGAATTTTATCATATATCATTTTGGCACATTTCAAAACAATCACTTTTTTTCTCCTACTTTGGATGTAATGATTCTATTGACAGACTCCTTAATATTAAGTAATCCTTACTTTGTAGGAATTAAGCCTATTTAATCACTGATGGACAGTCTCCTTAATATTTATTTATTTTTATTTGGTTGCGCCGGGTCTTAGTTGCACCAGGCGAGCTCCTTAGTTGTGGCATGTGAACTCTTAGTTGCGGCACGCATGTGGGATCTAGTTCCCTGACCAGGGATCAAACCCAGGCCCCCTGCATTGGGAGCACGGAGTCTTAACCAGTGGACCACCAGGGAAGTCCCGACAGTCTCCTTAATAAAAGTAAGGGTTGCTATAACTATACTCATGAATAAAACTGCCTTTAGTGTCTTCCCCCCTGTTCTCTTTTGGACAGGTTTTGGTATGCGGGTTATGCAAGCTTCTTAAAATGATTTGGAAAGCTTTTCATCTTTTCCCATGCTCTGGAATGGCTTACATAGCTCAGGGATTATCTGTTCCTTGAAATTTTGAAAGACATATCTGGACCTGAGTCCATTTTCAGAAGTATTTCTGAAATAACTTATTCAGCCAACTTAGTAAATTATATTCTCATATTTCTTTAAGATTTTAACTGTCTTAACAGATTTATATTTTACATTTAAAAAATAACCTTTCTACCTGTATGGTTTGTCCCATTTCTCATTTGTATTGTTGTGAGTTTGTATTTTCTCTCACTTTTTCCTTGATTAATCTAGTTATAAGTGTATTTATTTTATTACTTCCCTAGATGTTAGTGAGATTATCAAATTAGAAAATAGAATACTCTAATTCATTAATTTCTACCTTTATCTTTATCAACACCTCTTACTTTTGTTATTTTATTATTATTTATGATTTCTTTATTGGACTGTCAGTTATTTTCATTTTTTAAAATTCTTGATTCATGATGAAAGCATATAAAGCAATGAATTGTCCTTCAAGGACAGCTTTGGTTACATTCTAGGCTTATAAATGTCTCATCTTCCTTGAAATTTTGTTTACAGTTAAAAATTATTCAGTAATTATGTTTTTATTTAATTTAATCCAAACGTTTTTTAGGAAAGTTAGTTTTTTAACATTTAAGTGCTTGGAAATTTTTGTTTATATGTTCTCATTACTTTACAACTTTATCACACTGTGGCTAGAGAATGTGGCCTGTATTATTTCTGCTTTGAAATTTTTTGAGGTTTCTTTATGGGTTGAATGTTAACTTTAAAAATCAATCTATTAGTATTACAAATAGTAAGCAATAAGTTAAAAAATGTGCAAACGTTTCTAAGAAGTACACAGTCTTCTATGAAGCAAACAGCTTATTTACTACAAGAAGTAAATAGTAAATCTAATTATTTATTTATTAGTTTTTCTTAACAGAGGACTTCTCCCTTCCCTCTGTCTTAAGGATACTTACAGCCTCCTCAGCTTGTCTCTTGTAAGATTTCACTTTTGCCTGAAGTTTATCTACCAAGTCCTGAAGCCTGAGTATATTTTTCCGATCTTCTTCCGTCTGAAAGATGATAAAAACCACAGGGCCTTACTTCAAAAGCACATGACTCTTGTATCATCGCATGTGATTGTTTCCTGTATATGCAAGGAGTGCTTAGCTGATAAAAACTGTTGCTGTACCTGGTAGGTGAGTTCCTTCACTCTCCTCTCGTATTTGCGCAGGCCTTTGACAGCTTCCGCACTACGCTTTTGCTCACTCTCAACCTCTCCTTCCAGCTCACGCACCTGCGAATGAGTAGGCTCTTAAGAACTTTGATCCAGTAAGGCATTGGGAACAAATGGAAATAGATAGATATTGAGAGACCCACCCTGGCCTCCAGCTTCTGGATGTGCTTCTTGCCGCCCTTCAGGGCCAGCTGCTCAGCCTCGTCCAGGCGGTGCTGCAGGTCCTTCACCGTCTGCTCCAGGTTCTTCTTCATCCGCTCCAGGTGGGCGCTGGTGTCCTGCTCCTTCTTCAGCTCCTCAGCCATCATGGCCGCCTAATTAGCAGTAAAACAAAACCAGTTGAGAGAGCTGAGGTAGCCCATCAAGACTGTAGTTTGACCACCCCTATGTGGCCCTCTGCTCACATCAGTGATGGCCTTCTTGGCCTTCTCTTCTGCGTTGCGAGCTTCCTGGATAATGTCCTCCATCTCTCCTTGCATTTGGGAGATGTCTGTCTCCAGCTTCTTCTTTGTATTGATCAGGCTGGTGTTCTGTTTAAAAGTAAGTTATATGTTCTTTTAATCATGTTACTAAACTACTTAGTGGTACTTTTCAAAAAACATTTTTCTTGAAAATAATTTCAGATAAAAATTTGCAAGTCAAATGCCCTTTAATATTATTTTGCTATGTAATACAATTAATTAAAATAGAAATGTTATAGAATATTTAGCATTTTCAAGTACATAGTTCATAATTAGACCAAATAGCTTTATAATTTTATAACCACCATTTACCAATGAGACCACTCACAGGGACAAAATTATAACAGATGTTTGAATATTTCACTTTTCCACAATAAATATGTCAATATTGATAACCAGGGTCAGTAAAGATATTAACACAAAAGAATATGGGAAGCCTTAGAATATTTTAGGAAGTAATCTATAATAATATGTACAAAGTGAAACAGTGAAAGATTTCTCAGTAATGCATTGAAAATTTGATAGAAGTATAAAACCTGACTGTCATATAAAAAAAATCAAGCTTATGTTTTCTGGGGTGTAAGCATTTACTGAAGGTGAATTCTTTGTGCTGAATCCCACCTGGGTGTGCAGGAGCTGGACGCGCTCGCTGGCGTCCAGGAGCTCCTGCTCTGCCATCTTCCTGCTCCTCTCCGTCTGCTCCAGGGTGGTCCGCAGCTCCTCGATCTCGGCCTGCAGCAGGTTGGCTCTGCGCTCCACGATCGCCAGCTGCTCCTTCAGGTCCTCTTGGCCCCGGAGAGCATCATCCAGGTGGAGCTGGGTATCCTGTGGAATGAACGATCATTGAGACACCTTGTTCTCAGGACTGCAGTCACCCCAACTGCCCTGGGACCATCTCCTGAGCCCATTTACCTTGAGGATGGCTTGGGTGTTCCTGTAGTTCTTCAGGGCCTCAGCAGCCGTGCGGTTGGCGTGGTTCAGCTGGATTTCCATTTCGTTGAGGTCTCCCTCCATCTTCTTCTTGAGCCTGATGGCATCATTTCTGCTCCGGATCTCAGCATCCAGCATGCTCTGCATGGTCTCCACGACTCTAATGTGGTTCCTCTTCAGCTGGTCAATTTCCTCATCCTTTTCAGCGATTTTCCTGTCAACTTCAGACTTGACTTGGTTCAACTCCAGCTGGATGCGCAGGATCTTTCCCTCCTCGTGTTCAAGAGATGCCTTAATGACAGTAAGGGGTGACATTAGCAGGGAATGGAAGCATTCAGAAGTTTTTCTGCACATGTTCCTTCCACTAATTTTGTGCTGTTTCTTTTTCTGTTCAATATATGTGGCTAGTCCTAATTTTTTTTTTTGAATCTGTTTACAATGCACATTTTTGACTTGTACCTCTGCTTCTTCTAAAGCAGCCTGAATTTCAGACTTTTCTTGTTCCACTTGTTTCTTTATTTTCTCCAGTTCATGCATACGTTTCCCTTCTTCTGCAATCTGCTCAGTGAGGTCAGAAATCTCCTCTGTTGTTTGGGTAAAGACAGGTAGAGGTTTGATCAGACAGAGGACATAAGAGGAAGGTTCCTCCAAGGCATGAAAATTATTGAAAGTGAAAGGGACTCACGCTGCAAGTTTTTGTTCTCTCGTTTCAAAGTTTCTAGCTGATCCAAGGACTCCTCGTAGGCGTTCTTCATCTTGAACAGCTCAGTGCCAAGAAAGCGGGCCTCCTTCTGAGCAGCCTCGAGCTCGACATGAGTTTCCTCATACTTCTGTTTCCATTCTGCCAGGACCTGAAACACCCACCGAGAGTGGTTACCTCCTGGAAAGGATAGAGGACAATGGTGGAGAGCAGAGGCTGCTGTAGAGACTACCTTATCGAAGTTCCTTTGCTTTTTGTCCAGAGCTGCGCAGGCAGCGTTTGTCCTCTCCACATCGAGCATGAGGTCCTCGACCTCATTCTGGAGCCGCTGCTTCGTCTTCTCAAGGGAAGCGCATTTGGCGTTCACGGCTTCTACATGTTCCTCAGCAGCCTGCAGCCGCTGGGCCAGCTTCTTCCTTGAAGATTATGTATGTTTGTAGAAAGAAGTGAACCAAACCAAGAATTATGAACTATTACCATGCTGAAAAGTATGGGGAACTTCATATTAAAAATATCCATTCATTCACTCAACAAATATTGATGAGCTGCTTTTATGAACCAGATGCTGAGTATACAGCAGTGAACGGGACAGAAAAGGTCCCTGCCTCATGAAGCTTCCAAACAAGTGAGAAACAATAAGCAAGTGAGAAAACGCATAACAACATATTGCAGATATAAGTGCAGTGAAGGAAAATAAAATGGAGTACGGCATGGCCAACTATTCTAGATACTTAGGGAAGTCCTCTCCAAGGAGGTAACGTTTGAGTCAAGATCTAAAAGAAGTCAGAGTGAGCCAGAGGGAGATCTGGGGGGAGAGTATTCCAGACACAGAGGGGCCAACAACTGCAAATCCCTGAAGCAGCAATGAGCTTGGTGTGCTTGACAACCAGCAATAAGGCTGATTATCTGTATAATTACTTGTTATTCTTTGTTTTCTTAACTAGATTTGAGGCTAGGAGGGTCGTGATGGTGTTTGCTTTATTCATGTCTTATTCTCAGGGCCTGATAGTGCCTGGCAAATAGGAGCTAATTAATGAACGTTTGTGGGCTAATTCACTGAATCTTCAAAGGTTGTGTCTTTCTGATTCAACATCCAGCGTTCTCTGCACATTCTCTCCTATCTGCGCACATACTTGGCCTCCTCCAGCTCCTCTGTGCGCTGGATGGCGTCCGTCTCGTACTTGGTCCTCCACTGAGCCACCTCGCTGTTGGCCTTGGACAGCGTCCTCTGCAGCTCAGCCTTGGATTCCTGCTCCTCCTCATACTGTTCCCGCAGCAGGTCACAGTCGTGGCGGGAGGACTGCAGGGCGTGGGCCAGGGCGTTCTTGGCCTGTGGAGGTAGTTACACCTTCTTTTTACTGGATATTTAATTATTTAATTCTTAAGTTTCAAAACCTTTTTAAAGTTGGTGTAATGGACTCCAATTAGGGTCAGGTTAGGGGAAAAAAATGAGTCTTACAACGATAGTTACCTTTATCTCCTCTTCAAGTTGCCTCTTTAATTCCTCAGTCTGTTGAGTAAATGCTTGCTTGCCCCTTGATAACTGAGACACCAAAGATTCTTTTTCATCTAGCTGACGTGAAAGTTCACCTGATAGGCAAAAGAAATGGCACCACTCTTTAAAGCAAAGAAAAAGTTTTGCAAGCCCATATTAGAAATAAGTTTAAACTCTCAACACCGCCTTCCAGTTGAGTACTCAGATGATTGAATTCTCTGTTGACACCTTCATGCTAATGTCAAATTTCTGATTTTTATGGTGAAACTTACATATTAACCTGAATGAATAAATACAGCCTAAATTCTCTTTGTTCTCTCCATAACTGATTCTTTCAGGGTTATATAATATTGTGCAAAACCTGTTGATAGCTGTCAGAGAAGGTAGCTAAAATGTCTAATTCTACATTGTCCCTGTTTCATAAGACTTTTGAGGGACTGGGTTATCCATTGCCCTATTCAGGAATTTGGTTCACTCTGATCTAGATAAAAAGAAGCTTGGTCTAAAACAGAAGCCCTGGACCCATGCTGGAGCGACTCCTGATCCCAAGCATCCCCTCCATGTGACCAAATCCTCAAGGCCTTTGTGGAGCAGAGCTTGGCCCAGTCCTATGGAAGTCTTCATCTCCTGCATTGTCCCCAGGTGACCTTGCATGTAGGGTGAGAGCCTGAGCTGTTCGCTGAATCACACATGTTCTCAGTTGCTTTTATTAGGCTCTCACATCACCATATCAGTTGTTTTTGACCACATCATCTCCACTTTTAGGCCTCATAGAGGAGAGAGTTACCAGATTCCGTCTGCAGGCGTCCCCTCTGGGTTGTCAGGTCACTGATCAGCCGCTGTTGCTCTTCCTCCTTCGATTTCAGCTCGCTCAGTTGGTCTTCCAGGGTGCGGCACATCTTCTCTAGGTTTCCCTGCGAGAGAAAAAGTAGAAGAAGCAAATGAAGACATTTTAATAATATTTTGCTATGGCTGCAGTTTCTTCTAAAACAGAAAAATATTTATTTTGACATATAAAATAAATTTTCTTATATGTAATACAACATATTAGAATTTTTTCTATATATTTTATGATTGCTGTCCTAAGATGAAACTATACATTGGGGTTTTTAAAAAGCTGATTGTGAAGCTTTGTTCAGTATTCCAGGCATACCTCATTTTGCTGCTCTTCACAGATACTGCGTTTTTTTTTGTTTTTTGTTTTTTTTTGTTTTTTGTTTTTTTACAAATTGAAGGTTTGTGGCAACCCTGTGTCCAATAAGTCTGTCAGTGCCATTTTCCCAATAGCATTTGCCCACTTCATGTCTCTCATCACATTTTGGTAATTCTCACAATATTCAAGCTTTTTCATTATTATATTTGTTACGGTGATCTGTGATCAGTGATCTTTGATGTTACTACTATGACACGTTGAAGGCTCAGATGATGGTTAGCACTTTTTTAGCAATAAAGTATTTTTAAATTAAGGGATGTATATTTTTTTAGACATAATGCTATTGCACACTTAATAGGCTACTGAATAGTGTAAACATAACTTTTATATGCACTGGGAAACCAAGACATTTGTGTGACTTCCTTTATTTTGATAGTTGCTTCATTGTGGTGGTCTGGAACCAAACCCGCAGTATCTCTGAGGTATGCCTATAATAAAAAATTTAAAGATCATGTACTAAATTTAAGATTTTGTGAGAATTGAATGGCACGTTTTCTAAAAGCATGTTTATAAATACTTGATTGTTTTTATGTACAATGAAACTTTGCTTATTGGATAATTGAGAATTTTGGAGACCTGTGTTCTCCAGTTGGAGAACAAGAGAACACTCACAACCTATGCTCACTGCTGGTGCTGTCATTTGTTAGTAGTGTCATGGGGCCGATGTGCTTAACTTCTTTGAATATTAGTTTCTTCATATGATTAAGTGGAAATATTACAAATACTAATATCTTTCTTGCTTACCTCCTGGATTACTACAAAAAACAAATGACATGTTGTGTGTGAAGGGGCCTGTGCAAACTGTGACATGCACATAAAGGGTCATTGTTGTTAATGACAGTTTCTCAGACTGCGGTACCTTGGCTTTAGAGATCGTTTCTACGTTGCTAGCAAGGTCATCAATCTCCATCTTCATCTCACTCTTCTCCTTCTCCAACTTCTGCTTGACCCTCTGCAGGTTGTCAATCTGCTCCCCCAGCTCGGCCACACTGTCCGCGTGCTTCTTCCTCAGCGCGGCCGCCGTGGCCTCGTGCTGCAGGGTGGCCTCCTCCAGGTCCCTGCGCATTTTCTGGAACTCAGCCTCCCGCTTCTTGTTCATCTCAATCTGGGCTGAAGTGGCCCCGCCGGCCTCTTCCAGCCGCTCGCTGATCTCCTCCAGCTCCCGGGAGAGGTCTGAGCGCTGCTTCTCTGCTTTGGCGCGGGAGGCCCGCTCTGCCTCGATCTCCTCCTCCAGCTCCTCGATGCGGGCCTGGCAGTGGGGAAAAGCTCAATTTTAGCTTTTTTATGTCATAACTGTACCTCTTTGAGCCAGACTGATGGAAATATGAACTTACTTGCAGCTCTTTGATCTTCTTCTGCAGTTGAATGCCAAGTGCTTGTTCATCTTCAACCTTGCTTTGCAAATTGCTGATTTCAAACTCTTTCCTTTTTGCAAAGTAGCAAAGGATAACAGTTGAGTTCATATGCAACATTGGAAGCAAGTTCATAAGCAATTCTTTCATACTTACTTTTTGAGCTTTTCATCAAGTTGTTGTTTTTCATTTTCAATGTCCATTATGGACTCTTGGGACAACTTGAGGTCACCTTCAAGTTTCCTCTTAGCTCTTTCTAGGTCCATGCGAAGTTTCTTTTCTTGCTCCAAAGACCCTTCAAGCTAAATACAAATAATGTTGAGTCAAAAGGATTGCTTAGCTTCCTTTCAAAGAAAATAATTTCCTTGATAATCCTAGACTTACGTCATCCACTTGCTGCTCTAGCTTGGTTTTAGCTTTGGTCAGAGTGTTGACTTTGTCCTCTTCTGCCTGCAGGTCATCCAGGGTCTGCTGGTGGGCCTCCTGGAGGGCCTTCTTCTCCTTGGTCAGCTTTGCGATGGTTTCATCCAGATTTGCCATCTCTTCTGTGAGGTTTTTCACCTTAGGAAGTAAAAACACTTTGCATTACATGTTACATTTTGATGGCTTCAGTTTTATGCTTGTATCCCCTAATAATAATAAAAAAGTAAACTTTCCTTGTATACGTTTCCTACCTTATTTTCCGTGGCATGTTTCTCCTTTTCAACCTTGGCCAGTGTCAGCTCAAGGTCATCTATGTCTTTCTTCAGTTCCGAACATTCGTCCTCCAGTTTCCTCTTCTTGGCCGTCAGCTCAGCATTGATCTCTTCCTCATCCTCAGCTCTCTCAGTCACCTCCTTGATTTTGGCCTCGAGGTGGATTTTGGTTTTGATCAGCTGGTCACACCTTTCCTCTGCATCAGCCAAGCCTTCAGCTTCCTTGAATTGGAAACAAAATCAAAATTGGGAAGTAAGAATGAAGTATTTCACAATGATAACGGTGTAAATCACCACTATTGGTTCTTTGGCTTAAACTTTTATGAACCACCTGCTGTGTGTGATTCAGGACACTCCACATTGTGAGAAAAACAAAATGTATCAGATATTGTCCTGTTCCTTGAGAAGAGTATATTCTACAGTAGATTAGAAAACTTAACCCTAACAAGCTACCATTAATTCAGAAACCAATTAGTGACATAAGAGATCAGAGAAGTTGTATCAGATATGGTTTCATGAATGAAGTGGCATTTGAGTTGGGCTTTGAGAATGGGTAGGATTCGGTCTTTTAGAAATGAATTTATTGGGAGAAGGATCAGGAGGAGAGAAAGGATTCCAGCAGGAGAAATTCTGGATGTAGCCGCTACTGAATTATTTCCCATTGTAGTTTTGGAGGATGATCCTGGTTAAGATGCTCTAAATTCTATTTGAGACATAAAGTGATCAAGAAATTCCTAGCAACCTATGTTTCTACTTAAGAGGGTTGGGGGTGGACAGGAAATGAGAGAGAAATTGGTAGATACATTCATCAGTGAGCCTCCATATCAGTCTTCGAATACATAAAAGAATAAAATGTGCTGCAGATAGCCAGGTAGTGAGTATAGTGGTGTAGGACAGAGTCTAAGTGATTCCCTATGGACAAGAGAAGAGAATTCAGGATAGATTTGGAAGGGGTGGGGACAGAAAAACAGTTCTTTTCCCTTCTGTAATCTAAAAGAAGGAATTATTACACCGCCCAAACTTGACAGAAGAGACCAATCTTAATCAGCAGGAAAAACATATGGTTTTGTGATGAGTAAATTATACCAGACCAATTCAGTTCACTCCAAATGAAAGACAGTCTCATAAATTACATTTCAGAGTTGATGGAAGCAATTCTAAAATACTTGGTTTGGGAGTAGCAGCAGGCTGGATGGAGGGAGAGAGTTTGGGGTAGGCAGAGCAAGTTAGGTACTGATGCAGCAATCCGGGTGTGATGTGATACGGCACTGACTATGGAGATGGATTGGAAAGAGCAAATCTCAGTTTTGGAGATCAATAACAAACAATAATTCAATAAAAATTGATGTAGAATACTGTCATTTGTCAGCTATACATGCTGTGATTTAAGACCCATAGACACCTAGAAGTTCAGGGATGTTTCAGAGAAAACAAATCACTCTCTCCATGCTATCCTCTCCTTAATATTTTATTTGGGCTAGCTTCGTGTTAAAATCACTTTCAAGGACTGTCTTCATAGGGAAAAGAAGTTGTAAACCCTGTAGTTTGATGAAATTGTACAGAATGGAAGAAAATGGTCAGTTCTAGCTCATTGCCCTGGTTCTGGTTTGGGGGCACTTATTGGGTGATGAAGGAATAAGGACTTCATTAGTACCATCAGAGTGCTTTAACCTTCTCCCTCCAGTGAGTGTCTCTCACACTGACTACCCAACTCACTGCCTCTAGTTGTGGCTAGAGTCATAGCGCTTGCGTCCTGATTAGCAGTACACAGGATGGTACCACTACTTACAGCCTGAACTTGGAGCTGCAGGTCATTCTTCTCTTGTACTAGAGTCACCAATTTTTCCTCCAGTTCCTTTCTTTTTGCCTCTGACTTGGCAAGTTCATCTTTGGTTTTCTGGAACTCTTCCTTCATGGTGGCCATCTCTTTCTCCGTCTCCGCACTCTTCAGCAGGGGCTTGATCTTGAAGAAGAGTTTCATCCAGGGCCAGTGCTTGACATTCATGAAGGCTCGGATATTGTACTGGATGCAGAAGAGAGACTCCCTGAAATTTAATTGATGCAAATTAGATATTGTGTGGATGATGAAATGAGATGAAATCTTGGCAGTGAGAGTTGGAGGTTCTGCCCTCCACCATGTTCCTCACCTACTTTCAAAAGCACAGATGAAAGAACTTATATTTGGGGATGGTGGTCAAGGACTCATTAATCATTCCTTTCTCTACGTTGGTGCTTCTCAAACTTTGGTGTGCATAAGAATCATCTAACTTCTTTTTTTTTAATTTATTTTATTTTTTTGGCTGCGTTGAGTCTTCGTTGCTGCGTGTGGGCTTTCTCTAGTTGTGACAAGCGGGGGCTACTCTTCGTTGTGGTGCGCAGGCTTCTCATTGCGGTGGCTTCTCTTGTTGCGGAGCACAGGCTCTAGGCACACGGGCTTCAGTAGTTGTGGCACGCAGGCTCAGTAGTTGTGGATCGCGGGCTCTAGAGCACAGGCTCAGTAGTTGTGGTGCATGGGCTTAGTTGCTCCACAGCATGTGGGATCTTCCCAGACCAGGGATCGAACCCGTGTCCCTTGCATTGGCAGGCGGATTCTTAACCACTGCGCCACCAGGGAAGTCCCTCATCTAATGTCTTGATGATCTCATCTCATCAAATACTGGTTCCTGGACCCTTTCCCCAGAGATTCAGATTCTGCAGATATGAGGTGGGGCCTAAAATTTGCATTTTTAACAAGTTTGCAAGAGATGCTGATGGTGTAGGTCCAAGGACCACCCTTTGAGAAGTACTGCTCTGCTTTAGTGCTTCGCAAACTTTCCTATGTGAATGCCACTGAGAGCAGTGAAGGGGGAACCAGACCCCTCAGGGATATGGGGCATGGGATAAAGGGACTCATTAAAAACTCAGAATTTCTTTGAAAAATCTCTGGTTTTATATTTTAATGTTGTATGATTTTTGCATTCTACTCTAATCTCATCACATTTGTTTTAATCTAAATTATTTTTAAAAATTAATTACCTTCATACATGGGCAATTAATTGCCCCAATATATATCAGTATATATCTATATATATAAGTATATATATAGGTTCATGACCAAACTTATTATTTTTAATGAAATAGAATACAGTAAAAGATATTAGCAGAACTACAGGTGATAGAAAATCTGTTCCATGTAAATTATTTATATATTTACACACACATACATGTATGCATGGATATACAGGTGGCAATATAAAATGCATTTCTCCCTATGGATCCCGTTCATATGCGTCTTGCAGTTTGAGACACCTGACTCGTAGTCTTAGAACTCTGTCCCTGCATCAAATTCGATCACTAAAGTGCCAGGTACCTCGGTGAAATTGTATTAACTTACTGAAAAAATTTTTGTCACCTATTTTGCCCTTAATAATTTAAATCATAATAATTCAATAATAGAAATGATCAGATGAAGTTGTTTCTGCATCTTGAGTAAAACCACTGTTGAAAATACTGTCTGCTGTGCAGTTCAGTGTATCTTATTTAATGATCTACCCAGTAAATTCATATTAGAACCAAATGCTAGGGCAACACTTTGTCTCTGCTTACTCAGTGGTATGTTTTCTCTTGTTAGATAAGACCTACACATCTCTCTCTCTTTTTTATTATGCTTCCCTCTCTTTTATATTTTTTACCCAAGCATTCGATGCATTCCGTGGTGATGATTCCTACCTTAACTTTTCTGGTACATGTATATCTCCACTTCAGCATCAGACTCTTATTCATCCCTTCTTACTCTGGTGGCCTTATCATATCTGAGCCTTAACTGTAACCCACCTCAAATATGCTTCTGAAGGATGTGACTAGACAAGCAATATGTTTGTATACCTCCTCTCCACCATCCTGTGGTACTCCACTCTTGCCAAGAACCCTTTGCTCCTGGCCTGGGTTCGAGTAATCAGCTGGGCCAGCTTGTCATCTCGCATCTCCTCTAGGAGCCCCAGAAGGCCAGCTTTGAAAAAGACCTGTGTGTGGGCAGAGTTGCAGATCAGAAACTTTACATAGACTTCAAAGGGACAGGCATAGTGTCTGGTGGGCCTTAGAGACTATTACCTTGGTGTGACCAAATTTATACTGGGTGTGGTCAATGTCGATGGACGCAAGGAGCTTCTCAGAAGCCTTCTTGCTGTCAATGAATTGTCCTTCAGGGATTGCACTTGCATTTAATACCTTGTATCTGGTAAAGTAAATATAGTTTTTTAAAACTTGGTTTACTGATGAGACTAGTAGTAGCTAAGTGTTAAATGATCCATTTAAAAAACCCAGAGCTTTAAAACAATGATTCTTTCTTCACAGGAAGGACATTGTATACATAGATGGTCAATCTAGTATCTACTGTCTATTTTTATTCCATTTTACCTTCCTGCACAGTTGCAACTTTCCTTTCTGTCTCATCAGACCCTGTTCTCAGGAAAGTATTCTACAATTTTGTTCACATTAGTGTGTAGATGACCAATAAAATGTAACATATTATCCTTGGTAGATGCATTTG